>NC_081311.1:195850000-197050000 GCF_026419965.1 Kogia breviceps
CATCTCCTCTTCCTTTTTAGTTAGCTTAAATTACCATAACATTTCCTTAATTGTATTTAATTAATCTGTTTTACACCTACTTGTACCACAATGGGTTACTCTACCTCACTTTGATATTTAAACATTTTTAAGGTTTTTGATGTTTGTTGACCTTTGCCACACAGAACACAATTAAGGGTAAATTAAAATGCACAGACTCCCTGAGAAAATGCAAGCATTTCCAAATGCCGGTCTTTTCCTTGAGAAGGTTTACATCAGATGCAAGCTTCCTATCAATAAGCGAACATTTACTGTTTACAGTCTGGCCACAGTCTTCCTTGGGAATCCTAAGGCTGGTTTCACTTCAACTCTCGGAAGCTGATCTGAGCCTTCACCTTAAAATGTGGGGTCTGCGGGACTTCCCTGGTGGGACACTGACAAAGAATCCACCTGCCAGTGCAGGCGACACGGGTTTGATCCCTGGCCTGGGAAGATCCCCCATGCCGTGGAGCCACTAAGCCTGTGCGCCGCAACTGCTGAAGCCCGCGCACCGCGATGAGATGTAGTCCCCGCTCGCCGCTCGCAACTAGTGAAAGCCCGCGTGCAGCAACAAAGACCCAACATAGCCAAAACATTCAAACACTAAAAAAAAATAAAAATAAAAGAGCAGACTTGCTTTAAAAAAATGGGGGTCTTCAAACTCAATAGATTTCCTTGGCAAATTGTTCGTCTTTTTTTCCAGAGTGAAAGTTATCACAAAAGAACATTTTCTTGCTTTCCCTGGATGTCCCGTTCCAGTGTGTCACAGTAGGATAAGGGGAGGCCATATCTTCCCAGCTGAATTCTCTCTCTTCTGCCCGTGGTGGTTTCTGTTGGCAATGGCTAATGATGGTGGCTTTTCACGGTGTAACTTGATATAATAGCCTCTTATCAGACCAGCTCTTGGTGTGGGTTTTATAACCAAACTGTTGTCAGGTGAAGGTGAATCTTCCTGGCAGCCACATCAGTAGCTGCTCGATAAACAGCCCATATCCAGTGGTGCCATGCAAGGGTAAACAGCTGCTAGCAATGTGTCCCCAAAGCAACTGTGCTTGTTCCTTGTGATGTACGGTAGCTCTCGACATCAGCACCTTTTGTTGTGTCCCTGAGCTTCGATATTGTTACGTCTACACTAAAAACAACACAAAAGCTTTTCAGTGTGTCCATTTTGCCTGTTGAACTGTCAGCCACACCTCTATCTAAGAGTAGCTCAGTGGGATCTCTGAAAAGTTGACTTTTGGAGAGCTAGTGCTAGGTCTTCCTCAAAAGTATGAGCCCCACAGCAGAGTCCTGCACATAGTAAGTGCTCCATAAATGTTTGGTGGAAAATCCAGCTTCTAGGATGAACCATTTGAAATTGCCAATATGTAACTATTTTCTGACCTACAAAAATGACAATTTCATATGATTTGACTTAATTTATAGATATAGCAATATTCATCTCATTAAAATTGTAATGTATATTATTCTTATTACCTCTCAAAATTGTTCCTAAGATAAAATATGGTTACCTGAAAATTTGGGACTTGGCCTCTTCTTAGTTGGAGCCATTTTATTCTTTTCCTGAATAATCTATGCTTTGTATAATTTTAAGGCGTGAGAAAGACTCTACCATATGTACTTTTTACACTGTGTAATGTCTTTTGATGCAACACTTGGTGCCTTTCTTATTCTAAATGTAAAATCACTCAGAAATTTGGTCTCATTTCCAGTCTGAAATCATGCAGCCCCTCCTCTAACTTCTCACTAACACAGCCATAAAAACAGCAAAATACTAAAACTCATTACCACGTGGAACACTGATAACTAGCAGACATCTTTTTTTTTTTTTTTTTTTTTTTGCGGTACGCGGGCCTCTCACTGCTGCAGCCTCTCCCATTGCGGAGCACAGGCTCCGGACGCACAGGCTCAGCGGCCATGGCTCACGGGCTTAGTTGCTCCGCGGCATGTGGGATCTTCCCGGACCGGGGCACGAATCCGTGTCCCCTGCATCGGCAGGCGGACTCTCAACCACTGCGCCACCAGGGAAGCCCTAGCAGACATCTTAATGACATTATCATGGAGGAATTGACATCAGTTGTAACACAAAACAGAGCTAGGTAAAATTGAACAGGCAAACAAATAGACAATTCTGGGGATTCAACTAATGGTGGTACTCCAAGGCTTTGCCTGAACAAAATCAGGATGACTTTTTTTTTAAATCACTCTATCTCCTAATTTAGGGATCTAGGGTCTACACCATCAAAGGAATTGTGTGGTCAGCTACTTCTCCTCGCTTGAGGGCTACATTCTCCTTTTTCTACCAGCTCGCATCTCCACTTTTCCCAGAATGGTGATGAGTAAGCAGGGGGGCTGGATGGAAGAGGAGCAGTTCATTTTGGGAGTTGTAGGCAGAATGGAGGAGGAGGAGTGCATTTTGGGAATTGTAGTCCTCAGGAACGTATAATAATAATGATTGACAATATCTACAGAGTGCTGCCTAGACATTAGGCATTGTATTGAGTGCTTAGCATAAATTATTCAGGAAAATAATATTAAATTTCTACTTTCCAATTCCCAGCAGTAGCTGCTGTTAATTAATTTTATTGTTTTACTATTGGTAAATCCAGTTATCTGGATTCCCCCCTCCCCCCATTCCAAACAGTTCTTGTGCATCTTTCTGGATAAATCTAGAAGTCCTTGAAAATTACAGGTCAACAACATATCAATCCCAGAAGATTTGTTCTGCTCTCCAAAAGAGCTCTTTCCATTCTGGGATGATTCTAGAACTGACCACGCTAGGGTGTGCTCAGGTGAAAATATACCTGTGGACAATTATAATTGCTCCAAGGGGCATTCACATTAATCATGATCTATACTATGAATTTTTTAAACTGCTTTTTTGTATCTTGCATATTTAGCTTTTAACCCAATTCTGTAAGGTCAGATCTGCAAAGCTGTCATTACCTGTATAATTAAGGTAATAAAATATATTATTAAAGTATTCCAATTTTTGTTTAAAAAGGTCCTTTTTAGTTTTTGTAAAAATTATGTATGCTTACTGTGAAGAATTCAAGCAAGGCCGAAAGAGTTCAAAGAGGGAGGTGAAAGAGAAAACTCACCCAAATGTCTGCCCCTGAGAAATATTCTTTTCTCTTCTTGATTTGAGGAGAATACAAGCTCCAATGAAAGAGTCTTAATAATTGAAGACATACTTAGGAAAAAGGATTTCCGGAACATACTTCATATGAATTATATTTAGAGTTTGCATTTAGATTAGAACTGCCGACAGAGTGTGACTTAAGGCTAAAACGTAATTCTTCCGGGCTGTCAGACATGTGAAATCCTGCCTCCACTCCCTCCTTCTCCCACCTTCCACTTTGCCCTCACCCCACACTCTGTGCCCCGCTAAGATTTCTCTCCAGCTTCCAAGATAATGCTGACCTTGAGCAAGTCACACTACCTCTCTGGTCCTTAGACTTCCCAGCCTCAAGATGAGGAGGCTGGACCAAGTTGTCCCTAAAGCCCCTCCCATCCTCCCCCCCATGTCTCACATTCTATGAGCTATTTTCCTAATTAAAATGGAAAGGCTCCTAAGAGGTGCTTGGGTGGTTAGGGAAGAGGAGGGACAGAAGGGAATGTGGAGCAGGCTGGGAGCTGGGCAGCCCTGGGCTTCCAGAGTATTTCCTCCACTGGGAGGAAATGCGGATACTTGGGTTAGAAACAAAAGTGAAGAGAGAGGCAGCAAATGTAGGAAATTTCATTTCTTCCACAAATTAATCTAACACTGACTTAAATTTTGTTGTGTGTCTTTGGTTGCCAGTTCATTACAAAATAATAATCATATGGGCAATTAAAGCCTGAAAGGAAAAACACACACACAAAGTCAGAAAGAGAAAAACAATATCTTATATAAATGCATATATGTGGAACCTAGAAAAATAGTACAGATGAACCTAGAAAAATAGTACAGATGAAAAATAGTACAGATGAAACAACATCTTATATTAATGCATATATGTGGAACCTAGAAAAATAGTACAGATGAACCAGAAATAGAGACACAGATGTAGAGAACAAACGTATGGACACCAAGGCGGGGAAGTAGCGGGGGGGTGGTGGTGGTGTGATGAACTGGGAGATTGGGATTTACATACATACACTAATATGTATAAAGTAGATAACTAATAAGAACCTGCTGTATAAAAAAATAAATAAAATAAAATTCAAAAAAATAAAAAAATAAAAACACATGCACATTAGTGATAGGTCTTTAAATTACACTGAGGCTGCTTGAATTTCCAGTCCTGATGGCTTTCAGATCATTAACCAATCGACAGAGAGGTGAAGGGTCAGACAAACTTCTAATGCAAATGTCAGGGGAACAAAAAGAACAGTTCCAAAGTGAGTGCCAAGCTTCACTGAACAGGAAATCTAAGTCAAAGGCCACGCGTGCCTCAGTTTCTGAGAATTTGATGACCTCACACATTTTCCTTCCGGGTTTACTTTGAGAGTTGCTACTCATATCGAGGGCTACGGTTTGCAGAATTAGACAGTATGTGCTAAGTAATAGACTGCATCAACAAAAATAACTGAATCACTTTGCTGTACGCTAGAAACTAACACAACATGTAAATTGGCTACACTTCAATTGAAGAAAATTAAACAACAAAAACAAACTGGTCCACTGCGTGGATAGGCTTAAACCTTAGTCAGTGATTGTCTATTTACTGCTGGTCTAAAATGTAAGCTCCCAGAGGTCAGGGACTTGCTCCGTTTTCTTCTCTGTTATATCCCAGAGCCTGGAACAGAGCCCTGTTCAGAGACCGTTGATGCATGACGCTTCCTGGGCTTGCCTGGGAAGATGGGCCTCCTGCTTTGGGGAGAGATGATTCACCAAGCAATCAGGATGGAAGATTCTTTCCAATGACTGTTCCACACTCAAAGATGAGGATCAGGAAAGGACCTCCCAAAGCAGGACTGAAATGGAATATTCTGACAAGCTTAGTGGGTTGGGGGTCTGACCACATTTATTTGATTTAAGAAGATAAAGATGTGGATTCTGGTTACCCGTTGCTCTGTAACAGAACACCCCAAACTTAGTGGCATAAAACATCAACCTTTTTTTTTTTTTTTTTTTTTTAATACTCACAGTTTCTGTGAATCAGGAATTTGGACAGAAATGGCTCATCTCTGCTCCATGGCGTCTGGGGCCTCACCTGGGAAGATGTGAAAGGTAAAGGGCTGGGATCTGCAGAGGTTCCATCCCACACATGTCTGGGCCCTGGGCTGGGACCACTGAAAGGCCGGGTCTACTGACCAGACCCCTACACCTGGCTTCTCCCTGTGACTTGGGCTCCTCAGCATGGTGGCTGGGTTCCAGGTGGAGCTTCCTAAGAGAAGAAGCTGCCTCCCCTTTCTGGCCTAGACTGAGAAGCATGTCACGTCCCACATGCTATTGTCACAAGCTGCCCAGATCCAAGGGCCACAATCCTGCCTCTTGATGGAAGGGAGGCCGAAGAACATGTGGTCACTTTTTAAAACCGCCCCAGAGCCTGAGGTCTTCCATCAGATGTCTGCATGGAGACAAAGGGCGTTTGATGATGTATTGAAAGCAGCCCGTGGTCATGTTTTCCACAACTCTGTATTGAATGTCTACCCTGTACCGGGCACTCTGTAGGTACCGGGCAATCGCGTGGAACAAAAGGGACAAAAATATAGATCCCGAGCTAGCCTGTATTTCAACACGGCGAGGTGGACAATTAAGATGTAAATACGTACACTACACGATATTAGATGGTTACCACTTCATGGAGAGAAAGAAATCACGGCATGGGGCCTGGAGGGAGGGGCAACAACGATTTTAAATGGGGGGTGGGGCAGGCCTCAGTGAAGAAGTGACGTTTAGCCACCAGACCTGAGGGAGGGAGAGTGGTGGATCAAAGACAGCCCTGGTTCTTTGACACGCTTCCCTTTGAGACACGACGTCCACGCCCCTTCCCCTTGAACGCAGGTGCGCTGCGGGACGCTTTGACCAATAGAACAAGGAAGAAGTGACTTGGTACTAGTTTCCCCGTTAAGGCCGTAAGAAGCAGGCAGCTTCCGATTCCTGTCTTAGGGCCACTTGTTCTGGGAGCCCTAGTCACCACATCCAAAGCTGGAGAGACCACGCGGAGAGGCGCTGAGATTCGACAGCAGAGGATCCCGGCTGAGGCCAGCCTTTGGGGGTTGCCAGGACGTGTGTGTGGTCTCCGGGACCCCCCGGCTCAGCCCAGCCGCCAACTCAGTGTCACCCAGTCCCTAAGATGGTCAGTTTGGGGAGAGATTTTTTTTTTTTAATAAATTTATTTATTATTTATTTTTGGCTGCTTTGGGTCTTCGTTGCTGCGTGTGGGCTTTCTCTCTAGTTGCGGCGAGCAGGGGCTGCTCTTCGCTGCGGTGCGCGGGCTTCTCACTGTGGTGACTTCTCTTGTTGCCGAGCACGGGCTCTAGGCACGCGGGCTTCAGTAGTTGTGGCACGTGGGCTTCAGTAGTTGTGGCTCGCGGGCTGTAGAGCGCAGGCTCAGCAGTTGTGGCGCACGGGCTCAGCCGCTCCGTGGTATGTGGGATCCTCCCGGGCCAGGGCTCGAACCCGTGTCCCTTTCATTGGCAGGCGGATTCTTAACCACTGCGCCACCAGGGAAGCCCTGGGGAGTGATTTTAATTAAAATGATTCCCGAAACTTACTAACTGAAATAGGAATGGTGTCCTACTGGCACTGCTGATAAGAGAAACGGCACCATTTCCTGGGCACTGCTGCTGGTTGCATCCCAAGAACTCAGTTAATCAACAGAGTGACTCTGTGAGGGGGCTGCTATTACCCCTATTTTACAGACAAGAACATCGGGTCTGTGGAGAGAGGGAGTGACTTATTCAAGATGGCACAGCACCAAGAGGCTGAGTGAATACAAAAGAAGTTCTGACTCCAAATCCTGTGTTCTGTCCGCTCTCTTATTCTGACAGAATGGAGACCCCATGCCCTCCCCACCCTCCTCCACCCTGGTGACACCTCTGAGAATCTCCATCCTCCACTTGTATCCTCTGGGGGCCTATGAACATGTTTTATAAGTGACAAGAATACACGTGGTAAAAATTACCTCCATTCCTGCCTGTTTCCAGATGTCATACAGTTACGTCCTCCAGCGGACTGAATTAACCTCTTCTGGGTTCTAGACTTTAATGCTCTCTGTAGCCAGGAGAGTGCGCTGGCTTCCGACTTCAGTAACGGATGTGCTGGCATCAGTGAGGGGGTGGCCCTGATGCCACCCTACCCGCCCCACGGGTGTGCTGCCAGCTCCACCCTGATAAACAGGTGTGGAGAGCTGACCGAGCGACGCAACTACTGAATCCCGGGGAACGATCCAGAGCACGAGGTTGTAATCCCTGCAGATAAATGTTAAAAATTCCTTTTACATGTTTTACCTTATGCACAGGTGGATTTGCTCTTCAACGAAAATTTCAGTGCAGTGACTCCTCAGTGGTACAATCTCAGACCCAGTAGCATTCATTAGGTGAGCTGGGTTCAGTCAGGAAGGGGTCTCTGTTCAGATGGTTCGACTCACTCTAGATTAACGTCTCTACCATTCAGACACGGCCTGAGTACCAGCTGTCCACACGCCCCGTGGTAGCAGGACCGGGTCACAGCTGAGTGAGGAATCAGCTCCATGAGTCTGAAGAATTTCGGCGGACCTGACCTGCAAGGCAGGTGGGTCAGACCAGGTTCCCGGATCAGGGCTAGGCAAAGAGAGAAATGAGACATCGGGTCAGCTTACAGCCTAGAGCCCACGAAGAAGGATGACGATGATCTGTGTGTGTGTGTGGTGTGTTTTGTATGTGTCGTGTGTGTGCTGTGGATACTGTGTGTGTGTTGTGTTGTGGGTGTGTGTGCTTTGGGTGTATATGTGTTGTATATGTGCTGTGTGTATATACATGTTGTGTATATATGGTGGGTGTATGTGTACATGTGTTGTGTATATGTTGTGTATGTGTTGTGTGTGTATGTGTTGTGTGTGTACTGTGTGTTGTGTGTGTATATGCGTGTTGCGTATGTATTGTGGATGTGTGTATATACATTGTGTATACATTGTGGGTGTCTACTGTGTGTGTTGTGGGTATGTGTGCACACACACATGTATGTCTACTTGTGTGAGGAGGGCACAGACGCAGATTCGGCAAACTGAGCCCAAGGTCAGGAGGACAGGCAGTCCGTTGAGATGGGATGTGATCTGTGTCTGGCCAGGCAGTCCTGGAGGGGCTCGGGAAGCAGATCCAGGTAAACAGCTGAGCTCAGAAGACTGGCCACACCTGTCCAGGTGAGGGCCATGAAGGACAGGCTCATGGGATAACTGAGAAGTGCACAGTTACTTCAAGATTAATGTAGAGATAACCCCAAATTGAGGCTGGCCAGGAGGAAACTAAAGACCAAGGAAGGAGACATGAAGTCAAACTTTCTGTCTCTTTCCCAGTGAGGATTAGAGTAAAATACAATTACCTGCAATATCATATATCTTATGTGATCTCCCTGGACCTGAGCTATAATTTCCCCCCTGAAACCTTCTATGCCTTTTGCATCTGGCATATCCATTTATCTCTGAGTAACTATTTACATTTGCATCTGCTCATTTCTACATAGTTTCTCCTTCTTTTTCCTTGACATCTTAAGCTCTTTGTCTCTCAACTAACAACCACACGCACAAAAGGAACGCCTGACTTTGCACCCTCATTTGGCTTTATTATGAATTCTGTTCTTCCGGTTCTTACTAAAACTGGGTTTCATCAGAATTAGAGGAAGAAATGTGCATATTTTTCACATAAATAATGCAAGGGACAGTGGCTAATGGCTGCTTTATGGAGCCCATTTCTTTTCCTGTTTCATTTAAAACCTCTAGCTTCTGATCACAGTGGTCACTTCACCTAGAAGTCCACTTCAGAAACCCTGGAATCTCAGAAAAAAAGGGGAGAGGTCTGAAGGAGACAAGACAGAGCAAGACAGAGGCCAGAAGAGAAGCCGTGGGGGCAGAGGCTGTGCATCTCACGGGGCGCCCACCTCCACCAGGAATGAGATCAGCTAGGGCCCAGATCTTGGTCACCCGTGAGGAGTGCGCTGAGGCTCTACATGGTGAACCTCTTATGACCTTGGCCACGTCCTTGGTCAAGTCTATGTGACTTTCTCTGTGGAGTTGACTATAAATGCAAAGGAGCCTGGGAGCCTTGAAAGCCTCTGGGGCTTTGATTACTTGAGAGAATGATGGCCATGGGCGAGACCTCTGGCTTCTGAAATGCTGAGCAGGGGGTCATCAAGGCGGGTCCTGTCTGGTGGTGTAGCGCAAATATTGGCTTGATTTTGAATAACGACTCTGCCACTTATGAGCGCTGTGGCCTTGGACAAGTCACGTGGCCTTTCTGCACCTTGGCCTTCACATCTGTAAAATGGGTTGATGGCACTCCTCTCAGAGGCTAATCCTGAGACAAAGGGGGCCCTGAGTTATAACAGCATCCAGAATGATGGCCAGCACAGGGTCCATACCCAGCAGCACGGGGGTCCCTCCTTCCTGGAGGCAGTGCCAGCTCGCGAGGGATGCTGTCATGCACAGTTTGGATATAAGAGGAGGAGAAGACGTTAAGTCTCCCTTAGGATTGATCTCATTTCTTTTTTGTTCCTCAAACTTCACTCATTTTGCTCTTGTGACTCTCCTTGTGGCTCCCCCGAACCGGAACCCACACATCAGAAGCCTAGAGAAGTCTGGTAATGAGACTTTATGAATCTTGTTGCTAACTCTGCCCTGATAGATAAATACATGTAGGCGACTCCGAGACCCAAGGAGGTCACAGCCCAGAGCCCGAGGCTCTCGGTCCTTTGGGAGTCCCCTTTTAACCCCACCACTCCCCGTCGCTCTTAGTGTCCTGTCTGTGCCCTTTCTCTCCGGAACCGGCCCTTCCCTGCAGCGGGCACCATTCCTGGCACTGGCTGTGGGGACTGCGCCCTCCGTGAAGTGCAGCACTGCCCGGGGCCTTCCCTGCCCTGTGCGGCGGGATTCTGATTCCCGACATCTCTCAACTCTTCCTTTGCAGCAACTTCCTAGCTCTTCTCCCTGTTTCCACACTTGCCTCCCTCAGTACAGTCTCCTCACTCAGCCAGGTAACGTCCCTGACACTCATGTCTGCCTCAGATCCCGCAGGGACTGGCTGATGCTTTCAGGACAACCAAGGCCACTCTTGGCAGGTGGACGTCCGAGTCCCAGATGGCTGCTCCGAGCGACTCCAGCACTGCTTCCGAAACCATCCCAAATGGGCAGCCGCACCCACCGTGCTCTTCTCGTGGCCCTTCTCTGATTTTTCCTCTTCTTGAATTTCTAATCACCCGTCTCTGTCTGGAAAGCTCCTTTCATCCCTCAAAGTGCAGCTTAAAGATCTCTTTCTTTGAAAAACAAATCTATAATCTTCAAGGCAAGTTTCTGCAGCCATCTCAGCAGCTACGATAAATATCTACTGAGAACTTTCTATGCGTGCAGTTCCTCCAGACCCTGGGGATACAAAGGTGAGTAAGAAATTCTGTTCACCAAAATCTTTCCAAAGTGGGGAGAGGTAGAAAGTTAACAGCCAAACAAAATACTTGGTGATCAGAGGTAGAAAGATTAGAAGTGATATAAACGTGAAAGTTACCATCTGCGGCCTGCTGGGCAGTATTGTTGTTTTCCAAAGATAAGCTCATGTACATTTCACACGATACATAAAAATTCATTGAAGTAGGTGATAGGCATAAATATTAAAGTTAGAACTATACAATTTTTAGAAGAAACTATTGGAGAAAATATTTGTGATCATGGTCTAGACAGTGATTTTCCAGGGCACAAAAACCCAAACCGTGAAAGGAAAAAAAGAAAATGATAACATGGCTTTCATCAAAATGAAAAACTTGCTTTTCATTTTAAAAACTTATTTTTCCAGGGCTTCCCTGGTGGCGCAGTGGTTGAGAGTCCGCCTGCCGATGCAGGGGACATGGGTTCGTGCCCCGGTCTGGGAAGATCCCACACGGAGCGGCTGGGCCCGTGAGCCACGGCCGCTGAGCCTGCGCGACCGGAGCCTGTGTTCCACAACGGGAGAGGCCACAACAGTGAGAGGCCCGCGTACTGCAAAACAAACAAACAAACAAAAAACCCCGTATTTTTCCAGCTCTATTGAGATATAATTGACATAAAACGTTGAGTAAGTTTAAGGTGTACAATTTGTTGTGTGTATATATTACAAAATGATTACCACAATAAAAGTTAGTTAACAGATCCTTAAAAAAAAAAGAAAGAAAAGAAAAGAAATAGAGACAACTAACATTTCTGATTTTATAGATGGGAACACTGAGGCCCAGAGATGTTACGAGACTTGCCCATGGTCACACAGCTAGTACGTTATAAAGTCAAGATTTGAGAGCCATTACATGCAGCTCCCTCTTGCTGGCTCTCACCACTTCACAGTCATTCAGTGCTAATGTCAGTGTCACACAGCCACAATCCAAGGGTCAGGGCGGAACTGTCACAGGCCACTGTCAGCCAAGATCCAGCTGCACAGCCACATTGCCACGGTGGTCCTAGCCTCCCACAATCCTGATGCAGACAGGCACGCTTGGAGTCAAGTGCAAAGTTACAGAGAATGCAGTAGCCACTCAGTCACACAGGAACCTCTCTGCTGTTAGTTCCTAGGGGCCTGAAGTCCCTGCCCTGGGGGCTCCAAGAAGTCCACTATCTAAGATAGTTCAACAAAGGTCTGGAAATGGGTAAACTTTATCCACTATCCAGATGCAAATATGGCGATGAGTCTGTGTGCGCATTTCAGAGACCCTGGAAGTAATTCAGTGCCCAAGGGACACTGAGTCCAGTGGGCTTGGGGGTTGGTGGGTGCATGGTCGGGGGTTGGCGGTGGAGCACAGCGGAGAAACAGCAGAATAAGAAGGAAGCCGATTGTGAAGGACCTTAGCCCCGACTGAGGATTTGTCCTGTAGACAATGGGGAGCTAATGGAATATTTACGGTAAGGTAGGTAAGGTGCCCCTCCCCTGGCTGAGAACACTGGAGATAGGCTTGTCAGATTTAGCAAATAAAAATACACGGTACCCGGTTACCTGCGAATTTTATACGAACAGTGAATCATTTTTATAAGTATGTGCCATATGATATTTGGGATGTACTTTTACTAAAAATTTGCTGTATATCAGATTGCGTAGATATTTGGCAAATAATTTTTTAGTATAAGTATGTCCCATGCAATCAGATATACAATAAATATTTTTTAGTGTAAGTATGTCCCAAATAGCACACTGGACTTACTTATACTGAAAATATATTCACCATGGTTGATATAAAAGTCAGATGTAACTGGGTGTCTTATGTCTTCTCTGGCAAACGTGACTGGAGGAGACTACGTTTGGGAAGGAAGGTCAGGAGTCTGAGTTCAGGGACATGATGGGTTTGAGATTCTGGGGGCCATCCATGTAGAGATGAGGGGCGGCCAGTCAAATGAGTGAGGGCCAGGGGCTCAGCCTGGGACAGAGGTAAAACTGTGGGATTCGTCAGAGTATAAAGAGTAGAAGAAGCCTGCTATAGATGTATATGCTGCCTGATGGAAAAGCCAAGACCTAGAAGCAACGCATGAATACTCACTACCCCACGAACCACTCCAGAAAGTACTGACGCTGCGAGGATTACAACTTGGTTAGGGTTATTCTTTTTTTAAAAAAATCATTTTATTGGAGTCTAGTTGATTTACAATGTTGTGTTAGTTTCAGATGTACAGCAAAGTGAATCAGTTAACCACTCTTATATAGATTCTTTTCCCATATAGATCATTACAGAGTATTGAGTCGAGTTCCCTATGTAAAGTGGTACAAATGAACTTATTTACAAAACAGAAATAGAGTCACAGATGTAGAAAACACACTTATGGTTAGGGTTATTCTTAACAGTGAGAAAGTGGAGTAAAGGTGAGGTCGTTGGAATTTGAAGAGGTCTAGTGTGTTAAAGGGTGTCTACATGGACACGCAGTGACCTTTATACTTATATGCCACTTTATTATTTATAACATGTTTAACAGAGAGTTTGTCAGTGTTTCCACCATAAATAAATAATAAATAAATAAATAATAAATAATAAATAAATAAATAAAATAAATAATAAATAAATAAATAAAGTATTTCAATTTCATAAAGGATGAAATTAACTCACAGAGAGATTTTGTATTATAATTTAGTCCATTGTAAGAAAGCCACGGAGTGACAGAGTTGGACGGACAAACCCAGCTGTATGACTCCACGCAAATCCTCCCCATGTAGACCCTTCTGTACAATACAGTAATTCTGCAATGTTTTAGGGAAAAAATATCTGGAGCAATAATATGCCTTCACTTTGCCCCCAAATGCCATCCCATCTTATATTGACTCTTTAAAACGGCTAAGGTGTCATCTTCTTATAATACACACAGTCTTACTTGAACAAGGACCAAAGAAACACTGGCTGCATCCATCCATCACTTGGCCATCTCATGACAAACGTAGAGCTCCGTATGTCTGCTGTGGTACAGTCACCAGCACTGACTGACCATGAAGCTGGGTCAATAATTGAATTCCCAGTGTCACAGCCTGTTTCCAGCAGAAACTTAGAAACAGACTTGCCATATCAAAGAAAATCTTTGTCTGCCTAAGGACTGTCGGGTTTTGAAGCCTTTTGAGAGCAACCCAAACGACTCAAAGAGAGTTCTCTGCCTTAAATAGAGAACAACGTCACTCACCTTCTTTACTGGTTGCATTTGCAGCAAACATAAATAATCATTCATATATATTTTTTCTAACCAGTGCTTTTCTGACAAAATGTTTCTGAGCAAACCATGGCCTGAAATACTGGTGTTCTCTTAAAAGTGAAGAAAACTCCCTTGTGTGCTTCTAGATGGCATCTGATATACCTGTAAGAGTTTGAGCTTTTAAGGAAAGAATGGGACTTGAAGGAGCTGGTGATGTTTATCTCTAAAAAGAGAAGGCTTGTATGCATGCCTCAGGCATGGGGGTAAAATGAGGGTGGGAGGTGTGACGGTCATGATTACTTGTAGACACTGGAAGAGCTGCCATGCAGGAGGATGTAGACTTACTCTCCATAGAGACAGGTTGTGAATGATAGGAAGGCAGATTTGGGTTAAATGTAGAAAAGAATGTTCTAGCACTTATTGCTATTTTTAAAAATGGAATGAATTACTTTATAAGCACAGAGTCTCCTGTTCCTAGAAGAGTTGGAGCTGAGACTAGATGTCTGTTTGGTTATCTACTGCAGTGTAACAAATCATCCCCAAACATAGTGGCTTAAATAACCACCATTTTATTGATTTGCTCAGGATTCTGTAATCTCTGAGCAGGGCTAGGTACGGACAGTTCATGGGGCAATCATTTGGGTGGCTCAAAGGATCCACTTTGAAGGTGGCCTCACTGAGGGCTGGCAGGTTGGTCCTGGTCATCAGCTAGAAGCACAGCTGAGGCTGTTGGCTGGAGGCCTTGGTTCTCCTCCACGTGGCTGCTACACATGGCTAGGCTGGCTTCTCCCAAAATGGTGGCCACAGGGTAATCAGACTTGTTACATCGTGGCTGCCCTCACCTAGACGAAAGAGAAGTTAAGGTTTAAGTCTAGAACTGGCATAGTGTCACTTCCTCCACCTTCTACTGGTTGAAACAAGTCACTGGGCCAGAGCAAATTCAAGGGGAGGAAACCCATAAGGATATACACACACTAATTTTATTGGAGGCACCAAATTTATGTTCTATCACAATGCCTCACTGGCTTCATTGTAGAGAAGATTCATTTTCTGGGTAGGATGTTGAATTGGCTGACCACTGATTCTTCTTTAAATTCTAGAATTCTCTGGTTCAGTTTATTTTCAACTTATGGTCTCCTAGTACAATAACGGGCACACAATGACCATTAACGTGGGACTTACTGATTGATTGATTCCACACAACTTATCAATATATTTTCCAGCTGAGGCAGAGCCTTGGTCAGCATTTCACGGGAACACAGCTCTCTGTAAGACTCATGCCTTCTCCAATCAATCGATGATTATTCTTTACTCTGCAGATACCAGCTTGGTCCCAATTAATTCATTTTATAAATGCTGTTACCAGACAGGACATGTTATTCTCGTTTGCAAAATCCGTGCTGCACAAAAGGAATAGTAGGGCGTTATATGCTATAACTTACCTATATATTTATTTTGCTACCTGAGTTGTTTTTTTAAAAGTAAAGTTTCTCTTTATCATAAATGTAATACACACTCACTGTAGCAAATGTGTATAGAAAAGAAACATACAAAAAAGAAAAACAATCACTTACAATGACCCATAGATAACTAACCACTCCAGCCTTTTAATATATATTTTAATATAAATTAACAGTTATATTATTCATTTGATTTTACCATAACTTATTTTCTATGATGCTAAAAAGTTTTATGAGATCAAAATAATACATTTTATGTGACAATAATATTCAGTAATATTATTCAAATCTTTATGAATGTTTTAAATTTCTATATGTAATTCTGCCATATGGGTGTACCATAATTTGCTTAATTATTATGCTAATCTTAGACGTTATTTACAATTTTTTTAACATTAAATACCATATTAGTATAAATATTTTTTCTTCATAAAGGCTTTTTAAATTTAGAAATAAGATTCTTATATATGTTCTTAACATATACTTCAAAGAGATGCTTTAACATTTACTCATTTCATTCCACAAGTCTTTATTGAGCACCTATTATGTTTCAGACACATTGCTAGCTACTGAAAAAACTTGTGTGTTTATTGTGTGTGGAATATTTGCCAGGTACAATGCCAAGGGTGTCTATATTAGTTTGCTAAGGCTGCCATGACAAATTACCACCAATCGGGTGGCTTAAACAACAGAAATTATTCCCTCACCGTTCTGAAGGCTACAAGTCTGAGATCAATGTGTCAGCAGGGCTGTTCTCATTCCGAAAGATTTACGAAGAACCTTCCTTGTCTCTTCCTAGCTTCTGATGGTTGTCAGCACTCCTTGGCATTCCCTGGCCTTGAACCTATGGAATAGTGACTCTCATCCCTACACTCTCTGTCTCCATTGTCATCTGACCTTCTTCTCCCTGTGTGTGTCCAATTTTCCCTCTTCTTATAAGGATACCAGTCAATGAGTTAGGACTCACCCTAATCCAGTGTGACCTCATCTGAACTTGACTGCACCTGCAAAGACTTGGTTTCCAAATAAAGTCACACTCACTGATTCCAGGTAGACATGGATTTTTGGAGGATATTATTATTATTATTATTATTATTTTTTTTTTTTTTTTTTGCGGTACGCGGGCCTCTCACTGCTGTGGCCTCTCCCGTTGCGGAGCACAGGCTCCGGATGCACAGGCTCAGCGGCCACGGCTCACGGGCCCAGCCGCTCCGCAGCATGTGGGATCCTCCCAGACCGGGGCACGAACCTGCGTCCCCTGCATCGGCAGGCGGATTCTCAACCACTGCGCCACCAGGGAAGCCTGGAGGATATTATTCAACGCAGTACAGTGTCCCATGAATAATGTTCTCTGATTCTCACAATTGCCCCTTTGGATAAGTACGTCAAACGTTCTGAAGTCGGTTATCTTTTCAAGGGTCTTTCAGAGAGGAAGCTGTGGATTAGGTGTTCAACACTGTGGGCTCCAACTCCAAGGCTCCCGCCTGCAAACACCAGCGATGCTGCTGGAGGGGCTATTTGTATCCGAGACCAACAGTCTAGGAGAAGGAGCAAAAATGAAGGGCTTTCCCATCAAGAGGGTAGTGATTCTCTAGCCCTGAGAGTTACAATGACCTCACTCCTTATTTTTCTCCTTCAGGAAAGGTGGAGGAGCCAGGGGCTGAGGAGAGAAGAGAAGGGCACTGAACAGGGATCCCCTGGAGCTCCAGGAGGAAAAGCCAGGAGTGGCCCTGGCAGTGCTTCAGGAGAGCTGCAGTCAGAATCCAGCTGTGGGGCTACAAGGCGTTCTGGGGCAGGTAGGTCATCGAGGGGTTCTGAGAGGTGCAGATGCTAATGGGACAGAAAGAGCAGCTTTCAGCCAATGAGTCATCATTTTCCTAATGAATTTTGCATCCCCCTGATGAGGACACACAGGTTGGCTTAAAAATAGCATCAGTGGGGGCTTCACTGGTGGCGCAGCGGTTGAGAGTCCGCCTGCCGATGCAGGGGACACGGGTTCGTGCCCCGGTCAGGGAAGATCCCACGTGCCGCGGAGCGGCTGGGCCCATGAGTCATGGCCGCTAAGCCTGCGCGTCCAGAGCCTGTGCTCCGCAACGGGAGAGGCCACAACAGTGAGAGGCCCACATACCACAAAAAAAAAAAAAAAAAAAAAAAAAAGCATCAGTGGAGCCTCTCTTAACTTCATCATTTCCACTCTCACATCCTGAATGAGCACCTCTAAATTTGGAACTGACAAAAGGCTGCCAAAAAATTTCCTTTCAGAAAATAATGGGCTTAATGGGCCTTTGGATGAATGGCTGAGGTTTCATTTTCTGCTGCCCCCGAGTTTGAACTATTTTTCCTTTTCTTTTTTTTTAAAAAAAAAAGATGTTGGGGGTAGGAGTTTATTAGTTAATTTATGTATTTTTGCTGTGTTGCGTCTTCGTTGCTACGCGCGGGCTTTCTCTAGTTGCGGCGAGCGGGGGCCACTCTTCATCGCGGTGCGCGGGCCTCTCACTATCGCGGCCTCTCTTGTTGCTGAGCACGGGCTCCAGACGCGCAGGCTCAGTAATTGTGGCTCACGGGCCCAGTTGCTCTGCGGCATGTGGGATCTTCCCGGACCAGGGATCCAACCTGTGTCCCCTGCAGTAGCAGGTAGATTCTCAACCACTGCGCCACCAGGGAAATATTTTTCCTTTTCTTAAAGGAGGTGCTGTGTACATCTTTGTTTCTAGTAATTGGATCTGAGTGGAAGGGGAACGTCTCTGTGGAATGAGTTTCCTGTGAAACCAGATTTCAACCTTCTAAAATGAAATATTAGTGGGAAGCTGTCTGGTTTAAAGAGTCTAATTGTGAGAAGACAGTCTTCCTACTCAAAAAGGTAGGAAGAAATCTCGTGGGAGGGTGAGGAGTGAGCTCCACTTCTCAGAGGGGCGGGCTCGTTGGTCCTTGGCTTCTTCCAGCAGCTCCTGATGCTGCTTCTCTGGGATTGAGGCACAGGACATTTCAGATCTTGCTTCCTTAGAAACATGTTTGTGCCATTTCTATCTTGTTTTGTTCCATTTTTAGCAAGAAAGAAGAAAACTCCCTGTGAGTAGAGAGCAGTGGACTTTTCAGTTAAAACACTGAACGAAGCATATGCATTTAACACGTCTCCTCCTCCTTCCTCCATCCCCAATTTTAAATCAAGAAAATAATCCAGGGCTTCCCTGGTGGCGCAGTGGTTATGCAGGGGACGCGGGTTTGAGCCCTGGTCCGGGAAGATCCCACATGCCGCGGAGCAACTAAGCCCGTGCACCACAACTACTGAGTGTGCTCTCTAGAGCTCACGAGCCACAACTACTGAGCCCACGTGCCACAACTACTGAAGCCTGCGTGTCTAGAGCCCGTGCTCCGCAACATGAGAAGCCACCACTCGCCACAACTAGAGAAAGCCCGTGTGCAGCAACAACGACCCAACATAGCCAAAAATAAAAACAAACAAATAAATAAATAATTTTTTTTAAAAAAGAAAATAATCCAAAAGAGAAGAAAATGCATTAGCACCAGAAACCAGGAATTGTGCGTTTCAAAAGTATGCCAGGAACTTCATGGGACCTCTGCAAAACGTCACGCAGTGGAAACCAGATGGAGGGCATGGGGCAGGTTGCTGGACTTGTGGGCCCCACCGTTGTTGGATAGGCAATGGCAGGGCTCCGTCTAACCCCACGGCTCATGCTGCAGAGAAGAGAGGCAAGGGCAGGAGCATGGGCAGTGGTGGGGAGCCACCCTCCCTCTTGGCGAGTGTCCTGGAACAGGCAGTCCAGCTCCAGAGCAGATGGCTACTGGAGGCTCTCGTCACAACAGTGTCTCCAGGTGCAGGCAGGGACACCCTGACACTATGGGTGCTGTCACCTCCAGCTGCTATCAAGAGGCTTCATGGCAGCTGCAGAAGTGAGCCGTGACCTGCTTTCCTCAGCAAAGAAAGTCTTTGGTGCAGCCGTGAAGCTCCCATAGGTAATGCAATCTCTGACCTATATAAAAAGCATGGTGAAGTCATGGCTTTCCTTTCTCCCTTATCTGGGCTTAGACACTGCCGGCAGTGTCCTGCATAGTGTGTCCTCGTCTCTTCCGGAAGCCACTCCACTACCAGTGCTGCCAAATATAGTCAGAACTCCCTGCATGATAAGCACGCTGAGAAATACAACTGGACATTTGCAAGGAGATGCTGATTCCCAAAGGGATCCATCTAGGGACCCAGAGCAGACACCCTCTTCATCACGATCCCTAATTCTTGGGTGTGAAATAGGCTTCTTGAACCAGAAAGAAAGCTTTGGAGATTCCCTAATTTGCGTTCTCAGTGGATATTGTGTCTGTGAATAGAATGGTACGAGAACAGGAAAGAGCATTTCCTGATGAAAAGTACAACCACTGAATTCAAAGAAAAAAAATCATTGGAAGTGCGGAAGTTTAGATCAGAGCCTCCAAAATTCTCAGACGAAAAGTCTGCAGAGATTAACAAGAAAAGCAAAATTAACTAGTTAAATAAATAAGTGAACAATATATAGAGATAAATAGAGGACATGGAGGACAAATTCAGGAGATTCAAAATATCTATCATCAGAATGGAAATAGCAACAAAGGTCAGAGACATAATAAAAAGATTTTCCTGTAATAGATGACATTTCACTCATACTTTTAAAGTCTTTTCCATAAATATGGTTCTGACTTCTCTTACGTTCATAACCTTCTCTATTTGGGCTTCCTCTCCTTTTTTTCTTGATTAGCCTTTTTAAAGAGTGTCTACTTTCAGGATTTCCTGAAGTTGCCCATTTATAAGAATCAACTGGAGAGCTTGATAAAATACAGATTTCAGGGTCTTTCCTCAAATGTTCAGGATTTGAATTTGAGGAGGTAGGGGGACCTGGAACTTTAATTTTATGTGGCACAAGATGTTATCTTAAGATCATCTAAGTTTGGGTAACTTGAATATTGCCATGCCCTTTTCAAATAACTAATTTTTGATTTATTTAACACTTTTCCTGTTTTTGTAATTCAGATATTTCTGGTTTTGTCTTCATCATTTCTTCCCTCAGAGTTTTGCTTTCTCCTTTCCTAATTTTTTTTTTTTTTTTTTTTTTTTTTTTTGCGGTACGCGGGCCTCTCACCGCTGCGGCCCCTCCCATTGCGGAGCACAGGCTCCGGACGCGCAGGCCCAGCGGCCACGGCTCACGGGCCCAGCCGCTCCACGGCACGTGGGATCCTCCCGGACCGGGGCACGAACCCGCGTCCCCTGCATCGGCAGGCGGACTCCCAACCACTGCGCCACCAGGGAAGCCCCTCCTTTTCTAAATTTTTAAGATAAATCCTTAGTTTATTGATATTTTGGCCTCCACCCACCGGATGCCAGTGTTAATATCAACCCCGAAAGCTGTCTTCCAGAGGTAAAAACACCCCAGGTGAAAACCACTGAGTTAGAGAAAATGACTTCTGTCTTTGCTGGAGGATGAATTTGGACACTTGCAGGTCTTAAGCCCACCACAATTTTCCCTTTCAAAATCCTTTCTCCAGCACAGGCTCACTCCCCTGGGCTTTAGAGGGGAGTGGAGACCAAGAAGGAGGTTGCTTTGAAAAAGCACACAGTCGGGCTTCCCTGGTGGCGCAGTGGTTGAGAGTCCGCCTGCCGATGCAGGGGACACGGGTTCATGCCCTGGTCCGGGAAGATCCCACATGCTGCGGAGCTGCTGGGGCCCGTGAGCCGTGGCCGCTGAGCCCACGCGTCCGGAGCCTGTGCTCCGCAGCGGGAGAGGCCACAACAGTGAGAGGCCCGCGTACCGCAAAAAAAGCACACAGTAGTGTGCTTTAATCAATTTATTAATTCTTTTTCTGTCTAGGAGAGCTCATAGCACCTTTTTCTCTCCATCCTTGGCAACAGGGCCTTAAGCCAATATTATTAAAATACCAACAAAAGTAGCTGGAACAATTCCCAAAGGACATTTATACAGCAGGTCTGTAATGCATGTTAATAGGTTCTCCAAAGTATTTATTTTATATCACTGAATGGTGGGCATTTAAAAAATTAATTTCTTAATGGAATATTTCTTTTAATTAATTATTTATTTTTTATACTATTTTGAAAGGTTACTTTCCATTTCCAGTTGTTACAAAATATTGGCTATATTCCTTGTGTTGTGCAATAAATACATCCCTGAACCTGTCTTACACCCAATAGTTTGTACCTCCTACTCTGCCACCCCTATGTTGCCGCCCCCCCCCCAACTGGTAACCATTATTTCACTTAGCATAATGCCCTCCAGGTCTATCCATGTTGCTGCAAATGGCAAAATTTCATTCTTTTTTATGGCTGAGTAGTATTCCATTGTATATATACATGCCACATCTTCTTTATCCATTCATCTTTTGAAGGACACTGAATGGTGGGCACTTTAATCTCTCTTTTGTAGTCAATAAATTGAGGATTCAGGAGATTTAATAAATGGCCCAAAGTAATGTAAGTACCTAAGAGGTGGCAGACTGGAGATAGGACCTCAGGGTGGCCTGCTTCCCATGTGAATGATCTGATTTCTTAGTTGAGATGGAAGTCTGTTAAGTGTGTCTTATTTGCCCCTGCCCCAGTTCTTATAAAATTACCCTTAAAGTTCATAAAATGACACTGCTTTTTCATTTTATTTCACCAAGTTTATATTCTGTTGTACAAAAGATAAGAAAACAAGGAAAGTCAGAAAATGTTCATGCTATTTGATCCACTAGTTCTGCTGATGGCAATTTATCCTAATGAAATGCAAGTAAAGCTATTTTGCAATAAAATGTTTACCATAGTGTTATGTATAACAGTAAAACCTTTAGAAAAATACAAATGTCTGAGATAAGGTAATGAGTTACTAACTCTGATATAGCCACACAATGGATTCTTATTAAAATAGTTAAAATTATGCTTATGAAGCTATTTCACTAGCTTTTTTGTTTTAAGGTAGATTTAATTGTAAAAATAAAATAACAGTACAAAAAGCACAAACATGAAAATAAAAATTATCTAACTATTCCAACACTTAATACAGCAGTCGTTAGGGCTATTGATAAATTTGCTGACTTCTCTTATTCTAGAGGTTGTAGGATTGAACTTGCCTGCCCACCTCAAATTAGATGTGGTCATGTGACTCACTTTGGCCAATGAAAGGTGAGCAGCCATGAACTCGCCCGTTTCCCAGCACTCTTGTCACGCTGCGTTCAATGTCAACCATCCTCGATCTGGTAGCAGGTTAAGTATTTCCCTTTTTTTCTTGCCTTTCTTTGATTAGTGAAGTTAGTGAAGTTGAACCACTTCATGATGAAAGTTTGTAGTTATCTTTTGGTGACTCATCAAGTCATCTAACTAATTTTTTTATTTTATTTATTTATTTTTAAAAATTTTTTGCGGTACGCGGGCCTCTCACTGTTGTAGCCTTTCCCGTTGCGGAGCACAGGCTCCGGACGCGCAGGCGCAGCGGCCACGGCTCACGGGCTTAGTTGCTCCGCGGCACGTGGGATCTTCCCGGACCAGGGCACGAACGCGTGTCTCCTGCATCGGCAGGCAGACTCTCAACCACTGCGCCACCAGGGAAGCCCCATCTAACTAATTTTTATCGTCAGTGTTCTTTGCATCTTGACCCATTCGTTGTCGGATAGGTTGCAAACATTTTATCTTTCTGTCATCTTTTCTTTCGACTTTGCTCATGATTTCTTCACAAAGCGGCTAATTTTTACATATTCAAACTGTATTCTTTATTTAAAGGTTTGGGTCTTATGACATTCTTAGAAAATGCTTCCCCATTTCAAAATTAGGAATATTCACCTAAAGCTGTATTCTAGTGCTTTGCTGTTTTTATTTTGAATACTTAATTTTTGTATAATCTAGAATTTACTTTGAGTTAAGGAGAGAATTCTAGTGATCGAGTTTTCTTTTTCAACTGGTTAATATATTGTCCCAATGTCATTTATTAAGCCATCTCTCTTATCCCCACTGACTTAAAATTATGCAGAGTATTTGATGACACGGGAACAGGCTTATCACAATGCCATGTGTAAAGAATCCAAGTGAAACAAAGCTGTAACTGACAGGATGCCCCCTATCTCAAACAAATGTGTTTATAGAAAAGTTTTGGAAGGAATTATTATATAATGCTATTTTGGGGAGAGTTTTTTACTTTAATATTTTAATATATTTTCTAAAATTCCCACAAAGCATTCTTTTGTTTCATAATCAGGAAAAACATATATCGTTTGAAATTACTATGTTCTTGAACGAAGTAAGGAAAGGGGCCTATAAATTCGGCTTGTTTTCCTCATAAAATTATTTTCCTTGCCTTTAGCTACATTGCTCAAAGTTCTCTGAATTCTGGCAACGTTACTAGTTAATTTTCTGCTATAGAGTGCTTCCATATCTCAAATTCATCACCCCGTAAACTTTCCGAGCAGTGGGGATAAATGCGAGTTTTCTCAAGTGAAGAATTATAGTGCGTCTTTAGTGAAGATGCAGAATCTTAGGAATGCAATCGGATTGTGCAAAGGGAGATAAAGTGATTTGTAGTGATAAAACTCAACTCACACCTCCTGCTGCTCAATGTTTCTTTTTCTTCCTTTTGCTTCTGGTTACAATAGATTTTGGAAATACCTCAGCTTTTCTTTTTTCTCTCTCTTTTTTTTTTAGTGCTTTGAGAAGTCAAGCCACTTTCCTTTAAGGGCATCATGATAAATATCACCCCTTACAATTCACAAAGAGATTCTGTACAGCAGTGAAAGTAGCTAGATCTGACCCTTAGGAATATGTTCATATGAATATGTGTATATATGATTATATATTTATGATGGACTTCATAAATGTGATTTATGCAATTCTATAAAACAAAAATGTGTATAAAAATAAGCAAATTACTGAATATTATATCCAGTAAGATATTATTTTTTATTTTATCATTTATTTATAAAGTGTAAAGCATACAAAAAAAGAGCTCTATATTATTTAGGGATGGTGTAGGAATGACATAAAGAAATACATGAGGCAAATGATAGCTGTCTTTCCATGTCAGTGGTTAGCTCTGATGGAAAGTTCATTGAGGAGGGCCACATGGGAGATATAAGAAATCCTGTGGACCTTGACTCTTCCTGAAAGAGCTGAATCTGCACTTGGTGAAGGAGAGGAAGGGGGAGTCCAAGGTGACTCCTGGATGCCAGAGGGAATGTCTGGGTGATGGTGGAACCATTCACCAAGATCCAGAATGTAGAAGGCTGGGTACCTTGTCCCATTCTTTCCCTTTCCAATCTGTGCCTGGTAGGGTTGATTTCTGTGGGCGTTTCAACTGGGCTCCATCACCCTGTGATATCTGGTTGGGTTTGGCCCTGGGGCAGCGCCAACAGAGATGGGGGGGGGGAGAGGAAGCCTCAGAGGGTGTTTAGTCCTTGGCCCCCTCCATTTCAGACCGCAAGCTGACACCAGCTGCAAGCCCTTTCCTGCTGCGCTCTGGGTGCCTGGAACTGCTTCTTGCCTCTTCAGTCTGGCAGGGCTATGGCTCCCTGACACTGCTCATGCAAGGGCACATCATCTTTCCTTGTTGATCTTCTATTACGGTGCCCATCTCTTGAAAGTGGTTTCTGTATTAAGCTGTCCTCAATTACCCTTTTTGAATAAGTTGTCTGTTTCCTGCAGCTTTTCTGACTTGTGTGAGGAATACGACAAATTAGTTTCCTATGGCTGCTGTAACAAACTACCACAAATCCAGTGACTTAAAGCAACACATATTTGTTCTCTTGTAGTTCTGAAGGTCAGAAGTTTAAGATAGGATGAAAAGGCTGTATTCCTTATGGAGATGTTAGGGGAGAATCCATTTCCAGGTGTTTCCAGTGTCTGGAGGCTGCCACATTCTTTGGCTCATGGCTCTATATCACTCTAACCTTTCCTTCCATCATTACTTCTCTTTCTCTGACTCTGACCCTCCTGCATTCTTCTTATAAGGAGCCTTGTGATTATGTTCCACCCACCTCAATAATCCAGAATCATCCCTCCATCTCAAGATCTTTAACTTAACCACATCTGCAAAGTTCTCTTTGCCATGTAAGGCAAAATTCATAGGTTCCAAGAAGATTAAGATGTAGATATCTTCGGGAGGCCGCTATCCTGCCTACCGTAACAGATTTTTCAGGAAAGATGTTAAATTTGATTTTAGATTTAAGAGGCCTGTGGAAATTGGAGGAAATATAGAGTAGGCTGTTGGATATCTGGATCTAGAGGTCAGTTTAGTTTTCAAGACCTTCTGTGTACACGGATCATATCATATTCCTACGTTGAAACCGATGTAAAAGGAAGACATAACTTGTCTTCCCATATTTGGTTTTGCTAAATCCTTTAAAGGAAGCCATCCTAGTCCAACACTACTTATTAAGGTGGTCTTAAAGGTAGTCCCGTTCCTCTTTGAGTCTGCTTTCTGTATCTTCAGGATATAGAGCCTGCCAATTTTACAGTCTTGTCATTTCAGGCAATGGTTATACAAAGTCAAAGTGAATCATTGCACAATTCAAATCCGATGACCTCATATGCAGTTGATTGTTTTTAAGACTTGCAGGTTCTGTGTTGACTCCACTATGGTACTTTGGGTCATTGACAATAGAGGTACATTGGTTATAAGTTAGGATTAGCTGGATTTGGAAAACTGAGTGTTTTTATATCATAATGATAACTTTTACAGGCTTAGATTATTAATTAGTTTAAATATTACTTCATTCTTTCATTATCTAGGTGCCTTTGAACTTATACTTTGTTTGCCTCATTTTTCTTATTTATGACATAGTGATGGAATAATTTATCAGGCTGTTGTCAGATCAAAGATAGTAAAGATTTAAAAGGCTACTGCAGTCCTTGTAACATAGAAAGTAGACGAAAGCATTAGTTCCCTGGCTGTTTTTCCAGTTGACCTCATGTACTAAAATAATACACCACTAGCAAAACACTCATTCTTAGTAAAATTCAATTCAGTTATCACTTACTGAACACATGCACTAAGGAATGATAGGCATTGAAGCAGATACAGAGATGTATGGGCTACATCTTCTTCCCTTAAGAGGTTTACAGTCAAATGAGTAAGGCAGGCAAGAGCAGAAACAACCCTAATAGAGCATGTAACTGTAAATATATCTCTTTACGTACAATAACAGTGACAGTTTTAGACTGACCTTTCCAGCCTTCCCATCTGATATTCATTATTATACACAACTGCCATTTGGTGACAGCTGGTTGGAATTAGGGATGCAGTTTGTGGCCATGGAACTAAGAGGTCAGTGCTAACCAGGGTCATGGTCTCGTTAGCACAGAGCTCTAACCAGCTGAGCTCATCAGCCAGAGACGTACAAATTTGCCCAGGAAAATGGTACTGATGATAATCCTGGAAATAAAAGAATATTTATTAAAAGGAGAGAATCAATAATGATTCCATAAAGGACTGCTTCAAAATCCAATTCAATGAATAATTAAGTTATATATTTTACATGTAAGGCACTGTGTTTGGGTATGAGGGAGATTGTACAGTGAATAAGTCAGGGAAGACGCAGTCTTACCCTCAAGAAACTGACAGACTAATTGCAGGGAAGTAGCCTTAAGGGCAACTAAGACAGAATATGCCAAGGGCCTTGGGGAAAGTGCTGGGCTGAGGGGTCTGAAGGAGAGAGAATAGATTTGATTGAATGGGTTACCGAAGATGTCAGGGCGATGGGGCATTTGAAATAGACCTTGAATCAGGACCCTGTGAATACATTCAAAATATTGCATATGCCTTATAGTTTATTTATTCAATTTTGCTTACATCTTTCTGGATTTTCTGAAACTATTTAAAAAATTTACCAAGTGGCACAAATTCCATCACCATAAAATGCAAACACAGAGTCGAGTATGAATGTCTGCTTCACTGTGGCTCTCATTTCAACTCCTTTCTCCAGATATTGCAAATGTGTGTTATTCAGAACATTATCTATGTGTTGATTTACATATATTTGTGCTTATGCAAATATTTGGGAAAACATTGACCTATACTATGTAGAAAATCGTTCAGCCCTTGGCTTTTTAAAAAATTTAACAATATGTTTTGTCTTTTCCCATGTCAGTTCTTATAAATCTGTCTCCTTTTTAGTAGCTGAATGGTTGTTTCTAGACCCAAGCTGTCCACTATGGTATCCACTAGTCACTTGGGATCTATTTCTATTTAAATTTAAGATAATTAAGTTAAATAAAATTTAAAATTCAGTTCCTCAGTTGCGTTTACCACATTTCAAGTGCTTAGCAACCACAAGGATACTGTGCTGGACAGAGCAAATACAGACCATTTCCATCATTGCTAAAAACTCTATTGCGCGGAGCTACGCCATGCTATGAATGCACCAGCGTTTACTTAGACATTCACTCTCTGTTGAAGAACATTTAGTGTCTTTCCCACTTTTCACTATAATAAAAATGCTGCAGTGAACACCTTTGAACACCCATCTTTTGTGTACATGGGGGAGGGTTTGTGTGGAATAGATTTCTAGAATAGAAACGTCATGGATGCATTGCCAGCACACTTGAATTTGGATAGATAGTGCCAAATTTTCTCTTAAAAGGTTACACCAGTTATATCACTTTAGAGCCTACTTGAATGCTCATTTTTCAACTGCTTACCAGCCCTGGAGATTACAAATCTCTACAATTTTGCCACCCTGATGGACAAAAAAAAAAAAAAAAAAATCCTGCTATCTTTTTAATTTGCATTTTTTGATTTCTCAGTGACATATTGGGTATTTAAATATAATTTTTAATTACCCAAAGAAAAACATGAGTATATTTTTATTGTCAAACATTACAATTTCTTATCTGTCTGGTTAACGGTGGTCCAGAAAATAATTTATCTCTGCTGACAAAGGTCGCAGATGTCCTGAACTGAACAAATCATAGGATGAGAAATGTGAACAGCCAATGAGCACAAGAAAAAAATAATTTTCTACTTGCACCAGTAGAAATGCAAAGTAAAATGTAAAAGAAAGAAATGAAAAGTAAAGTATATGTATTATATTATATTACATTATATTATATTATATTATATTATATTATATTATATTATATTATATTATATTATATTATATTATATTATATTATATAAGTTTTCTTGGCTCTAATTGTTCCAGGCACTAAACAACAAGCACATTTGGAGTTCAGTATAAAATATTAAATAATATTGATGAATTCTATGAATCAGTACTGCAACTAGAATAGTCTTACAACATGTTACTTTGGTTAGTTGGTTTTTCTTGTGGGGGAGGCAGGGGTGGGAAGAGCATGTTAGTTTCAGCTTATCAGCGATACTTCTTGCCAAAGATTAGATTGAAAAAACTGAGCTGAGAGCAGCAGACAGAGAATCGACTGACAGGCAACAGGGCAAACAATCCATTGTTGCTAAGAAACGCCATCCTTAAAAGAGTAGCAACTCACTCACCCTCATGTGAAAGCCGAGTCCAGATCTGCACCACAGAACCTGCTTCACGTGGAAGAAATCAGCTAGCAGTGGTCCATGGCTGCAGGAAGTAAAGATTCTGCCGCAAAGGTGTATAAGAGGAATACATGAAAACCGACTTTGGAAACCTGTTGAATAAAATCTGTACAATTCATAGACTGCCTAAAGATGAAGCTACCTGTCATCTTTAAGCCACACCCACTAGAAACACTGAGTTTCCTGAGGTAACTGTACAGCCTTGATTAGAAGTAATTAAGCCACAGTGCCCATTGGCTTTGGAGGACCAGGCTGGCTGAACAGAGATTTAGTGGTATTAAGCAGGGAGTGCCGTGGCTGTTGTCATCTTCAGTGAATGCCTGGCAGGAGCTGAAGTACCTCTTCCCAGAAAAGGACCCTCCTCCCTCACAGGGAGGCGAGAGCTTTGCGGGGTTACAGAGATAGGGCCTCCAGTTAGACGCAGAAAGATGATTTTGCACCATGTGGTTAAGTTCACAGAGGTTGCCTAGGATCCACGAGTCTTTCTTATGTACCAGCTAATACAGACTCAGAATCCAAAGCTTGAGGTTTGGACAGACGTGGAAGAGGATGCCAAGGCTTAGCAGAAGGCAGTCAGACATCCATCCACTAACAGGGTGGGCCAGAGCATGCTGGACCACACAGGAGAGAGTTCTAGAGCTGGAGGAGAGGAAGGCAGCTCAACTGAACTGTGTTTTAAACCCTGGCTCAGTAGTACTCCCTCCTTGTCAGGACGGCAGAGCTGCAGATGGACACCACTTGGGCCATAGATTCTTTTTTTTTTTTTTGTAAGTTTATTTATTTTTGGCTGCGTTGAGCCTTCGTTGCTGCGCGCGGGCTTTCTGTAGTTGCGGCGAGCGGGGGCTACTCTTCGTTGAGGTGCACGGGCTTCTCATTGCAGTGGCTTCTCCTGTTGCAGAACACGGGCTCTAGGCACACGGGCTTGAGTAGTTGTGGCGCACGGGCTTCAGTAGTTGCAGCATGTGGGCTCTAGAGCGCAGGCTCAGTAGTTGCGGCGCACAGGTTTATTTGCTCTGCGGCATGTGGGATCTTCCCGGACCAGGTCTCTAATCCATGTCCCCTGCATTGGCAGGCGGATTCTTAACCACTGTGCCACCAGGGAAGCCCAGGCCATAGATTCTTGATGGATGCATTCCTGTCTCTGCACACAGGTGATAATGTAAATCAACTATACTTCACTTAAGAAAAAAAAAAAAAAAACCTATCTTAAAAAAAAAATTCTAGGAGCTTGTCTTATCAGCATGGGTTCCGTTTAAAGGGTCATTTCTCATCTTCATAAAGATATATAGAGGTTTTAAAAACGTCCATAGGAGTTGTTATCTATAGATAGCTGGATTGGGTGGACCCTACTTCCTCGTGGTCATAATCATTTCTTGGTGTGCCAGGCGTGCAAAACCAGGAAATAGCCTGTAGGTGCTGTTCTAAAGGAAGGAAGGAAATAGGGAAGGGAGGGAGGGAGGGAAAAGAAAGAAAAGCAAGAATGAACTACTTATTAACTTTTAAAAGCTGTGGCTGGGCTTCCCTGGTGGCGCAGTGGTTGCGAGTCCGCCTGCCAATGCAGGGGACACAGGTTCGTGCCCCGGTCCGGGAAGATCCCACATGCCGCGGAGCGGCTGGGCCCGTGAGCCACGGCCGCTGGGCCTGCGCGTCCGGAGCCTGTGCTCTGCAACGGGAGAGGCCACAGCGGTGAGAGGCCCGTGTAAAGCAAAAAAAAAAAAAAAAAAAAGCTGTGTGTGTGTGTGTGTGTGTGTGTGTGTGTGTGTGTGTGTGTGTGCGCGCGCGCGCGCGCCTGTGCTCTCATGCCTGCATATGTTTGAATGTCATTCTTGTGATTGTTCATATGGCCTCACCAGGGTCCTTTCCCCACCACTGATCAAATTCATCCTAGGAAACACCTTTATGGCAGAGTAGTGTGGAGCTGGTTCAGAGAACTACAAAAGAAGTCTACATTAATGCCCTCTTTGCTTTATTTATGGACTGCATTGGCTGCAGCAAATTTCCTTCAGTATTTAATTTATTTCAACAGAAATGCTTTGAACTGTTCTCAACATTTAAATAGATATATTAACACTCAGCATCAAAATACTAACTGTATAAATTTAGAAAGCTAAATTCTCTGATGTGAGATCATTGTTATAGAAGCACTGTGTGTGTGTGTATGTGTGTGTGTGTGTTTATGTGAGTGGGGGGGGGCTCACGTCTCAGAGCCCAAAATGTTCCATGTCCTTCACGCCCCACAGTTTTGAATCGAAGAATCGCCTCCTGCCAGGTCCCTGTGGCCTGTCTTCTTACCTCATCCTGAGCAGTTTTCTAGGTCTCATCTGCCCCTTCTTTTATGGGTGGCACGTGTACAGTTCTCCGAGCATCCACCGTGTTCCTTCTATAATTCTGCACACCGTGCGTACCCATGACTATGTCCAAACCACAATGGGTCTCAAAGGTGTATTTCAACCTCCTGTGTTTCTTCTGTATCCCAGCTATTGCAGCCAACCGTCCACCTGAGTATCCTCAATTCACCTTGCACACCAAGGAAGATGCATCCAGATTAAAATGGGGAGTCACTGCCCGTGCCACCCTCTGTAAAACCTCTTCGACCTAAGTTGGCTGCCTTCGTTGGTGGCACTTGCATGACCAGTGTTCACTAGAAACCGGGGAGTCATATCAGAATCTCTGCTCTCCCCATCTCCTCCTACAACCCCATCAGTGTCACCTCCTGAATCTCTTTCATCTACCCCTCTTCTCCTCTCCCAGTGCTATGACCTGAGACCATGCCAACAGCCTCTGTCTTCTGGAATAACCTAAAGACGTTGTTACATTTGAGGTTTCCCAGCCTCAGCTCCTTCCTTTCCATCTATCCTCCCCACTGCGATACTTCCCAAGTGCATTTTTAAAAATCCACGTGTTTTTGTTTTAATCCTTTGCATAAAGCCCTCCCCATCACCTACAAAATGAAGCTCTACCCTCATCTGTCCTCTTGTCTTTGATGATCTTTCCAGACTCATCTCTTGCTGTTCCAGACACTTCCGCGTCTCTAGTCAACCTGAAGTGTGTGTCGCTCCTCATATAGGAATGTTCTTTTATGTCTCTGTGCCTTTGCATGTGTTGGTCTTGCTGTCCCAAGCTCCTTACTCGCTCTAAGTTCCACCTCCTCCTCGCTAAGCTTTATCTCAGTTCAGCCTTTTCTCATCTGGCCAGACTCCCTTCCCTGTGCCCCTTATATTAGCATTTATTTTAACTTATTGCGATTTTTTTGGTTTATGTGTTTGTTCAGCTCATGGAGTGTGAACTTCGCAACGTCCTCCTTAGCACAATCCCTGGCATGTGGCACATGCTTAATAATAAAGGTTTACAGAGTGACCACGTGCACAAAGGTCTGATGATTTGGTGTCATTAACCATGGTTTTATGGGGAAAGCAGTTGACGGATGTACGAACTAGATGCATTCCTAATAATTTAGATAATGCCAAAGTCAGTCTTATGTAAAATTAAGCCAACCAAGTACACAAGTATACCTGTACTAGGCTCAACTGGGCCCCCATTCAAATTCGTGAGCTTCTCAGAACCTCAGAATGGGACCTTATTTGGAAATAAGGTTGTTGCAGATGTAATTGGTTCAGATGAAATCATACTGGTGTAGAGATGGCATTTAATCCAATGTGACTGGTGTACTTTTAAGAAGAGGAGAAGAGACACAGACACAAAGGGAGAATGCAGTGTGACAAAAGAGGCAGAAATTGGAGTGATGCAGCTACAGGCTGACAATACCAAGGACTGTTTGCAACGCAAAAACCTGGGAGAGAGCCCTGAAACAGATTCTCTCCTAGAAACTTCAGCAAGAGTTTGGCTCTGCTGAGACCTTGATTTCAGACTTCTAGCCTCCAGAACATTAAAAGAATAAATGTCCATTGTTTTAAGCCACGCAGCTTGTGGCACCTCGTTTCACTGCCCTGGGAAACCAAGACAGCACCGTAGCCTGAGTTCAAGCATCCCTAGGAGGCGGGAGGTAGGGATGTCGGTGAGCGATGGCATCTCCTTCCAACAACAGTTGATCATCTGAGCATCGTGAACCCCGATATGCTAGTTAGTTTCCTTTCTCTTCCCACAAATGCCCCCGGTGTAATGAGGATGGCTGAGGACACATCCGGCAGAAAAGCCAAAGGAATGGCAAATAAAAGTGCTGGAAAGATTGTGGGTCAAGGCCAGAGTTCCTTCCTATTTTTTCCTCTTTTGACTGATCTTTAAACAATTTGCTCCTTTAAACAATCATGGGATTCTAAGTGAACTATCAGACCACTTTATCTCTAGATCCAAGCATTCTAAGAAAGGGATGAGTCAGAGAAAAGGCAAATGGCCAGGTTCAAAGAGAGAGGGGGAGGGGAAGGGTAGCAGGGCTGGGGAGGGAGAGGGGCTGAAGCCTGGGGCCTTTTGAATGTTCCTCTCCATTCAGGAAGCTTCCAGGAAGGTGTCTCCTGGCCCCTCTCAGCTCTCTGGTGTTTTCCATTATCCTATGTGTCTGCTCTTGAACAAATGCCAGGTTGGTTTTTTAAAAATTATATTTTGGCTTTGTAATATGTATTCACATGTGACAGGGCAAGAGCCTCCCTTTATATTCTGTTTCTAAAGGTGACAATGGTGAACTGGAAAGCTTCAAAGAAAAACTAGACTGTAGGATTTGTTTTTGAGTCAGAAACCTTTGGAGGTGGCTTGGCTATTCACATACTTTTTTTTCCTCCCAAGTCCCTATTTTCAGTAAAGTTTTATATGTGGGGAAAAATCCCCCTGCAATTTTGGTTGGTATTGCTTTAAATCGATAGATTAATTTGGTGAGAAATGATATCTTTATAACATTAAATTCTCCTATATAAGAATATGGAATTTCTCTCCATTTATCTAGATTATTTTCTATGTCCTTTATTAAATGTTTGTGCTTAGAGATGTTTAGGGTGTTCTTGGTTAATCCCTAAATACTTATAAATGTTTTGGTGCTTTTGTAAATGTTTTCTTATTTCTTATTTTTGTGTTCTAGCTGGTTATTGCTGATGTTGATAAGTTACATTGATTTTTTTTTTTACCTTATCTCTAATATGGCAAATCTATAGAATTATCTTATTAATTCTACTTGTTAATCTGTTGTTTTCATTTTCTAGGTGGAAGGTGACATCATCCTCAAAGAATGATAGCTTTGTATTTCACCTACTAACCTCTTATGCCTCTTTTTTCAGTCTGAGCCAGGACTTCCAGTTTTATGGTAAGCATTTGCATTGATAACAGACATTTTTGTGTTGTACACAAACATAAAGAGAATGCAGCCAAAGGTTTCCACTGAGCACCTTTGCCATAAATTTGGGGTATGTAACCTTTATTCAGTAAGGACATTCCTTTCTCTGCCAGCTTTGCCAGCCGTCAAATCTGATCAAATGCTTTTTCAACATGTTTGGAGATAATTGTGCTATTTCCTCCTAAGTCTATGAATGTGGCAAATTACACTGATTCTTTTCTTTTTTTTTTTTTTTTTTTTTTTGCGGTATGCGGGCCTCTCACTGTTGTGGCCTCTCCCATTGCGGAGCACAGGCTCCAAACGCGCAGGCCTAGCGGCCATGGCTCACGGGCTTAGTTGCTCCGCAGCATGTGGGATCTTCCCGGACCAGGGCACGAACCCGTGTCTCCTGCATTGGCAGGCGGATTCTCAACCGCTGCGCCACCAGGGAAGCCCGATTCTTTTCTTTTTAATTACACTTTTATTTATACTGGCTATCTTCAAAAATAAAATACAGAAAAATAAAGAGAAAATTAAGATTTTTAAGTTATAGTACAAAGATCCTATATATACCCAATTTCTAGAATTATTTCTTTAAGGACATATGTAAATATATAAATCTGTGGGACAGCATTCCATTAATCAATTACTATAGTGGTGTAAATAATACTTTCAAATCAATTTACCTTCTTAAATGAGAAGATCAAGAATATTCCATTAAATAAGATTTCTGCCATTGGACTTCCCTGGTGGTGCAGTGGTTAAGAATCCGCCTGCCAGTGCAGGGGACACGGGTTTGATTCCTGGTCTGGGAAGATCTCACATGCTGCGGAGCAAGGCTGTGAGCCACAGCTACTGAGTCTGTGCTCTAGAACCCGTGAGCCACAACTACTGAGCCTGCATGCCACAACTACTGAAGTCCACGCACCTAGAGCCCATGCTTGCAACAAGAGAAGCCACCGCAATGAGAAGCCCATGCACTGCAATGAAGAGTAGCCCCGGCTCGCCACAACTCGAGAAAGCCCACGTGCAGCAAGGAAGAACCAACGCAGCCAAAAATTTAAAATAATTAATTAATTAATTAAAAAATAACGTTCTCGGTGAAAATGAAAAATGGGTCTTAAAAAAAAAAAAAGTTCTGCCATTTAAAAACCTCTAACACTGATTCATTTTCTGATATGAAACAACGTTTTATCCAGAGCCAATTCAGTATGAAGAGTTAGGTTTTTTTCTTAACATCTTTATTGGAGTAAAATTGCTTTACAATGGTGTGTTAGTTTCTGTTTTACAACAAAGTGAATCAGTTATACATATGTTCCCATATCTCTTTCCTCTTGCATCTCCCTCCCTCCCACCCTCCCTATCCCACCCCTCTAGGTGGTCACAAAGCACCGAGCTGATCTCCCTGTGCTATGCGGCCGCTTCCCACTAGCTATCCACCCTACGTTTGGTAGTGTATATACGTCCATGCCACCCTCTCATTTCATCACAGCTTACCCTTCCCCCTCCCCATATCCTCAAGTCCATGCTCTAGTAGGTCTGTGTTTTATTCCCATCCTACCCCTAGTCTCTTCATGACATTTTTTTTTCTTAGATTCCATATATATGTGTTAGCATACGGTATTTATTTTTCTCCTTCTGACTTACTTCATTCTGTATGACAGACTCCAGGTCCATCCACCTCACTACAAATAACTCAATTTCGTTTCTTCTTATGGCTGAGTAATATTCCATTGTATATGTGTGCCACATCTTCTTTATCCATTCATCTCTTGATGGACACTTAGGTTGCTTCCATGTCCTGGCTATTGTAAATAGATCTGCAATGAACATATTGGTACATGATTCTTTTTGAATTATGGTTTTCTCAGGGTATATGCCCAGTAGTGGGATTGCTGGATTGTATGGTAGTTCTATTTGTAGTTTTTAAAGGAAGAGTTAGTTTTAATGCACTGTTGGAGATGGGTAGCGAGCATTTTAGTTGGGGGTTTTGATCCTATATTTGTAAGTGAGATGGCCTATGGCTTCTCTTCTAGTGTCACCCTTATCTAATTTTAGAATCAAGAGTGCAGATGACATAAAATGAGTGGTAGCTTATTTCTTCTTTTGCTTTCTGAAACAATTGTTCTGGAACAATTTGTGTAATATAGAAATTAACTGTTTCTTGAAAGTTGGGTAGAACTCATCAGTGGAACCATCTAGAGCTGGGTTAAAGGGAGAGGTAAGGTCTTTAAGGGCAATTTCAGCATCCTTAATATTACCAGTGTATTCATGTTCTATTTCTTCTTGCTCCAATTTGACATTTTCCCTTTTTTTTTTTTTTTTTTTCTGGGAACACATCCACCAGATTTCCACATTTTAAAATGTGTATATGCTTACAATATGCTTTTTATTATTTTTAAACCTGTTAGACTGTAGTTAATTATTTTTCATTCTTCATTTTGATTATTTGCATCTTTTCTCTCCTTCTTTCTTTTTTTCTTGATCAGCCTTGCTGGAGATTGTTTATTTTAATAATCTTTTCAAAGAATCAGCTTTTGGTTCTGTGAATCTTCTCTGTTGTTTTATTCTCCGTTTGACTGATGTCTGCAACTACCTGTATTATTCCCTTTTATTATTTTTTTAGTTTGCCCTGTTGGTCTTTTTTCAACTTCTTGAGTTGAACACTACATCAATTTACTTTTAACTTATTTCCTGATAATGGTATTTAAAGTGATGAATGTCTCTTTAGACACTATTTTAGGTATGTCTCATATTTTTGACATGAAGTGTTTTCCACCCTCATTTAGTTTTAAATATGTTTTAATTTACTCTATAATTTTCTTCTTAACCTTACAAAGATATGGTATTTTACAACTAGCCTTTTATCGTTAATTTATGATTGTGTTGCATGGTGGTTGGAGAACACAGTAGGTAAACATTAATTTCTTAGAACTTCTTTTATGATAAATACATGCATATTTTTGTAAGTGCTTCAGATTTGGTTGAAAAGAACATGCATTCTTTGTTTATTTGGCATTTTATTCTACATATATCTAATAGTTCGAGCTCATTAATGGTACTGTGAAGGTCTTTGGTATCTGTGTTTTTTATTTTTAATTTTAAAATTTTGCCTACTATGTCTATCATTTTCAGGGAAAGGTATGTTAAACTCTCCAGTACTGTTGGTTTGCTGATTTCTCTGCCATTCTGTCAATTGTTGCATCTCAGATTTTGAGGTTGTATTGTTTGATGCATATATGCTTGTGAGAGATAGACCTTTTTATTTTATAGTGCCTTTTACTAATATACAAATATAAAACATCCTTCTTTGCTCCTTATGACACTATCTTCTTTAAATTCTATTTCATCAGATATTGAAATTTATATTTTTGCCTTCTCCTGGTATCTAACTGGCTTTTTTTTTTCCATCCTTTCATCTTCAGGCTCTGTGTGTCCTTTTTCTCAAGTGTCTCTTGTAAACAACATGCTGTTGCAAATGCCAAAGGCCAGGCCCACGTGTGTGTGGACCTGAGTAATTTGTGGAGAGTCAGGGACTGACTTCAGGGTGGAGAATCCCACGTATCACAGGCCATGAGTACCACTCCTCCTGCCACGATGACCTTAGTCTGCTCCTCTGGTCAGGGAGAAGCAGCCCTGGAAAAGGCAGGCCTTTGGGTTGACGTCAGCACTGGTGGCTCAGAGCAGGGGATGGAGATGTGATTGCCTGAGAGAAGCTGGCCAGTCTCCCTGCACCTGTTCCCATTAGCCCCCAGCCAGCAGGGCTTTTGCTTTGCCCTGATGGTACCCTAGTGTTACATAAAATGAGCCGAAGACAGCCTCTGTGTACCAGCCCCTAGGTTGTTTATTTCTTCACTGCAGGCTGAGACACACTAGCACAAAAGCTCACTGCTGCCAGACTCAAATTTTACATATCCAGTTATTTTAAAAATAGCCCAAATAAGCAAAATTTTAGCCATTTAAAACCTACCTCTTTGTGTATCCTATGAAACCTAACCTGACACCTGTTACCTGTTAATAAGATAGGGTCTTGTAGTTTTAATGCCCTAAGTCCCCACTGGCCTTCAGAGTTCTCTGATGCAGAGCCTCTCTGGTCTCACCTAGACGTGTAAGTTCTCTCTCCTCCTGAGTTCCCTTGCCCTCCTCTCCTTCTAAGAATGGACCCCACAAAATCCTGCCTGAGGGACTTTCCCCACCCTCAAAGCATCACAAGATAAAGCTTGTGTGTGCTATTGCCACCTGGTGGTCATGTCTTTTTCTTAGATCAGACCCCAGATCCCTCCAACTCCTACCTACACCCGTGGACCCTGGAACCAATGGAACAGCAGCAGCTGCCACTTTCTGATTAAAGTGGCAGGAAGTGACTGTCAGAGCAATGTTGGCAGAACTCAAGAAACTATTCTCTAAGTGGTCGTCTTGCTGCCACCCTGGGGGGGAGACGCCCCCCCTGGCCCCTAGACATGAGTTCAAGGCAGCATCCAGGCTCCCATGGCTTCTCTGGCTTTCACTGGTGGTGGTTGAAACATGGTTTACTTCTTTGCTTATTCTCTTGCTTTTGCAAGTTAAATAAATTTCTTTTCCCCATTATCAAAATAATGCTGAGGTATTTTTTTAAGTTGGAAATAAAAGTAGTAGAAAAGTAGAAAACGTTGCAAAAATTTTTATTATCAGACAAGCCTAGTTAACAGTTGGATGCTTTTCCTTCAAATCTTTTTTTTTTTTTAGTTCAGTTTTTGTCTTACATTTATTAAGATCATGTGGTACATTCAGAATCGTGCATCATGACATTTAAGTTTATTTTTCCCTGTTTATAAAGGAATTGCATGCTCATCACAGAAAAGCTGCTTCTTGGTAGTTTGTTGACTGTTCTCATCTGAAAAATATCCAAAGATTCAGGCCCATCATTATGAGTTTTGAAGATGCAGAAAATCACGGCTCTAGTTTTTGGCACTAAAAATGGCCATTATGTTGTTCTACTAATCTACGGTCTTTGTAAAGGGAGAAGAAAAATCTTTTTGTTTAGCTGTTCTCACATCAAAACTGCATAGAGCTTGGATGTTATTATCAAGAGTCAGAACACAATGGCATAGTTATTATTTAGGTAGACATTTAGACTGGCAAAAGTTTCCATCTGAGCTGAGAGGACAAACAGGAGATGTGGAATCCATGCATGTTTCCTCTGACCAAGGATCAGAGGCACCCCTCCACCTGCTACATCTTGGCATTAACACCCTTGATAAGACCCCGAGAAGGGGAATAAAAGACACAAGAAGGACCAAAGTTAATATTTCCATCAGCTGGGGAGAATGAGGGTAAAGTCAGAGACTGGGTAAAATTATTGAACACACCCATATGTGGGGAGGGAGAGTCATACCCACTGCAAATATCTAAGCCACTTGGAATCCTGAGTTTGTGAGCTCCTGGAGTGCCTGTGCCTTTCCAGTGATACTGTAGATTGGTCTGTACAGGTTTATAAGCCCCAACTGTGTGCAAATCTTCCCAACTCCATGTTCAGTGAATTCATGTTGGTAGCTTGAAATTGGCTACAGTGGTAGTATTTACACCACAGAAATAGGCAAATGCTACAAATCAGGTTTGTTTTTTTTTCCCTCCCACTCCCAAAAGCCAATTGTTAATTATTTATGAGCACACCGCTGCCTCAGATGTCCTGAAACAACAGAATGTAGGAAAAGCAACAAACGGCTGTGCAGGACTGACAGAGTCCTGTGTTTTACTCACGGGGACTGCATCTCCCAAGGTGCAATGCATTACCCAGAGTCCACCCCACTTCCTGTAGTGTGGTTTTCTGAGGTGGGGTGGGAAGATTGTTGGGGACGGGACTCTAGGGGTGGAGCAGGCTGCCCTAACAGGGCTCCAACAGCAGCTCCCGCGCAATAAAATTTTGCTAAATTACCCTGTTGGTAGAGAAAGTTCCGTTTTCTTTTTGTTTCCTTCTCTGCCCAGATCTTCTCAGATCTTTTAATCAACTCACATATTAAATATTTGGGGGCATCAGCCACGTACCAATTACTGTGCTCTGTACCTGGGATGCAGTGGTGGATCCTGCCAAGGGTAGTAAAGCCACACCACTTCCTCCCGGAAATGCAAGGTACCATTCTTCCTGTTGGGCTCTGTACTGACGTGAGGGCACGTATGTGAGAGCTGCCCCTTGTGGCTCTTGACTCCATTTTAGTGAGGTTATTAATTTTCACGATAACAATTGTAGAGATACTGAATCCACGTTCATAAAATTTCCGGCCAAGCTGACTCTTACACACAGCAAATAATGCTCATTTTTTTAAAGTAGCATTAATTTATTCATTGAATAAATATTTTCTGAGCATCTACTTGTGTGCCAGGGACGATGCCAGGAGCTGGCTTTCCACTGCCCCCTCTCTCACGGAACATATATTGTCTCCCAGTGTATGAAATTTCATTTTTCAACGGTATTTCAAATGTCAGTTAATAACTGACAAAGATTCTGTCCTTAAACAAACTTTAGCCAGGCTCTTCTGAGTCCTGTATTTAACAAGGCCTTGCCTTTGGCCTCTGTCCTTGGCCTGGTTAGTCCAGTTTTAGCAAGAATCCTGCTGGGTCCCACACCCTTATTATAGAATAAGAAATATACATTTGGCTTCTGTCCCAGTTACCTGGCATATAGCTTCTAAAACCTTTGGAATCTCTGAAGTCATACGTGTCTTTTTAGATGTTAATGAAATGACCAGTGGAAGGGGACTGGTTTCCAGGGAAACCCACTGTGTGATTAGAGGGTTGGAACTTTCAGCCGACCCCTCACTTCTAACTCGCAGAGGAGAGAGGGGCTGGAGGTGGAGTTAATCCTGAAGGGTCAATGTTTTAATCAACCAGGTCTCCACAGAATACCCCAAACGATGGGTTGGGAGAGCTTCCAGGTTGGTGAACACATGGAGGTGCTGGGAGGGGGCCACATCCAGAGAAAGCATGAAAGCTCTGTACCATGCTTTGGCTGTTCTTGAAGTTGTATCCTTTCTAATAAATGGGTGATAGTAAGTAAAGCAATTTCCTGGGTTTTGTGAGCCATTCCAGCAAATTATCAAACCCAAGGAGGGGGTCATGGGAACCCTTGATTTACAGCCATTTGGGCAGAAGTACAGAACTTGTGACTGACACCTGATGTGTGAGCAATCTTGTGGGACGGAGCCCTTGACTTGTGGAGTCTGCACTAACTCCAGGTAGTTTGCAACAGAATTGAATCGCAGGACAGCCAGTTGGTATCTGGAGAGCTGGAGAACTGGATGGTGTGGGGAAGCCCACACATTTGGAGACAGAAATGCTGTGAAGAGAATAAAAGAAAGTGGATTTTTTCCTTTATTTGGTAGCTGACCACCCTGGATATCTGATCAAAGCCGTCCCCCCAGAAGCCAGGACATATAGAAGTTTTTGCAACAAAAGACCAGGTAGTTGGAACGTCAAAGGATTACTGTTAATAAAAGAAAACCAGACATCTCAAGTTAGGCAATTTAGTGCTTTTCTCTGTATGGGAAGATGCAGGAGGCTGGGCTCACTGCAATCATTCCTTTGACCTGCACCTCAGCTCTCTGGGGCCGGCATCCTGTGTTTTCTCATCCTGAGTGTCCTCAGGTGCACCGTGAAGGTGGCTGCAGGGGCTGAGGGCTTGGCAGGGGGCAGCCTGCGTTTGTCTCCATCCTGAGTTCCCTCAGGGCTCACCATCCCGGCAGCTGTAATGTGATGGCTTGATGGCTGCCACATCCTTTGTTTACTGAAATGGCAGGCAATATTTTAGAAAATGCAAACTAATCAATAGTAATGGAAAGCATATCGGTGGTTGCCTGGGGATGGTGAAGGCTGTAGGAGAGGACTACGAAATGCAAATGCGCCAGGAGGTTTTGCGAGTGATGGATGTGTTCACTGTCTTGAATGTGGGCATGGTTTCATGGATGTATTCGCATCAACAGTTATTAAATTGCACACTTTAAATATGTCCAAAAAATAATCCTGCCCCCACCAATTCTCACATCTTATCACCCTGGCTTGCCTTCAGCAAAAGTCTTGTCAAGTCTATTTGACCAGAATCCCCCTTACTTCCGGTGCTTTCTCTTAGTAATTTTCCATCCACAGACCCCACCCTGCTCCCTGTCTCCTGAATAGTCTGCCTGACTGTTCTTTAACAAATGTCATAAATAATTTTTCTTTAACATAACCTGCCCATGCCTTTATCATTAGAGCATATTTAAAGAGCTGGTGAGAATTCCTCTGCCCGGCTGATTATGAATTTTCTATATATAACAGTAGATCTATCTTTTTCCCCCCTCTCTGGAAAGGCAAATCATTCCATGAAATAGAGGCTGCAATTAAGGTAAAACAGAAACCCTTGCTTAATTAATATATTCTTTAAGTTGGATCAACCTTTTATTGTAAGTCTTTCCCTCATATGACCAACAGGAAGTTCTGACATTCCTTGCTTTGCTGTAAAGTGAAATTATATGTAAATCTATCTGGAACCATGTTGAAATTTGCATTTGTAGTCCAGTGAAAATCCATTGAAAAAGATCTCGATCTCTTTGTGAGAAACACATGTCTGAAGTTTACATCCTGCCACTACGAACTCCTTGGGTCAGTTGACCAACTTAGTATCAGCTTAAAGCTAAAACACCGTATTTGTCAAAAACTTTGAAGAAAAGAATGACTTTCCCTGACACTAGCTAAAAGAAAAATGGTGCAAGAGCTTCTTTATATAGTTGTTCTTGACATAAATTAGACTCATGTGAGAAAAGGATGTCTAAATCTATATTCTAAATAATACAGCAGAGGATTACAAGGCAGATTGTGCAGATTGGAACAGCATTCCATGGCTATTTTTACTACCGATAAATGAATTGCTTCAGATAAAATGTCTTCCTGTTCCTTTTCTCGCTCTTTCTCAATATATTTCCCTCACTCCCTACCTTCTGACCCCAACCTCTCCCTTTCCCATGTATTCACAGAACCACACGTACAGAGACACACTTGCAGAAACACATCACAGCTCCAAGTGGCAAGGAATCCATCCCCTGAGCATTTCAGTAAAAGTTTTCCATCCTCATTTTCTTTCTATTTAATGCATTTTTTTCCGGAGCAAAAAGACTCACAGCAATAAAGAACAGAGGATCAAAGTTTGCTTCTAGCTCCACCCTTTCCAACTCTAAAAGGACCGCCAGAATATGTAAAGAGGACAAATCAGCGTACTTGTTGGAAGTCAAGAGTAAGGACCTCTGTATGTTGGAAAACCAAAGGTCACAGAGCAGGTCTTCACATTGCCTCAAGTGTTAGTTTCCTTTGGCTGCCCTAACAAAGTAATATAAACTGGGTGGTTTACAACACCCGGGAAATGTCTTCTGGAAATGTCTTCTCTCACAGAGCTGGAGGCTCTTCGGGACGATCCAGTCCAAGCCTCTCTTTCAGCTTCTAGTGGCTGCCAACATTCCTCGACATTCCTTGGCCTGTGGCTACATCATCCTAATCTCTGCATCCAGTGGTTACATGGTGTTCTCCCTGTGAGTCTGTCCACAAATTTCCTTCTCAGGAGGACCTCAGTCACTGGATTAGGACCCATTTAATCCAGTATAACCTTACCTTAACTTGATTACATTTGCCAAGATGCTATTTGCAAATAAGGTCACATTCACAGGTTCTGGATAGATTACGGATGTTGGAGGGACAATATACAACCCAGTACGTAGCATATTGAAGGAGAATTAGAGAGGACTAGTCATGGTGGCCTCTCAAACCTTCAGCCCACCACTGGGAGGAGCCATCTGGTTTAGGTGATACCATTTCTATATCTAGCTGGTTAAGACGATTGACATAGTCTCATCCTCCTTTGCCACAGTGATTGGTTCAGGAATCAGCAAGGCACATTCCTCTGTCAATAATTTGTTTTAGGGGTTGACGAATGACCCATGTTGGACCCTTGAAAGGGAAGCCAGGACTTATATTAGATGGTCGAGGACAGAGACGTCTTTTTCTCCCCCGCCTATTTTTCTTTGTTTTGGTATTTCAATAATGGTTTTGATTTTAAAAATTACACCTTTACTATAGAAAGGAAAGCACCGGAATTGTAAAAATTACTCCTAGTTTTGCCAACATTATAATCAACATTATGAAATAGTCTTCATTTTTCATGACATCTATACACTGTTTTACCGTCCAGGTTTATTGAGGTATATTTGACATATAACATGGTGTAAGTTTAAGCTGTACAATGTGATGATTTAATATGTGTGTATATTGTGAAATTGTTACCATGATAGGGTTTGTTAACACCTCCATCACTTAATTACCATTTTGTGTGTGTGTGGTGAGAACATTTACGATCTCTCTTAGCAACTTCCAAGTATATAATACAGTATTGTTAACTATAGTCACCATATTATACGTTACATCCTCAGAACGTATTCATCTTATAACTGGACATATATACCTTTTGACTGCCATCTGTCCTTTCCCCCACCTCTTCTGCCCCTGGTAACCAGTATTCTACTCTCTGTTTCCATGAGTTCAGCTTTTTTAGATTCCACATATAAGTGATAACATAGAGTATTTGTCTTTCTCTGACTTATTTCACTTAGCATAATGCCCTCAAGGCCCACCCATATTGTCACAAGTGGCCGGCCTTCTTTCTTTCCCATGGCTCAATAATATTCCACTGTATACATACACATCATCTTCTTTATCCATTCATCTGTCCATGAGCACTTAGGTTATTTTCAGATCTTGGCTTTTATGACTGATGCTGCAATGGACAGGGATGCAGATACCTCTTTGAGACCCTGATTTCATTTCCTTTGGATATATACCCAGAAGTGGAATTGCTGGGTCATATGGCCATTGTATTTTTAATTTTTCGAGGAACCTCCATATTTGCTTTGCTTTGGCCAATGGGGTGTTAGCGAACTGGAGTGGAATGTGCACTTGTGCTTCCGCTTGCACCTCTGTGCTTCTGCCATGAGCTGGCCTTCTGCCCCTAGGAGGAGGATGAGACACACATGGGGCAGAGCCACCCCAAAATCTATGCAGCTGAGCCCAGCTGGCCTACAGACTCCGGAGCTAAATAAATGCCTACTGTTGTGCGCTGTGGTTGTAAGGGAGAGCCTGGCTCACATCACATGCATCTGAATTCTCTTCTCCTGCCTGTTACCGGTTTTTATTTTAGTCCTTAAGAATATCCAGTGAGGGGCTTCCCTGGTGGCGCAGTGGTTGAGAATCTGCCTGCTAATTCAGGGGACACGGGTTCGAGCCCTGGTCTGGGAGGATCCCACATGCCGCGGAGCAACTAGGCCCGTGAGCCACAACTACTGAGCCTGCGCGTCGGAGCCTGTGCTCTGCAAGAAGAGAGGCCCGCGCACCGCGATGAAGAGTGGCCCCCGCTCGCCACAACTAGAGAAAGCCCTAGCACAGAAACGAAGACACAACACAGCAAAAAAATAAATAAATTAATTTTAAAAAAAAAGAATATCGAATGAGTTCCTTTCGTTTGGGTTTCATGCTCACAAAGTAACTTTCTGTTTACATTTTGCTTTCTCATCTAGACTTTCAGTTAGGATGACCATAAATGAGCTCAACTTGATAAGATTCATGTCATGTTCCTCATTGTAAATTTGTAGGTTGGCATTCTTGAGCGTACTCCAGGTTTTGCTGCATTAGTTGGGATTAGAATGAGTTGCCCTGGGCACACTAGCCAACGAAGAGTTTGGACATGGAGTGGACTCCCAACTATGGGAGCCCACTCATCTGCTGCTGTTCAGTAAGACTTTGGGGTACCCTACCTGGACCACATTTCTGAGCCTTCATATCCTCCAGCCGCAGAGCACCATGGGAAGACTGGGTGGAGGTCTTGTTTTTGGAGGTCTTGTTCTTAAATTCCACTCTGTCTTTTTTTCAGGTTAATGTGTCTCCATGTTTTTGTGACAAATTGATAGTTACTTTCTGCTACCAATACTAAGGGTAAAAATCAAACTACAGGATACTGATAGAATTTTTTTTTTAAGTAATCCATGTAACTACAAATCTCAAGATTGAAATTCCTAGATTCGTATGTGTGGCAGTCTGGCGCTGTCCGTGGAGTTGCAATGGCCTTGGCATCCCCACACACATACTCAGGGAACGCCTGCCCGATGCAGCAGGATGACACATTTGTTTTGTCTGGAACACACATCTGAAATATAAATGTTCTGCTCAAAAACATGTTTTAATAGGTTTTGTTTTATTTTGTTGGCTACTAATTCAAACACTTGTACTGCTTTAATAGTCAGTGATTAATTCCAGGTTCCTATTCATGTGGGAATTACTCAAAGCTCCTCTCAAAACTATGCTGCATTAATCAGTGTGACTCACCTTTTCACTATTCCAGAGCTAATAACAGGGATTATCCAGCTGGTGCTTCAGGAAATGAGTGAGAGTGAGATAAGCTGGGAAGCTACTTCTGCCTGACTTCTTTTCAGTTTGAAATGAAAATTTTCTCATAAACGTTTTTTCTTCCAGTGCAGGACGACTGTATTTGCACTTCTTTAAAAAAAAACAACAAACGATTATGCTTTTTATAGGAAAAAACCACAAATAATAAGTGTATATAGCCTGATGGATTTTAGCACTGAGAACCCATTGGTGTATCCAGTACCCAGGGCAGGAATCAGAATATTATCAGCACCCTAGAAGCTTCCTCTGTCCCTAATTTCTTTTTTATCAGCTTTGTTGAGTTATAATCAACAAATACAAATTGTACATATTTGTGGTGTACAATGTGATGTTTTGATATATGTATACATTGTGAAATAATGACCACAATCAAGCTAATTAACATATCTGTCACCTCATATAGTTATCTCTCTTTTTTTGTGTGTGAGAACATTTAAGATCTATTCTCTGAATAGATTTCAAATATACAATGCAGTATTATTAACATTAGTCACCATGCTGTACCTTAGATCTCCAGAACTTATTTATCCTGTGTAACTGAAACTTAGTACCCTTTGACCAATATCTCCCCAGTTTCCCCTCCAACCCCTCCCCCAGCCCCTGGCAACTACCATTCTAGTCTCTGCTTCTATGAGTTAGACTTTTTAAGATTCCACATATAAGTGAGATCATGAAGTATTTGTCTTTCTGTGCCTATTTCACTTAGCATAACGTCCTCTGGGTTTGTTTGTGTTATTGAATAACAGGACTTCTTTCTTGTTAAGGTTGAGTAATATTCCACTGTGTGTGTATATATATCCATTTATCCATCGATGGACACTTAGGTTGTTTCCATGTCTTGGCTATTGTGAATCATAATGCAATGAACATGGGAATGCAGATATCTCTTCGAGATACTGATTTTATTCCCTTAAGATGTGTACCCAGAAGTGGGATTGCTGAATCACATGCCCTCTGATTTCTGACTCCATAAATGAGTTTTGGCTGTCTTTGAAGTTTATATAAATGAAATCATAACTATATATGCTTTTGTCTGTTTTTTTTTTTTACTCACTGTTAGGTTTGGGAGTTTCATTCATATTGTTATAATTAACAATTGTTTATTCATTTTCATTGCTGTATAATATTCCACAACTAGCCACTGTTTATTCTACCATTAATTCTGTCCCCAGTGACTAATGACATGGACTCTTCTTTTAAGAATTTATCAGCCATTTTTTTTTCTTTTGTGGTACGCGGGCCTCTCACTGCTGTGGCCTCTCCCGTTGTGGAGCACAGGCTCTGGATGCGCAGGCCCAGCGGCCATGGCTCACGGGCCCAGCCACTCTGCGGCATGTGGGATCTTCCCGGACCGGGGCACAAACCCATGTCCCCTGCATCGGCAGGCGGGCTCTCAACCACTGCGCCACCAGGGAAGCCCTATCAGCCATTTATCCAATAAATTTTGTCCATTTTTCTATTGAATTTTCTTTCTTTGGATTTTTTTTTTTTTTTGGTACGCGGGCCTCTCACTGCTGTGGCCTCTCCTGTTGTGGAGCACAGGCTCCGGACGCACAGGCTCAGCGGCCACGGCTGACGGGCCCAGCCACTCCATGGCATGTGGGATCTTCCCAGACCAGGACACGAACCCATGTCCCCTGCATCAACAGGCAGACTCTCAACCAGTGCACCACCAGGGAAGCCCAGTTTCTCTGGATTTTTAAGAATTTATTTTGTTTAAAAAATTTTTAACATTTTAATAAAAAGCTTTTCAATCTATAGAAAAGTTGCAAGATGTATCTAATAGATACCCATATATCTGCTCATCTTGATTCGATTGTTAACAATTTGCCATATTTATTCCATCTGTCTATCTATGTATCTATCATCTCTTTTTGTGAATCATTTGAGAGTAAGTTATAGACATTATAACTCTTCACCTCTAAATACTTAAGTAGGGATGTCTTAGGCACAAGAGCATTTTCTTTCAAAACCACAATATTATCAAATTCAAGGAATTTAACATTTTTATATTGCTGTTATATAACATATAATCCACATTAAAATTTCACCAATTGTCCAAGTAATGTCTCTGTAGTAGCATTTTCCCCTAATATAGCATCACACATTGCATTTAGTTCTCATGTGTCTTTAGTCTCCTTTAATCTGAATAGGTTCTTAGTTTTTGTTTTTCATGGTACTAACGTTTTTGAAGACTACAGACTAATGATTTTGTAGAATGTGTTCTAAATATAGATATTTCTGGTTGCTTCTTTAGGGTTAAGTTCAAGGTATTTATTTTTCTCAGAATATTTCAGAATTGATGCTCTGTCCTTCTCAATGACTCACTTCTGGAGGCTTATGACATCACTTTGATCACCCAAATAAGATAATGTCTACCTGATTTCTCCACTAGAAAGGTACCTTTTCCTCCTATGTAATTAATGCGTAATTGATGGGGAGGTACCATGTGGCTATCATGTCCCCAATAAACATTCACCCAAATTCTTGTCCGAAATAATTACTAGTATGGTGGTTGCAAAATAGTAATTTTTTAACCCAGCTGTGCCTCCTACATCTATTAGTTGGCATTCTACTGTTAAACATTAACTTGAGGAAAATGCCATTTTTACAATATTCTGCATTATTGTTCAGAAATATGGACTCTCTATTCTCTGCCCCCCCCCCTCCAGAAGATTATTTTATAGCTCTCAGTGCAACTTTCATTTGTCTTCAAGATTATTTGGAGGTATTTTATGGGATATTTTTTGTCATTATAGTAAATGGGATCCTTTTATACCGTGTCTTTTAACTCAGGGTTATGGGTTTATAGGAAAGCTCTTTTGGACATTGATTTTGTTCACATGCTTTGGTGAACTCTCTCCTGACGTGGACTCTTGCAGTGTGCTTTGACACTTTAGGCATATAATAATCAGAGCAATGATTAATATAATTATAACAACTGCAATCATAACATAGCAACAATCATAGCAATACCATGACCATGACATAATGCAACACTGTGTTCTGGATGTCTTTAATACTGACAACAACACATGAGAGCTAGTGGTCTTGCAAAGAATATTTGTGGGATAACTGAATAAATTGGTAGCCACAGTCACAATTCTCATTTTCTCCTGATATCACTGATTGCCTCAAGTGAATCACTAACTGTGAGCATGACTGCTGTTTTAAGATAACTATTCTTAATCCGTGAGGCAAGAATCCGTTCAGTTGTAGTTTTCAAAGAGTTATATCTGAAAGGGAAGTGATTGAAATGGTTACACATATTTTTCTTTTTTCAAGTATCAATATAACGTATCATTTACATTTTATGACATCTTTCCATTCCTGGGATAAATTCTATATAATCTGTGTATGCGTGTGTGTGCCTTCAGATTCAGAACATAAGTGTGTGTGCTAAGATTTTGATTAGAATCTTCACATTCTTGTTAAATATGAGACTGCTTTGCAATTGCCATACCTGCTAGTCAAATGTTGAAATCAGGTTTATGTTAGCGTTTCAAAACAAGTATTCTGTTAAATTATCATTGTAATTTGCTTTAAAATATGCCTGAAACCAGAGCCTTTAAGAAGCTATTGTTTGAAAACTTCTACAATAGTTTTTGGTTATTAGTCCTGTTATTTAAATTTTTCTGTTATTTAAAAATTTGCACAAAATATTTCTCTTCACTGACATTTTCAAGTTTATTACAATGTTTCTAAGTAGACTCATCTTTTAAAAAGGGTGTTGTATCTTTTTTTAAAATAACAACTTACAAATTTCTAATTTATTTTTTAGTATTTTGAATTTTTAACAATTAGATTTGACAAAGGTTTGACTATTTTGCTATTTTTTTTAAAAGGAAGCTTCTCTTGGTTATATTTATGGATTCCATCTTTTTTCCAGCTAATTAATTTCTGCCATATTTCTTTTATTCTTCTTCTCTAAGTTTCCTTAGGACTAATTTTTGTTTAAAAACAAAAACTAAAACCTGAGGTGAATTTTTAGTATATATATTTTCCATCGTTTCCTTTTTAAAAGTGTGCGTGTCTCTCTGAAAATCTTAGTGGCGATAACACATATGGTGCTTTGAAATGGTGTATTCTCATTTTCATTCTCATCTAAGTGGCCCATCATTGTATATTTTTATTTCTTTCTTAATCCTACAGGTTTTTAGACAAGTACTTTCATTTTTATTTATTTTTAAACTTCTGAGTGATTTGGTGCTTTCTTCTGAGGCCACATTATTGATTTGTAGGTTTATTGTGTCTTGGTGAAAAAAAAAATAGGGTGTATTGTGTACTCCTTTGGGGAATATATGAGAGCTGTAGAGGGGAGCATATGACCAATTTTCTAAATTTTCATGGATATTTAAAGTAAAAAAGAAAGCTTACTTATTTGTAGAAAAAAATTAAGATGTGTCTATAAATTTCTTATTAGTTACATTGATCAAATCTCCTGTGTCAATATTTGTGTTTGATCTCTTCTGAGCTGACAATATTGCTTTGAAATATTACAATTGCTTTTCTGTTCAATGTCCTTTGTAATTATCATAATTTTTGCTTTATTGGGTTTAAGCCAGCATGTAAAGCTCTACCGTCATTATCTTCTCACAGTGGACTGGGTTTTGTGTCCATTAAAAATGGCCCTATTTGCCCCATTAAATGGTATTTGCTTAGAATTCACTTTCTCTGCAATTCTATTTCTCCTCTTTACGTGCTAATATTTGCATGTTGTGTATTTGTTCATTCTTTTATTTTTTTCATCTCCTTGTTTTCCCCCCTTTGGGTGTATTTTTGTAAACAGCATACCAGGGAGAATCTTGGTATTTTAATAAGTGGATTTAATCCATTTCTTGTGCTGTCAGGTTTCATGCTCTCGGCTTTAACGCTTTTCGCTATTCCCTTTCTCATCTGCCCTATGACTTAGAGAAATACATTTAGCTTGCTTTTATTTTCTGAAATCGTTTTGAAATTTGACATTCTAAATGTAATCCTAACAGAGCAGTGCTTTCCAAAGTGCTTAGCAGAACACGGGCTCTGGGAGATGCTCTGTGGAAAAAAGACATCTGAGGTCAAACATCACGAAGAAGGAGGCACTCTGTGTACCACCTTAGAGAGTCTTAATGCACAACAGCATAGACAAGGCTCTGATAAGTCCTGCAGTGGTGGCTGAGGGGGCAGCCTGTTTTTGCTTGTTTTCCCAAGTTATTTTTAGGAGGGCTTATACCACTATCATAGCCTGAAGTTCTAAAGAAGATACTTCCCAAAATGTTAGTCAGATATGAATTTCTGAGCCTATGTTGGTTTAGCAAGGAAAATTCCAGTATAGATAAGTTTCTCTCTCCGTACACCCATCTGTCTTTAAGATTCAGCCATGGGGCTTGGTGTGCCTGGAAGAAGAGGGTGAAAGCCCCTACAGCAGAGGTGCTCACCGGATAGGGAAGGGGGTGATTTGAGCTGCGGAGGTCCCCGGGGGCATGAAGGCGGGGAGAAGGTCCTTCAGAGTGGGAGGGAGGAGGACGGGGAAGAGTGGAGAGCCAGGAGGTGGCAAGTCAGAGTCCTGCCTCCCCCCCATGTTGAGCTCTCCTGGGGATCAGAAAAGGATGGAGACCCTCAAAAAGCAAGAGTCAAAGTAGAAGCAAGGGGCTTGTGTCCCGTTTCCTCTCTGGGGCTCAGAGAGACCAGCTGACCCATTTCACCACACGAGCAGGGGGAAGTCTGCCATGTCTGGGTTGAGACCCTGTGCCCTGTGCTTCCGAGGGACGCAGAAGGGGGCATCTGGGAGTCTGGAAGTTCCCATAGAGAGGGGTGGGGCCAACCCCACGGCTGAGGCTGGCTGTGGCTGAGACCCTGAGGACCAGTGAGCATCCGTGTGGGACCCTGGGGTGCCTGGCCATGCCCAGAGAGCCTCAGGCTTATGCAGCAGGGCCAGATGGGCACAGGTGGGATCAGGGCATCGCTCAGGGGCCTTAGAGGACCCCAAGCCTGGGTCAGAATTCCTTCCAGGAACAGAGGGCACACTCGAATTAGGATACCCAGAGTAGAGTGGATAAAGGAATGGTTTCAAAGGTGTGTTTGAAGGCAGGGGACAGTGCAGCATTCTGGGTCAGGAGTGGGAGTGGATACTGGACCCGGGGAGAGGGAGGGCTGCACGAGAGGGCTGCTTCCCAAGAGCCGAGACGTTCAGCCGGGGGACCAGGCAGCCCCTGAGGACACCACAGGGAAAGAACCAGGGAAATCGATCTCCCGCCCTCACTCTCCTCCTGCTTTGCCATCTCCTGCCAGCCCAGCCAGTAGCTGCGGGGCAAGGAGACCTACAGATGGGGTCCATACAGGTCAGCTGTGCAGGACCCAGAGCGGGATGGGGAGGCCGGAGGACACCTGCAGGGCGACACCCAGGGCGGCGCAGCGACCCCTCCACGCTGTGAGGTCAGGTCCACGCACCTCTCTACCCAGAGGTCAAGTTGCTGGCAGACCGGGACCAAGAGTCCCTGAAGAAGAGCCCAGGACCCCCTTCACTGGGAAACCTGCGTGGCCATCCCGCGCCTGTCCTGCCACCTCCCCGGCCCCGGAGGACGGACTCAGGTCAGCCAGGAGCGGCGATGAAAGGTGACAGGTGAGCAAAGTCATGACTGTTAACCCTGATCCCCAAGGACGTGCATGTTTCGTAGGAGTCAGTTTTCAAGCCGGGCCTGTTTTCGTGGTCGCAAGTCGTGCCGAAGAGGCTTCGTTGCAGGTAACGCCTCCAAATGATGCCCGTTTCCCTTGCGCAAAGCAGCACCCGTGACTTACACAACACACATATTGTCAAGCAGTGACGCCTGTGCTCTCGCTGCCCTTTCATTGAAATGTTGAGTGATGAGGAGCCTTCCGTGAGCAAACTCCACGGGGCCCCAGAGACTCAGAGCCTGCACAGACGCCCAGAGCCCTGCGGCGGTGGAAGGGGTCGCCCGCCTTTCCCTCTGCTCAGTGTGTCAGGGGCAGGGGTGAGCCCTGCTGAACTCACCACCACCTCCTGGACCCGAATGAGTCGTGTAATTCCAGACAGTCTTCCTGTGAACCCCGGTTAGCCGGGCTTGCCGGGGATTGTGGGGTTGGGCCGATACAGTCAGGACAGCTGGTGTTGAGGTCCCCGGCTTGTTGCATGGCAGGTTCAGAAGGTGGCTGGTCCTGGCTGCAGCACCCGTGCAGGGCCGCAAGAGCAGGTACGGGAGGCCCTGGGAGCCGGCTCTAGAACCACCTGGTAACACATTTTCACAGGTCCTCCAGGGCTCACCCCGTCGTTCACTCTGTGGCTCCGTGTCCTCACACCTGAGGCTTCCTCACAGCCGGGTTTCAGCTGGAGCAGAGACGGACAACACATCAAAGGCACTGGCGGAGGGCAGGGGGTACGCTTTGAAAATGCCGGTGCCTGGTTTCTACCTCCGTCCATCAGTTGGTAGCGTGTGGGCATCTGTGCTTTTGAAGGAGCCCGGGTGACTCTGATGTGTAGGTAGGCTAGGACTGCGGACGGCCAAGCCGGCTTGGCCCCTTTCTCCTCACCTGTCCCCCTTGTCTCCCCCAGGAAGAAGGGGGGCTGTAGTTCACTGGTGATGGTTGGAGAGTGGCCTGGACATCTCAGCCCAGCTACTTTTCACTCCCTTTTCTGAGTCTGCCTGCACGGAGGTGTGCTCTGGCCTGTGGTCCTGCCCTGCAGTAAGGACCATCCCCTGAGGGCGAAGACTTGGGGTGTCTAGCTCTGCTCGTGTCTGCTCATGGCAAGGTGGGTTGTCTGCTCATTCAGTGACAAAGTATTAGGAGCTCACCTGGTCGAGACCCCACGCCATGTCTCCGGTGAGCTTTGGCCAGTGATAAAGCTGATAGTCTCCTCTTTTGCCTGGCACCTCGTTCCATATCTCACTGGTTCAAGACACAGAGAGTGAAGAGAGGGGTGGGTGGTCCCTATTGCTGCTGCTCACCCCCCAGGTTCAATCTGTCTGATTAGCATATGCCCCTCCCACTATGGGGAATGTGTACGGAGTACTGTGAACGTGTCTCAAGAGTGTGTCTATTTGTGATAAAGAACTAAGAGTAAATAAAAGCGATCAAATTCATCTTCATTATAATAAACACGTACTTGTGTATTCCTTTGTTTTCATTCTAGTTTCTAAATTAACCCACTGGAGATGACAAATAAATACGTATTTGGGGGAAGCAAAAGATGACGATTACAGAAAGGCAAATCAGGATGGAGCCCCGGGTCTTAGACGTGATCATTGGTGTGGATCAGCCCACTATGTGGTCCACTGGGATTTGCTTCGAGAGTCTGGCCCGGCCACACCTCTGTGCAGACCTAGTCGGAAGGGCATAGACCTAGTTGTGTCATAGAGTCCTCGAGGCAGCTCTTGAGGCAGCTCTCCCCAGCCTAGACGGCACCAGGGGCTTAGGACACCTGGCCTGACTTGGAACGCCACCCTTATCCTAAACTAGATACCATTCATCAGATGACATGCATTGTGTTAGGCTTCTTGATTCATATAGAAAAAATGTTTTTCAGGGAAAGTTATACCAAATTATATTCCCAGAAGAAATATATGAAAATTCTCCAGTCTTTGCTAACATAAAGTATGATCCTTTTTTATCCTTAAACTTAGAAATGAAGAATGATATCACATGGTTCTTTAAATCTTCACTTTGTTATTTAAGGCTGAAATTTACGTATTTTGATTCTTTTTAAATTAAATGTCTTCTTTATTTTCCTCTGAGAGTAGTTCTTTCTAACTGATTTTTAAGAGCTCTTTATAGAGCAAAGCTCATGTAAGTTGAAACTATTTTTCCCAGATTGTCCTTAATCTTAGTTTTGTTTCTGATGGCTTTTCATGGAAACTTTATATGTTCCGACATAATATATATCACTACTTTTCTCCCTGTTTGATACTGAAATATTTGTCTATACCCTCACATGATCTCTAACGAAACACGTCTCAACTTCCAATACTAATGAACAATTCCATCCTGAAAAAAAAATGGCCAACATAGAAAAGTCATCAGTGTAGACGCAGAGAAGCAGGAGGTCAAGAGAGGGGAATCATGTGGAAAAAAAGAACAAAGGTGTCTTTATTGCAGGAAATAAAAAACTTCAAACTGTACCGACAGAGTTTGCCTTTCTCAAAAGGCGACCCTCTCTAAAATGAGAAGAGATGGATTCCAGGTGAAAAACAATATTTTGGATTCCAAGGGAGGTGGTGACTAGTGGCTTGGCCACTGCAGAAAAATGAGTTGGTGAAGTGGGAAGACCAATTCAGGAGCAGGAGTTGAAGGATGGAGAGATGGATGTAAACCCTTCATTCACTCAACAAGCACTGGAGTAGATCCTGTGCACCAGGCAATATTGGGGTCTGGGATAAAGCAGTGAGCAAAGCCAATCCAAGCTGTCACAGAACTTGAGTTCTACTGGAGGGAGATACGGACGACATACATACGCGCTGTAGCAAGTGGGACCGCCAGTCCGCAGGGACCACCCGCCTGTCAGCGCCGGATGGGGAGAAGCTGGGATATGTGACCAGGCAACAGCATCACTGCTTCTACTGCAGCCACACAGGATCGCATTTGAACACATCCTGCACCTTCTAATGGCATCTAACCAACTGCTGCTGCCACTGCTTCCCGTGTCTCAGCAGGGACGGCGGGGGGCCCGCCCTGGGGCTCCAAGCTCCTGCTCCTGTGATCATGCTCAGATGTTCAGGCTCTCTTCCCATGGAAAACCACTTTGCCACGTTGGCTGGGTTCAGGCAAGCTTCCAACTCTGGCCACACGCTTTGCGATGTCCAGGATGTTCATTGATTGTAAAAAGATGTAACAGCACATGAAAACGAGACTCTTCCTGTCTCCGTTCAACTGAAACTTGAAGACAGTAGGTGCTACATGCCACCAAAACCTCCATGCAGAGATTTCAACGTAGATTAAGAAACCCAGTTGTTGGGCTTCCCTGGTGGCGCAGTGGTTGAGAATCCGCCTGCCGATGCAGGAGACACGGGTTCGTGCCCTGGTCCGGGAAGATCCCACATGCCGCGGAGCAACTAAGCCTGTGAGCCATGGCCGCTGAGCCTGTGCATCCGGAGCCTGTGCTCCGCAACGGGAGAGGCCACAACAGTGAGAGGCCCGCATACCTCAAAAAAAAAAAAAAAAAAAAAAAAAAAAGAAACCCAGTTGTACAGATTTTAAAGACCCTCACCCACGCTGAGGTTGGGATGTGGAGACTGAGAGGAAGGGTTTACGTAAAGGGTTGTGGAGGAGGCCACGGTAGCTGTTAAGCGTGGGCAAGGGGTGAGGGGTATCTGCTCCCCGCTCGAGGATGGTCTGAGGATTTTCAAAGCTCGTCCTGGAGAGTTTGGAGCATGAAGTTCCCTGCAGTTAGGAGCCACAGAGGACTGGTGTCTGACTCCCTCAGAGAGAAGTTAAAAGTCAGAGGGGAGATGGCCAGTTGCTGATGGGGGAGCTGCAGTGGGGGCAGGGGTACTGGGGCTGACGTGTGTGCCCAGAGTTTGCTGGGGCAAAGAATCCATGAGCATTTCTTCATATGGATCCAACAGGTGAGACCATAGTGCAAGACGTCAGGTTTCACGATATCCCTCGTCAGAGAGGTACTGCTGGATTCCCCAGAAGAGAGGCAGGGGAGGAAATGTGTTAGAGATCTGTCCATATTATGGAACAACAGGTAAGCAGTATTCAGGGATGGGCATAGGACTTCTCCCAGGAACCTAGAAACTCCCCGCACAAGTAAAAGAGCCAGTATAAGCCTCATCCCTTCAACTCGAGCATCCTTGCTCAAATGACCACCTCTTGCCCACAGCTCTGTAGTGTCTGTGTGTGTGTGTGTGTGTGTGTGTGTGTGTGTGTGTATGTTTAAGGGGGGACAGGAAGGGGGGGAAATAAAGAAGAAACCTCCGTACTCCCGCCCAGGTGTGGCTTACAGCCTGCATGGGCATGGGAGGAGGGGAAGGGGCTGTGTATCTGAAAGAAGCCATAAGCTTCAGCCTTATATGGACTGGACATCCCAGTGACCAGCGGGGGACTGTATGTTCCCTAAGAATGGGCAGAGAAAACAAGGGACTTTCCACGTTTTTATCAGGGCAGGGGAAATCCAGCATTCATTTAAAGGGGTATCGGAAGACAGAGTTGCTAGAGCCTTCTATCCATTGAGTCCCCTGGTTCACCGTACTGGTTACATGTAGAATTCCAGGAGAGAACATAGCAAGAAGCTAAGGTTGCATTTATCACCATTTAAGCTCTCTTTTTAAGACTTCCACATGTGTTGTGTCCTTTCACTTTCACAGTCACCCCGGAGGGGAAACGTGATTACCTTTCAGACAAGGAGACCGAGGATTGCAGAGATTAATTTGCAGAGTAATGAGTGTATCTGGGGTAAATAAAATTCTTCACATGGGACTTCCCTGGTGGTCTAGTGGTTAGGACTCGGCCCAATCACTGCCGGGGTCTGGGTTTGATCCCTGGTCGGGGAGCTGAGATCCCGCAAGCTGCACAGCATGTGACCAAAAAAAAAAAAAAAAAATTCTTCACTTAATCCAGCTGAGGAGGGAAGTTGTGGGGATAGATGAACAAGAGCGGCCAGGAGTTGATAACTGCGGAAGGCAGGATTCACTGCACTATTCTTCCTACTTTTCTCTGTGTTTCAAAATCCCCATTTTATTAGAGGTTTGGTGAGGGCACTGAACAATTGGAAGGGGTGCAGGCTGCAGATAACTGGCAGGCCCCCAGTGCTGTGTTGTCGCTGAGGACGAGCCCTCGGTGCAGCAGGGACCCAGACCCACGAGTCAGCCTCCAGCCGGGGTCGCTACTGCCTACACTGACTGCCTGCCTTGCTGAAATGGCCAGAGGGGAACCTGATCTGGGGACAGACCTCTTCTTGTCCCCTCTGCCTATTGCATAATCCCCCTGAGACTCTCCCCTTTCCTCCTTCTACCATGCTGGGTATATTCGGGCAACAGGGAAGTCGACCATTTGGGGGCCAAAAGGACTTGACCATCGGGAAAATCCGATCTGCCCCCCTGAAGAGTTCAATTCACTGCACGATCTCAGAGAAGAGATATGCAAAGCCACACTGAATAGACAGAATGGGTTTTGAGCCATTAATGGAGGAATCAGATGCTCATTTACCTAATTAACAGGCTTCAGGTCATGCTCCTTTCTCCTGCATGAATGCATGTCCCTTTTAAAAGTCATTAAAGTAGTATTTCATGGAGAGGGGTTTGATCACCAACACTGAGCGTCTTGTAATCTGTGGTTTTCAGCCACTAATGTGTCGTGTTACAGTGGCTCTAATAGTAGTTGAGGCACCCAAGTTTGTGAGCTTCATTTTTATTGGCAAGAATTAGAATGTATTTGAGATTAGCCTTGTAATATTGTCACAGTCGTTCTCCTGCGTTCTGACACGTGTTCCTCAGTGCGAGAGAAAGAGGTGGAATCAAGAGTCGTCCTGGGTCACCTAGGGGAAGCTTTTGCAGGTGTGAGTACCACCCATCGTTTGTCTGGCAGTGGGGAATAAAAAGGTTAAGATCCACCGTTTAGATGCCCAGTTAGTGATCATCAGGTTGGATTGAACACTGAATCTTGCAGTTTCTATTTTGAACAATAGTATAGAGATAAAACGGATTGCCTTCAATTCCTTTGAACAAAAACCTCACACGAAGGGGACAGTACTTATGAACAGAGGTACAAATTATTCTCTTGGCTAAAAAGCTTTTTCAGGAAAATCACCACAAAAAATCCTCATCAAATGCTTGTTTTGTTAAAAGGTGTGGATAATGATAAATAGGCCTTGGAGAAAAGGTTTATGGTTGGGGTAGTTTCATTGATTTGAGCCTGACTGGTCTCTTGGAAGTACCTAATTTTCAGTAAATCAATTGTGTCTGGTTTGGAAAGGCTTTGCACTACATTTGTCTTAAATGATATTTAAGTAATTGATCACAATTTGTATTTGTTAATGACCTTTCAATGAACTGTCATTGACCTGTGTTGGGCCACAGAGATCAGTTTTGTGGACAGCTCTTTGTGACTTTTCTAAAACAGTTGGTGTTTTTCTCTATTTTCTACATTCAAATCCTCTATTAGGTGTTTAAATCAGAAATCAAGGATTATGATTCTAGCTTATTTCTATAAAGTAAAATGGAATTTGGATTCTACCTTTATAGGTATAGAAAACCCACATGTATGCATGTCATTCTCCCCTATTGGGATCAGCTATTAAAACTCTAAGACAGGGAAGGAAAAGTAATACCATGTATCCCAAGTGGAGCCCATCCCCTTTGCTCTCAAATCTGAATTTCTGATTTCACTAAGGACATATGTTATTACTGTGTTTTCTCCCATCACCAGTACAGGTGACCCAGGTAGAGGAAGACACGGTGATGGCCAGGTGTCTGAAGCTGGTGACCCCCGAGGGGTCTAGTCCAGGGGCTTTGAACTCCGGAGATCCCCATGACAGAGGCAGTAGAGGCCGTGGCTATGGTCAGGGTCAGGCCTTCTGGAAGCATTGGAGGGCAGATGTGGGCTCAAGGCTCAGAGCAACGGCTGCAGGAGCTGAGAGACCCCCTCCTCCCCTGCCATCTGCTTGGCTTCTCCAGACCTATGGTGGTAGGGACATCCCAGAAGATGGTCGTGCTGTCCCCCGCAACCTCTGCATCCAGAAATGAGTCCTGGGAGGGTCTTAGGAACCAGTCCCTGCGTCCCAGAGTCCCCAACAGACATACACTGCTGCTCATGTCATGCCCTTGTCTCCCAATCAACCTGACTTCAACCTCTAAAACATGAAGGCCTCAGTCCCATCTTGTCTCCTTGTTCTCTCCTGACCCCAGCATATCCATTTGTTGGAAAATTCTCTTAACTCTTTCTCTATGCTGTTGGACTCCTAGCCTCCAGAGCTGTGAGACACCTCCCTCCCCCACTGCAACAACTGATTCAGATCCTTAAGGGAGGGGAGTTGGGGGGAGTATAATGGGTGGCTGGTACCTCTTGGTATCCTGGGAGACCCCCAAATTGGGGGTCAGTGTAGTCTCAGGTTCTTAGGGAACTGGACATCAAATCCAGAAGCTTGATTGGGCCCTAAACCACACAAGGAGGGTAGCTACTCACGGGTCCCTGATCCAGTCCAGGGTGTCCAAGTGGGTGTCGCAGAACACCAGGGTTCCTTGAGTGTAAGTGGCCTCCTGGTGGGCAGAGATCCAGATCCCCAGCCCCTACATCACCTAGAGCTTCTGGGCTTCATCTCTTTGAAATGATTTGCTAGCCTCTCCTTCCTCCTTGTAGGGAAGTGACAAAATTCGTCATAGGGGTAAATAATCTTTCACTTTGGGAAAGCCTTGAAGGAGGTCAGGCTTTTGGAGATTAAAGTGAGCTAGTTTGCCCTAAATGATGAAGTCGTAGAATGTCTGGGTTTTTTGCAGGCAGCCCGATGGCAGGGAAGGTAAAGATTTTGAACCTCAGTCATGAGAGTGGATTACTTTCTTTGGACTGCTGTAACAAAGTACCACAAATTGGGTGACTTAACAGATGTGCATTTGTCTCACTGCTCTGGAGACTAGAAGTCCAAAATCAAGGTGTTGGGAGAGCCACGCTCTCTCTGAAACCTACGGGGAGGCTCCTTCTTTGCCCCTTCCTAGCCAGCAGTCTTCGACATTCCTTGGCTTGTAGATGTGTTGCTCTAATCTTCTGTTTTCCTCTGGGCTTCTCCCTGTGCATCTTTACATCATTTCCTGTCTGTGCATGTCTATCTCTGTACCCAATATTCCTCTTTTTATAAGGACCCCAGTCATATTGGATTGGAGTCCACCGTAATGACCTCATTCAACTTGATTACCTATGAAAAAACTTTGTTTTAAATAAGGTCACAATATGAAGTCCTGGGAGTTAGAACTTCAACATTCTCTTTTTTTTGAGGGGGGGGGGAACACAATTTAAGCCATAACAAGGGGAAGATTGAAGAAAATAGTCAAGGGGTGGGAGGTCCAGAGGCTGGATCTCCGGAAAGCAAGCCCTATGGTTTGGAATGGCCAGAAAATTTTTAGTAATAGTAAAGCCTAACATTAAATTTGCAAGTATTCTTAGTTCTCATCTAGAATCCCTCTTTGTTTTCCCCAAGCCTCCAATAAAGACCTGTGCACATGAGCCTCGAGCTTATGGGGATGAGAGAGGAGTAGATGTGCCCACGTTTTGGGTGAAGGAAGGGTAGCTGCTCTCTACATGACGAGTCATTGGTTAATTGCCTGGGTCTTTCCCTGGCTTGTGATGGGCCCTGTCACAAAAGCAGGACTCTCTTATTCATCCCACAGAATGCTGCCTGGGAGCTAGTGGGAATCCAGTAAACACTTGATGAGTAAGTACGAGAATGAAGCTGCAGGAAGAGAGATAATCTTTTGGGTTTGAACTCTAACAATCACCTTTGAACACACAACTTTGTGCGTGTATACGAGTATTCCTTTAGAATGAATGCCTGACAAAGGAATTGCAGTGTCAAATGGATTTCATATTTAGGACTTGAAATATATATTGTCAAATTCCCACCTGTCAATAGGTTATGAATTTAAAATTCCATCTAGTATTACATGAGAGAGTTTTGTTTCTTACAACAGCTTAAAACCTAATTAAACATTTAAAAATTATAATTTTTCAAAACACAAATAGCTGTTTTTTTCTGAATGGAAAGGTAATGCATATTCATTGAAAACATTCAAAAAATAAAGTATGAAGAGAAAAATAACTTTAAAAAAATTTTGGGTTTGAGAGCTGGGTTGATATTATATATTTGAACTGAGGGGTAATAGGGCACTTTCTGCTGTTTACTCACTAATTCTCAAATCCCAGGTAGAACGCTGGCCTTCCCTTGGTTAATGGGTCAGGGGCTCAAGTAGTTTAGACCTTAATGGAAAGGGGCTCCAGAAGACTGGAAAACTCAGGAACAATCCATTTCCATGTTTTTAATAATTATCTTCCACACTAGCCTTCGTGCCATCTAGGCTGTATGGCTGCAAGCCTTTCCCTTAGTAGGTACTTGGTGAATACTTATCAAATTCAAATAAATAATGTGAAAGAAAATGTTCGTGAAGTATAAAAAGGACGGAAATAAACTGGCTGAGGTTCTAACTTTTACCGAAATGGAGACTCAAATAGTGAAACCTCAGATCCAGTATCACCCTGACATTCTTAGCAAATAGCCCAGCACACCCCTTTATACTCCTTGGGCCCTCTTCATTTGTATTCTGTCTGGGGAACTGAATCTGAGACCCAGGTTGATGTCACGGCATTTGAATCTTACCCAGTGACATTTTGGCGGTGCTCTGCGTGGCAGTAAGGTTGCCTCGAGGGCGGTGTGGTGGCTGAGTCGGGCAGAGCACCAGCCACGTGGCTCTGGCCCTCTGACTGAGCTTACACCTGCTGCTGGCCCGGGAATTCACTGACGATATTAAGAAATACAAGGGACGATCGAGGAAAGTGTGCCTTAAGCTCTGACATAAACTAGCGCTTGGCCTGCTGGGAAAGGATGCCGAGTCAGGTGTCAGATTTGAGTTCTGACTCCCCGCCCCCGTGAAGGCTGTATGGCTCTGAACTGACTTGCCTCACTGGTCAGCAGGTCATTTTGAGAACTGATGCGAAATACATAGGAAAGTACTTTAATATTTGAGGATACCAAAACCCTTCCTTCCTTCCTTCCCTCCTTCCTTCTCCTTCTCCTTCTTCTTCTTTTTCTTTCTTTCTTCTTTTCTATCTTTCTTTCTCTTTCTTTTTTGAAGAATATATCTAGTTGTTTTATAAAGTTGTGTTAATCTCTGCTGTACAGCAAAGTGACTCAGTTATATATATGTGTATATATATATATATATATATATTTGAAAAAATATTCTTTTCCATTCTGGTTTATCATAGGATATTGAATATAGCTCTCTGTGCTATACATTAGGACCTTGTCTATCCATTCCACATGTAATAGCTCACATCTGCTGATCTCAACCTCCCAATGCATCCCTCCCCCAACCCCCTCCCCCTTGGCAACCACAAGTCTGTTCTCTACGTCCGTGAGTCCAAAGTCCTTTAAGTGAACACACTGGAAAGAGTCTGCCTGCTAGCAAACAACATGCCTTGTGTTTTGGAGCTGGGCCTCCGTTGGAATCCCTTCTCCTGATGAGGGGCCTCTCTTGCAGTCACTTGCTGATTCACTTGGGTGAAAATTCAGGCGTCAGAATCATCCATCCGGCCTCCTACAGAAACCCGACCTCTGATTCTCAGGCTCTGCGTCTGCCCGGCTGTAGCACTCGATTCAATCCTGAGGGCAGGTGGTCTGATGGATGGTCTCCAACCAGGGCCTTCTCATGAAGGTTTCTGAATGTCCTGCAGGTCAAGGCGTGGACGTGTCTTGGAGGGAGTCTCTCTGTTTGTGACTGTCTTCTGTGGAAGCATAAAGGGCCACACGGTGGCCTTCTGACCATCAGAGGCCAGGCTAGGGTTGGATGCCCCCTGAGGCCAGGACTGCCTCTCCCGTGACTTCGTATCGTCAGTGTTTGAGTTGCGGTTGGCCTTAGCATGATAGAAGCTTTTTTTCTGGTTCACCTAACAGCCCTGGGCAGGTTGGTGGGTGTCTTAGGAGCCCAGGCTGAAGCAGGATCTACCGTCTTCAGCGCGGGGCCCAAGCCGCCATGGTTGTTTCCATGCCAGCCACCTGGAAGGGAGGACAGATGGGCCGGAGGGCACCGAGGACCACTCAAAGGGCCAGGCCTGAGAGAGGCGCGCCCTCGTCTTCACATCCCGCGGGCTAGAACCAGACACGCGACCTCAGACACAGGAAGGGAGACCAGGAAACAAGGGCTGCTTGGTGGGCCCGGGAGGAAGAGAAAAATGGCTCCTGATGAACTGCTATGTGCTGTATCCAGGGTCTAGTGGAGAGTAAGTGCCCAACAAATGCTGGCTGAAAGAATGGGTCCAGTTAAGGTTTAAGACGTTTCTTTGATCATGGGCAGCGCCAGCAGGAATATGATCTTCAGGGGATCCGTCCAAAGTTGTTGGTTTTCTGTCCGCAGTTCCTGTGCGTCTCGTCAGCCACAAAAACATTTCATTTATTGTGTCCTCACTGTGTCTTGGGCACGGAGCTACAGGCTAGAGATCCCTTGTGAATAACACCAGGTTCCTGTTTTCAGGGCACTTACAGCCTACGTAACCAAGGGTATCTGGTGTCTTTAAACTAAGGTAGCTACCTTTACATGAAAAAGCTATACTCATAACCAGAGTTGCAGCCTCCTCAATGGATTAATCTAAAGTCCTTTAAACACAGAACCATATGTTGAAACCCTCGATGGAATATCAATCGACATTTATTTCTGGGCTCTGGAGCCCTGATTTAAAATGCATCTGTGCAAGTAGCCTTTGTAGAAAAATGACATATCTTACACTGAAACAAGTAATCCAATCTTGCCCAGCCCTTCACAATGGAAAAGCAGAGAGGAAGATTTATCCAAGTGAAAAACAGGAGTATTTTATTCTAATGAGAATGCAGAGCTGGATCAATTATAGACAAGTGTGCAAAGTTAGCTCTTGAGGTTTTCTTGTTTCTATTTGGGGGAATAGTTATATGAATATCCTAATGTTTTCTCGCTGCCTTGTCAGGATCAGGAATGGCTCTTAATGTACTTGAATATAATTGTGAGTTCATCTTACAGTATCAGTTTCCACTTTAAAAAGAAAAAAAAGATCTATTCTCAGGAACAGTGAAGACATGAAATCTGAGAGTCCTGCAGAGAAGCAATGCCCCAAGGTGGATATCAGGCTGATGTCAGGGATGGTGTAGGATGAGTTCACGTAGCACACACAGCCCTTCAGGTTAGCAACATGAAGCTTAATGTAGCCAAGAACTTGAAGGACGATGGAAGAGAATTCCAGAATCTCTGCCACTCTTACTCAGGTTACAGTCGACTCAGAATAAAGTCGATTCACATTTATGCGTTTCCTTGGCATCCATCTTAGAATATACAGCTGCCCATCTAGTTGGTCAATTGTAGGAACTGGGGTAGGACTTTCTCTTTTAACTTTGGCCGGTACAAGACAATACAAGACTGGGCAGACATCTAAGATTCTTGAATCTCCTCCTCGCTGAAATAGTTTTTTTCCTTTTCTTTTTCTTTTTAATTCAGGGAGCCAGTTCAGTTTTGTCCCAGGATTATAAATTATCATCCCTCATTGTCACAACAAATTTCCTTCCTTGGCTGGAGGAGAGGGACAGTAAGTAGGGAAGTATTTCATATTTAAACTGTGTAATATTCTAGCATCCAAGAGCTGTGCAGACCAGAGTTGAGCACACAGCCAAGTATAGTAAACTATTTCGGGACCCAGGTACATAGGAAGCCCTGAATAAACTCACTGAGTGACTGAATGATCTGAAGACCTTTGAAAATTTAAGTAATTTTTCCTTAGAATGTTGGAAAGAAACTTGTAAGACATTCAGAACTTCTCATTCTCTAAAAAAAGATACCTGCCGCATTTTGCTTGTTTTCCGCTGATACCCTAAGTGGTTAAGCATTGATAGATGTCATTCACCCGGGTTTATTTACCCATAAATTATTTCCATAGAAACAACTAAATCAGATACTGAAGTTTTCCATGCCAGGAACTCATCATCCCTACTTTGAAGTTTTAGAAACAACCCCTTGCAATAATATCAATGTTATTTTCAGGCAAATTGCACTACTCACTCCCATTCCATTTTCTTGACAATTCATACGTTTACACATAGAATTCTGCCTGAGGAACTGTATCACTTTTCTGCATGGCTTCAGACATAGCCTGTGTACTAAAGCTCGATCATTATTTCACTATCATGATCATTCAAAGACATCACATCAAGGTCATCAAATAAATGTGGGTTATTAATTGTTACTTTTATGTATAAAGTTATTGTTTAATGTTACGTATCTTTGATGAGCATAAAATTACATAAAATTACATAAAATATAAAATTCATATCTTTCAATATGCAACATTCCTAGGATAGAATCATCAATGAAATGTGTGTAAATACTTTGCTTATCAAATTAGGTAAAGTTTAAAACACAGTTCCCAGGGTTGGTGAGGACACAAGGAAACTAGGACTTTCACACATGTTTGGGATTTTTGCTCTGCACCCTAGCCTTAAGACTGAAGAAAGAGTCCCGAGTCAGCCGCAGAGACATTGGTAGTTTAACGGATGGGGGATCTTACCTGTCCGAAGCAAAGGTCCTGGAGCGACACCCCACCACGCGCAGCAGATGGCAGGCGGGACGTGGCAGCTAGCAGGGGGAGAGGGAGATTACCAGTTACAGAGGGAATTGACATCAGGTTAGCTCATGGGTTGCCAGGGAAACCAGGAGAGACTTACCTCCCCTTTGAGAAGCTATCATAGTCGATAGAGATTGTTCTGATCTAAATATTAGAACAAACACTAGCTGGGGCTGAGGGCAAGTGTGTAGGCATTTACTGATTAGGTTCTGTGATTAAGAGGGAGGGTCAGTCAGGTGAGTAGGGTGAGGGTGAGGCAACGACTGGACCAGCAGGGGTTGTACAGAGAGCAAGAGAACAGCCATGTTGAGTGGCCTGATCATACAGGAGTGTATATCATTACAGATCTCCAGAGGATGACTTTGCTCTAGGTATAAAACAGTTTCGAAATGTGTAAAGTTGGAAAAATGTTACGTCTAGAAATTTATCCCAGATGAGTAACCATACACGTGCACAAACATTTTAGCTAGGTTGTACAAAACAGTTAAAAATGGGAAACACAAAACATTGAACAGGTCGGGTGTTAAGAGTACAGTGTAGTAGGGCTTCCCTGGTGGCGCAGTGTTTGAGAATCCGCCTGCCAATGCAGGGGACACGGGTTCGTGCCCCGGTCCGGGAGGATCCCACGTGCTGCGGAGCGGCTGGGCCCGTGAGCCATGGCCGCTGAGCCTGCGCATCCGGAGCCTGTGCTCCGCAAAGGGAGAGGCCACAACAGTGAGAGGCCCGCATACAGCAAAAAAAAAAATAAATAAAAAATAAAAATAAATAAAACTCAGTGTAGGAAAACATTTATTTAACCAGACACAAAAGTATAAACCATAAAGGGAAAACTAGATCAATTCAAATACATTGAAATTAAGTACCATCAAAAGGTTCTCAAAAGGCGTATAGACAAAAGCACAAAGACAAGTTTGGATGGAATTATATGTGACACATAATCAATAAGGAATAAACTGTCAAAATACATAAAGAATTTCCACAAATCCATAAGAAAGATTTTTTTAAGGACAAAGGAAATGAATAGCGATTTCAAACACACAGAAACCACAATGAATCATAAATATATAAACCAATGTGCAGCCTCACTAATGGCCATAGAAATCCCAAATGAAAACATCTTATACAAGACTGTAATTTATGTACACATAAAAAATTGTTATATAAATGTAACAGATTTATAATAAGAATGTTTGAATATAGATATAACTGATGATATTGAGCATTGCTAATAGCGAAAGTTGTTAAAATTACTTTCTAAAACACTTTCATGTGATTCGATGTTTGAAAAACAAATGATCTCTATCAAAGACTAAGTTCGTCAATAAAATGTTAACAGTACTTGATCTTATAGGAGTCTGAAGCATTTTGATTACTTACCTTGGGTTTTCTGAATTTTCTACCAAATAATGGTATTATGTGTGTAATTCACATAAATCTCAATTCAATAATTTAATTAAAACATGCATTCACAGTGGAAGTGCAGGGCTGAGTGGAAGATAACCCGTGCTCCCGGCTGCCAAATGGGAGATACCGTGGCAACAAGAGAGGCGCGGGCAGACAGTGGATTAGAGTCTCCTCACGTTTCAAACTTTGAATCTATAAATATGGATCTGCTGTGTCCATCTGAGGTTAAAAATGTTGTCAGTGAAACATGGCGTCTGATTTTTGGAGGAGAAAGTGTGTGTCTGTATGTGTGAATGTGTATGCCCCGGAGTTAACACTAATATTTTCATTATGTAAAGGATTAATTTATTGAAATGTATTTTCTGCCCTTGGCATGTGATGGCTAAGCGGCAGCTGATTCATTTTTTTTAAGACACCAAGACTCGGTTTTCCCAGGGGAGGCCAGGCCTGCATCTTCAAAGGTGTAAACTTCTAACTCCAGAGATTAAAGAAAAAAAAAAGCTGTTGGAATGTCAAATGCTGTGATGACTTAGAGTTTATCTAAAAGCATTTGTTTTGCATTTCAAGTTTAACTAAGAGATTCACACCTCCCCTCCCCACCCCATTTTTCCTATTGATGGCTAAGGAATGAGAAACCCCCAAAATATTCCTGAGAGAGAGAGAGAGAAGAGTGGAACTTACTTGCCATCAGCCTTTCAAATGCAGAGGAACGGGGGCTTGGCTGTGTCTGGGGACATAAAAAGAGCAGAGACCGCCCACGTGCTAACAGATGGTCTTGGGTGGATCACACCCCCTGCAGCCCCGGGCAAGGGCCACAGGAGCGGGTACATTTTGCCCGCCCACACTCAGGCCGCCATGGCTGCTCACCCCAGCCTCTGAATTTGCAATAGTCGAGCTTGAATGAAAGGGATCTGCTGGGCTAGTACACAGGATGGAGTGGGAAAGGAGGGAGGGAAGGAGGGAACTGTCCTGAAAACAAGATCCTCATCATCGCTGAGAGAGGGCAGCTCCCTTGGGGAACTGCATCATCTGCCCCGATGGCCGATGACCGAGGCATTACTCCAGGCACCTGGCGAAGACTTAGGCTTGCTGCTGCAGTCTTTGCAAACTTGAAGTTCTGGTACATGTTGTAAAGATACCATGAGGAAAGTTTGAACCAATTCAAATTGCTCATTCCCAAACTGAATACTATCATTAAAAAAAAAAAATCGGTTAATACAATAGGTAAAGCTCCTTTCATGTTTACTGGCTCTGTTCAAGTCTTTTTTCATAGTGTCTGTTTATGTCCTTTGCCCGTTTTTCTCTTGTGGTGGGTATCTCTTGATTACTGATTTGTAAAAGTTTTTTATGTAAGAAAGATATTAACTTTTGTCATTTTTGTTATAAATAATTTATCATTGACCTTTGAACTATTAACTTTGAGATATAAATGACACTGAGACTTTTGTCATTTTTGTTACAAATAATTTATCATTGATTGACCTCTGAACTATTAACTTTGAGATATTTTCTTTGGTCATATAGAAATTATTTTATGATTATTTAATTGTTTATATCTTCAAATATATCCATTAGGGGTTTCTTTTAAGAGTTTCTGGCTTGAGAGTTATACTTAGAAATTCATCTTCACTCTAAAATTACAGAATTATTCACTTAAAGTTTCTCTCAGTAGTTTCATTTTTTTTAAATACATATATTCAAATCGTTACCTTCTGTGGGCACAAGTTTAGGATCTAAACTTTTTTTTTCTCAATTTGTTAGTTTTCCTAATACTGGATTTCTTTCTCATTTTCTTGATTTAAATTCATACTGATGTTTGGGCCCTATGAGTGGACTTTCTATCTGTCTATCTGTTCCAGTGTTCCAGTTTTATTGTTCCAGCTGTACCATTTTAGAGATTGTTAGGGCATGCCCCAATCAGGACTTTTCTGTTTTCAAAAATTTTTTGACTGTTTTCATGTTTTCTTCCAATTGAGTTTTAAATTTGTAGATCTTCACTTTTTTTCAAGAAGGGTCCTGTTTGGCATATAATCTGTGGTAGTCAGAATAATGCCCCCCAACTCCCCAAAATGTCCATGTCCTAATCTTCAGAACCTGGGAACGCATTAACTTACATGATAATAGGGTCTTTGTAGATGTCATCAAGTTAAGGTTCTACTTATGGAGAGATTATGGATTATCTGGGGGGGTCAAAATAATCGCAGGGGTCCTTTTAGGTGGAAAAGAGGCAGAAGAGGAAGGTCAGAGAGAACAGTGATGCTGGAAAATGGTCCCAGAGATGTGATTCGCGGGCCTGGAAGGTGGACGAAGGAACCGCAAGACCCGGAACGTGGATGAGTTCTAGGATCTGGAAAACCCAAGGAAGTGAGATCTCCCCGGGAGCCTCCAGTAGGAACACAGCCCTGACAACACCTTGATTTTAGGACTTCTGATTTACAGAACTGTAAAAGAATAAACCTGTGTTGTTTCAGTCACTAGTTTGTGCTAATTTGTTAAAGCAGCAATAAGAAACTAAAACAGTGTACTTTCTAAATTCCTCTATGTCTGAGAAATTATATGTTACTCTCACAAATAAACAATAGCTTGATAAATTAGAGAATTCTTGGGCTGCAATACTTTCCCTTCAGAATTGCAGATATTGATGTGCTACCCTTTGTGCTGCAGAAGACTAGTTTGTTGCTAATCTGACTACGTGTTTACCTTTCAAATCCTTTTCCTAGACACTCAAAAGAAACTCCCTTTACCCCTGAAATACGCCCTCACTGGCTGGGTATGGATCGCCTTTCATTTATTTTCTTGGTGTTGGTGGGCCTTACAATTTGAGAATTTGCAACTGTCTTCAGCTAAGAGAAGTTTTTCTTATATTATTTACATGGGATTTGCTTCTTAGAGCAGTTCATTGAAAAAAAAAACCAAACCATGAGATTAGACAATAGAGACAAGACACCAACTCTAAACAGAATAGGAATTCTTAGAAGCAGAAAATATTGCAGATTCCTTTTATATTTAGAGTTGGTGTCTTGTCTCTCTTGTCTAAATCTCATTTTTTAAAATGAACTGGTCTAATATTTTATTATTTTTTATTATAGTATTTTATTATAGTTTATTTTATTTATTTTATTTTATTATAGTTTATATCTGATTTTTATTATATTATATTTTATTATAGTATTTTATTATACTATATTTTATTATATTTTATTATAGTTTATATCTGATTATATTTTATTATAGTATTTTATTTTATTTTATATTTTATTATATTTTATTTTATTACAGTTTATATCTGATTAACCATGCCTTCCCATACTTTTCAGGGCAAAACTGCTATCACAGTTCATGAATCCATGGTATAGATGCTGCAATCTAAGAGATGCTTCGCTAGTCTCTTACTTTTATACCATCTAAAATTCACTTCACGTTTGTTTCATTTTGTACAAACCTACTTCTTATATTTAATCAATGTGATTACTAGAAAACTAATTTCATAATTTGCATGTTAATAGCTAAGTGAAAACAAAAATATATACAATAAAGCCGACTGAGCTCATTTTTTGCTTCCTGCATTGGAAACTTCCACCTAAAAGCATTTATAATAAATCTTGTGTTCAAATACACAGTCAAATGAGGGAAATAAGTAGAAATGAAGACCAATGAAGGTATCAGGACTTCCCTGAAAATGACTCACAAAAGTCTTCTGAAGACAGTTTTTGTAATGAAGCCAAGAAGTACAGTCATCGTGTGGCTAAGCCTGTTCTAAAGCGGACATAAATACTTATACGATCACCATTGCAACTCCTTCAGCTCAAGTTGTCATAATTTCTCACCTGGCTTATTCCGAGAAACCACTACATTAAGTATGCGCAAATGATTTGAACAGACACTTCACCAAAGAAGACAGACCATGACCAATAAGCACATGAAAAGATGCTCAACATCATTAGTCTTCAAGAAAATGAAAATGGAAACTGCAACAAGATAACCACTTCAGACCCAAATTAAAATGAAAAATACTGAAAGCACCAAATGTTGACCAGGCTGTGAAGCAACCGGAACTCTGACATGCTGCTGGTGAGAGTCTAAAACAACACAACCACTTTGTGGAACTGCTTGGCAGTTTCTTATGAAGTCGAACAGAAACTTGCCCCATCTCAGCAAATCCTCTCCTAGGTATTTACCCCAGAGAAGTGAAAACATATGTCTACAGGAAGCTTTGCACAAGAATGTTCATAGCAATTTTATTTATTATAGCCAAAGCCTGGAAAAAATCCAAATGTTAGCAAGAGAAATGACAAACAGATTGTTGTTTATTCATATAGTGGAATATGTCTCAGCAATAGAAGGAAATAAACCACTGATGAATCGTGAAGACATATGGTAAGGAAAAGAAGCCAGATAGTTACTTATTGTATAGTTCCATTTAGATGAAGTTCAAGTACAGGCAAAATTAATCTATGGTGAGAGAAAGTAGGAGGGTGGTTGCTGCTGGGGTAGGGATTAACTAGAAAGGAATACAAAAGAACTTACTAGGGTTTTGGAATTATTTTCTGTCCCATTTGTAGTTCAAAGCTCATTGAACCAAACCCTTAGGATCTGTGCATTTTCTTGTATTTCAGTAAAAATAAAGACATTTGCAGAGAATACATTTATTGTTTGTATTTTTACACAGTAATTTTACTCTGTACTTAGGGAATCTTTTCAAGGTGCAGAATCAAGTTTTTCTTAAATACAAACGTTTTAATCATATATTATTACTTCTTTTCCATGGATTCTGATCGCTACAGAGAATCCAATTGCCCATATATTCTTCACTTTCTCCAGGGCCTGATTTTTTTCTTTTAATTTGCATTCTGAAAGAACTTCTCACTTGGTTCTTCACACCACAGATGTTGATTCTTCCCTTTACTGACTCCACATACAGATTTTAATTCTGAAATTTTATCTAGAGTCTCTAATAATATTCTCTCAGTGTAGGCAGTTCCCTTTCTATTTTTCATGCTGATGTGGAAATTAAAAACACAGGCTTTGGAATGTGACAGATCTTGTTTGTCAATATAGGCTCCAGCCTGTAGGTGTAACTTTGGGCAAGTTAATTCAATTTAATAAGCCTCTTTTTTCTAATCTGCAAAGCGAGGACCTTAGTTGTAACAACTTCATAGTGCTGTTGTAACAATTTTGTGAAATGATGCTTATACAATGCTCAGTACAGCTCCAGGCACAGAGCACTGAATAGCTATTAGCCTCCATCATTATCATCAGCATCATCTTCATCATCACTGTGTCTGCCTTCCTATATTGGCAACTACATTTTTGTTCCAAGCTATTAATTACTCACCTTCTATGTGTTTTCCACACTGGCTGACCCGGAGTAGATATCCAGTGCACATCTGTTGAAAAAAATAGATAAATTTGCTCCTTTACTTTACCCTGATATTATACTGTAGAGTTACTATGTTTGGTTGTCAGTGAAACTCAAAAAATTAATGCAAAATCTATTCTCAAAACAAGTTGTAAAATAATGAATCAATTTCTTTGCCCAGAAAAATATTGTAACAATGTTAACCTGACAGTGCTTGAATAATTAGCACATGAGGAATGGAAAAACAATTCCATGTTAAATTTTTTAAATTATTTATTTATTTATTTGGCTGCGCCAGGTCTTCATCGCGGTACGCGGGATCTTCATTGCAACACACGGGATCTTTAGTTGTGGTGTGCGAACTCTTAGTTGTGGCATCTCTGTAGGGTCTAGTTCCCTGACCAGGGATCGAACCCAAGCCCCCTCCATTGGGAGTATGGAGTCTTACCTGCTGGACCACCAGGGAAGACCCAAGTTAAATTTTTATTCAGCTTTATATGATAACAATACCACATTAGAATTAATTTTCATGAAATTGGGGGAAAGCTTTGTGTCAATAAGTTATTAAATTTTTATTTATTTCTTAAAGTTTTAAAAACTTATTTTCTAACTCGTTTGATTTTTCTTTCATTAAATTTCAAAATAAATTGTTGGGGAGATAAAGAAAGGCCCCTCATATCTTTTTTTTTTTAACTGTTTTTATTTTATTTATTTATTTTTTGGGGCCTCTCACTGCTGTGGCCCCTCCCGTTGCGGAGCACAGGCTCCGGACGCGCAGGCTCAGCGGCCAAGGCTCACGGGCCCAGCCGCTCCACGGCACGAGGGATCCTCCCAGACCGGGGCACGAACCCGCGTCCCCTGCAGCGGCAGGCAAACTCTCAACCCCTGCGCCACCAGGGAAGCCCATGGCCCCTCTTATCTTAAAGTTAAAGTAAATCCCAACCTCAAAAGGGTAAGTACATCTCAAGTTTTAGTTTTCAAATTCCAATTCAAATGTCCAAATGAGAACTTTCATCCTCAGTGGGCAGAAGAAGTCAAGATCTCTCCCCTTACAGTTTGATCCACAAGTTGAAGCCCAGGGCATTGCTTGGCCAACCCCTTTCCATGCTCTGCACAGCTCTTATCTCTGCACCATCATTGCCAACGGCCCCAGCACTTGGACTTCTTGGCAGTGTCTACTGAAGGCCAGGCTTTGATGGAGGCTGCTGGGGTCCTTCTAGTCTCCCGCTGATCACCATAAGCACCGTCACCAGACCAGCCAAATCTAACACTGGCACTCAGGATTCTCCAAACCCCTATCACCCTTCTTTCACTCCTGCAGCAGGTGACACCATCCTGAAGGACAACTTTGCCAGCACTCCAACTCCAACATTTTGCCAACTCCTTTGCTGTGTCCGTGTGGTCCGGCTCTCACCCCCTCTGTCTGCCTTCAGGAGAGAACTGAGATGCAGGGACCATTCCTGTATCTTGGGAGCATCTTTCTGTCCTCCCCTCCTCCCCAGTAATTCCACCATCTAGTTATAGGGATTTCCTTTTGCCCACCAGCACGGTAAAGTCCCAGCTGTGTGGAGTAGATACAGATTACCCGAGATGATTTGGTCATAGCTTCTCTATGCCCTAAACAGCTCTGATCACTGGGTATACGAGTTATCTATTGCTGCATAACAAGTCATCTCCAAATTTATGAACTCATTTTCTGAGGGTCAGAAATCCAGGAGCAGCTTGGCTGGGTGGTTCTAGCTCAGGGTCATTCATGAGGTTGCAGTCAAGCTGTCGACAGGGACTGCAGTTTCTGAAGATGTGATGGGCTGGAGGTGGCACTTCTAAGCCCCCCATGCGGCTATTGCAGGAGGATTCAATTTCTTGCCGTGTGGACCTCTCCAAAGAGTGCTCATGACATGGCTTCTCCCAAAGAAAGAGATGCAAGAGAGGTGAGCAAGCCCACGATGGGAGACACAGTCTTTTATATCTCATCTCCTAAGTGACATCCCTTGACTTCTGCCGTATTCTGTTCATTAGACATTAGTCACTGAATCCAGCCCATACTCATGGGAAAGAGAAGTAAGCTCCACGTTTTGAAGGGAGGAATATCTAGAATTTTGGGACACATTTTAAAAGTCACCGTCTTGGGTTAACACCTGTATCTCCTCAGGTGTATGAACGTACTCTCAAGTGAACTCACAATGTGTGAGCTTATGTCATATCCTAGAATGTGAGATTCCTGTATGGAAAAATCCACTCCTCAGAGCTGACCCTGCCCCAGGGTGGGTTCGCTGCTTTTCCAGCCCCTGATCCATTCTGGTTCTTGTTTAACACAATACAGGTGGACCCCTCACAGCAGAACTAATGAATTATCTCAATGCAAAATGGAGAGTCCATGAAAAAGACCTGGAAAGGAACAGAAATGGTTTATTGCTCCAGGCAACATAATGGATTAGTTCTTGGTCTACAGAGTGATTCATTGCCCTGTCACAGCCTCACTGATCTGGAAAGAAAGTCAAGTCTCCTAACTGTCTAGAAAGTGAGCATTTTTGGATGAGGATCAAACCCAGTAGAGTCAGGCTGTTCTGACAGGTTTAAAGAGCAGTTGAAGGAATTCTACAGCAGACCTCAAAGCTTTGATGTGAATTAGAGTAGCTCACGTGTTTTTGAAAAATGAGGACAATTCAAAAATACAAATATTCCCATCTTCACATGTCTTCTTCCTGCTGAAATGATTCTTTCCTGGTCATCGCAACACGCTGTGTAAGATGGAGTCCTGTTCTTCTCATCAGGAGTATCAGCCCATGGTTTTATTCGGATGCATCCTGGGAGATGTCCTATCCAGACTCGCAGTTGCCAGGACAAGCTAAATAGGGTTAATAAAAGTAAGATGGTTTATATGACATATGCCCCAGCGTTGCTGTGGAGCAATGTTTTCCAAAGCGTGTCCCACGGAACACTGGTCCCATGCATTACTCCATGGGTAGAAAAATTTTGGGTACAATAAACGTATGAAGCATTGCATAAAACATCTTCACTTAGCCATGTGTGATTACATTACTATATTAAGGCATATGAGAACTCCGGAAGCAAAAAAATTCTTTTCTTTTTCCTCCTCCTCATTATTATTATTATTACTATCATTAAACTTGACTTAACCCCATTTCCCAGATATCTGTTTTCTATGGAACAGCATTGTCTGTGGACTACATGGGACTTAAAATTGTTTTTTAAATACACATTTTAATTCAATTCCAGCTGATTTGCATTGTTGTGGAAAAACATAATCTGTGAGATGTGGAGTGTTTTTATTTTGAACACAACATGTTCAATTTTTGTAGAGAGTCCATTTGGACACAAGGAGAATGTCTATTTCTCCATTGTTGAATGCTAAGAAGAATGTATATTTCCCCAAAGCTAAATGCCTTTGTGTTGGGTTGGTTAGTGTTGGACAGATCTTGTATACCTGTACTATTTTCTGTCTATTTGACATATCAGGAATTGAGAAAGGTATGTCAAAATCTACCACTTTGGTGAAGAATGTGTCCATTTCATCTGGCAGTTGTATCAATTTTTGCTTTATATATTTTGTAGCTATTTAGGGTAATAAAAATTTAGAATTGTTGCATCAACATATAGTGACCATTCTCATCCCTAACAATAACTTATGTTGGCTGATGTCTTTACAGCCATTGCAGATTTCTTTAGTATTTGCCTGTATCTTTAATTCATTTGCTTCTAGCTTACAGTATCCTCATGCTTTAGGTGTATCTCATTTAAATATCCATAGGAGATATTTTTCTTACTCAAAACTGATACTCTCTGTATTTTCAGCAGAAAGTTTCGTTCACTTTTATCTATCATAATTATTATATGTGAAGTCTTCTTTTTCCATCTTCCTCTTACGTTGTGTTTTATATTTGCCCTGCTAATTCTCTATTTGTTTTTTTCCTTCTGTTTGAATAAGTTGATTTGTTGTTGTTGTTTTTCTTCTTCTCCTCCTTCTTCTCCTTCTTCTCCTCCTCCTCCTCCTCTCCCACCCCTCCTCCTCCTCCTTCTTCTATTTTCCCCTCTTCTAGTTTGAAAGTAATACTCTTTATTACTTTTTAAAAAATTAGTTATTTATTTTTATTTTTGGCTGTGTTGGGTCTTCATTGCTGTGCCTGGGCTTTCTCTAGTTGCAGCGACAGGGGCTACTCTTCGTTGTGGTGCATGGGCTCTAGGTGCATGGGCTTCGGTAGTTGTGGCTCATGGGCTCTAGAGTGCAGGCTCAGTAGTTGTGGCACACAGGCTTAGTTGCTCCGCGGCATGTGGAATCTTCCCAGACCAGGGCTTGAACCTGTGTCCCCTGCATTGGCAGGAGGATTCTTAACCACTGCTCCACCAGCGATCCCTTTATTACTTTTTTTTAGTAGTTAAAATTTTAAATTCAAGCTTACTGAACTCACATCTAAAATTAATCAATATCTTAAGCTCTCCTAATTGTCCCAACTCCAGACTTACTTGCTATTGTTTTTCAGCATTTTGTTCTTTGTTTAAGTTGTTTTTATATACACTTTTTAAAATGTATCCACTTGTTTGGAAATTATTTTACTTGCTATTTCTTCAACATCAGACCTTCTTTCTGGGATCATTACCTTTTCCTGGAGAACATATTTTGGAGTCCTTTTGGTCAGTCTTTTAGTGGTAAAACCATTGTTTGTCTATAAAATTCTTCAGTTTGCCATTGTTTTTATTTTTTAATTTATTTTAATTTTTTTATTATTATTATTTTTTTGTGGTACGCAGGCCCCTCACTGTTGTGGCCTCTCCCGTTGCGGAGCACAGGCTCCGGACGCACAGGCTCAGCGGCCATGGCTTATGGGTCCAGCCGCTCCGTGGCATGTGGGATCTTCCCGGACCAGGGCACGAACCCGTGTCTCCTGCATTGGCAGGCAGACTCTCAACCACTGCGCCATCAGGGAAGTCCTGCCATTGTTTTTAAATGTTAGTTTACTGGGTTGACAATCTTAAGTCTGCACTTTAAGGGTATCACTACACGGTGTCTGGCTTCCATTGCAGCGAATAACAAGTCTCCTGTAAATCTAATTTTCACTTCTAGGTGTTCTATTTCTTCTCTTCGGCTGCTTTTATGGTCTTTTATTTTTCACTGGATTTTCTATAATTTTACGGTAATCTGGTATGGTGTAGATTTCTTTTTATTTAACCAGCCTGGGTTTATTATGTTTTCTGTTAAGTGGGGATTTGTAGTCTCATGAATTCTGGTAAGTTCTGAGCCATTATTTCTTCAAATACTTCTCCTCTCCCATTCTCTCTATTGTGGAATCCTGGTTAGACATACGTCATACTTTCCTACTCCTTACTTTTTATTTCTTCGCCTCTCATATTTTCCATCTTCTTATTTATCTGTGTTAAATATTGGCTTATTTTGTCAAATCTGATTTCTTATTCTTTCTTCAACTGTTTTTCATCTACTTGTAATCCATCTATTGTGGTTTTTGTTTTATTAATTATAAATTTCATTTGTAAAATTTAATTACTTTAAAAAAATTCCTGAAATTTTAATTGCCCCTTGTTAGTGGTCATTTTAATTTTTTCAAATAAAGGTAGTTATTTTATAGTCTATATATAAAAATTCCAATAATTGAGGTACTTGGGGAACTTATTCTGTGGTTTGTTTTTTGCTGCCTTCACTCATAGTGGCTAATTTCTTTGCATGTTTTGTAATTAATTTTGAATTTATATTCATCTGCCTATAATCTGATGCAACCCCAGAGATTTGTGTTGAGGATGTTTATGTCCGAAGAGAATCTGCTTCTGCAGGGAGCCTGGGACATTGCCACTTGGGGCCTTTTACCTTCCCTCCCTCCACTCCTTCCCAGGTCCCAGGCTTGCTCTGCATCCTCCCGCCCCACCTCCCTCCCCCCATCTTGCAGAATGAGTTTCACGGAAGAGAAGCTGAGAACATGGGAAAATGAACCAGTTGGTTTTTGATCAAATCTCCCCTGGAGTGTTCAGTGGTTTTTAGTGAGTTTTCCAAGACTGTGCTGGATTTGGTGCTCAGATGACTTTGCATCTTGGCTAAAGCAAGCATGATGAGTGAATTACTGTTTTCCTGAGAAAGCCACACTCTCAAGAAGAGACTGAAAGGGGAAAAAAAGCCATATGTATGGTGAAACAGTCTTTATGTAATATGACATATTAACATGATGACTCATAAACTACCTTTTTTCCAGCAATGTTCCTGAAAGAAGCCAATATCCAGTGGAAAGTCTCAAAAGTTTCAGTGTTGATTTAAAAGAAAGATGTTAAACTAAACATTACCTAACCACTCAAGAGGGTCTCAAAAATTTATTATAAATCATTTTAACCTAGGAGACAATGTTATGTTCAATGCATATTTAAATCCAATCACAGCAGATTTAAAAATATGACAAAAGATGAAATAACATAATGTAATTTCTGTTCATGCTGAGTAGCTTGATAAAAAGGACAATTTTTTTTTCTACTTGAATAATGAACACAGGAGAGATGAGAAATTTTAATAACAACTTTTTTGTTGTTGTTAAAATCAAATGTGTGTTTCTTAATGAGTCAAGTCCAGGACATGATACTCGCAAAATCAAATAAACCCACATTGCTGATGTCCTGATTTTAGCTCTGCCACAGACTTCCCATGTGACTTAGGAAAGTGGTCTCTATTTCTGGATCGAGCCCTAGAATTGCAAGATTTTTATGATAAAAATACATTGATTATTACATGTAAGGAGTAATAAAGATTGGTCCAAAGCCTTTAATTTTATGCCTGATGAAATCCAGACTTTGAAAAGTACAGTGAGTGATTTGCTTAAAGTTACTCAACTAGTGTTAACCAAATCATGAAGAGGTTGAAGTTATTTTGAAAGAAAGAAAGAAAGAAAAAAGAAAGAAAGGGGAAAGAATGGGAGGAAGAGAGAAAGAAAATAGGGAGGTAGGCACAGCAGGCATCCAGTGATCATGAGACTGAAAGGCACAGGCTGACAATGATGAAGATGACAAAGCCGGAAAATAAAAGTAACCTGGATTCTCTGATGACTCTGTAGAGCGGCCATGATATCCTTGAACACCTAACCCTCCATCTTCTCATTACTTAAAACAAATTCACCCAAGCCACTACTAAACAGATTTGCTTCATTGTATCTGAACAGAATTTCTAACTGGTATCTAAAGCCTGCCTAGTGTAGACATGTGCTAACTTGTTTTAAAGATCACTGTACATGGTCAATTCGTATTTTATTTATAGTGGTGAATAATGGCTGGGAGGAAATTGGCATTCCCATGGTGGTACAAATGAATGATCTCAAATTACTTTTTAGTATTTTGACTCTTCTTGAGAATTTTTCCAAGAAATAATCCTATCATAGTTAAAACTTATGTATAAATGTGTTTATTACAAAACTGTTTAAGTTACTAAATTTTTGGAAAAACTGAAATGTTCAACAATATGTAGTAAAGATAAGCCAGTTTGGTGCCTTAGTAGAGTAGAATGGGCTATAGTCATTAAGAACTGTGTTTCTCAAAGAGATTCTTAATGGCAAAGGAAGATGCATGTGTTGCATTGTTAAGCCAAATATGCAAGATACAAACTATAGTTTTAATATGATAACAGCTGTTACCAAACCAAACTTGGATCCTCTTGCCCATGCCCAGTAAAGCCAATCAAGTGACACTGGATTATGTGAAGGAAAGTGCAGCATTTATCACAGGGCAGCAAGCAAGGAGTCTGGGCGGCTAGTGCTTAAAAGACCCGAACTCCCTGAAGGCTTTTAGGGAAAGGATTTTAAAGCCGGGGGAGGGGGATGTTATACATAATCAGCTCGTGGACATTCTTCTGATTTGATAGTGGTGAGGTAATTAGGAGTCAACATCGTTGACCTTCTGGTTCTAAACAGTCTGGGGTCTATGTGCTGGAGGGCGGCATGCAGTTAACTTCTTCCACCTAGTGGGGGTTTCAGTATCTGCAAAACAGCTCCAAGGATATGGCTCAGAATATTATCTATAGCCCTTGAGGAGGAACTAAATGTCCTTGATTTTGTTTAATGGCTAAACTATTATTATTTTGTCTTGCTTCACTGTTTTCCTTTCTTTCTGTACTTTCTCACTTCTCTGATTAAATTTACTCTTTGGAACATGGGGAAGGCCTAAGAGGCTAAAGTTCTTCTACAGACAAGAGCAGGTGGAGAAGGTGGTTGGGGGGGGTGTCTGTTCTGGGAAGGCCCCCTAGGATCCTGCTCAATTATACAACCATGTTAAAATTCGCTGGACGAAGCCTGAAAAATATAAAATTCACTATCATAGGTTGGTGTATGTGTGTTTGCTTTATAGTTCTTCTTTATGTTTTCCTATATTTTCCAATTTTTCTACAAAGAGAGCATTTAGAAGGAAAAAGATCTTTTTGTCCTTAAGGTACTTTCTATTTCTTCTTCATTTTTTTCTCCAGAAATGCATCTTTAATAGAAATTCTTTAGACTGGTCTTAAACAGCGTAAAATGGGCTATTTTACAACACATTCAGGACTTTATAAAGGCACAAACTCTAAGAAAGGCACTAGTTCGAGTCATACAAAATGTTCACTATCCAGTCTTACCTAAATTAGTATGTGTCTTACTAGAGATCACACCCATTTCAAGTGTCTGAGCCCAGGTTGCTATGTGGCTCCCTGCGATATCTGCATCCCGCCTAGTTCCACCTGCATCCATCTCCCTTGTCTTCTGGTGTTTAGCAGAGCAGCTCTTTAGGACCCATCCCCCTGGGTCTCTTGGACATCCTGGCTCTTGCTCCATCCACTCTGTCTCCTGACTGTAAATAATGACGTTCTCCTTCCTGGGGCTAAGTTCTTGGTCAACTGCTCCAGGCAACTCCAGCTTCTCTCCCTCCCTTCTTGGGGGCATATACTGGCTCTTTCATGTGTTTTCCACCAGCACAGAGGGCTTTGAGATTCTCAGAGTTCTTCCTGGGATCATATCATAGAAAGCCTGAAAAATATAAAATTCACTATCATAGGTTGGTGTATGTGTGCTTGGAGAAAGGAAGCAGTTTCACACAGATACACAGCAAAATGGCAGCAGAGACTGGAAGGTCCCTGTGGTGGTGATGGTGGGAGAAGCGTTTACTGAGGAGCAGATTCAACCTCAGGGCATCAGCAAAAGAACCTGGACCTGGCATGACAAGAGCTTCCGTGTGCTGTGCTCTCCCTGCCCGGTTTACACATAGAAACTACCTGAGGTTTTTCTTGCTCCCGTCAATCTGTTTGAAGACAACAGATGACATCATACTTAAAAATATGGAGCCATGGGCTTCCCTGGTGGCGCAGTGGTTGAGAGTCCGCCTGCCGATGCGGGGGACGCGGGTTCCTGCCCCGGTCCGGGAAGATCCCACATGCCGCGGAGCGGCTGGGCCCGTGAGCCATGGCCGCTGAGCTTGCGCGTCCGGAGCCTGTGCTCCGCAACGAGAGAGGCCACAGCAGTGAGAGGCCCGCGTACCGCAAAATAAATAAATAAATAAATAAATAAATAAATAAATAAATAAATAAAAATAAAAAATGAAGCCAGGCAATAGCACTTTTACTCCTTAAGCATTTTTCTTTAATGACAACTCATCCCTCAACTATTTAGAGAAAAGAGCTCAGCCCTGACAAGTAAAAGGCATTCAACAATGAGAAACATTTCTAACAATGGGAAAGGGAGAGTGAGTCACATACTAGGGCCCTGGGGCAGCTGGTCCTGTAAGCCTTAGAAGCATGTTTCAACTTCATTATTCATTTCAGACTGTCACTGTTCATCCCTATTATGCCAACTCCAACTCTTATATTTCAGGCTGATTGTTCTAATGCAAAAAGTTGACCAGAACCCATAAGAGGACTGACTTTGGATTCATAAGCTTGCCAAGGCTAGCCCTAGACACCATAATTTCGAGGCTTATTCACAAGTTAAACATATTTGAGATGGGGAAAGGATTTATGGAGAAGCACATTATAATGTGGATTAAGATGACAGGCTGACTCCAGTCAACTGGTTTCAACATATATACCAAATCAATAGATTTGTAGATATATCAATCTCGACATTTAAGAAAAAATAGAAGAGGGGTAATGCAAGCTAACCAGTTACCCCAGAGTCTGGCTCTGGCCATGGTTCCTTGTCCTGGAGATGCTGTAGGTGAGAAGGTTTCCACAAGGGATTGGAAGTAGGAAAATGTGAGGAGTCTGTGGTCACAGGGTCTCAGAGAGACAGACGGGCACCGATCCAAACGGCTCATCCCTTCCAATGGGAGCCGTGCCTCTTTTCTGTGAACTCTACTCCTTTGGCCTCCAAGTCTTCCCAGGAGCTCATGTTCTGATTTAAGACCAGGTATCATATGCCCGTAACCAAGGAAATGTAGCAGAATTAATTAAATCACCACTAGAGGAAGTCTTTGTCCAGTATGAGTCCATAGTTACGAAACACTACCTTGGGTATGGTCCAGTTTTGCTCAGAAAATATAGATAGAAAACACTAAACATCTAAATCCTGAGCGACTAGCTCCAGGTGATGATTTCTATTGATCTGTATTTGTTAAGTACGTACAATACAATGAAGATACAACGTTCTTTACAAAGGAGAAAACCAAAAGAGAAAAGGATGCTTCCAGATGGCCACTATCAATTTTTGCGCCATTGCGCGCACAACTCCCAAGCAACTGGCTGGATGCCCCAAGCATTTAAAAGCCCTCACAGTTCCAGAACCACATTTGTTCAGAAGGACAAATGTGGCTCTAATTCAATCTGTGACCGTTTGCCTCAGCTTCAATTCCACGTCAGGGCAATAGAGGGGAAGCAGAGGTCTACAGCAGAAGGGAGGAGAAAAGAGAGGAAAACCAGAGGTCCTGGGAGAAGTCCACTGACCCTCCTTGACACCCCTAAATGATCCCAGAGAAATGAAAGCTGCCATGCTACAGGCTAAGAGGGTGATGACATTTTAGCAGCCATGAGCCCTGCCACCTCTCACAACAGGCAGCCTTGGACTGTTCCAGCCAGTGTGTGCTCCAGGGAAGCTTTCCCTGGAATCCTGGCTTCATCCAGAGCCGAGGACGAAGCTCTGAGTCCAGGCTCGTCCCCAGCTCTCTAGGCCCTGAACTGACTGGTTACCCCCTGATCTTTCCCGAGCCTCGCCCTGCCTTCCTGGGGTTGAGCGGGAGCTCCTTCTGGAAGGACTTTGGCAAAACCTACCACAATCCCTGGCAGTCTAGCTGAACACCCACCTGTCTGTGAGTCGATGCTGCTCTGACAAACTGAGTAAGAATCTTCAAGCCATGACACTTCAGCATGGTTCCAGAAAGACAGACTAGTAGGTTCCGGCAGACCCAGAGGGCCTGCCTTCGTTTGAAGTAACTTATCTTTTTTTTTTTTTTTTTTTTTTTGCGGTACGCGGGCCTCTCACTGTTGCGGTCTCTCCCGTTGCGGAGCACAGGCTCCGGATGCGCAGGCCCAGTGGCCATGGCTCACGGGCCCAACCGCTCCGCGGCATGTGGGATCCTCCCAGACCAAGGCACGAACCCGTGTCCCCTGCATCGGCAGGCGGACTCTCAACCACTGCGCCACCAGGGAAGCCCATGAAGTAACTTTTCTTTAAAAAGAAGAAAAGGAATAAACTTAGAGAAAATACTATTTGTGTTCTCAATAAGATTCAAGAAACATAACACTTTGGGCTTCCCTGGTGGCGCAGTGGTTGAGAATCTGCCTGCTGATGCAGGGGACATGGGTTCGAGCCCTGGTCTGGGAAGATCCCACATGCCGCGGAGCAACTAGGCCCATGAGCCACAACTACTGAGCCTGCGCGTCTGGAGCCTGTGCTCCGCAACAAGAGAGGCCACGATAGTGAGAGGCCCGCTCACCGTGATGAAGAGTGGCCCCCACTTGCCGCGACTGGAGAAAGCCCGTGCGCAGCAACGAAGACCCAACACAGCCAAAATAAATAAATAAATAAACTCCTACCCCCAACATCTTCTAAAAAAATAATAATAATAAGCCATCTTGAAAAGAAAAAAAAAAGAAACATAACACTTAATAAATTACAAGAAACCTCTCTTTAAAGTATGAAACAAGGAATGATGGTATGAAATGGGCGGCCTGATTGCAGACCTCGAAGTGTGAGCGTCACAGTGGAAGGTGAACCAAGACCGGCTCCCTTGTATGTGCAGCCCTGAGACAGTCTCATGAGCTGTCGGTGTAGCAATTACAATCCAGTTACTTTACTGTAATGCGCGATGTGCAAATCCCTGTTCGCTTTTGAAAGGAGAGCACAGAGCGGAGGCAGGGTAACTTCTCTCTTGTTTTTCTGAAATACAGCCCATCACCTCCCGGCCCTCATCTCTCAGTCAGTGGTTCTCCCAGGAAAATGTCAACATGTGACTATGTTATTTCACTTGATTCCTTTCTCGTGCCCAACGCCCACCTAGCACACCCCCTGCACATGACAGAGTCTGGACGAAGAAATCATTGTGGGGTGAATGAATCCAGGGTGGCTTCTGCCCGTTCCTTACTCACGAGCATCACTCGGGTGAGCTGCCATCCCTCTTTTCAACATCCCCTCACCCTTGACACTCATTAAACTGGTTTCCGGACACACGGCTCTATTGGGGGAGGAGAAACAGGGGGCGGTAGAACTCATAAACACTTGTTCAGAGATATGAAGTGAATTTGCAGAAGGATCTGTATCCCCAAGGGATGGTCAGCTGTGGAAAGAGAGGTGAGCCTGGTCACCACAGCGGGTGAGGAAGACGAGCAGCCCTTCCCTCCTCGCTCCCACCTTCCATCCTGTCTCAGCACTGGGGGACCACATTCTGCTGTGAAAAACTCCCATTGTTTTAGTCTAGCCTCATTCTTGGCCGACAAACATGTGAAAATCGATGTGTCGGTCATTTTCACGATTTCCAGGGTGGCTGCCAAGTAAGCGGCAGGACCACACGCGGGCCCCGTCGCGGGAACAGGCACCTGCCGTTTCCCATTAACGCTCTCCTATGCGGTGGCCATGGTTCTGCCAACTTGTCGGAAGATTTTATCTGTTTATGTCGTAATGCATGAAATCCATGTTTTGACTGTGAAGGAAGAAACCACACACGTACACACAGATGAGCCCCTTTTGATTATATGATCTCCGGATTCTTTTGAACATGCACCTAATGCAATTAGGAATATGCCGTGCTTAACTTGGTGACTCGCTTTGGCCTCACAGGTCAAGTCTGTGCTCATCATTCTTCACCAGAACGGACACCTCAACCGACCTGACAGTCATCTTCTTCTCTTGCTGTCAGTATTTGAATCAATACAAATATTAGGGAGGCGGGGGCTACTATTACCTCCATTTTACAGATGAGAAAACTGAGGCCCAGAGAAGTGAAGTGACTTGCCCAGGGTTTTGCAGCCCGTAAGTGGTGAGGTCGGGGTTAGAGTCCAGGCAGTTTGTCCCAAGGGCCTGTACTGTTAACTCTCCCTTGCTGAGATGGTGCACATGCTATATCCCAATCACTCGGGGGTAGAGAGTTTAGCAAAAACAAAGAAACAAACAAACGAAACAGGCTGCCCATTTAAACTTGAATTTCACATGAACAACAATTTTTTTTTGGTACAACCGTGTCCTATAGAATATTTGGGACATACTTTTACTTTAAAATTCTTGTCGTTTATCTGAAATTCCAATTTAACTGGGCATCCTGTATTTTATCCGGCGGCCCTAAGCAAGAGAACTGTTGGTAGTGGACTGTCAGTTTGGCGGCCCAGAAGTCTGGGGGCTGGAGTTACCGAGGGTGGTGGTGGGGATCACCCAGGAGCTTCGCTTCCTCTCTTCCTGGCTCCGGTCTGGCTCCCTAGAGAGATGCTGGGGGGAGGGTCAGGGAAAGTGCTCGTGGCCACTGCACACATGGGCTTGCGCGTGCACACACACACATACGTTCACACGCTCCGGGCCCTCCGCCTGGGATGCCAGGCCATCAGGAGCAAGCTCCATGCCCTGGTGGAGTTTCCCGCACTCGGCTGTGCAAGTGGGAAGCAAAGTCAAGTTAGGGGGCTTCAGAGAACCCCAGCTTGCCTGTAGAGTCCATCTTCCAAGAGCCCAAGCTTTAAATCAAGGCCAAGCATAGTTCCTTCACGGACATACTTATGTCTGGACATGAAGCATTTCTCAGAAATCAGTGGCTTGTTCTGTCTTGTCCTGTCAACATTGTATTTGCAGGAATGCCCCATGGATTCTGGGATGTGGCTGATTTTTAACTCCATTCTGCAATGAGGACGTATATTGTTTCTTTTTTCTTTTTCTTGAATTTTATTTTACTTTTTTATACAGCAGTTTCTTATTAGTTATCTATTTTATACATATTAGAGTATATATTGTTTCTATTTTGTGATTTTAGATGTGCATCTAGCTATGGACATACAGACAGATACAGGGATGCAGAAGTATGCTTGTTTCAAAAATGACTCCAGGTGATGTATGTCGTGGTTGTGTAAATGAGAACCAAGTCCTGCCATCTTGCTCAGAAAAGCCACCTCGTGTGTCATCAGCTAGACTGTAAGATGCTTAAACACAAGGACAGATCTCAGTCATCTAATGCCCAGTGCACATTTGTTTCTTTGTCCATTTGTTGATTTGTGAAATCTGATTAAGCAAATACTGTTGGGTCAAAATAATTTACACTGTTTTAGGCAACGGTATTTCTCAGCCAATTAGTTAGATGATTAATAACTATAACATATAATTGAATTTGAAGTCCCTTTTTGCCATTCCCCAAACAGATGAGCTTTCATTGCTTATTGCTATCAATGGAAAAAATTGAGTTACCTTGGTTAAATAAAAGAGGATACCGATGGCATTGTGCTTTAACCACAGAAATGGGGCCTGTTATCACTGTATGCCAATTGCTCTCTTTTGAATTTGGTGGAGAAAGGAGACATTTAATAAAACATTAAAGTAAACATCAACAAAGTAGCAGTTTATACGTACAGCAATATTTGGTTTAGAGCGCAGTCAGGATCTTGGGACTGTTTGGGGCTTTAGCGAGGATAACATACATCTTTCTGGAAACTTCAAGAACACGCAGAGTGAAAGATTAGGATATGATTATCAAGCAGCTCCAAAATCAAAGTGATTAGATTTGCTAGAATCTGTGCAATATAATGAAAAAATTATACAAAATGGGTAAACCAGGATTGTCTTCATGGTTGAATGTTAACAGTTTTTCTGAGAAAGCACTGAACTTACCAGTTCAGCAGTTAATTATTGATACTCAGAATGCAGACTTGTTAGAATAAAGAAGTCAGAGTCACTCATTCAAAACAGAAGCGTTGGGGCTTCCCTGGTGGCGCAGTGGTTGAGAACCTGCCTGCTGATGCAGGGGACACGGGTTCGAGCCCTGGTCTGGGAAGATCCCACATGCCGTGGAGCAACTAAGCCCGTGCGCCACAGCTACTGAGCCTGCGCGTCCGGAACCTGTGCTCCGCAACGAGAGGCCGCGACAGTGAGAGGCCCGCGCACCGTGATGAAGAGTGGCCCCCGCTCGCCACAACTAGAGAAAGCCCGTGCGCAGCAACGAAGACCCAACACAGCCAAAAATAAATAAGTAAATAAATGAATATATATTTAAAAAAACAAACAAACAGAAGCGTTGATAGGAACCGTGTTAGCAATGCTGGATGCCGCTGGAATAGCGCAGCCCGGTGACACCAGGAAGGTCAAAGCGGAGAACTGGGTCAACGGTGTTCGGTGCAGGATACCACCGGGCGTGGCTCTTGCAGAACCAATCAGAAACACCTCTGTATGCAAAGTACATTTGGACAGACACCTGAGAAGCTGTGATGTTTCTTGTTGAAGTAAAGAAATTCTGAAAGCAAAGCAAATGTCCCTGTTAGAAGTACCCCATGCCTACCAGCCAGAGACCCACCCTACTTCATTCAACCAGGTCAGGGTTGGAGAAGAGGAAGTTGGTCCAAGGGCTGGTGTTTGTTCCTCGTCTGGTCGTACTGTATCTGGATACTGCTGGTCTTTAGTTATATTGGACAAAGAACTCTGGGTTGAGTAGCGGTGTGCGTGTATAGTATTGTATACATATATATTTATGCTAGATAGATAGATACAGATGTTCATTTGTGATAAAAATTCATTTGAAAAAGTCATCTTTGGGGACTTCCCTGGAGGTCCAGTGGTTGAGACTTCGCTTTCCAATGCAGGGGGTGCAGGTTCACTCTCTGGCCAGGGAGCTGAGTTCCCACATGCCTCACAGCCAAAAAGCTAAAAAATAAAACAGAAGCAATATTGTAACAAACTCAAAAAAGACTTTTAAAAACAGAAGAAAAAGTCATCTTTAACTGAGTTAAACTAGGAGACACAGAGACTGCCCACATGAAGTTCAAAAGACTGAGGGAGATCGGGGTGCAGGGCACACTCACCCCTCACCTGTTGCAGGCTGGGGGGCTGGGCTGCGAAAACCCCCGGCTCCTGAGATGGCTGCTGTAGGTCAGCGACGCAGAGGGCAGTCTGTGTTCCCGTCAAGGTGAAGATCTGGCCCCGGGTGAGCTGCTTTGCTGATCCTACCAGGTGAGCGTTCCTGGAATATATGCTCTTCTGCAGAGTCCTGGTCATGTCCTGGCCATTGTAGAGAGACTGTTGGCCTCTCTATGAAACTGGTGGGCTGTGTGTCTCAGATCGGCTGCTCTCATACCCATGAGAGCATTGATTCAAAGTCCTGGCAATCTTGATGTGATATCCTGCATTCAGCCCCACTGAAACTTTAATGAAAAGTCACTTCTCTCACGTCACCGTATGGGTGATAAATTTCACCTGTTGACACATACCTAGGGATGGATACAGACTTTGCAGCCAGCAGGACCTGGGTTCAAATCCCTACTCATCCACTTATAGGCTGGAGAGCCTGGAATCCTAGCTGCATTGGTGGTAAAGATGCAAATAATAACAATGTTAACACCATAGCGTTTTACGTAGATTAAATGAGATACTCCAATGTGAAATGTGTAACACTGGGCCTTGCGCGTAAAACACATCATTACTATTATCCTGCAGCGAGTCTATGGGTGATTTGGGGGGAAGGCAACCGAGAAGGTTCCATTACCTCCTCTGAGCTCAGAACATTTCGATATTAATTTTGAAAAGTCAGCCAACAGAACAAATATCTGTTGAGCCCTAAAGCATGTACCAAGCATGATTCAAGGAGTTGGGCAAGACAGTCAGCGTCCTGCTTTCTGGAAGCTTACATTCTAATACAGAAAAAGGAAGATAAGGGAAGGGGAGGGGAGGGGAGGGAAGGGAAGGGAATTTAACCCATGCAGAAGTATCAAGCCTCAGACATTGTGCCAGGAATAATTTTTGCAAATATGCTCTATTAACCAAGCAACTTAGCTTCAGTTTTATCAGAAATCACCAGCTTGTGAGTGTCTGTGGGATTCCTCATCGTTGCAGCTGGAAATGTGGAGGCAACCTCTTCAGACCCTTGGGGGAGGGGGTGTTGGGGGAACCAGGAAGGGTTCGGTGTGTTTCAAGAACAATCTACCACCAACTAGAGTTGTTCAACTGCAGGAAGTTTCCATTGCCTACAGCTAAGAGGGTGGGTGTGAGGAAGTCTCTCAGTGGGGAAGAGAGAGCTTGAACGGGGAGCCGGCAGCTCTGAGGTCTTTGGAGAGAGATTAGAAGATTCTCCCTTCCCCCAGGCCTGCTGGGGCACGTCTAAGGCGCATGCGTGGGAAGCACCTCCCGGATAAGGAGGGCACCTGGCACCGGACAAGGCCGCTCTCTGTGGGGATCTCAGTGACTCAGATGCAGGACCTGTGAGTCCTAGGATACGAAACAGAGGGGAGACAGAGGACAGGGGTCAGGAGAGGCAGAGGGCGGGAAACACCAGAGTCTGAAGCAAAGAGAGAGGGGGAATATGTTCTCTTCATTTCCATCAGGTGATTTTCCAATGACCTGGATGAGATTCCACGTGGCTTTCCCTAGAGCACCGGGTCCTTTGACTGGGAGAAGCTGAAGGCCCGGAGACAGACATGCAAAATGACTATGCATATTTCAATTTGTCATTTGTAATTTGTAGTGACTGGTCTGGGTCGTTGGTTCACAGCAGAAAGTGGCTACACATCAGAAAAGCTATAGTTTCCAGCAAAAGGAAGGAAGCTCTTTGGCAAAGACTTCAGGCTCCTCAGAAAGATGTAATTCACCAAGAACTGTCCTTACTAGCAGGCAGGGCAGGGCGTGGAAACAAGCCCTGAGCCAGAAGTCTGAACACACAGAGGTTGGACCTGCCCAGAAGCTTATCTGGAACAGGAACAAGTCACACTGTCCCCTCCCCTCCTGGAAATACCCTGTGGACCAGCTGAAAGAGGTTCTTTGAAATCTACAGGGCACAGTAAGAGGATGTTTGAGCTGTTATAACCTCCCCTGGTGGCACTTTGGTAGGGATGCCTGAGTAGCCCCATAACAGGGACCCAAATTCCATGGCTATTTGGGGCTGACTCGAGGTTAAGGATTGACTTATGCCCCCAAAAGACAGGTTTGGATGAGAAGGTAAAGCTGGGCCTGTTGATCAGAATAAAAATTAATGTATTTGACTATTATTTACATCTTCTGCACATGCATAAGATGCTGGGCTGTGTTCTGTGGCGTAACAGAAACAGGTCCTGGTGTCCAGGAACTCACACTTGGTAAGGAATGTAAGATACACCTATAAATATCTATAACAAAGCACTGGGATCTGGTTTACTCAGGGCATTGCAACCAGGGGATAAAAGCAATCACAGGAGGGGGTACTTCTGACTTGTGAGACCTCTGCCCCCTCCCCCGCCCCTGGCAACTTTCTCCCATGTGGCTCTGGAAAACTCCTGGAGGTTCTCCCTGGGTTCAGGAAACTCGGCCTGGTCTCCTGGAAACCCACCACTGTCCTCTCCCGATGGGGGCCCAGGGGGTGTCTCCACTGCAGCTCTGTTACCAGTGCCCACGAAGACACCTCCATAGAGAACACCGCCCCCTTCTGGTAATCAGATCCTCATTTCCTGTGGACCAGCTCTCTGCATTGGGACCATCTATCTGTATTCCCTGTTCATTCCACTGGCCTCTTTGATTAGTCTGTGTGTGGGCTTGGGGATTCTCCCCCAAGCCCATCACATCCTTGCAGGTGATGAGGTGTGAGAAGGAGGTTCTCTCCGGGTTACCAAGCTAGGATGATGATAGGCAGAGCCAACTACAGCCAGGTCTCTGGCTGCGTAAGAGTGAACCCACCACAGATAAAGTGACCGAGCTCAGTGCAGAGAAGGAGAAAGGGGGTGAAGCCACACCTGAAGATGTCCCCTGCACGCTGGGATCCAGGTTCCCAGATGCCAGCTCCACTCTGGCCTTCCCAGATGTGTGAGCCAATAAATCCTCCTTTTTGACTCAGGTTGATTCAAGTTCATGTTCTTCCATTTGCCAACATGGTCCCTGCTACCATCAGATGGCCTGGACGTCCCCCTTGGACCTGCCAACACCAACGCCCAGGCCTCTGAGGTCTTACCCAGTCCCTGGGGCTGGTCTTTACCCCCAAGGTCAACTCCAATGCAGATATTTGTATGGATTCTGATGCCCAGGGGTCTGGTGTCTTCAGGCCCATTGTCACTGACCTCCCGGTGTCCTCAGCTCTCTTCCCTCAGGATGAGTTCTTGTCAAGTGGTGCCTGGTCTCCCAGGTAAAGAGATCCTTGGAGGTTTCATCTCAGGCATCCTGCTGACATGTTCAGGCTTGGCTGAGATCCAAAGTGAGGAGGTTTAGACTCAAGCTGGGAATCCTAGTGCAGAAAGAGGATGCAAAGGAAGGGCTCTGGCAGCTAGAGGAGAACAAAGGATGGTTTCTGTGTAGGGGAATCTAGTTCATGCTTCGTGGAGGATATGGCTTTTGCAATAAGTCTGAAGGAAAGAGAGGATCCTATATTTAGGGCATGAGTGATGGAAAGTAGGGGAAGTATTCTAGCCCCCTAGAGAATGAGCGTGGTGGAAGATACAGAAGTGCTACCTTCAGCTCTGTGGCAGAAGACCTGGAATGCCACGGGGAGAGTTGGGGGTGTGTTGTGGGGTCAGTGGGGAGCCATCAAAGGCCTTAGCAGAGGGTGACGTTATCAGAGCTCTGTTTGAGGCAGGTTTAGGGGGTTTCTGGTTGCAACTTGACCTGAATCTGCTTCCAGCTGGACCCCTTTCCTCCCATCACTGGACTGTTCACCCCAAGCCAGCCAGCTCAGCCAAATCCAAGTCCAAGGAGCAGCCCAGCAAAGACGGAAGGCTTCCACACTGGGACTGAACATTGTCTAGTTTCCTCATGTAGAATAGGGTGGATCCGGAACACAAGCCAGCTGTGGCAGAGTGACGGGGATGAGCAGACACAGAGGAGGTGGGCCGAAGAGCTGGCATGTTTCTGGAGGTGACCAAGGCAATGTGGCCAGAGTGACTGCTCGTTTGAAAGGAGCCATTGGACAGTGCTCAAAATTCCCTCCACCTTTTCTCCCTCAAGGCCTCACTCTGGTGTCTCTTCCTACTTCTGTTCTGTCACCATTCCCTCTACTGGCTCTTTCCAACTAGCATTTACGTATACTTAGTTCTTTCTGGTCTAAAGGAATTTCCTGTCCTGACTGCATACTCCTCTCCATCTGCTTCCTCCATGCTCTTTCCCTTTGCTGTCTTAAAAGTTAGCAATGTAACAACTGTAATTCAGCCAAAGTTGTTCCTAGAGATAAATTCATAGCCTTTAACATGTTCATTGACTTCAAAATGTATTAAAACCTACACATTCAACTCAAGAAGTGAGAACATAGCAAAAACAGAACAGAAGAGAGGTTAATATAGAAAATGGAAAAGTAGAATTGGTGATAGAAAATGGAAAAGTAGAATTGGTGAATAAATCTAAGTGGTGCTTCTTTGAAAAAAATATAAAATAGAAAAACCATTGTTCATTCTAACAAAGAATAAATGAAGGAAGAATACCTGGTGATTGTTAAGCTTTATTGTCATTCTTAATTATTTTATAAAGTATTACTCAAGTCTTGCATGATACTTCTTAATCAGGAACACAATGCTTATTTTTAAAAAATTCCTTCATTCATTCCTTCATTCATTTCTTATATCCAAGTATAGAGAATGGTGCTTGGCACAAAATTGGAGCTTGGAATCAAGATTTCAGGCAAATGAGCACCTCCAAGTGCGATAGAAGGTAGTAAGTGTCAAATAAAAACATTTTGCTCAAATGAGATGAGCACAGGTAGACAGCCTGGCTGTGAAGAGTGACTCCCTCCATGGTATCAGAGACATGGGTATCTATCAACTGCATTGGGACAGGCAGAGGTGCCCAGCACCTGTAGCTTTCCCTAAGAGCCTTGGCTGGGGCTAGAGTCCGAGGGAAAGTCATTTTATCAAGAGGAAGATTAGTGAATATAAAATTTAAATAAATTTTACAAAATTATTTTCTAAAGTGCACAAATTTAAACTTCAGTCAAGAGTATATAAGAATACCGATTTTCACAACCTTTCACACCACTGGCTATTATTGGTTTTTTAATCGTTTTTCTCAAATATAAGGTAGAAAAATAGTACCTTCCTGATGTTTTAACTTTCATTTTCCTGCTTAGCAGAGTTGAGCATCTTTTTCTGTTACCTCTCTGTATAATTTCTGTTAATTATTTGTTCATATTATTTTTCAGTTGAGTTATTTATCTTTGTCTAATAGGAGATCTTTACATATTGGACACATTTGCTATTATATATGCTGAAATAATCAGTTTGTCATTTGCCTTTGTATGTGTGTGTGTGATACAAGCAGCACTAATTTTCATGAAATCAAATATGTCCATTTTATTATGTGTAGCGTATAAGCTTCCTCCTTGTGTAGGTTGGCTTTCCATACCTCTTCCATCCCCACCCCATACTTCTCCTTGGTTAGAAAAATAAATTGTCTATATTTTCTGGTAATACTTATATAGTTGTTATGGCATTTTGATCTCTAATCCACATGGAAATTGCTTTGTATGCTGTCTGAGGAGGGTATCAACTATATTTTTCCAAATAGATAGTTAATTATAACCATGATGTTTATTTGATAATTTGTACTTCCTTCCTTCAGTGTTTAGAAATGCTACATTTTCTTGATGTTAAATTCCTATATGTTAGATTGTTTTATATATTCTCTTCCATTTAATGTCGGTTCTTAGGGTATTACCACACCGTTTTGAATAGAGTGGCTGAATTCCATACCCCTTGACCCCATAATGATACTGCAGAGAATCCATACAATAGAAATAATAGCACAAATAATGTTCCAGGATGTTCAGTTTGTTCATATTGCTAGGAAATAAATGGGGAAAACAGGGAAAAAACTGGAAAACACTTTCATTTCTAACAGAAAAGAATGATGGAATAAATTACTATATAGTTGAATAAGAAACCATTAAAAATGAGGTAGATCTATACATACTAACCTAGAAATATGGCCATGCCATAGTATTAAATTAAAAAATTAAACTTGTATACACACACATACCACACACATCAGACACACACACACACACACACACACACACACACACATATTTCTGTTTTATATAAATGTGTCTGCCAATGAATATAAGTAGATCTGAATGAATTAGGAGGAATTCAGGAAAGCTACCCTTGTAAAGAATAGCTATGTACTAGGTGATAGATTGGAAGGGCTGAGTGGTTTTTCTTGTAATAAACTTTTCAATAAATTTTGCTGGATTGATTGGCCTTCCCACGTGGGAAAACAATGTATCTTGACTCCTCTCCTATACCAGACATAAAAAATCAATTTTTTATGGACATAACAATTTGGAAAAGTGAGCATCTGTATTTAATAAACTGAATGTGCATACCTTGTGACCCACAAATGCCACTCCTCTGGGTATTCTCACCAGAAATGTACTCATCTATTTACCAAAAGACACTTACTAAAATAGGCATAGCAGCACTCTTCAAAACAGCCCCAATTTAAACCTATTCACATGCTCAGCAACAATATAATGGATGGATAAATTGTAGTATATTCACTTGCCAGTGATTAAATGCATTATCTCCATGCAAACTCCACGCATGAATGTCATTAAAATCTCACAAACATAATATTGAGTGACAAAAGCCATACACAAAAGGGAATATATCATATGATTCCATTTCTGTTATTTTTTTAAAAAAACATGGCAAAATTACTCTATGCTGTCAGAAGTCAAGATTCTGGTTACCCCAAAAGAACAGTGGCTGTAAGAGTAGGAAAACGTCTTCTGACATTTTCAGGCTGGAAAAGTTCTGTTTCTTGATCTCTGTACTGGGTTACATGGGTGAGCTTCCATTTGTGAAAATTTATCTAGTTGTCCACTTATGCGCACTTTTCTGAATTTATATTATTCTTCAATAAAAAACTCAGTGTGTGTGGATTGTTGTGTACCTTGACTTTGCTGGCAAACAAATCTACATTTGCACAGAACTAAATACACAGCCACAGATAAGTGCATTAAGGGCAAGTGAGTGCATTGTATCATGGTCAATTTCCTGGTTGTGACATTACACTATAGTTGGTCAAAATGTAACCACTAGGAGAACAATCCAGGATCTTACAACTGTAATCTACAACTACCACAAAATAAAAAGTTTTTTTAAGGGTGTGTCTGTGCCTAGACGTGGCCTTGAAAAGATGTAAACCATAAAAGATATTGGCAGTAGATAAGTCTAGGATGGTGAATAGGATTAGGCAGAGGAAAGAAAGGTGACTTTGCCCTCTTGTTCAGTGTACTCATGTATCTTTGAATCTTTTACAATAAGAAAGTATTCATGTATTACTCATGCATAATTTTAAAAACCAATTTCTTCCCCCTCAACCCCGAATCAAAATCAAAATCTATTTTCAACACACCCAAACCAACTGGGCTGTTAGACACTGATGGATAAAACACATTGTCACCCCAAGGTCAAACATACATTGGCCCCAATAAACACTGGTTGATTATGTAAGTGATTAAGGAGATGAGAATTACACTAGCAGAGGAGATTGAAATATGCCTCTGGACATACAAACCCAGCCACAGAAATTTAATATGAGACCCTTCCAGACACCAGTCGCCTCTGCTCTTTGTGATCAAAGTGTCCCTGCGAGGTCCCATGTGCCTCAGAACCAAGGAATGGTGGGTGAACAGAGGCACCGGGTGAAAACCCCAGAAAAGAGCAACTGTCAAAGAAATTTTATGGTTAATTAGCTCAAGGAAAAACAGGCTGTGTTTTTTCATGGCCCTTTGCCCAAATCTCATGTTCAAAAGTTTAGTGCTTATAAAACTAATGTTTACTTTTGGAAACTGTATAGAGCACCAGGTGTCGAATGTATCTATTATTCCCCTCACTTTTTTTATGGTTCAGATATGCTCTTTATTTTCTATAACATGATGGCAACTCTTTAGAACAGTGCTAAAGTCTTCCACTGACTCAATTAGGACCAAAAAATAAATTACCAGTTTTATTTTTCTGAATTTCCACACTAAGCTATTCATCACATAAATATATTTTGTGATATAGCTTAGCCATGAATTTTATCTATATATAAAATGACTTTGGGTCCTGCTTCATGTTCACTGCCTGAGACTGTCTGATATTAATTTTGCCATACTTATCTTCTTTTTAAAAAAATTGTTGTTTTTGGTCCAGAGTTTATGTTTAACCATTTATTTCTCTTACGTGGATTTGTTATAGAAAGCTAGTTAATGAATTTTTTAAAATATAATACAAATCATACTATTCAATAAGAGAACCAAAACACTTTTATTGCCATAATGTTTTGCTAGATCTTTTCTAATCTTGTATATATTTTCTGGCTTTACCCTCTCATTTTTTCCTCCTTTCTTATAAACAGTGTGTTTTACTTCCTTTCACTTCTTCAGAAATTGGAAGTTTAAAATCTGATTTCAGTTTCAGTCATATTTATGCTACAGCTTCTCAAAAAGTCTTGAACCTATATTTAAATTTTCATGTTGAAAGAAAAACCAAGCATGTTTTACTTTCTTTTGCGAGAGACGAGGATTACCAATTGATTTATTATTCCAACACCACCCAATGTTCTGTAATTTTATCTGAGATTGTAAACCACATAAAATCATTATTTTGTATTACTAGTTTTCATATTAGTTTCATTTATTATTTGTTATGATTGCAAATTTAAAAGAATTATTGTGATTATCTGTAGGTGTAACTAGTTTTAATCTTTTCATCTACCCAATTTCTTTCAACAAAACTTCACCATTCTTAAATGTGGTTCTGTGTCTGAAATCTTAAGAATATTTATGCTATTATTTTAGAAAGAGTTATGATCTTGTTTTACAAGAGAAGTTATGTATTAAAAATGTTTTTCAGCTTCCTGCTTGCAAATGTCACTTACAAATCCTCTGGATAAAAAATTATTAAGGGCCACATCTTATTGCTTTTTTTTCAAAGCAAATTCATTTTCTTAGGTTGAACTTCCAAAGAAGTTTGTGATTAATTTGGTTTTTATTTCTTTGAAGGTAACACATTTGGAATGTTTTTTGTTTTTTTTCTCTTCCAGAAAAATTCTTTTTACAGCATTCGGCTTTTAAAAAATGTAATTCAGGGAATTCCCTGGCAGTCCAGTGGCTAGGACTCAAGATTTTGCTCCAAGTGAACAGATACGATTTTTTTTTTTTTTTTTTTTTTTTTTTGCGGTATGCGGGCCTCTCACTGTTGTGGCCTCTCCCGTTGCGGAGCACAGGCTCCGGACGCGCAACGGCCATGGCTCACGGGCTTAGTTGCTCCGCGGCATGTGGGATCTTCCCGGACTGGGACACGAACCAGTGTCTCCTGCATCGGCAGGCGGATTCTCAACCACTGCACCACCAGGGAAGCCCAGATACGATTTTTTTTATAGTGAAATTTGTTCATTGCCTTCTGTAAGTTTTTGTTTAGCTACTATGCTTTTAATTCACATGCAGGCCCTATACTTATCTTTTTATCATCATCATTGTGCATGATGAACATAAAAGTCAAATTTTCTTTAAATTTCCTTTGCTTTTTAATAAATACAATATGTTTATGTTTAGAGGATGCCCTTTTTTTGGAGAACTTTGCAGGTGCTACATAATCACCGTGACTCAGCTTTTATCACAGGCTCCTGATTAAATCACTCCCACATTCATACCTGCAGGCGTTCTGTAGGATGGGGTGACCAGACACTCACAATCTATTGTCACCGCCCCGCTTAGAAGTGATGTAGTAATCACAGAGTTCTCAGCTTTGTGTTTTAAAATTAATCTTTAAAGTGGAGGTTTCACAGATTGTATTTTCTCCAGCTATTTGTGTCCCTATTTGCGTCTGCACAGGGGAGGAGGGTACTGAGATGCAGATGGGGAAACACAAGTGAACACAGCTTGTACGACTTCCTACGCGGCTCCAACACGGGAGGCTGGCACACAGTTTAGTTCTTCCTGCTCTTGCCTCCTTTACTCAGAGGGCATTTCTCTTGGCTTTCAGGCACTAGAAACATCTCGTTCTCACCAGCTGCTATATTGAGGGTTAAAACCCTTTGCCCTTGGGCACTCATCTCAGAGAAATGAAAACGTAACTGCACATGAACATCCACAGAGGCTTTATTCAAAATAGCAAAAAAAAAACCCCCAAAACTGCGAGCAACCCAAATGCCCTTAGAGGAGTGAATGGGTAAACACCCACCAGGACACCCACATTGTGGAACACTGCTCCGAGGTGAAAAGGAATGAACTATTGATATGCTAACGATCCGGATGAATCTCTAGAGAATGAAACTAAGTATCTTTTTTTAATGACATAAAATGCTCATTTTGTTGACTTGGCTTCAGTGGATATAAACATCCAACGTGGACAGAGGTGATTAGCTGAGCAACCCTTGGTTTCTGGACACGTGGGTCCAGAATCAAGACTAAGGGTCTGGTGTCTTAGGGACAATTCCCTCCGTCTCTCACTTCTCAGGGCATGCTGCCTGCAGGGGAGAGTGGGGAGTCTTGGAGAAGCCGCCAGCTTGGTGCACGGAGGAAGGGGAAGGCTGCGGGCGACCCTGAGCCCACCTGCCGAGAGACAATGGTTCTTGTTCCACTCTTGTCCATTCTAGTTCATTTCCAAAACCTCCCTGTCCAGGATGTTAGTGATAATAGGCACACAAGCTCCCAGGATCATGGCCTCCAAACATTGCTTTTAGCCATCAGATTGAAACACCATCAGCTGGAGAAGTAGTGTCCCCTCGTGTTTCTCTAGCATCTTAACGCTAAGATCACCCAGTCAACCAGGTGAGAAGCCTTCAAGAGATCACCTGCCAGGTGGCCTTGTGAATTCCTGTCCCGTCTTCCTTACTAGCTTAAGGAGTAAATGAATGTGAATTTGCTTTAAAACACTAGAGCATTATACACATGGGACAGATTTTTATCTTTATGGCAAACCTTGATTCTTCAGGCCTCACCAGTATCAGAAATGTGGGAGAGAAACAATTTAAAGCCTGACTTTTAAAGTGATAATGAAAATCAGACCTTTGGCCCCCAGACCTTAATGGCAATGCGTCAGAGGGGTTCACGGAGGACGGGGGACCCTTCATCACTGGGACTTGGTCTGGCAGGGACTAGGATGGCCCCCCTCTTTCACTGTGCCAGCCCCTGCGTCCCCAGCCTCTGTCATCATAAGCTCCCATCTCTCCATTGAGTGCAATCTATCCACAAGCAGGAAGGATGTGACACACCTGAAACAGTCTGGGACCTGGTGTTCTGCACCTTCCCGGGGCCTGTCTATTTCCACTTCTTCTTTTTTTTTTTTTTGCGGTATGCGGGCCTCTCACCGTTGTGGCCTCTCCCGTTGCGGAGCACAGGCTCCGGACGCGCAGGCTCAGCGGCCACGGCTCACGGGCCCAGCCGCTCCGCGGCACGTGGGATCCTCCCGGACCGGGGCACGAACCCGTGTCCCCTGCATCGGCAGGCGGACTCCCAACCACTGCGCCACCAGGGAAGCCCCTATTTCCACTTCTTTAACTTAAGATTTCCAGCCTGCGTAGATCAGGGTCGATTTGACGAAGAAATGGATGTTCGCAGGGCCGGCCAATACCCTGCCTCTCCCAGTCACGTGGGAGATATTTCTTTAAAGCGTTGGAACCTCCTTCGTCAGTAGTTTCCTTGGCCGCAGCACAGGCTTATTGACCGTGAGCCCCGTGAAGGTCGCTGAGCAGGAGCCCAGGGACAGTACCAGCCACGGCGCTCTCAGCAGCCCTGTCCCTGCAGGTGACTTGGGCTCAGGTGCAGCTTTCTTCTCGCTGCTGCTTTGGCCTCAGGACTAAGGTGGGGTGCGTGCGGTGCTGAATTAGCGAGCTGCTCAGTCGCGGGGCCCGAGAGTAAAGCACCTTCTTAAAGGCGCCGTCCCAAGCGCCTCATTCCCCTGACCCTGGGCGCAGCCTTGTTCGTTAGTGCAAGTACGTGGGCCCGACCCAGTGAGGCCAAACAACCCGAAACGTCGGAGTCTGGAGCAGAGCCAGGATTACGGCCGGGCCGTGCGAGGAGAAGGGTTGGCTCATGCCCCCCCCAAAACCGCGAACTCCCCAAAGGGTCTCAGCAAAGCATTTGTAAAAGCCAGGTGAGGGAGGAGGGTCTCAGGGTGCGGGATCAGCTCGTGCACATTCTCTGATTGGCTGATGGTGAGGTACCAGGGCCTTGTCACAGGGGTTAATGTTATCGTCCTTAGGCTCCAGGAGGCCTGGGGCTCCGTGCTCACGGGGTCAGCAAGCAGTTAACGTCTTCCACTGGGGGGCAGCGGCGGGGGGGGGGGTCACGTTTGTAAAACGGTTCAAGAAAGGTGCTGTTATCTAGGTGCTTCGGAGAGGAGCTAAAGCAGAGGATATGGGGGAGGGGCGGTCCCGGGAGGGCCCCATTGGGTGCTGCCCTGCCTTCAGCTGAGCCTTCACTCAACCTGTGCCCCTCAACCGAGCCCAGGCTCCCCAGCAAAGGACAGACTCCCCATAGAAGACTGTACTTTGCAAAGCCGGCTGCCACCCCGTCTCCCACTACTGGGGTCTGCTAGACCCCAGCCCCTCCTCCTTCCCCCTGGAGTCCGGGCTGGCGTGTGATTCACTTGCAGACGATAGAATTCAATCAAAGTGATGCATGACTTGGAGGTCAAGCCCAAAACGAGGATGCAAGTTCCACCTTGCTCTTCAGGGCCCAGGTGGTGGAGGTCTGACCTTGGCTCCAAGGTCACACAGTTGCCTGGTAGGGAGCAGGCACCTTCTCTGTCACCGTGTGGTAGAAGCAGAGAGACTTGAGACGCCCCTCATGGGTATCGCCTACTTCTACCTGGAGGTCACTCCCATCTCCAACAGCACCCCTTCCGGCCACATGCTGCTCAAAATATTTTGTAGAATCAGTAAATGGGTTTTCACTTCAGCATTCACGTTAATCTTTTAAGAAACATATTCCTTTGATAAGTTTTCTTTTTCAGGAATGTCCTTCCTGTACTACACATAATTTTCCTACCAATAAAGCCTAGACTTATTTGGTCACATTTCCAAACTTCTACTGGGCTACTGATTGGACCATACCTAGCATAGCTGAGTATGAAAATAAGTGACATTTGTTATAACTTTGGGTTGGGTCTATGTCTCTCTTTATCATGTTTTTCTTTCTAATACCCATCGGCAGAGTTTATATGTAGTTTTTTCATATGCCTTGCACATTTCTTATTTATCTTATTCCTAATTATTCTGCTTCTGTTGCTCCTGTGACTAGAATTGTTTTCTTAATATTTTCTACCGAGATTCTGAGCTCAGTAATAAGCAGTTGACTTTTGTGTCTATAACTGTTACTTGAAATAAGCACATATACGGACTGTCATTACAACACATTTTTATTCTTGTCTCTCTCTGCCCTTTCATATCCATCTAGTGGGGGGAGATTTTCCTTTGCCCGTGAATACAAACTTGCATGTTACACGCACACTCTTCTGTGAAGACAGCCCTGAGGCTGCCTTTACTCACAAAACATAGTATTAATTCAGAATTTAAAGTAATCAGTCACCTGGAATAGCCAAATCACCTCGATTTAGAGGTAATCTCCCCTCGCGTAACGAGGGTGAGTGCCGGGGGGGGGGGCGGTCTCTGCACTGTCACAGGCTGGCTTTGTCTTCGGCCTGGTGGGTATTTAAGGCTGGCTCTCTCCTGAACATCTCTCCTGAGTTCCCTTGACTGGGGCAATGCTCCTCTCTTGTGGGTGGTCACTTGCATCTAGGAAGCAGGTATCTCCCCAGCTTCCTGCTGTTGGGGTCCCTTTACCCCTCTGGGTACCCTATCAGGCAGGACTTATGCTGGTTCTCACTCACAGTCAAGTGAGGCCACCCCTGACCCATGGACACACCTACACATTCTTGGCTTCTACACAATCTGGGATTGAGGTTGAGCCCACTGCAGCCTTAGCACAGAGAGGCAGCCTGCATCTTGCCATCTAGTCCACAGTTCCCTGCGTTCCCCAACTATAGTGGTCTCATAATAAGGTCCATGGCTAGTCTGGTTGAAGGCCCCCGCCCTGCCTCAGCTTGAGGTGGGAGCTCAGGCTCTCCCCGACCTCACTCTCTCTCGGCAGGGAGGGAGAAGCAAAGCACACAGTAGGGTTTTCTCCAAAACATCTACACATAGCCTGACCCCCTCCACACTCCACCACTCCTCGGTTTGGATGTTGGTCCCATAAGTCATGGAACCCTTTCTCAAGCGTTGACTATAACAGATTATCATGTATTTTGATGTAGCACTGAGCTTCGTAATTCAGCATATACTATCTCTTGGGGCCTCAGTCATAATTTCAGTTTTCACATCCTTTTACTTGTGTTGGTTTTGTGTTATTTTTATAACCAGTGGTGGGCTTGGGAGTGAGGCGGGCAGCATATCCAACGACCGAGGTACAAGAAGCACCAATTTGGCCTTCAGAACCTGGAAGGATCCAAGGAATAGCATCTGAGTGGACATCAGAAAGACACTCGATAGCCTCAAGAAAGCCTGCAAAGTGCTGTTTGCAGCTGTCGTAAGCTCAGTGACATATGGTCACACCTGCAGATTTTGAAATCATAAGGCAAAGGGGGTGTTGGACAACTCTTTGGAAAAGTCATCAAATCATAAAGAAAATTAATAACCACACACGGATACAAGAAAGTGTTTGCAAGACATATGGCAGATGAGTTAATAACCCATATAGAATGCTTTCTTTAATGAATAGAAATGAAAATAAACTCAAACAACCCTGAAAACTGGGCCAACTGCATAAACAGAGTTCTCGGCAGGGTGCAAGCAATCAGAAAATAGTCTCGATATTTCAAACCTAGGGAATGCAAGGTGGTTACAAAGGTTTGGGGAAGGCTGAGAGAGCAAAGAAGACACGTAGTGGGGGAAGGAAAAGATGGGGAAAAGGAGAGAGGGAGTGAGGACCAGAGCTCAGAGGCTGAAGCCCGTCTGCAGCTCCCACTCCAGGGCTGCTTGAAACACAGACTGGTGGATTCTAGACCCACCAAGGATGCCGCCTGGACCAGAGTTGGAAATGTCCAGTGCCCCGCCTGGACCAGGGGGATCTAGAATCTCCCGCTTTGCCAACAAGCGTCTGCCAGCTCTGCGTCCATCTCTGCGGCCAGCTGTGGGGAGCTTCCCTCCCCCGACCTCCTGATCTACTGGTGGCGTCTCCCACTGGCCGAAGCCAACAGAAAGCTGGTTGGCAAGGAGCTGGGAAGTGGACTTGCCGAAGTCCCAGAGCAGATGGGAGAAGGGCAAACAGGCTGAGTGGTCCAGGAGAATGACCGGCACAGAGAAGGGCGTAGGGGTTGTACGAAGATGCTCCCCTTCCCACTAGTCAGCAGCGCAGGTAAAAACAACACAACAGCCTCGTTCTCAACCATCACATCTTCAAAACCCCCAAATATTGATAACAGCCAATGCCGACGAGGATTTGAGGAGGACAAGAAAGCCGTTTTTACACACTACTTTGTGGAATTGTGTCTTTTTTGTGAAATAAGTGAGAGTTCAATTGTTTGTCACTTTCTTCGGATCTCAGGTGCACAGATTTGGACTAATCATAATCCTTAGTTTGTAAGATATGTTCATCATTGGTTCATGAATAGCCTATTTGTAATTAATTGACTAGGTGGTTATTTTTAATATCTCAATTTATTACTGCTGTCGTTGTCGTACTGACTGGCTAGGAACTCTAGAACAATGTTACATAGAAGTGCTGATAGGGCATCCTTGACTCAGTTTTTTTCCATTTAAAAGGAATGCTTTTAACATTCCTTCATCGAGGAAGACATTTGTTCTACATTTTTTATAGATACACTTTGCCATGTCAAGGAAATCTTCTCTGTTCCCCAAATTTGACTTTTTAAAAATTATGATTGGGTATTTCCTTTTATCACATTATTTTTTTCTGAATTGACTGTGATTATCACATGCTTTTACTCTTTTGACTTATTCATGTAGTAAATTATATTATCAAACAATCCTTGAACAACTGGCAAAAATGCAAAATGTGTCGCATCATCTTTATATATATTTGGGGGCTACATTTTCCAATATTTTATATCTACATGCATGAATTACATAGGCAGAAATATTCCTTTTCTGTGATGTCATGGCATTGTATCGTTGTATCAAGGTTATGATGACTTCACAGGATGACTTGGGAAGTAATGCCTCTTTTTCTCTTGTCTGACAGAGTTTGTTCAAGATTAAAATGATTTGTTTCTGAAAAGTTTGGTAGAATTGGGCTTCCCTGGGGGCACAGTGGTTAAAAGTCCACCTGCCAATGCAGAGGACGCAGGTTCGAGCCCTGGTCTGGGAAGATCCCACATGCTGTGGAGCAGCTAAGCCCTTGCACCACACGTACTGAGCCTGGGCGCTAGAGACCGTGAGCCACAGCTACTGAAGCCCGCGTGCCTAGAGCCCGTGCTCCGCAACAAGAGAAGCCACTGTAATGAGAAGCCCGTGCACCACAACAAAGAGTAGCCCCTACTCACCGCAACTAGAGAAAGCCTGTGCATGGCAAGGAAGACCCAACACAGCCAAAAATAAATTAAAAAAAAAATTTGGTAGAACTAGTCTATGGCCACATGAGACTAATGTGTTAAAATTTTAAATATGTAAAGGTTTTAATACAGCAATCCCAATGTTAGTTATTTAGTCTATTGATATAGAAAGCACATTATTCAAAGTTTTGTGCATAAGCATATGTATTTCAGCATTTATTTCAAGAGAAAACAAATGGAAACAGCCTGTGAGTAGTGAAGGGGTTAAATATAGTATATTCAATCACAGATTATAAGACAACTATTGTAAAAGATTCACTCAGTTCTCTGTTTATATCTGGTAAGATGTCCAAATATATTGTCAAGAGAACAAGTAATTTGTTAGAATAAAGAAAAAGGGAAAAGAAAGAAAAGGTGGTTGTCTGATCTACACATGCATCCACGTTTATTCAAGCAAAGAACATTAACATATACATCATTTTTGCCAAGAATGAGCAGAGTAGAGCAGTTAAGACCATAGGCTCTGGAGCTGAACATTAATGTTGAAATCCCAGCTCTGGCTGTGTGACCTTAGGTAACTTACTAACCTTTCTGTGTCTCGGTTTCTTCGCCTGTGAAAGAGGAAGAAGGATCGCTCCTGACTCAGAGGGCTTTTCTTTTCTTTTTTTTTTTTTTTTTGGTACGCAGGCCTCTCACTGCCGTGGTCTCTGCCGTTGCGGAGCTCCGGACGCACAGGCTCAGCGGCCACGGCTCACGGGCCCAGCCGCTCCGCGGCACGTGGGATCCTCCCAGACCGGGGCACGAACCCGTGTCCCCCGCATCGGCAGGCGGACGCTACCAGGGAAGCCCTCAGAGGGTCTTTCTGTGGAATAAATGAATTAAGCTATATTCCTGGCACGTAGTAAGCACTCCATGAGTGATGGTACTTATTATTATTGAAGTATTAATTATTTAAGTAATATCATTCCAGTTTCTATTATTTATTATTCAAGTATTTTTATTATTATTATTATTATTTAATTTATTATTTTGTGTGTGTGGTACGCGGGCCTCTCACTGTTGTGGCCTCGCCCGTTGCGGAGCACAGGCTCCAGAGGCACAGGCTCAGTGGCCATGGCTCACGGGCCCAGCCGCTCCGCGGCACGTGGGATCCTCCCGGACCGGGGCACGAACCCGCGTCCCCTGCATCGGCAGGCGGATTCTCAACCACTGCGCCACCAGGGAAGCCCTCAAGTATTTATTATTATTTAAGTATTATTATTTTAAAAGGTGGATAGAAGGGGGTAGCGGGCGATTGGCTATTTTTTAAATACCTTACCATAGTTTTTGAATAATTGCAATGAATATGATTTACTTATATAAGTGAAAAAATAAAATGAAATGGAAAGCAAAGGGGCCACCAACTGTATCAAGTATGAAAGGATGAGCTTTCCGGGAACAGCTGCGTCTCCAGGCAGACAGATAAATCTGTTGTAGCTTTGATGCTTCTCAAAACAGAGCATTAAAATGAGTCACAGCCTCTCCCCAGCCTTTTATCATCCCTAAGTTGGAATCGCTATCATTCCTACCAAGAATTATCCATGAAAACAGGCTCACTTCCTGGCATAGGAATTAGGAGCCCCAATAAATAAGCATTTTCATTTCCCAAAAGCTTGGCTCTGGAATGTGAGGCCTGAGCCACCGTTCCTGAGGCCAGCGTGACCTGCGCTTTTGGGGACACAGCGATTGAAATCAGACCACCCCGGCCTTACTACACCCGGCAAACCTCAGTTTGGAGAATTGCTCCTTCCTCACGGGGGCTGCTGTGAAGACTTCATGAGATGAGATACGCACGGGTCTTTGCAGAATGCCTGGCTCAGGGGACTCGCTCAAATGTGATAAAGAGATGATGGTGGCTGATTCTTAGGATGAAATGGCAATGCAAACAATGGTAGATTGGGCTAATAGTGATTTTCAATTTTCATAGCTCAAAAAACATTTTACTTAAGAGGAAAAGACAAATAACAGGAAAAAATGACTCACTGAGGCACTGGTACAGGTCAATCCCGATGGAAAATATGCAAAAGTAATAAACGCTAATAGGAGAAAATACAGTTGGCTGAAAAAAGCAATAGAGAAAGGGTCTCATCGCCACTCTCCAAACATCCTAATTGGGGGAATTTTCCCCAGATTTACTGATCTTGCTGCAGCACCTTCCTTAACACTCTCTCAAAAGAAGAGTCTTTCAGGAAAGTAAGTAGGGGTGCCCATTGAGCCACCTCCATTTTCCTTCCGGGAGCCAGATGCCTGCAGGGGTGATCCTCCTCTGCTCGTCTAAGCTGAGACTCACCGGGCTGCGCCCACACCAGGGAAGGTCTGCCCTTTGCCAACTGTTTATCTGTCCAGCCTGCACTGCCCCAGACGCAGAGAAAGGATGCTGCTGAATTCTTACGTCAGTTCATAGGCCATTTGGCTCTCACGTAAAGCTGCCTTCCCTGCGTTCATCTTTATTAGGAGGTAATGTTTTAGTCCCTCTGTCCCTCTTTGGTCTCACTTCTGAAATCCTTGGACCCAGGGCAGGGGAAGGTGCTGTTCATTGGTCCCCTTCAGAGATTTTGGCCATCCGTGCAGGTGAAGATGCTAACTTGACTGATAAAAAAATGCACATTGAAACAGAAGTGAAAGGCCAGGCTCACCCGGCCACCTGGTCCAGCGGGGAGCAGGGAAAGTGGGTGAGCTCACACCTGCCGAAGTGAGGGTGCAGCTGGGCACGGCTGCCAGGAGCTTTAAAGCTGGTGGGACCCTTTGACTGGTGGCTTCACTTACCCCAAGGACAAAAATTCACCACAACCTATTCTTTATGGCATTGTCCCCAAAAGTAAACTTCAAAGCAATCGGAATATCCAGCAAGGGAGAACGGCTATGTAAATTATGGATCAGCCGCAGGATGGAATGTGATAAGGCCTTTAAAACGAGAGTTTGGAAACCATCTCATAACAAGCCTGCAGTGTAACGCCAAGCAACAAAATAGAATATAATACTAGTAAAGTGTCAATCCAATTATATACTTAAGATTTGGAAGGAGATGGTACAAACTACCGCGAGATTTCTATCTTGGGGGTTGGATTGCAGGTGATGTCTATTCTTGCTTCTGTGTTGTTCTACATTCTCCACATTCTCCAAGAACATACTCTTTTAATAAAAAGAAAAATCATAAACCAGTCTAAAATGAATTTCGAATGAAATATAGGATAATAAAGGGCTCAAGAAACACAGAAGACAGAGCAGCTGGCCTGGGTTGGTGGCCGGGGCCTGCCGGAGAGAAAGGCATGTGAACACAAAAGGTTCACCTGTCAGAAAAAGAGTCAAGTTTTCCAAAAGGGTACTTGGCTTGTAGAAAACACAGAGATGCCCACGGAGCAGCTGTGTGCGAGGAGTTGATCTCTTGCCCCTTTGGGGGCAGAATGGTGGGTGCCCAGAGGTTCAGACACACACTGCTCTGTCTCCACGGTCAGGGTCCTCCTGTTAGAAGGTCTTCTTTCACCTTTGCCCCACTTCTCACCCACCTGGCCTGGGTCCGGTGCCCACCCTCACCTGCCCACTCCATGCAGCTCAGAGCTGCAGAGGCCCAGAACGGAAGTTTCCTGTCTGGCCAGAAGGGGGAGCTGTGGTTCAGGACGGGCACCTGAAACCAGAGACTTCGGTTCAAGTTCTTACATAGTCTGTCCTTTCTTGTAACTTGCGAAATACACCTGGGGCACGTCGGAAGATGAGCCCCTCATCTCAGGGATTAAATAAAGCAATTAGACACAAATATCTGTAGCCTGAAAAGGATCTGCGAATATGAGGGTCACTAATTCTTCAGTGCTTTTTTTCCACGTTAAACCCCTTGTAGATGCTCTTGCTTTCCCCACCCTTTCATTTCCCAGCGATGTGTCGGGCGTTGACCCGCGTGTGTGCACTGTAACCCCTGCCCTTTGGGCTCCAGGACCTGTTATTGCAAAGGGCTGCTGGGCTCCGCTCCGGACTCGGTTTGACCATCGGGCTGTGACCCTGGATCACTGGCCGGGTGCTCACGGGCTCAGTGACTAGCATCTTGGACCAGAGCCTCCATCAGGACTAAATGCCAAAGGAGCCCTCCTTCCTGGGGAAAGGCCTTGCTGTCTGCTGTCTGCACTTCAGCCGCTTTCATTCTCACGACAGACCCAGACAAGCGATGGGACCTCCTGTCCCTACCGATCTTTACCCTGACTCTGGCTCAGAGCCTCTCTGTACAGTTGTGTGGTCTGTGCACTGCACACCCCTAGGCAGTGCTGTTTGTACTGTAGTCGTCAAAGAACAAGGCAAGGCCTGAACAGTTACGAACAGCAGCCCTGCTCGGCTGCGGCGATCGAGCTGTGATCCAGGCGTGCTGGCCCTGGCTGATTCACGAAGCGTCCTGCCTCTTCTAGCTGCAAGACGGGGAAGGCCTCAGAATCTTTCTGAATCTCCGTTTCCTCAGCTGTAAAGTGAGGAGCTGGACTGGTTGATTTCTGTTTTTTGTTTTGTTTTGTTTTGTTTTGTTTTGTGGTATGCGGGCCTCTCACTGTTGTGGCCTCTCCCGTAGCAGAGCACAGGCTCCGGACGCTTAGGCCCAGCGGCCATGGCTCACGGGCCCAGCCGCTCCGCGGCATGTGGGATCTTCCCGGACCGGGGCACGAACCCGTGTCTCCTGCATCGGCAGGCAGACTCTCAACCACTGCGCCTTTACCCATGGGGTCTGGCCAGTGTCCTTGATGTCACCAGATGGGTGTCTGTGCTCAGTCTGGAGATCCAGCATCCCGGCTCTGTCCTTGTCCACATGCGGTCTTAAACCTGCTGTTGCTCTTGGGCCTGCCCTAGCATCTCCCTTCCACCCTCACAGGAAGCCCCAGTAACAGGCATTTACATCCTGCTGGGCTCGTGCCTTCATGCTGAGCCTGCCAGAGGCGAGCACAGCTGATTCCCAGGCAGGGAGGAGCAGGGAGGGTTGTGGATGTTTGCGACAGTTTGAGGGAGCCCAGCTGGACGGAGCCAGAGAACTCACGGAGAGGACTCGTGGATAGCACAGCTAGAAATCCGTGTTGGGACCAAGAAGTAGCTATGTTTGCTCTTGTCAAGGTAATTTCTGGGTTTGTAGGTCAGGAGGCAAAGATCTTCGGGGCAGGTGGCCTCTTAGTAACTTGCAGTCACACATGGGACCTGCCTCTCCAAACCCACCCACATGCAGACTACATAGGTCAACTCTGAAGCCAGGCACACTGCCATCCAGCAGATATTAGGCCCCAGACGCCTCAGGGGGAAGTGGAGTGGGAGTGAGGACGCTCTCCCAAAGTCACGGAGCACCGGCTGGGGCCTAAGCCCACCTGCTCCCAGTTACACATGCCTGGGCTCCTAGGTGCCCGTGGCTGCGCTGTGGGGTCCTTTAGGTGCGGTTGCCCTCAGTGCCTTGCACGTAGAGCTGGAGGGTGGCCCACAGGGGGAGCAGCCAGGAGGCTGGGAGGGCGAACATGACCAGGTCAGGGAGGTCCACGTGCGCCATATTTCATATTTATCCTGAGGTGCTCTGGAGTCCCAGGGGCTTTAAGTGATGCTTTAGAGATTGCCCTGGCTGACCACAGAGAGTTAGTTGGACAAAGACCAAATGGGGACCCAGAGGGAACAGTCTGGGAGGCTGTGCAGTGGTTCCAAAGATGGATGGGTGGCTGCAACAGAGATGAAAGATACATGCATGGGACAAGGGGAAACCTGATCTGTCCATCCAGCACGTGCAGAGCGCCTGCCTTGGGTCAGATGCGCGGGGATGGAAAAAGTCTGGGGCTACAGGAGCCTTGAGACCAGAGACGCCCTGAGAGTCAAGAAGAGGAGAGCGAGGGAGAAGAAAAGCCTTAGATGAGGCTTCTGTCTCCCCAGCTCCCTACCTTCCTCTGCCCGCCAGCTCTCAACAAACATACATGGAGCTGTTTCCACCATCCATTCAGCCAGGGCTATGCCTCTGCAGGTGTTGACCGCAGGTGATTGACCCAGAACCCTCTCCATGCAGTCTGGGCTGAACTATCTCGAGATAAGCAAAATGGTACCACACTGGTGCACAGAGCACTCAGAAATGATTCATTTTTTGCTCCTTTGAAATGGTGGCAAATCTTCTAAAGAACAAACCACATCCAAAGGGGAAGTGATAAAGCTCAGAGGAGCAGTGAGAATAACCATGGTGACAATCTCACAGTCTGGGGGCTTAAATAAGGGGTGTGTTTACTCTGGAATTGCCACTGGAAAAAAAAAGCTGCAAGCACAACAGCCAAGCAACAGTATTCTCTTCTGGGCTCATCTACAAAGAAAGTACAGATAACGCACATTTCCGAGGGGCTGTCCCTAAATCCAAGCTTTCCTCTTGCCATTACCAAGGAAAAGATCCTCAACGAGGAAAGTGAACCATTCAGGGGTGTTTTTTTTAGCTTTCTATTTTGAGATGATGATAGATTCACCTGCAGTTGTAAGAAATAATAGAGAGACCCCATAAACTCTTCACCTAGTTTTTCCCCATGGAAACATTCTGCATAACTATAGTAGAACCAGGAAACACAACCAGGAAACTGACACTGACACCAATTATTTCATTTTGGAGAACTCTCAAAGTGACATATTGTCACTATTGAAAATATGAAAAAGTAAAACTTCTGCATTAAAAAAAAAAAAAATTAAATTAAATTACAAGACGACCAGACAAGGAGAAAATGCTTTTCTATTAATCCTAGCAAGTAGTTTATGTCCATAGAATGGATCTGTGCCCTTTTAGAAGAAAAACATTTAAGTGGCCCTTGAAAATATTGTGATGGTCTACAGAATTATAACTAAAATTACTATAATACACTAATATCTCAGGAAATTTATAAGGCAACATAGGATGAATTTACTTATTGAGTTAGATTGTTTTGAGGTATTATTGTTTGATTTCAGCCCTTCTTAAGTTCTCTAACATTATTTCTTACATCTAAGAACTCACCACTTCCCTCTAGTATTACATTCTAAATACCTTGTGTCCTTTTATTGATTCATTTATTCATGTTCAACAAATGTTTCTTGATTGTCTGCTACCGGCCAATTATTTTTCTAGGGGTTAGAAAACCAGGGGTGACCAATAAAGCTCTGTCATTCCAGCCAATCCCCCCATTTCATCTGAACTATAATGGCCATTGTTTAGGATTCCATCATCTTCCAGAAGGATCATTGTAGAAGCTTCTGAATCCATCAGCCTCTGTACAGTCTCTCCCCTACCCCCAGTTTATTCTCTGCACTGCTGATCCTTCCCGCAGACACATCCGATTACGTGACATTCATGCTCGAAATCCATCCAGGGGTCCCATCCCTCCTGTCTCCCTCTGAACAGGACCAGTTCCAAATACCGTGCAGCCCTTAAGGGTCCAGCCTCCGTCTTCCAATTCCGTATCATCATCATTCATCCACCATCTTTCCCGCCCACACAGCTGTCTCAGGCCACTCTGCTTTGCTGGTGGCCATTCTTGGGCTGGGGTCCTCCCCTTGCTTTTCTGCCTGAAAGAGTCTTGGTCATTATTAACCTTTCAGTCTAAACATGACCTTCTCTGCTGAATGAGGTAAATCCCATTTAGTGGGAGATCTCATTTACTTGCAGATCACCAAATACTACCTATTGTTTGGTTTGATGTGCTGCCACTGGATTTATTATGAGCAAAGAGATATGTTTATTTCGCATTGTTTGTATCTTCACACCTTTGGTCTTTCTTGCTGCAAGTGGCATCGGTGATTCCCTTGGGAATATGCTTAGCATTTCTGTTTGTTTGTTTTATTAATCCTTTTTTTTTTTCTGAAAATAAAAGTCGTTTGAAAATTAAGAGTAGAAAGGAAAGAACGCCAACTATTGAGAGTGTAACATTACAAACTTAGGGTATATTTTCTTCCTTTTCCCTAGTATTTTTATTTACTTTACATTGATTATATAGATACAATTTAAACCCTTGTTTTTTTCCACTTAAAGTATATTAAAAATTTTAAGCTTTTGACACAAGCTGATAAATTGATTTTCAAAACGATTGTAAAAATTTATTCTGCCATCATTAGATATGAAAATGTGTAGCTTACCTACCACACCTACACAAATGCTAGTGAAAGCAAAAATTGGTCCTTTTCTTCACCTTTGCTTTTCTTTATTCTTAAGATTGACTATATTGTCATTTGTTTATAAGGTTCTCGCATTTCATCTTTCTGAATTTTCTAAGCTTTTTCTTTGCCTGATTAGTTAATGGAATGTTTCTCATTGGTTCATTTGAACTATTTATTGACATTTAAATTCTTTCTCAGTCTTGTTTATCGCAAAAAAATTTTTTCAGCCTATAATTCGGCTTTCATGTATTTTGTGATATTTGACATATAATTTTTATGTGAATTCAAATCTACCGTTTCCTTCTCAATGCCTTCCATTGGTTTTAAATGTAGAAAGTCCTTTCTCTACCTAGAAACCAAGGAGTATTTTCCTCTCTCTTTTCCCTATTTTTAAAAAATTACTGAGCAGTTTACTTTGGTGTGTGGTAAAGTTAGAAGCGGATATTTTCCCCAAATATCTTGCCAATTATTGTGTCATCCTTGACTGAGAAATCTTTCATTTTCTGTTAATGAGTGATGCCTCATTTAACATATGTTAAATATGGATCAATCTCTGGCTGTTCTCTGTTCCTTGATGTGCTGCTGCTTCTAGTACACAGGATGCTCTGAAGCACTTGGTTTAGATTTACATCCCATACAAATCTGGTAGAGCAAGTTCTCCCCCATTTCTCTTTTTGTGGAAGATTTTCTTAGGTATTTCCACCTATTTACTCTTCCAGTTTCATTTGGGAAGGTTGTTTGTTTTAAAACATAGCATTTTCCATTCCAACACATAGCTGCTCTGTCTAAAAACAAAATTATTTTTCAGCTTAATTTTTAGTTTTATTTATTTGTCTCCTCATATTTATTATGAAAGATATTCTTAGCTATTCTATTCATGGGTGCTATTATAAATGGGGTTTTTAAAAATTGTATTTTTAACTGGTTAGTTGTTTCTAAACAGGAAATTGACTTTGGTGTACTTATAGTGAGTTTGGTTATTTCATTAACTTCTCTTATTACCTCTTCAACTATTAGGTGGGTCTCCTGAGATTCTAGGTATACTGCTAGAAGCAACTGAGGCTGGAGTGCTGGTGTACCCCCAGTGCCGGGCACACAGCATTCTGTCTACCTGAAGTTCAAGTGCATGTAAAGCCAGTGGATAGTGACAGAGGTCAGGACGGAGACTGACTCTGGGAAAAAGGGAAGGGGCTGGTGGGGAGGAGGCATCAGCGAGGTCTCTGCAGTCCTGGTGTTGTTCTAGGTCACATGGGCGCACTCAGCGTGTGAAAGTTCATTGAACTGTCCACTTGCGGACTTTTATATATGGATGTCTGTAGTGGGGTGAATGGTGTCCCCCTAAAAAATTTGTCTGATTCCTAACCTCAGATAGCTTTGAATGTGACCTTATTTGGAAAATGGGTCTTTGCTGATGTAGTTAAGTTAAAGATCTTGAGGTGAGATCATTCCGGATTAGGGTGGGCTCCAAATCCAGTAATAAGTGTCCTTATAAAAAGAGGAAAAATGCAGACACACAGAAGACAGGGTAATGTGAAGATGCAGAGGTTGGAGTGATGTGTCCACAAGCCAAGGAACTCCAGGAATTGACAACAAACACCCAGAGCTGGAAAGAGGCAAGGAGGTACAGGGAGCAAAATATGCCACCCCAAAAAGTGTCTCTTTGGCAAGGAGATTATTTTAGGCTGATTATTTTTAAGAAGCAGAAGACTCAAGAATTCTTTCTTTTTTACCTTCCCCTTGGTTGCCTAAACAATTTAGATAAAGGGCCTGTTCCCAGAAGACAACTATCACCAGAGATGCCTGCAAAGAACGTGGGCCAGGTGAGGTGGGAACCCTGACAGGGCCTGGAGATCAGAGTCAACTCTGTGTCCATTGTCCCTGAAGGCCCAGCAAACATTTATTTACCAAACATTTGCTTTTCCATCTCCACATCAATTGCTTTCCTCTCCTTTGTAGTCCCAAACCACTACCCTCACCTCCTCTTTTGTCTTTAGCTGAAGATGGCGTTTAAGGTGAGGGCTTCAACCCAGTTTTCCTGGGTCTCTCCCATGTATCCATGTTATTAAACTTTTGTTTGCTTTTCTCCTGTTAATCTGTCTCATGTCAATTTAATGCTTAAACCAGCCAGAAGAACCTAGAAGGGTAGAGGAAAATGTCTTCCTCCCCAGCAGAAGGATCCTCCCTTAGAGCTTTTGGAGGGAGCACAGCCCTGCCAACACCTTGGTTTCAGACTTGCAGCCTCCAGAACTGTGAAAGAACACACATCTGGTTGTAGCAAAGAACAGCAGCCCTAGGAAACTAACACAATGCCATACTTCAATACAAATTTTACTTAAAGAAAAACAAACAAAAAGTCAACCAAAACTCGTGTTGGCAGGGGTGTGGGATCTTCTGCAGGGTGATTGGGAACTCTTTTGGAAAACTATGATGTTACTGATCTAAATCATTAAACACATGTTTTTGTTTTACTCCATTCATAGAACTATGACCTAAGGAGTAATTACAGGTATCCACGAGGATTTTCACTCCAACATCGATTATTCCCAGGCTTTAGGGGTCTCCTCTCCAACACCATTTTTACTTGTCAACAATTAAAATAAAATAATATTGCTGGTGAAGATATGGTAGCTTAGGCAATTTCTCTCCCCTGTGGGAGAACAAATATCATTGCAGGTGTGGCAGGCTAGTTCAGTGAGATATTATTGTGGACTCTTTCCTTCTAAATTTTTCCTTTCTCCCTCAAAGAAATTAGCCAGACTGTAAGAGTGTCCTACTGCTGCATAACAAATACCCCCAACTTAGAGGCTTGAGGCAAAACCCATTCATAGCTCACGGTTCTGTAGGTCAGAAATCCAGGCAAGGCTTAGCTGGTTTCTCTGCTCAGGGTCTCACAAGACTGAAATCAGGGTGGCCACCAGCTTACTTTCATTTCTGGTGGCTCTGGGGGAAAACCCACTTGGAAACTCATTCTGGTTGGTGGCAGAGTTCAGCTTCTTGGGGTTGTAGGACTGAGGTCCCTGTTTCTTGAGGACCATCAGCAAGAGACTACTCTCAGCCCCTAGAGGCCCCCCACACTCCTCCTTATGGTTCTCTTTTTGCTTCTGTCCCCACCCTGCACCCATGCCCTTGGGCATTTTTGTTCTTCTGCAGGGACACACATAGGCATTCACGCAGTTACACACACACACACACACACACACACACACACACACACACACACAAAGTCAGACAGACACACAAACATATAGACACTTCCATAAACATACCCACACATAGGCACACACATTCATATAACGGTAAACTCTGTCAAACACAGACACACACATACACGTAAACACACACTGTGATCAAATGCACACATATGCACACAACTTTTTGGCAAAAATTCCATCCAGAGTCTGAAAAGCTTCTTTGGAGCCTTTTTTCCCTCAACAAACATCTACTGGGCACCTACGTACAGTCAATCGTTGCGTTAAACCCTAGGGGTGGACTGCTGGAATACTGAGGCCTGGCTCATGGACCCTGTGCTCAAGGACCCAGAGCAGAGGCAAGATAAATAAGCAATCAGAAGGTTGCAGCTCTGCATGATAATCGCTGCCACAGAGGTGAGCAGAGGAATGGATATCTACCCCAGCCTGTGATGGTGGCCTTCCTGGAAGAGGAGACCCAGGCTGATTCTTTAAGCAGAGTGGAAACAGTATGACGTGAAGCTGCAGCAATCCTATTCACCTGGTCTGCCCTGTCTCTGCTGACTCACCTTTACATTTCTGCCTCTTGGCACTTGCTCCTGGCATCTTCAGAATCATGGGGAGCCCTTCCCATCCCCAAGGCCACACAGGCAGATGACATAGGCATTAACCAGCACAGGACCTGACATGTTTTGTTTTGGGGTTCCTCACACTCAGAGCCAGAAATAATGAACTGGGGATAACTGCTAAAAGGGACCAGCGTGAGAATTGAAACCTAGGAAGGCAAGAGCTAGAGAGGACTGAGAAAGAGTAGGCGTGCTGTGACACATCAAAGGACTTGGGTCTTGATCATCTTGTCCCTCTACTCAGTAGGACAACTCAGCCAGTCTTTCCAGCCCACTTCCATCAAATGTAAAATCAAACAATCACAACAATAAAAACCCTCCAGATGTCATTGCATAAATCTGCTCTCCACCCTCCCCTCTCCTGACTCTGACCCCAGTACTCATAGATGTCTTGATGAATTAAGGTCTCCTTTTCTTCACTGTCCTCCTATACCACCAGAGCAGTCACACATAGGCTAGCAGTGACTTGGAAACTTCTGGATCAGTGGTTGAACATGATCAAACTTGAACATGCATTAGAATCACCTGGAGGGCTTGTGAAGACACAAGGGCTGTGCCCCATTTGCAGAGTTTCTGACTCAGTAGGTGTGGGGTGGAGCCCAAGTGAGGGGGTGACGCTGATGCTCTGGGGACCACACATTGAGAACTGTTGTAGCTACTCCTGAGGGCACAGATGATCCACCATACACAATCACCCTGATGTCCCACATAGTTAGAACAGGCGTATGGGTGGAGAAGGGATAGGGACCAACAGAATCCCTAAATGCATTAACATGATTCACTCCTCTCTATGATGTCACTTCCACAATCAGTAGCTTTGGGAAGTTTTTTTTATTAACCACTAGAGGAGTCAGGGGACAGGAATAAGAATTCTATACTAGATATCAGAGACCTGGTTTTAATCTGGGCTCTGCTACTTGCTTGTTGGTTGGGGTGATTTGTTACATGGCAATAGCTGACTAATACAAGTGGCTGCTATGTCAGGTCTGAGAACTCTAAGGTGAATTTAGAAAAATATCTACCTGAAAGGCATTTACAATCTAGTGGAAGAGGCAGTTACAATAAGATGAGCTAAGTAACATGAAAGGAAGTAAAGAGGTGTTGTGAGCTCAGAGGCACAGGGACCTCAATCTGCCTAAGAGGTTTTGGGGAGAAAACCTTCTCAGAAGTAACACTTGAGCCAAACAGTGGGAGGGCAGGCAGCCGAGCGGTCCTGAGCACACCCTACACTGAACACAAGGCAGGTGCTTGCAGGTAGAATGGCAAATGGATGAGATCAAACCCAAGGACTGACTCACGTATGGATGAGTTGACTTCCTAGGCTCCAGGGCCACAGAACGCCATCTTAACTCCAATCGTTAACTTACAAATGGACGTCGTGGTCGCGATTCCTCTCAAGGTGCAATTGAATCGGTCCACATCCACTGCTCCCCTGTGTGTGATGCTTGCTCATAGAGAACCCAAACTTTGACCCTGTCTGGTATCTCCTTGTCCAAATACCAGGGACTAACACCACTAGATCCGCTGGATGCTGTAAGAATAAAACAGATTTTCTCCAGAGAAAATACTTAACGTTTGATCAGTTTTTCCAGTAGTCCTTAAAAAAGTCCTCTGTGTGTATTAATTGTACGTCATTCAATCTTTGTTTGCCTATAATCATATTTGACACAAGACTAGTGACAGAAGTGCTAATGTGGAAAGCAAAACAAAGTAGAAGGGCTGCCCTGGTGGTGCAGCGGTTGAGAGTCTGCCTGCCGATGCAGGGGACACGGGTTCGTGCCCCCGTCCGGGAAGATCCCACGTGCCGCGGAGCGGCTGGGCCCGTGAGCCATGGCCGCCGAGCCTGCGCTCCGCAACGGGAGAGGCCACAACAGTGAGAGGCCCGCGTACCGCAAAAAAAAAAAGAAAAGTAGAAGAGCCTGCAATTGTCTAAGTAATTGATATCTTTCTGCAATTTTATTTGAGCCCTCAAAATAGAGGTTTTTAGGCAAAAGCACCAGAATCAAGCCACTGCTGCCATCTTGGGAAACAGCCAACTGTGTCATGGGTAAGTTTATTGTTACAACACCTTCCTGGGTTGAGTTACAGCTTCTGTGGGGAAGGGCTGGGTGAAGGGTGTGGGCTGGGTGGTTTGTGCAGATAAACCAGGACTGTGGGTGGAGCCATGCGGTGGGTGACCGAGTGGGAATCACCGATGTGCTGCCTTGTCCTCCCCCCTGGTACCTCTGCAAGTTCAGCTCCCAATCCGAAGAGCACATTGACAGATCTCCCCAGAAAGTTGATGCTGTTTCTCAAGACTTTCCAGGAGGAGAAAGGGCATATTGCTTAATTCTATACGTCATTGATGTGAACCCTGTAACTTTTGAGACGTTTCTCAGGGTGTTACCACTGGTCACAAAAATATAAGTGACTCAGGGAGTAACTGCTTTCTCTTTTTTTGAAAGTGGAGAAACCACAGCACAGACGAGCAAGGCAGCTCCCCCTGGGGCTATGTGGAACCATCTACATCAACCTCCAAGTGGCTGAGACAGCTCAAGCTTGCTCGGCGTCCTGAGGCCGAGATGGGAGTCTCCACCACAAACCCTGACGCAGTCAAAACCCCCGTGGAAACAAGAGAGCTTCGAGGCGGAAGGGCCGTGGTCTCATCAGAGAGCCGGTTTCTCAGCAGTCATGGGGTTTGTGGCATCACAGAGAAAGAGGGTGTGTTGTCCGCTAAAAAATAAACCAGTGGGTGACATGGCTTCTGCAAGTGTGCCGTCTTTCCTTTCACTGGTTCACAAATTTCATTGCAAATAGCTAGAATAAAGTCATGTCTTTCCTAGGGAGTCTCCAAATGTCACGGATCATGTGGCAGCTTCCATATTTTGCAGAGGAAATGGAATGTGGTCAGATTCTGGATATACGTTAAAGACAAAGCAGACATCGTTTGCATACAGTTTAGATGCAGGGATGAAAGAGGAAGGGCAGGCAAGGATGATGTCAAGGGCTTGGCCAGAGCAACTTCTTGTCTCCAGGTACGTGTTTGCCTCCACTGCTTCCAGCTTCCTGCACAGCTAGTAACTTTTTACCCTGGAACCCCTTGTCTATAGGAGTTTGCTCACCTCTGTCACCGTCCCCTCTTTCTTCCTCCGAAAGCAAGGGAAAAGGTCCTTGCAACCCACGATATGAATGTTTTTACATCATGAGTCAGTCCACACGCTCACACACACTCACACACACACACACACACACACACACCTGAAACCAAAGTGTCACAGGACAGCACTGCTCTCACTACCTGTGAAGTCCCGGAGCATATTGTATTTTCTTCTCTTCCACTTAGTTTCCTTTTTTAAACAATGCTGCTCAAAACCCACCAAATAGATTCTCTGTCCTCTAATGGATCGTGACACACAGTTTTGAAAATCACTCTTTCAGACAACCGTGGACAAGAATCATTTTCCTACCTGAAACCAAGGAAATGGTCCTCTGCTTCCCACCCCAGACCCCCTTGCCTGTCCTCGGATGCCTGGATGGAGGCGACGGAACTGGCAGCAGATGGGGTCCTTCAGCAGAGGCTCCTCTCCCGACGTTGCTGAGCTTGCCCAGAGCCGCGCAAGAGGAACCCCCAGGCCTTCTCCCGGACTATTGTCCTGCTGAGCAGCCAGGACCGGCCCTTGGCCTCAGGGGTCACCCCCACCCCTCTGCAGTGGCCACCCACCCCAAACACTCTTTGCGGTTAGGCTCTGGATGCCAAGTAAGACACCTTGTTACCCGAGTCTCATCTTGGGGGGGCCAGGTGACCAGCCCAGATGTCGGTTTTCTTACCTTTTTTGAAGAGCTCACCTCCATGGAGACACAGACAGAGGGCAACCCAAATAGCCAACAGAGAAAAAGGTTTCAAAATATGACAAAGGTTTCAACTGTTAAAGTTCATATCGTCTTGGGCTCAAGTCCATCGTGAAGTGGCAGCTTTAAGCTGCCACCCTCCAACGGTCCATCCTGTTCGTGGGGGTCCAGCAAGACCTGGTTCGAACCCCTGTTCATCAGCACCTCCTGCCACCATCCTTGAGGACCTCTATTTAGGCTGTTTTTGTCTGTCAACCCTAGTATATTTTATAATCATTGATTTGTGTTCATTAGCTGAAATCCAGCCTTTTTAATGGGTCCTTCTATTAGTTCTAATAGTTTAAAATTTGTTGAGGTTTCTAAGTACACGATCATATCACAAAGATAATTTTGTCTTCTGTGCTTTTGTTAATAAAATCTATGCCTTGTATTGTTGCTAGAACTTCTCGATCAGGGTTGGGTAGTGGAATGTGGCAGAATTCCGTTTCAGATTTTATTGGAAGGGCTTTTAGCTCTTCATCCTTAAAGCACGATATTCTCTATTTGGTAGAAGATGTAGTCTTCTAATACTCAGTTACTTGAGAAGTTTTTTTTTTCCCCAGTAAGAATGATTGTTGAACTTTATTAAATGCCTCTCCAGCATCTGCTGATATTTTTCTGCTTTTATCTTTTAATTTGAAGTATGTGTTAAAAGATTTCCTACCATTATATTACCTCTGACTCCCTGGAATAAGCCTTCATTGATGTATTGAAATATTGTATATATCTATGAATTATTTGCAAGTACTTTAGGAGATTTGCAACTCAATAAAATGCTATCTTTGACAAAAGTACTAATATTAGAAAATAGGTTATTTACATAAAAAGACTAGTGTCATTTTCTCTCGTCTTGAAAAGTTTATGAAGTATAGGGAGACTCCTTTCCTTGAAAATTTAAATGAATTCCCCAGTGAATTTGGGAAGGAGACAGTACTTTAAAAATTTTTTCTATTGTTCGATTTTCTTTAAAATTTTTTTCACCGTTATATCTATTTACGTTTCTCCTTGGATTAACACTTTTCATTTAATACATTAAATTTTCATTTAATAAATTTCATTTATATATTGGCATATGATTGAGCCCAGTCTTCTCATGTAGTTTCGTATCCACAGTTTTTTTCATTTCTGGTTTTCATGTATAATTTTTATTGATGAAATTTACTAGAGTTCTCTCCAGTCAACCCTCAGAGCACCAGCTTTGGGGTTTATTTATTAATTTTCTTTTATTCTCTTTATCTTTTTTGCCTTTAAAAAATAAATGGATGGAAACATTCTTGTTTAAAGAACTCAGGAGTATTCTGAACAGGTAGGGGCCGCCTCCCTCCACTCTTCCCACACCCCCATCCTGATCCTCACCCCCTCCAAGGGCAGGAGCTGGGGGTGCTTCCCTCCTTCCCTCTTCCGAGGCGTTTCTATGCACATATATGTACACATGCACGTATGGTACACCGACCATAAGTGGTTGACACCCTGGAGTTTGCTCTGATTTCCTATTTTCAGTTAACATACGTTTCAGAGATCCACTCACATAATCAACGTTTATTAAGAGATAAATATTGTGTCTGTTTCTTTTCCAGGATTCTGGGGTACCTATCCAAACAAAGATCTCCACTCTCATGGAGTTTCCACTCGGCTCTCCTCCCAGGTGAGAAGTTATACCACCTAATTCTTCTTAATGGCAGCATAATTTGTTAACATCTACCCCTACTGATGACACCTGGATTTCCCTCAAGGCTTTTACTGTTACGCCAAGGCTCCAGTGACTCTCCTAGGACATACGTCTTGCTGAATGGGCAACTATTTCTGAAGGTTGGTCACTCAGAAACAAATTTGTTGGAATTAACACAACATTGTAACTCAACTATACTTCAATAAATAAATAAATACATATTTTTAAAAGAAACAAATGTGTTGGGTATAGGGTCAGTATATTGATTTTAATAAAGAGTCACAAACTGTTATTTAGAGGAATTTTTTAAATTTCAAATTTCCAAATGGTTAGGTTTTTTTTTTAATGTTATTAAGTTTTAACTTTAAGGCACTGTGGTAGAGAACTCTGCCTTCCTTTGTCAATTTGTTTCTTTGTAAAAGGTATGTCTAAGGTCCTTGGCTGAATGAGGTAATAACAAGATGTTTGTTCTCTGAGGCATCCCTCCCAAACCCTTCAGGTGGGAGGAGCTTGCTTTCTGCATCTGCTTCTAACTTTCTGGATGCTTCCATCAGCATCTTTGGGTGGCAGGGGACCTGTCCACTGCGGGGGGAGGGGAGAGCCCTCCTTTCTCCCGATCAGCAGGGACGGGATGATGGAGACCCCTCTTCCATTTGCATCTGTCTTGGGACAAGCAGACAACTGCATTTTCCTTTGATTTTTTATTGTTGTTTATTTGCTTGCTTGAGTTCAACAAGTCTCATCCCCCAGAACCTAATAAATAGATTTATGTTTCTCTTTAAAACCTTTACCACATGGCATTTTCAGGTAATTTTGGAAACCATTTCCCAGGTTTTCACTGGGTTGTGTTTTCTTTCGGTGGGATATAAAGCTTTCATCTATAAATGCTACAAAATGACATTTTACTGCCTATCTCCTGTGTGTCTCCATGGTCTTTTGTTATCTGGCATTGTGATCTGTTCATGACTTCTAGCATGTGTGATTCTTTCCAAAATGCAGTTTGTGTTTTACTTTAAGTTCATGGATGGTATCTTGCGTGGTACACGGAAGCTCATTAATGGCAAATATTAAGACCTCTGGGGCCTGATTGCTTGAAATTAAACCCTGATCCACCACTCGCTACTGAGATCTTGATTTAGTTCAACATTTGATAAATATTTGTTGAGTGCCTACCGTGTGATGTGCACCACTGTAGGTGCTGAGACTGGAGCAACAAGCGGAAGGTGTAAGGTGCCTGCTTCCTGGAGCTCACACTGGGGACATGGGCTGAGCTGGGCGAGGGAGTCCATAGAGAACAGCAAAGCGCTCACACCAGTCAGAACGCCCGTCATCAAAAGGTCTACAGATAAACGCTGGAGAAAGTGTGGAGAAATGGGAGCCCTCCTACACTGCTGGTGAGAAAGTAAACTGGTGCAGCCACTATGGAGAGCAATACGGAGGTTCCCTAGAAAAATGAAAATAGAGTTTCCATACGATCCAGCAATCCCGCTCCTGGGCATATATCTGGGAAAGACAAAAACTCTAATTTGAAAAGATACATGCACCCCAGTGTTCATTGCAGCACTATTTACAATAGCCAAGACACGGAAGCCACCTAAATGTCCATTGACAGGTATATATATATACACACACAATGGAATAATACTCAGCCATAAAGTCATTTGCAGCAACATTGATGGACCTAGAGATGATCATACTAAGTGAAGTAATTCAGAAAGACAAATACCATGATATCACCTACATGTAGAATCTTTAAAAATGATACAAATGAACTTAATTACAAAACAGAAATAGACTCACAGACATAGAAAACAAACTTATGGTTACCAAAGGGGAACGGGAGGGGAGGGATACATTAGAAGTTTGGGATTAACAGATACACACTACTATATATAAAATAGATAACAAACAAGGGCTTACTGTATAGCACAGGGGACTATATTCAATATCTTATCAATATAATAACCTATAATGGAAAAGAATCTGAAAAAGAATATACATATATATGTGTAACTGAATCACTTCATTGTATACCTGAAGCTAACATAATATTGTAAATCAACTGTACTTCAATTTTAAAAAAAAACCAGCAAAGTTCTAGTAGGTTAGATGGTGAGAAATTCTATAGAGAAGTAGGAAGGAGAAAATGGGGCTGCAGTGTTTTATAGGGTGATCAGAGTGATACTTGAGCAAAGATCTGAAGGAAGTGATGTCATCAAGCCACATGAATAGCTTGGGAAGAGTGTTCCAGTGCAAGGGAACCCCAAGTGTAAAGTCACTCTTATCCCAAACTCAATGGAAAACACAGAAGGAAAATCCTAAGATTAACATGACCAGATTTGCATTTATTTAAAAGATCAAATTGTTTGTTAGGTTGAGATAAATGAGGAAGATCTGAAAAACCCACTGGGAGACAATCAGAAATTTTAATGAGAGATGAACCCAGGTGGTGACTGGGGTTGGAAAAATGTGGAACAGGGGGCTTCCCTGGTGGCGCAGTGGTCGAGAGTCCGCCTGCCGATGCAGGGGACGCGGGTTCGTGCCCCGGTCCGGGAAGATCCCACGTGCCGCGGAGCGGCTGGGCCCGTGAGCCATGGCCGCTGAGCCTGCGCGTCCGGAGCCTGTGCTCCGCAACGGGAGAGGCCACGGCAGTGAGAGGCCCGCGTACCACAAAAAAAAAAAAAAAAAAAAAAAAAAAAAAAGAAAAGAAAAATGTGGAACAGGTTTGAGAATGTCCCAGAAGCAGATGAAGTGTTCGATTCCGTGGAGGGCAGAGCCCTGAAGAAGAGGAAGCTATACAGGCGACCTCCTGACCTCAGGTTTCCGGTTTGGAAGCAGAATGATGGAGGTCCCATTGTAAAAGGACACTTGGAGAACAACCCAGAATCCCAGTGATGGCCCGCGAGCTTCTGGGTCCCAGGCCTGGGGAGGCCACTTAATTCTAATCTCATCTCGAGACGACCAGGGAGAGGAGATCGGGGCATCTTGGCGTGTGTTCTGTCTCTCACCAAATTCAGCACTGGGGCTGGACCAGTTCCACAGGTGAGGGTTATTAGCAGTCCCAGGTACACCAGCTTGGGGACAGCAAAGGCAAAACCCAAACAGGACAGGGACACAGGAGGCGCGAGCTTCCCAGTCTATCTCTTTACAAATAGATGCCAAATTTACTTTGTCTTAAGGCTTAATGGCAGAACTGGTGGTGACAAAATGACCAAACTCTAAAAAACAAGAGAGGGAGAAGAATGTTTTGCTGTTCACAACCAGCAGGGCCTCTAGGAGAATGCTCCTGACAAACAGGAAACAGGTGAGCAGAGCTCCTGAACCAGTTTTTTTTCTTTTTTTTTTTTTTTTTTTTTGCGGTACGCGGGCCTCTCACTGCCGTGGCCTCTCCCGTTGCGGAGCACAGGCTCCGGACGCGCAGGCTCAGCGGCCACGGCTCACGGGCCCAGCCGCTCCGCGGCACGTGGGATCTTCCCGGACCGGGGCACGAACCCGGGGTGCCCACATTGGCAGGCGGACTCTCAACCACTGTGCCACCAGGGAAGCCCTAATCAGTTCTTAAAACCTAACTGGATGGTATGATTTTATAGAGTTGATGTTCATTTACATTTATCTGTGTTTGTCACCTTTATTTCTTATTATATCTCAGTACTGTGTTTGGGATCGCTTTCATTTTATCACTGGTGGGAAAACTCTTACCAGTTTTTATTAGACACAAACTTCTTCTTTTTTTTTTTTTTTTTTTTTTTTTTTTTTTTTTTTTTTTTTTTGCGGTACGTGGGCCTCTCACTGTCGTGGCCTCTCCCGTTGCGGAGCACAGGCTCCGGACGCGCAGGCCCAGCGGCCACGGCTCACGGGCCCAGCCGCTCCGCGGCACGTGGGATCCTCCCGGACCAGGGCGCGAACCTGCGTCCCCTGCATCGGCAAGCGGGCTCTCAACCACTGCGCCACCAGGGAAGCCCCCTGGACCAGTTTGGATGCACAGGTTCAAGACGGAGCAGGGCAGAGTCAGCTGCTCTGCGGGGATGTGGGAGGGTTTGAAGCTTCTGTCTTCACCGGAGGGAGCGGGGAGGGAGTGAGAAGGGAAGAAGAGCCAGAAAGGTGGCCAAGGGTTGGGCACGACATCATTGGGTCCTCCAGGGACCACCGTATCCTCGGGAACATCTCTGACACTCCCCAGCTTAGAGAGAGAGAGTTCTTGAAAGAAGAGGCTGAATTTCAAGCCTGGGTGACCCGGAAGTGGAGCAGGCTTGGCGGTAAGGAGGGCCTCAAGACTGCAAAAGTGCTTCGGTTCGAATGCCAGTTCTGCGTGATTCTTGACCTCTTCACCCAAAACTCTGCATAGACTCCACGTGCCGTGACGTTTTAGCGGTAGCCAAGAGGGTTAGATTTGAGACAATATTTTCACCTCTTCTAGAGGCGACCCAGCTCTGAGAGGACCACTGAGTTAGATAATGATTTCAGAGTCCTTTCCTGCCAGCATCATACTCCTGACTACTTCTTGCTTTCTTCCTTTTTTTTTGTCTATTTATTTTCTTCTTCTGCCTCATTGCTTTGGTAGCCATACTTCTAATCCGTCCCTGGTAGTAAAATAGTCCCTTCTGGAACCACATACCTAGCCCTGCCCAGAACTGCAACTAGAGCCATGACTTTAGAAATGATGTAACCTCAACCGTCCCTCTACAGACGAGGAAACCGAGCTCAGGCGAGAGATTTCTTCTCCTTCTTCTCATTTTTTTGTTTTTTTTCACCATGATGTAAGCCACTAAAATAGCCTCTGCTGTTTTATCAGTTGATTCTTCTACAGTTTTTCACAGAAATATTTGATCTGAGAACATCTGCTCCTGTCTGGAACATATTTCTTTCCCTCGTGCTTGGCTTTGCACCTCCCAGAGCTGTCAGATAAGCGTCGTCTGGCAGATTCTGTGACAGGGCTCGATATTCCCGAACAAACATCAGGGAAGCTTACGGCTGGAATCGTGTCAATCTGGGCTCACAACGTGCCAGCTGTGTTCCTTTACTCACAGACATCTTCACGACACTGGCTCAGCTATGCTGATATTGCAAGAAATACTGTTCATCACTGCTTTAGAAATAAAAGTGATGTCATGAGGTGACTTCTAAGGCTTTTCTCTTTGGGCGCACTATGGCAGATTCGAAACATTGCCATGCAAGAATTCTGAGCTCCTCTTCAACAGAGGACCACCGCTTCATGCCCCTGCAAGTCCACTGGTCTCCCTACATCTGAGCTCATCTCCGGGAGCTTCCATTGGCAGGCTCTTCCCAGCCGAGTTGCTGGCTTAATTGTCGGCAAGGTTCCTTTTGTTAAAACAGGATGACGGCGGTGTGTTTGAGAGGTTGCATTTCTAGCACTTAGGGTGCAACAAAATTGGTTTCAGTGTTTCTCTCTCCCGCGTCTGTGTTCCTGCTGCTGAAAACCTCGATGGCTGCTGTTTCCATATGGCTCCGTCTGAGCCTTGTATTTATGTTTGTGTCTTGGTGGTTAGTATCGTTGCTTGATAAACAACACGTCTCTCTCTCCCTCTCTTTCTCTCTCTTGAATTGAAACGTTCAATTCAAGATCGAATAACTCTGCCCTTAAAAATTAATCCTAGAAGAAAATATTCAACCTCCAAAATATCTAAATGCCCCAAGACATTCCGAGAAAGTCCTTTTTTGATGACAAAAAATATTATCTAAATATTATTGCTTACAGTTGTCTCCATGAAAGACACCCAGGGCTTCCCCGGTGGCGCGGTGGTTGAGAGTCCGCCTGCCGATGCAGGGGACGCGGGTTCGTGCCCCGGTCCGGGAAGATCCCACATGCCGCAGAGAGGCTGGGCCCGTGAGCCGTGCCCGCTGAGCCTGTGCTCCGCGGCGGGAGAGGCCACAGTGGTGAGAGGCCCGCGTACCGCAAAAAAAAAAAAAAAAAAACCAAAAAAAGGCACCCAGACGGTGCTTGTCGTTTTATGTGGAACACACCATTTGCCACAATAAATGAGGTGCTGGTGCTTTTTTCCTGCAGAGCACAGTGGGCAAGCCAGTCTTTGGGTGCAGGGCTATCCTGAGATGACTAATTAATATTGAGAAGATACGGCAATATTTATGTCCATCAATAGATGAATGGATAAAGAAGATGTGGTACGTATATACGATGGAATACTACTCAGCCATAAAAAAGAATGAAATAATGCCATCTGCAGCAACATAGATGAACCGAGAGATTATTACACTAGGTGAAGTAAGTCAGACAGAGAAAGACAAATACCATATGATATCACTTATAAGTGGAACCTAAAATATGACACAAATGGACCTCTCTACAAAGCAGAAATAGACTCACACACGTAGAGAACAGACTTGTGGTTGTCAAGGGGGAGGGGGGTGGGGGAGCATTGGACTGGGAGTTTGGGGTCAGCAGATGCAAACTATTATATACAGGGTGGATAAACAACAAGGTCTTACTGTATAGCATAGGGAACTATATTCAATGTCCTGAGATAAACCATGATGGAAAAGAATATGAAAAGGAATGTATGCATATGTATAACTGAGTCACTTTGCTGTACAGCAGAAATTAGCATAACATTGTAAATCAACTATACTTCAGTTAATAAATAAATAAGATATATCACATTATTTTTTAAATATATTTATTTATTTTATTTATTTAGTTTTGGCTGTGTTGGGTCTTCGCTGCTGCACACAGGGTTTTTCTAGTTGCGGCGAGCGGGGCTGCTCTTCATTGAGGTGCGTGGGCTTCTTACTGCAGTGGCTTCTCTTGTTGCAGAGCACGGGCTCTAGGCACGCAGGCTTCAGTAGTTGCAGCACACAGGCTCGGTGGTTGTGGCGCACGGGCTTAGTTGCTCTGCGGCATGTGGGATCTTCCCGGACCGGGGCACGAACCCGCGTCCCCTGCATCGGCAGGCGGATTCTCAACCACTGCGCCACCAGGGAAGCACGATATCACATTATTTGACATTAAGTACTTTGACTCTGCAGACCCGGAACTCCAGGCCTGTCACCCATTTACTCACTCTGAGAACAGTACGGGAGGTCTCCTCTGCACAGCTGGCTGTGGTCCATATCTGCTCCTTGCTGCCTGGGGCCTGCACACTCCAGTCTTTTCATGAACACACAGAACTGGCAGATTTTGGTCTCTTCTCTAGCTACAAATAGTGTCAGAGGAGGGTGAGCACACACTTTCCCAGGGCTGGCCCTAAATGGAGAGGGTACCTCATCTCAGAGGATAGAAGGAAAAGAAACCTTTCAAATGCACCCCAGGCAAATCGCTACCTTCACTCAACTCCCCCTGCACGCCTACCTGCACTCTTCTTCGCCTCCATAGACCCATGAGCAATGTCAAATGTAGGGTTAAAAGCCAGGAGGGAGGCAAAAATTTCCATCCTTGGCTGACATTCGCCTTCCAATATACCTGATGGATTGAGCCAGTGCTCCAAAATGGCTAAAGCAATAGAATAGTGGCCAAGGAACTGAAATAATATGAGCCTGTTAAAAATGATAATTATACAGATTCTAGCAACACATAAATGGTTTTGGTATCGCATCGACTGATAAAAAGAGAATATGGAATTCACTGTGTACTGTGGTTTCTATTTAAATAAAAATGGTGTGTAATTTTGGCAATATTATGATTTTTTATTTTCTCATGATGGGGTTTAGGATGTACTACCCCTAAACATGGCACCTTGGCATATTAAATATTTTAAGCTAAAGGGGTTTAAGAAAACAGTAGGTGCAGGAAGAACTCTGGGACCTTCCCCAGAAGCAGGTCATAGATGCTCATGGGCCAAGTGCCCTCCCTATACCTGCAGGAAAGGAGCATCCTTATCTCCAAGACTGAGGGACGCCGAGAAGATTCCAAACAAACAGGCCTTGCTATTTCTCCTGCCTACCTACCCTTAGCTCACATCCTTTGTTCTGGCATTTCCACGGCTGCCCACGCTTCACTGAACCCAGCGTAGAAACACTCAGGTTGAAGCGTTTCTTAGGGTCTTCACTTCTTTATGAAGGCTAGCGTGTCACGTAAAACTTCCACTAAATAAATTTGTATGCTTTCTCCTATTAATCTGTCTTTGTCAGTTTAATTTTCAGATCCAGTCAGGGACCCTAAGAGGGTAAGGGAAAACTTTTTCCTCCCCTATACTTGTCTAATGTAATATTTAGGATAAAAGGGAAAGTGTTTTATGACGTATTCTGCAGAGTTCTTAATGAGAACTCTTAATGAGTTCTTACATCATGAGAGAAAATGCTTTCACTCCTTGCCCACCTCTCGTTCCAAACGATACGAAGACTATCTCCAACATAACAACCGAGTGCAGTGCGTGGACTTTATGGGGGAATCTGACTTGAACAAACCAGCCATGAAAAGAGATTTTTGAGAAAACTGGAGACATTTGATTATAGAATGAGCATAAGACATTAAAAATTATTGTTAATTTTTAAGGGTGTGATGATGGCATGGTGATTATGCTAAAGAAAGGTCATCTGTTACAGATATATGTGTGTAAAAAACATGATTTAGAGATTTTCTTTAAAAATTTTTTAAAAAATTCCTAATCATGTAAAACAACATGAGACAAGATTAGGAAAATGATGACGATTGGCAAACTTGAAGCTGGTAAATGGGCCCATGGAGGTTTATTACAGTTTTCAGCTTTGGGGTATGTTTAAAACTTCCATAATAAAAGGGAAAAAATGAGAAAAACTCCACCTGGCTATAGTAATGGAAATGAAAATAAATCAGTATCAGAATAATCTTGGGGCTTAAAGTATTGAATCAGAATATAGTTCAAGATTTTGTTGACACTGAAAAATAAACCTACCAGATTCTTTTTCTTTGTTAACATTACTGTTTGTGCTGTTGGTTCATTGTGGAGCACAGACTCCGGACGCGCAGGCTCAGCGGCCGTGGCTCACGGGCCCAGCCGCTTCGTGGCATGTGGGATCTTCCAGGAACGGGGCACGAACCCGTGTGTCCTGCATCAGCAGGCAGACTCTCAACCACTGCGCCACCAGGGAAGCGCAGACAAGCACATGTTTCTAGTGTCTGTACTGGGAAACGTTAGCTTTTTCTTGACTTCCTTTTTACAAATCAATATAGGAAGATAGAGAATCTAAATACTACTTGGTTCTAAAGGGATTCTTGATGGTATAAGAAATAATCATGGGACTTCCCTGCTGGCTCAGTTGTTAAGAATCCGCCTTCCAACGCAGGGGACACGGGTTCAAGCCCTGGTCTGGGAAGATCCCACATGCCTCGGAGCAATGAAGCCCATGCGCCACAACTACTGAGCCCATGCGCCACAACTACTGAAACTTGCTCGCCTAGAGCCCATGCTCTGCAACAGGAAAAGCTACCTCCATGAGAAGCCTGTGCACCACAACAAAGAGTAACCCCCGCTCACTGCAACTAGAGAAAACCCGTGCACAGCAGTGAAGACCCAACACAGCCAAAAAGTAAATAAAAATAAATAAATAGGGCTTCCCTGGTGGCACAGTGGTTGAGAATCCACCTGCCAATGCAGGGGAAACGGGTTTGTGCCCCGGTCCGGGAAGATCCCACATGCAGCGGAGCGGCTGGGCCCGTGAGCCACGGCCACTGAGCTGGTGCGTCCGGGGTCTGTGCTCCGCAACGGGAGAGGCCACAACAGTGAGAGGCCCGCGTACCACAAAAAAAATAATAATAATAAATAAATTTATTTTTAAAAATCATAAGGTAAAACAGGAGAACTGAGCATTTAAAAATTCAGAGGTTACAAACTCATAGAGACCTAGGGTAGCGAGGTGGCTGCCGGGGACAGTGGCGGGTGAGGGGCATGAGTGAAGGTGATCAAAGGGTCCAAACTTCCAGTTATAGGATGGGTAAGTTCTGGGGATCCAACGTACAGCGTGGTGACTATAGTTAACAACACTGTATCATGTACTTGAAAGTTGCTAGGAGAGTAGACCTTAAAAGTCCCCATTACACCCAAATATAAAAATTGTTACTACGGGAGGTGACAGATGTGCCTACCTATTGCAGTCATCATTTCACAATATGTCAAGTCATCACGTTGTACAGCTTAAAGTTACACAGTATTGTATGTCAGTTATATCTTAATAAAGCTGGGAAAAAGCTCAGAGATTATCCCAAATGAACAGAGAAATCTGATGTTTCCAGACAACTCCGAGAAAGCAACTTGGAGGAGGGACCCTGTATTTGTTTCTGAGTTTCCTAGTAACCAAGGCCAAGAGAAAAAAACTAGATGATACTCAATAGCTGAAAAGGAAATGAGACACATCTATCTGTTTGCCATGAAACTCTACTTATGATGGAATACATCCCTAAAGATTTTGCTTGTAGATTGGGTAACATCAAAGTCAGTGTTTTCAGTTGCGGTTTGAAAACATACTGTTAATTATAAATCAGTAACACTGGTTCTGCGGAAGGTCAAGAAAACACGCTCTAGGTACCTTGGTTTCTGAGGATCTAACTAATATGAATAATCTAGAAGAATCGACAAGCCATGTGTCCTTAACTAGGCTCTCAGGCCAGGGCTTTGGTGAAACTGGGCAGCGGCTGGAGGGACAGGGCTGCCTTCTGTTCCAGACTTTCTCACACCCATACTGTGTGACCACAGATCCTCACACACATCCTGGAAAAACACCAGTTCTTTTTTGTTAAGTAATTTATGTTTTTAATTGAAGTATAGTTGATTTACGATGTTGTGTAGTTTCTGGCGTACAGCAAAGTTATTCAGTTATGTATACATATATATATATACACACATATATTCTTTTTCAGGTTCTTTTTCCTTATAGGTTATTACAAAGTATTGAGTATAGTTCCCTGTGCTATACAGTAGGTCCTTGTTGATTATCTATTTTATATACAGTGGTGGGTATATGTTAATCCCAAACTCCTAATTTATCCCTCCCCCCCCTTTCCCCTTTGGTAACCATAAGTTTGTTTTCTACGTCTGTGGGTCTGTTTCTGTTTTGCAAGTAAGTTCATTTGTATCTTTTTAAAAATTTCACATGTAAGTGATATCACATGATATTTGTCTTTCTCTTTCTGACTTACTTCACTTAGTATGATCATCGCTAGGTCCATCCATGTTGCTGCAAATGGCATTATTTCATTCTTTTTTATGGCTGAGTAGTACTCCATTGTGTGTGTGTGTGTGTGTGTGTGTGTGTGTGTGTGTGTGTGTATGTCACATCTTCTTTATCCATTCATCTGTGGATGGACATCTAGATTTCCTCCGTGTCTTGGTTACTGTAAATAGTAATGCAATAAGCGTTGAGGGAAAAACACCAGTTCTGTTAGACATTCCCAGGTGCCCTACCAAAAAGGTTTCAAAGCCAAGTATTGAGATGTGCTGGTCTAAATAAAGTTAAATCAGTTTCCTGCAGGAACTGCTAGCCTTTAAGCCACTGAGGTATATCTTGAATATCCAATGGACACAGGGTGCATTGTTTCCCCAATAAGGTTATAACCATGGCATCCTTTTCCCTCCCCTGTTTTTATTTTTTCCAAATGCCGTGTGCTTTGTTATCTCATTCTCCTGAACACATGCTTTGGGAAACGCAGGACTGCAGTAGCCGCTGAAATGAGAACCATAAGCTTTTTGGAACAAACACTGAAAGCATCACGGTTCACTCTGTCACTCAGAGCCAAATCTGCAAACTCCTAGATTAATATGGCAGCTCATAGCATGTGCCTGATTGCCTGATTCATCCTCTCCCATCCTCCCACTAAAAGACCCATGAAGGCACATGCATAATTGCAAAATTGCAACTGCACCAGAAACTAACAATATCCATGAAAGCTTCGCCCCAGTCGAGGAGGGATTTCTGCCAATGATGGCGCAGATGAGAACGAGGAATGCTCATTAGCCGATGCACAATGGAGCTTCTGAGTCAGACAAGGGGGAGCCAGGCCCTTCCCAGACGTTGCCTCCCCAAAAGGTGAAGATGGTCACTTCCTTCCAACCGCCAACAGTCCTGCTAATCTGTATTTTTTAGAGTGCACCCACCAGTGAGGCAACCTGAAACTCCTGGTCTTCTGGAAATACTCCTCCTCTTCCAGGCAGGAAAGGCCTTGTTGAATACCTATTGACACCAGAATTGTGGCTAATGGCCTTCCCTCCCCCTAAGGCTCCAAGAAGCCTCTGTCAGCACCAGAGCAGACAGGGAGGGGTCAGGGGTGGTTGCTGGAGCTTTCTACAGCCCAGCTTCCACAGCCTGGTTCTCAATGTAGGCAAAGAATGTCGTTTTAGTAGATAGAAGTCAGCAAAGAGATGTCAGGTTTGGGCAGATGGTGAAGTATTTTACAATTTGGAGGTAACGTTAGTAGAATTAAAAATAGGGACATGATAAAGGTGCTATCTAACTCTATTGTCATCGTATTGCAATGTATAAATGAATCACCTCAGACTTACACAGTGTTATGTGTCAATTATCTCTCAGTTTTTAAAAAAGCCTCTGGGGCTGAGGGTGTGGATAGGATATATAGCTTCCAAATTATAGTAAGAAAAAAAAGGTACACCAGAGAGCAAAAGACAGAAAAGATAGGAAATCTCAAGGATGCACAAAAAACCCAAAAAGCATAAAAACAAGATGGCAAAAGTAAGAGCAAGCATACTTTTTGAGACGATTAACAAAATAAAGTCTCCTTGTCAGAGACTAAGAGACTGGATCAGAAAGAAAATTTAAATGTGTATTGTTGTTATGAGACTCACGTAAAATGAAAGGACAGACAGATTTTTTTTAAGGTGACAAAGATATATTAGGCAACCACAGATACAGTAAAGCACGATTTTCAAAAATTATCTCAGACAAAATGAGATGCAGGGGAAACTGTTAAACAGGAAAGATTATTTCAGGTTGATAAAGATATAATTACGATGAAAACTAGTGATCATGAATCTTTATGTGCCAAATAAAATAACATTGACGTATTTAAAGAAGAAACTTAAAAATCTAAGTAGAAATTCACTACAAAAACATTTGTAGCAGGAGACTTTAGCAAACCAAGATAAGATTTCCTCTGCAAGTCAAGAAATGGATAGAAAATTTTAAGAAGCATAGAAATTGTTTTAGTGTTTTTTTAAATTAATTTTTATTGCAGTATAGTGGCTTTACAGTGTTGTGTTAGTTTCTACTGTACAGCAAAGTGAATCAACTATACATATACTTATATCCCCTCTTTGTTGGATTTCCTTCCCGTTTAGGTCACCACTGAGCATTAAGTAGAGTTCCCTGTGCTATACAGTATGTTCTCATGAGTTGTCTATTTTATACATAGTATCAATAGTGTATATGTGTCAATTCCAATCTCCCAATTCCTCCCAAGAAGCACTGAAATTTTGGATAATAAAATAATATGGCTGATTAAAGGATAATGATTAAAAGCTATACACTCAAAACAAAAATGTACCTTCTTTCCAACATCTATGGGATATTTACAAAAGTGACTATTAAATAGCACATAGGAAAACCATGAATTACAAAAGTGGCTATTTTGTATGAACTAAGCAATTAGACTAGAAATTAGTAACTAAAATTTAAGAAAACACAACAAAAATAACTAGAAAACTTTAAACACATTTCTGAACAACTCTGATTAGGAAGAAGTGTTTAATTCCTTGCAAGTACCAAGACTGGCAAATTTTTCTTAGTGATTTCAATGCCCTGAGATCATTCATTAACATCTACAAGGTAGGTCGCTATGTTCATATAAATCACATTTTCAGAGACTCTGAAATGGCACCGGGAAATGCAGAAATTATAAGTTAAGTGCAAAAACAGACTACAGAGGACTTCCCTGATGGTCTACTGGTTAAGACTCTACGTTTCCCATGCAGGGGGCTCGGGTTTGATCCCTCGTTGGGGAACTAAGATCCTGCATGCTGCATATGGTGGAGCCAAAAACAAACAAACAAACAACAACAAACCCTATGGAACAACATATGCTCCTATTTTTTAGTTAAAAATTAAAAGGAACAAAGGACATGAACCAATTAACAGGAACTGCGAGGCGAAATTATTGGTGATCTAAATTTGCTTCTTTCTATTTTGTGTGTTTCTCAAAATTTGGGCAACAAATATATAGTTATACAGTAAATAATAAACAATTTTTCAAGAAAAAAGTTTAAAATTACCATTAAGTCCAGGATGTGCTGACTCTGATCTGGATTCTAGGTGCCCAGTGGCTTTGCCCTGGGAGGTGACTGCCGCCATTGTTCAAATCAGAGCCTGCCCAGGTGTGACCCGCCCAGGTGTGACCCGCCCAGGTGTGACCTGCTCGACTCTCATCTCAAGGGACCACCTTCCGCTCGTTTGTTACGGTTTTTACTTCATCAGTCTGTGACATCGAAGACTCCTCCTATGTAGCAAGTCAGACAGAATTAATGTTTCTCTTCTTCCAAAATTGTATCTGGACTGAAACCAAATTAACGCATGAAGGTTCCCGAAAAATAGCCCTCTCTTAGGAATACCCCTTGGGTGAAGTTTTGAACGTTTCCAAGGCTGTTCTTTGGAGAACGTGCCTTCTCTCTCTGCCCTCCCTCCACCCACAAACATGCAGAGAACAAGGGGCTTCTCTGAATGAGGTGGAAAGGGGACCTGTGCAGGTATGGGGCACAGGTGTGTGGAATGAGCGTGATGATGCTGGAAAAACAGCAGCCGATGCTCCCTTCACCACTTCCCTCAGGGAAGAAGCGGGGGAGAGGGGAGCCCGGATGGAGGACGAGCCTGAGTTCTAAGAGTATTTGAAACTCAAAGACCAATGTGGCTGAAATGAAGTGTGTAGGCAAGATGGGGCTGGGGCCACATGTGCGCCTCACGGTATATGGGGGGGGGTCTGTGGATCTTGCGCAAGACTTGGTGCTTTGTCTTAAGAGCAAGGAGAACCATTGAAACATTGGAAGCAGAGGGTGATATGATCAGACTTAGAAAACATCAACGTAGCTGCAGTAGGAATAATAAAATGTAGAGCAGCTAGACTGCAAACGTAGTGACCCTCGGGGAGACCAGGCAGGGTGGCAAAGGTGGAAATAAGGGAAAGTAAGTGGGAAGATTTAGGAGATAAAAATAACCCACTGGTTCTCAACCTGGGGCGATTTAGACCCTCAAGGGACATTTGGCAAATTCTGGAGACCCTTTTTGTTGTCACAGCTGGGAAGGGAGGCACCTACCTAGTGGGTAGAGGCCAAGGATGTAACTCGACATCCTACCTGCACAGGATGGCTACTCCACAAAGAGTGATGTGGGCCAAAATGTCAATAGTGCTGCAGTGGGGAAACCCTGGATGAACAGAACTGAGGCGTGATATGGCGCAAGACAGTCCCACTTCCGGGCCCGTGCAAAGGACGGACGGTCCCCAAGCTGGTCCCCGAGCAAGGAGACCTGGGATGCAGGGAAGGCAGGGAGGGCGTGAGCATTCTCCTGCTGGATTCATCGCCGTCGTCATCGGTCACCGACACGGTGCACCGGTGTCCTCATCCTCCTGCAGACTCTGCGCTAAGAAAGCAGCTGTCTGCCTCTTTGGGCCCAGGCCAGCACGGGGAAGTGTCTGATACATCCTTATGGAGTGTGAGACTGTCAGCATATTTACCTGTGTGTGCAGGGATCCTCGGAAAATCAGCAACGTGTCCACACTGGGGAGGGAGAAGGCTGAGGGGCCACAGGCCCATCAAAAGACCTACCTTTTCTACACTGTTCAGTTTCCCCCCTCTCCCTCTACACTGCTGAGTCACTTTGCAGAACATGCTTTGATTCCTTTTTCAAATATATAAATCAAAATATCAAATAAAAAAATAAAGACATCACGTGCTGGCTCCAAGCCTATCACTAAAATTTGGGACAACTCAAGTCAGTGTCTGGTGCAAGGGCTTAGGAAACTGGCAGAGGCATCTCCGCGTGAACCAAGGCCACAGGTGCGGAGCTGGTTACCTGCTAAACTCACCTTTAGGGCCCCAGTCAGACAGGTCTGGGGGAATAACGGCGGAACTGGAAGATGCTGATAGTTGACATTTTACTAAAAGCACTGAGGTCATCGTTGTGGAGAAAAGAGACAGAACTCCTTACACTGGACTTTCTTGCACAGGTTTTATGCTTTGGTGCTATGTGTATCATAAAGAACATTCTGGAACAAAGGGGCTTTTGAGATACTCAAAGAGCTAAACTGGGCTTGGGGTTCACCCCATTGCCAGGAAGACCTGGGGGTTCCAGGAGCTCCTGTGGGGAGGTCAGCTGGGCTGTTTGCACAAAATGGATTAACAGCCCTCCAGAAAGATCAGGCACATCCACTTAATCCACAGCCCGGAGGGGAAGGGTGATTTTGAACATGGTCTGCCCCGTAGCCCCCTCCTAAGGGAGGATGAGTGAGGGTGCAGGGAGGTGTTGCGCCTGCATCTCTGCAGGGGGGCAGGGAAGCGGTGTGTTGAGGTCTCCACGAGCCTGGCGCAAAGGTGGGCCCACCCCTGTCTGGAGCGCTCCACTTCCTTCCCACCTCTCACCTGGGTGACTCATCCCCAAGACTCACATCTCAGGCTCTCTGCTGGGGAGTCTTGAACCCCCAAAGCTGCGGCGGACCCTCCTCTGCTTGATTCTAGCAAAGCACCGAGGACGCCACAGTGGAAATGCCCCTGGGTCCTGTGAGGTCCTTGAAGGTGGGGCTGTGCTTAGTGAGGGGCGCTTCCGCAGAGCTCCACACAGGCAGCGCCTGTACTAAGGAGCAACCCAATGACCTGGAAGCACAGAGCCCTGCCTGCAGCTCATCTGGTGTCCATGAGTGATGGAGGGCTTTGCCCGCCCCCCCCCGGATCCTCGGGCAGCCCCGGGCACTTGGCTCTGGTACTGGCAGCCTCCACCCAGGCGTGACAAGTAGCACAGGTAGACAGCAGCCTCCACCTACAGCAGCTTCCAGACTCTGTGGCCCCAGTGACAGCTCACCGCTTAGGGCCTGCTGATCAGATCACAGCAGCTGAGAGAGCCCTGCTGTCCTCTTGACAGAGCCGGGAGGGGAGACTTCTGGAATCTGGGAATGAAGTTCCCAGAACAGCGAGTGCCAGCAGAGCCCTAGGAAAACTGTTTATGACCTCCGTGTTGACCCCGGTGTTCCCCTTGGTCACGTGGCCAGGAAAACAGGGATCACACCCAAATCACCCATTAATCATGTGTCAAGGAAATAATCCCTCCACAGGATAAACTGCATGCTGCCTGCAAGACTGGGATGTTTCCTATGTCTCAGCAAGAAGTTGTGTCGATGAAGAAAAGGCATGTATTCATTCACTGATGATCACCTTTTTTAGATTTGGAAGCTTGGACAAGTTCTTTTTGTTTTGTGTTTGTGTTTTTTTGCTTTGTCATTTTATCTCACACTGCCGGTTTGTGGCAGATTCAGAAGTCAGTATTCAAGAGAAAGCCGGAACGGTGGCCTCGGACCCGCTGTGGGTCAGGGCAGCGGTGCCAGCGCCGTGTCCTCCCCAGCAACCTGCAGGCTCTTTTGTGGGCTTCATCAATTCTCTACGCACCTGTAATTATACTAGGACCCCTATCGGGTGTGTTTGTAGCTTCAGGGTCTGCTCATCCAAAGTCCACCCACCTGTTCCGGAAGCCGGAAGCCGCGTGAGCGGAGACCCACGGCCGGAGATTTATGGGGGAGTCTCCTGGGGCCCCTGTTGCCCCCCCCCCACACCAGTGCTTATTGTGACCCCCCCTGACTGTGGGGCACTTATTGGAAAACTCTCTTTGTCCTCTGCCCTCATTTTCCAGGTGAGGGCTTGAGGTACTGTGACTTGCTTAAGGCCACACACCCCAAGGGCTCAAGGTCATACAGCAGGACCTGCATCTTGGCCGTGTCACCCATGCGGTTACCCAGGGATGTGTGCTTAGAAGGACCCTGTGCTTAGTTTTAATGATCTGCTGTTGCCATCTTGAAATTCTTAATAATTTTAAATTTATTTTCTTTGCCCTGGACGCTACAAATTACACAGGTGGTCCGGGAGGCAGATCCAGGGTGAGACCTCGGGCCCCCTGAGTAAGGCCTGGTGCCTTTCCCATCACTGCCCTGAGAGCTGAGTGCTGGTGAAGCTGAACCAACATATTTCCCTGCTATGATATTGAAAGCTAAAGGCTGGGGCCTCAGCAATTTCTTCCTCAGCCCGAAATCCCACGCGAATGAAATCCCACATTCCCTGGTTGCTGTAGCATTCCATCCCAAGCAAGAGAGCTCTTACTTTTTCTTCTTGTAAAAATTACCTTTTGGGACACTGGATCGCTAACCTCCCTGGGGCTACAGGCAGCTTGTCTCAGAGTCACCAAAGGTCAAATTGGCATCAAGGCCAGGAGACGAAAAAGGTCAGGTGAGCTCAGAAGGGTTTAAGAAAAATATATCAGGCAAAGAGAACCTATAAACACAAAAAGCGCTGCTGAAACTGGGAGACGTTCAAGACAGAAAAATGAGCCCAAAACCTCTCCGCCAGCTTTTTTCTATGTCTGTCTCATGAAAACAACGGCACATGTTCTTTTTAAGGCTACGTCAATGAAGAGAAGCAGTGTGTTTCTTTTTTTTTTTTTTTTTTTTTTTGGCGGTACGCGGACCTCTCACTGTTGTGGCCTCTTCCGTTGCAGAGCACAGGCTCCGGACGCGCAGGCTCGGCGGCCATGGCTCACGTCCGCGGCACGTGGGATCCTCCCGGACCGGGGCACGAACCCGTGTCCCCTGCATTGGCAGGCGGATTCTCAACCACTGCGCCACCAGGGAAGCCCAAGCAGTGTGTTTCTTTCCATACCAATGATGGTGTTCTTAGCTGCAGTAGTTCACCTGCAGCCCAGTAGAAAGAAAACAGAGTCTTAAGTAGATTAGAACTTGCCACAAAGGGCAGTTTTCTTGAAAACCTGGTCTGCACAAATTCCCAGTATCCACAAAATGCCCTTTTTCCATAATACCTTGGACTACAAGCGTATTCTTGTTGAATTATTAAACTGTGAGTGAATCTTGTGTCTTACCACGGTGGAACCCCTTCACCTCATCAGCCAGGAGCCCCTGAGCTCCCAGAGTAACTCAGAGCAGGAAAAGGTAAGTTGGTTCACAGAGATCCAGACATTTTTGTGGCCCTGTTCACACCATGGGGTCCAGAGTGGGATTCCTGTCCAAGAAGCAAGATTATCATCCACATTTTCGAAACCACACTTTTATAATACCTGCCTCTCCATTGACACTCAATTCGTTTAACTATTTGAGGAATAAATCATGTGAGAAAAATTAACAGTTAAAAAAACATACGACCACTAGTTTCAGAAGAAAACTTTCAGAAAAAAATGTTAAGGTTCTTAAATAATTCAAGTCTAGGTGGCCCTTTAGAAGATAGCACTTTTACATATCAAGAGAGCTGCATTCTCAACAGGACAACACAAATTTCTATAGGCAAAAGGGATGGGAACATCTCCCAGGTCTTCTATTCGCATGGATAGCAGAAGGAGAATGGCTGGAAAGTCAGTTACTCAGTGGCTTGGCCAACTAACTATTTCCCCTGGAGGAGGTAGTGCTAGATCCTTTGTTAAGACTCAAAGGAAAATGAACAATGATGCCTGATGTCTACCTAGTCCTTTCCAAGTCTCTTTCAATATTTGAATATTCTATTGCAATTATGTTGGATTAACATCAGACAGCTATCTGGTCAGCTACTGAATCCTGCTATGATGTTTTATTCCCAGTGAAGTGTTCTATTTTCTGAAGACTTGGGGGTTTTCAAAGCAGCCTATTGATGTGCAATTTGCCGTCTTTCCTCCTGAATTACCAGGAAGCTGGGCCCAGGTGCGGGGCTGCCAGAGCTTCCTGACTCCCTCTTAAGAAATGAGTCCCTGTCTCCTGGTCTGTCCTGCGGAGCCCCCAGCGTTGTTCTCCGTCCCAGGGTCTGTGTGAGTATCTCAGTGGTGTCTGTCACAGACGACACCCATGACATCTGTCTGCGGATGAGGTGGCACTTGGATAAAGAAAGGGCAGGAAGACAGCGCGATGCTTCCCACAGTCTGTCCTGGGGCACCTGTGTGGTGACAATGACTTGCTGTGCCCCTCCGCAGGTAGACTCACCAGCACTGCATCCCGTGCGATGTCATTAAGCGAGATGTCTCCCGCTTAATGGTGGGTGAGAGAAGCAGAGCCCTCGCTCTGGCTTTCAGCAGCACGTGACAGCAGCTTGGAAACCCGAGAACTAAGCAGGGCAGGAATCACAGTATTTGGAGGCAGACACTGGGCTGCATCTCAGCCTCTGCCGTAGAGACAAGGAAACAAGCCGGGAGGAGAAAAGCAAGCTGGGCGAGACGGCACAGCCCAGATGTGCCATCTGCAGTGTGACACCAGCGCCGGAGGCTCCCTCGCTGTCCATAACTCTGGTCCCCAAGTTGTTCTCCCCCGCCGGGAGGTAGCCCTTTCAGACGTGAGAATGCTTCCTTCACTGGCTTCCTAAGTCAGTGCTTCTGACGCCACAGACCCAGCGACTGAAGAGTGGAGGAGCTTTGCACAGACTTCTCCAAATGGATGGCAGGTCGGCTGCCCCCATTTCTTCAAGGGGAAGAAAGGTGGGGCCCTTTGAAGGAGACACAGGGCAAAATGTCACTGGTGGACAAGGGAGGAGTTGGGGGAGGGCAGATTCCCAAGACGAGAAGCTTCTTCTCCAGCAACGCTTCCGAGGCTGTGGTGAAAGCACGGAGAGCTGGAGCCTTAGCAGGGAGGCTGAGAGGTCCCTGCAGCAGGACACGCAGAGTGACATCCTAGGCAGGGTCGCCAAAGCCCTGATCTACTCCTTAGATGTTCAGGTCAGAACTCCAGTCACTCAGGGATTCTGAATTGGTCCTCCCTTGGGGAAATAATAGCACTGGCTAAGCTCAGAGCAGTTTGTGTGTGTGTGTGTGTGTGTGTGTGTGTGTGTGTGTGTGTGTGTGTGTGTGTGAAACACATATGCACGTTGAAAGTTAATAATAAAACAAACACCTGTGCATCTACCATCGTGATAAAAAGTAAGGCATTAGCTCTCCTACAAGGCTGCCTGGTGCCTCTTGGCAGTAACAGGCCCTTGCTTTTCTTTATAGTTTTACCACCTATGTATATATCCCTGAGCAATGTATTGTTTAGTTTAGAAATTTAGTGCATATTATATGAAGAAAAGATGGTGCCAGGCTCACAGGAGAATAAACTGAACCATCTCTGGGGCATAGCCTGGCTTCCACTTTCCTGAGAGTTTATGAGTCCCTTCTGGGGACACCAGAAGCAAGATCTTGCGTGAGTTCTGGGAGCCACAGGGGCCCCATCAGGCAGATGGTGGGGGGTGGGCTGTGGACCACAGCAGAAACGTGGTCAGGGAGCTGGTCAGGACTTTCTGCTTCTAAGCACACTGGCTCAACTCCGGCTGTCAAGGAGGCCAAGTCCAAACACTTTTGTAGAGTAAAAGAAGGGTTCTCACGTGGACTGGGACCAGGATATTGAGGCAAGAGCAGAGACCTCATCACCGCACAGAGGACAAGCCCAGGTGGGCCAGGCTGACACAGGAGTTCTGTCCTCAAGTGAAAGACAGACAATCCATCAGTGACTTGAGGACATTGACCTTACCTGGTGGGTCTCCAGAGTCAGAAGCTTCCGCTCGGAAAGTACTGTCCTCTGTCAGCGTACACGGGCTGTCCTGGGTTCACCCCCCGCCGCAGAGGTAACCTGGAGCTGCTTGTTCCCATGCCCTGTGGAGTCAGATTGGTTCTCAGCTTTTTCCTGAAAGTGGAGAGTTAACTTTTTAAGCGCTGCAGGAATCACTGCATCCATCTGCTTTCCAGTTCTCCCGAAGTTGCTGCTGTCATGCAGTCATCTCCTCTCCTGCTCACCTGGGGCTCTGTCTCTGTCTTTCTCTCCCCTCTAATTCCTCCCCAATCTTTAATTGATTTAGCAAAATGTAACAGGGTGTTGTTTGGAGAGAACAAAACTAGTCTCTGATAGTCGATCTGCCATCCCAGCCTGGAGCCCCTTTGATTATTCTTTTTGACTGTGGTTACTTATTCCGGTGGTCAGTAGCCCTCCTGGCCAGAGGTCTTCAGCCTGGGGACCACGTACCCCCGGAAGTGAGAAGAGTTTCCCATGGGAACCAGGCACGAGGAATTGAAGGACTCATTTTGAGAGTCTCAGCGTCCTAAATGATGAAGGCGGGATTCCCCTCTCCCGCTCCCCTTTCTACATATTTCATAAAGGAACCCACCTACAGGGCTCCTCGCAAAAGGACATTTCAAAGTTGGTGAAGGTCTTGAAAACGTGAATGGCTGTAATGACTGGATAAAAATCCTTTCACACACCAGTTGGTAGTTTCTTTGTTTGCTTTCCAAAGAATCATCAGTTGACGGTCATTAAAATTACCCTTTTTCTTGATAAAAAAGCACTACATGTTTTTGGCACATAACTCAGAAAATTCAAAGAATTGAATGACACTGATTGATAAAAAGATAAATTAAGAAAAATAACCTCTGTGTGCAAGAGCAAAATTCTCAGTGCTGATAGTTATAAAAATGAAAAAATAGAAATCGTTTCATAGTGAATTCCAACCCATTCTACAGGAGAATACTCATACTCAGACACATGAACTAATGGAAAATTGAAGTAGCGGCATCCATCTCATGAAGAGATAAATTTCCGATAACATTTCCCCTTTATGTTTAATATTTGTCCATCAAAATGTGGAATCTATTTGTATTTTGATCAGTTCTTTGCTACTAATAATTGTAATGATAATGTGATCCAGAGGACCTTTTTAGCACCTAGATGCATATGGACATGGGATATTAAAAATATATTTCACTTCTTACTCATGGGCACATTTGTTTTTGATCCAGAGACGTATAATCAATAGAATACTTTCAAGCATAAAATATTTTACATCAGATGAAATTCTATGGGAATGGAAATATGAGTTCAAAGAGAAAGGGAAGGATGCAAACTTTTCAACTACTGAAGAAGAGCTTTTGTTGTTGGTTGTGTTTTAATGGATGATAGTATATATTAATTCACTCTGATATTTAGATTCTATTGGATAATTTAAAAGAGTGATGTTACTATTTTATTTTAAAATGTCAGTACTTAAAATTCACTGGATATTTCCTCTGTCACAACTCTTTGACCTTATAGGAAAAAGATTAATAACTTAAAAATGTGCAAGCGGTCATCAGTTTACAAAATTCACTTGTTGCTGCTAGTAGCGCTAGACTGGGAGTTTGGTCAGGGGGCAGTGGCTGAGAAGTCCATAACAGCCAGACTTGGGCCTACCCATTGATGTATTGGGCATTGAGTCCATCTAAACCCTCTATAGCTCAAATGTGTCTAAGGAAGTGCTGAACCTTGGGATGCGTCACTAATCACCACTATCTTGACAGGCCCGGGTGACCACTTGATTTCCAAGACAACTGAGACACAAAGTCCAGCTATTTTGCAAGAATCTCAGGGCTACCACCATTGTCCTTGCATCAGGAGTGCTGCTCTCTGGGTTTTGACTCTTTTTATAGCAGGTCTGATGGATATTGGGGCAGTGAGAGCCTTTATTTTCAAACACTGTCTCATCTAGTGAGTGAGTTTTGTCCTTCCTTTCCATTTCCATTTACTGTGGCCAATACCTCCCCATCTCTCCTCTTTATTCCCTCTTCTCAAGGGTACCGTATTAGTGTCCTAGGGCTGCTGCAACAAAGTATCCAGAATTGGATGGCTTAAATAAGAGTATTTATTGTCTCATAGTTCTGGAATCTAGAAGTCTGAAATCAAGGTGTCATCAGGGGCATGTTGTCTCTGAAGGATCTGGGGAGGATCCTTCCTTGCCTCTTTCTAGCTTTTCACAGTTGCAGACAATATTTGGTATTCCTTAGTTTGCAGCCGCATAATTCGGATCACTGTCGTTGTCACATGGGTTTCTCCACGTGTGCATTCACATCGTCTTCCCTCTGTGTATGTCTGTCTCTGTGTCTCTTCTTATAGGAACACCAGTCGTATAGGATTAAGGCCCATCCTAATGACCTCATCTCAACTTGATTACCTCTACAAAGACCCTGTTTCCAAATAAAGTCACATTCATAAGTCCCAGGGGTTAGGACTTCAGCATATATTTCAGGGGATACACAATTCAAACTATTTCAAATACCAAGGGTATGTTTCTAAAAATTCCTTCAATTATCTAAGTTTCCACCTTAGGAAATTTAAAAAAGAACAAGTTAAATCCAAAGCAAGCCAACAAAAATACACAAAAAAAGTAGAGCAGAAATCAATGAAATTGAAAACAGCAAATCAATAGAGAACATTAATGAAACCAAAAGCTGGTTCTTTGAAAAAAATGAATAAAATTGATAAGCCAGTCTAAGTAAGAAAAAAAGAGAGGACCCAAATTATTAATTTCAGAAATGAAAGAGGGAACATCACTACAGATCCCATGACGGGACAATAAGGGTATATGATGAACAGCTCTATGCCCATAAATTTGATAACTGGGTGAAGTGGATGAATTCCTTGAAATACACAGTCTGCCAAAACTCACACGAGGTTTAGGCTTAATTAGGCCTGTGTCTATTAAAGAAATTGAGTCAATAATTAATAACCTTCCAAAACAGAAAGAACCATGCCCAGATGGGTTCACTGGTGAATTCTACCAAACATTTAAGGAAGAAATTATAGTAATTTTCTATAATCTCTTCTAGAAGATTGAATCAGAGTGAATACCTCTTAACTCATTCTGTGAGACTAGCATGACCCTAATACCAAAATCAGACAAAGACATTAATAAGAAAACTACACCAATATCTTTCATGAACATACGTGCTAAAATCCTCCACAAAATGTTAGCAGATCACATCCAAAAATATATAAAAAGAATTATATACCACAACCAAGTGAGGGATTTATCCCAGGTATGAATACTGGTTCAACATTCAAAAATGAATTAATGTAGTCCATCACATCAACGGGCTAAAGAAGAAAAATCACACGACCATATCAATAGATGCAGAAAAAGCATTTGACAAAATCTAGCACTCATTTATGATAAGAACTCTCAGCAAGCTGGAAATAGAAGGGAACTTTCTCAACTGGATAAGGACATCTACAAAAAAATGTGCAGATAACATTGTACCTAATAGTGAGAAACTAGAAGGTTTCCCACTAAGTTCCAGGAAGAAGGCAAGGATATATCCTCTCACCACTGCTTTTCAACATCATACTGAATCACTCTGCTGTACACTAACACAACATTGTAAATCAACTATACTTCAATAAAAAAGGTGATATCTATCTGTCTATGTATCTATCTACACACAAGGGACTACTATTCAGCCATAAAAAATGAAATCTTCCCATTTGGAACAACTTGGATGGCATTAGTGAGGGCATTATGCTAAGTGAAATAAGTCAGACAGAGAATGACAAATACCAATGCCATATGATCTCACTTATATGTGGAATTTAAAAAAACAAAAACAAACCAAGCTCATTGATAGAGAGAACAGATTGGTGGTTGCCATAGGTGGGGGTGGGAGTTGGAGAGGTGGGTAAGGGGGGTCAGGGAGTACAAACTTCCAGTTATAAAATAGTTAAGTCTTAGGGATGTGATTTACTGCATGATGACTGTAGTTGATTATACTGTGTTGCAAGTTTGAGAGTCGCTAAGAGAGTGGATCTTGAAAAGTCTCCATCGTAAGAAAAAAAATCTGTAACTGTGTGTGGTGATGGGTGTTAGCTGGGCTTACCGTGGTGATCATTTCACAATATATGTCTGTATACAGATATTGGCTCATTGCCCCCGTGCACCTGAAACTAATTTAATGTTGTATGTGAATTATAGCTCAATAAAAAAATAAATGCTAGCTTAAAAGATAAAGAATAACCCAATTAAAAATGGGTAAAAGACCTGAACAGACAGCTACCACACCAAGAAAGATATATGAATAGGAAATAAGCATATAAAGAGATGTTTCACACCATATGTCACCGGGGAAGTGCAAATTAAAACAATAATGACCTACCACTACACTATAGACCTATTAGAATGGCCAAAATCCAGAACACTGACAACATCAAATGTTGGTGAGGATGTAGAGCACAGGAACCCTCATTCACTGCTGACAGAAATGCAAAATGGTACTGTCTCTTTGGAAGACAGTTTGGTGGTTCCCTATAAAACGAAACGTACTCTTATCATGCGATCCAGTAATTGTGTTCCTTGGTATTTACCCTGAGGAGATGAAACTGTGTTCACACAAAAACCTGTACACAGATGTTTATAGAAGCTTATTCATAATTGCCAAAACTTGGAAACAACCAAGCTATCCTTTAGGAGGTGAATAAACTGTGGTACATCCAAACATGGAGTACTATCTGGCACTAAAAAGAATATTATTCAGAACTGTCAAGCCATGAAAGACAGGGAGGAAACTTAAATGCATATTACTAAGTGAAAGAAATCAAATGTGAAAAGGGTACACACTGTGTGAGTCCAACTATATGACATTTTGGAAAAAGCAAACTATTATGTGTTCTTTATTTGTTACAAATGAACCTACACCGACCCAGTATTACCACCCAAAGTCCATAGTTTACATTAGAGGTCATTCCTGGTGTTGTCCATTCTACAGGTTTGGACAAATGTCTAGTGACATGTATCCACCATTATAGTATCACATAAAACCATTTCCCTGCACTAAAAACCCTCTGTGCTCCTTCTATTCTTCCTTCCCCCTCCCCACCATCCCTGACAATCACTGATATTTTTACTGTCTCCATACTTTTGACTTTCCAGAATGTCACGTAGTTGTAATCATATTGTATGGAGCCTTCTCAGATTGGCTTCTTTATCTTAGTGACGTGCATTTACGATTCCTCCATGTCTTTTCATGTCTTGCTAGCTCATATCTTTTTTTTTTTTTTTTTTTTTTTTGCAGTACGTGGGCCTCTCACTGTTGTGGCCTCTCCCGTTGCGGAGCACAGGCTCCGGACATGCAGGCCAAGGGGCCATGGCTCACTGGCCCAGCCGCTCCACGGCATGTGGGATCCTCCCGGACCGGGGCATGAACCCGCGTCTCCTGCATCGGCAGGCGGACTCTCAACCACTGCGCCACCAGGGAAGCCCACTCATATCTTTTTAGTGCTGAGGAATATTCTATTGTCTGGATGTACCACAGCTTATTTATTCATTTACCCACTGAAGAACCTCTTGGTTGCTTCCAAGTTTTGGCAATTATGAATAATGCTAATGTAAACATCCACGTGGAGGCTTTTGCATGGACATAACTTTTCAACTCCTTTGGATAAATACCAAATAGTGGGATTGCTGGATTATATGGTGAGAATATGTTTAGTTTTGTAAAAAATTGTCAGACTGTCTTCCAAAGTGGCTGTACCATTTTTCATTTCTACCAGTAGCGAATTAGAGTTCCTATTGTCTACGTCCTTGCCAGCATTTGGCGTTGTCAATGTTCTGGAGTTTTGCCATTCTAACAGGTGTGTAGTGGTATCTCATTGTTGTTTTAATTTGCATTTCCCTGTTGACATATGACGTGGACCATCTTTTTATATGCTCATTTGCTATGTGTATATCTTTTTTGGTGTGTTTGTCTGTTAAGGTCTTTAGCCCATTTTTAAATTAAGTTGTTTGTTTTCTTATTGTTGAGTTTTAAGAGTTATTTGTGTATTTTGGATAACAGCCAATTATCATATATGCCTTTCTGAGTTCGATTTTTTAGTTATAATTCAAGTTTTAGTTGGTCATTTTGGGATTTCTTGGTAGACGATTATGTAGTACCTTGACAATAGGCATTTTCTCTCTTTTTAATACTATTTCTCTTACATGTCTTATTGCATTGGCTACAAGCAGGATAATGTTTAAGAGGAGTGGTGATAATGAGCATTCTTTCCTGGTCATATCTCATATGGATCTTCCTGGAGCATTTCAGTTTAAAATATGATTCTAATCATTGCTTTGAGATTTATATTACGTGTTCTTTAAAGAAAGTAGTCTTTCTCCCTTACAGTAAAATATTATTTCTTATTTAAGGCATACAAGTTGTTGAAGTCCCACTATGTGCTGACATTATAGTACAAAGGAAGGAACGGAGGCACAGCAAAATGAAGTTACCGGCCTATTTCAAGCTAGAACTAATACTCTTGTTTCCTGGCAAAATGAGGTCTACACTTTTCTCTTTTTCTCTAAATTTAAATTAACCTTGCAGTAATTCTGCCTTCATTAAAGCTCTCTTCTCTCAATTTTATCCGGACTAAATTTGCAAAATTTAGTAATGCTCTAATGATCCCTATTTATCACATTTCATTGACCAAGATTCTGAGTTTTCCAAATCATTGCCTATAAAGAGGAAAGAAAAATGGACAAGAAGAAGAAGAAAAAAGGAAAGTACAAGGTATTCTTGTTTGTGTGCATTCTCATCTCCTTTCTCTGGCCTGGAACCCCTCAGGCTCCTGCTCTTGTGGCTAAAGTGGTGCAGTTTGTGCTCTTCTGAGGAGGGACTGCCTTGCTCTCTGGGGTCCAGTTGCTGCTGGTGTTACCATGTCTGTCTGATTTGCTGAAGCTCAGTACAGTAGAATTTGAAAATTACAGAAGGTCACTGCGTTTATTTTCTCTCTCAATGAGACTTGCCATTTATTAAAAGGGGGTCTTTTTTTTTCTTATGGTAGTATAATTTCTTTTTGTAATGTGTACACTACAAATACGGTTGGGTTGATTTTCATTTTGATTCTTGAGGACACACAATAGCAATTTTGTTTCTACATGATGTGCTCTCTGCAGAGGCAATTATTTTGTGAGTGGTATGCATGGATTTTTTAATGTTTAGTGTTTATTTTGTGCATTAGCTGCTTGCAGGGCTTTGGAGAGCCATCTCTCTTCCTGCTGCACCCACGGCGGCATTTGTGTGCTTTCCCACGTTCTCACTTCTATGTGGGCTGTGGGATGTAAAAGCTAGAGGGGACCCTAGGAGCCATGTGGTCCAGCATTTCCCAGAACCAGTCCAGGAGACACTAATTTTGAAAGATGATCTTTGCCGAAAGGGTCTAGTGGTCAAACCCACAGATCTGCAATGAACAAAGGGAAGTCTTGCAATAAAAACAAACAAAAAACATATTTCATATTTTAACCCAGGGTCTTCCAAACATTTTACCTTATAGCCCCTTCCTTACCTAACAGGTATCAGGTCTGCAAAACACTATGAAAAGCACATTGCCCCCCTCCCCACTTCTCACAGAGGAGTCTCACTGCTTCCTTGGTTAAGTAGTGAATTGAACATTATATCGAAGCCTCAGGTTGATCGTTTGAAGTTATTTATAATTGTGACTACGTTTACGGTGCCACCTCTGTGTAAATATGACCTCATAATATCTATGGAGACATATCTCTTTCCTTTGTGTGAGCTCAGCCTATCTCTGCTTTTGTTGTTTTCATGAACGTTTCCAGTTATTCTCGCATCTTTTTTTTTTTTTTACAGGCTCTGGACGCACAGGCTCGGTGGCCATGGCTCACGGGCCCAGCCGCTCCGCGGCACGTGGGATCCTCCCAGACCGGGCCACGAACCCGTGTCCCCTGCATCGGCAGGCAGACCCTCAACCATTGCGCCACCAGGGAAGCCCTATTCTCGCATCTTTGAACTCGTGTTGCCTGTGGACATCTGTGCTGTGTGCATCCTACCTGACTCCCCAGGTCAGGTCCGGGGCCGGTCAGAGGCTGTTCTGGCCCAGGCTGCTCTGTGAGGCGTGTTTCCATCTGGGAGAGGGTTAAACCGTGCCCAGCAATCCTGCGGCCAGAGTCCTGAGTAGACCAATTCCGTTCCCAAGGCCCCACATCCCAGGCCAGTCCATCTGCCAAAGTGCTTGGAGCTATTTTTCCAGGAAGGAGGAAAAGGTTCAGCTCCTCTTTTCTCCTCCTTGCTTCAATCTCCCTTTAACCAGGGCAAGCAGTCCCCAGAGACCTCAGGGGTTAGGAGTCCAGAGCAAAGTCATTGCCGCCCAGAAAAAGTTAACAGCTGCCTGTGGCCAGGTGACAGTGGTGGCCCAGAGCCCTAAATGTCTCTGATTGTATCAAGTGAGCCTTATCCTCTGCCCCAGGCTCCCAGGGTACTCAGGTTAAAATGCAGATTCTGGGCTTCCCTGGTGGCGCAGTGGTTGAGAATCCGCCTGCCGATGCAGGAGACACGGGTTCGTGCCCTGGTCCGGGAAGATCCCACGTGCCGCGGAGCAACTAAGCCCGTGAGCTATGGCCGCTGAGCCTGCGCGTCCGGAGCCTGTGCTCCGCAACGGGAGAGGCCACAACAGTGAGAGGCCCGCATACCAAAAAAAAAAAAAAAAAAAAAAAAAAAAAAAAAAAAAAACATAAAATGCAGGTTCTTACAAGTGTACAGAATGAGTACTTCCCCTCGAGGTGGGTCTTGCAAATCAACTTTTTTAAAAAGAAACCCATCCAGGTGATTGCTTCGTCCTAGAAAGTGAGATATGGTTTATTTCCAGCGGTAAGAACGAACCATCTTTTTCTCTACCAAGGCTTTGAATTCCAGCATCACCATTAAGTGTAACACCGGTTATTTTTTTCCCTCCTCTCTCCTTTCACTGTTTCTGAAAAAGCATCACTGCCCACTCACCAACTCCACCCTCCCTTCGTCTGTTTAGGACTCTGCTAACCTCTTCTGTTCTCAAGGAAGACCCTCCAGCTTGGAAATGGTGGGAGCAAACAAAACAAAGAAACAATAAAGAGCCTCTTGAAGCTGCTTAAAATAAACTATAATAAAGGGACGCTTCCTTTACCCTTAATGTCTCCCCTGTAGCCTCCAGACAGCCCCAAACAGCAACTGCAAAACAAGAAACAGCAGGCTCTTCTCCCCTGCCTCTGAAAAAGTCTGCCAACCAGAGGTATAGTCTGGCCTCCCACTGGCTGTGTTCACAGGGTAGACTGGTTCCCCAGGCTCTGCTGTGCTGATGCAGCAGGACACCAGGCAATGCACCCCTCAGTTATTCAGGGGGCCGTACGAACAACAGAGCAAGTAAACGTAACATCAAATTCAATGCTGGCTTCCTAAGAGAAAACGTAGAAAGGATCATTTCATGCATTCATTAGTTAGAAATACAAAAATATCCCCCCCCAAACAAAGAGAACTTCTTTATGTGTAAACTTGTCAGTAAGATGGCTGAGAGAGGATTTGGGCTCCTGGCATCTTTCTTAAAGAGTATGAGCATTATCTTACTTATAAACACATAGAAATAAGCACTTGTTGAGCACCTACTCTATGTCATATGCATCATATTTGTGCAACACATATCCGGTAGTTTACGTTTATTAACACTTATTATGTGATGGGCACTGGGTAAAAGAGTTTACTCTTTTATCTCACTTAACCCTTACAACAACCAGAGGAGAAATGAGTGCAAAAGAATTTGTTTTATACAAAACAGAAATAGAGTCACAGATGTAGAAAACAAACATGGTTACGGGGGTGGAGGGCAGGGATAAACTGGGAGGTCGGGATGGACATACACACACTACCATATATAAAGTAGGTGACTAATGAGGACCTGCTGTACAGCACAGGGAACTCTTCTCAGTGCTCTGTAATGACCTGTATGGGAAAAGAAGCTAAAAAAGAGTGGATATATGTATATGTAGGACTGATTCACTTTGCTGTACAGCAGAAACTAACACAACATTGTAAATCAACTAGACTCCAATTAAAAATTTTTTTTTCAAAGAGCATGCCCATTTTACAGTTGAGAAAGCTGAGGCTTACGGTGTTTAGAGGTCACAGATTTATAAGCTCCTAAACTGGAAATAAAAACCAAATCTAAGTCAAGGCTCCATTTTAAAAAATCCCCTTTATTATAAACTATTTATTATAACTTTCCTAACTAGTACCTGTTTTCGTAACCAAGATATTCTGTGGCCCAGGAAAGGGGAAGCAGGCCGGAGGAAACCAGCTCCTGGAGGTTCCCTACCTCCAGGACAGAGCTGGGGCTTCTGTCCACCCGTCCCAGTAGCTCCCGCCCAGGGACCAGGACCTCAGAGAAGAGCCCAGGAAGTCACTTCCAGGAGCGCAAGCAGGCGCCCTGGGCACCCTGCCTCTCTCCACCTGGGTCCTTGAAAGTGAAGTTGGATTGACTATGCTATATACTCCATCTCCGCTTCTTAATTTTTCCTTTTCATTGGAAGGATCCCCAATAACTACTTTCAAATTCAAGTGCTACCACGTGTAGCCCAACAGTGCTAATCCAGGTCCCGTTTCAGAAACATCCTAAATCTGTTTGCATGGAGATCACAGAACGCCTCTGGGAAGACAGAAGTTTTGAGGAATTTGCTATTATCCTAAAAGGGCAGAGCGATGATAAACCGTAGCATCTGAACACCAGGAGCCTGCTCTGCAGTGAGAAAAGCAAGAAGCAGACGACAGAGTTTTGATTAAGGATCTCTGTCTGTGTTTATGGAAAGAAGTGCGGATAGAAATAGCCGAGTCTTGATGAGCATAGAGTTTCTTCCCCCATCCCCTTCCAAAAGCGCGCCCCCCAAACCTCTTTTCTTTCAGAGTCGATTTAAACAAAAATAATCGCTTTAATCCTTATGCAAAGCATTGTCTTCTCATCCCAGTGCGTACTAGCGATCGATCCCACCAGCGTGTCAATTTCTGCCCCTTGGGATACCCACCCCCACCCTCCCTTGTATCTACCAGGTGCAAAAGACACCAAGCTACCCAAGCCCCTGGGCTTGGTTTATTTGTTTGAGGGGGAGGTCGACTTTACTGCTCTCCCCCCTGCTGAGCATCGTAAATCTCACTGCCTTTCTAACCTGTGGGATTAGAAACTTCAAAGCGCCGGGTCAGAGCCCTACTTAGCATCTGTGAAGGCCCAGCAACCCAGAAACTTGAAAGGGAATGTCATCAACTTCCTTGAGAAATTGCCATTAATTTTGTAGCCTCTGGTCCTGCCAGGAAAGCCTGGGGACACGTGTGCTCTTCCTCTTCATTTCTGCTTAGGTTCTAGCAAACACGGGAAACCCTAACGAGTTCTACAATCCGTAGCATCTGGAAAAGTCTGCAATGAATGTTGAATTTTGTCCTTGGAGTCAACCTATAGTTAAGGAAGGAACCTGGTCCCGAGCAGTGGGAGGCAACTCAGGAAAGACCACCACGGAAAATAATCAGTCTGAACTCTTGCAGAATTGCCGGGGGGGGGGGGATTCTATTTCTTTTATTGTGTAGGAAACACATCAGAAAATGTCAGCAGGCTTAAATATGCAGTCCTGGGTGAGAAGTCATTTCATGGACAAATGCTCAGGTTTTCTGAGCGATGGAAAACTTTGTTTTAAGCTCTGTCTCAACCTGGAAGGGGCTTTTCCTTTCACAAGAAAGATGCAGCCCCCCTCCGGACCCCCTTCCCACCCACGCCCCAAGGAGGCCAAGATGAGAGCTCCAGGCTTGCAGAGCAGAAACGCAGGCAGCCTCTGAGCAGCGCACACTAGGTGGAGGAGAGCGGCTTCCCTAGCACGGCGGGTGAGACTCTGTGTTTTGAAGTCTCTGTTGCTGAAAAGCTGGTGTCTGCGCAATGGCAGATCAGGATGGAGCGCGGAGAGAAAGCCCAGCCATCAGTGATAAGGCCTGGATCTTGAGAAGGTCCAGACCACTCCCTCCCGCCAGCCTCATGGGGTGCAGGTAACTGAGGAACGCTGCTATTTATGTTTCAAGTAAATTGATGCAAATTCTTGTCTTTCTGTGAAGATGATGCATCCAGGGCTAGAAGGGGCTTTGGCCGCTTTAGGGAAGTAGGACCTCGTCTCAAGGAGTGTGGCAGGACGGAGAATACAGGGAAGGAGAGAACAAGCATGGAACCTTCCAGGCTCCAGCTCACCTCCCCAGTCCTGGAGGGGGAAGGGCCCCTACTGGAGACAGGAGTGAAACTAGGATTCACAGCGTTCGCTAGAGCTGAACCCAAAGGAGCATTTACACAGTAGTTTAGGACATCCACTCAGGACTTCGTTAACTTCTCACGTTAACCCTCACTTCTAGGTGCAATTTTTTTTTTTTTTTTTTTTTTTTTTTGGCGGTACGTGGGCCTCTCACTGTTGTGGCCCCTCCCGTTGCGGAGCACAGGCTCCGGACGCGCAGGCTCAGCGGCCATGACTCACGGGCCCAGCCGCTCCGCGGCATGTGGGATCTTCCCGGACCGGGGCACGAACCCGTGTCCCATGCATCGGCAGGCGGACTCTCAACCACTGCGCCACCAGGGAAGCCCTAGGTGCAATTTTTTTCTTTCAGTTTTATCGTGGTGTAATTGACTGTACAGCACTGTATAAGGTATACAGCATAATGCTTTTTAAAATTTTTTATTGGAGTATAGCTGATTTACAATGTTGTGTTAGTTTCTGCTATACAGCAAAGTGAATCAGTTATACATATACATATATCCAATCTTTTTTAGATTCTTTTCCCGTATAGGTCATTATAAAGTATTGAGAAGATTTCCCTGTGCTGTACAGTAGGTCCTTATTAGTTATCTCTTTTTTATATAGTAGTGTGTATATGTCAGTCCCAATCTCCCAATTTATCCCTGCCCCCCACCCCCTGCTTTACCCCCAGTAACCATAAGTTTGTTTTCTACATCTGTGACTCCATTTCTGTTATGTAAATAAGTTCATTTGTACCACTTTATGAATTACATTATGAAGTGATCACCATAATAGTTTCAGTGAACATCCATCATCTGATATAGATCTAACATGAAAGAAATAGAGGGCTTCCCTGGTGGCGCCGTGGTTAAGAATCCTCCTTCCAATGCAGGGGACACAGGTTCAATCCCTGGTCCGGGAAGATCCCACATGCCACAGAACAACTAAGCCTGTGAGCCACAACTACTGAGCCTGTGCTCCAGAACCTGTGCTCCACAACAAGAGAAGCCACTGCCGTGAGAAGCCCGTGCACCGCAACAAAGAGTAGCCTTCGCTGGCCAAAAGCTCATGTGCAGCAATGAAGACCCAATGCAGCCACAAATAAATAAACAAAGAATAAATAAATGTATTTAAAAAAAAGAAACAGAGATATTTTTCCCTTGTGATGAGAACTCTTAGGACCTACTCTCAAGACGACTTTCCTATGTTAACACACAGCAGTGTTAATTATCTTTAACATGTTGTGCGTTACGTCCCTGGTACTTATCTATCTTATAACTGAGAGTCTGTACCTTTTGACCACCTCATCTAGTTCCCCCTCCCCGCAAACCCTGCCTCTGGTGGCCGCAAATCTCTTCTCTTTTTCTATGACTTTGCTTTGAAATATAATTGACCTACAACGCTATGTACACAACATAGGAATTTGGTATTTCTATATTTTTAAAATGATCGCCATAATAAGTCTAGTTGTCATGTGTCACCATACAAAGATATTACATAACTACTGACTATATTCCCCACGCTGTACGTTTTATCCCCGTGACTCACTTATTTTGTTGCTAAAGGTCTGTACCTCTTAATCTCCCTCACTTATTTCTCTCCTCCCCCAACTTCCCTTCTTTCTGGCAACCACCTATTTGTTCTCTGTATCTATGACTCTGTTTCTGTTTGGTCATGTTTGTTCATTTGCTTAGTTTTTTAGATTCCACACATAAGAGAACTCATAAAGTATTTGTCTTTCTCTAACTTATTTCACTATGTCGTTCTAAGGCCCATACATGCTGTCGCAAATGTCAGGATTCCATTCATTTTTACAGCTGAAAAATATTCCATTGTATATATTGTATACACCACAGCTTCTTTAACCATTCATCTGTTGGTGGGCACTTCGGTTGCGTCCAGATCTTGGCCATTGTAAATAGTGCTGCAATGAACACAGGAGTGCATATATCTTTTCTAATTCACGTTTTCGTTTTCTTCAGATAAATACCCAGGAGTGGAATTGCTACATCATATGGTAGCTCTATTTTTAACTTTTGGAGGAATCTCCTTACTGTTTTCCATAATGGCTGCACCCATTTACATTCCCACCAACAGTATTCTAGGGTTCCCTTTTCTCCACATCCTTTACCAATACTAATTTGCTGTCTTTTTATAGCGATTCTCACAGATGTGAGGTGATCTCTCACTGTGGTTTTGATTTGCACGTCCCTGGTGATCTGTGATGTTGAGCATCTTTGCATGTGCCTGTGGGCCTAAATGTCTTCTTCAGAAGACTGTCTATTCACGTCCTAGGTCCATTTTTTAACTGAGCATTTTTTAAGTATACAATTTTATTTTCTAAGAGGCATTTACTTTTTCATTAAGTCCTTTTAAAACACCCTGTAAAGTATCCCCTTAAACAGTTCCAGTCATGAATTTTTATTATTGTTATTCTAGCATGGGACTGTACTGGTTTATTTAGTATTATAAAATACAGGAATGTACAAATCAGAAAAAGAATGCCTCTGAACTTCATCCTTCTGAGATAACCACCATTAACACTGGCAGTCCTCATTCCAAAAAATGTTTCTGTGCCTATGGAATCTTTTCTGTTTGTGAAAATAATCTAGGCAAAGTACTTTAGAACTGGCTTTAGGTAAGTAAAACAATACACATATTATAAAACACACACACACACACACACAATACTGCAGACTGGACCACAGTATATATTCCAAACCTCAATTTGTCTTCCCGTTAACAACTTCCTAGTACCTCACTGATAACTGATTTAACTAACCTTTAGGTTTTTTTCAAATTTTTTTCAATTAAAAATAGTAATGCAACGCGGACTTCCCTGGTGACGCAGTGGTTAAGAATCTGCCTGCCAACGCAGGGGACACAGGTTCGAGCCCTGGTGCGGGAAGATCCCACATGCCGCGGAGCAGCTAAGCCTGTGCGCCACAACTGCTAAGCCCGCGCTCTAGAGTCCACATGCTGCAACTACTGAGCCTGCGTGCAGCAACGAAGACCCAATGCAGCCAAAAATTAATTAATTAATTTAAAAAATAAAAATAAAGATAATGATGCAATGAGATTTCTCCAACCAGTACCTTCGCATAGTTATGCTATTATTTCTATAGGATAAATTCCAAAGAGTAGGATTTCGGGACCAGAGAATATGGGCATCTTTCAATTTTGATTTCTTTAAATTTTTTACTTCCCTGTTGCCTTCCAATGTGCCACTAGCCCAATGTACATATCCAGCTCCCTGATAGTTTTTACTTCTCATACCTCTGCTACCCTAAGGATTAGCATTCTTTTTTAGTCCTTATCAATTACGGGGGAAAACACACTAAATATTCACAGTGATTATCACAGGGGAAGTTATATTTTTGTTTGTTTTCTACACAATTTTCTTTAGTTTCCAGATTTTGTACCACGATTGTAAGTAATCTTATAACTTATTAAAATAAAGGTGAAGTGCTAAATAGCTTTCGTGGTTGAGAGAAATTACCTCTAAGTAGAGAGTAGAAAAGGTTTAGTGAAGATTGCAATGCAGGAAAATGTCTGGCTCCTGATGGATGGGTAGAATTTCTGCCTGGGCAGGAAAGTTGAAGACATCTGCTGAGACCCAGGGAAAGAGGTGGAGGTGTTGCTGGATGATGGGGAGGAAGGATTTCTGTCCAAGGAAGACTCTGGCGGGGCTGGGGTTTAGGAAGAAGACTCCAGCAGCAGAGGCTGTAGGAGAAATGGAGCCTGGAGAGACCAGCCCTCAGACAATTCCCCAAGTCCAGGTAGGAGGTAATGAAGGTGTAAACTCAAATACTGGAAGGGGCTGGAGAGGGAACCATCGCAGTTCACTGTGGGCAGAGTATCAGCTCTTCCAGGGCCAGCCTCTCGCCCACATAAGCAAAGGAAGCTGCAGTTGCCCTTCACGGAAGCAGCTCCAGGTGAAATGGAGCAGGACCCTATGGTCCCTCCCCCGCCCCCATGTCCTCTGCCTGCCTTTCGATGTAGAACAACTTTAGTCAAAGAATAATTTAATCAGAGAAATGAGGAAATGCAGAAGCAAAGGAAAGCAGTGGAACAGGACAAAATGTAATAGCTTAGTCATTAAGCAAAGTCAAGGACCTTTAGTTCTTCCTCAAAGGCTGTAGATAATATTCTGAGCCACATCCTTTGAGCTGTTCTGTACATACTGAAACCCACACCAGGTGGAAGAAGTCAACTACGTGATGATCAGGCTGTAGCCATGACATAAGCCACCACAATTCCGAGAACTGGCCTCAAAGAAATGGGAACAAACCAACCCTGGAACTGAAGACTAATGTACTTAAAACAATCAAGATGACGCTGATCGGGTCACTGCATGACCAATTTCAAGATGACGGTCAGATCTGACTGTGCTGCTCTGCACGTAGCCCCCTCCCTCCACCTTATATACCCCTGAAACTCCCCTTGAAAAGCTCTTGCCCCCGATTGTCAAGGGGGGGTGGCCTTTGTTTTCTTGTTGTTTGTTTTTTTAAAATAAATTCATTTATTTTGGCTGCGTTGGGTCTTCGTTGCTGCGCACGGGCTTCCTCTAGTTGCGGTGAGCGGGGACTACTCTTCATTGCGGTGGCTTCTCTTGTGGAGTACGGGCTCTAGGCACATGGGCTTCAGTAGTTGTGGCTCACGGGCTCAGTAGTTGTGGCACACAGGCTTAGTTGCTCTGAGACATGTGGGATCTTCCCAGACCAGGGCTCGAACCCGTGTTCCCTGTGTTGGCAGGCGGATTCTAAACCACTGCGCCACCAGGGAAGTCTAGGAGTTGTGAGTCCATCCCCTCCCCCAGTTGCCGGCTTCTGAAATAAAACAAACTTTCCTCTCCACCACCCTTGCCTCTCCAGTATTGGCTTTAGAGCAGCAAGCAGCCGGACCCCACTTTCAGTAACACAGGGACATAAGCAGCTTTTTCTAGCTCAGCTATTTGTGAAAAATAAATCTGAGTTTGGGAAGCCTGGAAGCATTGTGCAATTTCTCATTCGAGAGAGGTCATGGTCAGGCTAGCAAACAGAGGGTAATTTCAACTACATTGAGTGCCTTTTCCCTCGGGAACATTGCATTTCTCCAAAACATCAAAAAAATGCATGTGTTTTACCAGTTTCATTTTTAGATCAATGTTTCCCAAGGCAGAAAAGAAATGACGGTTTAGGGGGAAACAAAACAGAAGCCGTTGAAACTCTCGCCACCGGCCCCTCTTTCAATCACCAGAACGGAGTGTCCAGGAGACAGCACAGTTCTTATTTCTCCTTCATTTCTTTGTTCTAAATGCATTCTTACCATCCACCTGTTCATTCCTCAGAGGAGCCGTAGAAACTAGCCCCATAAAATGCTCTGTCAGCGATTAAGTAACCAGGTTATGGGGATTGCATCTTAAAGGTAAGTCTTTGGCAAAAAAATAAATAAATAAAAATTACCCCCAAATTAGTCCCTTATAACCACAAAGCTTTGTTTCTTGCATGAGTTACATGTTGGCAGAGGGCTGGCTCTGGCCCTGGCCCTGTTGCCCCTTGTCTACAACCAGATCTGAGGGGCCAGCTGATCTGGGGGCCAAGGTCTTCTCATGGTGAAGGGAAAGAGCAAGAAAGCATTAAAACAAAACGAAACAAAACCAAACCTGACAATGGATCTGAAAGCATCAGCTAGGGACAAGCAGGCTGTGTCACTTTTGCTCACATTTCGCTGGTCAAAGCAAGCCCCGCCTCAAGCCCGCCCGGTGGGATGGGAAGTGGACATCACCCAGCCAAGGTAGCACAGCCACAAGCCAACGGGGCCTCCATATAAGCTCGTAGGGGAAGAGGAACCACACTGCAGGCTGCCGCGTGGCGGTGGTCGAGGGGCTGGCATTAGAACCCACCTCTCGGGCTCTGATGTTTTAGCTCTTTTCTACTGCTCTGCTCTTCCTCTCAACACCCTTCATGGGGCTCATTGACTGGGGCTCTGTTCCCAGATCTGTGCCTTAGACTCCTAGCCTTTGGTTGAGATGCTGTTCCCCGTGGTAAAGGACCACTTAGGACCACCAAGTTTCCTCCCACAAACCATGACCTCTGGACTGTGCCTCAAAGGCTAGAATTACCCACAGGCGTGAAAAGGTGACTCAAGTCCAGTTCAAGGTCAGCTTTCTTTCTGGATACATGAATTTGGGTTGTTGACTTGCACCCCTCCTCAGGACCGACAACCAGCCTAGTCTCTCCTACCGTGGTCCTCAGTCTTCCCAGCTTCTTCCAACTTTCCATCACCCCACCTGAGGTCCCAACGTACTGTGCAGCCAAGGAGCAAAGACGAGAAAGAAAAGAGGGCAGGCCTCTGCCACGAAGCGTGTCTGCCTCCCCAAGGTCCTCCATAAAGGAGGCTGTGCTGCAGGAGGGACCACGCTCCTCCTCCCTGGGGGACCTGCAGAGGTGAAAGCTCGTTTCCAATTCTGCCCCATCAGGGCTGGCACTTTTTCCATGTCCAATGAGCAAGAGTCGGTTTTATGAGCTGCAACAGTGAGGTCCCTGCAAACAGGTTTTCTAAGTACTGGTAATTTGCCCAAGAACAAAGAGTGCTTTGCAACTGGCAAAATCAGTCAAGTTTGCAGAAGACTTGATGTGGGTGGGTAAAAGTCTGGGCTGGCTGTCCAGGGACCTGGAAGTTTAACTCTTTGACCCAGCAATCGAGAGGCACCCAAACAAAACAAACCAGGATGACTTAAAACAAGAAAGGCAATTTAGACAATCCAGAGTCTAAAAGAGGAAAAGCAGCCACAACCTCATCATTTTGACTATTATTATCTTAACCATTTTCTCCAGTTTTTCTTTTCATCTGCATATAGAATCTAAATGCTAGTTTCCATAAACTTTGGTATCTAGGTTTTTTAAATGAACATCAATAAATGTTCTTCATAATGGTTGCTTTTGAGGGTTGGATAATTTTCTCCTGCTGAGTGCATTGTTTGCATTTTCTGTAGTTTCCTTAGCCAACCTGCTTAATGCTGAGCAGTGAGGTGATTTTTATTTTATACGTTGGCAATCATAGAGAACACTTTTGTGAACATATTTATACATTCCTATTTGTGCACTGTTAAAAGAGAAACTGAGGCATAAAGTCAGTCCCCTACATACGAAAGAGTTCCGTTCCAAGCATGCGTTCGTAAGCCCAATTTGTTCGTAAATCCAACAGATTTAGCCTAGGTACCCAGCTAGCACAATCAGCTATATAGTACTGTACTGTAATAGGTTTATAATACTTTTCACACAAATAATACATAAAAAACAAACACAAAAAATAAAACATTTTTTTTTTTTTTTTTTTTTTTTTTTTTGTGGTACGCGGGCCTCTCACTGCTGTGGCCTCTCCCATTGCGGGGCACAGGCTCCGGACGCGCAGGCTCAGCGGCCATGGCTCACGGGCCCAGCCGCTCCGCGGCATGTGGGATCTTCCCGGACCGGGGCACGAACCCGTATCCCCTGCATCGGCAGGCGGACTCTCAACCACTGCGCCACCAGGGAAGCCCAATAAAACATTTTTAATCTTACAGTACAGTACCTTGAAAGTACAGTATAGCAGCAGGCATCCAAGGGCTGGCATCGAGTGAACAGGCAAGAAGAGTTACTGACAGGAGCAGGGAGAGGAGGTAGGAGATGGTAGAGCTGAAGGGTCATCAGCAATAGGAGACGGAGGGCAAGCTGCCGTTTCACTCACGCCTGACGTTGATGACACAGGTTCTGGTTCCTTGCTGGATTCAATTCCATCTACCCTCTTGAAAAAAACGATCAGGTGATGACTGGGTAGTAGCTCTGTTTTGCTCATCATAGACGACACGGTAGCACTGGATTACATTCTGAACGGCTGCCGCAACCTTCGTGTACCGTTCTATGTTCTACGTTCTCCGTGCCTCAAAAACTAACAGTGCCTCCTCAAATAAAGAAAACCGCTTGCTTCCAGACATCCTGGGTTTGAAATAAAGATACTGTACTACTGTACTCTATACAGTACTGTACAGTAAAGTACACAAAAGCACAACCACTTGTAGAGGCTGCACACACGTGACAGTGTACACCACATATGTGAACTAACTTAACGTGATTGGACATGCGAATGCACGTTCTCATCTTTGAGAGTTCACAACGTGAAGGTTCGTATGTAGGGGACTTATTGTATTAAAAATTGTAAGAGTTTATCTGAGTAAAAATTGATTTGCGTGGGGCAGCCCCCAACCGGAAGTGGCTGGGAATACTCCACCCCCAGAAGCCAGGGAAAAGGCAGAAACAAAAGAAGGCAATTGTTTATTGGGTGTGGCTTAAAGCCTAGCTGGCTGTTTGTGTTTGGTCATCCTTAACGTTTGCATTTTGTAACCTTGGGGCGTTTACAGGCTCAGATTTTGTTTGCATACATAGGGGCCCTGGCATTGGAACCACATCAGTCTAAGGGCTTCCTTGTTTAATTAACTTACAGCGTCACTAACAGCTGGTGGCTGTCTGATTTTTTAGGCACAAAAGAGTAGGGACAGAAATGAGAACCGAATATTTACAAGAAGCCTAAAAATGATGCTAATTTTCTTATATGTTTTGGCAACTGTGGGAAAGGTTCACTTCAAGAGCTCATGACAGCCTACAACGGGGCATGTTATAAGGATAAAACTTGGATGCAAGTGTCTTCCTATCCTTTGTATGCAAGCTTACTTGCGGGATAAACAGATCATCCTCCCTGAAAGCACTCCTGGAGGAAATTCTCCCTGGGGTATCGATATGGTTCTCCCCTGAAGGGTTTGTTACATTTTATTTAATGAACATCATGAATCCTGCAAACTCATAGCGCTCACACCTTGGCTTCGCACATTTAAGGCTCACTTCTAGCAAGTATTGGGGACCCTTTGTTACACAATTCTCTGCTAATCTCACCTTTGCCTTCATTTCCAGTATGCTGTTGCTATTTAAGATAATGTTTAAAGAGTTTTTAACAATGTGCAAAAAAAAAAAAAAAAAAAAAAAGAGGGGGCAGAACACAAAAATGAACACTATACAAAATAGCATTTTTAAAAAACCAGAAAGAAATGTGTCTGAGGTTAAAAGTGAGTGTTTGGGGAAGCAGGATTATGTATAACATTTTCCAAGTTAGCTTTTGTAAGGTTTTTGTTTTGAACATTCTACGTTTTCAATAAAGAATGTGCATGAATTTTAGAAAGCGAATGGGAAAACCCATCAGCTTTGGACACCAAAAAAGAAATGCAAGTGAAGATCCCTTCTGCACCATTTAATGGCTTCAGGAAATTGGAAAACAGAAGCAGGAGAGCTTGAACGAGTTACTAATTTACCTATTCCTGCCGTGCATCAGACTTGAACTCTTTTGTCCACGAAGCATCAGCACTTCTTGATGTTGTTAATGCAGCCACATTAAACATGTATACAATGTCTAGATTCCCAGGGACTGTTTGTTTTCGTTTTTCACTTCAGGAGCTGATGCGGACGGTCTAGTCCCTCACGTGATGCTCTCACGGGTGCTGAGGCCAGAAAGCCTGCTTTTTTGGGGGGCGGGGGGAAGGGTGCCGAAACCTGATGAGAGCTTCCAGGCAGAAAAGCCTGCCCATTTAGTTTTTTTCCTTTCCTTTTCTGTCCTCTCTACCTTTACAGGGCATTTCCTGGGTATTGGGCTCTTTTCTCATTTTGATGGATGCTAATACTGCATTGTGAAAATGCAGTTTCCCCGGGCTTACTTAAAAAGATGCTTGGATATTGCGATGGCAATGTTTCCAATTAGCGCAACACTTTTCACCCGATTTTGTCAATACTTTTAGAATGGTTAATTCATGGACACTGAATTCAAAAGATTTAAGAAACCACTTCCCCCCCAAACAGCTGAACATTGAAAAGCCATCTAGTTCTGAGCTTCTAAATCCACCCTTCATGAAAAAGAGCTCCATGAAATTTAATTGCCCTTCTTATGCCTCCGTTTTCGGATTGCCAGATAAAATAGAGGCTGTCCAGCTAAATTTGAACTCCAGATCAACACAATTGTTTGTAGTGTAAGTATGTCCCAAATATTGCGTCCTGATTTCCCCACCAGGTGAAGCAATCGTTCACCTCCAGTCAGAACAGTCTGCGGAAGGGAGCTTGGTCAGTGCCTTACTGCTGTAGTGGTTGGTGTAGATGAGAAGAGATTTGGTAGTTTGCACAAATAGGCCATTAGATGTTTCTTCTTAAAAGACAGGATGGTTTTCACTCTTCTGAGGCTGTCTGGGAGCCCACAGAGAGACGGCTGCCCTGTATCCCATGGGTCATCTTTATTCCCTGGCATGTTCCCATCTCCAACATGGCAAAGGGGCCTGAAGCAGGGCCTGGTAGCTGAGTAGTGGAAGAACAAAGGCGGAAGACGGAGGGAGAGACAAGGAAGGAGCCGAGACCGTGGGCTCGTGATCCTGTCCCTAAATCTGACTGTCACCTTACGTGAACGCACAAAATGCTTGGTGGGATGGATACCTTACCTAACGGGAGCGGCTCTTTCCTCAGCGTTTCTGAGGGATGGAACAGAAGCAGCTCACGCAGACTCACAGGCACTTAGGCAGCAGAGATGAAGGGGGAGGCCCTGGGAACTGCAGGAATGGTGGAGACCTAGAAGGTGCTCCGACATCCAGGGTACGGTTTTAGAGTAGAAGGAGCTCTTGCATTTAGTATCCAGTTGCCTCGATTCAACTCCTGCATCTACAACCTACCAGCTGTGTGATCTTCGACAAATAACCTCTCTGTTCCTCAAATTCCACACCTTTAAACAGAGAATGTTCACACCTGCATCTAGGGGTTTGCTGATGAAAATAATCAATAAACAATCTATAATAAGAATAGAAAAGAGTTTTATCTGAGCCAAGCTGAGGAGTACAGCCCAGAAGACAGCCTCTCGGATACCTCTGAGGAACTGCTCCAGAAAAGCACGGTTTGCAGCACAGTTTTATATCTTGTCAGAACAGAGAGCATTAAGTAAGTCAGGGATACATTCCTTCGGGGTTTCAGTGAGTCAGCATGGCCTTGGCACCTAGGAAGGGAGTCTTATCATGGAAACAGAATCAGCATTGGCATCCCAGGAAGGGAGGCATTTAATCTTTATTTTTATTTATTTTGTTAACATCTTTATTGGAGTATAATTGCTTTACAATGCTGTGTTAGTTTCTGTTGTATAACAATTTTTTTTTTTTTTTTTTTTTTTTTTTTTGCGGTATGCGGGCCTCTCACTGTCGTGGCCTCTCCCGTTGCGGAGCGCAGGCTCCGGACGCGCAGGCGCAGCGGCCACGGCTCACGGGCCCAGCCGCTCCGCGGCACGTGGGATCCTCCCGGACCAGGGCACGAACCCGTGTCTCCTGCATCGGCAGGCGGATTCTCAACCACTGCGCCACCAGGGAAGCCCCCGAATCTTTATTTTTAACAGGGACATTCTTCACTCTGGTCAGCGTACCCTTTTCTCTAATAATTAAAGCAGATGGACAATGTATGCTTAATGGGTCACAGGCAGGATATGGCAGTCAGCACACGATTCAAGTTAACTCACGTATAAGCCAGAACGACTTCCCCAGACCTCAATATGTGAACATATTGTCTTTTTTTATTTATTTTTTCTTATTTATTTATTTATTTTCTTATTTTCTTTTTCTTATTTATTTATTTATTTCTATTTGGCCGCACCGTGTGGCTTGCGGGATCTTAGTTCTGCGACATGTGGACTGCCAGGGAACGCCCTGTAAACATTTCTTGTATCAGGCTTTTTGAGAGTTAAATGAGACACAGAGATGAGGCAGGTACAAAGTCGGTGTTTCCAAAAGCGTGTTCTCCTTTTCTCTCATTTCCACTACTTCTAGGAGGTGAATATGCAAGAAACCAGTTCATAGACTCAAACAACGAATGACACCCACACTCTGCAGTGAGCCGCCCCTTCTGGCTTCTTCACCACATTCAGTTTACAGACAAGAGCGGAGAGGAGGGCAAGGTGACGTCACAAGAGTAGGTTTAGACACACAGGCAAATGATGCCGTTTTCTGTGTGGCAAAACCCACTCTACACACACACGCGCGCACGGATTCATCCAACTTCCAGCCAACTTTATTTTTATTTATTTATTTATGTATTTATTTATTTTTAGTTTTTCGGTACGCGGGCCTCTCGCTGCTGCGGCCTCTCCCGTTGCGGAGCACAGGCTCCGGACGCGCAGGCTCAGCGGCCGTGGCTCACGGGCCCAGCCGCTCCGCGGCACGTGGGATCCTCCCGGACCGGGGCACGAACCCGCGTCCCCTGCATCGGCAGGCGGACTCCCAACCACTGCGCCACCAGGGAAGCCCCCCAGCCAACTTTAAAAAAAAAAAAAAACAATAATTCAGTTGTTTGAAGTTATTCATAGCAAACGTTTTCTCTATTTCTGGCCTAACTGAATAATCCAACTACTTAATAAAGAAAGACTTGGTATTTTTGGCTTCCTCAAAACTGTAGGTGTGGAAAGACTCCGTTTTATCCTTTGAGGTTTTGGTTGCTCTAAGAATTAAACTGATGTAAGACAGATGAACAGGAGAAAATAAATGACTTCAAATATGTATGTAAACATGGGAATTTACAAAAATACGAGATTCCAGGCGATTTTCAGAAGACTGAGGCTTAGACACCATCCTGAGGTGAGGAAAGAGAGAGGCTTGAGACTTGGGGGTCGGGTGCTGGAAAGGAGCCCAGCTAGGGGGTAGGGGAGGGGAGGTAATGGATGCAAATACTGATAAGGTGCTGATAACAGGCCCAGGTGAAGGAGTTCTCTCTGGAAGTAGATCTCTTCCAGGTCTGCTTACTAACGGCAATTTCCTTCTAAATGTAAATTTCCTGTACAAAAGGGGAAATTTATACTTTATTTTAGGGAGTTCGGGGGAGGTGAAGAGCTTTTCCTCTGTCTGCTGCTTCCCCCACTGCCTTTAACCCCCAATAATCCACATGCCAAAGTGGCATATTTGGAGGTGGCACATTCTGAGCCCTTTGAAATCCTTCAAAACAAAACAACACAAAGCGTATAACTTTACCAAACTTTACCCAGAAATAGCAGCAGGCTTGCAGTAATGGCTTTCTCGAGATGACCTGTTGAGCTCACTGCTTCTTCGGATCTGCACTGTGGCAGATCCCGCAGGGAGACCCAAGAAGAGGGCTTCGGTCTACACTGCGGGCGTCAGGACAGCTAGAGAGACTGGGAGAAAATGCTATTCGACAAGTTTTAACCCGAATGTTGCAAAGCCAGAGCGCCTCTGACCTCTGGTCCTGGTTGAGTTGGTGCTTTGAGAAGAGGCCTGACGAGGAGGACCAGAGCAGCTGCCTATCTCAGCACCGATGGGCGATGTCCGGTGGGAGGCGCCCGCGTTGCCAGACGCCGAGAGGTGGGGCGAGCTTGGCGGAGCTCAGGATGCATGCACACAGCAAAGTCCCTGCTCTACCGAGAGGAGACCAGGGCAAGGCCGTGGGCACGGTGGGCCGGGCAGCTTGGACCCCTCCCCCAGGAACTGGGAGCCTGTAGGAACACACTGTCATCCCCCAAAGGAAGGGGGGGCGCTTGGTGGATCTCAGGTCTGGCGTAACTGGGTGATCTGGGCAGCTGAACAGGACATCTCGATTCTAAGAGCGACATTCCAGGCTTGCTGCCCCTAGGAGCCATCCACTGGCAGATTCCACCCAGAAATTAGGAACCCAGGCGACTCTGTGTTCCCAGCCGCTCCCGTCAGAAACAATGGCCCACTTGGCTCATTTAAACAAGTAACAAATGCTAGTTGCCTCCTCAATTAGCCAAGGACTGTTTCAGCGACTTGTGCCTCTACCAGCTCGGGATTATGAAGCAGGGCCGCTAAGAAAAGAGTGAAAATTCAGCCTACATAACTAGTCCATCCGTTCGTTCTTCATCCCCTTCCCTCGCGTGGGGAGTGCGGGTTGCAGGGTAACAAGAAATCGGGAGGTTAGGGGCTTCCCTGGTGGCGCAGTGGTTGAGAGTCCGCCTGCCGATGCAGGGGATACGGGTTCGTGCCCCGGTCCGGGAAGATCCCACATGCCGCGGAGCAACTAAGCCCGTGAGCCATGGCCGCTGAGCCTGTGCGTCCGGAGCCTGTGCTCCGCAACGGGAGAGGCCACAACAGTGAGAGGCCCGCATACCGCAAAAAAAAAAAAAAAAAAAAAAAAGAAATCGGGAGGTTGGACAAGGTGACCCCCGTGCTGTTTTCTAACTTCCACGTGCTGTGATTGGTGGTGAATGCAAGTGCACAGAATCCTAGAGGATCTGTGGTCTGTTTCCAATCCGTATTATCAGGCAGTGCCCTGGAAGGGGAGAGGGGAGGGGAGGGGAGAGAAAGAGAGGGGAGAGGAGGAGGGGAGAAGCACACCGTACACAATACAACATTCCCCACACTTCTGGGAAGTCTCCCAAGGCCCTGCCTGGCTTCTCTGAGGGGTAGATGAGAACCCAGGGAAGTTACCCAGCCTCGCAGGGTAAGGCTCTGCCCTCGAAGACTCCAGCAGAGGGAAGAAGGGGCAGGGAAGTTAGCCGGGGTCGGGCGGCAGCGAGGGGCTGGTTCACGCTTTCCTTCTGAAATTGCTCACATGAGGAGCTGGCTCCCTGTCTGAGCCTCCCCCTACTTATCTTTATTCTTCCGCGTTTGTGTCTAGCTTTATTCTTTGTTTGTCCCAGATTTTCTGAGGACCCCGTGCAGCTTTTGCTCAGAGAGGACACTGTGTTTCCTCCGCTAGGGACAGCAGGTGGACCAAGCCCTCTGTCTTGTGGGGCAATGTTAATAAAAATAAGTATGAGGCAAGAAATAATACAACTTTAAAGGGGTTTGCGATTAACATATACACAGTACTATGTATAAAATAGATAATCAACAAGGACCTACTGTACAGCACAGGGAACTCTACTTAATGTTCTGTAATAACCTATATGGGAAAAGAATCTGAAAAAGAATGGATATGTGTATATGTATAACGAAATCACTTTGCTGTACACCTGAAACTAACACAACATTGTAAATCAACTATACTCCAATATAAAATAAAAATTAATATAAAAGAAAAAGAAAGAAAATAGGACAGAAAGAAAGGAAGGAAAGGAAGGAGGGAGACTGCTGGCTGAAGGGTCCTGCTCCATGAAGAGTTTTCCTGCAGGCAAACTTTGCTTTTCTGCATTGCACATTTCCTACATTCCACCAGATGTGATTGACAGATTTATTCTGCTATCCCAGTGACTGATGAAAGTTGCAATATTCATCAGCCCCGAGGTATTTATATTATAAAAATGGATGCTTGAGGGCTTCCCTGGTGGCGCAGTGGTTGAGAATCCGCCTGCCGATGCAGGGGACACGGGTTCGTGCCCCGGTCCGGGAAGATCCCACGTGCCGCGGAGCGGCTGGGCCCGTGAGCCATGGCCGCTGAGCCTGCGCGTCCGGAGCCTGTGCTCCGCAACGGGAGAGGCCACGGCAGTGGGCAGGGAGAGGCCCGCGTATCCCCCGCAAAAAAAAAAAAAAAAAAAAAAAAAAAAACTTGAAAAGTTTCCTGGTTATCCTCCCCAAAGAAATTCACAACAGTGGGCATTTTAGACAATCCAGGGCTTGTCAGTGTCTGCACATCAGTAACACGTGAACAATACGAATACTGAATTTGTGCGTATGTATTATTGTTGACTTTTATGTTTCATGTCATCTTTCTATTCAGGAAATATATTTAGCGAAATGCATAATTAAGCATGACTTAGCTTTTTAAACATCTTAAAACTTTTTGTGGGCAGATTTTTTTTTTTTTTTTTTTTTTTTTTGCGGTACGCGGGCCTCTCACTGTTGTGGCCTCTCCCGTTGCAGAGCACAGGCTCCGGACGCGCAGGCCTAGCGGCCATGGCTCACGGGCCCAGCCGCTCCGCGGCACGTGGGATCTTCCCGGACCAGGGCACGAACCCGTGTCCCCTGCATCGGCAGGCGGATTCTCAATCACTGCGCCACCAGGGAAGCCCTGTGGGCAGATTTTTGCCACTCGCATTTGTTTGAAGAATCCAGCTTCCTCTGTCATTGTTTAAATTTTTTCAGACCTCTGTTGGCAACTGAGCTACCCGTTAGGGTTATTGAGAGGTACCTTCCCCTCACATCAGTGAGTTCTTGAACAACACTTGAACTCTGGAGAGGATGGGTGGTCTGAGTGTTGGGGGGCCAGGGAAGGGGGGTGGTTTCCACTCTGAAAAGAAATGGCAGCGGACACAAAGGCAAGGAGGAGGGAAGGTCATGGTGTGTCAGGAAATGCATGTCACCTGGGGTTTCAGAACACACATTTTTGAATGTGTGTGTGTTGCAGTTGCTGACACTGTCATTTCCACACGTGCAGAAACCATAGCCTCTACGAGGTTTGAATCTTAGCAATACCCAACAGCACAGACATTGTCAACAATGATTAACAGGGCTCAGGCTGACCCTCTCTGGGAGAACCCCTGGTGGGACTCTGCCTGGAATAGCAGCCCTCCCAGGCCACCAACAAGGGTGACAAATGTGACGGCTTTTTTGGCTTCTCTTCTGGGGCAGAAGAGAAACTTCTAGGGTGAGTTGTGATAAGGTAGGATGAGCATGTACTTTTTGTAGTATCTTTTCCAGCGCACCAGAAATATGACGGCATTCCATTCTAATTCCACCCAGGAAGTCAGCATTCCGAAGTCACAGCTCCTTAGAACTTGTGAAGGTGAGAAATGCTAACTTTCTTGGGAGGAATTTCTCTAAGATCAAAGGCCAAACAGCTTCCAACCAGTGGCATGTTCTGGAGCACCTGCCTTTTTTTTTTTTTTTTTTCTGAATGCAGCCCCTCTCCTGGTCCAGGGCGAAGCCCCATCTGCTGTGATCTACCGGGGACCTGATAAAGAACAGGTCTTGGCAGAGAACGCAGTCAGGGCCGGCTAGTTCCTTATTTTAACAGTAATACGGAGAAGTAAGTCCTCTTATCTGATGTACTCAGGGGAGCAGCTGATAGTGAAACAAAGTATGTTAAGGAATCACAGGTACAGAATATTTTACTGTAACTTAAAAGATAGATAAATATAATTTCTTGGCTACTCTTGGTCTGAGAACCAAATTCTGTTCTTTGAATGAGGTCTCTTTATTGGGGTTCTGCATCATTTTTCTCGCAAAACCACATATCTATTGCCTCATGTAAAATTTTTAGAGATGATTTCTCATGGCGCAAAAACTTCAGAATACTTAGAAAGCACGATGACCGTCAAATCCCAGGTTTGTACGATCGCCAATCCATCCCCCAATCTTTCACTCTTCTCTTGGTCACACTTTTTCAAAACCAATTTTAAAAGAGACTCATTCTTATCCAGTCTTTCCAGAACATTCATCTGAGTTTTCATTGAAGCCATAGCTCTTTCCTTAGGCATTCATATTTCAGAGATTCATGTAGTATTTACTTAAATTACATAATTATAACAATGAATGCACCTGGCATAAAGAAGCTCGAGGGGTTTATCAGAGAGCAGCCCATTGGCTTCAGGCTACAGGCTACTTTGAGTCTGTTTTGCAGAAGGCATGAATGTTGGTTAATCCTGCAAAGGTGGTTCAGAGAAGGCTGTTGGAGGAGCAGAGCATCTGCTGTAGAAAGTACAGTCCAGTATAAGACTCTCCAGCTCCATACCTCCTGCATATTTAGCATATATAAACTTCCCCAGTGCTTACCAGGCTGCAGGTGGACAGGTGGGTACCATATGCATCAATACTTATTCATCACTGGCTGTGGGCGGTACTGGCCGAACTAAGCCCTCGACCTCTGCCCTCAAAGTCCCCCCCAGTTATTGTTGGGGCTCCCATGGGCTGTCTTAAAACATTTGGGACTATTCCCACATCCCACTTTCCCTGTTCTCTGTCAGAGCAACCAAAATATTTAGATCTTTGAGGTGCTGTGTTAGAACAGCACCTCATACTGTACACATCTATTTGGAGGTTCAGCTGGACCCCTTATTGACCTGTATTTCTGATGGACTCAGCCAGGAGGCCGGGAGGAAAGGGACTGGGCTGCAGAGTCCGGTGAAGCCGAGCTCTGAGCTGAGCTGAGCCTGTGATGACTCCGAAGCCTTTAAGGCTGAGCTGGGATGCCGGCAGAGGGTCTGAGGACGAGAATTAGATTTGCAGGAGGGCGTATGAACGTCAGCCCTGGTGTCTGTTTGGGGGCTTCCTCCTCACATCACTGAATAGGATACTGGACCCCTCTGGATGTCCTCCCTCAGAATGACTCACACTTTGCTTTTCTTACTGAGCAGACTTCTCGGGAATGTCATCACTCTAGTGCATCACATCCTCCAATCAAGAGGGTCAGAACCCCGATTCTCTGGACTTCCTGCAAGATCCCACTTCTGGGGAAAGACTTCCTCCTCTCCAGGGACCGAGTGTAGTCGCCACGATGCGTACTATCTCCAGCCACGCCTCTGCCCCTTAACCTCATTCAACGCGCATTTGTGGGACACGGCCACGTGCCAGGCGCTCTCCTAAGCACTGGGCAAGACAGACGCTGGGAACCAAGGATTGCTGGCACAAGAAAGGTGATGCACCCGGGTTGCCATAAGAGGGGGACCTGGGGTGTATTTTAAAGCTTTACTTGCTGGAATCCAGGCAGCTCTAGGGACGAGCAATTTACTGTATCATGCAACTCGAGAGGCCGTCCTTTCTGCTTTGTCCATGTGACTTTCCCCCTCTCCCAGCTCTGCCAGTTCAAGGCTTTTCAAGAGTAGATGCCATGATTGAATTAGCTGTACAGATTAGCGTGCTAAGTTTCCATGATGAAGTAGCATATATACTGGCGAGTTTCAACAACAGAAATTTACTGTCTCACAGTTCCAGGGGCCAGAAGTCCTAAATCTAGCTGCTGGCAGGGTTGATTCCTTCTGCGGGCTGTGAGGGAGAATTTATTTCAGGCTTCTCTCCTGCATTCTTACAGCCTCAGGAGTTCTTTGGCTTTGTAGGTGATGTTTTCCCTGTGTCTTCACGTCATCTCCCCTCTGTACCTGTCTGTCTCCATGTCCAAATGTATTCTGTTTTGTAAGGATACTATTCGTATTGAATACCAATGGATAGCAACTGGATAGCCACCCTAATGGCTGCATCTTGAACTGGTCATCTGCAAATACCCCATTTCCCAATAAGAGTTCTCCGACAGTATGGAGGTTCCTTAGTAAACTGAAAATAGAGCTACCTTGTGACCCAGCAATCCCACTCCTAGGCATATAGCGGTAGAAAACTGTAATTCAAAAAGAGTCATGCACCCCAATGTTCATTGCAGCACTATTTACAATAGCCAGGACATGGAAGCAACCTAAATGTCCATCAACAGAGGAATGGATAAAGAAGATGTGGTACATATATACAATGGAATATTTCTCAGCCATAAAAAGGAAAGAAATAATACCATTTGCAGAGATGTGGATGGACCTAGAGATTGTCATACAGAGTGAAGTAAGTCAGAAAGAGAAAAACAAAATATTTAATATCGTTTATATGTGGAATCTAGAAAAAAGGGATAGATGAACTTATTTGCAAAGCAGAAATAGAGTTACAGATGTAGAGAACAAACTTACGTTTACCAAGGGGGGGAGGGGGGTTGGGACGAACTGAGAGATTGGGATTGACATGTATACACTACTGTGTATAATAATCTAAATGTCCAATGATAAGGAAATATTAATAACTTTTTCTACATGCATAAAATGGTATGTTGGAATATAAAGACATGTTTATTAAGAACTTTTAATGATTTGTTAAAACGTTCATAAAATAGTGGTAAATAGAAAAGGGGAAATGTATTTATAATGCATGCTTAGGTATGTGTGTACACATCTGTGCATGTGTGTGTAATGGTATGTTGCATGCGTGTGTGTGGGTGTGCATGAAAATATGCATGTACTTCTGAGTCCGTGTGTGTGTCTGTGTGTGCACCTGTGTGTGTGCATGTGTATCTCACCAAAGCAAAACCTAAAGAAAACTTACCAGAATAACTGGAGCAGTTATCCCTAAGCGATGAGGTTATAGAGTATTTTCTTTCTTTCATTTTCTACGCTAAGCATGTACTATTGTTATAATCAGGAAAAAAACAATAAAAAGATGTTCATACTGGAAGACAAAAAAACTACAGCTCTCAGAGATAACATGGCAAATAATGAACAGAGGAGACATTCAAGAGATAATGAAATATTGAAAACGTTCCCCAAATAAAGAAGAGTAAATTAACGCAACTTGGCATGCACGTTTCCTGCACTGCATTAGTGACTGTATTCATGAAAGGACCCCTAAAGCTGGAGTGAGTGCATTGAAAGTCAATCTCATTACCGTGGGTGGGAGAACAGAACCTTTGAAAAATTATTCAGCAACATGGGTCAAGAGTCTTAAACTTATTCACATTCTCTTGCACAGGGGAACCTACCTAAAGAAATAATCTACATTTCAGATACAGATCTATGTACCAAAATGTAAATCACATCATTATTTATAGTAGCAGAAAACTAGGAGTAAAATAAATGCCCGATAATTTCCAAAATAATAAAATGTTTGTGAAAAAAATGAAGTATATTCAACTGATAAATACCATTCAGCCATAAAAATTATAAGTTCAATTGTAGAGGTATAGGGTGCTCTTGTATGTATTAAGTTGAATGATGTTCATTTCTGTTTCGTCAGATAAATATTGGTAAGTTCGGGTAGGTCCATCCTCATAAGTGTGATTCCCAATGGTTCGTAATATGCATAGAAGAAAGGAAATGCCCATGAATATTAACAGTGGTCATCCCTGAGTTGTTTCTGTGTTGATATCATGGTGACTTTTATCCTCTCTTCTGAGGATTTTTAGTATAACCTAAAAGCTTCTATAATAAACTGTATAATTTTGTACTTTGGAGGAGAAAAAAAGATTAACATTACTCATCTTGCCCCCACAGAAAAATTCTGTTCCTAAAAGAAATAAGAACTGATTTTAAAACGTTTCCTTGTGAAATTTTGAGATATGCAGAAAAATAGAGCAACCTGTAAATCTTGGCTTAACAAGTGTTGACATTTTGCCATTAAAAACAAAAAAAATCTTTTCTTTACAATGAAGTCTTTCAAAGTCAGATGCCATGATATTTTTCACCCAAATACTTTAGCATACATCTTGAAAGGATGCAGAAATTTTCCTTCACTCCTGCCATCTTACCTAATAAGATAATAACATTTGTACATTTAAAATCTCAAATAATTATCTGACCTCCCTTCTGTAATTTCTGGCATGTTTAACCATCACCACATGATATAATTGAAGTTCCTTTTTGCTTCTCTTTAATTGTGGAGGCACCTGGTAAAAGCAAGATGGAAGACAGGAGGGAATTTTTTCTGGCATTGTTCATGGGCGCTGGCTCTTCAAGTCTATCTCAGCAGTAGGCAGTCCACAAAACACTGAGTTTGAAGGTCACAGCTCTGGGGTGGTTTCAAGTTGGAACCCAGGGCTCCAGCTGCCCGGTACTTGGGTGGTTCAGCATCTGCATATAAAGAAATTCATTTCAAATGTTGTGCTCTTTGGACCAAGGGCCAGGAACCAGTGTAGATGGCATACAATGCGTGGTAGAGGGGAGACTTGGTGTCACATGCTGACACCTTGACAGTGGGGCACAGTTTCTTTCGTGGAATAAATACATCCAGTGTTTATTAGGAGCAGAAGTGAATTAGTGATACCCTAGCCTCTCACACGGCTTAACAATGGAATGGGAGACGTGGGCAGGAGGAAGTTAGCTCAGGGCCCCCATTGACTACAAAAGCCTTTTATACTGTCTGGCTGACCGTGGGAGTAGGCAGATGTACTCTCCAGTCTGTCTTCTTTCTCTTTCTGCTGCCCCTTCCAATAGCCTATGAAAGGTTTAACCTTTCCAGTAGGGAATTAACTGTCAGATAAAAGATATTTGTCTACGACTAGGCTGGAACCACTGAGTGGACCCCTTCCTACCCCATATATGCTCCTCAGACTCTTAAAAAATGAAGACCTGGACCCACTGTGCCTGGTGCCCAAGAGGGGTCGCCTACAAGCCATCATAGACTGTCCAAGGGTTAGGACCATTTGGCCTGCACTAGGCTTGCCATCATCCTCTGGCTTACTTTTCATTGTCGCGGACTTCCCCTGGAATGGCCAGTCCCTAAATAGACTAGTTATGGCCATTGGAGGGCTGGTTTCTGGAGTCAGGGTGGGGCACTTTGTCCATCGGACACAATAAGTTTTGCACGTGTTTGGGACGTGGAGGAAAGCAAGCCTAGCTCATAGGATGGGGAAGCAGCTCTCTTGGCCCCAGGGGAGAGGAAGCAGTGTTTATGACCCACTGGGGAGACAGTGGTCACACTGGCCTTTTTCACACCATCAAAGGAGATCTAATCAGGTGGCAGGAGGATCAGGAAACTGCTGGACTCCATGCCAGGCACGTGGTGGTGTTTGGGATTCCAAGCTGGCCCCCAGCCAGGGTCACTGGAGCAGCCTCATTGTGGAGAGATGGGCTAGCCTGAACCATGGAGTGCCAGGCCTGTGCAAGCTGGCTGTGAGAACAGAGTGTCTGGTTCCCACTGGAGTTTCAAAGGGGCTCAGACACAATTCTGGCTATAAGGCCAGTCCAAAATGCCAGGGCAGGAGAAGGCCATGGGTGGCACCCAGTCTCACCCCAAGCACACCAGCGTTGGGTCATGGCCACCAGACCACTCTAAGCCTGACAGGCCGAGGTGGTGGGGTGCGACTCTGTCCCCTGTCCTGATTGCAATGAGAGTAGCTGTTGGGCAGGGCTAAGCCTGTCATTTCCAAAACGTCTGAGTGGCCACAGCTGTGCAGACACGAGACCCTTTGCATCATTAGGTGCTGCAAATACCCAAGGCTGGTGCCCCCCAGGGTGCTTGCCCCATACCTGCCCCCACCACCCCCATCCTAACAGCTCTGCCACCTGTAATAAGACAGTCATTGATCCCTTCAGAACAGTGACATAATTAAATGCACATTTCTGGAGCCAGACTGCCCAAGTTCAAGGTCTAACTCTACCACATACTGTGTATAAACTTAAAAAAGTTAGTGTATCAGCTATCTATGGCTGTGTAACAACTATCTCCTTATTAAAAAATCCAAATAATACAGAAGAGTTGTTCGGAAGTAACTGGAAATACTATTTAATGCTCACTCACCCAACACTGATTTGCCAAAGCATCTCTTATCTCTGAAATATTTGCCTTTAATCACATGAACCCACATATAACTAACCATCACTGTGCATTTTTTTCCATGCTCAGAAGGCCATTAGAGAAAGCCAGCACCACTCTGCCCGGAGCACCAGCTCACCACTTGGCTGAACCCATTCCACAACTCACTGGGTTTATGGTCCTTTGTTACACCAGCAATAGGAAAGGAAAACCTTCTCTGTCATCCAGTCAGCCAAGGGACCAGGTTGGGATTGGCGTGAATTCAGTGACTTACAGTGTTTAATTTTCTTCGTTATTATTCATTGGCCAACACACGTTTATTTTTTACTCTATGAGATATGGTTTAATTACTTAAACCTCTATCAGGCTGGTCTATTAGCATTCCCTAGGTGTATAATAAATAAGGAAAATATGTAAGTACATAAAGTAAATATGCATAAATCTGTCCATGGGTACTCACATTAGAGGAATGTCGCTTGGGAGAGCAGCGTTTGCCCGAAAGAATGACTCTTCAGTGGTGGGATTTAAGCCATACGTCACTGTGAAGAAAAGACATGCTAAGTTAAGAGCTTTCCTAGTGGCTCCAAAATAATCTCCAGTGGCTGAACCCTTGCATGAGAAAACCCTGCACCGAGTCAGTCTCTAACTTGGGAGCCACAGGCAGCAGGACACAAAGCCCTGGTTGTCTCTGATCAGATTCATTTAGTAAGTGGATGACGGGGCAGGGAGGGAGTGGCCAGAGCTTAGCCATCCCAGAGTGTTCCTACGCCTTTTATTGTCAGTAGGCTCCGCCATGTTGAAGGCTCTTGGAGCAGAGGCCCCAGCTTCCCCACCTCTCAGTCCACCTTGAGACGCAGCGTCACGCTCAAGGCAGCCGGCAGGGCAAGCCAGAGGAGTTCATCTGTTCAATGGGTGAAGTTCCAAGCAGGTGGGATTGGTGCAGACCTTCTCCGAATCTGGTTCTGTAAGCACACAGCTCTGCTGTTGACATCCTAACAACTCAGAGGGGATTTTCCAGTGTTCCCCAGAATCTACATCTTACCGCATATGAGCATCTCCCAGTTAAGTTGGAGTGAACTTATTTTTCTAAATAAATGACAAAGGCTCTGGTGCTGTTTCTCACGTGAAAGGTGGGTCTGGGAAATGCAGTTTGTAGACCAAAGAATCACAATACCCCAGAATTTAATGGTTTAAAGGAAGAGAGGCATAATACTTGAAACCCAAACACTCCCAAGACATATGAGGCTCACTGGTTCACCACTCATTTTCAGACTTTTCTGCTATCTCCTTGGCTGTTCCTTTTTGGAATCTGTGGCAAATGTGTCTCAGCTCACCCTTAAAGTGTGATTTGCCCAGAGTTTCGCCTGCCACCTGTCCTTTCACGCTGGGGGCCCATATGTATCCCCTTACTGGGATACAGGGTGACTCCAGCCCTGGAGAAGCTGCTCAACAGATTCTCTGGGTCAACAGCTGGCAGGGTCCAAGCCAACGGCCCTCCCCCAGGCCACGTGGCCAGGAGGCCAGCTCTCTAATCACAGCTTGGCCTCACCATCAAAGGGTCTGGAAAGACCCATTTTGCATCCTTCAGAGTCCAAACCTTGAGTATAATTAGTAGGTGCTTTCCCTGTGGAAAAGGGTTAGAAATCCTGCTTTGTGGAGTCACGGCCAGGAACAGGCGGAGGTGTGGTTTCCTCTGTCTCAGAGATGCAAGGGCTCTGGCATGTGGTCCACACACCAGGCTTCTGCCAAAGGCCACCAGCCCACAGACCAGCACCAGTACGTCATGTTCAGCACCACGCCCCCTGCAAAGCGCCTGCTCCCATGTCATTGCACAAGGGCTACGGCAAACTTGGGGACAAGGCGATGACCGTCCCAAGGCAAAATGTGATGTCAGTGCTCGGGGAGCTTGTCACAAAGTACCTGAGGTGTGACTGAGATGCTGCACTGGCTGGCTGAGTGGTCTGGGAGCAAGTCCACCAGCAGCCAGGGGACAGGTGAGGGGACAGCATGAACTTGAAAACCGTGGAGACACCTAAGAAGCAAGCGGACCTGAGGAAGGCGTGGGTGCAGCGGCAGGTAACGCAAGCTCTGGTGGACGCAGACCGGCTGGGTTCAAAAGCCACCATGCCCCGGGGTGGGACTTCAGGGGAGCGTGGTGAGAAGCTGGTGGGGTCTCAGCCTTCTCCTGTTCTCCAGGATGGGGGGTCATCAGAATAGCCCCTGTCATGGGGTTGACCTGGGGGTAAATGAAAACGAGTGTCAAAAGCCCCACTTAGCCAGAGTGGGCACCCAGCAGATGCTCAGGAACGCCAGCTGATGTGAACCCCAATTCCATTTGCATACAGCCAGACCAAGGATGCCCTGTGGTTTCCAGCCTCAAAGCCCGTGTTTTCCAAGTGATCTCAGAATTACTGGTGTGCTGGTTAAATGCAGACTCAGGGAAAAGGAGGGCGAGTCTCTCAAGCTCTGTCTTGGGTCTGGGAACTGCCACTGGATGACCACCGGGTTAGTTTTAGTCCCTCCGTGTTTGCGTCGCCTCAGGGGAAACAGCAAGTTGTAGGCGGGGCTGGGTGCCACAAGGTGGAGTAAATGAGGGCCTCCGCTTCCCCAGCAGGCAACTCCGTCAAAGAGATCGGATTCATCAGCACTGGCTCGTGAGCTATCGCAGGATCTCTCCTGAGACAGTCACGCTCCCGTGGGGGTAGTTCCTGGAAGTTACTCTGGGGATGCAGAGTAAAGTAGGGGGTTAGGCATCCAGGCTGTGAAGTCGGCAAGGCTGGGTTCAAATTCCAGGTCTCCTAGTCATGGCTGTGTGGCCTTAGGTTGGCTCTAACCCTCTTCCTCATCCTCATCTATAAAACTGTGGGAGGGGTGGTAATAAAAATAAAGTCCTTTGATTTGGGGATCATGAAATGAGATTGTGTCCAGTGCCTAGCGTATTAAGAGAGCACTCTTAAACCTTGCCTTTGTCTCTGTGGGTAGAGTCAGAAGAAACCAGCTACAAGAGTCTGTATGATGTCATTTCTTTTTTTTTTTTTTGAGGTACGCGGGCCTCTCACTGTCGTGGCCTCTCCCGTTGCGGAGCACAGGCTCCGGACGCGCAGGCTCAGCGGCCATGGCTCACGGGCCCAGCCGCTCCGCGGCATGTGGGATCCTCCCGGACCGGGGCACGAACCTGCATCCCCTGCACCGGCAGGCGGACTCTCAACCACTGCGCCACCAGGGAAGCCCGATGTCATTTCTTAGAAGTAGCTCACGAAGAGCATCTTCTCCATGGAAACTACAAATATCTAGAGCAGGATCCGACCCACATCAGCAGCCTTTTGATGTTCTTAGCGTTTACGATCGACGTAGGCAAAATCTGTTTGCTGAGGGATAAATGCCAGCGCTTGAATGTGATTTCAGTCGTAGATGCTGCAAACCGAGATCATTAGAGGTGAAACCATCCGTGGAACTCTCATGAGGATATGGGGAACTCCGTGACCGGAGATTTCCCTCCATCATTATTATGTTTGAAAAATGGCCACTTGGAAAATGTGTTAACATGTTGGCACGTTTTTGCAGGCAAAAGAATTCCAACCAGAAGGCAGGTGCTCGGAAGTTTTTCTATTGCTCTGCAATACACCTCAGTGATTGATTTCATAATGATGGAATTGAAATGTATGATGTCAAAATCAAAGTAACCTATGGGGACTCTACATCAAGAATGGCCTCCTTATCCTGCCATAGTTAGTATCTTCCCTTTTTGTGCTTAACGTTCACGGTTTCCTTCTAAGATTTGAAAAACACACGGAACTCCCATTCAGCTTTCGTCTAAAAAGCTATTTCAACGGGAAACAAAATCCAGTTGAATATGCACATGAATTTGATGAGAAATCAGTATAGAAATAGACGCTTATCCACGTTACCAATATGACACAGAATCAAATATGCCCTTTTGAAAGGGTTACTATGGAGTAGAGGTAGTAAAATAATTCCAGAGTTTCCACATGGACGTGAATCAAGTTACATTCACTCCTAACAGAGGACCTGCCCCACTGACAGCCTCTCTCTACCTGAGCTGAACATCTGTGGGTGATGAGGGCAGATCAGGGTACAGAGAGTACTGTCCAGAGAGCACAGGGACAGAAAAAGCAGCGGAGGGAGTTTCCTCCCCTCCCCAAGGGGTCTTTTAAAATCGTTCCCAGGGGATGCTTCTTTCACTCCCCTGCATCAATCACCCAGTGACAGTCTGTGGAAATGAGTAAGAAATGCATGACCTGGTCTCTCCCTCTGTCTCTCTGTCTCTGTCTCTATCTCTTTCTCCATCTCCTTCACTACACAGTGTTTCTCTGATCTTTCAGATTCCCTAAACTTGCCCAGCTTCTCCCAGCTTTAGGAGCCTGTGATGGTTAATTTTATGTGTCAGTTTGACCGGGCTAAGGGATGCCCAGGTAGGTGGTAAAACATGATTTCTGGGTGTGTCTATGAGGATGTTTCCAGAAGGGATTAACACTTGAATCTGTAGACTGAGTAAAGATTGCCCTCAACGATGTGTGTGTGTAGGGAGGTGGTGGCTGAGGGGGCATCATCTAATCCTTTGAGGGCCCTGACTACAAAAAACAGTGGAGGGAGGGTGAATTCACTCACTCTTTGAGCTGAGATATCCATCTTCCCTTGCCCTTGGACACTGGCACTCCTGGTTCTCAGACCTTCACACCCAGGCTGAATTCTACCACCTGCTTTCCTGGTTCTCTCCTATCTATCTATCTATCTATCTATCTATCTATCTATCTATCTATCATCTATCTATCTATCTATCTATCCCTCTATCAATAATATATCTCTCCATCTCTCCATCTATTTATCAATAATCTATCCTTCTATCCATCTATAAATCTATCCCTCTATCTATCCCTCTATCTATCAATAATCTATGCCTCTATCTATCTATCATCTATCTATCTATCTATCATCTATCTATCATCTATCTATCATCTATCTATCTATCTATCTATCTATCTATCTATCTATCTATCTATCTATCATCTATCTATCCCTCTATCAATAATATATCTCTCCATCTCTCCATCTATTTATCAATAATCTATCCTTCTATCCATCTATAAATCTATCCCTCTATCTATCCCTCTATCTATCAATAATCTATGCCTCTATCTATCTATCATCTATCTATCTATCTATCATCTATCTATCATCTATCTATCATCTATCTATCTATCTATCTATCTATCTATCTATCTATCTATCATCTATCTATCCCTCTATCAATAATATATCTCTCCATCTCTCCATCTATTTATCAATAATCTATCCTTCTATCCATCTATAAATCTATCCCTCTATCTATCCCTCTATCTATCAATAATCTATGCCTCTATCTATCTATCTATCTATCATCTATCATCTATCTATCATCTATCTATCATCTAATCTATCATCTATCTATCTATCATCTAATCTATCTATCATCGATCTATCATCTATCATCATCTATCTATCGTCTATCTATCATCTATCTATCTATCTATCTATCTATCATCTATCTATCATCTATCATCATCTATCTATCATCTTTCATCTATCTATCTGTCTATCATCTATCTATCTATCATCTATCTATCATCTAATCTATCATCTATCTATCATCTATCTATCTATCTATCTATCTATCTATCTATCTATCTACCTGTCTATCATCTATCTATCTATCTATCTATCTATCTATCTATCTATCACCTATCTATCTATCTATCACCTATCTATCTATCATCTATCTATCTCATCTGTCTCTCACTGGTTCTGTTTCTCTGGAGAGCCCTGACTAATACAGAGTCTTTACATTTCTTCTCCCCAAGCCTCTGCCAGCATTTCCCATTACAGGGGATCTTTTCTGGGATGCTGACCAAGATCTTGGCAAGTCCCCAAATGTACAAATGATGTCATAACCTTTCGGGCTCCTGCGTGGGAGAGGCCGTGTGTGAAGAGAAGGGCTGAGTTGTGATGAGGTGGCATCCTGGGTGGCCGGCTCAGCATGGAGACCCTCCCCCCAGGGCATCCATGCGGTTCCTTCCTGTCATTCTGGCCTCGAGGGCATGTCGTCTAGGAGACGCCTTGCAGCTGAAGTGGCCCTGCTCCCCCGAGCACCCCGTCACCCTGTCTGCTGTCTCATCACTTGTCTCTCAGCTTCTTTGACTGTCTGAAGCCGCCTCCCGGGGCTGTCGTGTGTGAGTGGTGGACAGGGGCAGCTGGCTCAGGAGCCGCTGTCTGAGGGCACCGCTGCCTCCTTGCCACGTGACTTTGGACAGTCAGCTTAACCTCTCTCCGTTTCGGTTTCCTCACATGCAAAATGGGAGTGGGAACAGAAGTAAATAATTTATGGGGTGATTGTGGTTAAGTAGAATAAGACACGAGCTGCACCAGACGATGAACATTTAAGAAACACCAGCTGCTACAGCTCTGGGCTGTGGAGTTCAAGAGATAGACCTCTTTCTCTCCCCACCTCACGCCAGAGTGCACACGTTTCTCTTTCTTCTCTGGTCAGTCCCTTCTCTTTGTGAAGCAATGTGGGGATGTTAGAAAGAGGGTCACTTGGGTCTAATCTCTCCAGTCTACCTAATGGGTAACTTAAGCCTTCTAAACCTCAGCGTTCACACTGTACCGTGGGAATAACAGTCTTTCCCTCCTACTCGTTGTTGGGATAGAATGAAGTAACACACGTTTTATGAATACCTACCAATGACTTTACCTACTTCTTATATTAAAAGACACATTAAATCGGACAGTATCAGATTTATATTTGGTGGATTCGTGAAGTGGTGCTATCAATTCACTTATTTAAAAAGTAAATCTGCACTTTTGAAGTGAAACCAGATATTATATGTCGTTCCTGTAAAGCTCTTAAAAATGTTGGGGGCTTCCCTGGTGGCGCAGTGGTTGAGAGTCCGCCTGCCGATGCGGGGGACGCGGGTTCGTGCCCCGGTCCGGGAAGATCCCACGTGCCGCGGAGCGCTGGGCCCGTGAGCCGTGGCCGCTGCGCCTGCGCGTCCGGAGCCTGTGCTCCGCAACGGGAGAGGCCACAACCGTGGGAGGCCCGCGTACCGCAAAAAAAAAAAAAAAAAAAAAAAGTTGGGAATCCCACTTATATCTCCATAAATGTCTAGTTACATTTTCATCATCCTCTACACCTGAAATGGTTTTGTATTTAGTTTCACTGGAATATGTTTTTTAAACTGCATAATTACTAGTGGTGAAACTGCTTTGTTTACTACATTGTTTTCATTAAAATGGTCTATTCTTTGAGGTTATATTAGATAAACTTCTGTGGACCTAACAATTATTGTAACACAGTATTGATTGAAAAAGAGCCTTCTGACTCCCAGATAAATCAATTAGCAAACAAACCTTCAGAATGCCACCCTTCTGAAATCTTTCGTGTATGGAATACAGATTACAATGATTTTCTGAGGTCCTGTCAACCTTTTTAGTCAACTGGCTAGTTTGAAGTGATTTCTCATGAGAAAATGACCAGCGATCAACCCTGTGGATGCTGTGGTAGATTCCAGAAGATGCTAGCAGGATGGCAACACTGCTCTCAGCCCTGGAAGTATCTAATTTTCCTTTGTCCTTTAGGGGAACTTCTGTGAGACTCAAGGACTTAGCAATGATGGGGGCAGGAACCTGCCTGATATTCACACTGAATGTTTAAACAGCAACAGAGACAAGGAAAAATTAAGAGCTTGACAGGAAGTAGGGGAATCCCTACACAAAAGAAGGAAATTTGGACACAATATGAAATGAATGGAGTTGCACGGAGAGGAAACTGGGAGCTATGCTGTGTTGATGTACAGCCTAGAAAAGACACAGCTCTGCCTTTGCCCCCAACAGTACAAGTATGTGCAGCCCCCGGCCAGCTGAAGGCCACAATGGGACTGTCACGCCTCCAGGGAGATCAGACATCGGAATGACCTGTAAACACGGTCAGTGCAAACAATGTGCTGATGGGCAAGGAGGGGCGATGCCAGGCAGGTCCACACGGAGCGCTTGCAGGTGCAGGCTCCACCGAGGACACCTTCATGACCTGAATGTGTGACTTTTGTCACAGCAGCCGTTGGTGTTGGAGCGAGAATGACCGCAGAGCTAAGAAGCGGTCAAGCCAGGCGTGAGTTCCAGGACTCCACAAATGCCTATTTAGCACAGAGCCTGTAAGGAATAGAGCAGATACAATAAATAGCGCTTAGAGCCCTCGATCAATGCCAGCATAATTACGATGGAGACTGCTGGTTGTACATGCATTCCATTCATGAATTTACAGAAGGTCTGGGGCAGGAGGGAGAATCAATGAGGCACAGCTGTGAGACCTGACTGCCTAGCCGAAAACCACAGTCACTACCTGTGTGACAAGTGATGGAGGGGATGCCACGTACACGGGGACACCTAGAAAGGAGAGAGGGAACATTGAGAGAAGGGAGGGTGGTTTAACCTGGGAAATGAACTACAAGTTTTCGAGTGGAGACAAGTAGGAGAGATAGCATATATGAACACTTCTTTGATGCCAAAGGTGACACTCAAGAGCAGTGAGAAAGGGGTGGTCTTTACAATAAATTATTCCAGGACAGTTGGATATTTATATAAAACATATGAAGATGGGACATAGGGACTTCCCTGGCGGTCCAGTGGTTAGCTCTCCTTGCTCTCACTGCCGAGGGCCTGGGCTCAATCCCTGATCAGGGAACTAGGATCCCGTAAGCCATGCGGCATGGCCAAAAAAAAGAGATGGGACATAATCCAACGCATAAACTTGGATTATCTGGATCAATGGGAATTTTGGTCACTCTACCTACAAGTAACCACCTACAACTTCACTTTTAGGCATGTACCCCAAAGAAAGCCTTGCACAACCATTACAAGAGATGGACGTGAGCGTGCCAAAACAGCTTAATTCACGATCGCTATCAAAAGGCAATAATGCAGATGTCCATCACCCATAGAGTGGATGAATAAATTGCGTGAAGAAATTCACCCAGTGGGAGGCTGCAAACACTGCCTCAATTGTAGAAGCTCTATAATAAGTCTTTGCCCTCCCGTAACATTAAGTTCTCCAACCTCGTTCTTCTTCCAGATTGTCTTAGTCATTCTTGGTCCTTCGATTTCCCCACACGTTTCAGAATGACCTTGCCAGTTTGCCAGAAAGCTGAGTGAAAGAACACAAAAAAGCATCCTGTGTAGCTCCACTTACGTGAAGGTTCCCCAAACAGGCAGAGCTAAACTACGGAGGTCAGAGATAAAAGTCTGGAGAAACAACTCTAAGGAAAGGCCAGGATTGCCTTAAAAGTCAGAAGAGCAGTGAGTTAATCTCCAGAGAAGCAGGAGAAACTGGTACATGACTGAGCTTCGAGTGGTCATCTTTTCCCTAACGTCAGTGGCAGCTACAAGAGCGCTCACTTGGTGAAAATTCACTGAGCTGTACATTTTTATTCTGTGTCTTTTCCTCTAAATGCGTTTCCTTTAACAATAATGCTTTTAATCTGTCCACAGAAATTTTTAAAGTTCTGTCCCACAAGAGGAACTATCATAAAGGGATGGTATGAACGGTAAAACAGGGGAAGATATTTATAAAACAAATAACCAGGGCTTCCCTGGTGGCGCAGTGGTTGGGGGTCCGCCTGCCGATGCGGGGGCCGCGGGTTTGTGCCCCGGTCCAGGGGGGATCCCACGTGCCGCGGAGTGGCTGGGCCCGGGGGCTGTGGCCGCTGAGCCTGCGCGTCCGGAGCCTGTGCTCCGCGGTGGGAGGGGCCGCAGCGGTGAGAGGCCCGCGTACTGCAAAAAATAAAAAAAAACAAAAAAACAAAAACCAAAAACCAAATAACCAACAAATGATTACTGTGTGGAACAAAAAATGAACTATAAATCCATTAGAAACATATATACATACATAGCCGTGTATGTATGTGTACATATGGATGAATATACATATATGTGTCTATACGTATATGTACATGCATACATACATATACATACATACATATATATATATACACACACACACACATATACATACATATAAATTAGACAAGATCATAGCCAGGCATCACAGATGGAGAAAACACAGCTGGTAAATTAAAATATGAAAACATGCACGTAATTATTAAAGTGTTAGAGAACTACAGATTGTAACTACAGTGAGATACCAATTTCCACTCCCTGGCTTGGCAAAATTAAGAAGTGTGATAACAGAGGAAAGCCTCGTTGCTTGGAGAAATGGCTGATCCAGGTACAGGGCAGGTAGTTGAGCCTGGAACATCTTGTCATGACCAAAAGCCAGGAGGTTATTACAGATTAGAGTCGAGTCTCAGAACTCAGCCACCAACCTGAGGACGTTCCTACCATCCGTGCTCTGATGGACACCTTGATGCAATCAATGAACAGCCATCAAACATACTTCAATCCATGAATTCCTGAGGGGCCTCCAAAAGCCAATGGCTCCTCATTCGAGGATGGATGGAACATTACAGAATACTTTTTCAGTAAATAAATATGTATGGGTAGATGAACCACAGGAGGCAGAGCGTAGAAAAATGCCCTGCGGAGTGGAGAATTGTGTCTTGTAAGGGGGAAGGAGCTGATTTCGAAAGAATGGGGTAAAATTCCCCGTGAGGGTTGGAAGGGAGGCACGGGCCGCGCACAGAATATTCAAGTGTCAGAGGCAGGGAGGGGAACCGGGAGCCTGCGTAGGGCCCAGCAGAGTCTAGTTTTCTTGGGTGCACTGGACACGCAGGGAATGTTAAGAGAAGCAACGGAAGCCAGAGCATCAGGAACCCTGAATGACAGTGTGCGGAGGCGGGTTTGAATGGAGCTCTCAGAATCCCTCCTGCCCTTGACCCGGGGCAGTGACCAGGAGGGGACCAAAGCCTGAGCTTTTCCTCGTGGGGTCCTCACCAACGGTGCCGGTGGGCACTCCCACCCGCTCGGCCTCAAAACCCTCTCCCCTGCCTCAGTTTACCTCCCTCAGAAAGAAAAGCCTGGTCTTTGATTTATCCCCACAGGAGACATCTGGGGCAAATGAATCTTCTGAAAGGCCTCTCAATTACTTTTGGGGTTCAAGATGCCCAGTTAAACCATTTTTACTGGAAGACTGAGGAAGTCAGACAGATCAGCCCGGGCCTCCTGCCCAGCCACCAACTGGGTCACCAGCTCTGTACCTCGGGCGGACACTTCCGCTTCTAAGAGTCAGTGTCCACTGCTGTGAAAATCTGAGCCAATGCATGTGATGCACCCTGGAATGTGGTGCTCAGGAAAGGCGCTGAGTAATAGGCGTCCATGCACCCCCTGGGCTGGCCAGCTGCTTGGCCAGGATCTGGCCCCTGTGCTCTTTTAAGTTCCCAGATATCCATCATGTTTATCATCTGCTTTCAAGGTTCCGCTGGCAGGGATGTCTCCTTCTGACCCGCAGGTCAGGGCTCCGAGGTGAATACATTCTTCGCTGCTTCTCTGCATAGTTGGCAGTCTTTCTCTGAAACCCTCTGCTCTGAACGAATATAATCACTACTGCCAGAGACAACCCCAGGAGAGGGCTCGACACAACTGGATTTTTAAAATATTTGACTCTGTATCACTTTGTCGCTGTGGCGGGCGGATAAAGACAAGGATTCAGCACATATGTTCTCAGATGTGTTCTAAACATTCACTTTTTACTCTCTGATTCAGACGGATCATCTTTTTCACAGTTGGTTCAAATTTTATTATCTGTGTGGTTTGTGTATAGTTCTGACTCCAGTAGGAAATAAGATTCTAATTTAAGAAGAGATAGGAACCTAATGTGTAAGAAATCCACATATTGCAAATCATGATTAAAACTATTTTCTTAAAACATCAAAATGCCTTCTAAAACTGATTGTGTATCACCTACAATAAACATGCATGATTCCATCACGCAGTCGAATAAAAACAAAGAGATCATCATTTCCCCTCTTATTTTTTTAAATTAGTTTTTATTGGAGTGCAGTTGCTTTACAATGTTGTGTTAGTTTCTGCTGTACGGCAAAGTGAATCAGTTTTACGTATACATATGTCCCGTCTTTTTAAGATTTCCTTCCCATTTAGGTCACCACAGAGCACTGAGTAGAGTTCCCTGTGCTATAGAGTAGGCGCTCATGAGTTATCTGTTTTATACCTAGTAGTGTATACATGTCAGTCCCAGTCTCCCAGTTCATCCCTCCCTCTCCCCACCCCTCTTGTTGAAATGACTTTCCAATTAGCCTAAAAACATGCAGCAAGTGTCCAACGTGTGCTGAAGCTCTCACTAGGATGCCCAGCTTAGCGAGCCATTTTTCTCAAAGACTTGGTGTTGTATTTCAAGCACGTTTCACTGTCCACTGCCTGCCCCTGAATCAGGTTTTCAAACTGAAGCTCTGGGACCAGAATTAAAACACAAATAATTTTGTTGTAATTTATTGGTCCAGCAAAGTAGCTGATTTAAACATGTTATCTGCAAACAGTGACAGTTTTACTTCTTCCTTTCCAGTATGGATTCCTTTCATTTCTTTTTCTTCTCTGATTGCTGTGACTAGGACTTCCAGAACCATGTTATATAAGAGACGTGAGAGTGGGCTTTCTTGTCTAGTTCTTCATCTTAGAGGAAATACTTTCAGCTTTTCACCATATAAAATAAGACACAAAGACATATTGTACAACGAGGGAATACAGCCAATATTCTATAATAACTGTAAATGGAGTATTTAACCTTTAAACATTGTGAATCACTATTTGTACACCTGTAATTTATACAATACTGTGCAGCCACTACACTTCAATTAAAAAAAAAAAAAAGAAGTTAGAAAATTTGAGCCATGTTGACTCAAATTTTCCTAAGCTGTAATAGAAAAGCTCCTGTCTTTCTTCAATGAATGCGCTGGACATAACTGAATGACTCTCCAAGTGTTTTAGCAAAACGATTGCCCAGCTATGTGATCTTGGGCCTGTTTTCCTTCAGAGGCTTGCACTAACTAATCCCTAAGGCATTTACAGATCTAAGATGCAGAAATTCTCTGAGGTTCTTCAGTGTGACTGATGATCAAGACACCGCAGGAGCTTGCGAAAAAGACAGATTTCTAGACCTGACTACAACCTACTGAATCTGGGTCTCTGGGGGGAGGGCCCGGGAACCGTGTCCGCAGGATGTTCCCAGGTGCTGCTGAAGACAGAGGTTCGGATACCGATCATTCTGTCCCAGACCACCTGACCGCGAAATCCTGAACTGTTTTGATTCTAAATGGATGGATGGACATAAACAAGGCCGAGAGGAAATCTGTTAAACTGAGACAATATGCAATTTTTTCTCTCTGCGGACAGAAAGGGCTCTGTCTGGAGGAGGAGACGTCTGAAGCCCTCTGTTGATTCATTTTCCTTGTGATGATTCGTGAACAAAGCCGCCAGGAGATTTTTCTGTTGTCACTGCTTTTTTGGGGGGTGAGGGGAGTGGATAGATTCAATGCCTAGTATTTTCACAATAAGAAGGAAAGGCAGGGAGGAAAGAATCCCATGTGAAAATAATAGCTCTAAAAGCTTCTGTTCTCTACGTTAGGGGAAGGAGGTGGGGAGAGGTGAGGCACATTCCAGGAAACTGTAGGAAGGAAACTAGTTCATGAAAATCTGATGGGAAGGGACCTTATCCTGGAAGGGAGGTGCACCCCAAGTCCTCGATGCCGGCCATAGAAGTCATCAGGTGTGAACTCTGCCTAAATGGCTGGCTTCCTGTCATGTAGCTAGATTTAGATCTTATGCCAAGGGCAAGCGTGACTTCCTATACACATCCTCTGGCATCATGTGCAGATATGAACAGTTTGGAGAGAGAAACGGGCGTCTGGGCCTCTGTAGGTGGCCTTGAACCATAGGGAGCTGCTCTGGTTTGTCCACAGGCAGCCAGAGGCACACCCAATGCCGGTAAAAAAACCCTATGAAGAAAAGTAGATGGAGAATGATGTAACCTGAGTCTTTGACAGGGTCTTCTGCCTTAGAGAACTGGTGCCAGCACATAAGACAGATGGGAAATGACCAGCATCATCTATGGATTAATTAGTCCTATACATTGGACCCCGGTCAAACAGAACACTGCCAACATGTCACAACAAAATTGTGCTAATGCAATAAAGGGTTTAAACAGTCCACCAAGCATGCTAACATGGATATGAATGGCCAGCTTGTTCTACCCTTGTCCGCTTATCCCTGGAATGATTTAATTTAGAATCAGACTCAAAGAAAAAAGAAACTCAGTCAAAGAATCACAAAGCTCAGACCTTGCAAGGACGATAAATTCAAAGTCTCAATATAGTTGGTTTTTTGGCAACCGATTGAAACATTGTACAGGCAACCAAGCTGTCTTCTGTTGGTGAAACCCTTTCAGGTGTGCAAGAACTCAAATAACAAACCTCCAGATTATCTTCTGAGTGAATGATCAAAGAGGACACACACACACACAAAAAAGAAAGAAATTGGCAAAGATGTAGTTTAAGACTGATAATGTGCATTGATACAAAATAAACATCTATAATTGTTTTACCTTTATTACAAAATGTAATAAAAAAAAGTCTTTGGGGCTTCCCTGGTGGTGCAGTGGTTGAGAGTCCGCCTGCCGATGCAGGGGACACGAGTTCGTGCCCCGGTCCGGGAAGATCTCATGTGCCGCGGAGCGGCTGGGCCCGCGAGCCATGGCCGCTGAGCCTGTGCGTCCGGAGCCTGTGCTCTGCAACGGGAGAGGCCACAACAGTGGGAGGCCCGCGTAACAAAAAACAAAACAAAACAAAACAAAAAAAGGCTTTGGCAAAGATTGTCTGTATTATTAAAAGATAAATCTCAAAACAAGCCAAGAAGACAAATAAAAATAATTTTACAAAGCAGGGTATGATTTCAGATCACAGTAGTGGGATAAGTGTGTCCATTTCTTATATTGCATAAAGAACAATCAAATTGTTATTTTCTTCATGACCTAGAAAAGTGAAAATGTATGGGTTCAAGAGTGGCTTTGAAAGGTTTTGTTCCTTCTGATAGAATTGAAAATGTCATACAGATTTGTCTACATCAGTGTAGAGGGTAATGACAAAGAAAATCCAGTATCTATAGTAACGGTGGAGAAAGGGCTTTTAAAACTTTGAGGAGCAGACCAAACGGTGCTATATGGGAAACACCCAATAACACTAAGTCCTGACATCTTGTAAATCAGAAGTGTTATAATTAAGAACTTTTCTAAATCAGAGTAGATCTATGCTCGCCTTATAATAAGATCTCTGCCTGACCGGCTTTAGTGAAACTGCCCACAGACCTCACCCATCTGACCCACCCTAGAGCCTACAGGAAACAACAGGCGCCACTTTTTCTTCGTCTCTTGGGTACATCCTTTAGTGAAGAAAGAGGCGAGGGCTGCTGAATGCAGCACACGTTATGAACATTTCTGTAAGCGATGAAACAATATTCATGGTTACCAAATCATTCATCAGTTTCACTATTACTTCTTGGGGCGTCCTCTTAAGACACTGCTCCATTTAAACAAACACCTTTTTGCCATAAGACAGCCAATAAATAAGCTGTCTTATTTATTGAGAACCAAAATGAAGTAACAGAGTGTTGCTCTAGCTGGGTGGAGGAGGAGAAATTCTGCGCAGATCGCATCTAGCCAAATTCTAAAGAACAGGTGTGAGCCAGGTAAAGATGCAGGGAAGAACATTCTAGGAATAGGGGAGAACTAACGCCAAGGTCCCAGGGAAGGAAAGAGCTTGCCGTGGAGCAAGAGCCTTGGAAGGCCAGAGAGAATACAGCTTTGAGCGTGACGGCGGAGGAAAAGAAGATGAGCTCAGAGAAGCAGCCAGAAGACAGGTCGGGTCAGGGCTTTGTAAGCTGCTTGGGAGTTTGGATTTTGACCGTGCTATGTAGCGACATCAGAAAGGGTTAAGCAGGGGACTATCGTGGTCTAATTCTAATGTTTTTAGAACCTGATAAAATTAGGAGACCATATTTTAAGGGACAGTGGGAGGCAATGATAGCATCAAAAAAGCCAGGTAAGAAGCCACTTCCATAGGCCAGGTGTGACGGACTGAGCCTCAGACCAGCATGGCAGTAATGAAGATAGAAGTAGAGGAGTTTGGGTATGTTTTAAAGGCAAAGACAATAGAGCTTCCTGATAGACGGGGTATGGGGAGTGAGAAAAGAGAGGTGACCAAATATACAGGGGAAGGAGAGGTTTGGTGGGGTGGGGCTCAGGAGCTGGGTTTTGACCATATTGAGTTTGAGATGGTCCTTGGGCATCTGCAGGAGATGTCAAGTACGTGGTCAGACACATGGGTCTGGGGTTATGGGGAGATATCAGAGCTGGAAGTAAGATATCTGGAGGCCATTGGTCTCTGGATGCGTTTCAAAGCCTGGTACCAGAGCAGAACGAAGAGAGAAGATAAGTTGGTCCAGAACAGAACTAGATCAGGAGGGCATTCTGAGAGTGAGCGGAGGAGGTGAGACCCAGCCTGCGGACCAAGGAGGAACAGCCAGTGAGGGACGCGGGGGGCCAGGAGAGCCCGGTGAGAAAGAAGCCCAGACAAGGAAACTTGTCAACACGTGAAGTGGTCTCTGCCAGTCGTGGGGTATGGAGGGGTCAGACTTATGATGAAATTAAATGTACAATGTCACTGCTCATTTGAATAAAGTGAAAATCTGTGAAGTCTATTCTTTGAAATTTAATCATAACATGAGGTTGATATCCATCCATTTAGTCTTTGAAAGGACGTAAGTATACTTGTTTCCTTTATTCATTTTCCCTGCTGAGTGGGGATTTGGAAAAACAGAAAAAGCACTCCAAATTGAAAAAGAGAATTTTTCTTTTAAAAGTTCGCTTCATCTGTCAAGTCAGGTACTATGGGTTTATGTTTCTCTTCCTTTCTCATACGCGTAAATATGCAATTTCCACAGCTGACAGAACGCACTGGGCTGGGAGTCAGAATCTGCCTTTAACTGTAGATTTGTTACTTTTATGCTATTAGATATGCAAATCAGTTCACTCCTCTAAGCCTCACATTTCTATGATGATTTTCTCCAGCTTGTACTCTGTGATTCTTTTGAACTACCCAAGACATTTATTTTTTATTTTTTATTTTTTTTGCAGTACGCGGGCCTCTCACCGCTGTGGCCTCTCCCGTTGCGGAGCACAGGCTCCGGACGCGCAGGCCCAGCGGCCACGGCTCACGGGCCCAGCCGCTCCGCGGCACGTGGGATCTTCCCGGACCGGGGCACGAACCCGCGTCCCCTGCATCGGCGGGCGGACTCCCAACCACTGCACCACCAGGGAAGCCCCCAAGGCATTTTTGATAGTGCCAGGCACTTGGCAGGTCTCAAGAAAAATACCTATAGCCTTACTTGTGAAGGTTCTGAAAATGGCCTGTACTTGCGGAGCCAGATCTTGAAACTTAACTGTATTAGTAAGAATTCAACATATTCAGATGGACTTAACGATCCTGGAGACTAAAGTATTTTAAACCAGGTGAACTCTGTTTACAACGCTAGTATTTAATAGTGAGAGAAAAATCTGAGCCCTTACTAATTTCTACCAGAGATGAATGATTTCACTGACTTGTCAGGCATTGATTGCATACCTGCTATTCATTTAGCACTGTGTGATAAATGGTTTGAAAAGATGAAAATGGCCCCTTATCTATTCTCGAGGTAGTAATTCATAATCTAGAGGAGACCGTAAGCAAGTTTTGTGTGCTATCTTATTTGATCTTCACAACAATCCTATGAAGTCGGTCCTATTTGCCAGCTCTTCTTTCCTGAGGAGGAAACTGAGGCACCAAGGGTTAGACGAATTGCCCAATAACACAAAACGGTAACTTGTGGAGCCTAGACTCATACTCAGATGTCTGGGCTGTAAATTATTCCCCCATCACAGCAGCCTGTTAGAGGAATTAGTTTGTACCACTTACTCCAGAGGTTCTAAATGTATACCAAGGGGTGCAGGCAACCCTGACCCTTTCCTAAAATCGAATGGAAGACGGGAGGTCAGGACAGCTGTCCATAACTCCCATGCAGTGTTCCCGTGGGAAATGGGAGCAGTTACGTTCATTGTCTAAGCAGTTACGTCAGATCCTTCTAATGAAGAATGAAATAGAATTACTCCACTAGAATGAAAATAATTACTACCCCACATGAACTGTGAATTTTACCAGGCCTCTTTTAAAATATTTCTTATTCTATGTAATTCTTGTCTTAACTGCTGGGTTCTCTTATATCACTGCTGTTTGGCCATTTTCTTCTCATCGTGGTCTTGGCTTTTTTTTTTTTTTAATCCTGATTGAGTCTGTACACTTTTATAAAAATGTTTTACTTTTCTGTAGAAAAGAATACAAGATATAGTTTAAAGAACTAGGAAAAAAAATTAAAGTTCACTTTAAAAAGTTGGGCAGGTCAAATAGTTTTCTTTCCAAAATTAACAAACACACACACACACCCTTTAAATGGATGTTATTATTACTCATATGTTTATAAAGTACTTCGTATCTTGATAAAATCTACATGTTGTGATTTATCTGTATGCGAGTTTGGAAAGGGTATTTTAAAAAACCTGAGTAGACCCATGCGAACTTGTCCCCATGTCCCACACGTGAACATCACCCTTCCGTTAACATGGCAAGTGAACAGCTGGGGGGCTGCTCGTGGGCTGGCCACCAGAGTGACCCCGACAGACCACCGCCTCTCCACCGGCCCTGTGTTGTGAGCTAAGCAAAGCCCCAGGTGAGGGCGAGAGCTTATGGTTTTGCTGGGAGTTTTTTCTTACTAACCTGACCTGCTTTAGCTTCTAGACAACTGGTTTTATTTTTTTGTTGTTGTTGTTTGTTTGTTTCTGTACGCGGGCCTCTCACTGCCGTGGCCTCTCCCGTTGCAGAGCACAGGCTCCGGACGCACAGGCTCAGCGGCCACGGCTCACGGGCCCAGCCGCTCCGCGGCACGTGGGATCCTCCCGGACCGGGGCACGAACCCGTGTCCCCTGCATCGGCAGGCGGACTCTCAACCACTGCGCCACCAGGGAAGCCCGGGAATGATTCTTGGTTACCGTGAGCATAGATACTGAACAAACACCACAAGAACTGAAATGATGATGAAGTAGCTTTCAATAATTTAAGCCTTGATGTTTTAAAATGTGGCAGAGCTGCTTCAATGGGAGCAGGTGGCAGCAACCGCCCCCGCTTCTCTGCAGCTGTGTCTGGCTTGTGCTGGAGCCCCTGCTAACAGCCAGCAGGGTCTGGGCGACCCCCTCCCCGTCTAGGCTGCCATTTCGTCACCCCACCAGGCAGCCAGCCACCTGGACGACCCTCTCTCATCAAGCTGCTTCTTTATCTTTGATTTACGCAAATCACCCAAGAACCTCATGAAGACGCGGCTTCTGGTGCCCCAGAGGGTGGAGCCTGCTGTTTCTAACACTCCCGGGGGAGCTCACGGTGGCACCACGCCGACTGGTAAGGTTTCAGAGCGTCCTCGAGGCCGGTGCCTCCATCTCAACCAGGATGCAGTCGATAGCCCCTCCCCTCATTTCCAAATGCTTCTTCAGTGTCTGCAGTTTTCCTCCTCCTCCCTCAACCCACCTTCCTCCTCATCTCTTCTCTCCCCCCCTCCCCCCACCCCCTCTATTCCCCAGTCGACCCACTTGTTCTATATCTTTAGGAGTCTCCTTCACTAGCATCACCTCCTTTTAGTTTCTTCACAAGCTTTAATTAAGATAACCAATCTCTGCTAAGCAGATCAGCTCAAAGCAATTCAATCAACACTTTTGAGCGGAAGAAAGAAACACACTCCTCTGAGGAACCTGGGAAATGTCGAGAATCATCCAAAATCCACAGCTCTTCCAGGTCTTTCCTGGAGGCCTTTGTCCACATCAGCTCTGCCAGCAGTTGGCAATTTTTACCACCCCTGGGCAACGCCATACTGTGTTGTACCCCAAAGACACAGCGCCGATGCCCCCAGAGCCCCACACATCCGCTGGAACCACCATTACATCATATTCCAGCCCATTTCTTGGCATGTGTGTTTTACATACATGAGCTCTTACTGCAGTTCACATTTTATTTCTTGGCGTTTTACTTAAGGATTTCTGAAAAAAAAAAAAAACAAAAACCTCCCAATTTTTAGTAGCAGTTCCATTGTGTACACTTACTTAATCGCTTCCCTGGTGTCGGACATGTGGGATCCAACTTAGCATGGATTCCGTGGAACTTTTGAAGACACAGACACACACAGACATACACACACACACACCCCAAATTGTATTTCTTCCTTTCAATCACCCTTCACATACAGAAGTCGAAGGAGATCCAGACCACGATTAGGAAAGCGACAGATACTGAAGGGCAACTGGAACCAGAACTAGGAATTTAGAAGGAGTGGATTTTACAACAGAATAATAGCAGTCACGATTTTGGGGAGCACTTAGAGCCAAGCACCATGTTGTGTAGAGTGTGAAGTGTTTTATGGAGATGGTCCCAGGACTTTATAGATGCTGACTCTCCTCACTGCTGAAGAGGAGATACACAACAGGAAAGTGAGTCGTCCGTGGTCACGGAGCCCTCAGAGGCCGGGCCAGAATCACCCCAAAGACTCAGCTCCTGGGACTGTCTTCTGAACCATTCTGCACTGCTGGACACACCATCCAATTCTCCATGATGCAGAAAATGCTAAGATTTTACAGCACCCTCTTCTGTGACAGCTAAACTGATGCTGTGCAAAACAAATACTGGCCTCCAGGGAATCAAGGGCTCTGCTGAGTTGCCCCTGAGATTAGCCCTGAAGAGCCTCTCGCCACTTCATGTTATTCATTTGTCTACCCGCCCATCTACTCAGCGGATTTCACAGCACTCACCGCCGATGCCAGGGATTCAGAGAAAACCAGTCGACCAAGCCGGTAAGTAAATTATTTCCCGGAGAATTTCCCATGTCTGCGATGGAGCGACTTTCTCAGGGGAGGCAACGCAGAGCTGAGTATTAATCAGTACACTTCAAGCTGTGCTGTACAGCTCAAAAGAAGATGAGCTTCTCACAAGCCGCCGATACAGAAACCAGCAAGAACCTTCCAATAGGGCAGCCACATTCCTGGAGCCACAGTTGCCACTCTCGGGGACTGTCGACTTCTTCCTCCCTGGCCCCAATTCCACCACCGCCCCCCCCGACTCTTGAAGGCAACGAGCAGGAAAGAGCGAGCCGGGCACGAAATTGAGACACAGATGTAGAGAAACAAACGTATGGACACCAAGGGGGGAAAGCGGGGGGAGGGGGCCGAGTAGGGGTGTGATGAACTGGGAGATCGGGACTGACATGTATACACTGACGGCTATAAAACTGATGACTAATAAGAACCTGCTGTATAAAAAAATACATAAAATAAAATTCAAAAAACAAAAAAGAGTGGGCCAGGGTCTGTTCAGAAATCACCTTTAAGTAGCTGTGCCTTTAGAGGCCAAGCTATTAGAGATGGGGGGGGGGGACAGAAAAAGGATGGAAGAAATGTCATTCATTCTTATCAAACCCCTGCATCCTGACCCCATTTGCCCAAGTGCCCCCTGGATAAAGCCATCTGGTTGACCTGCCTTGGGGTCCTCAAAACAAAAAAGCAACCCTTTCCTCCCCCACGCTGTGGGACCACCCTTCTGTAAGCCCACCTTGTAGAGAAAGTTTTCACCCATGAGCTGGAGTTACCCCTGCTTCCCCCTCTCCCTTTATCCTCCAGGTCAACAGGTTACAGGCTCACACTGGCTTGGGAGTCTAAGGAACACAGGGTCCATCACTCCAATCTCTGGGAACCTGCCCGGCCTGGCTGCCCCCTGCTCCCTTCCTGGGTTTTCCAGGGATACCGGAGGGGGCCGGTGGCCTAACTCATGCCAGAGGAGACCTCACCAGCCTTGACGCTGGTGAGCAGCGCTGGTCCACGTGCAAACGCAAAGGATTGGTTTTCCTCTGGGAGGTGTTTTGAGTAGCCTGACCAGCTTGGGTCCTGGATCCAGGGAGGCCCGAGCTTAGCCCTGGTTCTGCCCTTTGTAATGGTGGGATCTTGGGGACCCGAGTCAGCCTCTTTGAGCCTCAGGAGTCTCCTCTGTAAACTAGAGGGACAGATGCCCACTTCCCTGGGTTAAGTGGTGAATTCTGTAAAGGACGTCGCATGATGTCTAGGAAGTCCTTGGTACATAATATTTGTGGTGTTAGTATAATTAGTATTATTATTTCTCAATAGGCTGCCAGGCCTCCCTGCCCTGGGCCCTTTCTTGGTTCCTCTTGATCTTCCCTATTTGATTTCACCAGCTGCAAGAGGGACGTGAGCTACCCTTCACTCCCTCAGTCCATGAAAGGGGTGAGCAGGGCATCCCCTGTTCCATTTGGTCTTCTGAGTGCTCCCTGGGGATGTTACGGAAAGAGCCTCTTACCTGCTCCACCCTCCACCCTCCTCCCAGGGGGGATTTTTGCTTTGTTTTGATTTTTGTTTTCTTTTTCATATTCTTTTCCATGATGGTTTATCACAGGATATTGAATATAGTTTCCTGTGCTCTATAGTAGGACCTTGTTGTTTGTCCATTCTATATATAATAATTTGCACTGCTAATCCCAAACTCCCGATCCAACCCTCCCCCATCCCCCTTCCCCTTGGCTACCACAAGTCTGTTCTCTATGTCTGGGAGTCTGTTTCTATTTTGCAGATAGGTTCATCTGTGTCATCTTTTAGATTCCACATATAAGTGATATCATATGGCATTTGTCTTTCTCTTTAAGACTTACTTCACTTAGTATGATAATCTCTAGGTCCATCCATGTTGCTGCAAATGGCATTATTTCATCCTTTTTTATGGCTGAGTAGTATTCCATTGTTTATATGTACCACATCTTATCCATTAGTCTGTTGATGGGCATTTAGGTTGTTTCCATGTCTTGGCTATTGTAAATAGTGCTGCTATGAATATAGGGCATGCAGGTATCTTTTTGAATTATAGTTTTGTCTGGATATAGGCCCAGGAATGGGATGGCTGGATCATATGGCAACTCTATTTTTAGTATTTTGAGGAACCTCCATACTGTTTTCCATAGGGGAATTTTTTAAAGCACAGCTTGGGTCCTTTTTCTCACACTGAAGAGTCCCCAGTGGCCCGCCACTGCCTTTAGGGTGAGTTTTCATTGTTTTACGTGGTGACATGCTGGCCGCAACCCAACACCGCTTTCTACCTCACCAGTGAAGTTAATCTTTCTCACCGGCACAGCCGCAGTTAGAGCTGCTATGTTTTTCTAGATCAGACCGTATAATTCAGACAACAGAGTTGTATACCTTGAAACTACTCAGGAGAACATGGGGCTGTGGTCAAGATGCCCACCTTTATGTGAGTAAACATCTGTGACACTATCATGCCACAATTGTGTGCTACCTCTGTGAATCCCAGGAAATCGTTTATCTATTAGGCCTGTGGGGTGACTGGCATATGATACATATTCTAAAAAAATGAATGGGTGAATTAAGGAAGGTACAAATACAACTGTAGTGATGGATATGAAAAGATCTACCATCCTTATTGCACTGATTATTTCTACCTCAGCTTGATTTTTCAAGCACTCTTTGATTTTGTTTACCTGTCTATGCCCATCCAGAGAGATAAAGGGACTACATCTTCTGCCATTGTTCCAGAACTTTCCTGGTTGTGGCCAGTTGTATTTTACGAAAATGGCCTTTGCATCATTTCTGGTCCCATATACCCTTCCAAGACCTTGTCCAGAGGTAAAGTCTATTTTCCCATCCTTTGAACCCAGGGGGCTTGTGACTATTTCAACCAATAGAGGATGACGAGAGTGATGCTATGTGACTTCTGAGCCCAGGTCACGAGAAGGTGCAGCTTCTACCTGTCTGTCTTGGGATGCTCCTCCTTGGAACCCAGACACCATGCTGTGATGAGACTCACACTGGCCCTGGGTAGAGACTACAAGGAGAACGCCATGTAGAGAGGAACTGAGGCCTTCAGCCAACAGCCAGCATGAACCACCATGAATGAACGAGTCCTCAGGTGATTCCAGCCCTCAGACTCTGAGCTTTCCAGCTGAGACCCCAAATATCATGGAATAGAGCCATACCATCTCTGCTCTAATCTGTCCAGTAGCTGACCCACAGAATTCATGAGCACAGTAAGTTATTGCTTTTTATCACTAAGTTTTGGAATAATTTGTTTTACAGGCATATAACTAGAACACTGGCCTGTTGTCAAGATGCAAAGAAATAGTGAATCTGAAAGTAAAATGTGCTACCTAATCACAGTGCTCCTTGCTCTCTTTATACTAATAAATCATGTTTCTTGATATGAAAAATAATTGCTTCATTCTGCATTACCCCTCTCTTCTGCTGTCACTAATGTGCTGACTTAAAACTCATTTTTCACATTATTTAATTTTGAGATGAGTGAACACACAAATGAAACCCTATGACAGCAATGGTTTTTGAGCTGTGACCCACATCCAAGCACCACACATTCATTTCACTGAAAACAAGCTACCCTTCCAGAACGCCTTTGCTTCTAATTCATAAAGTTACCACCCTGCCTATTGCAATCATTGAAAAAATATTTAAGCTGACTTCTTAAACAAACAGGCAATTAGTGGACCAATCTTTGGCAAAACTAATCAATAAAAAAGCAAAATTAGAAATGTGAAAGATGTATAATAAGAGATTCAAACTTACTTGAAGGACGTAGCATTGCAACTTTTACACTTTTAATGAAATGAAGAATTTGTTTTTCTAAAGATGTTAACAAAATTGCTCAAGAAAAACTCAATAGACTGTAACCATTTAGAAATGCAAAAGGTTAAAAAAAGAATTATTGCCCCCAAAGTTCCTGGCCTCAAGAGTTCTCTCAGTGTGGGGCTTCTCTGGTGGCACAGTGGTTAAGAATCCTCCTGCCAATGCAGGGGACACCGGTTCGAGCCCTGGTCCAGGAAGATCCCACATGCCGCAAAGCAACGAACCCCATGCACCACAACTACTGAGCCTGCACTCTAGAGACTGTGAGCCACAACTACTGAGCTCATGTGCCACAACTACTGAAGCCCATGCACCTAGAGCCCGTGCTCCGCAACAAGAGAAGCCACAGCAATGAGAAACCCATGCACCGCAACGAAGAGTAGCCCTCGCTCACCACAACTAGAGAAAGCCTGCGTGCAGCAACGAAGACCCACCCCAGCCAAAAATAAAAAAATAAATTTATTTTAAAAAAGAGTTATCTCAGTGTATTTCTTAAGCTTTCAAAGAAAGTGTTCAGCTATATAAACCCAGCCAGAACAAAGGTAATACTAAAAGTTAGCTTTAACTTATTGGATGAAACTTGTTTAATATCAGACCCAAACTTGATAAAGCTAGAATAAGAAAGTAAACTATGATATATAGGCTTTTTCATGTATGACTTTAAAAAATTGCTAGCAAATGTATCAAATAACATACTTAAAAAGATAACGTTAAAATCAAATTAAATTTATATTAGAGGAGCAGGAATAATTTAATATTAGAAAGTGAGTATATTTATATCATATATATCATACTAACTTTAATATAAAAACTAAAATCATATGTATAAATACTAGAAAAAGTATCCTTTTTACTCTCTCTCCCATCGTCATTATTTAAAATTGTCCTGGGCAATTCCCTGGCGGTCCAGTGGTTAGGGCTCCGAGTTTCACTGTCGGGGGCCCGGATTCAATCCCTAGTTGGGGAACTAAGAGCCCCCAATCCTCGGGGAATGCCCCCAAAAAAATTGTCCCGGGAGCTTCATAAGTACAAAAACCAAAATCCCAATGATTAATAACTATTGGAATTAAAAATGCAAAATAATCATTGCTTGCAAATATATAACACTGTGCCCAGGAAGCTTTATAGAATCAACTGAAAGCCTTTTAGAATTAACGAACTAATAAAGACATGACCAATACAATATAAACGTGGGAAACGCAGTAGCTTTGCATACCAGCAAAACCAATTAGAAGACAGAATGAGTATGGAGAAGAAATACCATTCTCAATAGTACCATATATATAGATATATAAGCTTAGAATACAATTAATAAGATACATGTTGGGGAAATTTTAAAAAATAGAAATAGAAATTGTAATGAGACACCAAAAATACAACTTGAATAAAGGGGCCAACACGTCACATTTCTGATGGGATGTTGACTATCATAAAGAAAGAAATCCTTACAAGTTAATTTATGGGTCTGTCCAACACTATCCAAATAAAGTTTCAATGCAATATTGTTATTTGATATAATCAGTATAGTTTCTCTTGAAAAAGTAAGTGGTACCAATAGCTCTTTTAGAACAAAGTAAGAAATGCCACTAAATTCTGAAAATAATTTAAAAAGAAAGAAAATCATGTTTCTCACACAAGAAAAGTCCGATCAACAGAACTAAACAAGTAAACCTGAAATAGGCCAAGTACATGTAAGAACTTATTAAAAGAAAAGAGCCATCGCGGGCTTCCCTGGTGGCGCAGTGGTTGCGAGTCCGCCTGCCGATTCAGGGGACGCGGGTTCGTGCCCCGGTCCGGGAGGATCCCACGTGCCGCGGAGCGGCCGGGCCCGTGAGCCATGGCCGCTGAGCCTGCGCGTCCGGAGCCTGTGCTCCGCAACGGGAGAGGCCGCAACAGGGAGAGGCAACGCGTACCGCAAAAAAAAAAAAAAGAGTCATGGCAAATCAATGGGTAAAGACTAGAGTCTTATATAAATGGGGTATGGAAATTGACAATTTGGGGGAAAAATTAGATCCTCACTTCATATCATAGAAAAAAATAAATCCTAAATGCATTTTCAAAAAAAAAAAAAAAAACCACACAAAACTAGAAAAAACATTCTAGCTTAAATTAAAAAATCAATATATCAATATTTGATTAAATATCTACAATAAAAATTTTCTCTGTATCAGAAAACACAGTACCAAATATGAAAGACAAGGGGTTAATATCCCTAATTAATAAAGAATCAATACTGGCTGCGTGAGAACAGTGCAATATACTAAATCAATGGGCAAACAGCACTGACAGCTACGTTGACAAGGTTTCTTGGAATCAGAAACTGCTGATGTGAAAGTGAACTGGCCCACTTTTCTGGAAAGAAATCTAGCAATTGGAATTAAAAGCACTGAACAAAGTCATACCTTTTAATCCAGTAATTCCACTCTGGAAATGTATCCTAAGGAAAGCTGAAACAAGAACTGAAAGCTGTGCACCCAAGTTCCTGATCTCCGTGTTATTTATAACGTAGAAACACGGCAACCAAACTAACTAGCCTTCCAGGGGACTATTTAAGACAAGCCTGATCCTAGAGGGAAGATTTTGTAAAAGCCACTGAAGTTTTTGTTTGAAGAATTTTTGTAAAATGTGAAAATGTTCATGCTATAATTTCAAGTAAAACAAGATACAAAACTTTGCATTGATGAGATTCCAAGTACAAACAAATGCATGGGAGCATGTGGAAATGCCCTGATATGCCTACACGTGCTGGCCCCTGAAACAATGGTGGGAATGTGTGCATTTTTTCCTTCTCCTTTACATTTCTCTCTACTTTCAAAGTTTTTGAAGCTAAGTATGTGCTTTTAGGATGATAGAAACTTGAACATGCCTGTCGGGAGTGAGCAAGCCTCCGTTGGTGGGAGAGGTTGGAAAATAGGTAAGAAGGAGGGGCAGTGATGGAGGTATGCCCTGTAGGACAGAAGAAATGGGACCAAAGGTTCCTGCGGAGGTACTGGTCATGCCACCTGTAGGAGGAAGTGTGTGTCTTCCCCAGAGAATGAAAGAAAAGAGAAGAGGCAAGTAGGTGACATTTTATGTCAGCGGCAAGAAATTGAAGGAATTCATGCTTCTCTCTCAGTTTGCTCTAAGATTCTTGGTAACCTTCAGAGATGGGGTGGGGCTGTGGAAGGGCTAGAAGGCTTGAGGCTCTAATCTGGAATCAAATAAACTGGTGATGGGAGACGATGCAAGATGAGGCCAAGCCCATTGTGGATCTCTGTGAAATGGAGACCACAATTCAGACTGGGAACCATTAGCACAGTGGAGTGATTTCCAGGGAACCCCAAATGGCATTGGGGGTACCCAGAGCCATTCTGTGGGCTGCCCCTGGGTCCACACTCCCCTGCCTAGTAGTTGAGGCTCCTGAGCTTTGCTGGGGATGCGAGTTCTACTGTTGCTGTGTCTCATCCATCTTTGCATGTCTCCCAGGCTCTGAGCCAGCAGATCAAGAAAAGCATTAAATAAAGGGGACACCTGAAATGCAGGCATCATTCTGTTTAAAGGTGATGAATTGGGCCTGTATGTTCAATTCCATTGCCTTTGCATCTCATGGAAATAACCAAAGAAATACTAGGGTTAAACAAAAAAAATCATCCTGGAATGCAGATAGGTATGCCAGCCTTATGCCACGAACTTCGTGGTCATTCTGTGTACCACTCAGCAACTCGTAGATACCACATGTAATTTCCCCTCCCAATGTTCTTTTTCATGATGGAATGTGAAGGTCAGGTTCCGTTGTGGTTTCTTTAAGCACCAGGCCTGGGCATCTATTGGAAGAACCCAAACTGTCCACTGAAATGAAATGAAATGACTCGCCTGGCTCACTAAGAATTTCCTCTGTCAACTTGAAGGGGAGTCTGTGGGCTGCTTTTCTGGGATGCGCCGGGGGAAGTGCTGCCCTTCTGTGCCTTGACATATCAATGGCCAAGGCGCTTGGAGGTTTCCCTCCCAGATTTCTGAACTGCTGTGATCTCTGTTCCCCGAAGGCCCATTTCCCCTTCCTGACCCCCTCCCCTCTCAGCTCCGCACCCTCTGAAACACACCCAGAGTGCAAAAATCCACTTCCTCTGCCCCACTGTGCTCTCCAGCTCTCTCCAGACTTTACTCCTTAGTCTTAAAAAAAGTCCTTTTGGGGTCACTATAACTGTGCCTGTTTTTGGTGAAATGTCTTACTAATGGCCCTAGAGTGTATTGTGAAAACCCATATCGTGCTTCCGGAATATAAAAACATGAAAGATCCAATGGAAACATCTCAGTAGGAATCGGGCAGCAGTGCCCAGAGGCTATTTTTAAATTCTGCGTTCTGCTGTTTGGGGAGCTGCCCGTCTCCTGGGATTCCTGCTGGATTGCCTGAATCGCTGGTGCTGGAGGCTATCTGTGTGCTCAGGTTTGGGGCCAGTGCAGCCATGAGGCTGAAGTCGAGGTGCTTGCCCAGGAAGGAAGCTGGTGAGCAGGGATGGGGGTGGCGTGGGTATGGTGGTACCCAGCTGGATGCTGAGCCACTGGGGGAAGCTGCCAGAGCTGTGGGCTGTGGGAGCAGCGAGGGATGGTCAGGCTGCAAGATCGGCTCCCCGCAGGCAGTGAGGCCTGGAGAAAATGGGTTTTCCTGAAACATCACGGCAGAACACCCCCGTCACCCCTAACCAATCTCTTATCTTTTCTCTGTATAGGGGAGCCTTGGATGTTGGTTCGAGTCATGGTACTCACTTTGGGCTGCCTCTCAAAGCCCTGAGGCACTCGGCTGAGTGAAGGGCCCCATGCCCCTCAGTAGGGAAGCCGCCCATAATAGGTCCCTTCCTCCCTCTCCCTGCCTTGACCGGCTTGGTTTCTCTTCACAGCACTTGTCACTGTCTGATATTGTCTGATATTGACCTGTCTCCTCTTACCAGAATCTGAGATCCACAAGGCCAAGGATTTGCTTTTGTTCATCACTAGAGTCACCCTGGCATGTAGTAGGTGCTCAATAAATATTTGTGGTGGAAAAAAGGGAGGAATGGGGGCGGGGGGCGGAGTTTCTCCTTTCTCCCAAGAGCAGCTAAAAGGCCGTTGCTGTGTCTTCTCCGTTGGGGACCATCGCGCTGAGGCCAGCTGCCTCCCTCTGAGACGCCAGCCTTGATCACGAGCTTCGTCTGTTCTCTGCTCTCTGCTCCCTCGGGTGATGCCCTAGCTGAGGTCTCCTCTGAACGGTGGGACTAAGAACTTCCAGCCGAGGGCAAACGACCACAGATGGTGCAAAAGCAAAGCAGCTTAGGAGCCCTAGAGCCGCCTTCTCTGGATGAGTGGGGAGAGCCCTCCCTGTCAACGTAGGTCCTTTGAAATTCGCCAGGTATGTCTGCTCTGACGCTCGGGAAAGGCCCCGAAACATGCAGCTGTGTCGCTGCCACAGCTCCAGGCTCTCCTTCTGTGTCATACCCTGCTGTCCTGGGGGCCTGGGCTCCGAGGACAGAGCCTCTCTGGTCTGGACCACTTGCCCTGCCCCTCAGGACCTTGCCTCCCTCCTTGCAGAGGGTGGGGTAGGGCTGTGTGTTCTGTGAACGTGTGTTGGCTCTCTGTGTGTTGAAGAAGCTGAGGCAAAAGCCCCCTGTCCCCATGCAGAAAGCCTTGCACTCAACCTTGCTAACTGACCGCATGTCCAGTGGGTGCCTCACGGCCCATCCCTTCAAACCCCAGTGTACAAATCCTAGCGACTAACCCCTTTGAGGGTCTCTTTAGAACAAGGAGAATCTTCTCCCGTTCCTGGCATCCCTCCACCTTTTGAGAATCGAAGCTTCCAAGCCAGATTCCTGCAGCTTGAATGGAACTTGCTCTATTAATGTGTGTGCGTGTCTGCACCAAGCGGGCACCTGTGTTTCTGGGACAATTGCCATCTGGAACCGTGTGACTTCCTCACTGTGCGCCTATTTCTGGACTCAGAGGGCAATTGGCTCCGAAGCGGGCATCCTCTCCCACATCCTCCAGCTGCTCAGCAGACCTGACTCAGACGCCCCACTCCTGCTCAGCTGGCTGGCTTGGCCGCTGGGGGTCCGGCAGGCATGGCGCTCACCCCAGGTTCCTGCACAGCGGCATCAGTGGGTCAGACACTCGGGCCAGGCAGAGAGAATGTCCTGGAAGTCAGCCTTGGGCCTCCACCCTCCTCCGTGTGTCCTCTGTCTTGGGCTGGCTCCTCTGCTGGCAGCTCAGCGGCTGCAGCGGGTCCAGAGCTTCCACTTGTCACCACACCACCCGGCGTGGCAGAATCACCTGGGAGCCCTCAGGGACCAGAGGGGAGGCCGGGATGTGTATCGCGGCGGCCAAGGCCACCACCTCTCGTGTCTCCGTGACTCCCGCCCAGCCTCAAGCCCCGCCCCGGGCAGCAGGTGTGGGAGTGCAGAGGTGATCCTGGAGACGGAGACGGGAAGCCCTTCACCGTGTGCGCTCGGGGAACACTTGCCTCTTATGTCACTTTTGATTTTTTATTTTTACTGTGAACAGAAAAGTAAAACTTAGAACAACCCCGTGAGGAAGAAGAAGCTCTAAATTCAGATCTGACCAGGTGTTACCTCCTAGGGCTGGTTTAGAAATAGGAGAAAAATGGACTGGGGGGGCTGCCCTGGAGACACCGGCACCCGGCACCTGCTTAGAGGTGGAACCAGGTTGCGGAAAGCTGGGAGCGGGGCAGGACGGCGTTGAAATAAAGCCGGGGGGAGAAAGTCCGCCTCAAGTGCTGAGGTGGGAAATGTGAGCTTGTTTCATACATAAAACACACGTGGGGAAGCATAACATTTCTAACAATAAATATTTAAAAACCAGACCATTTCAATTCCGTTCAGAATCTTGTTTTTGTATGATACAATATTTCCACAGAAGGTACTGGTCTGGAGCGATTTGTTTTAAGAAACGTCAGATTCTGTTAAGTTTCATACATTGGCTTTGGGAGTAATTGTAAAAATGGTGCTATGTTTTGAATAATTCAAGATCTAAACACAAAGAAAATTTAATAAAATTAGAGAAAATAGGAGACTATGAAAGGCGGGACCTTATTACTCTTGATAGGAAATGACTGGGTAGCAACAGGCATATGGGAAATTATATATATATAATTATATATCTATATCTATCTATCTATATATATATAAAGGTACCAATAATATATATTATGTTGTATGTATTATGGTATATATTTTATGGTATATTATGAAATATTATGGTATATAATATATTTGGCATATATAATAGCTATATATATCATGAATATATATATAATCATGGATATATATATATATATAATGGATATATATCATGGTATATATATATTATGGTACACATTATAATATATATTATGGTATATATATTATGGTACATATATTATGGGGTGTGTGTGTGTATATATATATATATATATATACATATATATACGCACACACAGTACATATATTATGGTGTATGTATATGGTAAAACACAGTCCAATATGCCATCAGCTAGTAAGGTAAGCACTGAGTAGAGAAAAGCCATAAATACTGATACATAAATATGTATATATAAAGATATCCTAAACCTAATAGACCTAACAAAAAGAAAAATGACAAACTGGAAAAATATATTTAGCACATATGCCAGACAAAAGGTTAATATGACTACAAAGAGATCTCCCAAATTGATAAGAAAAAGACTTACTCAAATAGAAACCTGGTCAAGGGAAAAGCAGTTGACTCTTCCCTTAATATGATGATTGTTTAAGAAAAGCACACCCCATCCTTTCGAAAAGATTGGCTTCATGGAAACGCTTCAGATACTTGTTGGGTCCCTCACAGGGCGGGGACGGTGAATGATGGAAGACGCCTGGAAGCTGTCAGAGACTGGGCAGCAGGGATCTGGGCTGAGTTCCCTGCTCTGCGAGGAGTTGTAGCAGGAGACACGCAGGGATCAGGTAGACACCTGGGAGAACGTGGCTGCACAGAAAGCTAGTGTATATCCTGGAACCTAATATAAGGAAACGGAAATCTCTGCTCCTGCTCCCCTGCCTGTGGCAATAACTATCTCTTTCCTCTGTTCTCCTCCTTTTTGGAGCCTCACCTCTGTGCCTGTACTGTGTTCCTGTGCCCACCTCAGGCCCACTCTCTGGAACTACCCTCATCAGCATTCTCTCCACCAGCAGCCAGCACTGGAGAGATGTGTGTGGTGGTCCACGAGATCCAAGGAGTAAACGGTGGCTGGGGTGCCCATGAGACCAGCATGTGTTTCCCGCATGATTGAATGGCCAGGGAACTGTGGCCATAGTCACCAGGGAGTCTCAGGGGCTGTGTGACACAGTGGGGCACCCACTTGGGACCCCCCAAGGTTGTGGATGGTAGCTGTCTACCGACACTGGTGGACGGCGATTGCTCGGTTGACTGACCAGATAAATGCCGATACCGTTCAGCCCACAGACACGTGCGGCTTAATTGCCTGTGGAGCGGGTCCTGACGTTACAACCTAGAGAATCATGATTTTCTCCCCTTCACTTTCTCAGGCAGTGCCACAGCCACCCTGCAGCCGCACGAGCCAGCAACTCAGAGTTCATTCTTGACACCACCCTGTCCCTCATGCCTCAGAGGTAAGCTGACCACATCATTTGTTGTTCAAACCGAGTCACTTTGGGGATAAAGGGAGGAGCCATTCAAGATTATGAGGAATGAACAGCCATAAACCAGGCTGCCCCAGTGAATCGAAACTTACATCCACCCAACTCACAGCCTACCCACCACCTGCTTCTGTGAACTCGTAAATCTCTCTCAGATCTCTCCCCTTCCCCCACCCACACCACCCTGGCCCCAGTTACCATCTTCTCTTCCCTAGGCTGAGGTCCACCCGCATGCATACTGGTTTCCAGCCAAGTGATCGTTTCAGATGATCACACAGTTCCTGCTGTGATGGAAAAGCCTACCCGATTACTGAATATACATGTAACGCTTTGGGATTAGAAATTCCTCTTATCTAGAGCTCCAATTTGGTTTCCACTGATAATACTTGCTCTCATGTGCCTACGGTGTTTGGGTTTCCACCGAGTTCCAGTGTGAATTTGATATTTGTGTGGCAGTCCCTCCCCCCACTCCACCCCCTGCCAAATTCGCTATTTAGTCCCATAGCTTTGGGGGATTATCTGAATCCAACAACTCCTATTTTACGTTTCATTCTTTGAAAAACAAATTCTAGATCCCACTGAACATTTTAGTTCTCTTCCAGATATTCTTTTAAGGGGAGAGCTAGCAAGAAACAAGGGAGCTGTGAATTACCAAAATTGCTCCATTTTTATTTTTATTTTTAAAATGTTACACAGAAATACAACGGATCGAAGCCAACATCACTATTACTTAACAAACTTTAATGGTCAAAGACATTGTTACCAGAAATCTGCATAACATCTAAAAGAAATAGCAACAACGTTATAGCTTGGAAGCGTCTGTTTTGATAATAGCATCGTTTTACAGAGCAGATTGGACACATTCACGTGTGGTGAAAGTCCAGGCACGTGTTCTTAAACACCAAACACATCCACAACACTTGGGCTGGGAGGTGGGGGATGGAATTCAGCAAAAATACATACCTAAGTAATGCATGGTTAGGACTCCCAGGTAAAAGATGCTGTCGTCTAAAAACAGTTTCAGAATAACTTAAGCGCTTTAGAGAGGAAAGGTTTGGGGCGGTACCTCTTCACATACTGTCCTCAACTTAGCGACGGAGAGAAACCACACGTTCACAGGGTGTTGCGCTCACGAGGGCCAAAAGCTTTTCCCACCCAAAGCATTGTGCAGCGGCTCCGTGCCTCTGGATGCAGCTCTAGGGAGCAACCTCAAAGCGGTCAAAGGTGGGGCGAGTAACTCCAGGGCCCTCGTCTTCTCTTACCGTCGTCTGTCTCCTGCCCAGAGGTAGCGGCCCTTTGTACACGTGGGTCCCACCAAATCAATGCAATGAACATCTGAAGCTTCATCATCGAGAGAAACAAAGCAAAATAAAACAACAAGCACAAAAGGAATCTCACGGATGACGGTTGTAGCAAGCTGAATTATGGCCCCTAGAGACATCAGGTCCTAGTCCCCGTGACCTATGAATGTGACTTTAGTTGGGAAAAGGGTCTCTGCAGTGAGATTAAGGGAAGGATTTGCAGATGGGTTACGGATGATCGAGGTGGGCCTTGAGCATAATCACGAAGACCCTCATGAAAGAGGGACCGAGAGAGACTTTACTCACATAGACAAGGAGGAGGCCGTGCGAGACAGCGGCAGCGACTGGACCGATGCGGCCGCAAGCCGAGCGATGCCGGCAGCCACCGGAAGCTGATAGGGGTTAAGGAATGGATTCTACCCTAGTATCCTTGGGAGGGAGCACGGTTCTGCTGGCACTCTGATTTCAGCCCAGTGCAATGGATTTTGGACTTCTGAACTCCAGAATGTGAGAGAATCCATTCCTATTGTTTTAAGCCACCAAATTTGCGGTAGTTTGTTACAGAAGCCACAGGAAAGAAATACAACTGACTGTCTCAGGCAGGCTTCTTGGGTCTCAAGCAAAGGAAATTCCTGCTGGCTATAAAGAAAGCAACTCACGGGACGTTTACAAGAGCTCCAAGAATCAGGGATATTAAGAAGGTAGATCTAGCATCTGGCCAGGGGTTCCAGTGATGTAGTGTTACAAGTGTAGAGTGGAATGATTAAGCTACAGCAATGGGTTTTCTCCTTATCAGACAGGCCCTAGGTAGCAGGCACTGTGCAATCTTTACCCACCTTTCAATCCTCACAAAAGCCTGGGCCAGCCTGGATAAGCCACTCATCTAAGGCAACTTAGTTAGTGGCTAGGACTCTAATTCTTAACTGCATTAGATATTTTTCCATTGCATCAACCTAGCTCCTTTTAGAAGTGCAAATAAAACCTGTTTAACACTGACCTTTGAGACACAGAGAACAGTGAGCCAAGATTTCATGGAATTTCTTAAAGCCCAGTTCTCCATATTAAGATGTCCCCAAACCATGGAAGATAACTCTAAGCTTAGCAACTTTCAGCATTGCATGAGTCATTCATTCAGTGTCTTATGACTTTTGCCTCTTTGCAGTGTCAGGGCTCCAAGAGCATCCTTGAGAATGTTAGGGCAGCACCTCTGTTATCCAGCTCCACCTATAATTCGATCCTTTACCTGCACGTGCTTTCCGTTTTCTCCATCTCCCCCTTCCATCAACGAACATAAAATACATTGTTCTAGAAAAGTCCACTACTACATGAAAGGCTGATTTTGAAGGTTTGTATTCTGATGTATCAGCTTCAAGCTGATTTCCTCACAGTTAGAACTTACAGCTAGGTCCCCTCGCTAACACTCCTGGTGCCTCCCCCTTGCGAATCAGCAGCCCAGGGTGTCTGAATCACCCCACCAATGGTTCATGCCACTTCGCCACTGCAAACTAAACAAATTCTTTCCACGTTAGCCGGAGGGTTAAAAAAAGAAGTCGTGCTCCAGAGGAGAGAGAGATCATTTTGAAATGAGCACTAGAAAGAAAATAAAAGGGAAACAAGACCTCAGTAGACCGTGTGCTGATGGACCTGACCGACTTCCTTCCTTTCTGACTTCTGATGTGGCAGCCTCCCCATCGGGGCTTTCCACGGAAAGCTGTGGGTCCAGGCCAGGGGACAGGAGGGGCAGAACCCACCCACTGGCCTGCGGCCAAGGACAGAAGTTCCCTGTAACAAAGCTCTAAGTTCTGTACCAAAATGCCCCGTGCCGGGGTGCAGCCGGGGGAGTGCCTCCACCATCTTCCTTCCTAAGGAGCACACCCACCTCTCACCCTTTCTTCCTCATATTTAAGCTACTGTTTCCTGAGGCTTCCAGTGTGCATTACGTCATAGCTGCAGAGCCACAGCCAGGCGCATGGGTGACCCACAAAGGCTACGATCTGACGCTGTTCAGATGGAGTTTCAAGGATGAGGATGAGATGGGCCCTGCCTGGGGGGAGGGGGAGGAGGCTTAGAGTCTCTAACTGCTGTCTCAAGGGGTTCCTCTCTCCACCCCAATCTGTGTGCCCTCTCAGCAAAAAGAAAGCCTTACATAGCAGAACCTGTCCTCCTGGGAGGGTGACGTAGGAAGTGTCAGCCCCGTGTCCTTGGGCGCAGAGGGTCTTCTGAGTGGTCTGATGGTGGTCCCATCTCTGAGCTGCTTTCATGTCGTCTCTCTCTTCGCACCCCAAGGTCCAGCTTGTCCCCCCCTCCCTGCCCCAGCTTGCTCTGTCCTCCTCCTTCCCCCACCTCCTCCTCCTCTTCTTCGCCCCACCCCCACCCACCCCTCCTCCTCCTCTCCTTCCCACAGAGAATGCACAGAGGTCAGCTTTCTCTTCCGTCCTGGTCTCCGAGGCCCTTGCTCAATGCTCAGCTCTGCACTGCAAACGTGGCACACACAACTTGCTTCACATTCTCTTCTGGATTTGTCTCTCAGCCACAGGCAATGCCTTTTAAATGCCCCGTGGAATTTAGTGGAAACCTTTTCTTGTCAAGGTGACATTGCAGTGATGAAAACAGTAATTAGAAGTTTGGGGAAATTCCATCGTGGAGTAGAAGAATTATGATTTAGTGGACTAAATAGTGCCTCCCCCCAAAAAAAAAATACCAGTGTACTTGGGACCTCTGAATGTGACCTTATTTGGAAATATGGTATCTTTGCAGATGTAATTAGGTAAGATGAGGTCATCCTGAATTTAGGGTGGGCCCTAAATTTAATGACTGCTATGTTTATAAGAAGGTCAAGTAAAGACACAGAGGTACACAGAGAGGGAAGGCATGTGGCAACAGAGATGGAGGTTGAAGTGATGCGTGTACAGCTACCAGAAGCCAGGAGAGGCCTGGAATAGATTCTTCCTCAGAGCTTCTGGAAGGAACCAAGCCTTGGTTTTGGACTAGTGGCCTCCAGATCTATAAGAGAATAATTTCTGTTGTTTTAAGACACTAGCTTGTGGTACTTTGTTATGGCAGCCCTGAGAGATGAGTACACTGGCTACTCAGACGCTTGGGCTCTATCCCACAGAAGGATGGATTTCTCACTTTACCTCACATCAAAACAGAGCCCATAACCACGGAAAGGGTCCACCGCAATGACTCTCGTTCCCAGGCATCAAGAAAGCAAGGCTGAAGACAGCATCCTTGACCCAAATTGGACGTTTAAGGAATCTTCCAGTCGGAAATAAGAAACTGCAAGCATTTTCATGACAGGGATTACAGGGTAGTGGAGATCTTTTTTCCCTTCGTTCAACCATTCAGTGGTTGAAAATTCTTTTGCAGCAGCAATTTAAATGGTAGCTTGACTGTTTAATTTTTCCACCTACTGAGTTGAAGAGTAAAATAGAAAACCATACAGAGAACAGAAGTAGAATTGCTCCTTCAGGGGAGCTGCTACCTGACCTCTCCTTCCCAGACCCCTAGACATGTCTCAGAAATGTCCTCCAGCTGGCTACCAGGAGAAAAAGTGTGGGGACATGGTGAATTTACCTACAACTAACTAGGGTTTTAGTCAGCTCACCTCTTGCAAATCAGATGTGTGTGCGCGCGCATGCGCCTGTGTAGTTCTTTCCATTGCGTAGACCAGAGGGTGGGATTTCAGAGGGGTTGAAATACTTCCTTTCAAGAACCTGATGAGCTTCTCTGGAATGCCGGCGTCCGGAAGCTTCTCTGTTCAGTGACTGTTAATCCTCTATTGAGAGCTGATAATGAGGTTTTTTTTTTTTTTTTTTTTTTTTTTTTTATCCTTTAGATGGGTAACAGGAGCATGATTTTCTTTTCTTTTCTTTCTTTTTTTTTTTTTTTTCCGCCTGCAGTGTCTGTGCAAGTTATTTCTTGGCCCATTAAAACGTATCACTGCTTAGCACGTTGGTTTTCACATTTGACAAGATGATTAACAATTGACTTTTCTTTGTTAAAAAAAGGGGAAGCTTCTCCCCTCAGACAATGAGTGTGTTCTGAAGATAAGCCCAACTCAAAGTTCCACACACTTCTTTCTTTTCTCTCACGTGTTTGCTTTTTCAGCTTAAGTTTCCAAAGCAAACTCTGCAGATGCTGCTGAATCGATCGCATGTTACTGTACCAGCTAAAGCAGATAACAACGATTGCTTTTGTTTTAATCATGACGGCCTCGGATGGGAGGATGGACTCAGAATGCTGAACTGACTTCTTTTGTTTTTTTTTTCCAAAAGATCTTTTTAAAACTCCTTCGAGGCAAGTAGGGGTAAACATTTTCACTCTCAACTCACGCAGGAAATAAATGCAGTGGAAGAGAATTAGTGGAGAGGGGGGTGAGGGAGAAAAGCCTCTGGAATCCTTTTTGTGCTTCATCAAAAGGTCACAAAGCCCTCTGTGTTCTTTCCCTCCTGAGGGTCTAAACCTGAATGTCTTTAGATGAGTCATTGCTCCGCCCTGTCCGCTCACCGCAGGTGGCCACTGTGCACCTGAAATGTGGCTGCTGGCAATGGGGGTTGTTCTCTAAATAGGAGGTGGATGCTAGGTTTCAAAGATATAGCACCCAAAAAAGCAATTAAAATATGTCATTAATAATGATAGTTTTGAATGGGACACCAGCTGATGCACTACGTATTTGCCTTTGCTTTTTTGTGGATTATCTAACTTGCAGACTCCTTGAAAACATATCTCCTCAAATCCAACAAGGAATGCAACTTCTATGAGATTCCTGAAATAAAAGGGGTAGGGGTCAAGCACTTCTGGGAAAAGCTGCAGCAGAGTCCCCTTGGGAACTTGAAAAGAGGTGAGCAAATAAAAGGTTCCCACGGTCCTGCAACGAAGAAAGGCTCCTAATTTTGTCAAGATGGCATTTCAGAAATGCGTGCCCACACGACCCCTACCCCATCCTTTTTAAACGTTGGCTTAATACCAATTAATTTGTCGAGTAACCACTCTTCAGCAAACCCAGTTGGGTGGATGTGTAAGGACTTGAATGGCTGCACTGAGCAGAAGAGCACCCAATGGAAAAATGAGGCAAAGCTTGGGACCCGCAGTCCACAGGCAAGCACTCCATTTAATGGATGGGTTATAATAAGAGCATGTTGGGGCCTTTTCCTCTTTGCAAACATGTGCCTGTATCCAGAGGGCCCAGCAGCAGGGACTGAAAGTCCAGTGCTGTCCGATCTTACCTGCGCAGCCCAGTAGTACTTCTGACACCTTGCCTTGAAAGCAGCTTGAAATCGATGAACTAGGCACTTTTTTTTTTTTTTTTTTGGTGGTACGTGGGCCTCTCACTGCTGTGGCCTCTCCCTTTGCGGAGCGCAGGCTCCGCGGCCATGGCTCACGGGCCCAGCCGCTCCACGGCACGTGGGATCTTCCCGGACCGGGGCATGAACCCGTGTCCCCCGCATCCGCAGGCGGACTCTCAACCACTGCGCCACCAGGGAAGCCCTGAACTAGGCACTTTAACAACAAAGAATGAAGAGGAAATTTTGAGTTTTGTGTTAACAAGGTCATCGTGTTGGGTCAATATCTTTCTCAACAACAACCAGCAGATGTGTAAGTAGAGATAAACATCTCCATGTCTCGCTCGGAATGAGTCTTTAGCCCAAATCTCTGTGGGCTTGAAAGACAGCGCTTGAAGAATGGGGCTGTTTCTCGATCTTAAATGCAGAGGGAGGGAGGGTGGACAAGAAGGCAGCTAAGAAGAATGGGTGGAGATGGATGAGGCCAGTCAAGCCAGATTAGGATGAAGGATTTATAAGCCATGGGATGGGCACTCTGCAGGCATTTCAAATATCTCCAGGGACGACCTCATGGCCTGGTTTTCTTCTTTTCGGTTCTGGGCTAAGAAGGAGGTGGGTCTGGGGGAAAAGTAAATGCACTGTTGGGTGGAGGAATGGAAAAGCATTCCAGAAGTTGAAATTCTTTCTTTATATCCTGATGCTTGCTTGTATTTGGGGAAAAAAACCAAAACAGGAAAACCCCTGAGTTTGGGTTTTTTATTTGGTAATGGTAAGTGTTAAAATTTTCAAACGTTTATGTTTGATAATTGTTAAAATAGGAAGGACAAAAATTATATTTCAGAGGATTTATATTCTTACGTTTCTAATGTATACATATATTTTAAAAAATTCTCTAGTCGACTTTTTACTTCCCCAAGGTCTGAAAAGAATTGAAAGCTAAAAGATCACAGTGCTGTCAGATCATCACCCATACTTCTCTCTGACACACATGAAGACATTCGAGCTGAATGTTCCTTCTTATCTGACTTATTATGCTAATTGGCTCCTGGGCAACATCAACTGCCTCCTACGTTTTTCAGCTTTCCCACAATCCTGTGGGCTGTGGCTCACTTACCTTGGTGGTCTTCTCATCTGCCAACACATTCACGTCCTCTAAGACCTGGGCACCGTACAGCCTTCCCACTTACAGCCTTCCTTTCCTCCACGAGTCTCCCCAGGCAGCAGTCCTGTGAGTGACCCAGCAACACACCGTATCCTGACTCTTCCTTTCTTAGCTTCTGTGTCATTCTTGCCACACTCACATTCACGGTCAAAGCAGGGAACTGGTGATGCGCTGAACTGCACTAACGCCAATGCCTTGCTCACTACCCCCAGATGATACCAGCCGTGGGGCATGAGGGGTCAACGGTGCTGTCAACAGCGAGATGGCAGAGCCCTGGTTGTCCCTGTACTGAGTTAACCTCCTAAGAGCTTACAGGGAAGATGGGGTGGAAATCCTTGAACTGGTTCGTGATATCGTCTTGAAATACATGGTGTTCTGGTAACTTCCTGGAGAGCAGGGTCCCTGTTTTGTGCTGATTTCCCTTGTGCCTAACTGAGCCCCCTGCATGGATCTGTGTATATCAAGTGTCTAGTTCATTGCTGGGACTAGACCAGGAGCCCAGAAGAAAGTCTTTGTCTACTTCCTGCTGGGTTCTGTTTCTGTTCCCAGGTAAACAGGGGTGGGAGCAGAGCGGGGGTGGGTACCGAGGACTTAAGCTGACTGTTCAGTGGTGCCCTTTTCTGCTCTGTTTCTCAGCTGCCTGGGGACAAAAGTGTCTGTTCCAAAGGGACAGATTGGAAACTTAACTAGAGGGTTTAAAATGAAAACAGCAACAACAACAGAAAACAAGGATGTACACGCCTTAAGAAAACTAGCTCCTCAAATTCACAGCAAAATTATTTGAATCAGGATGAGGATGAATTTGTCCACTGTGGTCGACAGAATTTGCCTGAGAACTGAAGCAGCCCCTCAGCTGGATGTCAAACATTGAATTACAGGTTGAAGCTTGTTGGGTGATTATACACATCAATAGAATCCAGGCTTATAGTCCCTAACATACCTAAGGGGTATTGTAATCGCCTATAACGGATCAATTGCTCTTATTTTCCTAGAGCTATTTTTCTACACTTCCAACCAGGTCTGCTCCATCACCTGGAATCAGAATGTTTTCTCCCTCTGACAAAGTTGGTTGCGAAGGCTTCCTATTTTTTTTTCTTAAGAATCAATGTTAACAGTTGATTATTTCAATTCCTAAGTCAGCAAATACATACGTGTGTGTGTGTGTGTGTATGTGTGTGTCTGTGTGTATACACAGCTTTATTGATGTATAATTTACATATCATAAAATAATTGATATTTACATATACACAAGTATACAAGTTAACAATATTTAGAAAATGTATGGAATTATACAGACATCATCACAACTCAGTTTTAGAACATTGCCATTGCTCAAAAATAATTTCCTTTTATCCTCTTTCAGTCACTTTCCATTCTTGCCTCCACCCCCAGGCAACAACTAAATTGCTTTCTGTCCCTACAGATTTGTCTTTTCCAGACATTTCATGGAGTAATACAATCTGTAGTTTTTTGTGTCTTCTTCTTTCACTCAGCATAATGTTTTTGAGGTTCATCCAACTTGTAGCATGTATCATTCCTTTTTATTGCTGAGTTGTATTCCATTGTATGGATGTACTACATTTCATTTTTAAAAAGTATATTTTGGGACTTCTCTGGTGGTGCAGTGGTTAAGAATCCACCTGCCAATGCAGGAGACACAGGTTCAATCCCTGGTCCGGGAAGATCCCACATGCCGCGGAGCAACTAAGCCCGTGCGCCACAACTACTGAGCCTGTGCTCTAGAGCTCGGGAGCCACAGGTACTGAAGCCCTCGGGCCTTAGAGCCCATGCTCCACAACAAGAGAAGCCACCGCAATGAGAAGCCCACGCACCGCGACAAAGAGTATCCCCCGCTCGCTGCAACTAGAGAAAGCCCGCGCGCAGCAACGAAGACCCAACGCAGCCAAAAATAAATAAATAAATAAATTTTTAAAAGTATATTTTGTATAGAAACTGTTTGACGCAGGGATAAATGTATTAGGAGTCTAGAGAAGATTCAAGATATGGTGTTTACTCTGAAGGTCCTTAAAATTCAACTGGAGAGGCAAAATTAAGACATATGCAACAATAAAAAATAATTGTAACTATGTGTGGTGATGCATGTTAACTAGGCTTATTGTAGTGATCATGTCGCAATATTTACAAACACTAAATCATTATGTTGTACACCTGAAACTAATATACAGTTGAACCACATGGGTTTGAGCTACATGGCTTCACTTATATGCAGATGTTTTTCAATAGTAAAAACTACAGACTACATGTTCTGAGGTTGGTTGAATCCATAGGTGTGGAACAGTGGAGACAGAAGAACCGTGTATATGGAGGGCCAGCTATAAGTTGTATGCAGATGTTCAACCATATGGAGGGTCAGTGTTCCTGACCCCGTGTTGTTGAAGGGTCAACTGTAATATATCAATTATAGCTCAAGAAAAAAGAAAAATGCCTTGGAGAGAAAAGTAACATTAATTTTTTCAAATTAATTTTTTGAAGTATAGTTGATTTACAATGTTGTGTTAATTTCTACTGTACAGTAAAGTTATACATATATATACATTTTTTCATATTCTTTTCCATTATGGTTTATCCCAGGATATATTGAATATAGATCAGCTATATTGAATACAGTTCCCTGTGCTATGCAGTAGGACCTTGTTGTTTATCCATCCGATATGTAATAGTTTGCCTCTACTAATCCCAAACTCCCAATCCATCCCTGCCCCTCCCCCTTGGAAACCACAAGTCTGTTCTCTATGTCTGTGAATCTGTTTCTGTTTTGTAGATAAGTTCATTTGTGTCGTATTTTAGATTCCACCTATAAGTGATATCATATGGCATTTGTCTTTCTCTTTCTGATTTACTTCACTTAATATGAAAATCTTTAGGTCCATCCATGTTGCTGCAAATGGCCTTATTTAATTCTTTTTTATGGCTGAGTAGTATTCCATTATATATATATACCACATCTGCTTTATCCATTCATCTGTTGATGGACACTTAGGTTGTTTCCATGTCTTGGCTATTGTAAATAGTGCTGCTGTGAACACTGGGGTGCACTACTATTATAAAGTAGTGTTTAAGAAAGATAAACTGGCAGAGCTCCGGAAGATGAATTGCAGTGGAGGAAGCTTGGGGTCAGAGGCATTAGTTGGATGATTCTAGAATAGTTTCCGATAGGACCTAAGTAGAGTTGGCTACAGTGGGATGAAGAGGGGTGGCCCGCCATGGACTCCCCTCGACCACTCTCCCCCAGGCTCCTACCAGCCCTGCCCCCTGGGTGGGGCAGTGGGGAGGCAAGGCTCCCCAGTTCCGATGATATACCAGACAGCCCCGCTTCCAGGTCTGTACTTGCTGCTGGAACTCCCTTGCTTCCTCAGACCTCAGCTCTTCCAGAGAGGCCCCCTGAGTAACCTGACCCACATCATCCACCATGCCATTCATTACCTCACCTCCCTATTGATTTTCTTCCAGAACGCTTATCACAGAGCATGAACCATGATTATGTTGTTTACCTTCTTTTCAGCGTCAGGGCTCTGCCTTTCTTATTCTTGATTTTACCCCTGTGTCTAATATAGTGTCTACCCTAACTCAAAAACTATTCATTGAATGCATGCAACATGCATATGAGACATTTCAAGTAAATGTGGCTAGGACTTGGAAATGAAGGGGTCGAATCGGTTAAAGTTCTTGCTAAGCATGGTAGTATCCTAGAAGACACAGCAGTAGGGGAGAGAAGGGATTCCTGTAGGAACATGAAAAACTGTGTACGGGTATGTAGCCTCTCTGCCGATGCAAGGGGCAGCCACCAGAAACTGCCCGGGAAGGGACAGAGGAAAAAAATGAGGGAAGGCAGTCAGGATTGAAGGAAAGTGTTGGCTCCAGCCACGAGACCAGATACACTTCACACAGACAAAAAAAACAGGAACAACCAAGAGGGTAGATGAACCCCCAAGACGGTCAAAAGGAAAAGGCAAGGACCAAGGCCTGGATGAGGTAGTGCATCCGCAGGCTGTCAGGAACAGGCCTCCTGCTGCTCAGGACTTTCAGCCCATCAGAGCTTCTGCACGGCTTCCAAGCTGCATAGAACTTTGACCCCCTCTCAACTTACTCCCATTGGAAATCTTTACATAACACGTAAGAGCCAGAGGGAGCTTGTAAGGCATTTTGCGAATGTCCTTTGCAGATGAGAAAATTTTAAGTAGAATTGGCTACCCAGTTAGTGGCAGAGGTGGGTCTAAAATCTGACTGCAGGATAGGAAGAGCTACTGGGTTAGAGGCAGAGGTGGGTTTACAATCGGACTACCTGATAGAAGTAGTTACCTGTTTAGAGGAAGAGGTGGTTCTAAGATCTGACTCCCTGTTAGAAATAGTTACCAGGTTAGAAGTAGAGAGGGGTCTAGAATCTGACTCTGATAGAAATAATTACCTGGTTAGAGGTAGAGGTGGATCACCTAAAATTTGACTCCCTGGTGGAAATAGTTACCTGGTTAGAGGTAAAGGTGTGTCTAAAATCTGACTCTGATAGAAATAGTTACCTGGTTAGAGGCAAAGGTGGGTCAACGTATACTCTGACTCTCAGATAGAAGTAGTTACCTGGTTAGTGGCATAGGTGTGTCTACAATCTGACTCCCTGGTAGAAATAGTTACCTGTTTAGAGGCAGAGGTGGGACTACAGTCTGATGCTGATAGAATTAGTTACCTGGTTAAATAAAGAGGTGGGTTTACAATCTGCTACTGATACAAATAGTTACCTGGTTAGAGGTAGAGGTGGGTCTACCTACAATCTGACTCCCTGATAGAAGTAGTTACCTCGTTGGTCAGAGAGGAGGATGTACAGTCTAACTCCTGGATAGAAAAAGTTACCTGGTTAGAAGCAGAGGTGAGTATACAATCTGATCTGATACAAATAGTTACCTAGTTAGAGGTAAAGGTGGGACTACAATCTGCCTCCCTGATAGAAACAGTTACCTGGTTAGTGGCAGAGCTGGATCTACAATCTGACTCTGATAGAAATAGTTACCTGGTGAGAAGCAGAGGTGGGTCTGTGTGTAATCTGACTCCTGTCTTCTCAGTACAATGTCCTCTCCACGTCCCCATATTTCTTAAACTTTGAATTAAAACCACCATATTCTGAATATGCCAAACATCGGTCTAATGTCTTTAGAATTCATTCCTCTCAGTTTTCCTAGCAATCCCTGGGGAGAGAAAATAAATAGTGGAAACTGTATGATACACAATTATTTCAATATTGGAACCACGTTTTTATGAATCCACTAAGCTAAGGGAAGGACCTAGGCTCATCCAGAGACTATAATTAGACATCACACGTGAAAACCAGGGCCTTTTCTGCATGAGTGACACTGAATCCTACTTCGACAGTGGGCTGGTGTGCAGGGGAGCTCATTATCTTGGTTTTAGTAGCCCAGAGACGGGGCTTCCGGAACTGGCTCTTTGGCAGCGTCAGCTAGTGTGAAACGGCCCCAGCTACAAATAGCTAAAAAATTTAGATAAAATAAGACAACGTTCATTTAAAATACACAATTAACAAGAAGGAGAGACCCTCAGATGCTAGAAACAAAAAAGGACTTTTAGCTGCAGTCACCAGGGGTGGGAGTAGGGGGTTATCTGACCCAGAAATTTACCCTACAGCAAGAGACTCTGTCAACACCATATGAAGACAGGAGATGAGGTTTCGGGTAATGAATTAGAACTGAGAACAGTGCATAAAACTGAGATTCCTGAAACTCAGTCCCTGTAATGAAGAGCCGCCCCCCAGGAAAACTCCACCCACCAACATGGCTCTGTCCAAGGCCTCAGAAAGGAAAAAAAAGATATATCTGAATTTATATTATTTTTGTGGTACAACAATCCCTAAGTTAAGCTTCTAACATATAAATTGGTGCTGCATTGGTAATACTCCTGTAGTGATTCAAGTCCTTGAGGTAACAGAATTATCTGAATAGACAAAAAAATTTAGTACATTCAAAGCTATATAAAAAAAGCACTTTTAAAGAAGAAATTAAAATATTAGAAAGAATAATGCGTGATGAAAACAGAACAAGCTGATTGGTAAAAACAAACAAACAAATAAAAACATGAGGGATAGTTTGAGTTAAGGGTAGAATAAAGAATAAATTCGGTTAAGCTCTCTCTCCTTAATTTATGGCTACATCTTCCTTTGGTCTTTTAGTTTCATAAAAGCTTTCGTTTAAAAAACTGTTCAAATGTTCAGCATTGTACCTGGTTGAATAATGACCCTCAAAATTCATGTTTACCTAGAACCTCAGAATGGGGCCTTATTTGGAAATAGGGTCTTCACAAATTTAATCAGCTAAGGTGGGCTCGTATGGATGAGAGTGGACCCTCATCCAATGACTGGTGCCCTCATAAGAAGACCTAGTTAAGCCAGAAAGATATAAAGACAGAGAGATACAGGGAATAAGTCCATGTGATGACAGGGGCAGAGACAGCGGTGATGCAGCTGTAAGCCAAGGAATGCCAAAGGATTGCCCACAACCACCAGATGCTAGGAAGACGCCAGGGAAGATTCGTCCCCAGAAAGTTCAGAGGGAACACAGCCCTGCTGACATCTTTATTTCAGAGTTCTTGCCTCCAGGACTGCAGGAGAACACATTTCTGTCATTCTAAGTCATGCAGTTTGTGGGACTTTGTTACAATAGCCCTAGGAAACTAATACAGACATATATTCAATCAGAATTTAAAGGAAGAAATAGAGAGGTTCAAGGGAAGGCAATATTCACAGAACTTATGACTAAGAATTTTCCAGTTTAGATGAAAGACAAGAATCCTCAAATTTCACACTGCCAAATTTAGCAAAAAAAGAAAAAAACAACCCCACAAGATTCCTGTTTACATTTGAATTCTAGATGAGGAATAAGTCATTTCTTTTAGTAGAGGTATGTCCCATGCAATATTGGATTGTACTTACCTAAAATTAAAATTCGACTGGGTTTCCTGTATTTTATCTGGCAACTCTACTCAAATTGGAAATTCACAGAACATCCTGAACAGGATAAATAAAAATAAATGTATGCCTAAATGAATCACAGTGAGACTGCTGAGCGCTAATAACAAAGACAAATTTTAAAAACCGCCATAAAGTCAGAACAATGGGATAACAGCAGATTTCTCTGCAGCTAAAATAGAAGCCCCCAAATGATGGAATTAGACATTCAAAGGGCTAAGGAAGAGCTCTCAGCTTAAATAAATTTAGATGAAGTATCATTCAAGAGTGAGGACAAAATAAAGATGTTTATGACAAAGGGAGAGTATTTTCCATCCACAGATCTTCATTTGAAGGATTATTGATTGATGTACCAAGAAGTAATGGTGAGGAGAGGATTTCTGAGCAAACGGTTGGAGAGGATTTCTGAGCAAATGGTTGCATTTACATATTGAGGTGGACGGCCATTAGGACATTCCACCCCCCTTGATCTCAGTTTCTTGATATTCATGTCCACATACAATATTCTTCCTTTGAGTACGGGGGAATCATTTGTCATGTGGCAATAAATAACTAAAACAAGTATTATCTGGAAATAGCAATAGCAATGACTAATTGTGGAGCAACAGAAATAAGATTCCACTACAAACCTATTTAAGGACTTCCCTGGGGGTCTAGTGATTAGGATCCCACGCTACCACTGAAGGGAGCACAGGTTCGATCCCTGGTCAGGGAACTAAGATTCCACATGCAGCATGGTGCAGCCAAAAAAAAAAAAAAAAAAAGCATAAACCTATTTAACAATAACAAGAGGGATAGATTGGGAGTTTGGGATTGAGACGTACACACTGCGATATTTAAAATAGAATGCCTTTCCATGAGAAAAAACAAAAAACAACAACAACAAGAAAGAAACTAACAAGTGACTAGAATTAATGTGTTCTAAGGTCCTTGTCTCATTCACGATATTGATCTATGTAACAATTTGTTAAGCAAGAACGTTTATTTAAACTTTAAGCAAAAGCAGTGAAGGGATAAAAATATGAATGCCAAATCAGTGGGGAGGGGGAGAAAGGAAATAAAACCATCCTTTCAAGGGAAGGCAAAAAAGAGGGGAAGATAGAACAAAAAAAAAAAAAAGGCGCCGTAAATCAAAAGTGCAAATAAGCTGTTAGAAATTAATACAAATAAATCAGTAGTCACACAAAATGTGAACAAAGATATCTCAATACTTAAAAACCCTATCAGCTCAGATTTAGAGAAAAAAAATTCTAGAGAGCATGTTGTTCTGTCCTTCACAGCATACAGAGGAACTTCTAAAATACAAACTGTTTATGAACTGTATCGTATCGAGCACAGAGTCTGCTGGCAAACGTTGGATCTGACATAATTCAATTTGCTTCAGCTCATTCCAAGCTCGGATGTTAGTGGAGAATGAATTGTATGTAAAGCCAAGAACTGGCTCCAGTATTTTCTAGCCTTGTAACCTTGGGCAAGCGTCTTCTGTTCTCACTGGTAAAACTGAGGGCAACTCTTATCTGAACCACTCCACTTGGTATTTGTGACACAGGTTGGAAAGAACATGGTAAAGTTCTATACAGAAACCTAAGTTATGCAGTCTAGACTACAATCTAGTTGCTCATTGCTAAGGGCTAAAGATTAATCTTGGATATTTTTCAGTCCCGGTTTTATCAGCAATTAAAAAGCAGCCCGGCCATAACAGGTTACCCTAGAGCCAGTTTTAAGTCAAATGCCTCTTTTATCTCTTTGTATCAAAACTCAGCAGAAATTTGTAGTACACGACTCCAGTTTGCCGCTCCTGGGTCGTTCATTTTCTCCATTGACTAACCCATCCACAGAGCATACAGATCTGCCGGTAGGCGCGACAAGGGCCCAATTCACCCCGCAAATGGACCGCTTCCCCACAGAGCGGGTCCTACCACTGCGGGGCCCCGAGGTGGGGGAGGTAAGGGTCCCCTCCCTCACAAACCCTTGTTCTCCTCCTGCCAAGTCTACGAGTTTCAGGCTGCGAGAAAAATCCTCAAAGACGCTGAAAACTTGATTATCTGGTTTACCCTCAAGTGTGAGCCCCAGTACATCCTAAATTCTGTTAAACTTTCTTCCTTCCTTTCGTTGGCTAAGTTCCTCTGAGAGTTCATCCAGACGGACCTGTTCAGCAGCTTCCCTCCCACACAGCCTGAAGCAGCCTGCACCTCCACCTCGACACGCAGGTTTTATTACAAATAAATCAAACCTGCTTTCTGAATTGCATCAGTGAGCACATTTCCTACTGCCGGTTCTCGCAGCGGGATCCTTTTTGCAGCTGGATTGGCCTTTCTCGAAGGAACTGAGCGTGGAAGAATCTCAGAGAGTTCAGATACTGAGTTAGGGTAGGTATCTCAAAATTCAGATCCTATCTCACTCTTACCCAAATCTCTATCATCTGCAAAATTGGCTAGAACTACCACCAGATACCTTATTTAAGGATGTGATGGTCCAGGAACCCTTTAGTTAAAAAGATGAAAGAAAAAATACTTCGCTATTTCAACTTCAAAAAAGTTCACTCTTAGGAGTTAGGGTTATGTTTCTGCAAAGTTTAAATACAACTTTATAAGCACACAAGTTCCAGCTATAAGTACAGTGAACTAGCCACTTAACAAATATTTCCTAGAACCACTGTGTATATAAAACCGCACACACACACACACACACACACACACACACACACTTTTTCTTTGCTTTCTTTTTCTTTGCTTTTAATCAAATTTGCAACTTGTTTATAAATCTCAAATTCTTATCAGACTTTTAAGGGAAGTCTACTTTTTAGAAAACTTAAGAGTTAGGCTTTATGTTTCTTTAAGAAGAAACTGATTTAAATTGGTTAGTTATGGGACATAATCTTTAATAGTGTTTTTAAATTTATTATGATAGAAATAGCAGAAATGTAATTCCCCCTAACTCATATATGGATTTATACATTAGAGCTAATAGTCACAGGTTGAATTCCCTTACGGGGCTCCTTTAGAACTTAGAAACCAGATTTTTCTTTTTTAGAGTTAAACTTGAAAATCAATAACTGAGGAATCAGAACAGAAACATAGTCACCTTGAGGAATGAGCCAGTAAGAAGTCACTGTATCTTCAAAGAGGGATTAATACGTCCGAGGACGTGTCCAGAGAGCACCCTCCTTAGATGGCTTGCTCCTTAAACACAGGACACATCCACCGGTGAGGCTCACGAGTTACCAATCCACTTGACGGCTGTGACCTTTCCTACAAACTAGTCAGCTGGCATCATGGTTTCGTCAGTTCTGGGTCCCTGAAGGGACAGAGTTCCTGAGGCTGCAGGGCTGAGGGTCAGACTCTTGAGTCTGGCGAATGTACCGTGTGGCCCAGCCTCGGCCACCAGCTGGTTTCTCCGGGAGCGTGTCGCACAGCCTGGAGCAGGAAGGCCGGCTGCAGACAGTCCCCGAACCTCCTCCAGCGTCTTCGTGGGGAGGCCATTGGCCCACAGACCTGTGATTCTACCTCCTCTTCACAGCTGATGGTTAGAACATCTGTGGCTTCAGTCCTTCACCTCGACCACTTTGGACTGTGCTACCGGCTGAATTATGTCCTCCCAAATTCATACGTAGAAGCCCTAGCCTCCAGTGTGATGGTAGCTGAGATGGGGCCCTCGAGAGGTAATTTAGTCTAGATGAGGTCATGAGGATGGGATCTCATGATGGAATTAGTGCCCTTATAAGAAGGGACATCAGAGAACTTCTGGTCCCTCTCTACCATGCGTGGACACAGGGGGAAGTCGGCAGACTGCAAGCTGGGAGGGGGCTCCACCCAGAACCCCACCAGGCCAGTGCCCCGATCTAGGACTTCAGCCTCCAGACCGGTGAGAACTTCTGTCTTTTGAGCCACCCGTTCTCGAGTATTTTGTTATGGCAGTCTAAGCAGACCAGCGCAGACTGTGCTATCCTTAGGGCCCTAGCAGGCATAAACCTCAGCCAGATGTGTGGTCTCCCGGCAAGACCCTCCCCCACGTCCCCACGTATGAAAGGTCTCCCGACTGTGCCCTTAACATAGACCACGGAGCACGCTGCTTCGGCTGCGGTCAGCCCCTGCCTCCCGGGCAGCCTTCCCGGCGTCCGCCACTGCTCCCCTCCCTAGTTTACACCTCTGAATACTTAGCCCTTCCAACTGGTCCTTCTGGTCCTATCCTCGAGACCACTGCCTGGTTCAGCCTAACCTTCCTACCCGAGCACAGTGCAGCGGCATCCCGGACGCCCAAGGTGGGGCATGAAGATGTTAGGGACAGGGTACCTAGAGCCCACTGACCCAGAGAAGATGAAAGGGAGTTGTGTTAGCCAAGACTTTAAGAATGGGACAGAGTGAATAATGCCACAGAGAGAAGAGATACACGACAAGGGATAGGGATGCTGGCCAGATACAGCCGTGCACTGGTGGCTTCCTCCGGCCAGAAATTCCAACAGTACCTCCTGCAGAGAGCTTTCCAGGGTACCCAGACCTAGCAATGCCATCCTCTGAGCTCCTTCCACACCTCTGTCCATTGTCAGAGGCTGCTCATACAACATTGTCTTTTTCTAGCTGTAGTTTCCTCTAGGATATCAGGGCCCTGGGCCTGTGCCTGGTTCATCCTGCTGTCTCAGATACCAAGTGTCATGTCTAGAATACAGTAGTGGCTTATTAAAATTCTATTTCATTGAATGGAATTCATTTCTAAGCATCACATCCCAGTGAGACTTTTCCACCCTTTCCTTTAGACTCTCTTCCCCACCATTCTCCACGTGACACTTTCCTCGAAACATCTCTGACCTGCCCTCCTCCTGGGAGTTGCTCAGAGAGGGAGATTCAATTCGTCTCCACTTTTCTCAGCTTCATGAAACTAGCGGCCTAAATATGCCACCCCGGGGGTTCCCTGTAAAGCTACTATTGGGCTCATCTTGTGTGCTCTAATTTTCCTTAAGTTTCATCGTGTAGGTAAGGTGTTCTCCACTTGGACTGAATTTCTAAAATTTACGACTCTAAAGCATCACTTTTCCGGTCCCCAAATGATTAGGCTACCGCCTGCTCCCGTTAGCCACTGTCCTCTAGGAAAGATTCTTCTAAAGCATGATTTTAAATCTGCTCTTTGACGAGTAGTCACTTGCTTTTTCTTTCCCCTGCTCATAATTGTTCACTGCACTCTGAATGTCTGCCAAGGGCCCCGGTGGGAGCTGTTCCACAGCACAGGAGGGTTATTGTACATTTACACGCATTTTCACCAGGCAGTTGAGGACCAGTGCTATCAGGGAGGCGACGTCTCCGCGGTTTCTAATACAGTGTGCAGAACAGGCGGAAGTGACGCACCAAACTCATCCAACCAGATCCAGGCAAATTCAGCCCTCAGGTAACCACACACGTCCCTCCTCCGCCAGTGTCTGCAAAACGTCCCAGAGCCTGGCTTGAAAATGCTTAAATGTTCAAGGTGGATGCTTTCAGGACAGAATTAGTCCACTCAGTGCCACAGACGTCTTCAAGATCTTCCGTGATGTCATTGATATGTCACAATATGAAAAGAAGCCCAAGCCTCATCCGTAAAGCACAGGGAGGGACGGGGTCCTAAGTTCTTTAAGCGGCGGTATTAGTTTCCTACCGTTGCTGTAACAAATGACCTCAACTATAGCGGCTTAAAACAACACACATCTATTATCTTATAATGCTGTAGGTGAAAAGTCAGCACAGATCTCACTGGGCCAGATCCCAGCTGACGGCAGGGCTGCATTCCTTTCTGGAGGCTCCAAGGGAGAGAATCTGTTTTCTCGCCTTTTCCGGCTCTTGGAAGCTGCCCACATTCTTTGGCTCATGGCCCCTTCCTCCACCTTCAAAGCCTGCGGTGCTGCCTCACTGTGTCTGTCTTCATGGTCACATCACCCTGACTCTCCCGTCTGGCCTCCTTTTCCGCTTAGAAGAACTCTTGTGATTACACTGGGCTACCAGGAAAATCTGGGATAATCTCCCCATTTTAAAGTCAGTCAGTTAGTCACTTTAAGTCCACCCTTTCCCACGTAATAGAACAGAGTCGCAGGCTCCGGGGCCGTTATGGCAGGGACACCTTTGGGGGCCGTTATCCTGCTAACCAGTGGTGACCTCCTTGTCACAAGGGTGCGGTATCATCCCTGCCCAACAGCGGTGGAGCCGAGCGGCAGGCCCTGTTGAGGTGCTATGGGGAAGAAGGTACTGGATTCCGATGTTGCCTTTGCACTTGCTCCTTGTGTGACCTTGGGCAAAAGCTACGGCTCTTCGCACTCTGTGTTACTCAGGATTCCCAAGGTTGCAGGTGCAAGCAGTTTATTTGGGACGTGATTCCAGGAAGCACCGTGAAGGCGGGACATGGGTCAGGGAGGAAGGGTCAAAGGCGCAGTGCTGTAAGCAGGCTGCCACGTGGGCTCAGCCTCACCTTGGACGTGGGAAAGGCCACGCGGGTCATCCCACTGAGGGTAAGGAGGCCCTTGATTCCCTGCGCTGCCCCTTGGGGCTGGAGGGCCGCTCCCCCTGCACTAACGCCCAGCCCTCTGTCCTGCCTGCATGGCCGAGCCCGCTCTCACGGATGGAGGACACCTCTCATGGCCGAGGGAGACACAGGGAGCTGTCCCTGATGGGCAGGTGACTCTGGGTGGCTCGGGGGGCCCCACTGGTAGCAGCTGTCACATTCTCTGAGCCTCGGTTTCCTCACCTGTAATTGGAGGATGATAACGATCTCACTTACATCCCCGTCGGCATGAGGGTTAAATAGGGCCATCCTCCTAAGCTAATTAGCATGTGTCTGGCACCCAAGAGCCTAAGTCGTGTTTATAACTCGACTGACCTCGTGGTTGTGCAGCTCAAGACAAAGCACTGCATCCTTCATCACGCGGACTCCATTTCCTCACCTGTGACCTGAGGGAGTTTAGACATTCATGCCACCAAGACCTGTTGAGGGTTAGGAGCAGCTGAGAAGCTAAGGGGACAAGGGAATAAAGCAGATAGCATTCCTGTCCGTGTGGCCCTCCCTAGTCTGCTAGGGAGACGGCAGCCAAATGGTCCCACAAACAACAGGAGATTGCAGCTGAGGTGCGTGCTGAGAACGAGGGTACCGGGTGTCCTCAGGGTATGTGAGTCTTGATGGTCAGGAGGATCAGGAGGGCTTCTACAAGCAGTTCAAGTTTGCCAGAGAGCTGGGCAGAGAGGGGAATCAATGAGGACACATGGAGAAGGAAGGAGAGCTCTATGGGCAGTAGCAACAGCGTGTGCAAAGGCCCTGGGGCAGGAGGGAGCCGGGAATTCAAGACACTGCACCAAGGGAAGGTTGTGCGATGAGCAGAGAGCAAGGAGGGGGCAGGGAGTGGGCAAGGCTGGGCACCTCCAGGCCGTGAGGGTCAAGTTCATTCTTTATGCCACGAGAACTGAGAAGTCACCAACACCATGAAGCTGGACCAGTGTTTTCAAAGGTCCCTTCCGGCTCCAAACTGTAGTGGGGAGCACACATCTAAACATGTACCTACGGTGCACGAGAAGGGAGGTGTCTCTGGGTGTGCTTTGCTTCATTTGGTGTTTAACCTGACATCATATCATTTCTTATCTTCTCTGAAGCCCTGGGAACTATCTGCTGTCAATCAATCAACTGTTTAAAAGATACAGGGAAGCAAGAAGCAGAGTCCCCTCATTTCTCACCTTTAGGTCATCATTTGATGGGCAGCAACTCACATGTGGACATTCACAGCATCATCACTGGTTTGGGGAGCCCCTGGGCCTGGAGAGAGGGCAGTCTCGGGGTCCCTGCCTGTCCTCGAATGTGTGCTGCCCCGCTCCTGACCCAGTGCTCTGACCTGGGCGCCACTTGCTGTGTGCTTCAGGCAGGTCCCTTGTCTTTGTCCCAGTTCAATTCAACTCAAGTCCACAGCCTTTTACTGAGTGTCTACTGTTGTAGGCACCCCCCAGACCAACCACGAGGACCTAGTAATCTGTGTGTTTAACAAGCATCCAAGGAGCTCCTTAGCGGGGAGGTTTTGGAAGCCCTGAACTCCACACCCACAATTCCATGCTTGAGCTACATGTCTTTTATAAAACTCCCCTCATCCCTGCTGATGAGCAGATTTGGGGGAAGGGTAGTGTTATTACTTCCCAAGGAAACCTAAGCCCAGGGCCAGCTACATAATCTGCAGGACCCAGAGCAAAGTGAAAATGTGAGAGCAGGCTGGAGACCACAGACCTCAAGCCAGGCCACCGTTTCCCGGCTGTCGCTGGCACAAGCCTGTCGCAGGAGTGAACAGGCCCTGCTCTGGCACCAACGGTGCATCTTGGAACATAGATTCTGCAAGTTGTACTCAAAACAGGTTAGCTTTAGATTCAAGCCGTCGCTGGTTGGCTGTACAAAAGTGATGAAAGGGAATAGTTAAAACAGGTTTGTGAGCTTCCCTGGTGGCGCAGTGGTTGCGAGTCCGCCTGCCAATGCAGGGGACACGGGTTCGTGCCCCGGTCCGGGAAGATCCCACATGCCGCGGAGCGGCTGGGCCCGTGAGCCGTGGCCGCTGCGCCTGCGCGTCCGGAGCCTCTGCTCCGCAACGGGAGAGGCCAAAAAAAAAACAAACAAACAAAAAAAACAGGTTTGTCAGGCCATAAATATTTTACTTGCTGGGCTCAGCGAGCTGTGGGCAGACACTTGCCCTAATAAGTATTGATTACATTCTGCTCTGAGATCAGGACGCATAATTGGTGGTTTAGAGATCGAGGAATCCTGTGCTCCACATGAGACAGAAACGATTCGGGTGCCAGGGGGTGTGTTCATTTTTATCTGACGACCCATGGGTGAGCGGGATTGCCACAGAAGTTAGAAGCAAAAGTTCTGTGTTGATCAATTTGCTCCAAGGTGGAGAGTGACATAATGGGTCTCCATGACCGCACAGAGCATGGGATTTTAGAGCTGGAAGATTCCTTGAGCTGATATAGTCTAGCTTCATCCTAAGACACGCGTCATTCTCTGATACCCCACTTAACAATCATCCGTTCGTGAACACCTCCACTCTTCGGGTGTTTATCTCCGTACAGGACAACAGAGGCTCTGAATTCAGATTAGACCTTTCAGTCCAGGGGTCCCTGTGGGTCTCCCGCTCCTTCAGAGACCATCTCACGGAGTCACCGGTGTGCCCGCCTTAGTGGCCCAGCCTGTGAAAATCGTCCCGTTGGCCCCTCATAGGATATAAACCCAGGGGACTTCGTGACTAGCAATGAAGTCACGGGTCCAGAAGAAAATATTGCATTTTCTAGTTCTCCTTTTGGTGTGGGTTTCACAAGAATACAGTTTTGAGGAAGAAACCCGGTGGGTGCAGCGCCCACAAAGCACCACGATCGTCTGAGCTTCACCGCGTGGCCCAGCTTGGGGCTGGGAGGCAGCTCTCCGTGCAGCCGCCTTGACAGGCACAGGGCATCAGATGGACCAAACCAGGCCTCCCACGTTGGGTCAGGTGCTACCTACCTGTGGCCTCTGAGGCCGTCCGGGGCCCCTCTGAAGGACAGCGCAGCTTCACCTCAGCCTCCACACGTGACCAAGGCAGGGAGAGATGGAGATGACAAGTCTGTAGTAACGGAGGCCACTGCTCATGGCCCTTTCCTGGACGGAACACAGGATCAGCCGCCGTATTCCGGAACCCGGTTCAGATGAACAGGAGATGAGTCATTTTGAAAACTGGCTCTCACAGAGATTTTCTAGCGCTCTCACAGAAGGAAAATAGATCATTTGCACCTTTTATGTAAAAACCAACAACAATAAACACCATTAGAAAACGCTCCTTGGGCTTCTTAGAAGGAACAGCGTGTGCCCAGGAGACCCGAGAAGCTCGGCACACAGCCCCCGGCAGGCAGCCTCCCCCGAGCCCTGGGCAATGGGTCTTGAGACCCATCGAGACCCACGCACCGTGGTCTGTGCGTGCGTCTAAGCTTGGTGAACCAGCAGAAACCAGGAGGGCCATGGTCTGCAGACAACCCCTGCGCAGACATTCAGACAGCTCTGAGGGATGAAAACATGAATTCTCATCCCGCTTGGAAGGATGTAGAGGGGTTTGGGGCAGTCACTGGATTTTAGGCCCACCTTGAATCAAGGATGGTCTCATCTCGTGATCTTTAACTTAAATCACCTCTGCAAAAATCTCTGTTTCTATATAAGGTCACATTCTTAGGTCCCGGGGGTTAGGATATGAATCCTTGGGGACACTATTTGATCCACTGTTGGACCCTTCTAAGCACGAGGGCTGTGTGGCTACAGGGGTTATCCGCCCATGAAGCAGGGTCGGCCTCGATCCCTGGACCTAAGAGTGGTGACGGGGGTTCAGGGAGAGGTTTCCAGCCCAAGCCTTCAGTAGAATCAATTTCCTCCCCACAATCCCAGCCCGAGCCCCTCCTGTCCGCTGGGGCCTGGCCGCCCTGGGCATGGCACATAGTTACCTGGCTCTCAGTGGGTCTGATAAGCCAGGCTGGTGCAGGCTCACATGCCACCAGGCAGAGAGGCTCGCTCTCTTCCAGAGGCTCCTCTTCTCTTAGGACAGAGATTACTCGCTGGTTTGTTTTCTACACGTGGGCCCCTCTGTTATTAAGGAGCTAAGCCGCCCTGGCCCTGGGAGTCCCAGTCTTGAAAGGACCCCAAGGGTCTGCAGGGTGGGCCCCTTTCCCATCCAGACCCCCTTTACTCTCAGTTCCCTCTCCCTCCCAGCCCCCACCCCCGCATCTGGCCACCTGGACCTAACCTGAAACCATGACTGGCTTCGTTTAACCCCTTCATCCCTGAGCCCTGGGGTAGGCCTGGCCCGCTCTACCCAGTTCCAGGGGAAGCAGCGTCAAGCTTGCCACAGACTCAGCACCACCCTCCTTCCCGAAGATTCCGGTGCTTCCCCCTGCAGCCCCCCACCTGCCAGCTGGCGTGTGTGGCTGCACGATACAGACACCCCTGTAAATCGGCTGTCACCCAGGCTGACCCTCAGCTGGGCTGCTGTGGTCTCCACATGCCACTTGATACTGTTAAAATGCTTCCATGCCAAAAGCCACTGGCCAAAGCCCCCTATCCCCTCTGCTGTCCTGCTGCCCCCAGACCTCCCCAGGATCCAGCAAATGCATGGGTAACATCTGGCCCAGCAAGGGCTCCAAAAGCGTGCCCCTCGGCACAGACGACTTCTGCTGCGATTGGTCAATGCCTGTGGTGGGTGGAATAATCTTTGTGACCCCAAAGATGGTCACACATCCTAATCCCCAGAACCTGTGAATATGTCACCCTCCATGGCAACATGGTGTCCTGGGGAGGAGTCTGCACTATCCGGGTGGGCCCAATTTAATCATAAACAGGAAGGTCAGAGCTAGAGAAGGAGAGGTGATGACAGAAGCAGAGGTCAGTGATTCGAGGAAGAAGCCGCAAGCCGAGGCATGCAGGCGTCCTCTAGAAGCTGGAAAGGGCAGAGCACGGTCCACAGAGAAGTCCACCGTAGAAGGCCAACTTCCGGAGCCTCTGGAAGGAATGCAGTCCTGCCGACACCTTGATTTTAGCCCAGCAAGACCGATTTGGGGACAAATGACCTCCAGAGCCATTAGATAATGAGTTTGTGCTGTCTGAAGCCAATACATTTGTGGTGATTTGTGACAGCAGCACTTGGAAATTAATGTAACGCCCACACCATACCAGTTGTTCAACATGTGAACTTCACCCTGGCGCTCATCCGTTCATTGCCAAACAGGCTTTCCTGTGAGCATGTTCAGCCCGTTCCTGGGAGATGGTGGCCGGCACTGGCCACAGCGGAACTGCGGTGGGTGACAGCCAAGATGTGGAGTCCAATGCCCGTGGGCTCAAGTCCCTGGGCAAGCCAGCCACGTGACCCCTCCAAGCCTTGGTGCCTCTTCCGTCCAGGAGACGGTAATACCTACCTGTGCCGTGTATTTTTCCAGTACCTCCCCCCACTTCTTGCACCAGTGGCTCCACTTTCATTGGGTGGACACATGTCCTAGATGGGCCACCCTACTGGCCACGGGGAATATGGCCCAGAACTGAGCCCCAAATGCAAGCAGGACAATTAAGAGTCTTTCTCCAGAATTTTCTCTTGCTGGACCATTGGAGAAACCTCACGATGGAAACCAAAGTTGCTCTTTTGTTGTGTGAAGAACGTTCCACTGTAGAAGAGCAGGAAGTCAGTGTGGGAGGGAGCAGAGGTGGGGTGTGTGCTGATGATGACCCCCTCTTGTTTTCTGGCCCCCAGGCCCCTGCGGGTGCCCTGGTTTCTGGGGTTCTCCTCCGATTCTCTGAGCAACCGCACATACTCCCTACCATCCCCATTTGAACTTGACCTACTTTGTCTCTTGTAATAGAGAGAACCCGGACTAATATGCCACCGCCAGACCTGCTGCCAAGATGAAACCAAATAAAAGTACAAAGTGGTTAGCGAGTTCCTGACATAATAAGGCCTTGATAAACGGTGGCTGTTATTACCACCCCAGATTTCCCTGCACCCTGAGGGGGGCGTGGCGTCGGCAGACTTCAGAGGGTCCTCAGTGTCCGTTCCTCTTCCTTTGCCTCCGTGAGGCCAGGCTCTGGAGCTTGCTGGCATCTGCGCTGCCTTCGTGGCCCGTCCTGTAGCCAGCCCCAAGCCACGGGCAGAAGCTTCCTGCTCACACGACGGTTCTCCCTGCCCTCTCCGGCCCCGTCTTCATGCGACGTGCACCCTCTGGCTGATCCCAGCCATGTGGCCACCGGGATAGCAGCTGATGCCTCCATGACCAAGCAAGGGGCCCTATACCTCACCTCCAGCAGTTCCCCTCTGCCCTGTACCCACCCCTGTGTGGACTGGATGAGAGAAATCATCTCCAGCACAGCAGGAGGCTCAGATGGTCAGAAATCCACAGCTGCACAGGACACAGGTATTTACTGACTAGGAGGGTGAACTGGGAAGGCCCCTGCCCAGCGTTCAACTATCAGAAGATCACCAGATTCAGCAGAGAGCACACGGCCTCTGCACATGCACTCCTGTCACTAATCGTCACAAGGCCTCAGTGGCGTCTTGTAGCTGTACGTAGGATTCTGTTAGCAGAACTCACAATGACAGCACGGAGTCCATGCCTTTCCAGTTTCCATGAGTAACAGAGCCAGCCCCCTAAGGCATACAGAGTATAGGTTCCCTCTGCCTCCTGCACTTGGGCGTTTAGCTACTTTGGGCAAAAAGCTTCTTAACCAAAGTCTCACGTGTTTGACAGCCCCAAGGGTCAGGGCAGCCTGCCTTGCTTTCTTCCACTGGGGGAATACATTCTCTGCCTTTCCTTCACATATTGATGCTGCGTATCGAGCTCCTATAAGCACAAACAGACAGACCAAACAAAACTAAGACACAAACGAAAACTAAGAGGAAGTCTGCCATCTTAGCCGTGTACTGGGTAGAGCACGCATCAAGACAGATGATGCCCTGTCAGAGGCTCACGGGTGGGCAGCTGCACTGGCCTTACTGAGTCGGTGTAACTTGAACATGAGATACTTTCATAGAACGGGTATGCGCCGCCTGAAGTCCCCCCGGCTTAGGGAGCTCCGAGGTCCATCAATATTCCAATAATCCCTTTGAGGGTGTGCTTTCTCTCACTGCCTTCTGTACAGATTGAATGGTGACCCTCTGAAAGATGTGTCCACCCAGAAGCTGTGACTGTAAACTCATTCGGAACAAGGGTCTTTCAGATGTAATGAAGCATCTAGAGATGAGATCATCCTGATTAGGGGGAAACCCTAAATTCAATGACAAGCGTCCCGATAAGGGAAGAGAAAGGGAGAAGATACACAGAGGAGAAGGCCAGATGAAGACGGAGGCAGAGACTGGAGGGTGCACCTACAAGTCCGGGGACACCAAGGGTGGCTGGCAGCCTCCAGAAGCTGGAAGAGAGGCATGGAACAGATTCTCCTCAGACCTTCTGGAAGGAACCAACCTTGACGACACCTTGATTTCAGACTTCTGGCCTCCAGAACTGTGGGAGGATAAGTTCCTACTGCTTTAAACCCCCCAGATTGTGGCCCCTGGTTACAGCAGCCCCAGGAGCCTAATACACCTCCCAAGACAGGTGACTGCCTGCTGACGTCCAGCAAAAGCCCTTTAATCTCAGTCTCATTTCGCGGTGCGGGTGTAATTATAGACAGACACCTGCCAGGGACACTGGAATTTTAAATAATCTTGATGTTGACCTCGGAGAGGCATTGCCCTTGATGTCAAAAGATTAGGAGGGGGCTATCCGGGTGGCGCAGTGGTTGAGGGTCCGCCTGCCGATGCAGGGGACGCGGGTTCGTGTCCCGGTCCGGGAAGATCCCACGTGCCGTGGGGCGGCTGGGCCCGTGAGCCGTGGCCGCTGAGCCTGCGCGTCCGGAGCCTGTGCTCCGCGACGGGAGAGGCCACAGCAGTGAGAGGCCCGCGTACCGCAAAAAAAAAAAAAAAAAAAAAAAAAAAAAAAGAGACTTAGAGTGAGTTTCAGGAAGAAGCGGTCATTATCAATACCTCTGCAGGAAATTCCAATGTCCAATGTCATGGGAGAAACCTGAATCCAAGACAGATCACACATCTGCCTTTAGGGTCCTGGGGGTCCACACGAGGATTCACAATTGTCCCAGGATTTCTAGTCAGTTGGGGTGTCCCCTGGGAAGAGCCCCATGCAGGGCACTAGAGGGCTGAGACACCCAAGAGAGGCTCAAGGAAACAGTCAGTGTCGGACAAGGAGGATTCTAGGACGGGCCTGGGCCGGCCACTCAGCCCCCAGGCTCTCAGCCATCTGAGCCCCTTGCCTGTGCGAGTAGACCCTCCCTAAGGAGGCATGCGCTGAAATGTTGGCTGGACCTCGAGAAGGGGGTGACGCAAGTAGGGCCAGCAGTGTTGGGGACCAGAAGGCTGCCATGCGGACCCTCTCTGCCAGAAGGTCTGTGAAACAGACAAGAGGTCGGGGCAGGAAAGGAGGAAACGGAGGAAGCAGCGGTCACCAGCACGGTGACCACCCCCCAGGGAATCTCAGAAAGAGCTGCAAAAGGAGCCTGATGGAAGAACGGAGGTCTTCAAGTTTCGTGAATCAGGACACAGAGTTAACAGGTTCTTATTTCTAGTTTTACTCCAAGGCTCACGTGGCAGGAAAAATGTGACCAGAGTTGGAGCAATGACTTTGGTTTCACGTTGGAGTCAAACACCTCACCTGATAGTTTAGCCCTGATTCACCAGCTAGAATATCAGGCTTCTGAGGACAAGAACCATGTTATAAATCTCCCTGGTACCCAAGAGTGGAGTGTCCTCGGTACAATGGAGGTCACAACGGTTGGTGGATATCGTTTTCATAGCATTTTTTACGTGATGAATATGGAATCACAGTGCACTTCAAATTATACAGCAACACAACATTTCATCCATGGATCCACACATACACTTATGAAATAAGCTGTTGCAATTGTCATTACTTACCATGATGACTTTTCAATTCTCCATTGAAATTATTTTCGCTTTTATGAGACACGGGCATTGAAAGTAATTGCACAGGGAGTCAGCATTTCAGGAAATGAATATAATCAGGGGTAGCCAGCAGAACGATGAGAATTCTGCCAACAGCAGATGTAAGGAGCCCTAGGGTCCCCAACAGTCACTTGATAAAAACTTCCACTAAAGGCTCTATGCCCTGAATCTCCCCAGGGAGAGATGTTTTCCTTCTTGAAGTCTCCTTTGGTTGACCCTGTGAGGTGGAAGCTCTCTTATCAGTGGTAACGAAGAGGGAGTCCGTGATACTGGGCTTGTCCGGAACGGCAGGAGCAGAACACACCCCTGGAAGCCAGGGCAGCGGTGCAGAGAGAAGGGGGCCCTGTCCAAGCGGAACACGCATTTACAAGGGTCTCAGCCCGCCTTGCAGGTTGCACAGTGCTTTCTATTACCTCATGCTATCTTTTTTTGTTTTGCGGTACGCGGGCCTCTCACTGTTGTGGCCCCTCCCGTTGCGGAGCACAGGCTCCGGACGCGCAGGCGCAGCGGCCACGGCTCACGGGCCCAGCCGCTCCGCGGCACGTGGGATCCTCCCGGACCGGGGCGCGAACCCGCGGCCCCCGCGTCGGCAGGCGGACTCTCAACCACCGCGCCGCCCGGGAAGCCCAACCTCATGTTATCTTTAGAATCACCGTGAGGGACGTGCAGGGAAGGCATCCTCAGCCTCACGGGGTAGCGGCGGCAGGGCTGGGGATCTAGGCTGGGAGGTGAGCCGACTCAGATCCCAATGTGGGAGCACAGATACCCGCCACCCCCAGAGTCCGTCCGTCCCCTGCGGTATATAAATGCCCCTCCCTGCGTAAGGCAGGGAGCCACTGCCCCCAACACCGTTTCTTGAAAGGAATACCGGAAAGAACATTCTTCAAGGATGGAAACGGGAATAAGAGGGACAGTGTTTTTCTAGCCACCGGGCTGTGTTCTCTAAGAAGGGAAGGCAAGGTGCTGGCATTGCGGCCAGGCCTGTCAGTGTGAGTTCTGGGGAGGAGGTGGGAAGCGGTGGGCCCCCCGTCGGGAGGGTGCAGGCAGGTGATGCTGTGGCCGGTGACAGCAGCCTCCACCCTCTTCTCCCCGGATGCAGAGTCCCAGCTTTACTTCTACTCCCTGCGCAGCCGGCCGGGGAGCCTCCGAGGGCTCAGCCTCGGGGTCTCAGGGACCCGTGGGCTTCAATCTGGGCTCCACGCTAAACAGCTAGTGACCTCGGAGGAGGGTGTCTAATCTTCGTTCACCTCAGTTTCTTCATCTACAAGTGCAGATACCGTTGATTAATTTATGTGGTGCAAGAATTGATCTCTTGGGGCCCTTGGGAGGAAAAAAGATCAAGCAGATAAAACACTGAGCATGGGATGGTGCCCAGCCCACACGAAGTGCTCAATAAAGATTAGCAGTGGCTACTACCATGATTACACAGGACTCACGGGAATAGAAACAGAGCTGTCCTTAACATTACCACGTGAGAGCAATTTGAATTAAGAAATGCAAAAGAGATGCTTGTCTTCTCAAACCCATGCTACAGATGGGTTAAAAAATGACTTGTTTTGGTTATTTCTTTCATGCCGTGCTGTCACACAATGAGAGTACCTCAGCATAGAAGTTCAGATCATTCAAAGAAACACCCACGGCATGTTCCGAAAACTGAGGTGGGGTTAAACCACACAGCTCTTTCATTCTCACTTCTAATGCGGGGAAGAAGCCACATGTCAGTTTCTCAGATACCCTCAGTTTGCAGTTTCCTCTTAGAAACTGAAGTTTGCCCCACTCTGAAGTTCAGAAACCATGCAAAACAAATGTATAAAGTGCTCCATTGTCTTGTGCAAGTTCAATTTTAAAAAAGGTTTCAACTGAGCCAGGAAAACCAGGAGAAGGCAGTTTTCCAGATAAGACACAAATCTGAGGAGAGAACAGGAATGCCTTCAGTTTGTCTCCTGGCAGGCCAAGGCCAAACTGTGGGCATCAGATGTGCACATGGCCGCCGAGGAGGAAAGGGGAGAGGTTAGGTGGACAGGCTGAGAGCTGGGAAATCAAGGGGTATCAAGTTCTGGGGTGTTCTTACTTTTTTGATCATTTCAGGCCTTTTATCTTATGCTTTTTGCACACAATTTGTCCTTCCTTACTACCATACAAATGTGACATCAAAATAGCCTATGATGTTGGTTCAGAGTTGTTCCAAGAGCACAGGCCCTGGAGACAAATGTAAAGGCACAAAAACAGTAACTCGAGACACCTACTGTCTATCGCAAACACTTACAAATGAAGAACCAAAACTCTGGGGGGAAAGTTCAAATTGGGGAAAATAAGGCAGTTGCTTAGGACTAAAATTAGCCTTCTCAGTTGTCAGGCGTCAGTGCATTTGTACTTACTTGCCTGGAAAACGTAAGATGAACAATATCATCTAAGTAGCAAGTATTACCTGGCTCCTGGAGATTCCTTCCTTAAATTAAGGTTGCACCAAAAAAAAAAAAAAAAAAAAAAAAAAAAAAGACAGGGTTCCAATTTTTTGATTTCTAACATTTCTATTCCTATAAGCAGTTTTTAGGTTTCGGTACTTAGAAATGGCATCTGTGCCCTTTTGATGTAATTTGGCTCCTAAACTTCAGCTTCTGTTTCAAAGTGAACAATAAAGTCAAGCCTTGCTCGGGCGCTTTACAAGCACTTCACGTGCACTATTGTGTTTCATCCTCCAACAACCATTATGAACCATTTTACAGACGGGGAAATTGAGGTCCAGGGGCTGAGGAACTTCAGCAAACTCATGGGGCCCTGAGCATGAGTCAGACTTCGAAACTGGCTTTTTGGCTCCAGAGTTAAGACCCAGCCAATCAATGAGTTTCGTTGCTTAATGTCTGCTGAGGGCCTCCATGAGTTACACTTTGAACCAGTCAGAGGGTCTACCGATTTTGGCCCAATCCCTTTTTCTTTAGAAAGTGGACCTTTTCCCCCTGGTAATGTACAGAGTAGGACGGTCTCACCACACCTACTATTGAAGAGGACTCAGGTCTTGGAGTGTCTCTGATGGGTTCAAGAGTGATGGACTCAGCCCAGATACCAAGAGAGCAGCCAAGATCCTGAGCAGCGTGGTGACGCTGTTACAGTACCGCACAGATGTTTCCAATCTTACATAATCAGATCATATATTTGAAGTGATTAACAAGCACGACCTTTTTTTAATAACTGAGAGGCCTGGCCCGGTCTGGGCACTGAGGCCATTTTCCTCGAGGATTTGTGAGGACCACTGACAGGTATGATAAGGGGGACAGACACACAGACTCCTGCATCCGAGCCCCTAAATCTTCCATGCAAGGCAGGGCTAGACACTTAAACCAAAAAAGCAGAGATGACTCATCCAGCCCTGGACCCCGTTAGACAGCAGAGACCCTCTTGTGATCCATCCCTCCACTCCAGCCTAGAAACAAATAGAGGCAACCTGAAAAAGCATCCACAGACAATTTCCCCAAACGTTTGATTGTATAAATAATTTATTTCTGTTCACAGGATCATATACGCATATAAAAGGGAATGGGAACCCAAAGAGGACGATGATCAGGACAGAGAATTACAGCAGTAGAAACGGAAACAAACCAGGAGACATAGTCCCAACACCATGACAGAGATTTTGTGAAGAGAATCGTTCGAAAACAAAACTGGCCTCCCTGTGTCTGTGAGAAAACATTTCAAAAGCTCGTGTGGGGAGGCCAACTTCCTCTATGTGGAGCCCATTCATTCTCCGAAGAGCAGGAGGCATAATAAATCCGACAGCTACGTTGGAGGGGACTCCCCGGGTGACCCCTCCAAGGTGATTTAGCCTCTGTTTCCTCCATTTGGTCAGAGACGAAATGGGCTATTATTGGGGCAAACACTACAGAAATCAACTGAGACTCAAATATTGGTTGCTACAGCACAGAGCTCTACTGCACAATTACGAACAGTTGACTGCACCCTTAAGTACTGATAATGCAAAAAACAGAGTCATTTCTCATCATTGGTAAAGCGTGAGAGGATCTGAACAGTGATCTTGAACCAAAGTATCGTCAGCACGAGAAGGTTACAGTATTTGGCATCTGCAATGTCACAAAATAAATATATTATTCTCTCAATAGTGTGGAACTACCAAAATGTCAAAGTGCTTAAGAAATCGTTGCATGTGAAGAAAATAAAGAAAGATGGATTTTTTTTTTTAATAATTCTATACAGAATCTTCAGATGATGGGACCAGCCCATTTAGAAATCCGTGACTATGCTGTCGATATGTAAACTGAAATCTTGCAGGCTTTTCAACACTGCTCAGCTATATTTTCTCTATTGAGTTTCTACAAAAAGACCAGCAGTGGAGGGGCACCAAATACACGGACAAAAGAGAAAAGGAAGATGGGCTGCTAGGTTTCTTCTTTTAAAATATTTCATAGGAGAATTGGGTTTCAAGCAGGAAGCCGGGACTTCTACCTCTGGTTCTTAAATTAACTTTCTGAGTGCAGTGGAAAATAGGCATGGATTTATAATTTGACTATCTCACATGCTCACACACGATCATACTCAATTTCTAAGGGCCTCCTTCCGCAAAGAAATTTATCACAGTGGGGGAGAAAAACACAATTCCACCTGTAAACACGGATTCAAAGAGGAAATCAAAACCACACGGGAAGCGTTGTTTCCTGTTTGATACTGTGTTTCAGGGGAAATGACAGCTTCTGCAAACCAAGACACAGTCCCGATTATAAAGGATTTTTAAAATTACATTATTAAAAATAGGTATTTCTTCTTCTTTCACTCTATCTATTTCCAAAGCCTCTTTCACGTAAACTGTGAGGCACCTGAGGACAGGCGACCATTACGTCACGGCCTTTCCTTTATCTCAAGCACTCACTGTGTCTGCATTGGCTCTGCAACCAGTTTCCACAAGAAGGAATTAGGCAGGACCTCCTTGTGCTATTCCCTCGCCTTTAAATCCATGCAATGAGGTCGGCTTTTACAACAAGGTGGGCTTTTATTTGTTGGTGCACGACGTCAAATACCCTAGAGAGACATTTGTAATGAAAATACTGAAACCACATAGGCCACAATGAACCAATTAGAAATCTGAACATGTCGCCACTTGCAGTGTAAAGGGATCGAAAAGGGCAAAGCAAAGTCTTTTTGTTCCTAAACTGAGTATTTCTAAGGTGAGTATTCATTCATAGCAGATTTAAAAAAAAAACAACAACAAAACACAACATGTCTGAAAACCATAACCCATCATCAAGCGGTTAGGATTACAAGAGACATCCCTTGCCAAAAGCCGCTTGTCATTCAGCACACATCTGCAGCTGGTGGGCTCACACAAGCCAAACAGTAGGCTAAGAGAATTTAAGACTCCACACATATGGGTCTAGAAATGTATGCCGATTACACAGTGCAGAGGGAGGTCCTGCATCTACACACACACCGCATCCAGCATGGATGTCAAGAGCCCTACCCTTTAAACACCTTTAACTATTCTGCAAACAGAAAATGCATCACTGGCCACCACCTCCAACAGTTTTTTTGCTTTTGTTTTGTTTTTTTTCTCAATTTTGTTTATTGGTCTCTTTGTGTGATAATGGACAGAGTCCAAACCATCTGGAAGATGTCTGATTCCAGGCTGAAAAGCAGTTCTCAACATAACTGGTCTTCTGAAGCTACCACAAAGCACCAGGAAAGGGGCATTCTTCGCGGGCATTCCCCAGAGGAGGCCAGCGCAGCGCCCCGTGCCTTCCGGCTGCCGTACTGTTCCAGGCAGTCCTCTGATGGCCCAAACCAGCACCTCGTTTGGGCCCAGAGCAGGACAGCTGAATTTTCACAGGGGCCTGCCCTGTGACATAAAATTGTCCAGCTTTCACAGCCCAAGGAGAGGCAGTTCCCCCCCCCCAGCACCCTCCACTGCCACCATGCATGCCCCCAGACGGGTACTCCCGGGGTTCTGGGAACCGCATACCTCAGGAATTTCACAGGTGCGATCCCCAGTGAGGGCAGGGAAGCCTGAACTTCTGGCCCTGCTGGAGTAGGAAGAAATCGCTTTTGCCTCTGACATCTGAGCCTTCCAACCTGGGCCAGGAGGGCATACGGCGGGACCTGCAAGTCCACTCCCCAGTGGGGCCCCCAACCCATTAGCAGCTCTGGCGTTCAGACAAAAGGTCCCCTGAGCTAGGGGTGGCGGCAGGTCGAGCTCAGGTTGGCAAGTCTGCCTACATACCCAGGTCGAGTCCCTAGTCCTGCATTCCGCTTTAAAAATTCGAAGCGTCGCTTTGGTTCGCTGTCTTTGTTCGCGGGCGCGGGTTCTCGCTCGGCCATCCAGCCTTTCATTCATTCATTCCTGACTCGCTCGCTCGCCCCCCACCGGCTCGAAACGCTGCCACGCGCATTACCGCTTCTTCTTCTGCTTGAGGGACTTCCTGCGTTTCAGGATCATCTCATAGAGCTTGTCCATGCCCTCGGTGAGGCCCTCGCCGATGATGGCGCACGCCGGCTGGACGTGGTAGGTGGTGGCCGGGATAAGCTCGTGCAGCGCCAGCTGCTTCTCGATCTCGGCCACGGGCAGCGACTTGGGCAGGTCCTGCTTGTTGGCGATGACGAGCAGCGGCGTGCCCTGGTTCTCGGCGAACTTGGTCACCTTGTGCAGCTCCGTCTTGGCCTCCTCCAGCCGGTCCACGTCCACCGAGTCCACCACGTAGATGATGCCGTCCGTGCAGCGGCTGTAGGACTTCCACAGCGGCCGCAGCTTCTCCTGGCCGCCCACGTCCCAGAAGTGGCAGCTGATGCCCTTGGCCGTGCCGTTGCTCAGCTTGATCTTCTCCGTGTTGAAGCCGATGGTGGGCACCGTGTTCACGAACTCGTTGAACTTGAGCCGGTAGAGCACCGTGGTCTTGCCGGCCGAGTCCAAGCCCAGCATGACGATGTGCAGGGACTGGAAGGCCGAGATGTTGGAAGAGATGTTGCCCATGGCTCCTCGCTGCGGCGCCGGCCACTGCGGCTGCGGCGGGAGGGCGCCGCCCCGCGAGCAGTTACGGGCCCGACGCGGCTGGGCGCACCTGGGCCCCGCCTGCCGCCCTCCGCCGCGGGCACCGGCCGAGCCTCGGCGTCCCCGGGGCGCACGGCTCGGCGCGCTCAGACGCCGCGGCCCCCGCGCCCGCGCCGGCCGGGCATCGCGTCTATCGGCGGGCTTTTGTCTCCCGTGAAGCCGCCTCCGCTGCCGCGGCGCCCTCCCCCGGCCCCGGCTCGCTCTGCGCCTTTTCGGGCCGCGCCCCCGCGCTCCCGCCGCTGCCCGGGCTCTCCGCGGCTGCCGGCTCGGGGCTCCGGGTGCCAGGGCTCGCCTCTGCCTGGGCGGTGCCGCCGCGGGGCTGCTCCCGCTCCCGGGGTGAGCCTCGGAGGCGCAGGCGGGGCGTAGGCTTCCCCGGCTGTTGCTGCCGGCGCGGCCGCCTCGCTGTCCCCGCTGTCCCCTCGCCGCCGCCGCCGCCGCCGCCAGCCTGCAGCGGCGGGAGGGCGCTCGGCTCCGCCCCTCGCGGGCCCCGCCCCGCCCCGCCCCAATGGCCCCGCCCCTCCCGCGGCCCCGGGTGGGGCGGGGACCTCCCCTCGCGGCGGGCCGCTTTCGCGCCCTTCGGAGCTTTCGAAATCGACGCCGGCGTCCCCTCCCGCGCAGCGCCCAGACAATGGGCCCTGGAGCAGGCTCTTCCTCCTCGGCCCACTGACGCATCTTGTAAAAATAGCTCCCGGCCCCCGGAACTCCTCGCCCGTCGATCCCAGGCCAGCGGACGGCCGGCGGGACTGCAGCCATGGGCGGTGCAGCCGGCCTCGGGGAGCGGGTCCGGGGGTCCAGGCTCCGTGGGCTTTGGCGCGGCTCGGAGTCCAGGGCAAGGCGGGCTGCGGCAGCTCTGCCCGAGGGGCCGGGCAGCGTCCGGGGTGGGGGTGAGAGTGCCCCGCCGGAGAGAGAGGGCCGTGGGTCAGGTTCCCCGACCCCCAAGAGAGGGGGAAGGAGGGCGCTGTCCGCAGTGAGCCAGCCCCAGCCCGGGCGCGTTTCCACTCTCGCGCCCTGTGCGGTGCCCAGGATCCTGGCCCTTCGCGATGCCCTGGCTCGCTTCCCTGCGAGAGCTCCAAGGGGCTCCACCGGGCCACCGCCGCACTTGGGGCGCAGGCCTGTGCCCAGGGTGCCCCGGAGGCCTAGCTTTTCCTGCCTGGCAGCAGCGATGCACGCATCCAGACCTCGGCTTAAGGAGGCCCTGTCTGCCCCAGATAGCTCCGATGACTCACCAGTCCCAGACAGCCCCTTTGGCTGCCTTATTTTTGTTTCCACCGACTCTGCGGACATGCCAGGTCAAGTGTTAGCATCTCGGGAGAGCACCCTCTACCACCCTACTTTGAGACCTGAGAATCACCTGCCCGCAGGTAAACCACTCCTCCTGCACTAGGCCCTGTAGATGCACTTGCGTCTGAAACACAACGTGTCAGGAGCTTGGAGTCGGTGGCACCGTAGGTAACAAACACCAGTGCCCAGTCCCCGGTTTCCGTCTCCCCTCACTCTAATTCGGTGGTCTTATTCTGGTTTGTAAACACACAACCAAGGCTCATCCTCTCCAGGTGCCAAGGAAACTGAGCGTGCATTTCAGATGCACACAGATCTGGGGCCGAGCTGCTCTGGAGGAGGGGCAGCGGAGACAGAGTGGACGGTGGCTTCTTCCCAACTGCAGCTTATGAGACAGAAAGATGAAAGTGGGGCCTAGGGGGCTGGAAATGAAAATGATAACCATTTATGAGTAAAACCCCAAATGTTATAGAAATCCTTTCCTACCACCTTCATTTCACAAGCTATGATAAAATAGGCAGTTTTGTTGGTATTGAACCATGTGAGAAGAACACATGTAGATGGCAGGACCAGCCATGCCTCCTTTGGAACTTCCGTGGTGGCAGCGGTTTCCCAGACTGGGTCCAGGGCTGGAAAAGGCCTTGTGGATCATTCGGTCCAAACTGCCAGATGAGGAGACCAAGGCCCCGGGCACTTGACTTCACCAAGGCAGAACCTACATGCAGACTGCCTTCTCGAAGCCCAGTGCCAAGGGCTGAGGGCCTGCGCGCTCTCTCTCAGTGCACCCCTCCACCGCACACACTGTTTTAATTTAATGGGGAATGAAGTTGTAAGCAACCTGAATTCAGTTGTGAGAGAAATTCAACTCAAATTGAGTTGGACAAAAATGGAAATATATTCACTGACGTAATGGAAAAGTTCATGATTATGATTCTGTTCAGGCATGGCTAGAAGCCATGGAACTCAAAAGAAGTCTTTAGACCAGGTCTCTCTCCATCTCTCTTCTGTTTTCCTAATGGCAGCCCTGGGCTCACGTCCTTGGTGTAGATCCTAGAAAGAAAAAGGTGCATCTCTTTCCCAATAACTGGGACAAAAGCCTGAAGGACACATCCTTCTGGCCGGTTCGGCCCAGCCCTGCATCAAGTACTATTGTCCAGAAGGATGGAACACACTGATGGATGGGGCCCAGGGGCTAAACCTGGGGAGGGGTGGTTCCCAAAGAAGAATCAGGCATCTGTTCCCTAAAGGGCTAATGGGGGTGAGTAAGCAAAAATAACAGATGTCGGTGTAATTTAGAATGATTTCATTTCAGTTATTGGGAACCCTGGGAAGACGGGATTTTGTGTTTTGGGAGTGATTTTTCTGGCTCTCTTCAAGGCCTGTCCCATAGATGGCCACCTGCTCACGAGACTGTTTCTTCTCTCCTTCCTCTGTGCTACAGACAGGACCTAGGCTGGGCGCCAGCCCAAGATGGGCCTTAGATTAGTAACCTGGGACCTGGGCATCTGGAAAAAGACAGACCAGACTGGAACCCTCTTGATCTGGCTCCCACAGACGATCTTGCTGTAGGATGCCTTTCTCCTATTTGCATCTATCCCCTGTCAGATCTTGCTTTTATTTTAAGGATGGTAGCAGGGCAATATTTGAGTAAAACCTGCGATGTGTTGTCCTGGTGCTGAACTAATTCCTGCTGGCTGGGATTTTGACTGCAGCACCGCACTTTGCACCCCCTGTGATGGGGTTTAGTAATAAAGGGCTGTCTGTTGCCCAGTAGCAAAAGCAGATTAGTAGACATTAATGGAGCCTTCGAGAACAGGGCCATTAAACAGCAACTCACCATAATCGAATAGCAACCGTGCTACGGTCTAATTTCACTCGCCAGGTGACAAGTTGAATTTACAGTGGATAATTTAACTCCGAACACATAAAAATGTCATTTAGCTGAGTCACCTTTCCTTCCAATATGAATTTCAATTGACAACTCCCGGAATTAGGAAAAGGAAAGTAATGTTTACCAAGACGTCAGAAATGCAAGGCCCCCTTCGAGCCATGGACGTTAAGTGTCACCGCTAACGGTCTGCGCTGTGTGGACAGATTGGATCGAGGCTATACATTTCCCACCATGTTCTAGCCACGTGGCAATACCTGGGTTACCCTTTCTCGAGCTCCCCATCTCTAAAATGTATCTAACACAGGTGGAGGTTGTGAAGACGAAATGAAATAATACACGTCAAGTGTTTGGTGCGGTGCCTGGCACACAGTAAGTGCCCTATAAAGGTTACCTGTGATACCTGCAAAACAACAACACCCAAAAAAACAGTTTTATAATGGACACAGTCGTTTGAGTCTCAGTGGTCGCCCAACCAGCAAGTATTCCATGGAGTGGAAAATGCTGGCTGCAGTGTGCTACTTTCTTCATTTTAATTAATCAGAATAAGACATTTCTCAAAGAATAACATGTACCTGTGTCTTGCCTGAGATGAATTTCACGTCCAGCAACAGCATTATTTCCTTTCCCTTCTCTTCCGCATCGAGATGACGCTACACCTAGAAAAGAACTCAGTTCAAGTAAACAGAATGCGGTCACTTGGCAGTGATTTTGAAATTGTATCCTAAAATATTCTCTCTTTTTTTTTTTTTCCTTGAAGGGCTTAGAAATCAAGTGTGCCACCAATCAAAATAACTTTTGAGTGGATCCAGCAAAGAGAGCAATATATTCCATCGTTACTATCTTTGCTTTAGGAAGCTTGATGACGTAAGATGCAAAGTTGAGTGTGGATAAGGATAAATATCAGAACACGGGTGTGTGTGTGTCTACCTGCACGGAGTGTGTGTGATTATTTGCCTTTCCCTTGGGTTCAGGTCCACTGCCCCCTGTGCTTAGCTATTATAATACAGGAGTGCCCTCTACTGAGCTTCTTGTATACGAGATGAAAGCCTCCACAGAGGCAAATTTGCCTAGTGCCTACTAAAAGTTCCATCATATGTATTGAACGAATGTATGGATAAGAGACTCCCTAACCTGGTTCTCTATCTGGAGCTATGGGACTAGATCTTTTAGAGCCCCACTTGCTAAATTGAGAAAGTGCTTCTTTGGGGCTCAGAGCCTGGGGGCATCGATGCTCTGATGCAGTCTTGGTTCTTGTTTGTAGTGCAGACTAGGAGGGGTTATTTGCCAGGAGAGGGGACCAGGAGCCTGGCAGAGTATGCAGGGATGTTACCAGGAAAGCAGTTCAAAGAATCACAAATTAATGGAAGAGAGAGGAAATCAGCATGCAGGAAACCCAGCTGAGATAAGAGATTGGAAGAAATCAATTTTTGCATCTAATTCAGAGGGCAGGCAGCCATAATGGGAGAGGGGACCAGAAGTCGAGAATAAAGGAGGCCAATTAGGCAGAGAAAGATCAAGGCTTGAAACTGCAGAAGCCAGGTGGTCCGGGATGGAAGTTCTTTGGTGGGAGGGTTTCCTTAACGAAGCTCCTCACCCACACTCCCAGAGTCCTAGGGGGGGCCGGATACAGCAAGTGTCATCACTGGAGGAGTGCCCCCCTCAGGGGACACAGGGAAGGGACGAAAAGACACTGGTTCCCAGGGGAGTTTTGTGAGCAGGGCAGTAGATTTTGGTGGAGATAAGTATGCATCTGTGATGCTTGCAGCCTTTTGCTTCCTTCAAGGGGTCCGAAGCCTGGAAATAAAAAGGATCCACTCTTAATTTATCCCTCCCTGCCTTTCCCCTTTGGTAACCGTAAGTCTGTTTTCCGTGTCTGTGAGTCTGTTTCTGTTTTGTAAATAAATCCGTTGTATTAGTTTTTAGATTCCACATGTAAGTGAGATCATATAATACTTGTCTTCTTCTGACTTACCTCAGTATGCTAAATGCAAAAGAATCTGAAAAAATATATATGTATAACTGAATCACTTTGCTGAATACCTGAAACTAACACAATCTTGTAAATTAACTATACTTCAATTTTTAAAAATCTATTACTATATTGTCCATTCAAGTTCATGGTTTTCATGAAAAACCAACAAAAAAGTCGCAGTTCAGATGGCCCTCTTTCTGATTTTTGTGAAGCAGCAAGGCTGAAACAACTCAGGTTCTCATTTTCCCGACAACCACTACTAAGAGAATTTAGTGGTTGTTGATGGTTTTTTCCCCATTCCAGCCTTCATTATTAATGGTCGATCTCTATTATATGCCTGGGACAGGTATGAAAATTTAGAAGTCATTATCTTTCCTGTCAATGTTATTTTCAGATAAGATTCGTATATAAGATCGTTTTAAATCTCTCCTTAAAACTTACATTTCATCGCTTAAGTGAATTTTATCAAGGGCATTAAGGCCTGACGTGGAACTCAGGGCTGTGAAAATGACAGAAAACCCTCACTTTTTCGTGCCAGTCCTTTCAGCTGAAGGGGAAGAAAAAGCTTGGTATGCAAAAGTTATTTCTGATTCCTTTAATAATTCAATCACCGTAATTAAATTTCGACTCTAATAGCTACAGTGAAGGAAAAAAATGGCGGGGGGGGGGTGGTTAACAATAACTCCCGGTGACTGGCGTTCTGCACCACGAACCAAAAAGTATTGGATGGAAACTTGGATTCCTTTGCTTTCCCTTCCCCCTCCTCCCCAGGTGAACTGAGATGCCTATTATTTTCATTTAATTAAAACCTAGTCGTCTGGACCCGAGGGAGATGGAAACAATTGTGCTTCTGTGCCTCTATCAAGCCCCGTTGGCTCTCTTAACCTGGTGGAGGAGGGCCAGGTGTGATACCGACTCTCCCATTGTCTGCTGTGTGGTCACTCAGGATGACTCTTCCCTTCGAATACAAGGCTCCTTGTGGAACTGTCCTCTCTGTGGATAAATATGGCACAAACATCGCGATAGAGTTCTTTGGTTCCTTGCTGCTTCTGTTAGAGACGTAGCCACTCAAGGTGATTATTTCCTCCTTCTGAGTTACACTGTGCTTATATAATCTAATCCTTTGCTTCATCAGTCATAGAAAATCCCTTTTACTTTCTTGCCCCTGCCCTCTGCAATCCCCTAAATCCTCTCTCCTAAGGTCCTCGGTGACCAAAGGAAAAATGCAAGGCCTTTGGGTTCCTTGCTTACCTGGCCTTTCAATGGATCCTGCTGATTGCCCCATCCTTCTTAACATTTTTCTCTAAGAAAACCAGCTGGCCTGGCTAACTGGCAGTACTTCCCTTGCCACACGCTGCTCCAAAGATGCAGGACTGATTTGTGCTGATAACCGTCTGGAATGGAGGTACATCATCCATCAGGACCTCCAAACGGGAGGCTACAGAGCCATGTTTCCCTCCCGTCTCTGATCATGGCCTAGACTTGTCCTTATCAGTCATCAGTCTACAGAAGGCTAGTGGCCCCCAGTGGTTGGTTTTGGACCTTCTCATCCTCTTGTCTCTGGGTAGTTGATCGCATCTACCTCTCATGATTTCTCAGTCTCCATCACTGCCAAAAGCCAGAAGCTCCCAACATAGAGTATTAAACTCAAAGCTCTGCCTATATATGTCTCCACCAGGCTTATCGAGCAAGTGCATCCAGCTAGCAGTAGATCATAGACAAACTCATTTTTCCCTTCTGTCTGCTCACTCCCTACATCGAGTCAACCAGAATCCAGATAATCCTATTTTGAAATAGCTCTTGGAATTAAAACTATGAGCCCTTTTAAATCACATTTATTGGTTTTTTCTTCCATTCAAGACAAGTGCCTTTATTCATGTCTGATTAATGTGGTACTTACTTCTAGTTTTGCATGTGGAAAGGAGCAAACTTCATCCAGTCATGTGCTCTGTCTACTCTGCTTGCATCCCTGGGGAAGAGGGTAGCTAATCTGATTGGCCAGAGCCTAATACTTCATTGGGTTACATCTCACTAGCATCCCTGGGGAAGAGAGTAGCTAATCTGATTGGCCAGAGCCTAATACTTCTTCATTGGGTTACATCTCACTACCAGTCAGTGAGGGGAAGTGCCTTCAGGAGTCCATGCGTTGTCTGTCTCCACCAGCCACAGGGTAGGTAAGCTTTGTGGAAATGGCCTTCTTATATTCAGAGGTAGAGAAGGCGAGCCTCCCTTGCATCCTTGGCCTAAGCTGCTTTCTCCAATCTAGATTTTACCACAGTTAGCAAAAGGGGAATTGGTCACCAATGTGACCAATTTCCGAGCTTAATAAAGCAACGCTACCTGGTCCATACAGGGAGGTGATAAGCAAAGGGCTTTAGGCCTCAAAACTCAATTCTCAACCCCAAACATGACCAAGGAGGGCATTCCAGGAACCTCTGGCATCCAAAAGAGAATATGAGGGGACGTGACCTCCACACAACATAGAGAAAACTCCAGAGAGAGAAGAGACCCAGATAAAAAGTCTCCAAGATGAGATGAAAGGTCTATTGGAGCAAAAAAATAAAAGCACAGGGAAGTGAATTTAGTCCCCTCCCTCCTTGTTCTAGTTTTTGATATTTTTCAGCCTAGTCAAAGACATCCCAGTATTTATGGGGGGGTCCAACCCTTTATTTGTTCAAAGAGGAGACAGACAGCCTTTCTCTCTTGAGAAACTCATGTTCAAGAGCGCAAAGACGGAAATGACTAAACGGTCATATTTTAGTTTTAGTTAAAACACACAATTTAACGTCCGGAAGGTACAAAGGGGGATCAGTGAAGTCCCTTTCCTACCCTCCATCACCCCCTACCCCTGCCAGCTGCAGCTTCTCTCCCTAGAGGTGACAGCACTTATCAATGGCTTGAATCTCCTTCCAGATATCGAATTATCCTTTTTCAGAACTACACCTTAGAGAAAATGTATTTATGCTTCTCAAAATTCCTAAGCAAAGGAGGCAAAGGAGAGAGCGGTGTCATAGATTGTTCTGATAACAGGTAGCCCAGAAGCGCTAAAATATGGCCACGGAATATCAGGGTAAAATTCTCCAGAGAGGTGCTAGAAGCTTATTGGAGAAAGGAATAAGCTCTCAGATCTTTCCTACAGCCCTGTGCAGACCAGGAGCCCAGGGCAACTTTTGATCCCAAGAGCAGCTGGGTGCTGGGATCACTTGGTGGCACTTCTAGGGCACCCACGCCTTGGATCTCAGCCTTTTCACGCTGCTGCTGGACACGCTGTCCAGGAGACGGCTTCACTCCTTCCACCGCGGCTGCTGTCCTGACAACTGGCCAGCCACTCGGAAGCCCCTCTCCCTGTCCCCTGCACCTGGACCTACAGCTGCTGGTCACATCTCTTTAGACCTGGATGCAGCCTTGGTTTGCCTGATTTATGATGGACTAGCAGACAGGAGGAGCAAGGCTCACTGGAAACGGTAGTGAGAAAAGTCCAGAAAACAAGTCAGCAGTTTTCCAGTCTGTTATGGCTTAGGATGAAAAGATAAAGCAAAACAAAAACAAAGCAGTGAGAAGAAATTTAATTTCTGTGATCAAAGTTTACTCTTATTGAATTCTAGCTTATTTATCTATATTTCTTAACTTGATTTTCAACCTGCTGCTCATGGACCATGTCTTTGTTATGATTTTATCCAGTGCTAAGTGGAGGAAAGAACTGAAAAAAAACAACCCTGGGGGCTTCCCTGGTGGCGCAGTGGTTGAGAATCCGCCTGCCGATGCAGGGGATACGGGCTCGTGCCCCGGTCCGGGAAGATCCCACATGCCGCGGATGCGGCTGGGCCCGTGAGCCGTGGCCGCTGAGCCTGCGCGTCCGGAGCCTGTGCCCCGCAACGGGAGAGGCCACAACAGTAAGAGGCCCGCATACCACAAAAAAAAAAAAAAAAAAAAAAAAAAAAAAAAAAAAAAAAACAACAACCCTGGGTTTTTCCTTGCCAAAGAAGTCATAAATTCAGATATGAAAATTAGACTTCAGGGCAAAGTGATGATTCAAGAATCCAGGATTAATATTACATGTAGCCACAGAGACAGGGAGTTGGTTGTAGACAGAAGCCTTCCCTGAAGAATTGTTGATACTAGTCAGAAACTGGAATGCCCATCTGCAGCAAAATTATTAAATAATCTAAGCCATGTGATCAAAAACTTCAGAGCTATAAAAGGAGTGAGATGGATCTGTGTGTGTTGATATGATTCAGATCACCCAGATACTGATAACTAAAAGAAACATAGTATACAAATGCCCCCAGCTCCATGAAAAATTGTGTTTGTGTATATATATGCATACACATATGTATAGGTGTGCGGGGCATTTTCCAAAAATATACACAAGAAACTATTGACAGTGGTTATCTCTGGACCATGGAACAGAGTATGTGGGATGGAAAAGAGACTCACGTTTCATTGCATATCTTCTGTACTGTTTGAATTTGCTTTCCACGTGCATGAAAATATTATTTTTGTCATAACAAAGTCCAAAAAACCCACTTAGCTAATGAATGCATGCACAAAAAGAAAAAATGCCTGCATACATATGCAGATTTGAAAGGCTCTAAATTCTCTACTGCGTTCTAGAAAGAATTAAAATAAATATAACAAAAGTCCAGAAAGTGAATTATACCAGCAAATATCAAATATCCATAAATAAGTGATTCACGTTCAGCTGTGCGAGATCCATAAAAGTCGCCTTCAAGCATGACTGAGATATGGGGCTTAGGAAGCGTTTCCAGAGGCAGATTTACGGAAAGCATCGTTTTCGTCTAGACCTGCTATTCTGCTACCTCAAGGTCAGGCTGACAAGGTTAAACGTAACATTAACATTTAGAAGTGCTCTCCTTCGGAGGTGGAAGTACAGCTCTTCTGAAACCTTTAAAACCTTTTGGGAAGGGGTCAGTGCCAACATCCCAAGTTCTTTGCAGGTTTTTAAATGATTCTGTCCAGGGCTGACTCTGAATATGAAACAGTGGACAGAAACATGCCCAAGAGACTAGACACATTTTTTGCTAGTACTTAAAAATTAGGAATCATCCCTTCTGCTGTGTGTGCATGCAAATTATCTCTTACAATGACATGTCATCTACATATCATTAACACTTTATCACACCAAAGTGGCGGAGAAGTAGCTTCCCAGCAGAGTCTCTGCTGGAAGTGGAGAACTGATGTTACACAAGGTTTTTCCAGGCTTTCTGGAATTGTCTGGGCCAAATGGAGCACAGCAAGGGGGCAAAGTTGGATCTTACGGTTTGCACGAGGCTCAATATGGAGGCTTATATAGACACCACCAAATGTAAAATAGATAGCTAGTGGGGAAGCGGCCGCATAGCACCGGGAGATCAGCTCGGTGCTTTGTGACCACCTAGAGGGGTGGGATAGGGAGGGTGGGAGGGAGACACAAGAGGAAGGAGATATGGAGACATAGGTGTATGTATAGCTGATTCACTTTGATATAAAGCAGAAACTGACACACCATTGTAAAGCAATTATACTCCAATAAAGATGTTAAAAAACTATATATCCCCTAAAAAATATATATACACACGGAGGCAGATTTTCTGTGTGGAAAGGGCATCCTCATTTGTAAAGGGTGAGTGTTATTTATGTCCTGATCGCCTACGACACGGGTGCTAAGTTGCTAAACCTGTACAATAACAACAGACACTCAGTGCTCCTTATGGAAGTAGAAATCATCCTTCAGACCATCTTAAATTTAACTTCTTAACAAAACGCTATGAGGAACTGAAGTGTGTGGGGTAACACGCTGTCCTTCGGGGAACATTTGAGTCTGGCCAGAGTCATCGACCACGTGGTTACGGCTGGTATTGATCGCACCTCACACCACTCAGGCCAAACTGACCTTTGCCCTCGCCACAATCATTTCAGTAAACTCATTACTTTTTATTTCTTTTTAGGCTGGTAACCGAGCAGGAGCCTATGACCATGAGCACCTAGCTCCCAGACCTAAGGGAGCCTGAGGATTTTTTTTTTTTTTTTTTTTTTTTTGCGGTACTTGGGTCTCTCACCACTGGGGGCCTCTCCCGTTGCGGAGCACAGGCTCCGGACGCGCAGGCGCAGCGGCCATGGCTCGCGGGCCCAGCCGCTCCGCGGCACGTGGGATCTTCCCGGACCGGGGCACGAACCCGCGTCCCCTGCATCAGCAGGCGGACCCCCAACCACCGCGCCACCAGGGAAGCCCCAAGCCTGAGGATCGATAATGTTAACCTTTGTGACACCACCCTGTCACCTCACCATCAACCAATCAGAGGACTGCGCAAGAACTGATCGCAAACCCTGGGATGCCCCTCCCTCACCTGGCCTTTAAAAGTGCTTTGCTGAAACCCATTGGGGAGTTCAGGTGTTTTGAGCACTAGCTGCCTTGACTCTGTGCTTGGCGCCTGCGATAAATGCTGCCCTTCCCTTCACCACAACCCAGAGTCAGTAGATTGGATTTACTCTGCACGGGCGAGAAGACCCAAGTTGGGTCTGGTAACAAGGGCACTGTAAAGAAGCTAGTCAAAGAAATTAATCAGCAAATTTGATTTACCCAAGGTTTGAATACAGAATTATTTGCCTAATTTTCTCATTTTAGAAACTTCTGTCATTGTCACCAATACATAGATTTGGTAATGATCTAACAAAGTCAGGCAATTCTACAAGTCACCTGTGTCTCGTGTGATCTTAGCATTAAGTTGGTGACATCATCATTTCTGCTGAGTTTTAGAGGGTTTTTTTATTTATTTATTTTTGGTGAAGCCATCCTCCTAATAAACACCCTCTGCAACAGAGAATTAATGTTTTTCATCCTGTGATTAGACTGCTTGAAATGGAACGGGGTTGTATGTATAATCTCTGAGAAGTAAGCATAATCTCCTAAAGTAAGCAACAATCAAGAGTAATAGTATAAGGAGCCAAAGAATATTATTTCCACAGTTAATCTCATTTCTTTAAATTCCCTGGACCTTTATTTTTCTACTCCTCAAGTTACTTTTAGTGCAGAAAGCTCCCTCACTTGTTACTCGGATGACTGAGCATAAAATATTTTCTTTGTGTTGGACATGCATGAACGTGGCTGCACATGCTCATCTGTAGCAGATGACCGTCCTTCATTTATTCACAAACATCTACGAAGATTTGAGGGTGCCCCAACCATCTGAGCATTTGAAAATGGGTGATAATGTTACCCAGTCCAAGCTCTTGCTGCTCACTGCAAGACAGGCCAACAGCTAGAGAGGAAAGTTGTCAGGACAAGGAATAGCAACTTTATTTGAAAATCCAGTGGACTAAGAAGATGGTGGACTAATGTCCCCAAAACCCATCTTACCAGAGTTAGAATTCAGGCTTCTTTATACCATAAGGGGAGGGCTGTGGTTGCTTGCTGCAGACTTCTTGGTGTCAGAATCCTTTGTGCTTACATCTGTCCATGTAGGTCAGGTCATGATGTTCCTATAAACCTCCAACAGGACAAATGTTATTCTCTGTTCTGCAACTTTTTATCTCTCTGTGAATGGAAAAGTGTTTATACCTTTAAAGGTCAGAGCCTTGAGAATGGCCTATCCTGTATATTTCAGGCTATAGGCAACATTCTTAACTTGTAGCAAAAGCAATAGAAGTGAAAGAAACAGATCCAACAGGGAGTCAGATTTGCTCTTCCCTATTACAGTTGTGGGAAAAGAGGACTTTACAATATGTCCAAGGCATGATCCTTCTACTCAGGAAATTTACTATCTGGCCCGGGAGTTAAGTAATTCCACAGTTTTAGAAAATGCATCCCTTTCATTTCTGCTCTTATTGTTTTCCTTTGCTCCCATTTACCTCTCCCACTTCACTCTTCCCTTTTTTCACATTTCACATTCCTTGTCTTCTTCCTCCCCTGTCCTCTTCTTTAAAAAAAAAAAAAAAAATTATTTATTTATTTATTTATATTTGGCTGTGTTGGGTCTTCATTTCTGTGCAAGGGCTTTCTCTAGCTGCGGTGAGCGGGGGCCACTCTTCATCGCGGTACACGGGCCTCTCACTATTGCGGCCTCTCTTGCTGCAGAGCACAAGCTCCAGATGCACAGGCTCAGTAGTCGTGGCTCACGGGCCTAGTTGCTCCGCAGCATGTGGGACCTTCCCAGACCAGGGCTCGAACCCGTGTCCCCTGCATCGGCAGGCGGACTCTCAACCACTGCACCACCGGGGAAGCCCCCCGTCCTCTTCTTTTCTGCTAATATCATACAATACAATAACCAAAGGAATTAATCTGGTGCCGCTGGGGGTATTTAGGGCCGAAGAATGGTCCCCTGCTCTTTGGGGTTAGGCAGCCCCATTGCCTCCTGAATCGCTGTCCTCCACCCACGTTGTCAGCAAATGTTCCCTCTCTCATGTATCCCGTAAGGCCTGCAGTGGTCCCAGCCTTACGAGCCCTTCTCCCCAGCCCTCTCCTCGAGCCAAGGCCCACGTTGCCAGCCTGGGCCGTGGGACAAGGCTAAACCAGTCTTCCCATCTGCACGTCGAACGGGAGGACTTTCAGACACTCAAACTGCAACACGTCCTGGTCACCAGCCCTGGGCTGTACGCCCGCATTGCTCATCCCTGCTGCTGTGTGACGCTGTCCGCCCATCAGTGGATGCTCACGAGCAGGTGTGCACCAGAGTCACGGTGTAACATTGTTGCCACATTGGCAACATAGGAAAGAGTTCAGGTGAAATACCGGGAATGAACAAACCACCATTTCAAATAGGAATACAAGTTTTAGGGAAATAATTCAATCCAACCTCCAACATTAGCTCTAGACCAGTGGGTCACAAGAGGGGCGGTGTGTGATGGGAAGGCTGTGGGTACCTCCGAGCACCACAGGTCCCGCCAGGCAGATGCCTGGGGGGAGCATCCCAGCTCATCCCCTCCTCCCCATCATTGAAATACACGTTTTCTTTATGGTCTGTTCATCGGGTATTGAGTTTCCACTGTGTGTAGAGGACTCTCTTGTCCAGATTTACAAATCCTCTCGAAAAACAGCCCCTGTTCAAGTCTCACCTGCCTCAGAACAACTCTCTCTCTCTCTTCCTCTCTGTTTTTCTCCCTGCTTCTTTGTCTCTGTTTCTGTCTTTCTCTGTTTCTCTCTCTGTCTCCATCTCTCTCTCTGTCTCTGTCTCTCTCTCCATCTCCCTACCCCAAGACTCTTTCCCTCTCTCTCTGTCTCTCTTCCTCACCCCCTCCCATATGCTCTCTGTCTCTCTGCATCTCTGTCTCTGTGTCTCTCTGTATCTCTCTCCGCCTGTCTCTGTCTCTCTGTATCTCCCTCTGTCTCTGTCCCTTTGTCTTGTCTCTGTCTCTCTCTGTGTCTCTGTCTCTCTGCATAGCCCTCTAGCTCTCGCCCTGCAGTTTTACTCCTCCCCCTCCCAGAAGAGTCTCTGCTTCTCCCCACCAGCCAGCCCTCAGTTGGCCCAAATCTGTTATTCCCTCTTCCCTTCCTCCCATCTCCGAACCTGCCCTGGGAAAGGGCACCTCCTAATTGCTGCACAGACTGGATCTCTCTCAATCCTTATCTTACTTGTCCCTGTGGCATCTGGTTCTCTTGACGACCTCCTTTGCCCCCCCAAACTCTCTGCCTTGGTTTTGATCGTGCTTCCTGGTACCCCTGGCTCCCAGCTCCTTGGTTGTCTGCTGTGTGAGGCTCCCTCACAGCATCCTTTTCCTCCACCTGCTCCTGGATGGTGAGTGTTCTCTGGGCCCTCTGTTTGGCCCTCTTTCCACACCACACCACCTTCGATGGGCAGTCTCACTGCTCCAGAGAATTCTCCCTTCCCCTCGTCCTGAGGGCTCAGATCTCATCACAGGCCAGACGTCTGCCTCTGCTGTGCTCTGCCCTGTGCTCAAAACCCACTCCTTGTTGCCACTGAGACGTCCCTCGGACAACCCCAGAAGGTCCCAGCAGACCTCAGCGTCACCCCTCCCTGTGTTCCTCTTCATACCTTTCTCACTACCATTGGGTCGTCTTACAGCCAGAACCCAGCACGCTGGACGCTGGCAAAGCTATCACACGTCTTTGGGTGAACCATCTCAGGACAGGCCCTTCCGCATCAAGAGGGAGTAAAAGCCCGTGTCTTCGCATTTTGCTTGGGAGCGAGCTTGGTGGTGTCCTCCCCACCCACGGGTGATGGGACCCCCCGCCGCCTCTTGGGCCGAGAAGACCCCCAAGCCACTGCCCATTGCCCTCTCCCTGTGGCAGCCTTGAGGGTGACAGGCTGAGGTGAACGTGGGGAGCCGGGTGTCACTGATCACCATCAGCCCTTGGACTCGAAGCTGGGTGTCGAGGGGAATGGGTTTGGAGACAACGCTCCCCCAGCAGAGGCCCCTCTTTCAATCCGCTTTTAATCCATACAACCCTGTAAAGACGTTTCCACTTCTGGAGTGCCACAGGATGGCCATGCGGAATATCATTTGTCGGGTGTGACAATTACAAAATTGGAAATTATTTGTTAACTAGAACATTACAGTTCATGGTAACACACAAAAGCATTTCTAACTTGCCTGACATGATGGCAGAGAAGAACGCTGCCAAGATATACAGCCCGGGCTGGGGAATGAAGGTATAACCCGCAGAAAATGACTAAAAATGCTCAGTAAGACGAGTGAGGTGCTGATGTGGAGGAGATGGGTGGGGCAGCCCCTTGAGTCAAAGGGAGGGCACGACCCCCAGCCTGGCCAGACGGTCTGACAGCAGGGAATGTCAGACCGGCCTTGGTGCCACCAACATCACTTATAAAACTGCAGACAGCTCGCGGGAGGAAGAGGAGGCACGTCCCACCCCATGAAGAGTGACTTCGTGGCCCCCTTCCTTGGGGATCCTGCTGGCACACCTCTCACCTGCCCAGGAAACACTAGGGATGCTCAGGGTGGTGGGGTCACATGCAGGCCATCCTCTGGTGCCTCCTCGAGCGCGTGGGGGAGCCAGGGAAGAGGCTGACCACGCCCTCATCCACCCTCTGCTTCTCACGTTCCCCAGGAAGCGGGGCAGAGGCTGGTTGAGGAGGGACAGCAGACTGCTTTCCAAGAGACCATTCAAAGAGATCAGGAGCCCTCCCTTTGCTGTTGGACTGTCTACGAATTGCACTGGGACAAAACTGTCTACTACCATCAAGTAAATCTCAATGAGGACGTTCAGATCACAGAAAAGCCCCGTCGGGAGCCAGAAGCCATGAGGGAGGGATTGCCAGGTGATGACCAGGGTTCACTCCCCAGGCCTGACAGATGTTCCAGAAGCCCCCCCCCATTGGGCATGTCCAGGTAGAACCACGGGCTGCACTCAGTGGGCAGGTGGGTTTCTGAGACCCCTGCGCAGCTGGGAAGTTCCAGACGGTCCAGGGCCGTGATGCCTTGAGCGTGTGGGTGACTACGTCACGGTGACCGGGAAGCAGCAGAAAGCAGCGGGGGGAGGGGTGGGTCTTGGGCTGGGGTGACCTGTGGTGACCGTGATGAGTCATACAGGAAACCCTTCTGAAAGCTTTTCCTTCCCCAAAATGGCTCCAGGCCGTGTGCAAGTAGAGACCTTCAAGTGGACAATATGTGTGATGTTTTTGAGTGACACTTCATCAAAAAAAAACCCCCCAAAAACCCTGTTGCTGAAACATCCAAACAGCAATGTTTGCTGCAACTGTGTTCTATTCATTTACTGGGAAAACACAGAAGTAGGGCATACGTGATTGTGACTCATGCTTTTCTGGAAGGGATGTTTGATTTAGTTTTTAATAGCACGGCTTAGGAGTCAGTGAGATCTGGGCTGCAGTTCTGTGGGAAGAAGATGCTGCCAGTGAGAGCCAAGCTCTGTAGCTGTTCTTTCCTCATCTGTGAAGTGGGGAGAGTTAGAACGCCTGTCTCAAAAGCCACAGGCCAGTTAGATGAGCTTGGGCAGTAAAGGACCCAGAGCTTGGAGAATATAAATGGCTATAAAATGATTGTTTTATGACAGCAGTTACCTTGCTTAACAATTTAAACTCAGTATTTTACAGTGTTAAAATAATGGGGTTTTTTGCTTTTAATTTGTATGCCAATGTATGAAGTGGGGTGTGTGTACGGTGTGTGTATGTGTGTTGTGTGTTTGTGATGTATGTGGTTTGTGTGCGATGGCTGGTTTGTGTGTCTGTAGCGTGTGTGTGTGTGTGTGTGTTTGTAGCATGCGTGGGGTGTGTGTGGTAGGTATAGCATCTGTTGTTGAATGAAACATGGCCCTTGGCTATGCCCCCAGATCAGGGTGTGCTTCTTTAAGGCCCCCGTTGGAGGGAGTAGGGAGCCGTTTCATCTCCCCCAGCGAGTACCCTGCCTCCTGGGAGGGTCAGGTGTGGGCTGCCCAGACCTTCCCTGGGGTTCTCACAGGCCCAAAGCCTTGAGAAGGGGCCAAGAAGGGGCACACAGAAGTTCCCATGCAGGCCTGGCTCATGCGCTTGGAAAGCCTGCTTTTGAGGCGGCCTTTGGTTGGTCTGGGAACTTGGATTTCGGGGGCTGGGTTCCCGCATTCCCTGGACTGATTAGAGCAGCTCTGTGCACCTGCACTGTTTGTGCAACCAGGATGGTTTGTACCGAGCACCTGCTCTCTCCAGGGAGTCTGGAATTTGGGTCCGTGCCCGGCAGAGGGTGCCTTTGGGACCAGCCCCCCAGTAAAATCCCCGGAGCTAAGTTCTGGGAGTCCTGGTGAATCATCGACCTGGGGGTGGTCTTGGAGACCTCCAACACTACCTTATTCCTTGGGGATATGTAGGCATGAAGAGAAGGCCTTCGCAGTTTTGAGGGGCTCAAGGGCCCTTGAACACCCCCTCCCAATGAAAAGATCTCTTCATGCAAAGAACTCTGAGTTAAACCATCTCAGGGTCTGAGCAGAAAAGTGGGCATGAAAAGATCCCCCTCCAGCCTAATTTATCCTAATGACTAGCTCCAATCACAGCTCTCCTGGGAAAATTTGGTTGCTTTGCACATGGAAAGCTTTATTCTCTATGCAGGAACGTGGAGCAGGTAGAGAGACATTCAGGATGATGACAGATGAGCTGCCCAGGGCAGCTCACCCTTCCAACATTTTAATATATAACAATGTTTTATCTTTTTTATTTTTTAATTTTCAAAAAAAACCTAAACGTTCTTGTAATGATAACTTACTTCAATTATAATTAAAGCACAGAAATGTGAAAAGTTTAAGCATTCCATTTTGCAGGGAAAAAAAAATTCGGCCTTCATGTCAGAAACTCATACTATTGTGAAATCGTACCAAACCTCCACCTGCTCCTCAAGAACTACAGTCCTGCCGCAAAACCAACCTGAACACTTGAGAAGAGACATTGGCTGGCTTTTTTTTTTTTTTTTTTTTTTTTTTGCGGTATGCGGGCCTCTCACTGCTGTGGCCTCTCCCGTTGCGGAGCACAGGCTCCGGACGCGCAGGCCCAGCGGCCATGGCTCACGAGCTTAGTTGCTCCGCGGCACGTGGGATCTTCCCGGACCAGGGCACGAACCCGTGTCCCCTGCATCGGCAGGCGGATTCTCAACCACTGCACCACCAGGGAAGCCCTGGCTTTTTTATTTTATTTTTTTAATGGATGAAACCCTTGCAGGTCAGCAATCCAGATCTATGACCGGAACCCAGGGAGCATGAAAGCTGTGACCAGCGAGCAGGGGGAAAGCATGTCTGATGTGTCCCCAGGTACGTGCCGTGCAGGTCACGGGTTATTGACGGCTGGAAACTGCACAAGGTTGTAGCGTGGGTCTATAATCATGAATTATATAATTTATGCACACACGGACACACATGCATGTCAACCCTGGGGCCAAGCAGTCAGGAACACGGGCTCTGGACACAGATACACTGGGGCTGGAATCCTGGATTCTCTTTCTACCTTCTGGCTCTGTGACTGTGGAGAACTTTTCCAACCACCCTCAACCTCATTTTTCTCACCTGTAAAAAGTGCACCGTTATTCCTACACTCTGTAGGTACTGTGAAGATTCGATGAAGAAAGTATCCAGAAGGCGCTGTAGCCGCAGGAGGGGGTCAGGCCACCCGGTGGCTTTTGGTGGGGGGGCCAGTGAGAGCTTCCCAGGTAGACTCTGCTTCATGTCACTAGTGAGGGCGCCCGCTCTGCCCTGGGTGATACTGACTTTGCTTTTCTCTGCCTCCGTTTCCTCCTCTTTACCCCTAATGTCTATCCCATGTGGCCCCTTAGTGAATCACAGGAATTATTGCCCGAACAGAGTTTAGAAGAGGGCGTGGCCCAGGCCCTGGACTCAATCCGGGTTCCTACTATCATTACTCTTATCCCAAAATATCCCTGAGCAGTGCTTTTCTAACATCTTGCTTTACACAGTTCCTTGCATCCAATCTGTTTCCTTTATACCCAACAGCTTGCAAATTTTAAAAAAAATTAAAAATAAATTAAGAGGATGTAATAGTCTAGAGAAGAAGGGAGAATTCCGACTGGAACGCGGAAGGGAAGGGATGTTCTGGAGAGGCGAGAGGATGCAGGCAGCAGGGAGAGGGCAGAAACCGGAAGTCAGGAAAAGCAAAAGGCCAGGAGAGGATATGTCTGCACAGTGGTGAGACGTGCCGTTCTGAAAAGTCTGAAGAATCTTTTTTTTTTTTTTTTTTTAGATTCCACATAGAAGCAATATCATATGATATTTGTCTTTCTCTGTCTGGCTTACTTCACTAAAAACAAAGATACAAAAAAAAAAAAATAGAAACGAACTTGTTTACAAAACAGAAATCGACCCGCAGACGTAGAAAACAAATTTATGGGGAAAGGGTGGGGTAGGGATAAATTAGGAGTTTGGGATTAACATTTAAAATAGATAAATAAGAAGGATCTACTGAATAACACAGGGAACTATATTCAGTATTTTGCAATAACTTATAAGGGAAAAGAATCTGAAAAAGGATATCTATATACACATATAAATTATATATATATATATATATATATATATATATATAGAGAGAGAGAGAGAGAGAGAGAGAGAGAGAGAGAGAGCTGAATCACTGTGCTGTACATCTGAAACTAACACAACATTGTAAGTCAACTATACTTCAATGAAAAAATAAATAAATAAATAAAATGAAAAATGAAAAGACTGAAGGAGAGGACATTCTTCTGTTATCAATACACAGCTGATGCTCTTAAAGCCTTTCAGGTTTATTGTTAGACTGGGGGCTCGCTTGCTACGCTGTAATGCCTGGAAGTTAAAGACCGTACACCGTCTTCATGTGGAACCCATCGCCCAGGTACTTCACAAAAGAATCATATTGAATCATCGACTGAAAACTGTTTACCCAGTATCAAAAGGACTCACAGGTGAATGATATCAGCTGTTTGCCTTTGTATTAACAAGCAGTGAGTGTCCAACGCAGAAGGACTTCCATGAATCCATCAGCAATTCCCAGTATCACTGGAAACATCGCTAAGGAAGTGATCAGCGGCAACCGTCCTGCATTTGGCATCGACAGCACCCTGGGGGAGAAAAGAGCTCAACCTTCGCAGAAATTCAGCACGTAAGTGAAGAATGCAGCTGCGCAGTGACAGAAATGTTAACTGATTCCACAGCTAAGTTGCTTGAGCAGTTATAACGTGAGGGAACAGACAGTGATGACTGTCCATGCTACGAACAGAATCAATCGGATTCTGAGACAGGAAGAACCACAGCTTCGTTGAGCAATGCCGTTGTCAACGTTTCCTGCTGAATCCTCTTAAAACAACTCATGTGGAGCTGGAGGCTGAATGGAGGTCAGCAACCAGTGATTCAACTAATGATTGAAAAGTGAACTCAACTAAACGGTGACTCATGCATTCGTGTTGTTATCCATTCACTGAGCGTTAACTACGGGTCTGGCTCGATTCTCACGAGAGAGCAAAGGAGCAGAGTCCTGCCTACCTGCGTAGGGCTTCATCCAGTAAGAGCTTGGTGCATGGGGGCTATTAATACTGGCTTGTTATTCAGGCCAGAATTTGGCTGGAAACAAATATGGTGGTAAATTGGTAAGTAGTGTATTTAAAAATTTATTCTAATAGGGAATAAAGGTGAATAAAATCTGTTTAACCAGTAAAAAAAAAAAGGTAATTGTCTACTTTTTCATTGCTAGTATGTAGAAATGCAGTTGGTTTTGTATAATGCCTTTGTATCTTGTAGCCTTTCTAAATTCACTTATTACTTCTGATAGTCTTTAGGTCAGTTTTTTAGGATTTTCTACATATACAATCATTGAACAAAGCCAGTTTTACCAATTCAAAAACTATGCAGAAATATAAAGGATATAAGGTCAGATTTCTAAAATGGCACATGAAAAGTGTGCACATGAAAAGTCCGAATAAATGTGAAACACCTTCATGACACATTGATTTTACTTGAAAACTTGAGGGGAAACGCATGATTTTTTAATATAAATAAGTTATACTGGGAAATGCAAAAATTTCAACAATTTTTATGGTCAAACACAGTACTTGAAAGAAATTCTCCACTTGTAGCAGCACCTTCAGATCCCAGACCCCTGGGGTGTATGTTGATTCTCCTACGCTACTAGGGTAGTTCACTGGAAAAAATCGGAAGGGTCCTATTTCAGTGGGTTTTCTCTATGCCTAAATATTTTGTTTAAAATTTTCACTTAGAGTAAGCTATAAATACTACTGTTTGCAATAGAATGAGTGTGCTTTAGAAGGTGATAGTATTCCATGTTAACCAAAATAAGACTGGTAGCTGAGGTCTTGGTAGCTCTGCACTCTTAATGGGAGCTTAATTGTCATTTTTTTACTGCTGTATCTTGAAAATAAAAGCTGCCCCAAGGAAAGCTGTCCAAATGACATGTTACCTTTCAAGAGCATAAACCTCATACTTAAGAGCTGACATTAAATTACGCTAAAGTCATTGATTTGGAGAATAATGAAGATAAGATTTTGGATAATCCAAACTCTCCATCTACAGCTATGGTCAAGCTGAGAATGTATTGACTGGTAAAACATGGTGTGGGCCTGGATGGATCAGTTCAGTGTAAAGTAATTTGAATAGTTTGGGAAAGAATCAGATTAGCTCAGGGATTTGGGGGTAGATGGGACCCTAGCAATGTCTCTCAAAGTCCATTGTAAATAGAGACCACCCGAGATGCTTATTAAACATCCAGATTCCTGGCATCTATGCCAAGGATTCTCGTTCAGGTTTGGGAACAGGCATATGTTTTCACTAGCACCTCAGGGGATTCTGATCCAGGTCATTATCTGACAATGTTGGAAGAATCAGACTCTCGCTGGCCCAGGGACAGATTTCATCACAGTTCCATGAACCCCCGGGATGGAATGGAAATTCAGTTTTGTGTGTTCATATTCTGGGAGAGAGGACCTATCACTCTCCTCGGATTCTCAAAGGGGTCCCGACTCAGTAGTGTTTCTGAGATGTAGGAAGGAGACCCTGGAGGTGGACTCCACAACTGGTGAGATCAGGAAAGGTGGAAGGAAAGAAGGGTTATATATATTGACCTGGCCATCTTACCTCATGGATATAAAGAAATAAGTTTGGACCTTAAAATAAATGAAAATATTAGATTAAAAAAGGGAAAGAAGAGCCTATGTTCTAGAAGTCTCTGGGCACCAGCAATTCACATCTTCAGGACCTTCGATCTATCTCCATGTCAACAGATGCACCCCTGTTAGGACAGCAGGGGAGGAAGTGTGACACAGCTGCTGGAATGGTTACAGGCAAGTCAAATGTGTTCTCAGACTTACAGATTATTTTTAACCTCCCTGGAATTCTGGACCAAGAGGTCCAGAACGCTGGAGTGATTATAATTAGGAGAAAAGAGATCCGTGTTTCTGTCTTTCAGGTATTTCTTCTCCCCATCGTTGCTCTCAAGTGCTATACAAATAGGTGTCAAAGAAAGGTTAAAGGATTGAAGATGACAACATTTAATCAGAAAAAAGAAAAGCATCAAGAAATAAAAAGAGGCGGAAGGGGAGGGGCTAGCGTTTACATTCCTGAAAAATGGATTTCTTGAACAAAGGAGGTGTTTTATCTATGTGATCAGACCCCGTGAATAGAGCTTTCCGGCAGGGTTGCCGGGAGGCTGCTCTGCTCAGTGAAGAACCAGCCGTGGACTACAGAGAAGAATCACTGGCTGAGGAGTGAAGAGACGTGCTCCCAGCCCTGCAAGTGCCAGAGGGGCAGCCCAGGCCCCCGGGTCTCATCCTCCACACCCAAGCCCCTTGTCCTAAGCCCTTCATCCAGGACTCTGCATTTGCTCTGTGCTCCCCCTGGGGGCCTGACATTCTAGAGCAAGGTTGCCGGCTTAAGGGGTGCATTTCTGTTCTCCTGGTTCTTCACCCACATAGAGGGACCCTTGTTCACTCCCACCCCCATCCCCAGTTCCTGAATGAGCCCGGGATCCTCACTGACTTGTGATGGATGCTGGTCTGATAAGAGGGCTTTAATTCCCCCTCTGGAGGGGGGCTCTACTTGAGCTTGGCAGAGAGGGTGTGCATGGGTTCCAGGGATGGAGACAAGAAGCTGGACCGCGGGGGCTCTCACCCTCTCTTTCTCTAGGGCCAGGCTTCCAAAGGCCGACCTGCTGAGGTTGTGAGCATATCAGGAGCCCCAAGACGAAAGTAAAGGTAACAGATGAGCCTCCAGAGACCCAGCGGCTGAGGAAATGGCCTCAGCCAGATGGAGGGAGGTGGGTGAACGGACTATTTACAGAAGCGTGAGCAGGCTGAAGGGAGCCAGGAGCACAGGGAACCCAGTATGACGTGGAGCTATGGAAGGGATTTGGTCAGAGCTGCAGCCATGGAGGCACCCAGCTCCTACGGCGCCACAGCCAGGCAGGGGGAGCGAGGGGTAGAAATACTCCAACCTGTCTTCTCCCTCTGAGGACCTCAGCCAGTGCTTCCCACTGGCTGCATCCAATCAGAAGCCAGAGAGCTGGGGAGTCCCAGGGAAGCAGAGAAAGGTGGAGAAGAAATGTGCATGTGAGAGGTGGTGGGCGTAAGAAGATGGACAAGGCCAGTACGGATACATAGAAGAGAAGTAGATGGGAAGCTGAGACCTGGCTGTGGCCATAGAACTTGATCCTGAATAAACCTCTTTCTGTCTGAAGATCCTAATACAAGGGTTGTGGGAGGGAAGCTCCCCACTCCTGTTTAATTTTATGAAACAAGTCAAAGGATGGTGTTATGGAATGAATTGTGTGCCCCGCTCCCCAGTTCATCTGTTGAATCACTAAACTCCAGTGTAACTGTATTTGGAGGAAAGGGCCTTAAGAGAAGTAATTAAAGTTAAACGAGGTCATAAAGATGGGGCCCTAATCTGGTGTCCTTATAAGAAGAGGAAGAGACACAGAGATATCTCTGTCTCTGTCTCCCTCTCCACGTGTGCACAGAAGAAAGGCCACGTGGAGACACAGTGAGAAGGCGGCCGTCTGCAAACCAGGAAGGGAGGACTTGCCAACACCAACCCTGCTGACACTTGATCTTGGATTTTCAGAGACTTCCACAACTGTGAGAAAACACATGCTGTTTAAGACCCCCCAGTCTGTGGTGTTTTGTTGTGACAGCCTGAGCTGAGCAATACAGAGAGAAACTCCCCAGTAGAGGACTCAGAAATCCACGTGGGACATAGCTGCTAGTTGTCTAGTAGAAAACTGAGTAGAAAATGAAGAGCCTTTGTTGACAAACCCTCTGTCTAAATCTCTTGGAGATCCAAACTTTTCTTTCACTCTTTGAACGGGGACCTAATAATGACTTGGGCCTTGCCGAAGAAAAGGAAGGATCTTCTTTGATTTCCCGTGAGGATTTCCTGAAAAGAGGGAGGAGTTAGCAATGAAGGAGGCCTGTGGGAGCAGGAAGGGTCCAGATACCCTGTGATGGGCCCCGAGCAGTACGGTGCACCCAGACGGGGACCGTGGACAGGTGAGGGGGTACAGCTTCTTTGAGATGGAAGATCTCTGTACCAGCCTCAGCCCTGCAGCCTAAAGCCTCATTGTGACCTCACAGGAGGGTGACCACCAGGGGGCAGCAGAGGCAGCCCTCCCCAGGACACCAGAGGGTCTGACAAGGACTTGGCTCTCAGGCCCCGCTGCCTTCTCTGGGGTGGTCTGGCAGAGACAGGCGGGGCATTTGTGCATCAGCAGCGTCTGTGTAAGATCTTGCGCCATCCAGAGGCAGCCGTCACAGTGTCCTTGATGGATGGCAGCCCTCTGGTGCCCAGAGAGAGCAGCTTGGTACCTGGAAACAGGAACCTCCTCTCTTGGGCCCACTGATTTGGGTTTTTGTTGTTGTTTTTTGTTTTTGGTCATGCCATGCGGGATATGGGATCTTAGTTCCCCGACCAGGGCTCGAACCCATGCCCCCTGCATTGGAAGCACAGAGTCTTAACCACTGGACCATTCCTGGTGTCTTGATAACATGGCAGATCTCGTCTGACCCATGGTCACTTGGATGTCTTATTTTTATCTCGGTTTCAGCTACTCTGGAGGGAATAACTGCCTATTTCCTTGAAGTGCCCCAGGTAACTTAGGGTAAGACCTACGTAGGCCCCATGACCAGATATTCCAATACATCTTCCAAATTTAGTGAAGCAAACGACAACTGTTTGTTGTTGCAATGACAAAAGGAAACTATTAACTTTACTCATAAATTACCTATGATACAATTCCCATGATAAATTCCATTTGGTTTGGCTATGCTCTTGTTTTAATACACCACTTCATTCTTTTTGCTAGGATTTTATTTAGGACTTTGGCTTCTATATTTGTGAATGTGATGTGTGTAGAGTTTCCTTTTCTGTATTGTCTTAGTAAGAATTTGGCATTGGAATTGTGCTAGCTCTGAAAATGTATTGACCTACATGAAGAAAACAATAAGACTTTACTGAGAGATATAAGAGAAAGTTGAAAAAAAATAGCCTATACTGGATGGGAAGAGAACATTTTTTAAATGTGAATTCTTTCCAAATTAATGTTTAGGTTTAATGCCGTTTTCATCATCCCATTGGAATTATCCTTTAGAATTTGATTAAATGACTGTAAAGCCCATTGGGAAGAAAAAAAATAGAAAAGAGTCATTTTGCTATCAGAGTTCTCAGTGTATTTTCTACATATGCAGTATATGGATTTAATATTTTTAGTGGATGGTCTTTTTTGTTTAACCATTGTTACTGATATCACCTCATACGAGGTCATTGTTACTGTGGTCAGGGGATGGGACCTATGAGATTTCTGCTTCCGGGAATTTTAATGATACTCTCTTTGTAGCTAGCAAGTAGCCATCTAAATATTTTTTTAAAATTTTATTGGAGTACAGTTTATTTACAATGTTGTGTTAGTTTCAGGTGTACAGTAAAGTGATCCAATTATGCACATACATATATTCATTCTTGTTCAGATTTTCTTCTCATAAGATATCACAGAATAGTGAGTAGAGCTCCCTGTGCTGTACAGGTCCTTGCTGGTTATCTACCTTACAAACACTACTGTGTGTATGTTAATCACAAGTTCCTGATTTATCCCTCTCCCCAACTAGCCACTTTTTATATGGGCTTCTTTGTATATTCTTTGTAGGTAAAGAGTTTGAAATGTAGTTACACGATAGTTTATTATTTAAAATTTTTAAAAATCTACCATATTCTAATTATTCTATATGCTCTTTCTACTTGCTCTGCCAGAAAGTGACAGCTGTGTATGAAAAGTTTCCCCTAGAACCTGGCTTCCATGAAATTTACCTTGTGTTTTTAAACTCTTGGCTTTATGAATTATGATTTATTTAGATGTAAAGAGCCATGAACAACTAACGCAGCAGAGATTCCGGAAGTACAGCAAGATTCACATAGGAATTTAGAGTGTGAGAAAAGTGGCCTCGCAAAGCAACAAAGGAAAGATAGGGTCAGTTGCCTATCTGTGTTGGAGGAAATGGCCATGCCTTTACCTAACTTTTGATACCAAAATACATTCCAGATGCACCAAAGTGTAAAATACTAAACCCTAGAATTATTAAAGGAAAAAAGGTTTCTACCTTTGTAATTTTGGTGCAAATAAGGCCTTTCGGAGAGTGACACAAACCCAAAAGACATAATGAAATATATTAATAGGCTTGGCTTTATTTTTTTTTAATCTGGCAAAATATTTCAAAGTCAAAAAATCTGAAAAAAGTCAAAAGACAAACTGAGGGGAGAATTGCAACATATTTATGAAAGACAAATAATAAATTGTCTGCAAGAAGACAAGAGGGCACTAAAAAAAAGGAAGAAAGATTCAGGACCATAAGCCCAATTTATGCTGAATCTTTTACAAATATAAAATTATATCTTTGACCTATTTAAAACTTTTTCCCTGAATCCTCTTTTGCCTCTTTTAGAACATTTCTATTCCTGCTTCTCTTTTATTCACGTTTGCCAAGTATATCTTTGTCTTATTTTTATTTTTAACTTTTCTGTGTCTATTTTTAGGTGTGTCACAAGCAAATATATTCAGATTTAAAAAAAATCAATCTGAGTTTGCCATTTTGAGGGAAATTTGATCCATGTGCACTTACTGTAATATGGAATAAATCTGATTTATGTCCTGTTTATTTTGTTGCCCTTTTAAAGAAATTGTCTAGTGTTAGGTTTTGTCTTCTTTTGATGTTTTGCCTACTTTAATATTCTATGGTAGTATAAATGTTGGCAGCCTCTTTTTAATTCTACCAGTCATAAGTTTAACAACCCACCAAAATAGTTTTAAACACTAACTAAAAGAATTACTAATGTCAGGACATCACTTTTTTTTTTTTGGTCTTTTCTGTTTTCTACTTCTTTTTCTTTTCTCTCCTTCCCATTGTAACGTCTGCTTCCTGAGCCTGGGGTGGGTGAACCCTGAGTCAGGCTCCAATCCTGGGAGGACTGAGGTAAACTCTGATGACAAAAGCGGTCGCCATCGTGTTTCAACAGCTGCAGGAAAACCACTCTTTTGCTTTCTCCCAGTTGGGGGGAAAGTGGAGCGAACTTCTGCCTTCTCACCCCTTGCCCAAAAGACCCCCCTCGGGAAACTACCAGCCTGACCCTGGCCACAAAGCACCCATCCAAGTTCACTTGTCACTCAAGTGGTGAAAACTCCCCCTGTAACGTGAAACTCAAAGTAAGATAGAAACGTCTTTGGGCAAATCTGCAAGAGAACCTGCTGGAGACGGATGTGATCCAGGTTTTTCCTGCAACAGGGCACCGATGTTTGCCACCTGTAGGGAATGTGCTGGGCCCCGAAGCCCCGAGAGAGTGAAAATGGACACCCCTGCCTCGGGAGCTCGGGGTCTCAGCACAGCTTAGGCCGGTGCCCGGACAATTACCCTGGAGTTTGGCATATGCTGGGCCGGGGGACACCTGGGAGATGTGGGGTCAGTGAGGTGAGGCTGAGGGTGAGGAGGTGAGAGCGAGGCCGGGGGGCAAGAGGAACGGTGTTGCTGGCAGAGGCGACAGCAAAGTGCAAAGGCATCGGGCAAGAGATAAGCAGAGGTTTGGTGCTCTGAGCGGTGGGTTGCGGCCAGGGCTCTTGGCTACAAAGCACAGAAACTGACTCTGGTGCTGTAGGCAGGAAAGGAGCTTCCGGAAAGTTACCGTGGGGGTCTCAGAGCATCAAAGACACCCAGGCTGGGTGAAGTTCAGGGGCCTGGGGGCTCAGACCACGAACCAAATCCTCACCGTAGGAAGAGCTGGGGGAGGGCGGTGCTATCACGGGTCGATGATGGATGCTCCCACAGGGGACACATCACTGGACCCTGGAGGCCGCGCACTGGACCGGACCCTCGTGCTGCTTCCCGGGGGTAGGTCACCTGCTCCACAGTCGAATTCCGGTGCCTGCTCTCCCTTGGCCGAGCCTGGCTCCCTGGCCTGGGTCCGCCTGTCTGGAGGAAGGGCACCTTTGCCAAGTTGCTCCCTGCGTGGAGGGAAGCCTGGGCTGGGACGTGGAGTTGACCAAGCCCCCATCTCGTGCCCGAGCCCACCTTCCGGGGGGCCAGGGAAAAAGCGTCCAGACTTGGGGGTCCTGCAGTGAGAGGTGGGTACCAGCTCCTCCCCAACTCACGCTGTGGCATTTCCCAAACAAAGGGAAAGAGTTCAGCAGCGGGGAGACCAAAAACCGACAGACGTCCCCTGCGTGGAGAGGACAGGGTTCAGAGGGCGGGGCTGCGGCTGGAGAGGGGGCTGGGTCACAAAAGAGATTGTCCTCTTCTCCTCTTCACGAGCTGAGCTGCCCGCGCTGGAATCACCACGGGGGGGGGCAGTGATGCTCTGGACGCAGAGATTGTCTCACGAGCCCCGCTTTCCTCTGCTCAAGTGGCGCACGTGACAAAGAGTCCCCGGGCATCGCCTCTGAACCGTTAGGGCCCCTTCCAGCAGACGCGTGGCCGTGCTTCCTCGGGGGCTGCCTATTTGAGAGCTGACCCCGTGTGGCCTCTGCTTGTCCTGGAAGGGAGCCCGGGACCAGAGCTGACAGCCACAGAGCCCGAGGCCTGTTACGTCTGTAGAGGGAGCGGGGTTTGTGGGGAAGTGCTGTCACTTCCATGACTCACAGCGCATTGGACTGGAATTGGTGAAATCTGTTCCTTTCGTGGGTTTCTACACAGAGAGAAGACATAAAGGCAGGTCTCCGAGATTAAGCCAAAGCACAGCCAGGATGCAATAGTACCAGGGGCATCCCTGAAGGGCAGCTCCCCGGGGCCGACCCGGAGCCTTACACGCTGGCGCTGGCTGTGAGCAGGGACCACACGTGGATGCAGGCAGATAGCAGGGCCCGAGCCCCGCCCCCCGGGCACAGAGGGGCCTCACCTTTGGACTCCCTTCCAGCCAGAGGTCACATGCCCACCTGGCTGTGGAGGCCTCTGCAGAGCCAGAGAGAGAGGAGGACACTGTGCCCGTGCAGTCCCTTGGTCACACTACCCATCGAGCTGTGTGTTTTCAAACTTTAAAATAAATTCTGTATTTACTGGGTGAATAATTTAATTGTATTTTTTACATTAAGTTGCTCAATGTAAACCTCAAAAATCTAACACAAGCGTGGTAGCCCTCTTTAGCGCTTGTCGTCATTCTTCAATATTTTGGGGGCTCACACCCTGCCCGCCTGGCCTCTGGGGGGCCCCGGCTTGTGGGGGAGCCTCTTCCCCACAGCTGGCAGGTCACTGTGTCCCTGACACTCGGGGACACGGGCCTTCAGAGCTTCCCTGGAATTCTGGCAGGAGGTTGGTGGGATTCAGGGGTCAGCTGCTACCCTGGGATGGAAACCTCTTTAGGCTTTGAATATACTTGAAGGGGTCCTTGAAGAGAGGTGAAAAGGGCATTTCATCAATTGACTGGAATTTGCCGGAATTCCTCCCCCAGGAGTTTGCTGACTGGGAGAGCTGGGAAGGGGGAAGGTAAGACATTTTGAAAACTGTAGCCTCGTTGGGAGTGGACCTGGTGTCCCCTCGCTTAGAATACAGGCCCCCCCGCCTCCCAGTGCACCCATTACACCCTTTCCCTGGAGGCTCCCGTGTTGTTCCAGAGGAGTGGGCTGGGCAGGACCCTTACCTCTCCCAGCTGGGCACCTGGCCAACAGGACACGTTTCCAGCCCCACTAGTCTTGCTTAGCTTTTTTGTTTGTTTGTTTGCTTTATGGCTGTGCCTCGCGGCTTGTGGGATTTTAGTTCCCTCACCAGGGATTGAACCCTATCGGGGCCCTCAGCAGTGAAAGCGCAGAGTCCTGACCACTGGACTGCCAGAGAATTCCCCTCCAGCCCCTCTAGTCTTGACTCAAGCTCCGAAGGCTGCAGTGGGGGCCAACTTATTATTTTGGGTCTGAGACACACAGGGGGTGAGGAGTCTGATGAAAAGTAAAGAGCCCACAATTCACGTGCCACCACCAGCTCTAATGTGTTAATGCCTGTGGTTTCAGGGCTATTAAAGAAAATAAAGACATCTGTGTTATCATGGAAACTGTAAATCTGCAGACATGGAGATTTAGTTAAAACACTGATGCTGTTGTCTTCTGCAGGGCTGGGGGGATGGTGAGCCAGTCTTTTTCTGATGAGAGAAAGAAAGAAGACAAAGAGACATACAGGGGAGAGAGAGACAGAGAGAGACAGAGAGAGACAGAGAAAAGGAGGGAGGAAGGAAGGAAGGGAGGAAAAAAGAAGAAAACGGCTAAAGCAGAAGACAAAGGCAGGTGCAAAATCAATCCACAGCAGCAGAAACACATCGATAAAGCAGTAAAGCACAACCTACCAGATTCGGATCCACCCCCGGGGGGCCATATGTGTCTGGGCTTTTAAGAAAGGAGGTGTGAGCATCTCCATGGCCGTCTACTTAACCTCCGGGCTGTTTTCATGGAGACCACTCACCCTGATTCCCAGCCTGGGCGTTGCCATGGCAACCAAGCCCGGCACTTTGGAGGGTGAGGAAGATGGCCACTGATCCCACGGATGCTTCACTGAGAAGCATCACTGCCAGCTTGCGGGGGCAGGAGGGAATGGGCTGAGCTCGTTAGCGGCACAGGCCACTTCCCTGAGCGGAGCAAGGCTAGCGAACAGCCTCCCTGTGAGTTCGTGCTCTCAGGGTGGTTTTTCAAAGGAACGTTCCAGAAAGGAAAAATTCTCACCGAACCCTTCGTCTAAGGAGACCTATCTCCTGTGTATCTGCTTTCTCGGCATGTCAGGATGTCATGTTTTTCTTTCATACGCAGCGAGGTAAGAAAGGTTTTTGAAAGGAAATTTTTGTAAATACAAAGTGATGGCCTAATGTATGCTAGTTGTGGAAGAGAATTAAAAGATGATAGATACACGGAGTATAAACATAAAGCTTCCTTTGCCACCTTGTGCACCCACCCCTGTGCACCCGAGCTGACAGCTCTCTAGTCCCTGTCCGGTGCTCCCGCGGGACTGCAAATTGCAGGTGGACTGGAGGTGGAGCGATTGACTCCTCTCTGCATCCCTTCTGTACCCTGCTCTGCGGTTGGAGCTCTGCAAACCCCATTTCTGCTTTGCCAGCTGCTCCCTGGGAGGCTCTGTCCGTGGGGTGCTAGAGGGAGACTGGAAAACAGGCAGAGGGGAAGAGAGCTCGCATCACCCTACCCACCTTATGTGGCCGGCAGCCTTGCCTCCACCTGAGACCACCCCTCTACCTGGCAGCAGCTGTTGGTTTCAGTTTTTGGCCTCCTCTGGCACAACCAGATCCCGAGATGTCAGCACCAGCCAGGCAGAGCTCCTCCGCCCCCGCCCCCCCGGGAACTGTGTCCCAGTCCAGGACGCCCCCTTGAGCACCTGGGGTGCACCTGCAGCCTGCAGAGACCCAGGTCCAATTGTCCAGCGGCGGCTATTCCTCCACAAACTTCCGGATCCTGATCACCCCACTTTCTTCCCTTTGCTTCTGCAGCCTGAGGGATGGCGGCCGCCTTCTTCATGAAGGGGAGGAAGAAAAGAATTAAATCGACATGAGCCCGATTAACAAGAGAAAATCTAATTAATTTCGTACGTGCAGGAATCCCACCTACGTGAGAAGTTGAGACAGAAAGGCGAAGTGAGGGCTGCATGCGCTCTTGAGCTAAGGAATGGGGTGAGCAATTGGATGTTTGCCCTGCTGTAAAGACGGAGCCACTTCGATACAATTTATCTCTGGTAATAGCTCTTTCTCTGGGAAAAAAAAATCCCCAATTTAAATTCTTCTAGGTAGTTAAGGGATGGACAGTAGTTTCTCTTAAACCCACAGGGTCTCACTTACCTTTAGCTCAAAATAATCCTCACGCAAAAGTGATATATTTGGGGGAAGTTCATTTTGAACCCCTACATCTGTTACCTCAGTTTCCCCTATTGCCTTCTTAGTCTTCCAATACCTTGTTCACTAATTCCCCATATTCAATTCTCTCTGTTCGGTAATTAATGTAGCTCCTATTTTCCTAATGATATTCTAGCTCCCTGATCATAAAAAGGACAGTGCTCTATACTAGTACTCTTCATTATTCATTTTCCTATGATAAGGAAGTATAACCCTCCTCCATTGATGGACATTTGGGATGCCTCGGGTTTTTACCACTACAAACAATATTGCTATAAGCAGCCTTGAACAAGATCATTATTTCTATGTACAAGAATTTCTGCAGGACAGATTTCTAGAAATTCCTTCTCTTTTCTTTTTATTTTTTTAAACATTTTAAATATTTTTATTACTTATTTGTTTTTGGCTGCATTGGGTCTTCAGTGCTATGCACGGGCTTTCTCTGGTTGTGGCGAGTGGGGGCTACTACTCTTTGTTGCGGTGCGCAGACTTCTCTTTGCGGTGGCTTCTCTTGTTGCAGAGCACGGGCTCTAGGCGCGCGGGCTCAGTAGTTGTAGTGCACAGGCCCAGTTGCTCCGCGGCATGTGGGATCTTCCCGGACCAGGGCTCGAACCCGTGCCCCCTGCATTGGCAGGCGGATTCTCAACCACTGCGCCACAGGGAAGCCTCCTTCTCTTTTCTGATTGTCTTCGCATGACTCAGCAGAGTCCATCATCCACCTGCTTTATCAGCATATCATCTCAGAATTTTTACTTTCTTCCTCTTTTAGTTGCTTTGAATGCTCTATAACCTATTCATGTTTAAAAATATTGCCCTGGGGCTTCCCTGGTGGCGCAGTGGTTGGGAGTCCGCCTGCCGATGCAGGGGACGCGGGTTCGTGCCCCGGTCCGGGAGGATCCCACGTACCGCCGAGCGGCTGGGCCCGTGAGCCATGGCCGCTGAGCCTGTGCGTCCGGAGCCTGTGCTCCGCAACGAGAGAGGCCACAACAGTGAGAGGCCCGCGTACCGCAAAAAAAATAAATAAATAAATAAAATAAATAAATAAATAATAAAAAAATAAAAATATTGTCCTGTATATAAAATCTTTACTATCAACAAGGGATAATAAACTTGATTCCCTACAACGTTTTGCTATGTTAACACGTTCTTGTCTCTATTTACTCTTACGTAATATGAAAGTTAAAAATTTTATCATACCCAAGCAAATGCATGATATTAAGTATGAACGGCACACCAGACTGAAATTATTAAATATTCGGGTCGTTTTCTGTTTTCTGCTTAAGAGTAAACTCCCATTTTAAATTCCTTAGTCAATGTAGTTGAAATGTACCTCAGGGAAAGAAGTGCTGGGACATTTTTCTTAACCCAAGGACAAAATTCTGTTGAACTTCTATTGTTTCTATAAATTAAATAGACACAAGCAAACCTTTTATTATCTTTCCCTAGGGATTTTAAAACACAGACAGGTTACGCGTGAGCAAAAACAAAAGCCCGTTCTCAATCTCTCTAAATATTTCTGTAATCGGTCCATTTGTGTCTATTTCCTTTGCCTCCCTCTGGTTCGTGTCACCCATGCTTCTTCCTGGGACGGCTGCACCAATGCCCGGACTGCTCTCCCTGTCCCTGTCTTGCCCCTCGAGGACCCTTGACACAGTTCTCACGCTGCCCAAGATTTCCGCCTAGATGTGAGTCTGGCTCTAACACAGGCTGTGCCAGCCCTTCTCGGATGGACTGAGCTGGTTTCTTAGTGCCAGCTAGGCAAATCCTATCAATCTTCTCTGTCCCAGGGCGTGGCCCCTGGTGTTCAGGGCACAGTCCCCACCTGGACCTTGCCTACCCAGCATTTACCAGCAGCCCCTGCCTGCTTCCCTCTGGCAGGGACTTGTCACCAGAGTGGAGCGGGACCCAGACTCTTGTTGTCATTTTCTGGGCCCGTCAGGAGCCGAATGATTTTGCTTGGCTGGCGAGGTCCGCTCTGAGGCCATCGCGCGTTTCCTTTCCACTGTAGTCACGGAAGCCACCGCAGCCAGGTTGGCTCCGAGGGGCTGCCACGGCTGCATAGTGCAGGTGTTTCCCTTGGGCCTCCCCTGGACCCTCAACCCATAGGTGAGTCTCATGCTCACACCTGCATCACCTTTTGGCTGCACTCGCCAAAGCCTTCAAAATTTCCCTTACTTACATGAACCAGAAAGCCCAGGGTTTGGGGGGGTCACTGGGGAGGCTGAATGTCATCCATCAGTTTTATGTAAAGATTATCATGAATAAATTTAGCTAGATTTATATCATGCCTCATACTTTACAATTCAGGTATAGAATTTAATTTTACCCCCATAACAACCCTGTGAAGTGTGCAAACAGGGCTCTTTTGCTTTTCTTTTTTAAGTTTTGTAGGAGAGTGACTAGAGATTCAAAGCAGGTAAAAAATAACTTGCTTGATGCCATACTGCCAGGGAGAAGGAGAACCAGGTACTGGATCCAGTTCACTCAACTTCAAGTGCCACAGTGCTGCAGCCACGCGGAGCTGCATGGTCACAGCGCAGCGACGGGTGAGTAGGAAACCACAGTTAGAATCTCATCTCTATGGGACTTGCCTTCTGGCAACCTCACCTTTCTGGAATGTGGCTAAAACCAGGAAGCAGAAGACTGTCATCGAAGGAGCAGCCTATGGATGTCTGCATGCCCTTCCGGGGTCACTGGAGATCAACCTAGTTGGTTTCCCTGTTGGCCACGGGGTTGGTGCCCTCCGCCATCCAGTCCTCTCTCTCCACCAGCCTCTCAGGCCTTCTCTCCCTGCATCCCTCTTTCTCTATCTGAGCAATTCTTAAAGACCCACGTTCCTAACTTTTGCTTCTCAATCATAAACGCCTTCGTTCAAGAGCAAGCCCCTCCATGTTTCCCCTTGGCTCTGCAAATAGGTACAGATAAATGGTGGATAATAAAACAAAGCTATGGCCCCTGGTGGGCCTGGAATAACTCAACAGAGGGCGATTCCACGATGGCCTAGAGGATTGGCAGCAGGGACAAAGATGTCTGGGAACTTGCGCTAAAGGTGGGCATTCTGAGGACGGCTGTGCAAGGTCCTCCCCCCTTGGGAATATCCACAACACTCCTCTGGTTTCAGCTGCCCCCCCTCACGTACCCGAGGTGCCCTCAGAATGGAGTCAGTCTGGGCCTTGACCTCCGTCTATGGTCAGAGAGCATGGGCCTCGCACACCTGCAGCATTTTGAGCCCCTGTTTTAGCAGATGTCTTGGCACTGGTGGTATCCCTGGAGCCCTCCTGCCTCCAAAATCAGTAGAAGAAATAAATAGTCAAATTACATGGGTTCTCCTAGGAATGGATAAAGAAGATGCGGTACATATATATAATGAAATATTACTCAGCCCTAAAAAGGAACAAAACTGGGTCATTTGTAGAGATGTGGATGGACCTAGAGACTGTCGTACAGAGTGAAGTAAGTCAGAAAGAGAAAAACAAATGTTGTATACTAACGCATAGATGTGGAATCTGGAAAAATTGGAATAGACAATCTTATTTACAAAGCAGAAATTAGAGACACAGACATAGAGAATAAAAGTACGGATACCAAGGGGGAAAAGGGGGTGTGGGGTGAATTGGGAGATTGGGATTGAATATATACACTATTGATACCACATATAAAATAGATAACTCATGAGAACCTACTGTACAGCACAGGGAACTCTACTCAATACTCAAGGTTTTCCTTCCTAAATGGGAAGGAAATCCAAAAAAGAGGGGATATAGGTATACGTACAGCTGATTCACTTTGCTGTACAGCAGAAACTAACACAACATTGTAAAGCAACTCTACTCCAATAAAAAATTAAAACAAATAAACAAATTACATGGGTTCTACTTTATTGCTGGGGTAATGTAAAGGCTCAACATTCTAAGCCAGGGAGGATTTCAGACTAGCCCTGAGTGGTTCTCAGGAACACGTAAGAAAATAGAAGGTGACAGAGCCTGAAACTCCCGTAACGTGGTATGGCGGTCGACTGGGACATGGCTTAATCCAGAAAGAGCTTTGATTTGAGACTGCTGTGCAGAAAGGCCCTCTCGAGTTGGATGGAAGGAAGCCAACTGCAACAAAATGTCCTATCAATTTTGTTTTACACCCAAGAAGCCTGCATGACCTTCTGAGGAGAGTAACTGAAATGTCCACGGACCACATTTATCCCCCAAAGAGTGTCAGGCCTCCTAGCATGTGACCACAGCTGGAATATTGCCAGATCCATGAGTTAGGTCCACAGATAATTGACAAGAAATGCAAATTAGGTGCCAATTCATAGCGGTTAGAAAAATTTCCATTTAAATTGCTAATCAAGCTGAATCCACTTGCAAATGTAGAAATCAACATGTACATAAAGTATTTGGAAAACTGCAGAGCTCTGTAGAAGACATGGCATCTACTAGTCTGTGTAAATGGAATGGAGAAGCAGCCATGTCTTAATACAGACACTCCCCCTCCGCCACAACCCCCCCCCCCCCCCCACAAATCATCCAGTTATGTTACTCTTGAGCTGTTTAGAAAGCCTCTGGGCCATATTTTTGTTGTTGTTCAGTAAATTTATTTATTTAATTTATTTATTTTTGGCTGTGTTGGGTCTTCGTTGCTGCACAGGCTTTCTCTAGTTGCGGCCAGCGGGGGCTACTCTTTGTTGCGGTGCGTGGGCTTCTCATTGCAGTGGCTTCTCTTGTTGCGGAGCACGGGCTCTAGGCGCGCGGGCTTCAGTAGTTGTGGCACGTGGGCTCAGTAGTTGTGGCTCGCGGGCTTAGCTGCTCCGTGGCATATGGGATCTTGCAGACGAGGGCTCGAACCCGTGTCCCCTGCGTTGGCAGGCGGATTCTTAATCACTGTGCCACCTGGGCCAGCTTTTCTAAAATGCCTTTCTCAGAACAAAAATCTCTCATAAGATGGTTATTAATGTGTACTTTACACTCAGACACATACACATAGAGTGAAAGACATGGAAGAAACAGCATCCTGTATGCCCTCGAGGAAAATCAAAACACATAATGGTACCTTCCAACTTCTGAGAAGTTCTGGGAACAGAAACCTGCTTACCTTGCTGGATTTAATGCACCATTTCCAAGAGGCAAGATCAGAGAAGGCTCACTTTTGGTGGAGCACCTATTCCCCCCTTGGGTGTGCACGTTCGGAGGTGTCGCCCGCCAGCTGAGAGTTTGGCCACCAGCAATATAACTGTTCACACTTTCACGGGGAGACGACGTCCACACCAGTAAAGAGGGAAACAAATCACAGCTGCTTCTCTTTAAGCCCACGCCCATTCCAAATAAGCAACTGCTCTGCAAGCTTCCCATTTGCTCTGTTTATGTCTAAATGAACCCCCCTCCCCCATCAAATTGAGAAAAGGATGCTCTGTGTTCAACGCCCTTAATCATTGCACTGAATTGACAAGAAACATCGTCGTTCTCTCTCCTCGGTTCCACAACCCACAATGGCTCCCCGTTGCCCCACAGGTGACCTCATCATTCTGGATCTCAAAGCCTCCTGTACCCCGATCCCACTGTGCCTGTCCTGCCTCTTCTCCCGGACCACTTCAGCCCCTGTCCTTGCTTCATGCGGTCTGATTGCCCTCCTCTCCACTCCCCTCCGCACCGTGTCTTCCTTCTCCACTTATCTAGAGCGGGAGTCAGCAGACCCTCTCCCCAAAAGACAGGCGGGAAATATTTTAGGTTGTGTAGGTCATATGGTCTTTGAGGCAACGACTCAGCTCTGCCATTGTAGCATGAATGCTGCAGTGACAATAGGTAAACCGATGAGAGTGGCTGAGTTCCAATAAAACTTTATTTATAAAAACAGGCAGTGGGCTGGATTTAGTCCACGGGTTGTAGTTTGCCAACCCTGACCTATATGAGTTCCCATTTTTTAAAGGGAGATTTCTGGTCCTATTCTGTGACTCTTTCATCCATCACTTCAGCAAACATCCTTCATTTTACTTCCTCACTGCTCATAAGGAAAAGTCAGAGATTTAACATGAAGTATCAACTTGTGTCCTGGGTTTTACTGACAACATTTCATCGAATTCAGTAATTCAGTGATTATTATTCCTGCTCTGCAGATGAGCAATCCAGGAACAGAGTATCACACCTAGGGTCAAACGGCTAGTGGGAAATACACTCAGGTTTAATCCAGTTCTGCGTGATTCTACCTTGTTCATCTTCAGTGCCCTACATTGAGCTGGGCTGCCCTCAAGTACGTCCACAAACACCGTCTTGTCTGAAAGCCGCAACACCCCAGGGATGTAGAGACGGCAATTATCCCTGTTTGCAGAAGTGTAAACTGAGGCTGAGTTATCAGGGATGCACTCATGTCACACAGCTGCTTGCTGACACGGTCACTACCCACACACACACATTTAGTCTCCAAAGTCTATTTCACTGGGTCACGCTGATTTTGGTCAGCAAAAGAGGTCCCTCCTTGTGAACCTCACAGGCCAGTGACGCTTAGTGAAGCTTGTCAAGATGCTCTGAGCACGTCGATTTGCAGCCTAACTCTGAATATAAGGGGAGGTTAGGACCACTCAGAAGAGGTTCATTCACTCTCGACCCCTAACTTAGGAAGATCACGGAGAGAATTTTTGAAAAATTCCATCTGGGCTTTTGTTCTCCAGAAAACTATTGGAAGATGCTAACTAATTAACAAACATCCTTCTCTCCCGTTTCTGAATTGATTGAGAACAGACAGAATATTGTGTGGATGTGACTGGTAAAGCTACAGCAGAGAACTCTAACACCACTTTAATCTAGAACTTGAGAACTCATTACCCAAACCAGTTCTCCAAGCACAGGCATAAAAGCTGAAAACAGGAGAGCAGAGACCTGATTGAGTCTGACAGAAGCAAGCCCTGTTCATCTGTTTACTGCACAGCATGGTTGCATGGAATGGCTCTGTCCCATAGCTAACATTCCCAAGAGATGTCCGGTTGCCCAAGGCTCATCATTCAGACTAGGCATTGAGCCTTCCTTGGGGAAGATATAAAGTGTGTGTGTGTGCGTGTGTGTGTGTGTGTGAGGGAGAGAGAGAGAGAGAACACAGAGAGAGAGACTGTGTGCATGCTCCCTCTGAACTAGTAGAAGGAGTTCCCTCATAGAAATAGAAAGCTAGAGGAATAAGTTTTCCCTTGCATTGACTAGCTCTCACGAGGTTATGCCGTGTAGCAAACAATCCCTCCCACTTGTAGGACTTGTAGCTGCAAAGATTGATTTCTCATTTAGTTACATGTTAATTGGCTACAGTGCTATGGCTCCATGCCATATATCTTCCTTATCCTGAGATGCCTCAGGAAGCAGCTCCATGTTAATTTCTTGGCAGAAGGAAAAACACAAGAGATCTGGTAAGGAGCACGTATATGTCATGTTTCACATGCCATTGATCCAATCGGGTCACATGGCCAAGTCCAGCATCATTGGGCAGGGACGCACAGTCTTATCACAGGAAGGTAAATCCCTGGGAGCAAAAGCACAAGCTACCCCACACCCTCATAGCAACAAATCTGCATCAGAGTAGACTGGGAGCATGGTAAAGAATTCCCTAAAGAATGGTAAGTGGTGTTTTCCAACTTCACTTTCCCAAGTCAGTGGCTCAGTGACCAATTCCAGACATGTTGAGAACAAATGAAGTGCGGTAGGTATGACAAATTTAAGTTGACTTCTAAAATGCTCTTAAGTCTGTCTACTTCCATTTATTTATTTTTTATTTTTTATTATTTTATTTTTTTTGTGATACGCGGGCCTCTCACTGTCGTGGCCCCTCCCGTTGAGGAGCACAGGCTCCGGACGCGCAGGCTCAGCGGCCATGGCTCACGGGCCCAGCCGCTCCGCGGCATGTGGGATCTTCCCGGACCGGGGCACGAACCCGCGTCCCCTGCATCGGCAGGCGGATTCTCAACCACTGCGCCACCAGGGAAGCCCCCTACTTCCATTTACTTTAACGTTCCCATCTTGGTCCCTGTCACAGAACCTTTCCCTGGTCTCCTTCCTTCAAGTTGGCCCCTCCAATTCATTCTCAATACAGCAGTCAGAGTGAGCTTTCTAGAGCACAATCCAGTCCGGTCATTCCCTGTGTAAAACACTTTTGTACCTGCAACTTGGACTAAAAAATATAGCTAATATTTTCTGCTCACTATGTTCCAGACATGTTTGTGAAATAATGTATGTATTATTTTATTTAATCCTCACGGAAACACTACTAAATACTGCCTTTGACTAGTACTTAAGAGACGAGGGCCAGAGACCCAGAAAGATTAAATAACTTTCCCCTGTTGATTTTGAATCCAAGAAGGGTGAGTCTGTGGTAGCCAACCTCCAAGATGGCCCCCAACCATCCCATCGTGTACTCCTTTCCCACACCCTGTCGGGGTTGGCTGTGTGACCAATAGAAAATGACAGAAGTGATAGTATGTGACTTCCAAGGCTAGGTCATAAACGATATTGCAGCTTCTGCCTTGGTGTGTTTCTGAGATCACTCTCTGGAGATGGGCAGCTGCCGTGTTATGAGGAAACTCAGGCAGCTCTATGAAGAGGCCCACGTGATGAGGAACTTATGTCTCCTGCCAACAGCCAACAAGGAACAGAGGCCTGACGAGTGGTGCGAGTGAACCACCTTGGAATCAGGTCCTCAAGACTTGAGATGACCACAGCCCCGGCCAACCCCGGCCAACCCCTGACTACTGCCTCAGGAGAGACTCCAGGCCCAGAAGCATCTAGCTAAGCTGCCCCCAAAAGCTTGAGCATGGGAACTACAAGGTGATAAATGTATATTGCTTTAAGTTACAAAGTTTGGGGGTATTTTGTTACACAGCAGTAGGTAACTAATACAGTACAACCCTCACACTCAACCCAGCTCTTAAGACCACTGGGCAGAGCGCAATGGTAACCCACTACTATGGAGTATGGCAGAGAGTGGAACTTCCTATGGACAAAATTCAAGCCAGGAGCAGAAGATAAGATGGTAAGATGTTACAGTCCAAACTAGGATAGTCAAGGAAATAATCACAGAGAAGGCAACACTTGATGAGAGACCTGGAGGTGGTGATGCAGTGAGCCCCCTGGTTATGTGGGGAAGAGCCTTCCAGGAAGGGAACAGCAAGTGCAGAGGCCCTGATATGAGCGTGCCTGTCATGTTCAAGGACACTGAGGAGGGTCACGTGGCCGGAAGGAATGAGTGCAGGGGTGTGAAGTAGGATACAAGATCCGAGAAGGACCAGATCAAGCAGTGGCCTCAAGTGTGATGTTCAGGACCTTGGCTTTCAGGCTGAGTGAGATGGAAAGCCATTGGAGGGCTTTGATGAGAGGAGTGACTCCATTCAACTCATCTTTACTGCCTTCCTGCATTCCTAACGATAATAGTTGAACAGAATGAAGCAATTGTAGCTAATACTAGTTAGCTGATGGCCATGTGCCAGGCATTAGATAACACACTCTACCTGAATTAAAGGTGTTCACAGGACATCTCTGGACATCCCCATTCTACAGGTGGGGAAACTGAGTCTTGGGGAGGTAGAGTGGCCCTTGTGTGGTCATACAGCCAATGAGCTCAGTCTGAGCCCAGGCTGTCTGGACTTCCTGATGAAGGAGTTATTGTTAATATGAATCAAAGTTAAACATGAGGCTGATGATCAACAAAGCTCTTCTTCTAATAATACTTAGTCCTGCGAGACCACCTCCTGCTGTGAGTTCCTTGCCCCGCCCCACCGTTGATTCTCTGCGCATCATCCCCAGGCATCTCATGGGCCAAGGGAGACAGCACCGCCTGTGGCCCGGATGGACTGGAATTTAACACCTGCTTCCACAATCTCTCTAGGCCAATAGTGAAGCTTCTATGACCTCAATTTCCGTGACAGTCAGGATTGCTGTATGAATCATGTAGCACAGGATAAACACTAAATTAATACCAATAGCTATGATTTTCTTTTCATCGCTATTTGGGGAGAAATCTAAGATCTGTACCTACACATACTGCCCTTTAGATGATGTATTACAGTATTCCATACGGTGCAGTATATTCCATGTGCTCTACAGGGTCTCAGTAAAAGGAACTAGATTTTGGTTCTTGTCCTAATAACCTCTCATTGTTGGTTTCATCCCAACGCCGTGACTGTTCTGAACAATGGCAAACATCAATGCAGCTCTTTATGAAGACAGATTCTTTCTGTCAAAAGCCATTAGCATTTAATATACTCGCTCCTCTGTGGCCAGAGAGAGATGTGATCATGGAGATTTAAAAAATGAGTTTGTCACAAAGCAGACCAGTGACATTCATCTTGCTATAGAATCTCACTGTCTAATGGGGTTCTCCCTGGTTCTGCGGACGAGGCTCCTTTGTAAAATGGACCTCCTTGGTCACACATGGGCGTCATTGACTAACACAATCTGTCTGGGCCTGATCTTGCTTCTTATTAACACCCCCATGTGGGTGCCGGGGTCCACCAGGCACCTGCACCATTATTTTCAAATCACTCAGCGGTTTCCCAGATCATCATATGGAGCTTTCAAGTGACGATATGATGTCGTGCTGCAAAGACACCGCACTTGAAACATCCAAGGATTCCCAGCCACGAAACACATGACGGCGCAAAACAGTTGCCAGGGACTATTTAAGGACTCGTCATATCATAATGTTTTGCGGCTTTTTTTCTCAGAAAGAATGAAAGATACCTCTTCCGTGTCTCCTAGTGGAGAAAAATTTCTCGGAGAAGCCTAACTCAGGTAGAGCCCTGGAAGGTCAACCTTTTAAAAGAAAATAAGAACACTTGGGTCCTCATGACACAGACGCGTAGCATCTCAGCTCCCACCCCCCATAGCTCTGTCAGGGCGTGTAAAGGAGATCCACCTGGACAGGCGGAAGCTCCCCAGTCAAGGCGTTTCTAGTCTCCTTGACCCTGTGCACTTTTCGTGGTGGCCCGGGAGGTGATGCTACGGACACAATGTCTAACAGAGAAGAACAACGATAGACAAGGGAGGTTCAGCCCCAAAACTGAGGACGGAAGTTGTGGATGAGGCAGGGTAGTCAGAGCAGAAACATGCATATGCTGGACCATGCATCCTCTGAAAACACAAGTAAGGGAAAAAAGAGCAGATGGGCAAGATAAACAAGATGCCAACGATGTGATGCCCAGAGAAGAGCCAGGAACACGGATTTGCCCAGAGTGGACGAGGCGGGTCCCAGCAGAGAGGCCAGTTCCCAGAAGGCAGGGGATCAGAGGGTGGCCTGAAAGGCGTGCGGGGAGGGGGAGGGCGACACAGGGTGGGGCTGTCTGGGGGAGGGTCTGGTGCGCCAGGAGGAGGCGTGTGGAGCTTGTGCGGAAGGTAAGGGAAATCCCTTTCCTCTGCCTGTTGATGCCCCACTTCCTGGAAGGGGCTAACCCACCTTCCCGACTCGCTTGGGGTACAGCTTAGCAGGTGGGCTCCCGGAGCAGAGGATGACACCCTATCACTGCCATGGGCACAGGGTCTCACGCGTGGCGATGGGTCGAACTCACACGTTTGTGGAATGAGTGACGGAGTAAACAAAAGATGAATGGGTGGAAGGATGACAATATTACACCGCTAACTACAGGAAAGAATCTTGGTCTCTGGATACAGCTTTTTGGTCTGAAATGCTGCACTGGTACCCAGAATGATTTTGTAAAACCTCCCAATTCCACAAGGATTCCTTATATGGGAGTAGGCGTCTCCTCAGCAAGTCCTGCAGCATCAGACAGCTCAGGACTTTCGTCCGGCTGGGTACTCTGTCCCCTGGTGCGGAAGGGGGGGAAGGCGTGGTGAGCGCTGGCAGGGTCCTGATAGCGGGTTTGGTGGACCATTATTACCAGGGCCGTTTGTTCACGTCCTGATGCTCCGTCCTTACTGGGCAGAGGTTCCCGCCTTCCCGCCCCTAGTGTGCGCACGCAGTTTGTAAACTCGTTTTAACAGAGGTTAAGCAAAAATCTATTTGAGAATATAAATGAACTGGTGATGCATACGGTGTTTTCAAGCTAAATGAATTGATTTGGGATGAAGTCTACTGCGCTCAGTGTTTATACTGTACACTATTTCTCACATGCAGTTATACAACCCCAGAAAGAGGCATGTGGTAATTACGACTAGAATCCGAAATTGCACTGTTAAAACACTCTGAATGGGTCTGGATTTATTGACCTGGAAGACGGTCATTGTCACAATTTAGCCCAGAAAACTGGTTATAGAAGGAGCTGTTCTTACACTCCCTGGTAAACCGAGTGTCTGAATGTTTGCCTGGGCAAGTGAAAGAAAACATTGTGAAGGGTGATGATAAAATGCGTTTTTAAGTCACAATATTTAAGTCATTTTTGGTTCTTTTTAATCTATATTTCTAAGTTCTCTACTGTGTATTTCTGCATTTCTCACCCAATTTTCTTTAGTGAAGCACGGTCCAGTTAATTTCCAAATATGGCAAGTTAAAAAAGAAAAATTTTTAACCATAAAAGGGGGTAACTCCTCACATTTTCATTTGGTTTTCAAAGGATTTTTCTCACTCCCATCCCTCCCTCCTGACATAGGGATCTTTAGAACATTTGGAGTCCTGAGGGTAAAAACATAGTGGCTGTGACTCATATTAAACTAAGGTGTCCTAGCTGGTGAAACGCACCTGCAGAATCCTTGACAGTTTTTTTCAGTTATTATCTGTTATCCCCAAGATGTAGAAACAGCCCTCCTTGTTGGTCAGTATTCTTAGCTTTTATCATGTGCTGTGTGTGTGTGTGTGTGTGTGTGTGTGTGTGTGTGTGTGTGTGTGTGTGTGTGTGTGCATGCGTGGTAGGGGTTGCAGTTTCATGGCTGCCTTTACATATCATGCTTGAAATACATTTCTTTGCACTTTAAAATGTCAGTATCTTGACTTTCACCCCTACTCTGGTTCTCCTGAGTACATCCAGCTTGCTTACATATATTTCCTAATATCAAATATTGTATTTTAAAAGCCCTTCCCAGAACCTCTCTGCGATTCCTTCTTTAACCATTTAAGAAACTTACACCTCACCCCAGTGTGTTTACAGGTTAGGTTTGCAGATTAGGAAAAAAGTGGTCCGCACCATAGTTGCTTCTGTTGCAAATTTCTTTTTCCTCCCTTATTGTAACAACTGATGAAACATAGCAAGGGATGGGCGTTTTAGAAAAGCCCCTCAGCCTCATCATGCGTGGATGCAGCTGGAGGTGCAGAAGTGCGCTCAGTATGCTTTCACTTTCTTTCAACCCTCAGTCCCGCCCTTCTGGCTTCCTTGCTGGCGTACCTTGCTGGATGCTTTCTTTGTGTTTGCTGGGTCACGCCTAGTGCTTTAGGGCTGGCTCGCTCCTTTTTTCTGCAGATACTGATGGAGGGACCCCATGTGCCAGATGCTCAGGGGACAGCAGTGCGGGGTGGGCACAGGTGAGGAAGATGGAGAGCTGCCCTTGAGAGCTTACGGCCTGCGGGGAGAGACCGGGAAATACCTGCTGATAGCTTCTTGATCTTGAAAAGTCCACAAGCAGGGAGCAGCTGGGATGCCCCTCACTCGTCTTGAGGGACCCGGGCTCCCCTGGAGGAGGTGGTCTCTGGGTCAGGCTCCAGGGAAGGTGGGTGTCATCCAGGGAGAGGATGGGAGACTGCAGGATAGGATCTGGGGAGGGGCACCCAGCTCAGGGCTGAGGGGCCAGAAGGAGAGGTTGGTGCACAGGACGGGTGGGGAGGGGACCGGGAGGTTAGAGGTGGGATCAATGAAAAGATCTCAAGGAAAGTTGAAGAAGTGGTGAATCTGGCCTGGAGAAGACTCCTGGGGGCTGGTGAGCTGCCTTCAGATGCCTGAAATGTGGGTGACCGGGGAGATGGAACCTGTGTCTTTCCAAGTAATGGAAACAGAATTAACGACTGCAGGGGAGAAGGAGGACCATTTGAGGATGAATATCCGCAAAGACAGCGGTTTACTGAGTAGGGCTTCACATACGTTACCTCACGTAATTCTCTCAGCAATGCTATGAGGTGGGAACTATTGTTATTCCCATTTTACAGAAGGAGTAACTGAGGCCAGAGCAGTTAAGTAAGGTATCCAGCATCATAAGCTGCTAAGTGGTGGAGCTGGGATTTGAAAACAGGAAGGCAGGGTCCCAAGCCTGTGCCAATGAGATCCAAGCAACCATGGGGTAGGCAGCCACCTTCTAAGGCAGAGAGGTTTTCATCATCGGAAATTTTCTAGAAGGGGGAGGTAGAGCGGTTTTGCAGATGCCTCTCCAGCACTTACACCCCCTCCTTCTCCAACAAACTCCAGTTTGCATTTGGGCATCTAAATGGTCCCGGGAAAGGTGACTGACCCTTGCCGTTGGGAAGAGCTTGGTCGATGTTTCACCATGGTCATCGGGCTGCTTGACCAGAGCTTGCTCGAAGCTCATCACCTCCGGGCGTTTAGTGATTATTTCTGACTGGGGAGTATTGATCGGAAGGAAGAGTGGAAGGTATCAAGGAATTAAGTTGTTAACTTTGGGAGGAAATATGCCGATCAGACAGATCTTGAAGAGAGCGAAGCTGACCTTTTGAGGCGGGAGAGAGAAAACAGGCAGACCTGAATTCTGCCAACTGCTAGAGGAGGCACGGGGAACCTGTAGGCTCACATCCACCCCCCTGCCCTGGCCACAGCCCCCCACGTTATGACAATAGCATCAGAGCTGAGCAAAAACACATGCAAATGGAGGACCATTTATTAAGAGGGGGCCAAGTTAGCTGTGTCTCAGGGAACCCGGGAAGAGCCCTTGCCGCAGCAAGAAGGATGCTTTGGAGAAGAAAATGGCTCATCAAAGAAGGGCTTCGGGGCTTCCCTGGTGGCGCAGTGGTTGAGAGTCCGCCTGCCGATGCAGGGGACGCGGGTTTGTGCCCCTGTCCGGGAAGATCCCACATGCCGCGGAGCGGCTGGGCCCATGAGCCGTGGCCGCTGAGCCTGCGCGTCCGGAGCCTGTGCTCCGCAGCGGGAGAGGCCACAACAGTCAGAGAGGCCGCGTACCGCAAAAAAAAAAAAAAAAAAAAAAAAGAAGGGCTTTGTGATCCTGAGGGCTCCATGGCTTCTCAGGACAGTTGGCCTGAGCTTCTCCAGTTGCCTCTAGTAGGTTCTGGGTTGGTCGCCAAAGAAATAGGCAGTTTCATATCCGTATGTCACTTACTCGAATCACTGGCTCACGTTCTGGGGGGGCCGTGGGCTGAAGGGAGGAGAGCTTGCGCTCCTGCGCCCCCAGGAAGGTTGGCCAGGGATCCCAGCAATGCACACAGCTCATACTCAGTTGGCTTCTCTGCCCGACCCCTCGCGGACCGCAGAAGGAGATGGGGCTGTGCACTTATGGGTCCCCCACTGCTAAGACATAGTTCCATTTTGTTTCTTGCAAGCCGAAGTACGCTAACTGGTTTGGGTGAGGTCTTGGTGCCATCTGTCAGGGGTGCTGTCAGAGGAATCACTCTTTCGGAAGGTGGATCTTGGGACCTTTGCTTCAACTGTAAGATTCCATTATTTCCTTGGTATGATGCAATATAATGTAGTTTTATTTTTTTCCAAAATGCAGGTGTGAAACACCCTTAAAGATGTGGTCTTAATTATTTTATCCTCACAAACATGTCTGAGACAAGAAGATATAAAGCATTTTAACCTGAACTTCTGCAACTTTGTATCACTGGTAGGATTGCTATCCTGGGTGTGAGAGGCTTAAACTAGAAATAAACTTGCTCACATATGCCTCAGAAAGCAGAATTCTTACGCTGACTTACAGCACAGCTTCACAAGGCAAGTTCAAGCTAACATCTTGAAATTTTAAATGGCGGTACAAAGAAATTACTCTCATTTTCTTGGGTTTAAAATGCCGTAAGTGAATCAGGGAAATTTGAATTGAGTACTTGATCTTTATATGTTTGAACAAGTGATATAAACTATGGTTATTTTTAACAGGATTATGAAGATTAGCTAAATCATTTGAGATTGCAAGATGTCAAAGTTCAAAGCCAAACATAATATACTTGCAAAGATAAGTATAATTAGAGTGGAAGAGGGCAATGAAAAATTAATAGAGTTTTAAAGTCAAAGACACATGCAGATGTGTATAATCCACAAATCCTCTCTTGGAAGACTCCATCCTAACAACTCCCCGGATCTGGACATTCTCCAGCGTGTTTTTCACTCTTCAGACTCTCCCAGAGTGCAGGTGCAGACAGCATCCTTTGGTAGGGCAGGGGAACAAGTGGCCAGGGGGCCCACACGGCGACAATAATCAGCCCTGAGCGGGGCTCTGCTCTCAGAGAGAAGGTGCTGAGTTGTACCACTAGAGGGAGCACACAGTATGCAAGATGATGGTTGTTAGGGCTGGACGGGAAGCGGGAAACGGAGAGAGACGGAGAGGGACAGAGAATTCACAAGCGCCTGGGGACCTAAGATAATAGAAGACCCTCATAGGCTGGGAGGAAAGTCTGCTGTCTGTTAACCAACTTGTAGTGAGAAGCACAGGAGATGACTGGGAATCCTGTTGTCCATCTGAACGTAAACACCCTAAACAATTTTTGCAAACAATTTCTAAGGCTACCAAGCAAAACATGGTATTGTAATAACACTCTAGGTTTGTCACCTCAGATTATATTCACAAAGTCAGGGTATGAAAGTAAAGGGTGGCCAATTATTTCCAGAGTCATTGTGACTGTTTTTTGTTTTTGCTCTGATAATTAAAGGAAGATGGGTATAAACACAATTTTTATAAGCCTAAAGTAGAGGCGAACTGGATTAAGAACAGAATGTCTCTTCTTTCAAATACAAGAAAAAGGAAATATATATATATACATACATATATATATATAAGATGGGAAATGAAGGGGAAAATTATGGGCCCCCAAAGAGAGAAAGTGTGACACCCCACAGGGCAAGAACAAGTGGAAGAGAATTGTTTGAGTTCCAGAGTTTAAAAAATGAGACTTATATTTGGGGGGAGGAGAATAGCAATTTTCTGCATATAAAAGGCACACTTAAAGCAAAAGAAGGGTGAAGGATTACAAATGAAGGTCTGGGCAAAGGTACATCAGGCAAGAAGACAAAACACCTACAACAGGGAGGAAAATCGCGTTGGGCACGTCCTCTATCCTCTCATCAGCCGGCAGAGCTCCTGCACACTCAGGCTTCACTCCATCTGTGGGCCAGCACGTCTGCTCCGGTGCAGACCAGACATCTAACAGCCCTCCCGACATCGCCAGGAGGCTGTCTCCGGGGACATCTACTCAGCCTGGATAAGACCGCACCCTGATCTTGTCCCCAGCCTTCTATCCCTCCAGTCTTTTACACACTCACACACGCGCGCGCACACACACACACACACACACACACACACACACACACACACATCCTGCCTTACCAGCTCAGTTTAGCATCCCTGCTTTAGAGAAGACTTCTCTCCTGAAGCCTCCCGTCCCAACAGTTTATACCAGACCCCAATCATGTGCTTTTATAACCTCCTAGGTGTCTCCTTCACTGGAGTTATTGCATTTCCTGACTCTGTGTGCGTGTGCGTGTGTGCGTGTGCGTGTGTGTGTGTGTGTGTGTGTGTGATTGTTCCATGTCTGTCTCTGCTGAAACGTCAGCCCTGGGAGAGCAGAGTGTGAGTGCATTTTGTTCATCACCCAATCGCCAGCGCCAAGTGAGGTGCCAGGGGCAGAGCTGGTATTTGATGTTTTTTGAAGAAATAAATGACATGAATAGCCAGAGCCATGACAACCATCGAAACGCCCTGAAAAGAGAAAGGGAAGTAAATCCTACAGCCAGGAAATGGACACCATTTAAATATTTCTCATGAGGTTTTTGTTTTATTTACATGGAAAAATGCTAATCATACAGGTAAAAATAAAATACAATTCAAACTTGTGTCTACAGATAGCTGAAGATATTTATTTACCCAGGGACTCAAAACTGACTGAGAAAAATATCAGAGAATGGATAACATTATATTTTGAAATCAACTATTTGGAGTACACCTGACAGATGACACAAATACAACTTTATATAAAATAAGCTATAACTAAGTAGCTAAGATCCTGATAGTATCTTCTAACCACCCCCTGTAGTCTAAGCAACAGGAAAGTCAATTTCTTTGATGTTAGAAATCTTTACCAACCAATCCTAATCCTTCTCGCCATATTTATTTTAGGTCTCAGCTTTAGACAGGGATCCATGAGAAAGGGGCTCAGAGCAGACTTGTTCAGTGGCAGCTCTCAGCTGTCCTGAATTGTCACAGTAACAGGAGGGCAGGTGGCCTCCACCGCCCAGGTCCCCAGCTTGGCCAGACACCAAGTAGGTCGTGGCTTTGCCGCGTGACCCCGACCCCACCTGGTCTCCTGTCAACTGAAGTTCCCACGGAGGAGAGGTGGCCTGGGAAGGTTCTGAGCTGTTCAGGCCCGTGGGCTGTCACATGTGTTAATAGAGTTGCTGTGAAACTGTTTGGACTGAAAAAAGAACAACAAAGTGAGTCAGCTGCAAATTCCTTGCATCAGCTGATGCTGAGTTGGTCTCAGTCAGCAGTGGAAGCCACTGGAAATATCTGGAACAACCAGAGGCTGGAGTCAAACAATTTTTTTTCACATCTTTATTGGAGTATAATTGCTTTACAATGGTGTGTTAGTTTCTGCTGTACAACAAAGTGAATCAGCTATACGTATACATATATCCCCCTATCCCCTCCCTCTTGCGTCTCCCTCCCTCCCACCCTCCCTATTCCACCCCTCTGGGTGGTCACAAAGCACCGAGCTGATCTCCCTGTACTACGCGGCTGCTTCCCACTAGCTATCTATTTTACATTCGGTAGTGTATATATGCCCATGCCACTCTCTCACTTCGTCCCAGCTTCCCCTTCCCCTGCTGTGTCCTCAAGTCCGTTCTCTACGTCTGCGTCTTTATTCCTGTCCTGCTCCTGGGTTCATCAGTACCGTTTTTTTTTTTTTTTTTTTTGGTTCCATATATATGTGTTAGCATACGGTATTTGTTTTTCTCTTTCTGACTTACTTCACTCTGTATGACAGACTCCAGGTCCATCCGCCTCACTACAAATAACTCAATTTCGTTCCTTTTCACGGCTGATAAGGGTCCAGAGGTCACTGTGAGGGGGCAACGAGGGGGCTGGACATAAGAAACCTGGGAGGACGAGTCCCTCGAGGTCAGCCTGCAGGAGGGGACATGACAGGAATTCCTCTGATCAGGCTCAGGGAGCATTTTGGGGTCTCTGGACCTTCACTCCCTTTGCTAAGACTTTCTCCATCTGAACACAGACTCTCCAGCTGGCTTTTCAAGAGCAGATGGGAATTCTCTCAAAAGTGACCCCACCGTGGCGTGCGGTCAGCCCTGTAGGAAGCCTTCTGTAGGCTTCCGAGCCAGCCTGGAGGTTCTACTGAAAGTCCCTGAGTGTTGCGGTCTTGTCCACCTGCTCTCTGGAATGAATGCTACTCTTAGGACTCTCAAGAATGCTCCAAGAAAACTGTCCTACTGTGGGAGTGGCCCCCAGAGCCTGCAGGCATGAGCTGTAGCATAGTTTTCCCAGCCCTGGACTTCTGGTTTTCAGTGGCGGTGAAGGTGAGCTTTGGCATCAGAGGGTCTCCATCTGAACCCTGAATTCACCAGCTCTGTCACCTCGGGCCAAGCACCATCTTCTCCAAAGTTCAAATTAGAATAAAAGTTCCTACTTCTTAGGGTTGTTTTAAAGATTCAACAGATAATGGAAAGAAATGGTTAGGAAGGCACCAGCATCTGGTAAGTACCTCGGGTGTAGGTGCCAGGAAAGGACGTGGTGTGGTCTAGTGGGCACAGGGCTCTTCCAGGGCACCGGTGAGCAGTGATGGCTGGGCCCCCCGGGATCTGACTTATACAGCGGGGGCTGGGCCTTCGCCTCTTCCTCTGAGCCTGTTCTTCAAGGAATGATGCCTTAGACTGGACGGGATCTCTGGGGCCAGGTCAATGGGCAGCCGCACCGAGCTTGGGACTCAATGTAACCGCCCAGTCCACCGCAGTCTTTCTAGTTAGCTAACCAGCTCTCTGGCTACGGGTGGAGTTGGCAGGGGCTTTTGCCATGAGTTCCGAGGTTACCCCGTCCCTATTAACTCCATCCCATTTCTTGCAGCTCCAGAGCGTGCAGGTCCCATTGTAGAATGTGTGAGAAATCACCCCAGACTGGTTAGAAGTGCTTTAATCCCTCCCTCAGGCTAGGCTGCTGGGAAACTCTGTACGTGAGCCTTGGAGCCCAGGCCTCTTGATCCCCATTCCGATTGAGGCTGATTCCTCCAACATCCTTCTCTGGGTGTGTCGACCACACACCAGGTGCTGTGAGTGCACCCGGGGGCCATGGGTTTCTAGGAGGACAGCCGCCGCAGTGCATCTAGGGGCTTTGTTCCATGCCTTCATAGTCATGGCGATAGTGGCCTCCAGCACCGCTGGGACCCAGCCCGGAAGCAGAGGACCGGGGTCCCGTGGGCACCAGAGTCACGTGGGACACGTGACCTCCTGGCTGTAGGTCCCTCCAGCAGCAGAAAAAACAGAGCTGTACCCTTGGGGAAGCTCAAGGACGAGCAGAGGGCAAACACCTCGTGCAGGTACGTGACGCAGTTGGCAGGCACTTAGAAGAACATCCCTTGGACTGAGGGAATCAAGGAAGACTTCAAAGATCAGGTGATTCTCGAAGGAGGAGAAGTTTTTCCAGTCAGACAAAAGGGTGAGGAGGTAGACATCCCCGGTCCAAGGACGTGTGTGCAAAGGCATGGGAGCCAGGGTGGGTGTCAGTGTCGCTAAAGCATCAGGAACCACGAGAGGGGTCCTGGGAGGCGAGAGCAGAGCATGAAGAGCCATTAGTCTGTGCTGATATCATTTTTAATCTAATAGTCAAAGGGGACACGTTTGAGAATTTGGACCACGCTTTAGGAAGACGAGAGTAGCAGCGGTGCAGAAGATGAGGAGGAGGAGATGGTACCAGGGAGAGCGTGACCAGGTGTGTAGTCTCACCCTGATCGCACCCCTGGCACCGAGACCCCTGCAGGTGTCCGGGTGAGGGAGTTTTATGGTCTCAGTTGTGGTGGAGCAGGAAGGACAGAAGCTATTCGAGTTCCAGGAGAGAGAGCTGGTTAGGTTTAGGTGACAGATCACACGAGGAGGCTCAAGGATGCGTCTTTGTCTTGGATGGCCCTCCATCCACTGAAATGTGAGACGCAGAACTTGGAGATGCCATTAATGGAGAAGTGAAGAGTCTGGGTTTGGGGTATAAATTGGGAGGTGCCAAGGGGGCCCCCTGAGACGATTACATGGGGTCTGGAGGTCAGCAGAAGAATTTGTACTGTTGAGCGTCACGTGGAAACACGGACACCCTGGGGAAAAGGATGAGCTCGCTCCGAGGGAGTCCAGCAAAGCCACCAAATTTAGCAGGAAGGCAGAGGAAGAGGAGCCTTTAAGGAGCTGAGGAGGCCTTGGTGAGGGAGACAGGACGGGAGGAGACCACCAAGTTCCAGTCAATGTCAGGGAGTCAAGAGTAAGAGAAAGCCTGTCAAACATGAGGGGAGAGGAAGCAGAGAGAGGTGAGTAGGGGCTGGACCAGTAGACGCACAGGCACCAAGAGGGAGTGAGCAGGGGCCCTGACCTCAGCCCTGGGGGGAATGGGCTCTCACGGCCCAACGTGGGGCTGGAGACAGGGGCAAAGCATCCCCATGAGATCGGGGCTATCATTATTATCTCCTCATCCGTGAAAGAAAGCTCAGATGCTCTGCCTACCTGGGATGACAGCCAGAAAGTGGTTACCTGTCTATAATTTAGGGAGAAAGCAGACAGACACCTATCTTACCAGGATCTGGATGTTTTTGCTGCTCACTAGTTCCAGGTTCTGAGATGCAATGTGTTCTCAGGGTGAGAACCCCAGGCTTCCTTGGAGTTGTGGTCTCTGGAAGGTCTGCCTGAGGGTATCATGAAACTGAAAAACAGAGAAAGGCAATTCCTTTCTCTGGAAGAAAAAAAAAGAAAATATAACCCCTATGCCAAGTAAGCAGACAAATAAACTTTACAAAAAGCACATACAGAAATCAAGTGCCTCAGAAGGAAGCCAGAAATCAAACAAAGTGGAGAATACATACCGGACAAAAATAGATAAAAATTTTTAAATTGTAGTTAGGAATCAAAATCAGTATGGATAAAGGACCAATCTCAAATTCGGAAAAGAAAAATTATAGTGATTGAAATAAAAGCCTGAATAAATGAGATAAACAGTAAGCTGGAAAAAATTGTTGAGGAAATTAGAGATTGGTAAGGTAGAATTGGGAAAATCAATAGTACTGTAGCACAGAGAGATATAGAGATCAAAAAGAGATGTAAAGAAGATACTGAAAAACTCCATGTACTCCAGTAGAATGGGGACGAGGCAAAGGTAAATAAGATCATGGCTAATTATTTCCAGAGAGGAAGGAAATTATGAGCTCCTCAGACTGAAAGAACGCATATCGACCAAACAGTATAAATGTACAAACAAAATTCCAGATTTAGATGCACCACAGTGAAACCACAGCTCAGAGCTGATAACGTTTTCTCAAATTACTAGAAAGAAAAGATATTTTGTACTAAGGAATGGCCATCAGACAGCTGACGCTTCAACAGTGAAACGCAGACCATGCAGACCAGTGTTGAGGGAAAATTACTCACGATGTAGTATTCCATGCCCAACTGGAAGGTCTTCTAAGAGTTATGGCTATTTATAAATACTTCTAGACATACAAATACTACAGTTCGGATTATCGGGTCAAGATGGCGGAGTGAGCAGTTGTCAAACAATAGTAACGTGACAGATGAGAGAGGAGGATTTGAAGAGAAGTGAAAAAGTTCTTGATATTGATCTGGGTGGCGAATTCAACATTATTCACATTTATGTGAACTTTTCTGTATGCATGTATGTATGTTACAGTTCACAATAAAAATGTTTATTTTTTTAAAGTTAGGTACCTGGTCTTGTCCAGGAGAGTTTGATTAAATTTAGATTTTTGACTTGAGGGAAATATGTGACATTGGAGCATATAATTCCCAATATGACTCTTCTAAGATGTGAACCTTTCCATGGCAAAAACAAAGCTACTTCTTTCTAAGCTGTCTTTCCTTCTTGAAATGCTTTGAATTGGATGTGTTTTTTTTTTTTTTTTTTCTGTTGGCAATGCCAAGATCTAGTCTGTAATCACTTTCATTTTGCACATGGCATTAAACATTCAATGAAAGTCCCCACCTCACCAGATCAGAATCACTAGCTAACTCACAAAGCTGACATGATTACCTACCCTGGAAGGCTGGTTTAGAGGAACAGCAAATTACAGTTGTTAAATGATCCACAGGAGGGCTCTCTTGATGTTCCAAACCCCAAACAGAAGCTTGGTTAGAAGTATAAGGAAGTAATTTGAGGGGAAATGGCCTGGATCTTCACAGTTTAAACAACATTTAAATAAATTATAAGATTCACTCGAGTGTTGCATCTGATACAAATTAAACTTCAGCCTTGTGGTGCTGCATAAATTTACAGCAACCAGGAAAGACACATTTGTACAAAAGAACAAGTAAGTGCTTTTCAGCAAACTAGTAGTCTGAAAGTAAATGGAAGAATTTCAATACAAAAACTAGGACCAACAACGTGACTTTCTGAATATTTCATTTTTTAGTCCTGCTTTTACTTAAACAGTTTAATAAGTCAAGAAAAGGCATCTGAGAAGATGAGAGTTGGTCAACAGCTATTATTTTCTCTTTCTCTTGCCCACCTACTCATTTGGTAACAGGGCCATTAATAACAGAAACTGCTACTAAGTTTCAAGGGGTTGATCAAGCACAGCCTACTCTAGCTTCAGTTCTGAAGCTGCAGAAAAATAAACACCAGAAAGGTGAGAAATAAACAAAGCATAGCTGTAGCATAGCCATAGCAGTAAACAAAGGAGGTTGCAGCCATCTGAGCTATTCCATTACAGCTACCCCGAAGGTGAGCCCTGAGGGAACTCAGCAAGGAAACAAAGGCTACCTACCACCTAGCAGCCACCAGACTGCAGCCACCGATGGTGCAGCTTAAGGAAACTCAGGATGAGAAAACACAGAATGCCGGCCCCAGAGAGCTGAGGTGCAGATCAAAGGAATGATTTCAGTGAGCCCAGCCTCCTGCATCTTCCCATACATAGAAAAGCACTAAATTCCCTAACTTGAGATGCCTGGTTTTCCTTTATTAACCGTAATCTTTTGTTCTAGCTGGTGTTGGTGCAAAAACTCCTATATATTCTGTCTTCCCCCACCTTCCTCTTGGGAACAGTTCTCTCAGTGCTATCTGAGATGCTGTCTCCTGGGCTTGAAGTCCTAAGAATGTCCACCGAATAAAACATACCTCTTATCTTTTAGCTTGTGCATTTTTTTAGTTGGCAAAGGTAAGGATTCAATCCAGTAGCCTCTTTACGTACGAACCTTCAAGTTGCCAACTTTCAAAGATGCGAATGTGAAATGGCAGCTGGCCCTCCATCTCCTGTTGCCGACGACCCTTCGGCTCTACCATCTCCCCCCTCCTCTCCCTCCTGCAGTCGGTAACTCTTCCTGCCCGTTCACTCGATGCCAGCCCCTGGACGCCAGCTGTTGTGCTGTACTTTCAAGGTATGTACTGTAAACTTGAAAATGTTTTATTTTTTGTGTTTGTTTGTTTTTATGTATTATTTGTGTGAAAAGTATTACAAACCTATTACGGTACAGCACTATATAGCTGATTGTGCTGGTCGGGTACCTAGGCTAATTTTGTTGAACTTATGGACAAATTGGACTTACATACTCGCTCTCAGAATGGAACTCGTTCGTACGTGCGGGACTTACTGTATAGGGAAGCTGGGTTGCAGAGCGCCATTTGGATTCCATGTAAGATTATGGTTTCCTATCCCCCTACCCCAAACTGAACTTCCCTATCAGTTGCCAGCTGACCATGGGGTTTGAGACGTCTTCCTCATACGTGAAGGACTGCGGGCTTCACTTGTACACAGACAGCCTCCAAGTGAGAGCACGCAAGTGCCAGACAGGCGAGAAGGGCTTTCTTCGCTCCAGCCGTACCATCCAAGGTAAGTCCTTCCAGAAGACTGGAGAGAAGGGAGCAAGCTACCTCTCCAATTTTCCCTTTCGTGACCACAAGTGTTGTTAAAAGTTCCAGTTTTTATACGTCAAAGAAGAAATGAGTGTCCATCCTTATCTTCTGGGGATTGGCTAAAATCTTTACGTACATTATCTTAATGCTTTCCATGCGGTAAATAATGTTGACTTTTATTTTTATTAATATATAAAAATTTATTTATATATTTTTGGCTGTGTTGGGTCTTCGTTTCTGTGCGAGGGCTTTCTCCAGTTGCGGTGAGCGGGGGCCATTCTTCATCGCGGTGCGCGGGCCTCTCACTATCGCGGCCTCTCTCGTTGCGGAGCACAGGCTCCAGACGCGCAGGCTCAGTAGTTGTGGCTCACGGGCCCAGTTGCTCCGCGGCATGTGGGATCTTCCCAGACCAGGGCTCGAACCCGTGTCCCCTGCATCGGCAGGCGGATTCTCAACCACTGCGCCACCAGGGAAGCCCAATGTTGACTTTTGATCAAATTATTTTTCCTAGTCCTAACTTACTTGAGCACTGCTCTGTAGCTGAACACTGCCAACTGCAATATGTATGTCCTCACCTTCCACAAGACATCACGTAGCAAACTACCGTATTGCTTTTCCTTTGTTTTTCTTTTTGTTTCCTCCTACATGTATTCCTTTGTTAACAGTGAAAGGAGTCAAGATGGGAGAGCAGAGAAGTCAGAGGAAATCATCAGCTTATCTTTTCATTCTTACTCAACCAGGGAACAGAACAATGACAGCACTGGAGGGAACCACAGTACCAAGGAAAGGAGACCTAAATGATTCTGAGAGTTGGTGAAAATGTAGAGGATTCAGAATATCCGAGGCTAAAATGAGTTGGATAGTTTGGGTTTCAAGCATGGCTGAAACCAGACTCATTTGATTTGTCAATATTCCTACCTATGCTGCATGGTGAGTAAAAATGACCTCAAATGATATCTTGTGCAGACTTTAAAAAATCTTGCTCTATTTTCTCTCCAAATTTAAAGTTTCTTAATTAAAAAAATTTTATTTAGGAGCAATGATAGGTTCAGAGGTTTCAACGAGTACAAAGAGGCGCAGTATCCCCATCACCTTGTTTTCCCCTGTGCTCACGTGGCTACATGTACATAACTAGGAAACTGATGTAGGTTTTGACAATCGAAAATCTGGAAATTTCAAAACCGGGAAATTGACGTAGGTACAATCCACTGACTTTATTCAGATCTCGCTAGTTTTACACACATCTCTGTGTGTGTGCATGTGTGTGCCTAGTTCACAGGTTTATCACATGTGTATATTCGTGTAACCATGACCACAAAGAAGATACAGAACTGTTCCATGACCGCAGAGATTTCCCTCATGCTGCCGAGTTTCTTGATGTTCTAATGCCCAATTAGTTTAATGATACGGTGGGTTTCTTACTGAGATATTATGCTGAGTACAGAGTGCATCGTTTTTCTACAGAACCCAGATAAAATCATTTGCCACTGGACCAGTGTGCCATTTCTCACCTGGAAGCAGTTAACCCTAATTCCAGACAACAAGTGTGAAAAGAAATAATCAGTCTTGGGATTTTGTTCTTACAAGTGAAAAATGCATAAGTAAGTTGCCTCATGTATTCTTTCATCTAGGCAATGGAGCTTGGTTAATGGTCATCCAAAGTTAGGGGGTCGGGCTTCCCTGCCAATGCAGGGGACACGGTTTCGATCCCTGGTCCAGGAAGATCCCGCATGCAGCAGAGCAACTTAAGCCCGTGCGCCACAACTACTGAGCCTGTGCTCTAGAGCCCAAGAGCCACAACTACTGAGCCCACGTGCCACAACTACTGAAGCCCGCGCACCTAGAGCCCGTGCTCCGCAACAAGAGAAGCCACTGCAACGAGAAACCCGCGTACTGCAACAAAGAGTAGCCCCCGTTCGCCACAACTAGAGAAAGCCCGTGCACAGCAACTCACACCAAATGGAGCCAAAACTAATAAATAAAATAAATAAATTTATTTTAAAAAAGAAAAAGAAAGTTAGGGAGTCAGTGGCCTTTCATGACTGGGCTGCTCTCTGACACGGCAGAGGTACCTGACACTCAACCGATCTGGTATTAATCTCGTTTTCTTTGCCGAGCCCTTCCCAGACTGTTGCCCTCTGGTCTCTCTCAGTGAGTGGAAGCACCATCCATTCTCCTGGACACCCAGGCATCCACCCCAGTTCCTTCTTTGGCTGACCTTCCTCATCCAATCACTCATCTAGCCTAGAAAGTGTTCCTCCCAAGCCCCTCTGAATTGCAGGTGGTCTCTCCATCTTGTTGACATGATGGTTGTTCAGGATGCAAATGTTCTTTACCTGGATTCATGGGACATCCTTCCAAACGGCAGCTCTGCCTCTACTGGTGTCCTCCTGCAGCAATCTAATGACCACAGTATAGCCCCAGGGCTCCTTTTAGAGGGGAAAGTCATGTCACACAGGGGAAAGTCATGTCACACCACCAAGAACATAAATGTGTGTCCTGTTACTCATGGCCAAGAAAGCTTAAAATTCCCATTTCTAGAAAGGAAGTCCATGATTCTGTTGCTGGGAGTTCTTGAGTGTTCTTGTTTCTTGCTCTTCCATATGCCTGGCAATTTGGCTCTCACATCGTTCCGTTAGCTCTCTAGTATCCTTCCAATACATCCCCTTTCTTCTGTTAATCTGAATCTGTTGCAACCCGGGAATTGTGGTGATTGCACTTCTCCACTTAAGTGGTTCACACTTCTATTTGCTGCTCCATCTGTCAGGACTCTGTCAACTGCTGGTCACAGACACCAACTCAAACGGGCTTAGGCACAAAAAGACAATCTATTGGTTCATGTAATTTAGAAGTCTGATCATATTCCCCAAATAAATCATCATGTTTCTGTTTCTTGTTCCATCTCTCTGTCTTCACATGGAAGGGCTAATGTCTGCTGGAAGCCCTAGACTCACATCCTATCAATACAGTGGCCTGATGCTGAATGAATAGAAAGCATTTATCTCTATAGCTCTAGCATAACGGTCTCATGGAAGAATCCCATTTGACAAGCATGGCTGGGTGTCCGTACCTCAGCCAATCACTGCAGCCAGAGCAATGAGGTGCTCGATTGGTCAGGCCTGCATCTTGTCCCACCCTTGTGACTGGATGGGATGATATCCAGACCACTCAAACAGCAGGAAATGGGTTTCCCACAGGAAGAGCTTTTCTTCACCAGAAGAAGGAGGAAAGGATGCTGGCAAGCAAAGCCAATGGAGATCTATGGGCCTTAGTGATGAGCCAATACTATTGAAACCCAGACAGTGTCCTCTGATGAGCAATTTTCAGGCTTGGGAGGCAGGAGAGAGTTTTAGGAGTGGGTCAGAACTGTTTGGGTGGGAAGCTCATTCTCCCAGAGAAAAGCCTATACAGTTCACAATGAGGTTCATAGGTTCCCAGAGATAAAATCTTGGGCAACTGCCAAAAGGTTAAAATAAACGTTCTGCTCAGCCACCTCCCACACACATACTTTGATTTGTTGAATGCAAGTTTTTACCCCGTTTTCCACCCAAACCCAGAGGAGTCAATCTAATAGGCTGAAGTCATTTAGTTCTTTTCTTCAAAGTGCCCACCATCTAGTGGAAGAGTCAGAAAAATAGACAAGCCCAGAACACTCTGATAAGGGCAGTGAGAGGAGAAGGCAGGGGTTCTAAGGAGGAAAACCCTTATCAGACGGGATCATCAGAGAAGGCTCTGTGAGCAGGTGAGTCCAGGGAGAGTCTAGAGTACATGCTGCTCCGGGTTGCCCTGTCTACCTGCCAGCCTCACTCTCTGAGATATGCCTAGATATGTCAGAGAGGGTTCAGAGGAAGATGCTGAGAAGGATGAAGGAATCAAGTCTGTGCCATGTGGGGAACAGCTGGAGGAAGGAGGAATACTAGTCCTAAAAGTTTATTTGAAGGGCTGCCTTGGGGAAAGGGATCTGACTTGTGTGCAGTCTCGGGAAGTACTACATTGAGCCAGTTCCTGGGAAAACTCACAGGGACTCAGAAGTTGTTTCTAAAGAAGGAAGCACTATCAAACCCAAGGCCAACTTGGAAACGAATGAGATGTTTTGTGAGGAAATGAGTTTACCATTACTGAAAGAGTTCAAGGACAAGTTGAATGACTACTTGTCAGAGATGTGATGATAATTAAAGCACAGTGGTTGGGGGGATGGAGGTTGGTGGAATGTGGATGGATGAAATCTTCAATAGCCTGGAGATTTCCATCAATGCTTAGAAACCTATTGCTGTAACCACATAACCATGCTCTTTAATATGCTGTCCATTTAGAGTTTTCATAGCAAAATATTGGAGAAGTATTTACCTTACAAATAAAAGATATTCAAAGGCTTCTATGCTTTATGCTTTCCTAGAAATCTTTCCCCACTAGTAATTTATGCAAAGTCACCACCAGTATAATTTTCTGGGTTAGTAGCTATGTTTACGACCTCTAATTCTGCAGAAAGGTAGCATGCAGAGTACTGTGGCATAAATAAGGATCCCAGGCTAGTGTTTTGCAATTGCCTTGTCATGACACACCAGTGAACTATGTATCATTCATTGGAAACTTTTCTCCTTTTTCCTCTTCTCTGTTTGTATAGTTGTTGGCTGGGAAGCTGTGTGTACAGACAGGTGTAGTGAAAAATGTATTAACCCATAAAAAAGGCAACTTGGTCTTTCTCTCATCTATGCCTTTGGACGTCATTTCACCTCTTCCTTTCCTTCCTCAAAGTGAAGATCAAATGAGATAAGTTTGAAAGAGCATTGAATTTCTAAATATTATGCTTTCAAGTTTATGCTGTGTTTAATTTTGCACTCTGTTGGTCTCCCCCCCCCAACACACACACAAAGTTATCTCAAACATAAACCTGGGCTTTAGTCTGCATGCCCAAAATAGAAAACTGATTCAAGGAAGGGAATAGGAATGGAGAGTAAGATGAAGATAAAACTATACAAGGAGATACCTTCCAAAACACTCTACGAAAATCAAAATGAAATCCTAAAACATGTTAAAGTAATCCACATGAAGGCAAGAAAGGAAAAACAGAATAAGAACCAGAGGAAACCAACAGAAAACAAACAATAAAATGGTAGACTCAAGCACTAACATATCAATAATTATCTTAAATGTAAATGAACTAAATACACCAATCAAAAGAGAGATGGACACAAAAACATGACTCTATTATGTCTAGAAGAAACTTCAAATACAATGATATAGTCAGGTTGAAACTAAAAGGATGGAAAAGATATAGTATGGAAACATTAATCAAAAGAAAGGAATGGTTATATTAATATAATAGAAAATAGACTTCAGAACACAGAGAAGTACTAGAGACAAAGAGGATTATTACATAATGACAAAAAGATCAATTCACTAGGACGATATAATGGTCATAAATGTGTACCCATCAAACAACAGAATCTAAAAATAGATGAAGCAAAAACATGTAGTGCTAAAAGGGGGAATAGATCCACAGTTATACTCCGGGACTTCAACACTCCCTCTCAGCTACTGATAGAACTATGAGAAGAAAAATCAGCAAGAATATAGAAAACCTGAGCAATACAGTCAACCAACAGGACCTAACTAACTTAGATAAAATGCTCCATTCAATAAATACAGAATACACTTCTCTTTTTCAAGTGCCCATGGAACATTTGCCAAGATAGACCATATCCTGGGTCATAAAACAACCCTTAACAAATTTTAAAAGAACTGAAATCACACAGAGCATGGTCTTTGATTATAATGGATTCAAACTAGAAATCAATAATAGAAAGGCAACAGGGAAATCTATCACCATGTGGAAATTAAACAACACACTTCTTTAATGAAAACAAAAATACAACATGTCAAAATTAGTGGAATGCAGCTAAAGCAGTCCTAAGAGGGGAATTTATAGCACTAAGTGCTTATATTAGAAATGAAGAATCTAATCAGTAGTCTAAATCCCTACCTCAACAACTTAGCAAAAGAAGAGCAAAATTAACCCAAAGCAAGGAAAAGGCTGGCAGTAATAAAGATAAAGTACACATCAATGGCGTTTAAAATAGCAAAACAATAGAGAAAATCAATGGAACACAAAGTTTTGTCTTTGAAAAAATTAATGAAATCAACAAAGCTCTAGCAGGACTGACAAAAGTAAAAAGAGAAATAAAAGGCATATAGATTGAAAACACAGTAATAAACCTGTTTCTATTTGCAGATGATATGATTGCCTGTGTAGAAGATTCCAAGGAATCTACAAAAAACCTTGTAGAATTATTAAGTGAGTTCAGCAAGGTCGCAGGGCATAAGATCAACACACAAAAAGCAATCAAATCTCTATATGCTCACAGTGAACACGTGGAAAAAGAAATTAAAGACACAATACCACTTACAATCATTTCAAAGACAATGAAATACTTAGGTGTACACTTAGCAAAATGTGTACAGTATCTGTGTGCTGAAAAGTACAAAATGCTGATGAAAGAAATCAAATAACACCTAAATAAATGGAGACACTATTATGTTCATTGGTTTGAAGATTCATCTTTACTCTTCAACATAGTAAAGATGTCAATACTTCACAAATTGATCTAGGGTTTAATGTGATTCTTATCAAAACTCAGCAAAGTTTTTGTGGGCAAACAAGATAGTTTTAAAATTTACATGGAGAGGCACAGGCCTTAGAATAGCTAAAACAATCTTGACAAAGAGGAATAAAATCTAAGGAATTATGCTACCCAGTATTAAGCCACAGTAATCAAGATAGTGTGGAATTTACAGAAGGATAGACACATAGATCAATGGAACAGAATAGAGAACACAGAACTAGACCCACACAGATATACTCAACTGATTCTGACAAAGTTGCAAAAGCAATTCAACTGCAAATGATAGCCTTTTCAACAAACAGCATTGAAGCAACTGGACGTCTATAAGCCAAAAAACTAACTTCAACCTAAACCTTACATGTTATACAAAAATCAACTCATAGTGGATCTTGGACTTAAATGAAAAAGGTAAAGCTATTAAAGTTTTAGAAAAATCATAAGAGAATATTTTCAGAATTAGGGCTAGACAAAGATTTCTTAGACTTGACACAAAAAGCACAATCCATAAGGAGAAAAAATGGATCAACTGGACATCATCAAAATTAAAAACTTTTCCTTCCTTGCAAGTTCATATGAAGCAGATAAGAAGACAAGCTACTGACAGGGAGAAGATATTTGCAAACCTCATGTCCAACAAAAGACTAGTTCCTAGACTATATAAAGAACTCCCAGAACTCAACAGTAAAAAATTGAACAGTCCAATTAAAAAATGGGGAAAAAGGATACTGAAGAGGAGATATCGATGGTAAATAAGCACATGAAAAGATGTTCACCAGCATTAGCCAACTGGAATGTGCAAATTAAAACCACAGTGAGATATCACTTCAAACCTATTAGAATGAATAAAATTTTAAAAACATTGTGACAACACCAAATGTTGGTGAGGATGCTGAGAAACGGGCTCACTCATACATCGCTAGTGGGGATGTAAAAATGGTACAGTCACTCTGGAAACTGTCTGTGGGTTTATAACCCAGCATCTGCAGTCTTGGGCATTTATCCTGGAGAAATAAAACACTTTTGTTTACATGAAAACCTTTACATGAATGTTCATAGTAACTTTATTTGTAATGGCCCAAAGTTGGAAACATCCAAGATTTTTTTTTTTTTTTTTTTTTTTTTTTTTTTTTTTTGCGGTACGCGGGCCTCTCACTGTTGTGGCCCCTCCTGTTGCAGAGCACAGGCTCTGGACGCGCAGGCCCAGCGGCCACGGCTCACGGGCCCAGCCGCTCCGCGGCACGTGGGATCCTCCCGGACCGGGGCACGAACCCGCGTCCCCCGCATCGGCAGGCGGACTCTCAACCACTGCGCCACCAGGGAAGCCCTCCAAGATGTTTTAAACAGGTGAATGGTTAAACTGTGGTGTATACACCCCATAGAATACTAAGCAGCAATAAAAGGTACACATGATAGATGCACACAAAAACTTAGATGAATCTCCAGGGAGTTGTGATGAATGAAGAGAGCCCATCTCAAAAGGTTATATACTATATGATTCCATTTACATATAATTTTTTAAATGACAGCATTTTAGAAATGGAGAACAGATTAGTGGTTGCCAAGGGTAAGGGACAGGGTGAGGTGGGGTGGTGGGTTGAGGCAGCCACAGGGAGGTGGGTTGGGTTGTGAAAGGACACCAGGAAGGATCCTTGTGGCGACTGAAATATCAGTGTCTTAACTGTGGTGACGGATACATGAACCCAGACATGTGCTGAAGTTGTATAGACCTGTACACACATATATGAGCACTGGTAAAACTGGGGAATCTGAGTGAATCCAGATGAGTAGATTGTTCCAGGGTCAACATCCTGCTTGTGCTGTTGCAATACAGTTTTGCAAAACGTTACCATTAAAGGAAACTAGGTAAAGTCTTCACAGCATGTCTATGGGTTGTTTTCTTTTAATGGCATAATCTACAACAATCTTGATAACATTTCCATTAAAAAGGCATGTTTCCTCTCTGGCAGGGCACCCCATTCTGAATGGAAGACCCACTACATGTCGAGGCACCAGCAGGAAGTGACCAGTTGGAAAATAGAGATTTTTGATGGGTTATGTTGAACCAATTTTGTCCCACATATTACCACCAATTCCCTCCTGTAGCTGGCTCTGTTGCTGCATCCTCTGTCACTCTTGCTGGGCACAAGGACACCCAGCACCAAACACAGCACAAGAGGAAAACATCTTGGGAAATTCAGGGGGAGAGGGATACTCTTCAAAGGACAAGTGAGGATCAGGCAGTAAACTATCGGCTTTATTACAGTTGGAAACAACTATACAAGTCACACCCCACTTCCTCTCACCTACAACAACAGGCACTCAGAGGTACAACTAAAACACACACGGAAGAAACAAAGCAACGCTAAGGCTGAATGAAACACAATTTCCTGCCACAGACAACAGGGAGATCCCACTTCTGCTAGCAAAACTCTAGTAACTTCTTCCTCCTGGCTATTCAGTGTACCGGTAGCATCGGTATCTCCTGGGAGCTTGTTAGAAATGCAGATCTCAGGCTTCACCTAGATCTGCTGAATCAGGATCTTCATCTGAACAAAATTCCACCTTACATTTGCAGAAGCACTGTCTTAGTAGCAACTTCCTGATGCTCTAACTTTAATAGATTTCATCTATTTTTCGGGTGAAGTTTCGTGAGTCTATTACAGCTAAAATAATCTAGAAAGGGTCCTTAAAATCCACTAAGGGTAATGTGTTACCAAAAACTCTTTACAATAGATCCATTTTAATTATTCCCTAATGGCTCTTTATGAAAATGGCTGGAATTTTGGGATGACCTAGCAGCTTGGCCACCTCACCTGGCTCCATCCTGATGGCAATTCATTGACTGGGCAGGTGTCTCTTTCTCTTGGCTATTTGAAGAGCCCCGAGCTCAGCTGAAGAGGACTGTTCTTTCCAGAGAGGCGCTGGGCTTTGGGACAAGGGTATATAGATATTACCAAGCCTAATAAGCCAAAATTGATGTACTAATTCTGCCTAATTTCTAGACATTTCTAATGTTCTATAATTTCCAGCTTCTGATATAATTAACAGATGACCTTGTTTTTTCATTCTCCCCAAGTTTCACTATCCACCTCCTCATCAAAATGATTCATCCTGATCCTTTCTATTAAACCTCTAGAGAGAGAGAGGTGTCAATTTTTAAAAATAAATTTATTTATTTTATTTATTTTATTTTTGGCTTCATTGGGTCTTCATTGCTGTGTGCGGCCTTTCTTTAGTTGCGGCGAGCGGGGGCTACTCTTCGTTGCGGTGAACAGGTTTCTCATTGCGGTGGCTTCTCTTGTTGCAGAGCACAAGCTCCAGGCTCGCGGACTTCAGTAGTTGAGGCACATGGTCTCAGTAGTTGTGGCTCGCAGGCTCTAGAGAGCAGGCTCGGTAGTTGTGGCACACGGGCTTAGTTGCTCCGTGGCATGTGGGATTTTCCCGGACCAGGGTTTGAACCCGTGTCCCCTGCATTGGCAGGTGGATCCTTAACCACTGTGCTACCAGGGAAGTCCCGAGAAGTGTCAATTTCTTTAAAAAAAGGTATTCTGGGCAGTGTTCTTAAAAGCATCCCCATTTCTTAATCTGACCTCTGTCACACTGTTTTAAAATCAGCTTCTCGTGATCTTTCCCATGATTTCAGTTGGTGTTCAGAGATTTGATACTGAAGAAAAAGAAAAAAGCTGATGCTTTTTTTTCCAACAATAAGCTTACATCTAAAAAAGAAAATGCATTGGTCTGCTATAATAAATCCACTTTGCAAAAGAATTACATAATTTCTAATTATATTTCTTGCAGTTATGAAAGGAGCTGGGAAAAAGCGTTATCAGCCAATAGGTGATGGATATTGACCTGGGGCTAAAAATACCACAGAGCTGACTATTATATTCAATATGCCCTTTTAGTGGGCAGAGAGCACAAAACAAAGATAGGTCAAGATTGCAGCAGTAGGAGGCCCCCAATTCCAAAGTGACTTGATTCCAGTTATCAGAGTGAGGAGTCAAGACCAACCTCTGCCCGAAGCAATATTTTTATTTCAGTGAAAGGAAAAAATTTCTGTCTAAGCGGTCTTCCCCTGTGAATCCACGCCACCCCAGACACCTTGATCTCACCACCAGAAGCAAGGGACGTACTTAGAGCTAATGTTTCACAGCTTTTGGGCACATGTGGGATGTGAGTCCTCCAGCCACACGGTGTGTTTATGCCTAAGGGGTGCTTGGAAGCTAGCTCAGCGGGTACTTGTCACTGCTGTGCAATGACTGACCTCCTACCAAGTACAGACATTATTTAGATGTACCTGGCATGAACCACTTTACCTGCTTCAGATACAAACGCAATTGCTTCTGTTATTTTTCCAAATTGGTGCAGGGCTGCACATGCCCTAATTAGCTGAAAATCAAGCATTTTATTTTTGAATCCATAAGACCAAACCTAGTCCCACACAAATTATCTAAATTTTGTCCATCCTGGGAATGTCATTCTTCTCCAAAAGTCTTAACTTCCATTGTTGGACCACACCAAAGAACTAAACTTCCAATCAGACCAAGAGTGATGTGTCTGTCCCTTCCACAAGGGGTCGCTGTTGGACCCCGGGGCTGCATCGTCTGGTGGATGCTCATTTAGTGCTGTACCCAGATCCCAGCCAGTGCCGCCTGGCACCCCTGTTCATGCTCCAAGTTAATGGCTCTTGGTTCACGGTCATATTCTTTAGCAATGCTTCCCAACCTTGCCCTTTACAGTGTGTCATAACTAGCTCTGCTCTGCAAATACTCAGAAGTGTGCAAATCTCCTGGCCTCAAGAAGCACTAAGAGAAGCTTAGTTATAAAAATGCAGATTTCCAGGGTCTTCCCCAGCACTTTATGATTACGGGTTTCGTGTGTCAGGGATGAAAGGCCAAACGCACCTTTCTAACTGTTACATGAAGCCTGTGGATGCAGGTTCTGTGCAGACCACACTTTGAGAAGCCCTTCTTGCCTTACGACCCGATGGGAGCCTAGTTTATCAGCCCAGACTTCCTTCCTCTCTCAGGAGCTCCCTGTGGTGTCTGTCTTATTCTTTACTCTGTCCTGAGAGTAGCTCAACAGATTTTTGGGAGCATGGGAAAGGGATTGACAAACTTGTTAACTTTAACTTAAACCAATGTAAACAATCACGCAAGTGGCATGGCTTCATGGTCGCCCTGTTCTGGTCAGCAAGGCTGCTCACTGACACCTCCTAGTCCTGAACTTTCTGATAAATGACAGGACTAGGTTCAGGTGGGGTCATAGGCCCCGTTCTGGCCACTGAGTTGTGAGCAGAAAGGAGGTGTCTCCTCCAGGCCGTGCATTTGGTTTCTGGTATGAGACCCTCCAGGCTCCCTTCTCCTGTGGCACCGCCACGAGCAGCATCCAGGAGGGACCGAGCCTGAGTCTGAGCCTCTTGTCAACACGTCCTGTGATGAGAAACATCCCCCTGGTGGTTTCTGTGGCTGAGACTGTGGACTGCTTGTTACAGCAGCATAACTGAGCCTGTCCTAACTGATGACGGGCCCAGATCTGGAGACCAGGGCAGGGCAGAGGTTCAGGATCTCAGTCCTGCAGAATGCAGAGTAGGGCAGGGTTAGGATCAGGCAACAGCAATCAGTCCAGGTGACCAGATGGGTTGGTGTGTTGCAGGCAGGGGGGCTGTAGCCACAGCCCCACAGGGTATGTATAGACAAGGGGCCAAAGAGACCCCTTGTTTCCTCCAGACTCTCCAGCCTTCAAGCACCATCCAGGCCAGTCCCAGCTCCAGAAATCTCTCTTTTTCCCCTGGACGGGGGCCCCAGACAGCCCTCCCCACTGAGTCCTTTGAAAACCTGTGTTCTGGTGAATCACTTAATGGGCAGCTCCTAAGGTCAAGTTCAATGGGATCGAAAACAGTCAATAATCCAGGGTTGAAAGGCTGATGCCTGCTTTTTGCATCTACCTGTCCTGTGCTACCAATTCGAGGCACAAACACTCTAGTGTGGGTGGAACAAGGGGTCCTGGGGGTGAGTGGTGGGCCCTCAGCTGCATTGCTGCCTCCTCTCTTCTGGGCGGTCATCTTCCCTACTTCATCCTGTCCTACCGCCTCCAGGAAACTGGGGTTTTCTTCTTCTCTTCCTTTTCGTATTCTCAAGCCTCCACCAAGTCCTCAGACCGAACTCTCGAAGCCTTACCTTCCTCCTGGGCAAAAATCAGGCCCATCCTGTCTATCTCCCACAGTCACTTCAGCCACACTCAGCAAAGCACCTGGAACTCAGGGGAGCTTCCTGAAGGAGCCTCGACTTTGTCCCCATGGGTAAGGGACCCAGGGCTCAGGCACGCCGAAACACCCTCCTTTATTCCAGCTCCTTGGAGCCCTGCCCTGAGTGTGAATCCTGCCCCCTTAAGGATTTACGAAATTTGTGCTCCGAGCAGGCTCCTCAGATGCTAGTCAAAAGAGAAGTTTCTCTTTCCTCTTTTGAAGAAAATGTTAGGAAATGCATGGCTGGCCTGCTGCTAATGACATGCCGGAATGCATTTCCCCTCGGCCCTGGAAGAAGCTTGCCGGACTCTGTTTCTGCACTTAAACCAGCATCAGGGGCAAGAAACGCCCAGAAATTCCAAGACCCACCGTTGCGGGTGCTCAATGAAGTAAGCAACGCTCCTCTTCCTAAAAGATGTAATTTATTCCGTTGTGTTATTCCGTAGCTTGTAAAATTCTACTTAAACACCCGTTCTCCTCACAAATAGCCTCCTTTTAGAGTCAGCGAAACTACAGCTCATTATCTGGCCTAATTTGCATACTTCCCAGTTATATACCTAGAAATATAAAACGCAAGAATACAAACGTTTAACGGCAAACAATGATGTAAGTCTGGAATAAACAACTTTATTTTTATCACCAATGTAATTCTCTATCTTGTTGGCAGACACCAATAGGAGAGCAGATCTGTTTTGGACAAGGGAGTTATAGGTCTTTGGGGGACTCTTTTATCCCTTAAAGCTTCACACCAGTGAGAAGGCATTTAGACAAAGAGCAAATTCACGCAATAAATAACACCTTTTGTCTGTTCGTTGGAAGTTCCGGTTGCTCTGTTGCAGGAAGGGGTTTTCTTGCTGGCAGCTTTCCGGTTTCCAGACCTGCAGCCCCGAAGACTCTGGAATTTGAGGGCAAGGGGCTGTTTTGCTGGTTTGGGCTGGGCATTAGCTGTTGCAACAAGAATAGAAATGAAGTTTTTCCTCTCCTGAGAACAAGGACAGTAAAGGGGACCCTGAACAGGCTAGAGAAGAAACATAAACTGCCTGAAAGTGTTAATCAATCCTAGTTTTTTTAACTGTTACTAATCTGTAGTAACTAGATGCGTCCTTCACAAAACTAAGCTGTCCCGGCGAAGTCTGTGTAATTTACATCCTGCACCTGGTATTTACTCTCCCTGTAATCTCTTGGAGCAAATCACCCCTTGTAGCTGTTTGCATTTCAGAAAAGAGGTCGCAGGCAGATAAAGCAGAGACTAACAGACCCAATTACCGGGCTGCTGGACCCAATTACCGGTTTGCCTGAGGCCAGCCCGTGACTGTTTTGAAACAATGCAAGAAGAAGCAGAATGCAAGCCCTTCACCATTTTGATCCTTATCTCTCACTTCTGACTGTGAACTCCCCCTGTAAGAATCTCTGTAATCCCCCAGGAAGAGGGGCACAGTTCGTGAGGTACTAGCCCGCTGTGTCTTAAAAGCCTATTTCTTTTCCTCCAAATCTCTGTCTCTGTCTTTCTATTTGGCATTGGTGCACAGGGAGCCAAGGGTTTTGGCAACATGGCTGGAGGAGTAAAGGGGTCAGAAGGGTGATTGTCCCTGAGCAACAAAGCAAAGGACAACACCTGCGTCGTATTTCCACCCACCGACCGCCATGGTGAACTTGGGAAGCTGGCCCTGGCCCTCTCCTACCACCCCACTCCCACCAGAAGCCCCAGCTCACATCCCACCTTCACAGCCTGGATCCTGAACTCACGTCTACACAGCCTACTCCCTTTTCCTCCTCCCCAACCTGTCTCACCAGTCTCCAGCTCTAGCACATTCCAAGCATCTGTGTTCTCCAGGCTGGCTACCCACTTAGGAACAGCCTGAGAGGAAACCATCCATCACCAAAGGCCCCTCACGCCAACAGCAGTGTCTGGTCTCCCATCTCACCTGGGTCCTCAGTGCTGCTTGGCAAAATTTTTCCTCATTCTCCTTCACCTCTCTATTCGCTCTTCAGCATAGCAACTGCAGACAGTCACCATGTGAAGTGCTAAACAGGTGTATTCATTTCCTAGGGCTGTCGGAATGAATCGCCACACACTAGGTGGCTTAAAACCATGGGAGGGCTTCCCCGGTGGCGCAGTGGTTGAGAGTCCGCCTGCCGATGCAGGGGACGCGGGTTCGTGCCCCGGTCCGGGAGGATCCCACGTGCCGCGGAGCGGCTGGGCCCGTGAGCCATGGCCGCTGGGCCTGCGCGTCCAGAGCCTGTGCTCTGCAACAGGAGGGGCCACAACAGTGAGAGGCCCACGTACTGCAAAAAAAAAAAAAAAAAAAAAAATCCACCTGGGGTACACCTTGCCTCAAGGACAAATCATTCCTTTAAGAACTGCTAACAGGTGAGTCCTTCTCAGTCACTCAGCCACCTACCCCTACGTGGAGAGTATCTTCGCCAGCTTTCCCAAAGTGTCCAGAGGCTCACCGCACCTCTTGCTTATGACACTTTTACAAATAAATTGCTGTGAAGGTCCAGCACCCGGTGAGTGTACTGGAAGAACGGCTTCTTCTTGGGGAAGCTTTACTTCTAGTCAGTTTTCGGTGTCACTGTTAGCAGGCTATATTCCTTGGCCATTTCTCCGGAACCACTCACCAGCACATCTTGGAGTGGGGCAGGCTTTTCAGCTAATTTTTTTTTTTTTTTTTTGGCCGTGCTGTGCAACATGCGGAATCTTAGTTCCCCGACCAGGGATCGAACCTGTGTCCCCTACTTTGGGAGCACAGAGTCTTACCCACTGGCCCACTAGGGAAGTCCACTGGGCAGGGCTTTCAGGCTCCTGGTCTAGGCCATATTATACAGGCATTTAGGCCACAGTTAATGGCGATCTGTATAAAATGGTCCAGCAGATTCCTTTGGGTTCTAAGGGCCATGAAAGCACCCCACGAAGATGGGAAGGACTAGGTTTGCAGAGACGGTCGACGGAGGGTTTTAGGCAGACTGTGGACATGGGGCATCTTGGAGGCATTTTGCAGAGACCAGGGGTAAAGGGGACTGGAAACCAGCGACCACCAGTTTTCTTTCTCCTAAAAGGCAAATAAAATGAGTTTTTGCAAACTGTAACTCAATGAGCTTGACGTTGATCCCAGAAATAACTCTGTAATGTACTATGGAAGGAGTAGTTAATGATCCCAGATAGGGAAACGAGGAAAGGTTTGCTAAGCCATATAGTCATTTCCTCCTGTGATGAGGTTGGTAGGGTCTTAAAAGAAGGAGGTGAAGTGGCCCTAGACTCACTGACGTTCATTCTGGTGTGTCCTGTGATGTCATCCCAAGTGCCCTGCAGCCTCCATTCATCACCTTCCATGACAAGGAACTCATGACCTCCCGAGGTAGTTCATTCCATCTTTTAGCTGCTCAGATGGCAAGAAAATTTCTTTTTCCTTCTATTGAGCCAAAATTAGGCACCCTGAGGCTTCTTCTACTTATTGCTATTAATTATTTATCAGTCTATCATGTCGAAGCCATCAGCACCCACATACCAACATTGTGCTCTGTCCACTTAGTCTGACATCAAATCAGCAGGGCTGGCAGCCACCTCTCTCCATGGACCCCTGCGGAGCTTCATCTCAGCTAAACACCAAGGCTGTTGACATGTAACAGTAGCTAAGTCATAGACACCATATCTTTACTGTATTGTTGGACTTCTTGTTCAATGCGGGAACTGACATTCTCTGTGTTGAATTTTCTCATATTCTGTTAGTTTTAAGCTCTAGCCCAGTAGTTCTTAATTAAGAATGGCTGTCAGAACATTCTCAAAATACAGATGTCTGGTCCTATCTTCAGACTATAGAGGCTGTGTAACACAATATATAGGGTCCACAGGGAAGATGGATTATTTTTCTCCATTTGAAGGACCCAGGAACTCAGAACACACACAGCAGCCTGAATAGATGGCTACTCCTGATATACAGAAGGTCCTGGATTAGAGGGCCAGGTGGGTCCAAGAAACATAGTTGTATTGCTGTTATTATCACCTTATTGTCATCCTCAAGCAGGTGCATTCCCAAAAAACATGGGCTATTAACATTAAAAAGCAGTGCACAAACTAGGGAACGATATTTGCAATAATTATAAGAGACGACGTTAATATTTTATTACACTCTGAGTTCATAAATGTCAACAAGATGAACAGTGGAAACGCCAGAGGTAAACATGATGATGTTCATAAATAACTTACGAAAAGGGAAATAAAAATGATGAAAAATATGGAAACAAGGTCACAGTGTGCCTGGTAATCAAAGAAATGTAAGTTTAAGCAACGTCGAGATGGTTTTCAGAGTTGTGTCTTGTTCAATGCTCTCCAAAGTACAATGCAGCGATTACACGCGGCTTCTGAAAAACGGACCAGCGGTCATTTCTACTTTGGCGAATCTACCATAAAGAATGAAAATCAACATTCCAAAAAATGTATGCTCCAAATATTCATTTTAACAACATTTCATAGCTTTTTTAATCATGGAAAAATGGAAATAATCAAAATGTCCAAACTCAGAAATATGGCTATATAAATTATGATTATCTCCTGCAGAAAGCTATCTGTATTTCTACCTCCCCTGGGAGCATTGAGGGTTTCTTGTTCAAATCTCTAATATTCTCAACCTCATGACACTGTGATAACCTGTCTCCCCTCAGAGTCTGTGAATTCTTCATGGCAGGGATGCTTTCCGTTTATCTTTTTGTCCTCACTACCAGCTCAGTGATGACCAGATGCTCAATAAATGTTTATTAAATGAATAAGAACAAACTACATATGGACTCTCCTATAACTGTTAAAATAATATTTAAGTATGTCATATAATAAAAACATGCTTATGTGAGAATAAGTAGAAAAAGCCAGGCTATTTTGTGCTCATAATCATGAAAGAGCTCATGTTTTAAAAGTATCTTTTCTGTTAAGTGCAATATGTAGGATAATATATATTATTTCTTTTAATCCTCATGATGATCCTTTGAGGTTCCATCTGTTGTTTGTTTGTTTTTTGTTTGTGTTCTGGTGTTTTTTTTTTTGTTTTTTTTTTTAGTTTAAGGTAGATAGCATTCTAATCTCTGCTGATTAAGAAAACAGATCTTGGGGGGTTAAGGAACGCAGTGAAGGTGAGCGGGCTTAGCTGGGTGGGGCACATACCATGTTCTACTGTCTCTAGACAGTAGGGCTGTGGGGAATTAGTCTTTATTTTTTATAAATTGTCTATGTTGTCCCTGTATGACATTCATGATGGGAAAAATACTTAAAAAAAAGAGCAGTGGCAATTAGTGGACATGTATTCACTGTGAAATGAAAATCTGACTTAGAATCCATCCAGAGGGTCCTATTTGCTGAGGTATTGAAAAGGCTTTGTTGGCTCGTCAGTGCTGATTGCCTGGCTGGCAGATCGCCCCCTGTATTTGGGGCACTAGTCGAACCAAGAGAAGATTCTAGCTTGAGTAACTTACGCAGAAGTCAGAAAGTCTAGGAAGAAGCTATTTAAATGTTGGAAAATGTGTCTTGCTATATAGTCCGGTGTTATCTTTACTGTCCTGACATCCAGCATGCAGGGACTTACCTTCCTGTACTCAAGATGTCTAAATGTCTTTATCTGCCCAGGTAGGAGATGAGCATTCTGCAAGGTAAGTCCACAGAATGGGCTTTGAAGAGAGTTTAGAGTCCCAGTATAATTTCAGGTTTAAAAACCCAGACATGGATGGTGCAGACAATCAAAGAAGGGGAGTGAGTTAAGGGAGGTCTTCTATCAAGTGTTCAAGAAATCCTGGCATGGTCCCATTGGGCTTTTCTCTGATACTGTTAATTGGGGGAGCTGGGCCTTGCCTTTCAAAATGCATCACGCCAGGGAGTCAAATTCAAAATCAAGTCAGCAGGATACAGCAGCACAGGCTCCGGGGTGGCGGGGTAGTTATTGAATGTGACATAAGTACTCCTGTTGGTATTTCCTTGTAATTTACCATTAATTTCAAGTTGATGCCAATGAAATAGGACACTGTGACAGGCTAATGGTTTCCTGCCCCATGCTGAAGGCAGCTGGAATGTTTATTCTCCTAGCTGGAGACATTGATTCCATGGCCAGGGGTCAATTACAAAGACTACCCAGTGAATTATGACTAATTTGAAAATATTTTGCAAAAACATAGTTGAGTTTCACAAAAATGTGATAAATGTTCACTGAGTCTTTTGAAACACTGAGAATTCTTAGTAGCACAGCAAGAATAAACAGTGTTTCAGGCAAACAGAGAGGAAAATGCACAATTTTCTAGAACCTACCACAAGCTTTAATGAGTTATTGGGATTCAGTAAGATGGAGTCACACTTTCACTCATTTTGTTAGATTTGAGTATGGAGGTACAGAAAAGAACCAGGATTAAAGATGGGCCACTAGAAGACCCAATTCTCAAATATCTAGGTCTTTCCTAATGAGATCCTTAACCAGTAGTGGATGTGAAGGAAGAAGAATTTAAGCAATGATTAATATCTTTTATTGCTGATATAAAGACATAATATGAATAGACTTTTCACTCTCCCTTCTCATAAAATGTCTATTTAAAACTGCTTCCAGCCAACTTCTACACTATCTTCCCAGAACCACATAACCACACTCCCCATCCTCCCCGAACCCCAAGCTCTATGTGACTGCACAGAATCACAGGACACTCTTTTCTGCTGAACATCTAGAAGTCCAGGGAATGCTCTCGACACGCCACTTACAACCCACAGAACTCAAGCAAAGTGTCCTTTTATTTGTGTATCACAGAATTTCCTGGCTTGTGATCTCCTGATTTTTTCTAGCATGTGATTCCAGCAAACTGATCCATCATTCCTAAATTTAAGTTGCATATATTTCTATGCCCAGAGCCAATTTCCTCTAATTGCATCTTCTGTCTCGTATTTTTTAAAGAAATTTAAGAAATTACTGCAAAAAAAAAGTCCCTTCTCTTTCAAAAGCCATGGCCAGAATATTTGCATGACCCACGGACTGTGATTATTGAATATCATTTTTATCAACAGAGATATATCAACATTTCTTGACCAATCAAAAAATCAGGCTTTCTTATAAGATTTGGAAGAGATATCTGCGCTCCCATGTTCATTGCAGCATTATTCACAATAGCCAAGACATGGAAACAACCTAAATGCCTGTCAACTGATGGACGGATGAAGAAGATGTGACTAATACCTCTATCTCTATAACACCATTAATGGAATATTAATTCAGCCTTGAGAAAGATGAAAATCCTGCCATTTGCAACAGTATGGATGAATCTTGAGGGCATTATGCTGGGGTACATCAGACAGAGAAACAAATACTATATGATATCACTTACTTGTGGAATCTATAAAACAGATTCCTGGACTCGTAAAATCAGAGTAAAATGGTGGCTACCCAGGGCTGGGGTGTGGAGAATTGGGGAGAAGAAGTTTTGGAGATCAAATGCACAGCATAGGGACTCTAGTCAACAAGACTTGAGTATTGCTAAGAGACTAGATCTTAACTGTTTTCACCACAAATAGGAAAACATAATTATATAATGTGACAGAAGTGTTAGCACCTGTGTTATGGTGGCAATCACATTGCCATGTATAAATATATCAAATCAAGTTGAACACCTGAAACTTACATAATGTTATGTCAATTACATTTCCATTAAAAAGAAATAAGTCAAGTAGAAAAACAACTGATTAAAGAAGAAAAAAAACAGGCTTCCTCAAAATTACATTTATCCTGAGTGTTTGCTACTGTTGTCTTTAACCTTTAAATCCCCTAAATGAACAATGAAAAGATTCTAATGGAAATAAAATTATACATACACATTTTTTCTTTCATCTTCATATTTTCCACCTCCCTCTCCATCTCCTCTCCCATCTCATCCCAAGCAGAGCTCTATGGCCTTGAGCTAAAGGAGAAGAATGTGACATGGCAAAAATCATCAGTTAAAACAACAAATATGCATCAAGCTTCCCTTTAAAAATCCAAGCGCTTAGGACACTAGAAAGGGTTCAGAGCATGGACCAGATGTTTGAGAAATACGAGTAGGGTTTCCTCAGAGGCAGGAAAGATTCTTCCAGACTGGGGCAAAGGAGATGGGAAAGAAATGAAGAGAGTGCAAACGTGGGGCTCCCGGGAAGGACTGTCTGAAGTCCAGCCTTGGAAGTATCTGTGCCCCAGGTGGCATTGAAACAGAAGCCCACGTCGTCCCCCTGTATCGATGCCGAGAGCTACACTGACGGAGCCAGCTGGGTAGACAGGTAGATCTTGGCAGCAACGTCAGTGCCCTCTGGCTGGACCACCAGGAGCACACCTGTAGTTGAACACAGCTGGCTTTGTTGATTCACTGCCATAAACGGAGAAACCGTGGGGCACCTCAGGAAGAGGTGCTGGAAAGGATTTATTCTAGAATCTGGGCCCGTGCTGGGTGATTTGGAGGAGGGCTCAAGAAAGTGGGACCTCTACCTGAATAGGATTCTCTCAGGAACCATGCAATTCTATGAGTGGGTGTCTCTATGTGGAAGAAAGAGGGAATGAAGGGGGACCCAAGCTACAACTAGTCAAGAAGCAGCAGTCAGGCAGTCAGACACCGGAGGGGATGTTTAGTCATTTTGTGGCTTAGACAATGGCCATGTTTTGTCTGTGCTTGGACGTGATTATGGAGTAGGCTTGTCTGATGGTTAGAGAATGACCCTCGTGCGATGTTGATGCAGTAAATTGATGTTCAGCAGACACGCGGGTCCAGCTGTGGGTGCCAGGTCACTGACAGCACCAGGCCAGCCCCCTTTGCCAGCAGTGGCCTGTGCAGATCAGTCTCCCTGGGCAGATGAGGGCACACCTGCCCGAGTTGATGGCCAAAATCTAGACAGCCCTGTCCCCCATCCTCAGCAGAACACTTAGTAACATGTAATTCCCAAAGGCCTTATGTTCTATCTGGGAGAAAAGACGGAGGCTCAGGTGGACAGATTTCCTTCACTTCAGTGGAACTGAGGGTCAAAACAGAAATGAATATGAAGTGAGAGAATAAAGTAAATCATACTTCCTGCACTTTTGAATTGGGGCCAGAGACCGCTAACGTTACATGTCTGTACCCTGGGCTAGTTACAAACCCTAAAATCAGAGTCATGTCATTCTGAAACAATGGCTCTGGACTTTCAGAAGTCACTGCTGATTTCAGAAACACCAGTGGCTTGAGGTGAAATTTAGTTTCAACATTTCCCGCGGAATGTTCTACGTTCCCCAAATGTATCACGGAGGGTAGGCAGAAGAAATGACGAGAGCACCAACAGTGATTTGGAGATTTTATTTAGCGCTTACCGATGACTTAAATTTTTTAATTTCCAGGAAACTTTCTAGAAAGGATGAAGAGCAGAGAGAGTTATCTCTAAGGTCTTTAAAATAAAGTTGGAAATTCTTTTTTTTTTAAAAAAGGTGGAACCTTTATTCTCAGAGAAGGAGGAGCAATTCCTGTGACACCAGCTCTAGGTATCAGGACAAGGGCGTGTGGCTACCCCATCGAATTGACAGTCCCCTTGAGCGTCCATAAACTCAGCTGCTCAAGACCTAAGTCATCAGAGGACTGGAGTACATAGCAAATCACAAGAAAATCTGAGCAGAAAGCTTTCTGCAGCTGCTGCTGTGCATTTACATAAGAGAACTTTTCACCTGTTTACCTTGCTTGTAGCAAAACTCACCATTTCCTGCAAACTGTACCCAGAAAGAGAACCAGTGGTGGGCAATGCAGCAGCCAAGGAGGGCTCCAGGCATCTAGTATTCCAGAGAAGGCAGCTGCTCTGGACCTTAGTCTCCAAGAGGAGTAAGTTGGGGTTTAGAGACCCAACAATGACAAAGAAAGAGGATGTCGCTGGACACTCAGGCTGGGAAACCAATCCCTGGCTTTGCCTTTAGACTGAAGACATTCCCTTCCCACAGCCTTGCTCCTGTATGAGGCTCAGGGCACAGCTGGGTTCAGGGAAGTTGTGCTTGAACAGGTGGCTGAGCTTCTTGGGGGACAGAGAGTCACTCTGGAGGGATGGACAACCCCCTCAGAAGTGGGCAGGTGGCACCATTTGCAGGATGGGAGCTGAGGCTTTGCCGAGATTACCAGGATCCAGGCGACTTACCTGACCCTGGAGAGCCAAGGGCCACGACAACACAGCAAGTCCCCTTCCCAGGACGGGGTACCATTCTGGGAGGGCAATTGGGACAGAGACCGTGTTCAAGTCTATGTGGCTGGGAAGTCTGTGTTTGCTGGTGTATTTGTGCATATAAGCACGTGCACAAGGAGACAGAGACAGACCGATGGAGGACTGGCCACTTTAGCATAAGACGGAAGGGGTAAGTGCCCAGGAGATGGTCAGTACCAGTGAGAGAGATGATTGGCTGTCCTGTATGCTTGACTCTGGAAATGATGGAGATCCAAGACCAGATTGGCCTCAGAATATAGTCCTGGTCCACGAGGAGTCAGGGTGGCTGAAACCAGGACTCAGGTGGGAGAGTGAAGGAAAAACAAAGAAGACGATGGGAGACCAGCTGCAGAGGGCTCCTGGGCTCTTGTAAAAGCTGGACGCCGGGTGGGCTACGAGGAAGGAGATGGGAACAATAAAGGAAATTTTCCCACCCATCCTGTCCTTGGTCTCCAAGTGTGTTCAAGTTGACTTTAGGTAGGCAGAGTTCCTGCTGATAATTAACTTGGCCAGCAAAACTTCTGGGCTTACTTAAGCTTGCTACACACACACACACACACGCCGCACCCCAACATGCAAACACACCACACTACACACACCCAACTCAAAAACACACACCCGGGCTTCCCTGGTGGCGCAGTGGTTGAGAGCCCGCCTGCCGATGCAGGGGACACGGGTTCGTGCCCCGGTCCGGGAAGATCCCACGTGCCGCGGAGCGGCTGGGCCCGTGAGCCGTGGCCGCTGGTCCTGCGCGTCCAGAGCCTGTGCTCCGCAACGGGAGAGACCACAACAGTGAGAGGCCCGCGTACTGCAAAAAATAAAATAAAATAAAAAGATTAAGTCAGAGGACCTACCCCTGATATCAATCCAAATTGAATGCGAACGAATCCACAAGAACAGAGAGCAGTGGAGCGCCTACCTGGGTGGAAAGAAGAAGGGACTATAAAGAAGTCAAGGGAAAAATTGGTGGGGATGGAAATGTCCTTTATCTTGATTGTTGTGGTGGTTTCAAAGTACTTTCAACACATATGCTAAATTCAAAGAAGTGTATATTTTAAATAATGCAATTTTATTGTTCATATATTAAACCTCAATAAATTGTATTAAAAAATTTTAAAAGAAAACAAAATAATTGGGGCTTGGTGTGGGAAGCACGGAGGAATGTTACCAGCCCTGTTTGCCTCAGGGGAATAATTTGTACTTGAGAGTTTGGAGCAGGCAACTTTCTAAGCACCTTTGCAGCCTTCATCTCTGAGGTCGTGTGCTCGTCATCTGTACCTCAAGAGCTGGGGTTCTTCTGACATAGATCAAGCCTGGTTCCCGATTGCACCTGCAGAGAACATTTTTCTGCCTTCTTGACCCTGCACCGTAAAACCCGGCCAGACCCTTGCGCTTTGCTCATAGACGTGACCCCTCTCCCGCCAGCTGGACGAACATCCCTCATTTTCCCCTACATTTGAAATAGTGGCGACATGCATAGCAACTCCTTCCTCTGCACAAGCAGCTAATAAAGAATCAATAAAGGGGCAGCTCGTGGATGTGCACCTAGGATCTTTCCTCCTAGCGGATCCCGAGGCTCTGTCTGCTTTCTGAGTCAGGTGCCCCATTTCATTAGATGTGAGAATGGAATGCCTCCTCTAAAAGCTGGGTTTACGGCAAGGAAGCCTTTTCCTGGGTCTCCAGTGTTCACGCTTTTCAAAATATTCACAGACTCCTCCTCCCCATGGAGCTGGAGAGAACTTTTTTTTTTTTAGAGGTGAAGGACTATTTATTACTCATAGTGATGATGGTAGCCAGGGTATCAGCATTTTTATGCTGGTTACCTAAGCCCCAATTCCACAGGGTGACATGAAAAGGGCCAAATGACACCTGCACGTGCAAAGAGTTGCATTATAGGAGAAGAGCCTTGAGCTCAGGGAACCTGAATATTTGGAGAGACCTTCTTTTAAGTTCCCCCAAATCCTTCCCTTAGGGACAGTCCCGAGAGCAGACGGCTTCATGGACCTTCCAGAGCTCATCCAGGCAGCATGCGATGCCACGTGAGTGATAATGGATTCACCTATTAGCATATGCATGAACTGAGGAGGCTCTCCTGGTTACAGCAGACCTCATTCAAAGTTAAATGAAGAAGCAGGAGAGAAACAAGCCACAGAAATCAGATCAGCGAATTTCATCCGAAGAAGATCTCCTAGTGGGATCTTTCATTTCGTGATAAAGTAATGGGGAAATGGCTATTTCTAAAGAGGTGAAGGCCCAGAATTTCCATGAAAAGTATTTTACATAGGCCTAAACTCTTTTATTTTCTTAGAAGCGTCTTATGTTGTACGCACTTCCACATAAGACCCAAGACTTGTAATTTTCTACACTCCATTCAGCCTCCTAAAGTCTCACCTGTGTCCTGAGAATCACAACCCGTAAGACAAACCAGCTGAGCGTGCACTTCTGCACAGAGCCAGCTTCTGTCTGGGGTAGCAATCTCCTCTCCTCCCTCGGGGAAAGGGTGGCACGACATAGAAATCAGTGGGTCAAATAAGAGCAACCGCACATGTCCCAGAAGTGACCAGACGCCACCGCGTGGGTGCGGTGGACCGCACCCCACCCCTACCCTCTCCTTCAAGCTCAGCAGTTGTGCGTTTTTCTACTTTACGTATTTGACCTGTACAAAGACTTGCTCCTGCAGACAGGGTTCTGGGTCAGCCTCCCTGTTCTGTATCCCTGAGGATTCTTGGCAGTGCTTTACTCACTGTGTGGACAGATGCTAGCTGTCAGCCCGTGTCTTAGTTTGGGCTCCCCTGAGGGCAGACCCGGTCACAAAGACTTGCGTACAGGGAGGTGACTCAGGGGGTGGGGCGTCATCCTGAGCAGTGTGACGGAGGCAGGGGGGAAGGTGACAGAGACACGAGGAAGCCAATAAAAGGCGCATCGATACAGTGTTACCTCCCTGGGCAGGTGGGGACGAACCCTGCGTCACTGTGTAAACCATCCTTCCGGGAAGTTCCTCCTCCCCATCCCATGAGGGTTCACCCCAGAGGCTTTAGATCTCCAGACTTTCTGGGGTCCCTGGGCTTGGACTCAGCAAGGCCCACAGTACCAGGCCACCTTGTGGACAGAGGGGCAGCAGGTCGCAGGCAGGAAACTGCCAGCCGGCAGATACCTGGCTACTGCAGCTCAGGGACACTCAGGGGTGTGTGTGTGTGTGTGTGTGTGTGTGTGTGTGTGTGTGCGCGCGTGCACGTGCATGCGTGTGCGTGTGTATGTGCGTGCGTGTGTGGCGGGCCGGGGGCCGGGTGGGCCACCAGCAGCAGCTACCGCAGCTCTTTGGCATCAGTTCACATAGGGCCTCGGTTACCATGTTTACACAGAACTTGTATGTCAATCATATTAAGAGTCATAGAGAAAATGTCTCTTGGGTGGATCAGGAAAAGAGAACTTTCCAAATTGAAAAGGAAGAAAAACAGGGCTGCTTTCATGTGCCCCCTTCCTTTTAACTTTAACTTAGCGACTTACTGCCATTTGGGATGTTTGCGGTGTAGACTTTCATCCCTGCTCTGGCCCCTGCCCTATAGCAGACCCTCCCACCACCGGGATCCAAAGAGCAAGCAGATCAGGAGAGAGAGCTGAACACCATGAAAATGTTGCTTCCTTTTGTCTTTCTCCGAGCATGATATCCTTCTATCTGGCGCCCAGAGAGAGGGGCTGGTAGCGTTGGAATTAACATGAAAATAGAATCCAAAGAGAAAAAGGTAATTTCAGCTTATGAAATTCAAAATAGGTTTTCACAGGACTAGGGCATTCCACAGCCTTGCATGATTGTGAGGGAGGATTAGCATCCCTTCCTGGAGCCGGGCTGGGTACGCTGGGTCATGGGCTGGCACGGAAGGGGAGCCCTCCCATTGCTGCCCGTGAGAGCTGGGAGGGCACACGTGGGACCGGTTTTGATTTCCCTTTCCCAGAACTGCCTGCCAGGGGAAGGTGTGCTAGATAAGCTTAGAGAAGCATGCAGGGCGCAGGGGTCCTGGCTCTGATCCCTTCTGGGGACTCGTGACAACAGATGTGGCTCAACATACATCACAAGGCCGGGAAGTGTGGTCAGAGAGGGTGAGCTAGGTTTGAACATTTGAGCCTCTCTGTTACCAGCGATATGGGGCCGAGGGCGGCAGGTCTGCTGAAGGGCCCACCACAACCGAACGAGACTCCTCCAGCATCATTTGGAGGAGGACAAGGCAGAGACTCGGTGAGGCCAACAGCTCTTCAAGAGCCAAGGGGAAGCCACATGGACAAAACAGGGCCCTGAGAAGCTGTCAGAGAACAGAACACGAGCCCTTCGTCTCCAGAGGTCAGCAGAACACACAGAGAGGGGACGAAGACGGCCACATCCTAGGGGACGCCGGACCCCAGACCTCAGGTGGGAGCTGAGAACCTTCTCTCCACCACCAGGGGGCGCCTGGGGTCTTAGAGAGGAGCCAGTGGAAGCAAGGCTCCAGAAATTAAAAGGGAGACTTTATCTCCAAAGACTGAGCGCCTCCTACAGTGATTCTTTAAGATCTTGAATCAAACTAAGTTTAAAGCTAGATTCGACATCTAGTTCAGGTGAGTCTAATTTTTTCCCAGCTGAATGCTTTGAACTGAGTGCTGTCAGAAAGTGGTTGGATATTACAAGACATTGTATCTGGACTGAGCAAGGCTAAAGCAGAAAATGGCAAAGAGAAGGCGGTCTCCCCCATGAGCCAGGATGCAGGTGCAGGAGGAGGGTGTCATTCTCGTGGTCTGGACAATGTGCGCCTTCTTACCTGCGTCCAGGTATGACCGTGGAGTGAGTGGTCTTGGTCTTGCTCCATCGGGGTCGCAGACAGGCTTTGTCTGATGGTGATGTTCTCCTGTGGAGAAGCCCAAGGTCAGCTGTGTGTGCCCGGCCAGCTCCTGATGTCAGGGGCTACTTTCCAATGAGATCCTGTAATAAAGGTAGAGTAATAACATTAGCTGGGTACTGACAAGCCTATCAACGTAGTACATTAGGGAGAGCTCACAAGCCAACTTTACTTCATAAGAAAATGTAATCTCTTAGGAAGAAGGAACTATGAATCAGGTAGAAATGGAATCTTTTTTTTACCAAATGGCTTGTCATTATTTGTCAAAAATAAATAAATAAATAAAACAGCAACTTAGATCCAGACTTAACAAATCCTGCACAATAAATTTCAATTAAGTTAGTGGAGTTTATATTCAAAAGGTCAAAGTGTTAACAATTTAGAATTACACAGCAAAAATATTTCTCCAACCCATGATTGTCACAGGATTTCCCAAATTTAAACACTAGAGTTTATCTCAGAGACAGTGATCAATATAGTTGAATCCATCAAAATTCAAATTGTGTGTCAAAACACACCATAAATAGAACTGAAAAGTTAGACATCTAATTTTAACGTGTTTCAAACAAATATGAAAAAATGGAAACCTCATTAATATTTAAATATCTCATACACATTACTAGAAAGGCACTAAAATCTCAGTAAAATGGACAAATGCATGATCAAATATATACAAATTATGACAAACAAATGGTTAATAAAGAATTGGATAAATGCCTAGCTTTGCTAGTGACCAAAGTAAAGTAAACAACGAAAATATACAATTACAAACAATCATACAACAATATTCAAGTGCAATTCTATGTACCAAACCATGAGTGATTTTTAAAAATGGAAAATGCCAAACTATCATGAGAATTTGTCAGAATGAACACCCTCCTATAACTGTTGGTCAGGTTATAAATTTTTCCAACATTCCTCGAAACTAATTAGATTTCTAGAAATCTAACCTGAGAAATTATTTCAAAGCACAAGGATTTCTACACAATGTGGTCATGGCCCAAATATTTTAAATGGAAGACAAATTGGAAATAACTCAGAGTTAGGGTGAAACAGATTATGGCTTTCTATGAAATATAATGTTATAGATCATATTTTACAGAGATTTCACAATACCTTGGGGAAATATTTCTCTGCAAAAAAGATACACCATTGCATGGTTGTGGTTGACCTTTAAGTTACGAAGCGTTTTTAGAGGATAGTTATTACATTTTATCATGAGAGTAATGAGTAATTTTTCATTTCTTATCTAGTAGAGTGACAAACTGCTTATTTAAAGAACACTGAGGTTCTGGTTTTGAGGATTTTTTCCCTCAGCATTGAGTTAAATGACTGAGCCCTTCCCACCTTAAGTAACTAGACTCTCTCCAGATTGAAACACATATTCAAAACAGTTTAAAAATAATTACAAATGATTCACTGTGTAAAGCAGCTTGTATTTTTTTCTTTTTCTTTCTTTTTTTTTTTTCTTGCTCTGACATATGTGGAAATCCTTCTTTTTTGAGGAAAAATAATTTGGTCATTATTATTCCAACATAGAGCGGGTGTCTGTCATCAATGAAAATGTCAATGCATTTTAATAACAGAATCTACCTTTTAGTATATGGCAAAAGAATTAATTATTCATCACACCCACTGCAATAAGATGCCGTTCTCATCCTGTGCAATGTGCGGGCCTCAGCGTTGCATTATTAACGTTCCCTATTTACAGACATACAGCGCAGAAAGCAATTTCCCATAAAAATGTTGAGTGTTTCATCCTGTTCATTTAGAATGATTTGGATAATGGTCATTCAACCGAACTATTATGATGATGTTATATGTGGTATTTTAGAAACAATCATGTAAAATTTGGTGGAAGAGTGAATCATGAAAACAAGTGTTTGGAAATTACCACCAACTCCTGTGAGCCTCAGCGAGAGCCCTGTATCCCCAAGGCCACAGGTGGCTCCTGGGAGTTCCTTGAAGGGCTGAAGATGCCTGCTGCTTTCTTTCTTTCTTTTTTTAAATAAATTTATTTATTTTATTTTTGGCTGCGTTGGGTCTTTGTCGCTGTGCGCAGGCTTTCTCTAGCTTCGGCGAGCGGGGCTTACTCTTCGTTGTGGTGCGCGGGCTTCTCATTGCAGTGGCTTTTCTTGTAGAACACGGGTCCTAGGCGTGTGGACTTCAGTAGTTGTGGCACGCGGGCTCAGTAGTTGTGGCTCTCGGGCTCTAGAGCGCAGGCTCAGTAGTTGTGGTGCACGCGCTTAGTTGCTCCACAGCATGTGGGATCTTCCCAGACCAGAGCTCGAACCCGTGTCCCCTGCATTGGCAGGCGGATTCTTAACCACTGTGCCACCAGGGAAGTCCTCCTGCTGCTTTCTTGTTTTACTTCCTCCAGAACCTCTCTGCTGTGATGCTGCAGCTCCATGTACCTGTGTCTCCATCTTCCCCTACCCGTCTCCACCCCACCACACATGCCAGCTGATTACACCAGGAGAGATGCTCAACCCCGCTGGGCCAATTAGATTCTCCATCCAAGGAATTTGGAACTTGAGACTTGGAGACAAGTTGGCATGCTGTGTAGACCACTGGACATGTAAACTCATTTCAATCCTCAATAAGGTACACATAAGATGACCAAATGGCCCAGCAATTCTAGCTGCTCTGTGGCATGTGGGATCTTCCAGAACCGGAGCACGAACCCGTGTCCCCTGCATCGGCAGGCGGACTCTCAACCACTGCGCCACCAGGGAAGCCCCTGGGGTTTTCTTTTGAGGTGATGAAAATGCTTTGGAATTAAAAAGAGGTGGTAGTTGCACAACATTGTGAATATAACAAATGCCACTGGATTGTACATTAAAGAAGTTAATTTCATGTTATGTACATTTCCCTTCAATAACAAGCAATTCATGTAGAGTTGGGATCAGGAGCTGGCACTTGGCATAGTTAGAGAGATGCTAAACAAAGCTGTGTGGGTGCATAGACTGGGAACCAGCAGAGGAGGCTGGCTTGAGAGGGGAGAGTGAGAACAGGCACGCAGAGAGGGCAGAGGCCAGCGGGCAGGCCAGAGCCATGCATGCATGCTTGGTGACGTGCCATCCCCACAGTCAGGTTCTCCAAGAGTCCCCTGCATCCCCATGAACGCCCTTCCCGCTCAACTGGAATGGATCTCTGCTGCTCACAACCCAACAGTTTCAATCTAAGACAGCCTCTTTCCAGCAAAATCACGGGTAGCTGTCTCTTGGTCAATAGACCCAGGCAAGGATTAAACATGGGCATCAGAAATTTGGCCATCACCAGCTCACCTTGCTGAGTTCAGGGACTGACAAGCTGCTTCCATCAGAAGGGATGTGGACGGCTCTGTGCTGTTGAAAATGACTAGGAGATCTTTGGGTCAATACAAACAGTCTCCTTGAAGAGGACCAGGAGGGTCTCACAAAGAGGAGCTTGGCAGGGCCTCACCAGAGACCTCCTATTCTCTGAAGATCAAAAGGAAAAGGACCTTTTTAAAAAACTTTTTATTTTATATTGGATTATAGTTGATTAACAGTGTTATTAATCAACATTGTTTGTTGTTGATCAACATAGTTTCAGGTATACAACAAAGTGATTCAGTTATACATATACATATATCTATTCTTTTTCAAATTCTTTTCCCAATTAGGTTGTTATACAATATTGAGCAGCGTTCCCTGTGTTATATAGTAGGTCCTTGTTGGTTATCATTTTATCCTGGGATTATTGTCTAAACCATCCTTCACCATCAGATAAATCCACCTATTGGGGAAATTTGGCAGCTTTTTTTTTTTCTGAGATGATAATTAAAAAAAAAAAAATACCAGTAGTTTAACTAGTGGTGGTGTTAGCTTGGGCTGATATTTCAAATGATCTATTACATCCTTCCATGGTTCCTACCCATTTGTCAAAGCAATATTGCAAAGCCTATAGCAAAACTCCCCCAAATTGTATAGGGCACCATGAAATGTAGAAAATTAGTCCTGTTTAAAAGTGATCTTGAAATATTTTTATAAATGTAAATTGTACCATGCCACTCACCTTATATGCCCTCTGTGATGGCTTCCCCTTCCTATGGACTGAATGTTTATGCTTTCATAATTCATATATTGACACCTAATCCCCAAGGTGATAGCGTTGGGAGGTGGGGCCATTGAGAGGTGATTAGGTTGAGGTGAGGTCCTGAGGGTGGGGCCCTTGTGATGGATTAGTGCCCTTATAAGAAGAGTCATCAGAACACTAGCCCTGTCTCTCTGCTCTCTGCCCTGTGAAGATCCAACAAGAAGACGGCCATCTGCAAACCAGGAAGAGGGTCTTCACCAAGACCCTGACCCTGCTGGCACCCTCATCTGGGACTTTAAGCCTCCAGAACTGTGAGAAAGAAATTTCTATTGTTTGAGCCCCCAGCCTGTGATATTATAACCACCTGATCAAGACACCTTCTACTCAGAATCAATACACCACTTCCATGGGGCCCTGGGTGGCCCAGCCTGTCCAGCATCTGATGTCGTACCTGTTCTGGGACTCTTCCCTGGTCTCTCCTTTCAGCACTCGCTGACTGTCCCCTGATGAGCTTCCCCACCCTGCCCCTGCTAGATCAGCACGGCCAGAACACCACGATGTATTCGCTGGCTCCTGACACGCCGTCCCCGGGAACCCAGTTCTCATTCTCTTAACGTACTTCACAACAGGTGATATTTATATGTGCTCATTTACATACTGTGTATCTCCCGCGGGCCTGCAGGTCAGGGGTCGCATCTGTTTCGTCTTCCCTCTGTACCCAGAGTCTAACAAAGCAGGCGCTCGACCAACGTTCACTAAATGAATGTGCTGAGCTGGGCATGAAATAATGACGATTAGGAGCTTTACAAAAGATCCCCCAAGGGGTGGCCTATGCCAGAATCTAAGGTCAGAGACCCAGAGATTACAGAGCTGGAAGCACCCTCACATCCGTCAAGTCCAGCCAAGGCAGCCATGCCCAGAAGGGCTACGGGACCTGCCCCAGGCATGTGTCTGCTTGTGCGGAATCAGATCTGGAAGAAAAGTGGGCCGAGCAGCCCGGGAGCGTCTCCCATTGCTCTTGCTGAGAAGTGATGTCCTCTTCTGGTGAAACCATTTGGGACAGAGCAAGAGCTCCCCATGAGTGGTCTTACCAGGACCTCAGTTCCCTGTCCTCCTCTGTTCACAGTCACTGTGGGAGAAGATCTAGGGAAGGAGGGTAATCACAGCACACTTGCCTCCAATGTGCCGATCCTGGAGCACCCCCCAGATCCCCTCCAGCCCTCCAGTATCGTGCCTGGCATTTCACACTGGATGAACACAGAACCCAGACCAAAAGCATTGCTTTCTTAAAAGTCTCCGATTCCAAACAGCACTCTCTCTGGCCCTCCTTCCCTCCCTCACTTCCTCCACCTCCTGATCATGCTGCGCTCCCCAGGGCCCTGTATGAGCCTGCTCCTCTTTTTCCTCTGCACAGTCTCCCTGGGCAATTTCTTCCATGCCTCACCTTTAATTAACATCTAGAGCTGATGACAATTAAACCTCATTCTGGCCCAGAACTCTAACCGAAGCTCCAAATCCACAGAGCTAACCATGTATCAGGTCACCTGGCTGGTACCCAAGGCAGCTTCTCCAAACCACACATCTTCACTCTTCCCCAAACCTGTTCCTCATCTGATTTCCTCAACTCCCCAGTGAGAACTCTGGGGGCAACCCTTGTCTTGTCCCCATCCTTTGCCATCCTCCCCCACGAAAGTCATGAGCATAGATTAACTAGGCTCCTGAGTATTTCTGGAACATTACCCTATCCACTCCATCCCCCTCTGCCAAAGGGCCTCTTCATAGCTTTCCTGCTGGCACAGTGCCATCAGAGCAATATCTTAAAAGCCCAAATTTAACCCCTGCTGGAAATGATGCAGTATTTCCATACCAGTCTATAAAAACAAGTACAAACTGCCTGGTCTGGTGTCTTCCCGGCCCTCCTTATTCAGCCCCCTTTTTCTTCCCTGGGATTCCTCCGGGGAAGCATTGTCTCAGCCCCCTCACACCCTAGGAACAGTGGAGGACAGCTTGTCCTTCTGAGGCTCTTCCAGCTTGATGCCCCTGGGCCTTTGCACATGCTGTTCTCCAAATCCAGAGCTTCATCCCTTCCCTGTCTACTTGATAAACACCTACGCCTTTTCCAAGAGCATTCAAGGACCCGATTTCCATGCCAAGTGTTCATGAGCATTTGCCACGTGCTGAGGGTGTAGGGCACGGCGGATGCCTGGGCCAGGACTGGCCTTCCACAGCTGCTGCTTCTGTGTAAGGAGGACAGAGACAGAGGACAGGCAATCCACTGAGTGCTGCTAAGGGGAAGGATCAGGCGAACCACACCTAGGATGACACCTAGGCTAACCAATAATTCCAGTTGGCAAGGGCTGTCCTCATTTTAGGAGCAAAAGTCTCATGTCCCAGGAAATGGTTGGTCACCTTAAACCTTGTGAGGGTCAAGAAGGAGGACCCAGAAGAAAAGTCAGTGTTAAGTAGAATAGAAGGCAGGAGGATGGGGAGAGGTTTCCAGGCAGCTGGAACTGCCCAGATGAAAGGGGAAGGGTGGCCTGAACAGGGCATGTCCAAGGAGTAGAAGAAAGCCCGGTCTGGCTGGCGTGGGCCAAGCCTTTCTGGAATAAACCCTCTGCCCTCATCTGCCACATCTAACTCACAGAAATAACCCTTCTCTTCTCCTCTGAGGCCCTACAGACCATATGCCTACATCACACGCAGCACATAGACATTTCATGACATTTTTAAACTTATTACTTCATTTGCTATCTTTACCAATTTTCCTGTAAGTGACTTCAGGCCAAAGACCATTACCTAATCCCATGTATCTGGGGTTAATAGCAGGAGTGTAGAAAACATTTGCGGAGTAGATGACACTTTAATTGTGCCTGTTCTTTCCCAGAGCAACTCTCAAGCACCCACTAAATTAGAACCATATCAAAACAAAGATTTTTACATGACAAGCAGGGAAACATTAATCCCAGCGAGGTCAGTTTCCAAGGCTCCCTGGGATGCTAGGAGAGCAGAATGGCAGGAGACACCTAAGGCCAAGAGCATTTACAGACAAAGGATGCACACAGGAGAAAAGAAAATTATCATGAGCGCAGGCTTCGAAGGAGAAAGCTAGATCAAACTGAAATGACATGGGGCTTTGTTCTCTCTCTTTGTCAGCAGACTCTAAGTCCTGTGAGGACAGAGCATCTTGGTCTTGTTCATGCTGTGCCCTGAATTCCCAAGAGCACTTGCACTTGGCAGCTTTGCTCGGAGTTCACCCACAGAAGCCACTTCAATAAAGGCTCGTTGCTCCAAGTGTGGTACACGACCTGGGACCCCACCCCAGACCGACTGCTCAGAACGTGCATTTTAACGATGAGAAGAAGTGTTTTAAAAGACAGCCTAGGTTGGCTATAAAAGTCAATTAGGGGCTTCCCTGGTGGCGCGGTGGTTGAGGATCCGCCTGCCGATGCAGGAGACACGGGTTCGTGCCCTGGTCCGGGAAGATCCCACGTGCCGCGGAGCGGCTGGGCCCGGGAGCCATGGCCGCTGAGCCTGCGCGTCCGGAGCCTGTGCTCCGCAACGGGAGAGGCCACAACAGTGAGAGGCCCGCATACCGCAAAAAAAAAAAAAAAAAAAAAAAAAAAAAAAAAAAAAAAAAAGTCAATTAGAACTGAGGCCTCCTTGCCCACCTGGAAAACGTGTCTTTATCTTTGAACCCCCTGCTCAGGCATTCTTCTTGTGAGAAACTTCCCAGATATCTCCCCTGTTGCCATCACTTCATCTGCCAACCTGCCCTACACGAGCCCTTCTGTTGAGACATCTATCACACAGCAACTCAATTTGGTGTACGTGCCTGTCTCGCCCACCAGATGGGTCAGCCAGACTGAAGCCCTTGAGATAGGAGGAGGAATCTTATTCTTCTTTGCATCCCAGGTCTGTTCGCACACTGAGTGATTTGACGAAGAGCGATTTGTCTTATCTGTGCTGGCCTGTGGGCTCACCCTTGGAGTCCCTTGTTCTAGAATACCAAACTTCACCAAGGCAAGTCTTTCCTCCCTTCTTTCCTCCCTCCCTCCCTTCCTTCACTCTTTCCTTCCTTCCTTCCTTCCAATGGAAATGTAGAGAAATATATTCCTTCTGGTGATCCAGATGCCAAAATTACCTTTGTATTGTCATGATTAGGTAGAAAATATATTCAAAATGAATAGGACAATTCCCAGCGTGATTTCATGAGGATGGCAGTAAAGAATGCCGTGGCATTTTCAGGGGCTGCAGGATTTCACAGCGTCTCCCAGGTAACGAGGAGACTGGTCACTTAAGCCATCTAGTAGTTACGTTTTCTCATCCATGGGGACTTCTGAGGGAGTGATGACAAAATCGAGGGATTTAAATAGAACATGCTGTGTATGACATCAGGCTTGGTGTTTATGCTGCAGTTCTTACACAGAATGGTGTCATCCGCTTGGACTATGAACTCCTTGAAGACACAAACTCTGCCTTAGACGTCTGTGTGTGTTCTTGGCACTTGACATAACATCCAGATCAGAAGACAATCATGAAGATGCTCATCTCTGCTGAAGACAGGTGGACACGTGGCTCCAGTTCAAGACCAGTTCTCTGTGTGCCCTTGAGCCAACCACAGAACCTACCCTGGGTCACTGTCTCTGACCCAAAGGGATGCAGCTAAAACAGCTCCACCATCACCTCTGAGGTCACATACCATGGACAGTGCTACAAATAGACAGAATTATGGCTGTCTTCTTTGATTTGCTCACTTCTGTCTGAAGTGCTGGTGAAACTGCTGAAAATTCAAGTGATTTCGTAGGATGTTACAATTTTGTTAACTGAAGTGTAGAATGATCACTAAATAACTACTGTTCTTGCTATTTAGGGTTTTTCATGGTTGTTGAGTAAATTCAAAAGGAAGCCCTCTAGGAAAAGTAAAATCGAAAACATCTCATTAAATACATCATTCAACAATGCATGGAGATATATTGTAAACCTCTCAAGAATGGCCCCCAAAAGGATTTTTCTAACTAATCCAATGAATTTGAACACTGCCTTATAGACCAAAAGGTGCTCAAACCAGGTTGTGCTTCAAATTTAGCTGAGCAGCTTTTCTTTTTCTTAATACAACCCCACATGAGGTGTCAACTAACACACACAGAATCTTTGTATGTGTTATAAATCCTAAAATATGTCCCTTCTTTGGGTTGGTTGAGCCCTGAGCCAGGACACAAGGTGGGCAAGTGGGCCATGGCCTGGATTTCAGCCCCTAATGGTCTCCTCCAACAGGTGCCTTTGTGCAGTGTGCAAGCTTCACAACTGTGTATGACGGCCTTGCTCTCAACTTCCCCCCACAGCTTCTGATTCAGGGGGCTTAGATGAAGCTTTGAAGAGATAATTTTATACTAGTGAGTCTAATGCACTAGTATATTTGAGAACCACTGCTTTATTATACATTTATTCAGCAATCTTGTTGACGTACACTGCATCTTTGCACTCATTCACTGATGCTTTATTATAGTGATTCCTACATGTAAAAGAAGATCAGTGTGACTTTTGGTTGAAGCTATGATTTGAAAATTCACTTCTGTGCTGTACAAAATACCTCTTGAGTCACTGTCGTAGCCGAGAAGCACCAACATGGCTCTCATTGGACCCGAGATGATAACTCATTGGATGTCTCATTGGATATGAACTAAGCAGGTTCAGTGAAGAATCCTAGAGTCAGCGTATGCCCTCCAAGCCCTGGGCACGTGTGCCCCCTGGGGAGGAGCCGCTGCAGTCAGCACAAGTCCTGCAATGCCCTGCTTTGCACCTGTCTCTTTATGCCAGTGGTCCCCTGGTGACAGGTCAGATGAAGCCCCATGACCGGAAACCATCCCTAAACAGAAGAATGCAATATGCGTTTCTCTGCCTTTATAGATGTTGCACTTAAAAGAAAATTCCACGAAAAATTGTGGTCTGCCCTGGTAGCTGGAATGCCAGCAGGCAAGCCCTGGCCCTTGAGCCCCACCCACCGTGAAGAGCAGCAGCTGCTGTGTGGATGAAGAATCCACAGGCGTCCAGTGGTAGTCGCAGCAGTGTGGACCCAAGGGGCCTCTGTCAGTAGCAAGTCAGGGAGAAATTACAATGGCAGGGGTGAGGCCTGAGTTTTGCTGCCCATATGTTGCCAGAAACTCTGCACTTTTAAGAGAAGACAGATGTTGGGGGTCTTATCCTGCCAAGGAACAGGGTGACTTACAGCATGCCCAGGCTGCCTCCCAACAGGTGATAAAAGATGCAGTCCCGTCTCACTGGCCGTACTCACCCCAACCTGAAGACGACGGTAAACTCATTATCTATATTAAATTTCACCTAGAAAGAAGTCTGGAAGTTGTCATGATACATGTTTTCCATTTTTTTTTTCTATCCTAAGAATCTCGTATCTCTTTTCCTACCAAAGATGCTTCGAACACTCTTTGGAAAGGAATTTTTACTTTACTTGGTAAATAGTTTGTCGAGGTCAGTTGAAATCTCATTCCTTTCAAAACATAAAGCAACATTCATTGAAATCTGCAAGGTTAAATGATACTACATGCAAATGAACCACGTACTCAGCTGGACAAGAATTAGCCTCCTAAAGCCCCCACCACTGTGCCGTGAGGCCGGGGAGCAGCCGGCTGATGTCAGGCGCGTCTTACTGAGTCAGGGATGTGGGCTGGGAGAGTGGCATATACCCTGCAGACCTGGGGCTGCCTTGCCCCTGACACAGAGCACAGATCCTTGGCTTTACCAATCAGACTTTCACACCCAGAATTAAATCTGAAGTGTATTTAAAAATATGAACCTTCCTCAGTAAGTTAAACATGGAATTACCAGTCTGTCCACTTCAAGGTGTATACCCAAGAGAAATGAAAACATGTGTCCACACAAAAACTTGTACATGAATGTTCAAAGGAGCACTATTCACAATAGACAAATGGTAGAAACAACACAAATGCCCATACACTGGGGGAACGCACAGACAAAATATGGTCCATCCACACGATGGAATATTATTCAGCCATGAAAAGGAATGAAGTCCTGACACATACTACAATACGGGCAAACCTTGGAAACATAATGCTCAGTGAAAGAAAGAAGCCAGTTACAAAAAAGCACATGTTATGTGAGTCCACTCACATGAAAAGTCCAGAATAGGCAAGTACGTAGAAACAAAGTAGATTGGTGGTTTCCAGGAGCTTGGGGGAAGGAGGGATGAGAGTGACCCTTTAATGGGCATGGCGTTTATTTTGGGGTGATGGAGTGATCTGGAGCTAGGGAGTGGTGATGGTTGGGAAACATTACAAATGTATTAAATGTAAATTGTACACTTTAAATTGTTGACGTGGTGATTTTTATGTCAAGTGAGTTTTACAACTAAATAGAAAAAAGAAAAAGAAAAAGCATATGATGCACAGGCACAAGGATAGTCAAGCCTTCTCCACTGCAGCTGTGGGGCTCAGTGGACGTGGCAATGGCGTCCTGTGGACCTCGGACTGAAGGATATTCTGCTACTGACTTTCGGATCAGCCTTGATTCTTGCCCATTTCCCAGGTCTGGTTCTCTTCAACTTTCTTCTAATTATTTGGCCCTTTATGGCTTCTTAGTAAATTCCTTTTTTGGGTAGTATATTTGGAGATTATTTTTGTTACTTGCAACCAAGAACCCTGAATAACACCTCTGGGGATGGTACCGTAATCTTATATTTTTAAATAGACTCTATTAGTCTGGAATCCATCTATCAATCTACCCATCCACCCACATTTCCTTTCCTTCCTTCCTTCCTTTCTTGCATCCATCCTTCCATTCATCCTTCTGTCTATCCATCCACTCATTCATCTCAATTCTCCTCTCTAAAGGACTGACAACGATCCTAACCAGCTTGGCTACAACGTGATCTTACACCTTCCTGCAAACCCTTGGTCATGACATCTCATTATCACAATTACTTGTTTGATCATCCATCCTTCCCAATAGGCTGGAGACCAAGTCTATGTTAGTTTTTGCCTAAACCTAGCACCTAGCAGAGTGTCCAGCACAAATTGGTGCAAACCAGTGATGAACCAATGACAGGATGACTGCATGAAATCTGGTCATCCCTCTGTGAGCTCCACGGTGCACCCCCCAACCCCACACGGTGATAAGACACACACATAGCTGGCCTCTGTGTTGTTGACTTCTTCCTTCTATGCTTCCTACAACCAATTCTCTTCTGCTTTCACAGCCTTCCTCCAGGCAGGTATAATTAAATTTCAATTACTAAGTAATAATCTCACTTCTTGAATTGACATTCAGGTCAATATCACCTTGGAATCTTGGGATTTGGGGTGCTAGCAATAATATTCAACATACATTTAACAAAATTTTCATTAGTTTCCCTGTATTGAGTCAAAAATATGAAGGAAGAAAGGAAAGAAGGAAGGAAAGAAGGAAGGAAGGAAGGAAGGAAGGAAGGAAGGAAGGAAGGAAGGAAGGAAGGAAGGAAGGAGGGAAGGAAGGAAGGAAGGAAGGAAGGAAGGAAGGAAGGAAGGAAGGAAGAAAGGAAGAAGGAAAGAAAGATTCAATCCTGCATTGTTACTTAGGAACAAGAAGTGTTTTCCTCTAATGTTGTCCAAGTGTCATGGGATCAACAGCATTACCATCACCAGGGAAGTTGTTAGGATGCAAGTTTTCAGGTCCCACCCTGGACCTACTGAGTCAGAGAAGCTGGGGAAAGACCTAGCATCCCATGTTTCAAAAGCCCTCTGTATTTATTCTGATGCACGTTCAAGTTTGGGAACCACTGCTTGAAGGCAATGATTCCTAATTCTGGATGCTTGTTGGAATCACACGAGGAATTCTAAAAGTCAGTCCCCTGGAGATTCTGGTGTGAGCCAGGACCTGGACCCTCTGCTTTATGATGACAAACCTTGGCCCATGGTTTACATCTTGGTAGAGAATGTGCCGGTATACAGCTGGATCACAGAGTCAAAATGAGAATTATTGACTCAGGAGAGGACTTAAAAATTGTCTTATCATCAGATGAGAAAACTGAGTCCCAGATAGGTTAATTAACTGTCTAAGGTCACATTGCTGGTGTGTGACCCCAGGACTGTGGCATCCGGGGGCTAATACTCTCTTGTTGCAAGTTGATACATTTCACCCTGGGCTGCTTCGAATCTCACCCTTTGCCCTTTTTCTTGAGGACAGATGATGCTTTCTGAATGGCTGTCACTTGTTCCCCCCCATGTCAGGTGGACCCTGTTCCACGGGCATCCCCCTGCTACCCGAGCTGACCGCTCTGCACCTCCGCATCCCGCACTTGGAAGCTCCTCATCTCACCTGCACATCCCGCTCAGGTCAACCTCCTCCAGGAGCTCTCAGCAGACACCTTCTCCATCCAGCTCAGCCCTTCTGCCTTTCCTTCTTGTCGTCTCAACTTTGTCACTGCTTCATAACATCTTACAGCTTCCCCTCTTCTGCTGCCAAGCTCCCCCTGGGACCAACTTTTCTGTGCATGTCCTTTCCTCCAGAGTCAAAGCAAACACACCAGTGCCAGGCAGCCTGAGAGCCCAGAAATGGGGCCTCTGTGATTCTCCGTGCCTATCCTTTGTGGATGCACTTACTTGACCAAACGTCCCCTCCTCCCCCTTGTCTGCCCCCTCCTCTCTCTGCATCTGCTGTGTCTCCATCTAGCCCCGTGGATAGCCACCCACTCCCAGCAACATCTTCGGACTGTCCTTTCTTCTCCTCTGAGACAGCACAGGAAGGGTCTGCAAATTCTATGTGCTGTGAGAGACCCTTACATTTCCTCTATGCCTAGTCCAGTATCACTTACCTTAAACAACCTTTTTTTACCTCTGTCAGAACAAAGATGACCATCACAAGTTGTGACAGCTAATGGTTGTCCTCAAGCAATTCTTACCCAAAGCTGTGAGTGCCTTTCTCACAAAGATAAATTTTACATGACTGCAACATAGGGAACAAGGAATAGCCACTGTGTCCCGGTAGAAAATCTTATGCCTCCAAATGGTGCCAGCTCACTGTTTAATGCTGCTACTAAAGAAGAGAGAAGCGTCTGTCTTTAAGTCCTAAAACTAAATATGGAGTTATGATTAGAAGTTATCATTGTCATTCAGTTCAGCGCCAGGACAGGTTCTAAAAATTGTCAGAACAGTTCATGTCACCCCCAGATCTTGGTTTCTAACACCGTTCTCCAATACCAGGAACGAGGCCTCCTTGGACAATGGATTCTAAGACTGGAGCAGGAGATACACAAGGTGAGCCTGAGCGTTTTGTGGTGCCAGAGGGCAAGGAAGTGCTAAAAAATATAAATTTATGTCAAAGGGGCACAGGAAAACCAATTGAAAGAGCTCCCTATAGCCAAAGCTGGAACAGTTCAAACAAGAAAATAAAGAAAGCAGTTTGGGATTATAATCCAAAGTAGATAAGAAATATCCATGAACCCATACTGATGTAAATGAATGAATGAATAAATAAATGGGGAGAAGATACAAATCTCCTGTCTGTAAGAATTCCGAACAATTATGAAGCTACCCCATCCTGCAGTAGGGAGATTGAGCTCCCCATAACTTAAGTGAGGGCTCACATGCTGACAGCCTTCAAAGGGTACATACAGTGTGAAGGCAGTAGGTGCTGCCTGGTTGGGGTCCCCGCAGACGCACCAGCTGTGGAAACTGTCCTATTTAGTGCTTATGGGCAACAGAGACAGTTTTTTCGTCAGATCAGCTCTGTGGAGTGGTTTTGACCATTATTCCTGGAAACTTGGCCTCCTCATGATTCTGTAAACTACCTAATAACTTTTTAAAAAAAATTTTATTGAAGTAGAGTTGATTTACAATGTTGTATGAATTTCTGCTGTAGAGCAAAGTGACTCAGTTACACACATATATATTCTTTTACATATTCTTTTCTATTATGGTTTATCTCAAGATATTGAATACAGTCCCCTGTGCCATACAGTAGGACCTTATTGTTTATCTATCCTATATATCCTAATATCTTTTAAATAAATTCCTTTCATTTAATTAGTTAAAGGCATTTTCTGTTGCATTTCACTAAGAGCGTTGATACATTTAGCAAGAAAAAAAGTGGGCACAGAAGGTGGCATGGCATACTTGAAGTATGAGTCCAGAAATTAATATAAATATGGCAGAAATTGTAATCTATTATTGACTATAAAAATAATCTGTGTGTCTGTGTTTTAAAAGAGGATAAAATAAAAAGTCTTAAGGGCAATAATAAGAGTGTGGGGTTTTTTAATGGGTAAAAGCATGACAAAATTCTTGCCATAATTTGGGGTAGGATGTAGTTAATTACAATTTGCCAGAAAAAAAAAAAAACTTACAGTTAAGTTAAAACTTTATTGGCAATCACTAAATTAATGAAAATATAACCTATGGCTCATCAACAGAGGGAAAAAGGGGGAGAAAGGTGAAAATAGAAAACTTCATTAATACAATAAAAGGAAGGAAAAGACAAAAAAAGAAAAGAGAAAGAAAGATAAGTAGAAAATCAATATAAGATGGGAGAAATTAATCCAAATATATCATAATCTCAATAAATGTATATGGATTAGATTTGTCAGTTAAGACAAGAGGTAAAATATTTTAAAATCTGGCTAATGTTATTTAAAAGAAACACAGGGAAACATAAGGCTGCATAGAAAAGTTTAAATTAGAAGACAGGAAAAGGTATATCTTACAAAAGTTGACCAAAAAAGTTAGGATAACAATATTAATATTAGACAAAAGAGAACTTATGGTAAATAGCCTTTGTAGGGGTATAGAAGGACACTATATATTACTAAATATATTATTCTATATTACTAAAAGGAATAACCCAGTCAGAAGAATCACATATTTGTATGCCTTAACCATACTGCCTCAAAATATACTGAATTTTAAGCCTTGAGAGAGATTTCAACACTTCTGTATTAGAAATTGGCATTCAAATATGCAAGACAAAAATTATAACCAGTAAAATTAAAATGAACAGGGGCTTCCCTGGTGGCGCAGTGGTTGAGAGTCCGCCTGCCGATGCAGGGGACACGGGTTCGTGCCCCGGTCTGGGAAGATCCCACGTGTCGCGGAGCGGCTGGGCCCGTGAGCCATGACCACTGAGCCTGCGTGTCCAGAGCCTGTGCTCTGCAACGGGAGAGGCCACAGCAGTGAGAGGCCCGAGTACCGCAAAAAAAAAAAAAAATTAAAATGAACAGAATTTATATAAAATCTCCCATCACTGTGAACATATAATAGATATTATTTTCAAGAACACAACTAGGATTATATAGACTTGATTATGCATTAAATCGCAAAGAAATTTATAATAAATTTCAGAGAATCAATAAAATACAAATCGTATTTGCTAAGCATAAGGCAATTAAACTGGAAATTAAAAATAAAAGAACTTTGTAAATACTTTTTCCTCTCCAGATATGGGGACATATATTTATTAATAACTCATGGATTATGGATTAATTCACATTGAAAATTACAGAGTATCTAAAACTGAACACCATGAAACTATTATATATTTCAAAACTTGAAGGATATAACTAAATTTGTACTTGGGGTTTAAATTATAGCCTTAATGCATTTATTAAAAATAGAATTCTTAAACAAATGAGTTTTGTTTCAAGTTAAAAGAAAAAGCACTCAAGCCTAAAAAAATAAAAAGGAAATAAAAACATAAAAGCAGATATTAATAAAATGAAAAATAAAGAAACAATAAAAAGAATCAACAGAATCAAACCCCAATTTATTAAAAAGTCAGTCAAATAACACTGATCATTAAAAAGGAGAAAAGAGACACAAAAAATAAATAAGTAATAAAAATGGGGCTAGAACAATGGTATGGTAGAATTATTTAAAAATCATGAGACAGCTACATGCAACTTCATGCCAACAGATTTGAAAACAGTAAAAATGGAAACATTTCGAGAAGAATACAGTTAAAATGTAGGACTCGAGACACATTTCACAGTGTCATACTGCAAAGTATTGAAAACAGAAAACACAGAAAGGAAGACACATGGTGCCTGGTCTCTCATCACCTCATAGAGCAGCACGCAGGGGGCGGTTGTTGCCACTGGACACTTGGAGTTTTCCTCTCCAGAGAGGGTACTGCTCATCCTCTAATACCTTGTGTGGAGTAAGAACAAGAACCATCAGGTGTGTGTGGTATAAACAGAGAAGGCTGGGGTGCCAGGCTCTTGGGGAATGCAGAACAGCTGGACAGGAGTTTTGGGGAATGCAGCTGGTGACTTTGGGGGAAGTTTGCCTGGCAATCACCCTCTGCCCCCCCTCCCCCCACCGCCACCTGGGAATGGAGCTCCACCCCCTGGAGAAATGAACTGCAAACAAAACCTCTTCCAGTGAAAGGGAGAGCATCTGTTAGTCGTTCTGAATCCTGGGTCTCTGAGGCAATTCTGCTTGCTTCTCCTCTGTTACCAACACCAATTCACAAAGAAACAGGAATTCTTATTAAAATAAAACACATTAAAAACAATAAATTGGTTGGTAATCAAAAGATTCCTGTTTAAAAAGACAGCAGGACTGAATGGTTTAATGGTATGTTTTGCCACACTTTCAAAAAATACCTGTTTTAAATAACTGTTTAAGAGATTGAAAAAAGAAGGAAATCCTCCAAGCTCACTGGAAAAATTTAGCATTTATCCTTTCCACCAACCGGACCAGGGGAATAGAAGAAAAGGAAAAGATGGAGCCATCTCATTTATGAAGGTAGATATCATCATCTTAAACAAAGTTCTGGCAAATTAAACTTCACTCTGTATTAAAAAAGCATAATGCAGGTTTAGTCCAGGAATGTATATTTCAAAAGCAGAAAATGTATCATTGTAGTATGCCATACTAAAAGAATAATAAGAAAGCAAAGGAAAATCTCAATAGATGCACCTCGGACAGTCACAAAATTCAACACCAATTTGTGATTTTAAAACTCTCATGGAACTGGGAACAAGAAGAAACTTTACAAGCCTATAGCACCACGAATCCTAATGGATTTGAATTAGGATTAATCCTAACTAACCACTAGGATAGTCTCTAGAAGCATTAGAACTAAAGTTGAGAACAAAGGAAGGATAACCTTTATCATCACAACCACTCAAAAGTGTACTGTGGCTCCTAGCTAAAGAAATAAGAAAAGAAAAAGAAATAATAATTATAGGAATTGAAGAGGAAGGCAAAACACTATCTTTATTTGCGTATATTATAGTAGTTTATTTAAAAATTCCTTTTTTTTTTTTTTTTTTTTGCGGTACGCAGGCCTCTCACTGTTGTGGCCTCTCCCGTTGCGGAGCACAGGCTCCGGACGCGCAGGCTCAGCGGCCATGGCTCACGGACCCAGCTGCTCTGCGGCATGTGGGACCTTCCCGGACTGGGGCACGAACCCGTGTCCCCTGCATCGGCAGGCGGACTCTCAACCACTGCACCACCAGGGAAGCCTTATAAAAATTTCTTAAGAGAAGGTCCAGATGAGCCATGGAGGTTAGTAGGAAAGTTTGTCAGGATTGCAGGACAATCAGTGTTTAATAGGCAATAGCATCCATATTACCAGTAAATTTAGAATATATAATAGAAAACCTCCAAACTTCTGCTCTGGCCACAGAGAGGAAGTAGTCAGAATGACTGTCCTGCAGTGGACAGCTAGAGACCTGGACAAAATAAAGAGCACAGTTGTCAGACTCTGGACAACAGACAACATAGGAATAGAGCCCTAAGGAAGGAGCAACCAGTGAGGAGACACTGTCACCTCCCAGGCTCTCTCCCTGGGCTGAGGGTCACGGAAGGGGGGACTCCAACAAAATATGACAATCTGGCTGAGTTGAGAGGCCATGAGACTGGAGTTCATCCACTGCAAAATAACTAGAATTTGTGAGTCAGGGTACCTGAGAGGGAGGAGGTACCCGGTAAAAAGGTACGGAAATCTGTGTAAGCATCCCCTTGAGTCTTTGGGTGAAAATCAAACTTTCTTTTTATGGAACATAACTGAAGCTTTACTTTAGGGTATGGATATAGACATAAGTGTTTCTATTTAAGCAAAAAGACTGAACATTAATGACCTAGCCCCCCACCCTAAGGATGAGACACTGATGAAGGTAATCCCACACTCAACATTTACACCTTTCATTCCGAGTTGAATTATTCTGCGTCCACTCAGAGAAGAGCTGAGGTCATCTCACGTTAAGGGGCTTCCTAGGGTTCCCCTCCCGTGTGACTTCTCGCAAGTCAGCAAAGACAGGAATCGCCGCAAGATTTTCCAAAACTAATCCACTCCTAGGTTTTGCATCCAGGAATTTCATATTTTTCCCAATGTTAGAGGTATCATCAATGGCATTCTCTCATTCTTTATACTCACAAGTTTTTCTGCAGTGAGTTTTCACAGTTTAAGGAATGTGGAAAAATGGAAGGCTTTCCAATACTGCGAACATTCATGGGACTCTCTCCCCAGAATAAATCCTCATGTCTCTTAAAAATTGAGAGGGCATTCCAGGCTCTCACATGATAATTGCACTCGGGATCTCTTCGTCTTCTGCTCAGTAATAGAAGCACCTGTGCTATAGGGTTTTCCACATTCCGTATGTGAGTGTTCCTCTGTAGTGATTCTTCACGTGTGTTCTGAGGGAGGAGAGTTCCTGAAGGCACGCGCGTAGGGTGAAACTTCATGAGGCCGGATGAGAACAATTTCTGAAAAAAGAACAGTTTCCAAGCAGTGATTTAAAAAATTTCCCAGAGCTTACACAGGGCCTAGAACCACCCAAGTTTCCTTTAGCCAGAGTAAAGAGACTTTACTTGAACTTGAACTTGAACTTTACTTGAACTCTTGGGGCATCCAATAGAGAGTTTGGATAGGCCACACCTATCTTATATAGGATAGAAGACAGAAAACCTACCAGAGTACTGTGTTTCCAGGAAGGCCCAACGGGTATATGAGTCACCAGTGCAGTGAGAAATGTGCCGGCAGTAGGCAGGGTAAGGTTCCAGGGACACTGAGAAGTACAGAGGTAAGTCTCCTCCATTTGCCAATGTTGATGGCACCCGATGCCACTAGACCTGGGCCCACCGATAGCAATGGTAACGACAGAAACCCAAAACAATAGGTAAGGTGGCAGCGCCTAATCACCAGAAGTCAGGTGCATTAAATTATCATGAACGGCAGGCTTGGAAAGGGAGCCAGAGGGCGTAGACTGGCAGGAAATTATGGAGCTATTTATTTGAACATGGCTTCCCAAGGGGAAAATAGGTCGGTAGCCAGCAAGGGTAAAACCAGTTTGTGGAAACAGAGCGATCAAGAATGGTGATCAGGAGACTGAAGGAAGTCACCAGTATGAAGTCACATTCTTTACACAGTACCCAGTTTTTGGAACCAGAACCCAGTGACTGAGGGAGAAGTTGGAATTTTCACAACAGTCCTGCGAGACGAGTACCTTAGTTATCCCCGTTTTACTGATGGGGAAACTAAGGCAAAAGTAAGGGAAACTAAGGCACGCTGAAATTAATTTTCCCAAGAATCACACAGCTAGGAAAGGGCACAGCTAACACATCCTATGAGCATGAGTGTATGATACTCACATAAATGCAGAATTGGTGAATCAAGGACATAAATATTTTAAAATTTTAGATACGCTCTAGATTACATTTTTAAGAGGTTGTAAGGTTTCACACTCCCACCAGCCAAAAGGAAAGCTTATCTCTCCCTTTATCCTCTGTAGACCTGGCTTATATCATCAATGAGTGAAAAATAGACATTCAGATTTTTTTGCAACATCTTTATTGGAGTATAATTGCTCTACAATGGTGCGTTAGCTTCTGCTGTATAACAAAGTGAATCAGTTATGCATATACATATGTTCCCATATCTCCTCCCTCTTGCGTCTCCCTCCCACCCTCCCTATCCCACCCCTCTAGGTGGTCACAGAGCACCGAGCTGATCTCCCTGTGCTATGCGGCTGCTTCCCACTAGCTATCTATTTTACATTTGGTAGTGGATATATAGACATTCAGATTTAATTTCAACTTTTCAAACTTGTTTATTAACTGTTTTGATTTCTTCTTCTATGTATTGCTTGGTTATATTCACTGACTATTTTTATATTTGATTGTAATTTTTTTGTTCCTCACTTTATAAAAGATTTTTGTAGATTAGTATGACGAATCCTATGTCCATCCTACCTCATAAATTGTTTTCTTAGCCCATACTTGACTTGTTTACTTTCTTAACGATCATTTTACCATATATAAAATGTTCGTTTCCTCTGCAGCCCATCTTAATGTAGTTTCATTCCACTCAAACCGATGCTTGCAGGCTTCCCAGCAGCCTCCACATTGAATTAGTATGGAATTTTCTGTCCTCTTGTCCAATCCAGTTACAAATCCTTTATTTAATCTCTCAGAGTCTCAGTTTCCATTTTTGGATGTGAATATGAGAAAACACTCCCAGCTCTGCAAGTTCGTTGCAACAATCAGAAAGCATTCATGCACAGTATCTAGCGCAGTGCCTGCTGTTACTACTGGTCAAAAGCCTGCGGGTCCACTTGTCTGTGTGCTCTGGCTCCAGCCCCCTGGGAAACATGCTGCTATTCACAGGAAGAAGAAGAAGGAAGAGGAGGAGAAGGAGGAAGAGGGGGGAGGAGAAAATGAAGGAGGAGGAGGAGGAGGGCAAGAAGGAGGAGGATGGGGAGGGCGGGGGGGAGGGGGAGTCAGCACTGATGCTGGCCAGGTGTATCCCTGGAGTTGTACTAAACGCATCTCAGAGCAGCACAGCCTGGGGCTTCCAAATATGAATAGCATTAGTAACGATAATGACAATCGTGAACATTTAGGGAGAGGTGACTACTCCCAGACACCTTGCTGAGTGCTTCGTGAGGAAGGATGCCGTACGGATGAGGTACTTGGCCTGTCTGGCACCCGTTAAGTGCTATGTATGAATCCATAGTCACTCTCACCGCCATCACCACTCTTACTTTACAGGCAACAACTTATGAAACCACTCCTCTGTGCATCCTGTCCGCTATCAAGGGGCCTGGGAAAGCCATCTTTACTCCAGAATGAGTCGGCAGGGACCAAATGGAAACTCATGGAAAGTTCTGCCCCATGGGAGAAGGCCTTGCTGCTGAGACTTCACTGAAAACGGAGGCCTGGGGGAAGAACCCTGACCAGGAAGCATGTTGCTTTTGGCCCTCACTGAGCTGCCCTAACATTTAAAAGTCAAGACAGTTCACCTTGAAATAGGGATTTTCAGCTTCTGTTGACACTTGTCAACAATGAGCATCTCTCGGTGTCCTTCCACCAGTGGCTCCACCCACTTCGGATGCCAGCCTGGCCCTAAAGGTATTTGGGTTCCTGACCCCTGAACCCAGCTTCCTGCCCTCAGGAGAAAAGGTCTCCCGTGAAACAGACGTATGTGTTCTACTGAAGAGAGAATTTTTCGAAAACACCTGCTCAGTATTCTCTGTCTGACTCCAGAAGACATAGGTCTGGTTTAATTCTCCCTAAAAAGATGATAAGAAGGGAACAGCCCCAGAAACAAGCTTGTAGATATAAAGAAGGGAGACAGATATTATATTCACACTGAGATAAAAAAAATCAGGCTCATTATTGAAGGAAATCAAATCAGTAAAGCTGGAGATGAACTTGTGCAACCTCATGAGATCAAAGAGGAAATGAATAAAGAGATTTAAAAAGATGAGAAAAGTATGATAATAGAGGCAGAGGACTAACCAAGGAGATCCAACCCATGAATAAAAGCCACTCCTGACAAAGAACACCCCAGATATGAGTATGATGCAATAATAAAAGGTATTAGAGAAAACTTTCCTGACCTGGAAGTGGATTTGTCAACCAGAGAAGGGAGGATTTACAGTTTCTGGGCAACATTAATGCAAAGAGATGGATACCAAGATAAGGCTGACGATTATTTTTTTATAACTTCAAAAACAACAAGAGAATCCATTTGAGTTTACCATCAAAGAAATGAATGTCAGGTGGGTTGGCCTAAAATGTCTCCCCTGTTATATTAAATTAAATCTCTATTGCCAACGTGCAAACATTGGCTGAAGCAAAAATTCATGGGTCAGGAATGACAGGCCCCAGAATGACACAGCCAACAGCTCATTTGTCAGCTTCTCCAGGGGGAGGGGATTGTTCACCAGGATGGAACGGATTTGGCGACTCCCACAGGAAGCAGCTCCTAATGTCTCGGACCCAGGATGCAGTTTTAAGAACAAGACTCTGATGCTTTGACAGGTCAAGCCCACAAGTCTCCCCATCAGATGGCCTGACCTCCACTTTTGACTGATGTTAGGATCTAAAGGCACCTGTCCACCAGCTAGCACGGTCCTTGGGATTGGAATCATACTTTGCAAAAATGTCACCAGGGGCAGAGATACAGTTCCCACTGACGTCATGGGGGTGAGGGTGCTGACGTGTCATAGTGAACCAGACGCTTGGCAGGGTGGTTTCATTCAGGCGACACCACACGGGAGACCAGGCTGGATACAGAGCTACATCTGTACCGATTCCAGGCCCCCGCGAACCCAGTGTGCTCTGCCTGCAAGACCCTCTTTCCGGGATCTAAAGCGCTGATTCTGAACCCCAGCTTTCTCCTGGGACGCCCAGTATTTGTGGGCCTTTGCTCTAGAGAAGACAGAAGACCAGCAGGAGGCTGCCGAGTACCTGCTGGATTTCCTATCCCTGCATCCCATCACGTGGACCTCCTCACCATCCACCTGACCTCCCAGACTCCAGGAATGGTCCTTCACTTGGAATGTGGCTGGAGGAAGCTGAGGCCCTTTGGACTTGTCCACAAGGCAAAATCTCAGCTAACAGCCCCTGAAGTTGAGGCAATACCAATACTTCTGCCAACGGAGAGCACAGCTGAAGGCTGCCCTGTCTGACCGTTTCTTCAAGATTCCCCTTAATCACAATATTGCCAACCTGTCTTTCTTTCTGTTTACACAGGACTCTTTTCAACTACCTTCCTGTGCTGATATTTTTCTAATTTGAAATGTTTAACTTCAAAGGTTATCTTGGCAGTAGAAAAAGCAATTCGCGTTTGATATAATTAAGCAATGGCCCATTGATTTACCCACCGCCACACATTATTCCTCCTCTTCTCATTTACCGTCTTAGTTCCTAATGAGTTTATCCTCAAACAGGTATTTATTGATGCCTTGAGAGCAACAATTCCAAAGCACCCAGAGGCCCATCCCAATATGGGCCAAACTGGGCTGAGTTATTCATAATATAGATATCGCCTGTGTATTGTGTTTCCTGCTATCTTTACTAAATGAGTACAAGAAGAATTGGAGGGCTTCCCTGGTGGCGCAGTGGTTGAGAGTCCGCCTGCCGATGCAGGGGACGCGGGTTCGTGCCCCGGTCCGGGAGGATCCCACGTGCCGCGGAGCGGCTGGGCCCGTGAGCCGTGGCCGCTGAGCCTGCGCGTCCGGAGCCTGTGCTCCGCAACAGAAGAGGCCACAACAGTGAGAGGCCCACGTACTGTGGGGGGGGGAAAAAAAAAAAAGAAAAAAGAATTGGAATTTGAGAAAAGAACCAGATTCTGACTTTCAGTATACTGGTAGTGAAACAGTGCTTCTAACAAAGTCAATTCTTTCTGACAGTTAACACTCAATTCCCACACAGTGTGTGTCATTTAATAAGGAAACTGCTGCTCTTTTTAATGAAGCCAAAAAGATGATGTATGCCGTCTGAAGCACAATTATATCCCCAGAAACAGGGAAGGAAGTGCTAATTACAAAATAGTTCACATGGCAACCGCTTGATAAATGAAGCTGAGGAAAACAGCCCTGTGCTTCTTAGGCATCCTTCTTTGTCTCTGGCAAAGGAAATGGATTTGCAAAGGCAACTCGACATCTCATTTGGGGTGTCAGGTGGGCCTTTTTATGAGGTGGGTCTCTTTATAGCCTCAGCTATGCTGGTGGCTGGGACCAACACCAAGGACACAGACAATGAAAGGAGACACCTCACAGAGGAAACACTCGAAATCTCTTCCAGCAGCTTCTTCCTCCAGCTGCTAAGTACCGCCCTCTCCAGTTTGCTCCCAGGGATTGCAAAGTCAGGAGCTCTCCATTCCCGGGGCAGTTGGACACCTGGAGGGCTCAGGGAGCCGTGGGAATGAACAGTCAACTCTGGGGTTGGGCTGTGTGTGCTGGGGTGCAGCAAGGTCGTCACTCCTGGTCCTGATGCTGCTCTAACTGGTGTAGAAGAGCCAAGCTTCCATGGAACCAGGAGCCCCTCCCAAGAATGCTCAACTCTCCTTACTGTAAACTCTGAGAGGGTCTCTGCCTACCATTTGCCCATCTGTGGAGAGTTTCTGTTTTCATGTCTGTGAGCTACTTCTTTGTCGACAGCCAACATCCACTTTGTCCTTCTCAGGCCACGGGTTATAGGTGAGGCTCAAATCTGCTTCAGACTTTAGGACTGAACATGGGTCCTGGAGGAAGCCAGTCAACACTTTGCACCCCCTGATATCAGTGATTGGTTCAGTGGTGGACACATGACCCAGAACAGGCTTATCAGAACCAAGGAGATTCAGTTCCTCAGCTTTTGTTTGAACGATTGGTTGGAGGACTTCTCCTCCAATGGGTATATACAGCCTGAAGTTTGAACAGCCATTTTTTAACAATGTGATGTTCCCTTCTCAAATTCCTAAAGCGGATAATATCTGCTTCTTTATTGTACTGTTCAGTCTGACAAGTGTATTGACTATTTAAATAACAAGCTTCTCAATGGTATCTCCGTCCCCAATTTTATTGATTTCTGTTGTTAACATTATTATTTCTTTTCTTCTGTTTGCATTGTGTTTAATTTGCTCTCCTTTTCCTAGTTCCCTAAAGTATAAGCTTAAATCACTGATTTGAGACTTTTCTTCTTTCCTAACATAAGCCTTGGAAACTATACATTTCCCTGTAAGTGCTGTTTTGGCTGCATCCTACAAATTTTGATATGGTTTTCATTTTTACTCATTTCAAAATGTAATCTAACTTCTGTTGTGTCGTCCTCTTTGACCCATGTACTATTTAGAAGTGTGCTGTTCAATTTCCAAACATTCAGTGATTTTTCCAGGTATCATATTTCTGTTGTTGGTTTCTAGTTTGATTCTCTTAATCTCTGCAGTGGAGACAGGCAGAAGGTCTAGGTGGAGCATCAGGTCTTTATCCCAGAGGCTGCAGTTCCTCTCCATCAGGCTGCACCAGGAGGGCAGTTTTCTCATGTCTCTTGACCTACCCCCATCTTTCTGATGAGCACTCCGAGAGGTCTGCAGAGAAGAGCTAGTGGTGTGAATTCCTCTTGTGTCTGCAGCTCTCAGGGGATCTATGCTCCCACAATGCTCCACACGTGGCCTTTAGCACGTTGTTAAACATTTTAGCTTAACTATTTTTGTCTGGCTTATCTGGCATCTAACTGCTTCTGCCCCAGGTAAGTGAGGGCTTGCATCCTGTCTCTCCTTATAAGATCTTCCTCCTTACATCTTTTTTTTCCATTCAAAAAAAAAAAAAAAAAGGAGGTAAAATTTCTATAGCGTAATATTAACCCATTTAAAGTGTGCAGTTCAGTGGCATTTAGTGCATTCACAGTATTGTACAACATGACCTCTATCTAGTTCCAAAACATTTTCATCAGTCAGAAAGGAAGCCCGTACCCATTTACCAGTCACTCCCCACTCTCCCCTGCCCCAAGCCTCTGGCACACAAGGCTGCTTTCTGTCCCTATGGATATATCTGTTCTTGGCATTTCCTATAAATTGACTCATACAGTATGTGATCTCTTGTGTCTGCATTATTCCTTATATTTTCCTTAGTTTGTCCTGCAACCCCAGCTCTCTGGTGATGTTAGGAAAAGTTATGATTCTGCAGATTATCTGGTGTGTTGTTGTTGTCAAGATGTCTTTTCTTTCTACATCCAAGGCAGAAGCAAAAACGTTCAGCACATCGTTTTTGAAATCTTCCCCAAATTCACATCCTCTCCCTGAGCTGACAGATTTGCTGTTGTTACTTAAAGCATCTTCTTAATTAAGTTTTGAGTTTTTTGGTATTTTGTTGTTGTGGAGGAAGAGCCATATGATCATATGTAGAATCTTTCTCCACTTTTGCAAAATCACGGTGAAAGACACTGATTGATTGATTGTCTTATATCCCTGAATATGTGTGAGGAGCAACTTAATGGATTCTACATGGGTTTTAGTGTCAGGAAGATGTTTCTTTTCAAAAGCCATGTTGTCTTTGTCTGATCACATAATGAGAAGTGTAAAACTTGTCAGAGTTTCCTTATTTCCTTGGCTGTTAAGAGGCTACAATTTAGCTTTCAACTGGATTAACTAATTGATTGTAAGTTTCTGGAATATTTATTTCTCTTCTCTTTCCAAAAGATTTCTTTTTTTTTAAATGTAAACTTTATTTTCCTGTAAAAGAAAGTTGTGAAACAAACATGCATTTGGTATGATATCAAACATTTGTATTTTAAATATCGATATTTGTAAATTATTTTAAAATTATGAACAATTTAAAACAAAATTATATAAGGCTGCCATGAACATATGCCATATCAGTACATATAAGACAAACTTCTCTGTAAGTTTTCTCAAGAAACCTGTGATTCGTTATAGTAAAGCAGACTAAATGTACAATAAGGCAATTACAATCTAAATTATTTATGAAAATGCTAGGAAGGAAAGGTAAAGGATTATTCTCATTATTCTTTAAACATCTGTAGTGTTAGAACAAGTGAGCATGATTTGCTTTTATTATAATAAAAGAAAGAATGTACAAGGGAAAGAAGAAATAAAAGAACACACAAACATAAATCAATGTAGAGTATAGCTAGCTCCAAGCACTCAGAAACATGATAGTGAAATTAAACAGCAGCCACTGAGTACCCCAGTCCTTTGCACCTGGAGAATTCCTCCTTTCTGAGTGGTGCCTTTCCGTTACCTGAGAGTCACCAACTAATTCCCTGTCTGCCAAGTGTCCAGGCAGAGGCTCCCTGTATGTACGGTTGAAGGAGGCTGTCATGAATGAATTTAAAGATACTTTCCAATCGAAGGTTCTAGATCGGATTTGCACTCTACTGACAATTTCAGACTTGTCCTCTAGGCTCTGAGCATAACAGATCACTGTCAAGACAAATTAAATACATGAGGCCTCTAATAAACAATATCTCTGGATAAGATGAGCCTAGATTTTAATTCTATTACATAAATTCCATTAAAGAAATCTTCTAAGGAAAGAAATTATAGTGGGGATTGTTAAAAATGAACAATATTTTCAAAGCGGGCCAAAGAGCTCTAAATTCTCTTTTTAGTTAAAATCATGGGGCTTCCCTGGTGGCACAGTGGTTGAGTCCGCCTGCCGATGCAGGGGACGCGGGTTCGTGCCCCGGTCCGGGAAGATCCCACATGCCGCGGAGCGGCTGGGCCCGTGAGCCACGGCCGCTGAGCCTGCGCGTCTGGAGCCTGTGCTCCACAATGGGAGAGGCCACAACAGTGAGATGCCCGCATACCATCCCCCCCTCAAAAAAAATATCATGGACACCTTAACTCTGCCTATATTTACAAGCATTCACCATACATCTTCCCTCGAATGGCTTCTCTGAGTTCCCACTAACTCTGGAGCCCTTTTTGATAATTTCTTTTATTCCTCAGTTCGGTTTTGTAGAAACGCTTCAATAGTTGACACACGTGTACGCACACAAAAACCATTGCAACTTTTCTCCCTGGAACACATTGTAACAATAACAATAACACATTGTTATTGTCCACACTGTATCATGAAAGGAGGTATATTTGGTTTTGCATCATTATTTGTATTCATGTATAATTCAGGGCTGCCTGACTACCAGGTTTCCTAGAGTTGCAGAGGTTGGGAGATGGGGATGTAAGATTTGAAAGTCAATGTAAATATTTTAAAGTGAATTGCATAATGGTGGGGGGAGGGGAGTTCAACCAAATAAAACTGTCACGTCTGGCATGGTGAGGACTTTCTTTATGAAATTAAAAGGACATTTGCTGGAATGTGGGTGATGTGAAACCTGAGTGCACCTGATATCCTTCATATGGGTGAGGAAGTCAAGGTCACCTCACAGACAGCACTGCTCTGACCTACAACAGTTGTTTTCATATTGTCCAAGAATTTAAGAGACCTATGATGCTTAATAAGTTTCTGTGCTGTATCCATCCTAAGGCAATAGTTGTACTTTATAGTTTTGAAAAACAACAGCTCATGAATAAACAATGGGTCTAATGCAAAACCCCTCAGGCTAAAGATCCACTTCAGAGCCAGCCACTCCCTGCCCTTCCCTCGACACGTTTAGAAGAAGCAAATCCTGTTCAACAAGCAGCATCTCTCAGCCAGGAACTTGAAAAGCTGCCTTTCCTCAGCCTTAGAAGCAAATCTATAAAATCATACAAAGAGAAGGAAAATAATTAGTGGGTGGTAAAATAATAAGTGAGACAAAATAATAATAAATACAATTTTCCAGGCTCTATTTTATTTTAAACTGTGGTGATATTTTGGTTCATCCCTCATTAAAATTTCCTTTTAGTTCACCAGTATATAATCTTTTCTTTTTTTTTAGATAAAAGTAGCAGGATATGTATGTGAATTTATGAATATTGATGACCTTTGGATCATGGAAGAGTGCTGATTTAATTTAATTTTTTTGTTGTTTTTGTCTTTTAATTTTTTAAATTTATGTTTTTGACATCTTTATTGGCATATAATTGCTTTACAATGGTGTGTTAGTTTCTGCTGTACAACAAAGTGAATCAGCTATATGTATATTTATATCTCCATATCTCCCCCCTCTTGAGCCTCCCTCCCACCCTCCCTATCCCACACCTCTGGGTCATCACAAAGCATTGAGCTGATCTCCCTGTGCTATGTGGCAGTTTTCCACTAGTCCAGACTCTACTTTAATTCCCACAGTTGGCTTCATGTTACAGGCATGATAGCAGCTGGCTCCAGGTGTCTTTGTGGCAGGAAAGTCCCCTAAAGCCTAAACTGGCTTCCATCCCTGAGATTCTACAAAGGTTCCTGGACTCCTTGTCATTCTTTTGCTGAGGGGAAGGACATCTGTTAGGACACCTTTTGAGTAGGGCCTGAAACCTACCATGTGTCACAGACAAGACCTGCAGTTGCTTCCATAGCATTCTTCCAAAATGAACAGGAGGCACTATTGAAACTGAGCAGGACCCTGGGGGGCCTTCACCAGGACAGACCCCTGTGTCCCCTGCCTGTTTTTTGTAGTAGAGACTTAGCCTCCTAGGCATTCCCCAAGTTCCAAAGAACAGATTTAATCAGAGAAGTGAGAAAATGCAAAAACAAAGGAAAACAGTCAAGCAAGACCCAAGAATAATAGTTTAGCCATAAAACAAAGTCAAGGACCTTTAGTTCCTCCTCAAGGGCTATAGATAATACTCTGAGCCATATTCTTGAGCTGTCTTACAGATGCTAAAACTCTTATTAGGTGGAAGAAATTAACTGCATGCTGACCACCAGCACGTAGACCCCAGACTGGTTGGAACCAGAAGGGTGATGATTAAGATTCCCAAAACATCACCCTGTTATCTCTCTACCAACCAATCAGAAGAATGTCCATGAGCTGATCACACACCTACAACCCTCACCCCTAATGTTGCTTTTAAAAATCCTTCCCTGAAAGCTATTGGGGAGTTCCAGTCTTTTGAGCCTGAGCTGCCCATTCTCCTTGCTTGGTGCCTGAAATACACACTGTACTTGCCTTCACCACAACCCGGTGTCAGTAGATTGGCTTTGCTGCTCATTCGATGAGAGGAGCCAAGTTTTGTTCCGTAACACTGTAAGTCTCCCTAAAGGCCTCCTCAACCTTCTAAACTTAGAACTGATGATGCCCAGTAGAGTTGTACAATTGATTTATTTTTATACCTAGAATGAAAATTATTTCACAATTTGAGATAAAGTTTCCACTACAACTTTCTTAAGAAGCAGTAACAGGTCACTGTAAATTTCCCCTCATGCTTAAGTGTATTTACTGGTTCTTAGATTCCCCAGAGCAGAATCCCAAAAGCTTCATGCTTTCAAATTGAGGGACTCTAAGGGTCTTGAGGTTTTAGTCACTTCACAATGAGATCTCCATCAGGGGTGTCCTAGAGCCAGCACCAACCAGCCCCCACTTACAAGAGCAGATTGGGAAATGCTCCAGGATTTGGTGAGATCCATTACCATTATCACAAATTCAATGATGCAAATTTACAACTAAGTAAATTATATTAAGAGAAAAAGTAACAAATGTTCAAAACTCATCCCTTCCTAAATATTTTCCTATGGGTTAATTATCTCCACTTTGAGGTTATTTATGTCTTTTGGAGCTTTAAGATGGAAATATACAACAGTGTCCTACTGCATCTCTCTTCCCAGCTCTGCATTCAATGATAGATTGAAACTGATCTCCTTAGGAGTATTTACACCAGAGTAATCAGCAAATGCTATAAATCAAGGCTTTCTCCCCCCAGTAAAGATCCAGTTGTTAAACATTTACTGCTGATCTCCAACCAGAGCATAGGGTTATAATTTTAGGAAGGAGAACATGTTCTGAGACCAGATTCCCAGGTACCACACACTGAACTTTCTGTTGGCACAAGAGGTGCAGTGCAGGGCTCTTAGTTTCTAGCAGTTGATGGATGAGTGTGAAAACTGAGAGCTTCAAGTCCATCTCATCACAACCGAATGTCCCAGGCTGATGGTCTGAAGGGGCAGGATGGCCAGGAGAGGGACAATCAGTGCCCAAGAGATGGAGTGGTCTGCGGTCTGTTTTTGCACCATATTCAAAACCCAGGTTGGTCAATGTCTTTTAGCCTCTGAAACTTTTTTTTAAGCAAAGGTTTTTGCAGAGGTGTGATACGTAAATCAGATGCAAGTGAAGCTGCTCTGTGGCAAAGTGAGAAGGGGGCCAGAACCCACTGCCCACTGGCTCTGAATCTCCTTTCTAGCTCCCAGAGGGACTGAAAGGGGAACTCCTCATCTGCAGGGTGCGCAGCTTGGAAACTTCCACCACAGAGAGTGAAAGCTGAGAACAGATGATGTTGATGTTAAAAAACACGCGGCAGCCTTGTTTCCACCCACAGAGGCAGTTTTCCCCAGAAGCTGTTTACAGAGGTGGCTGGTTGCACCTGGTAACCTGAGGTTCTCTGCCATGAGGATCTGTTTCAAATGGAAAGAAGGATTTTTTTTTAATGACTTCTAGGCCCCAGTGAAAAGCCTTGTTCCCACACTGACAGCAGGGAAGAGGCTTACCCAGGTCCACTCTGGTCCCAGGCATATAGCAACCCCCAGGGCAAGTGGGTGAACGTGCATAGGAAGCCAGGAGAGACCATGGGGATGGTTCAAAGTCTCGGAAATGCCTTGTTCAAATGTGTAGCGGGCACCTTGTGAGAAAAATCCCAGCCTAGCCAAACATCACAGGGAGATGAGTAAGATCACAGTTGAGCCTTTCCCTGGGGCTTCTCGAAAATGATCCAGCACTGTCAGATGAGCCAGGCGGGCTCTGTGAACGGAGTGAGATTACCCACAGATCTGTCCGCAGAGGAGAGAGAACTGCATACACGTGCGGAACGCTTCCCAACACTGATGTGTCCTGACTCTTGACAGTCATCAAAACCCACAGGCTTGGTCAATCTGTGGGCTTCATGGTTTTCTTTCAATACTGTAAGAGTCTCTAATTCTGTACATTTTAAGGTGTAAGAAGAGCCATAGTCTACGCTGTCTTCATAATTACCCATGCATACATCATTCACGGCTTGTGTTTTTTCCCTCAATTCTAAAGCATCCCGGTATCTAGAATTGACCATGGTTGAATATTTTGCAGATGTGTTTATTTTCTTAGAATCTGCTTAGCCTTCTTCTTCTTCTTTTTTTTTTTTTTTACTTTTTATTGGAGTATAGTTGCTTTACAATGTTGTGTTAGTTTCTACTGTACAGCAAAGTGAATCAGCTATATGTATACATATATACCCCCTTTTTAAGATTTCCTTCCCATTTAGGTCACCACAGAGCACTGAGTAGAGTTCTCTGTCCTATACAGTAGGTTCTCATACTGCTTAGCCTTCTTGCATTGAGGCTGCATGTGTTTCTCAATAAGCAGTTTATACTCTGCTGTCGCTTGAAACTGATCCAGCCTCTTTATCAAGTCACCATCCATAGAGGCTGGGTCCCCTCTCACACCAACAACCCAATCACTCCCAATTCCTGGGCTCCTGTCCCACTGCCACTGCTGCTGGTGCCAACTCTTAATGGGTAAAGAATGGGATCGGTTGGGTTGAGAAGAGATGGGGGGCTGTGAAGACTAAATCATGTTCCACCCAACTTCCTCACTGTAAATTCCAAAAGAATCACTCTGGTTTTGTACATCAGTCTCTTGTGAGTTGGGACAGTGTGAGTCCCTTTATCCTGTCTGCTCACTTCAGGTAAAGTAATCTTTTTTCCGGTAACTGAATTCGGGGCCTCTTTGCAGAGGCAAACTCTGTGTTTATTTCATTCTGTCTTTATAGGTGCAGAGTTCTTGTCCCAAAATTTAGGCTCTCAGGGGGTGTGGAAAGCTCCACTTAAGCCTCAAGTCCCAGGCTGAACTCTCCACTCCAGTCCAAACATAAAGCCTGAATTTGAGCCACTGACCCCACTACCAACCTGGTCCCTAACAGGATGGACTTTTATATCCAGTAGGCTAATGTCCCTCCTGAGATGGGCCTCCAGGTAGAAGGAGAAGTGTTGGAAATAGAATCCTACACCCCTAGCTCCTTTCACAGACAAACAGGTCCAATTCCAATTTAAACAGAAACTGAACTAAGAAAAACATTTTACCCCTGAGGATAGGTACATGCAAACAAGGTGAAGCAAAAGAAAGAAAACCTGTTCCCCTTGTGTTAAACACCCAGGGCTATTTACCTCTCTCATCATTAATGCCATCTCTGTGTAAATATTTCCCCGGAAGGCCACTGCTGGTGACTCACAAACCTTCTTCCATTAAGGGAGGAGGGATGTTACAGTCTTTCTTCTATCACAGGTTGCCTCTTGATAGTAAGACGGATGTCCAGGAGGTTACCTGTCCCCCACAGGTGAGCCTAGACCTGAGAACTCTGCCCCATTTCCCCTCAAAAATACAAACCAATTGCATGAGAAATTGAGAAAACAAGTAGTGCATCAACAAGTCTGGACGACCTTTTTTTTTTGTGGCAATCCAAATTTGCAGTGTCTAGTTAACAAAAACCTTACCTCTTCTGTATAAATATTCCAGAAGACTTCTGTTCAACTTGCAGCTCTGTCCCCTGATTGCTGCATAAGGTCTTAGATGAATCCAAGAAAACGTGTTGTTGAACATTAAATTGTCCCAAGATTAGAAACCAATTTAATACATGTTTACCTATTCTGAACAATAACTCTCATCGATAGTATAGAAGTGCCAGGTTTGATAACATGCTCATTTACAGAGAAAGAGATAGGGCAGTGGTGGGGCTAGGGGTGGAATTATTGACTCTAAAAAAAGAAAACAGGTGGAAAATTCAGAATTGGTGATGGGACGGACAGCCTAACATCTGTCACTACAATTCTATATAAACCCTCTCCTTGCTAGGGTTCTAACAGTAAAAGATCCACACTCCTCTCTATTTTTCTCTCGTCTACCTCCATTGTTTCTGCAAAAGCTCATTACCCTTAAGTTCTCATGTATTCAGCTCAACCTAATTTAGAAGAAAGGGTAACACTAGCTATCATTTATTGAGTATGCAGACAACTTAGCCTCTATGATTTCATTAATTCCTCAAACCAGCTCTGCAAGGAGGGATGAGAGGCCTGAGATCACGGTGGGCGGATGACCCAATCACGGCCCTTGGATAATGGAGCCCAGCTTCCATTATGTCACGGTCAGAGGACTCTTGTGGGTACCGAATGGGCCTGGCTGGACTACTTCAGTTTGGGGCTCTGAGGGAAAGCACAGGGGGTCTTACCTTCCCCTGGATGTCTTCTCTTTGATGAAGCAAATATGGTAGGTTCTACTGAGGTGAGAAGAAAGGAAGACGCAGCATTGAGTTTATATGAAGTTCAGCTTGAGTTCATTTACTTCCAATGGAGTTACGGTTCTAGGGTAGGAATTATTGAGGACTGAAAAGAAAACCTTCTTTTTCCCCTAGAAGCTGATCAAAGTTCAGGTGATGGATTAATCAGAGTCAATGTCAACAAAACAATGTGATTCAGTGGTGGCACATGTGGCTGAAAATCAGTTTTGTTCATCTGTAAAATGGGAGTGTTATCATAAACCTGCCTCTTAAACCTGAGGTCAGACTGATGCCTTCAGAACTCCTTGGTGACTTTGTATGGAAGCAATGCCTCCTTGGTCTTTTTGTTTTAACATTCTTGGATTTCAGTGTATTCATTAAAGACCCACCAGACCTGGGCATCATGGATGTAATGAGTATGCTTGAAAGGCCTCTCAAGAAAGAACCTCAGTGAACCAGAAATACACGACATCATTAATTTAGACAATTTGGGCAACTGTCTCTAGACAACTTACCCACATTACAGCTTATGTTTAAGTGTATTTTTTAATTCGTTAATTAATTTATTTAACAAACAGGTCTTGTGCACCTACTGTGTGCCAAGCACCATGTTAGGCACTGGGAATGCAACAGCAAAAGAAAATCTACACGGTTCCTGCTTTCGTGGGTCTTACAGGCCCTCACATCTCATCTATGACACCTGACTCACATCACCTCTGGAAGTAAGCCGCACTCAGCCACAAGCCCAAAGCGAAAAGGGAAGACTACTGAATTCCAATCGCCCCTGAGGAAAAGCTTACCAGAAACAGAACGCTTTTGGAGGCTGATACCATGCGTCAGCTTAACATGTGGGCTGTCCATCGTTGAAGGAGGAGGAAGTTCCTGACCAGCAGACAGGGTGGGGAGCAGAAACACTTTTCAACCATGGTTTCCTGAGTGGCTTCCCACGCGTGTTTGCATGAGCTCAAGACCTGTCTCTGCCACGTGCGTGAGGTGCCGGCTGAACTGAGCAGCTTGTCTGACACCACGAGTGAAGCTGTGGGTTCCGGTCAACCACCTCTGTTTAACGAGGGCTGGCAACCACGTGTGTGTTTGCACGTGTGTGCACGCTCATGCGAGTGTCTGGGCCCGGCTCTCCGGAAGGGTCAGCCCAGGTGTGTGTGCATGTATTGGTTTCTACGTAAGTGTGCGGGAGGGTTCTCTGCAGATGCAGAACTCTGCGAGTGGGAGTCCAAAAGGCAATGAAAGTTGCACAGCCAGCTTTGCGGGGCTGCCGCCTGCGCAGCACACAGGACCTGGGCTCGGTCTAATTCTCTGTTGTCAACACCTTGAAATTCTTTATAATCTTTTAAGTTTATCTTCTAATTTTTTTTTTAATTGAGGTGTAATTTACAGTGTTGTGTTAGTTTCAGGTGTACAGCAAAGTGATTCAGTCATATACATATATGTATATGTATGTATGTTTCAGATTCTTCTCCATTATAGGTTATTACAAGATATTGAGTGTAGTTCCCTGTGCTATACAGGCAGGGTTCCTTGTTGTTTGCCTATTTTATATATAGTAGGGTGTATCTGTTAATCTCAATCTCTCTCCCAATCCCAGTATTTGTTAACGAGGGGCCCACACTCGCATTTCACACAGGTCCCACTAATTATGTAGCCTGTCCTGGGAGAGGGCATCAAGGTGAGAGTGTAAAGGGTGTATGTGGAGGTGTCAGTAGGAGCAAGAGCCAGGTGACTCCGAGTTGCTGAAGGGAGACACTGAGCCCTGCCAGGCCAGGACGCCCCCCACCTCCTGGGGAAGTACACTGGGACTGCTCGTGAACTCAGATATGAGCCACCAGGACCAGAATAGCCATCCAGGGCTCAGTGCTGAGTGGGGCAGTGGGGAATATGAAACCTTGATTAAACATTTACATTGGCAATTAGGACACCGTGGCTACTGGAGTTTGTCCTAAAACATTCTTGTTACTCAAAACCGAATTTCCTGTACTTCGTGTTTTAAAATGAGCATGAACCAAGTCATGAAAAGAGGGAAACTCATCTTGACCTGGAAAATGGGCTGAATCCCAGTAAGTCACAATGGAAGAGGTGGCTCAGGATGGATCAAAGGCGTCATCGAAGGCATAGGAGCCAAGATTTGAAGGCATAATCAGGACCAGAAAATACACCAACTTGGTTGCCCAGGTGGGAGACAAATGAAAAACATAACACGAGAAAGGTAGGTCGCGACCAGATTGTGGACGTCTTGGCACGTAGAGTTGAGGAGCTTGAATCCTTTCCTTAGAACAGCAAGGCAGAGGCTGCTACTTGCCTGCTCAGAAGCCATCTCCCCCTCTTCCTTAGCAGGAGAACACACATTTGATTTGGGGTAGCACTGCATCTCACTTATACACCCCATTCCCAGCTCCCATGGGACTGAGGTCTGTGGACAGTGAACTGGAGTTGGAAGGGGTGGATTGATGGACCCATGAGATGAGCACCCTCCACCCTCTGCCTCTCCTCTTTCTGTTGTTTGCATACAAAAGTGATGCCTGGATCCTTGCAGGAGATGACCTTGAGAAGGGAAGCCAGGTACCAGGAGGGTGGAACAAAAAAGAGGTGGAAAGTGGCACATGGAAGACTCTTCAGAGGTCTTCTTTGCATAAAGCAGAACCAGTGCTCTTAGAGTGCATTATGGCGAAGGCAATGGGAAGTCCTGGATGTTTGGGGGCAGAGCAATTCATGATTCAAGTGATAGGGTTTGCATTGGGTTGGAGGGGACTTAGAGGCATGAAGGTCAGGTTGGCAGCGAAGATGAGGAATCGGAATTAAGGTGGGCAGAGTCAGAAAGGAGAAGAAATGTTTCCCAGGACAAGGTGAGAAGATGAACAACTGTATGGATGGGTATTGATGCCATATTGGCCGAACGTGAAGGCGGGAAGAGAACTTTATTGGAAAGAGGGTTTGGGGGAAGGTAAAACAACTCCATGTGTAGTGAGTTTAAGTGTCAGTGGGAGAGCCAGCAGAACTCTCTAGTAGATTGCTGGAGATACAGAGCTAGAGGTTGGGAAAATATTAGGTCTGGGTTTGGGATCACTTATTTAGAGAAGAGTTTCGACCAGAGGGTGTGGAGATGAAGAAGGCCACATGGAGGACTCACAGAAATGTGCGGACCCCCTTACAGAAGGGACATCGCCATGTAGAGCCATTTTGTCTCTCGGGTCCAGGTCGGCCCTTCTTTGCCCAGCCCTGTGATGCTGGAGCTGGACCCTGTAACCATTTCCCCTTTTCCAGCTGTTGGAATGTTAGGCTTCATCAGAGGATAACGCTGAAATGACCCTTGAGGCCATGGTAGCAGGAAGACCTTCCCTTCCGGGTTCCGGTTTACACCAGTGTCTCTCAGCCTGGGGCCCCAGCAGCCTGAGCGGAGGAAGTCGCTCCCTGCGCAGAGCTATCCCTCAGGCCACACTCTCCCCACCAGCGGCCGCTTCTGAGCCATGCCAGACTGCCCACACCCTCTGTCCATATGGGCTGCTTCTAAAGAGCAGCCCTGACCAGTGCCCTCTGGCAAGTTCCTTGCACGTGGCAGGCCGTGTGTCCCCGGGGGTAGCCACACCCTCTTCGAGGAGGTCTGATGTTCAGAGCGGGCGCTGGGGGTGGGTGTCTCCTGGTCTTTCGCTTGTTTACTGTCCACGCTTCTTCATCCTGGAGGTGGAAGCTGCTCCTTTGCACCTGCTTCTTCAGAAACCCTGAGAGTCCTCTTTTGCGCCTGCTAGTAATTAACCTCCTTCTACAATACCAACAAACAATTCATTACATTACATTTTCCCTGTTCATGAAATAGTGTGGTTTCTGTCTCCAGGACTAGATTCTTACTGATAGCTATGTGGAAGAGAGATCAGCCTTTTTCTAATTGTTTATTTATTGTAGCTACAATATGTAAGTAGAGGGTAAGAATTTTTAAAATGAAGAACTGTCAAAGGTCAGAGCTACAAAAGTTAGTATAGACTGAATTGAATTACAGTGATTTTTCTGCCACTGGCACATACCCCTTGCAGGAAGGCTGCAGAGGGATTGAAGCATCAACTCAGGTTGGACTGGATGGAGGTGAAGGTCACCCCTAACCAGGAGTCTGTGATTTTACTCCGCATTCTGGATCTTCTTCTTAACCCCTCTAATATTTGGCTCTCAGCGTTCCTGTTAGCCTCTCCGAGGTATGATTATAGTTTGGTGTTATAAAGCCATGGATGCAATACAAGAAAGGTGCCCACACGGGTTGTTGAATTCAAGTGTTTTCCTAGGGATGTTTCAAATGAATCAATACTATTACCCAAGTTACTTTCACTTCACAAGCACAGAGATTCGAAATTTCTGAAAATACTCTAACCATCAACAGTTGAAGATTTGGGGAAGCTACACAGCCATCCTGTGAGATTGTTCTTCAGTTGCAAAAGAGGCTTCAGTGTCACCCACCCACTTCTGTGCCGATCCATGTAGCTCATCTGGGGAGCATGGGTTGGAAAGACAAGCAGAATCTGAATAAGATAGTCATGGTCGACCTGGGAAAAAGTCCCTTTAATGTCTGCTAGACCTTGATCAACCCTTCCCGTGACGAAAAGGTAATATCAGCTAATTCTCTTCTGCACACATTAGCTTTACCAGGTGAACGTGGGACTCTGTCATTCTTGAAATTCTATCCAACAACTGTATAAGAGTCTCCCACCGCCATTTAACTCCTAGTCGCTACTTCTTGATTTTCTAATAATTTGACCTTCAATTTTTGTGTAATATTATTCAGAGAAAAATGATCGCTGTCAGTTTTCTATCACTGCGAACTCTCGCCTTTAGAAATTGACACTGGGGGACTTCCCTGGCGGTCCAGTGGTTAAGACTCCGTGCTCCAACTGCAGGGGGCGCAGGCTCCATCCCTGGGCGGGGAACTAAGATCCTGCATGTTGTGCAGCACAGCCAAAAAAAAAAAGATTAAAATAAAATTAATATATGCTCCGTTAAAAAAAAAAAAAAGAAATTGAAACTGGTCCTTTTGTCCCATTAATTTTTCCTGGGATTTTACTTTCATGTAATTTTTTCTCTTTCACTTTGTTTGTAGTCAATGCTTATATACCTTTGTTCTTCCTCTGTGTGTGTGTGTGGTTCCTTTAATGATTACTTTTGACATTGGGCATTTTAGATATGCCACTTTCATTTTCAGTGGCTCTCTGTTATGAACTGAGTTATGCCCTCTGCCCCCAAATTCCTATGTTAAAGCTCTAATCCCCAATGAGATTGTGTTTGGCAATAGGGTCTTTTTAGGGAGGCAATTAAGGTTAAATGAGGTCACGAGGGTGGGGTCCTAATCTGGAAGGACTACTGTCCTTATAGGAAGAGGAAGAGATACCAAAAATCTCTCTCTCTCTCTATCCTCCCTCTCCCACCCACTCATAGAGAAAAGGCCATGTGAGACACAGCAAGAAGCAGCTGCCTGCAAGTCAGGAAGAGAGGCATCAATAGAAGGTGAATCTGCCGGCACCTTAATCTGAGACTTCCAGCCTCCAGAACGGTGGAAAATAAATTTCTGTTGTTTAAGCCACCCAGTCTGTGATACTTTGTTGTGACAACTCAAGCTGACCGATACAGCCTTTTAAAATATATATGAATGGATTTTGCTTTTTGATCAATTTAAGAATTTTCTAAAGGGCTGTCAGACACATTTACGTTCAATTTCTTTTGCTGTTATGTTCTTTTTCATCGTTTCTTTTAAAATATTTCCCTTGTCTCTTGCCTTTCCTGCGTGCCCTAAGTCTCATTTCTTTCATCTTTGCAGCTCTATAGAGCATATTTTATGTTAATTAAGGCAATGAAGATACAGCCTTTAAGCCACTGGAATAGAGGTGATTGTTGAACTTATGGGAATATTTGACTGCCTGAGAAAGAGAGTGAAGCAAAAGAAAAAAGAAAAAACAGAGGACATGGGGCAATCTTTGGGGAATGTGTACGTTAGATAGAGGGATGGAGCTGTAACAGAGGTGCTGGAGAGCCCAGATAATGTGAAACCACAGGTGCAAAGGGGAGAGAGAGCTTCCAGAAGGCAAGTCTTGTTACAGGCTCCAAGGCTTTGGGGGGCCAACCAAGGTTTAATTATGAAAAGATCCTTGAGATCTTGAGGTGTCACCTTTAGCTAAGAGGTAGAAGCAAAGGCCAAGGCTCAGTGAGTGCTGAAAAATGATTTCAAGTAAACTCCACTATTCTTAAAAGACCTTGAACAGGAAATGAGAGGGAAGAAAAAGGCTTACAGCTTCAGGGGACAGCTGGTATAGGGCCACGGAAGAGACCAGGACACGTGTATTCATATTGGAGACAAGACAGATAAGGCAAAGTGGAGACGGTATCCTTCATGGAGCGTAGTCTGCAAAGACATATGTTAATAGCTTTGGGGTACCGCTGAAGAATGAGCACCGTTCTCCCTTCATTCGCATGCAATTCATAATAGGCCGGATTTCATTAAGCTTCCCCTGCTGTTGTAAAGGGCTCAGAGCAGAGTATGCTGGAGAAGTCTTGGGGAAAATCACTTTTCAGCACAGGAGGGAATGGGGATAATCTGCAAGTCAATGGCTGCCATATCTAAATCCAGTGAGTGTCCTGGAAGAGTCTAAGGATGAACAAATGCAGCATTTGGGGGTGAGATCCTTCATGTTTCTACCTCATCTGTGTCTCACTCTGTGAGATTTTTAATTTAACCAATTTTAAAGACTAAGCTCGGAAGCTGAGTGACCTGTTCAAGGAGGCAGACTCGTCAGATGATGGGAAAAATGCTCCAATCCTGATTCCTTGGCTCTGAGTTCAATGCTCTTTTCACAACATGACACTCCTTTTCAGCACTCATCTCCTCAACAGCCAAGTTCCATAAAGGGGATAGAACAAGAGGGTCTACATGACAGACCTTAAAAGTGACATAACTGTAGGAGCTCCACACTCTTTGGCACGCCATCTCTCACATTGAGTGATTCACCCAAGTTCACCACCTTTATTCCTGGAGAGAGTGTTCTTGCCAGAATCCTGCCTCCTTTCCTACAACTAGGGGCCTCTGTAGGACAATCTAGAAAAATCCTAATATCCCATCACCCCTTTCCTGGAGGTTCAAGGCAGCCCTCTTCCCCTCCAGGGCTCTTCCACCATCACAGGAGCCTCTCAAGCAAAAGCCACCCGAAGTCCAAGGGAGAAAGAAGAGGGATGGAGAGAATGGGGTGTGAGAATGACCTTAAATACTATGACTCACAACTCAAACAAAGCCGTGTGGGTTTGTTTTAGCCAGTAGCTTTTAAAATAGTCCCCAGAATTGCATCATTCTAAGATTTTTTTTTAAACATAAGGTTACACCAAATTCAAATGTCTTTAAGTTCAAGTAGAAAACATACATACATAATTTAGAATCCCACAAGGCTCAAAGGTCTGTAGGGCTTGATTTAAAATGTATTTAAAAACTAAAAAGAAATACAAAACCCAGGCAAGTAATCATCTCGAGTGGGAGCTGCTGACATCTGACATTCAAAAGAGAAAAAAGTAATGTGGGTGCGTATCTTAACTCCTGCTACAAAGGCTACGTGAGCTATGAGACCAGCTTCTTTATAAGTTTGTAGCGCATGATACAGTGGCTCTGAAAAGGTCCTCTTTTGGCTCAAAGAGTGGGTATGTCTGCAGCCATAGATTTCTTATGCAAATACAATCTTCGGTTCTAAATTATCTCAGTTAACTGGGATGTTAACTGGATGAGATTTCCTTAGTGTTATACATTTGGCCACTCGAGAAACATTTAGAATTAAGCAACTTCAGTTATTAGGATCTTAACTGTCTTCTTTAGAGACAGAAATCTTTTAACTCTAGAAAGATTTAGAATTAAATATAAAAAGGCTTAAGAAAGACAAAGCCAAATCTGTACACGATGGGTAACTTAATACGCTTGTATCATTTAAAAGAATGCAGTTTATTAGTGTGAGCACCTTCTTTTGCTCTTTTACATTACATGATGGATGCGTTAGTTTAGACCCTTCATTTTCATTTGAAATGTTAACAAATGCATCTACAAATTTAGAACACTGGAGAGAACTTTAGGTTTTATACATGTAAATTTAAACAAATTATTTATCTTAGGGAAGATTTCTGTTATTACATTGCTTTCAAAGATACAGTAATAAGACATAACTGATTTCTCAACAGAAAGGGTAGGAACCGAAAGGCATCTTGAAAACACTGAAAGAAAACAACTGCTAATGTAGAATTATGTACAAGCAAAGCTATTTTTCAAAAGCAAAGGCAAAATGAAAGCAAAGTCAGAGAAACAAATACTGAGAGAATTTATCTCCAACTGATAGAAACTAAAAGAAATATGAAAAGGAGTTGTTGAGGCAGAAGGCAAATGCTTCCAGGCAGAAGCACAGTAAAACAAGAAGGAATGATGAGCTCTGCACCGGGTGAATATGTGGGTAAATTTTAAAATATCGCTTTACTGTATCAAACAAATGATAATGTATCGTGGGATTTAAAATATAAAATCAAAATGCGTAGTAACAATATCACAAAAGGCAGATAGGGTAAACAGATTGAAAGGGTTGTAAGGTTTCTGCATTATGCTGGAAAGGATAAAAATGCTGATACATCTTAGATCTTAATAAGTGAAGGATGTATATGATAATCTCTGTGTTAACCACTGAAAGAATAATAAAGGAAGGCACATCAAAAATGCTAATAGAAAAGAATGAGGGAATAATCATTGATTATTTCAAAGGAGACATAAAGGGGAAGAAAGAACAAAGAACAATTTTCCACTCTATATACTTTTCAGCAGATTTTATATTTCTACTAACTTTGCCCTCCTTTTTCTATTGTAATAATTATCGTACCCGTGACTTGATGTCTGTGAACACCATCTATCTTTCTACACCTTTTCTCATTTAATATTTATAAAAACCTTGGAAGTTAGGGACTATTATGTATGTTTTACGAGTAACGACACAAGTGAGTTCAAGTAACTTGCCCAAGACATAAAAACCAGTAAGAATTTTATCTTAAACCATAACCTCACACTAATCTGTCCCCACAGAAACTCAGCGAATGGGACAGCATACAGGACAATAGTGGTTCGGTAGACCAAGCCCTTTGGGGCTGTTCTGACTTGTGATCTATTTTGCACCAGCCATTTAAATTCAACAGACACTTACTCAATTTATTAAAGGAGTACCATGCTAGATTCTAGAAATATCCAAACGACTTAACCTCGTTGACCACTCTAGCTGAAAGCAGAAGAATGAGGTTGTTAGGTGTTTTTGTTGAATTATTAAACTTTTTATTTTGAGATAACTATAGCTTCATATGCACTTGTAAGAAATGACACAGAGAGATCCCGTGTACTTTTTACCCAGTTTGCCCCAATGGTACCATCTTGCAAGACCATAATATAATATCGCAAAGAGTATATTGACATTGATACAGCCAAGATGCACATTTCCATCACCAGACCTTCATGTTGCCCTGGTATAGCCACACCCACTTCCCTCCTTGCTACTCCTCAACCCGTGACAACCATGAATCTGCTTTCCATTCTATAACTTTGTCACTTCAAGAATGTTATATAGTGGAGTAATATGGTGTGTAAGTTTCTGAGACAGGCTTTTTTTACTCAACATGATTCCTTAGAGATTCATCCAGGTTGTTACATGTATCAATAGTTTCTTCTTTTTTTATTGCTTAGTATATTCCATGGCATGGGTGTACCACAGTTTGTTCAGCCATTCCCATGTTAGAGAACATCTGGGTTTTTTCCAGTTTGGGACTATTACAAATCAAGCTGCTATGAACATTTATTTGTCTACAGATTTTTGTGTGTATGTTTTCATTTCTCTTGGATAAATGCCCAAGAGTGCAACTGATAGGTTATGGTTGCACGTTTAGCTTTTGAAGGAACTCCTGAGCTGCTTTCTAGAGCGGATATACCATTTGGCACTCCCACCGGCAATGTGTGAGTCATACAGTTTCCCCACGTCCACTTGGTATTGTCACCATTTTTATGTCACATAACTCGAACGAGCCTGTCACTTCGATTTCGACATCTATTGATTATTTTCATTCGATTTGAAATCTTCCTGGTTCTTGATGAGTGATTTCCATTGAAACCTGGATGCGTAGGGTAGCATGTTCTGAGCCATTGTGTCTTATTTAAACTTGTTTTTGCTGGCTTCCTCTGACATTGCACCAGTAGGGAAGCAGGGATGCCACCTTGCCATTGATACCTGAGTGGGGAGGGCTCCTTGTTTTTTTTTTTTTTTTCGGTACGCGGGCCTCTCACTGTTGTGGCCTCTCCCGTTGCGGAGCACAGGCTCCAGACGCGCAGGCTCAGTGGCCATGGCTCACGGGCCCAGCTGCTCCGCGGCATGTGGGATCTTCCCGGACCAGGACACGAACCCGTGTCCCCTGCATCGGCAGGGGGACTCTCAACCACTGCGCCACCAGGGAAGCCCGAGGGCTCCTTGTTATTGTTGGAGGTGAGGGAGTTCTAGCACTTGCAGGTCTCCCTTGATGTCTCCCTGGCTGGGACACAGTAATGCCTTGTTATGGCTTCACTGACACCAAGGGAGGGTGGCCTCATTACCACTGGATGGTAGAGAAAGCCCTGATTCTCCCAGTGGGGAGAGGGGTGGGCTCCTCATTACTTCTGGGTGGGAAGGAAAGTCCAGCTTCTTACTCAGCCTTCTCTGAAACCACCCTGAGGGAGTGTTGGAGCCTTTTCTGTCTTGATAGGCTGCCCTTTCCTGGTCCTTTGACCAGAGAAAATAGGCTCTTGTTGGGGATTTTGTTTGTCTGCGCCTTTCCAAATTGCTGGCTCTTCAACCCCAAATCTGGGCTACATGAGGCAAAAAGGGAACCTGGGAAATTGGCTCTGGTCTGCCTTCTCTCCTCCTTTCAGAATCTCCTTTTTGTGTATTTTATATATAATGTCCAGGGTTTTTAGTTGTATTTGGTAAGTGGACTAGTATACCTACTCCAGCTTCACAGAAGTGGAAGTGGAGCAAGAACTAAGTTTTTAAGGGTTCTGACGTGGGGTGAGGGTAGGGTTTCCAACCACCAACAAGCAATGCTCCCACACCAACTGGCTGTCCTCACTCCAATTCCATTCTGACACTGTCTACCTGGAGAAAGCGTCAGATCTCACGGGTTAGGGGATCAGTCCAACAAGACCACCAGTCACAAACCCAAGTTGTCACCTGTGCTCCTGACCAACGGTTATAAATTGGAGGCTTTAACAACCCCTCCCCCACCCCATGTGTTGGATATAATTTGCTAGAGCGGCTCACAGAACTCAGAGAAACACTTTACTTACTAGATTACCGGTTTATTATAAAAGGAAGATATGCACAGGGCAAGGTCTGGGGAAAGGACACCGAACTCCCATACCCTCTCCCAGAGCTTCACTCTCCCCACCTCTCCACCTGTTCACACACCTGGAAGCTCGCTGAACCCTGTCCTTTTGGGTTTTTATAGAGGCTTCATTACATAGGCATGATTGATTAAATCATTAGCCATTGGTCATTGAACTCAATCTTCAGCCCCTCTCCTCTCCCCATAGGTCAGCTTTACCTGGTAACCCGTCCCCATTCCTAGGTGTTTTCCAAAAGTCACCTCATTAATGTAACAGAAGACCCCTTTATAGCTCTCATCACTTAGAAAATTACAAAGGTTTTAGGAGCTCTGTGCCAGGAACAGGGACAAAGACCAAATATATATTTCTTATTATAAATCCCAATATCAGTTTTTAAAGTTTATTTTAACCCTAAAAGCATCCATGAAACCTCTGACTGATGGGAGCATTTAGCCCTAGCAAAGAAGAGGGAGGACATGCTTATGTTGTCCTTCTCGGGGTCATTCTTGACATTGACTGTTCAGTGTTCAGTCCCCTCATTCCTCAGCAGCCTCTAGAGCAACACAAAAAATGCCAACCAGAATGAATTGCTTGGATGTCTGGAAATTAGCATTTCCAATTCAACTCCAACTTCTCCTAATGAGTCTCAAGCTGTCTTTATGGCAGGTTTAAGCCCGATTTGTCACTGCACTATCTATCAAGTCAGAGAAGCTAGCTGTGATACTCTTGTCCTAAAAGAGGGAAAGGATGTGGTCCTAGAATGGACATCAGCAGCCTTCAATCAAGGTCCACACTACCACTAAGTAGCCATGTTATCTGGGCCCTCCATGCGACTCGATTCCCTAGTTTTAAATATATATCCCTATGCCCTCCTACAGACCTTGGATTTCATTGCATAGGATAGAGGAGCCCAGGCATATACGTGATATAACAACTAAAAACATGACAAAGGGTTTGAAGCCAATCTTGAGTTGAGTTACATTTATATGCTAGTTTCCACAGGGTCAATCCATTTTCAGTGGGTTCAGTGGACAGGGTTTATATTTACAGGAACAAGGGGTTATGCAAGTCCTGTGCTCAGGAGAAACTGGTAGGTCACACCCCTTTGCACTTATTAGCAGTAACAATTGGCGATGTCTCTTTTCAGAGAGGGTGGTCCAACACCCCTCCCCATTCTCTTGGTAAGAGAAGCCCTGTTATGGGGAACCCATGCCTTATGGATTATGAGATGAGCCCATTCTTCTCCACTGTAGAAGCCACATGACCCAGGCCTGACCAATCAGAGTAGCCCATTTTCCTGGCTGCAGTGACTGGTGAAGAAAGGGCATGTGACCGCAGCTGGCCCAATCACTGTCTTTTCTAAGTCCTGATGTGCAAACCTAAAAGAAAGATTGACAGCCCAGGGCTGCCAATGCCTACCCCTCCTGCCCTGCCGAGAGAGACCGCTAAGGGTGGGTCCACACAGAAGAGAAGTTGGCTAAGAGCGGGGCTGAGGGCAATGCTATGGTTGGGGGAGTTCCTATGAGGAGTTTCCTTACATTCCTTCTAATGCCAAGATTTATTTTCCATGGGGAACTTGGGAGGAGTGGTTAGTTAATAGGGAGCTCGCTAGAAACAGCCAAGAGGAGTCTTCATATTCTCCCATCTCTTCCTGGGTGTGAATGAATCCATTTCCAAGTTCAAGAACAACAATCAAGAACAAACCTGTCCTCTCAGGCAAAGGCTTAACTGTGTGGCCAAAGCATTGACTCTGTGAAAGCAGTTCATCTCCTATTTCTGAAAGACCATAGAATCTGTGGCTCTTTCTAGATATCACCTTGCTCCAGGCCCAGACCTTCAGGCCAGGAAGCACCACCTTGACTTGAAGGGAGAAGAGCTTACAGAACCCATGCGTACCTTGGAGGAAACCCCATCTCCAATCTCATCCAAATTCTAGCAGACTAACTGCTTGAATTCCATACTCCCAAGAACCCAGGTCTCTGTCCATTTTATAAGGTAAGTTCTTTTAAGAAAAGTGAGACAAAGACAATTTGATAAAGAGTAATTTTCATGAGAGAAAGATACTATAATTCCAGATCCTGGAGGTGGACTGTTACTCTCCATAACTCCCTGGTCATACCAGAAATATAAGCCAAAGTGTGAGTGAAATCAATCCTTGCACCGGGAGAGAGAAGCATGGCTGTGTGCTGTGCATGAGATCTCCGAATTCATCTTCTGTAGAACAAGTTAATTGTACTACACAGGGATGGCAAAGGGGTTTCAATTCTTGCATCAACTCTGGACAGTTGGTGGGGCTGCTGGGTGAACAAAGAGTAGGGAGGTGCATGTGGCCTCAGTAGGACAGGGCGTGCTCAGTGATGACTCCAGGGAGACGAGCAGTGCGGAATATGCAGTGAGGCACCCGAGCGCTAGGTTACCTTACACGCCTCCTCAAGCCCAATTGGCTCTTAGGACTCTCTCTGATTCTACAGATGAAGTGTTGATGCTACATGAGTCCTATGTTCCCTCCAAGAGCACAAAATCCCGTTTCTTTAACAGGCTGACCACAGAATTCTCCTTTCTGAGAATCTTTTGTCATTGGAGCCCAAGCTGAAAGCTATGCATGATTTGCTTGCAAATGACTCAAGAATCACCATTTTACTCTATCTCAGGCAGGCTTGCTCTTGGGGTCTTGGCTCTGGAGAAGTAATGGAAACTCATGGGAGGTTTTGGGTGCTATTTTTCCAACACCCTCCTTCTACAAATTTCAACTGACGGACGCCAGGGACGAGGTGGGATCCGAGCAGAGCTTTCACCCACTGAGCAGAGCCTAACAAGGGCCAAATGCAAACCCTCTTTAAACTATGTTGGAAGCCCCCTTTGTCCTGAGCCCAGGATGGAGGGTCGTACACCTCTCCTTCAACTGTCGGCAGTGGGGCCTTCCTGGCCCAGGAAGGTTGCAAGTGAAGGCCCTTCACGCAAGGGAGCGGAGCTGGATCTCCCCGGGCAGGACCTTGCCGTTTGCTCACTGGTGAGGAGAAACAAAATACAGGCTCCCCCAGGCTTTACCGGGTGGGAACTGAGAGAGAAAAGCTGGTCTGCCTTTCTGACGCACCCCAGAGTAAAATGAACCAATCAAGCATATCCTCTCTGAGCAATGGGGCAGGACTAAAGATTTCACTCCAGATCTTCTCAGAGCCAGGAGCTGGGGGGAAGTTCTTGTTTTGGGGGCGGGGCAAGAACACGGGAGAGAAAGCAAACACGAATCAACAGTGGCTTAAAGTGATGAGCCCAGGAACCGCTTGTGCTCTGTGACACGTGAGGCAGGGAATGCAAGGTTAGTCCCTCCCTGCTGAACCCCGACACGAAGCAGAGTCCTGACCCCATCTCACCCCCAGCCATGAAGTTCCCTTAGAGGAGCCTCTTGGAATGTGAATGGTGGGGCCCGAACCTCTCTTCTCCACAGCAGGGAGAGGAAGTAGGCCAGGTACCAGAGGGTCTGAGGCAGTGTCCTGTGCAGGCAAGATTCCAGATGGTTCTACCGTGGTAACACCCCTGTTATGCACCATTACGAAGGCCATTAAAATCATATTCCTGATACACAGGCAAAGTCTTCCAAACTCAGAAATAAGGCACAAAAGATGACCTCATTACCTTTCAGTATCAGGCTGAATGATTTTCTAATGAGCTTGTCTGAAGGTCAACTCTCAGGGAACATATACCAGTTTGATTAACAGCTCATTGTGGACAGGTTACCTGAGGAAAACTGATGAGGTATAATGACTGATCCATTAAACAAGATGACCCTGAAGGGTAGAGTTTAATTGCTCTCTATAGGAATAGTAACCGGTTTTGTGTCTAAAACACCAAAAAGCCCTTTTTCAGCTTCCCTCTCCCCAATGACTAGATGTCTCCTATCCACACAGACTCTTTGTTACCCACTGTTTTTTTCCATCTGTGAGTTCAAAACAACTCTCCTATGGGATTGCTATCTATTTGTATTAGAATTATGATTTTAACTACTTAAGAATTCTCCTTAATCAAGGATCTGTAATAATTTCTCAAGACGCTTAAGATATAATATTAATTTACGAATCTCTCCGTAGAACTAAACGCAATCTCTTTTTTGTTGAGACATATTTATCCATCTCTGTATCCAATTCTTTATGCATCTGTCCATAGTTGGCCCATTCATAACTACCTATTAGAGAACGTAGCATCTGATGTCAAACTGTTGGGTTCAGGAAGCTGCTGCTGAGTCCAGTCTAGGTTCTGCTCCTTTCTAATCCCATGGCTTTGGGTAAGACATATATGTTAAAAGGTGTGTTTGCTCATTTGAAAATGGGAGTATCCGGGGGCTGCGGAGGAAGGTAAAAGAGAATGTACCTATAAAGCACTTGGAGTAGTGCCTGCTTCCTATCCCAAATCAGTATGAATTTTCATTAATATCTATAAATCCAGAGATAAATATGTCGTAAAAATGGGGAGGAAGTTTGACAAAAAATAAACAAGGGTTATCTTGGGACTAGTGGTGTCAGCTCTTGACAAGGACTTGGAAATCACCTTCCTGTCCTTATAACAAGAAAATGGTGGACAAACAGGAAAGGAATCACCGACCTTGGACCCATCGGAGGACTGAGGTTGCAAAAGGCAGACTGCCACCTAGATCTGGAGAAACAGGAGCATCCTGGGGCTGAAGGTGAGCTCAGCTTCTCTGGACCAGAAGCTGCTGGAACAGTAAACTGATAGGACCCTTAAGTGGGAATTTTGATGACTTGCTAGAGGCTGCGTATATGCTACCAGGAGAGAGAGAAACTTTTGGAGGCTGCGGGCTTGGGGGCCTGTCACACTTTTGTGGGTTTTAGCTGCAGAACTCCACAGGTTCTCACAGTGAAGATCTGAGAAAGATCTCCTCTTGGATCTGGGAGGGAGAAGGGAAGAGTAATCACTGTGAAATATGCTCAGACATTTCTTAATAAAGGCATCCTCCCCAAGGAAAAAGCCTTTGCCAGAGCTTCTGAAACATTATCGCAACTGTGGGAAATGAATTCCTCCCCAACTCAAGTCCCCGTTAGCTTTCTCGTCTCACATCCAAGGCGGGAAGAAAACATCGACACCACGGGTCAGGGCTTCACAGGAATAGATCGAGAATGTCCCAGCCAGGGAAGGGAGTCAGGGGCAGGGGAAAAGCCACACCACTAGAGTGATAAGTGCAAGGGTCCACTAAGACACAGGCCCATTGGGAGACTGGGATTCGATCCTAAAATTATAGAATGCTCCTCCTCCCCACATCAATAGGCCCCCAGGATAATAACAGTGGATGACAGAGGGAAGAGCTGAAGACACAAGCTGTCTGAGGAGGATGCTTAGGGAAGCCCAAGGTCAAGAGGGGAGACAGAGGGAGAGAAAGAAACAAAAAACGGAAAACAGTTACAAATATGGCACATGTTAATCCAACTCTATGAATAATTACTTAACTTTTTTCACAATTTTTGTAACTGATTTTATAAATTTTTGTGCTTCTATCCCATTTCTGACAGTTGCAAATTTTTTTTTCCTCTAGGAAGTTTCCTCTGTCCCCTCTCACAGTGACTTTTCCTCTCCTTTTTGCGATATAGTTATATTTGATGAAGAAAAATAAATACATATGTTTGCTGACCTGGTAAAAACAAAAGCCATGATCCCCAACCACTTAAGCCAGGGGTCTAGAGTCAATCAGTGCTGCATGTAGATTCTATAGGGAAATGAGGAAGGGACCTCAGGCGATCCAGGAGAATAGCAGAGGCAAAACTCTTGCCAAAGACTCCATGAGGTAGCATCTGGGGAAGTGATATATACACCTATGCCAAGATGGGTAACACACACTTTCTCATCATTTATTCATCAATAATCACTTTAAACGTGAATGGCCTAACTAGATCAATTAAAGGATGGATTGTTAGAATGGATTAAAAAAAACAACAACAACAAACCAAGACCTAGCTATAGGCTGTCTACCAGAAACCCAATTTAAATACAAAAATTAGGGCTAAAAGTAACAGGTGGAGAAAGATAGCCTATGCTATCACTAATCAGAAGAAAGCTGGATTTGCTCTGTTCATTTCAGATACATTTCCTGACTTCAGGGCCAGAAAATTATCAGGGATAGAGGAGGGCATTTCATACTGAAAAGGAGTGAATTCTTAAGAAGGCATAAGCCTAAGAACAAACTATGCACCTAACAGCAGAGCATCAGAGTATGTGAGGACCATCTCCGGTTGATGTGCTTTGAGTCATTTTATTTTATTTCCAGAAACTCTCCAGCAAATCTGCGTTAGTTAAAAAAAGCAAACCTCACTACTTCTGCATGTTGCTTTGCTGCCCCTCCCGCGATGGAAAGTGCAGGACGGCTGGAATAGCTGTGGCGACAGCAGCCCAGGAGGTCAGACGTCCCTTTGAAGATATTTCAAGAGCTAGTCTTTTGCACTTACAAGTTCACCTTGTCTGGGAGGAGAAAGCAGGAGTTCATCCTGAGCAGATGGCCTCCCCCGGGGTGCTCCCTGCCGCAGAAATCTTGGAATATCATCGTTTAAAAACCAATTTTCCATCGCAGGCTTCCCTGTCAATTCAAGACCAAGCCCTCATGAGAAGTTTCAGGGAAGCATTTGAGCACCACCCAGCACGCTCAAGCGGAACCACAGAGTGAGGAGTGGACGCCCGGAAACGCGTCTCCTGCATGCACTTGACCTTTAGAAGGACTTAACTTTAACGCAAGGACAGCAGCCAGTCTGTAGGTGCAGGAGGAGTTGCATGGCTGGGGGCTGGGCCGCCCTGCTCCTTGCTGCCTGATCCGGGGAGTCAGATGGTGCTAATTAAACAGCACAACTGTTTCCGGGGGCGTTTATAATTCCGGAGAAGTCTGACACTTTGAGCTGGGATACCAAATCCCAGCTCCGGTGAAAAACAACCAACCCTTGTCCTCTGAAAAAGCTATCCAATGTCCTGTCTTACTAAATGAAAAAACTGGATTTTTAAATTTGGGGTCATATACCTTATATACTAAAATTATGGTAAATAGGAAAACGAGAAATAAACATATGAGGTTAAGATAGGTTTCTGGCCAGCTGAGAGTTAATCAAAAGATGTTTTGTCTTAGTTCATGCTGAGAAACAAAGTATTCCTGCTTTTTTCGCGCAACTTAGCTTGCCTCCAATCTGTTTTTTAGTTACTGTGGAATTAAGTCGTTGCAGTCAGTGATTTTCCATTTTGGTTGCCACGCTACATATACCTTTCTCAGCACACATCTCCATCAATGAGAATGGAAGAGTTAAATGAATACCCACTAATCCCAGGATTTATCATAAATTTTAAAAATCCCTTATATCAATGTATTTAGTTATAATCCCACTTTATCCCAAAAGTAGATTGCAAGTATTTCCAAATCAGTAAGGGCTCTACTATGACGGATACAGCCTTTTCATCCAAACACGTCCAGCAGCCTTAGCTGAGACCATACATTCACCCTCTGTGCATATTTAAGCCGCTGCAGCAGCTCTGCACACAGACTCCAGGCACGTACGGAGGCTGCCAAGACCCTGCCCCCTCCCTCCACTTACACAGGGGCGCACACCTCACAAAGCTTCTCTTCTTGTCCATACCTACCTGCTGTAAATGCATCATCTCATCTGGTTTCAAGCTTCGGTCCTCAAAGGGTTTAAAATCATTCCTTCACTTACAAACGCCCAGCAGGCAGCCTCTGTGTGCCAGACGATGCTGTAGGCACCAAAGATGCAGTGACTATGACTCTGTAGGTCTCCGCTTTGTGGGACTTCCATTCTACCCAGAGAAGGTGGGTGATAATCCATTAAATGAATGACTAAAAGACCACTGGTGACATGATGAGCACTAAAAGGGAATCATGCAAGGGCGGGACAAAGAAACGGGATGGGACAGGTAATGCTGCCTCGAGGAAGATGCTCAGAGGAGATGCTTATGCAAAAGGGAAGGAAGCACTGAGCCGAGGATGCTGAGAAGCCCGTCATGCGAGGACGGGGAGAAAGAAGGAGAAAGTGTGAGCGAGGAGCTGTGTGCATAGCAGGCTTAGCTGTGTGAGGACCTATAGCCCCACCACGGACAAGAGAACCATGGGGAGGGGTTTGCACATGGTTTGCATATCTCTGTTACTCAACATACAAACCATAAAGACTTTAGACAGTGTTGAGCTTGAGACACACATGGGCATGTGCGAATTGCCAGGGGAAGGTCAACTGATCGTCAACAAAAAGGCCTCCTGAGACGACATTACTTTGGCAACTGTGCAGTGAAAGGCCTGGCCTCTGGCCTCTTCTGTCTGTGGAGCTCCCTCCCCCATCACGGGCACGACCCAGGAGGAAGGGGAAGGAACTGGCCTCGACCCATGGGGGATGGGAGAGGGGGATGAATGCCTCAGCGCCCCCCCCCCTTCTATCCAAGAAAGAGTAGAGAGGGAGAGCAAGGTGGTCCTTCAGCACCATCTCCACCCTTTCCTCGCTCTGGGGAAGGGCCTCAGAATCCACGGGAGCTCCACGTGGGGTCTGAGGGTGAGAGGTTGGCATCTAGCCCCTGGCTTTCACCAGCCACCTCAGTCTCAGGGCCACCAGAGGAGAGCTGGGACAGGGAAGGGAGCTCTGGGCATTGGACCCCAACATTTGGTGGCATATGTGAGTATACACAATGGAGCCAGCCTCTCATCTGAAGAGTCCTGAAGGTGAGACACTTCCCCGTGATTGGGGCGTGAATGCGTTGTCGTGAATGCGCCTGCCGAGAAGATGTCAAGGGTCTCGGTACCTCTGTGTCTCTCGGAGAACACCAGAGGGGGCCTCAGGGGTTCCCATGGTGTCTCCCAGGGAAGCCCTGCAGCTTCAAAGGGGTAGAAGTCATAGGACTGTGTGGGAAGCTACTCAGCCAAGGCAGGGAGCCCACCCTGGAGAAGGGCCAGAGCCCTGGCTGCCATGGTGGCGCTCCAAGGAGAGGGGCACGAAGCGGGTGCTTCTCCACGAAGCCTGTGCAGGGTGGGTGCCAAACCCACCCAAGATCAACCCACTGAGGTCAAGAGCACAACTTTGGGGGTCGCAGGGCAAGAGTCACGTGAGCACAGTTAGGGCTTGGCTGCTGGGAAGCCTCGGGTTGGGGGCAGGAGGAGGGCGTGGAGAGTCATTAGAGAAGAGCTGGGTCCCGTGAACTGAGACCACCAGTCCTGATTTTGAATGGAGGGTGAGCTGCAGGTGTGGAATGCTCCAGCTGCTGGGTTTCAAACAGAAATGATAGCAACGATGACAGGAAAAGAGACCATCGCCTCACGTGTGTACCGCAGCAAGTGACTTGCCCCTGTCGCCGAGTTAAACTCCTGAGGTCCCTTTATCTAAGCGCCCACAGATCACGCTGCCGTCCCACTGGCAGAGTCCTCTTTAGACAGGCTGATACCGCAGCTCTCGGCATGTCTTTTGCACGTGTCTGCTGTTATCCTTTATGTGTGGATTTTTAATTTTACTCTCAGGGCTTGGGGAGTTGTCTGTTTTGATAGCAGCATGGACACATAGTTTGACAATTTCATGATTTCTGAAAAAAGCAGGCTGCCCCTAGCCCTTCCTGTAGGGTTGTTATGGGATTTCTGACCAATGGTGCTGCCTAGGCACCAGGGGGAACCCCGTGCTCCTTGCAGAGCTTGGCCGTGGGACAGGGCTTGCCCGGCCTGGGTTGATTACCTTACCTCTGTCTTTCTCTTTTGCAAAGTTTTAATTCAACGTGTCTATTTTACTTAGTCTGTTCTTTGAGCTTCTGGTGTTGACATTTTATTTTGTTTATATTGACCTCTTTGAAGCAGTTTTTGGTTTCTCAATTAGTTCATGGCTTTTTAAAAAAACAAATATTTATTTATTTAATTGCACTGGGTCTGAGTTGCGGCAGGTGGGCTCCTTAGTTGTGGCATACGAACTCTTAGTTGTGGCATGATGTGGATCTAGCTCCCTGACCGGGGATCGAACCCGGGCCCCCCGCTTTGGGAGCACGGAGTCTTAACCACTGCACAACCAGGGAAGTCTCAGTTCGTGGCTTTTTAATTTTACCTTCAACTTACTGTTTTAATATTTTGGCTACAGACCTCTCATCTCTGATACAAATTTGTTTGCCCTTTGCCTGTGGTTTCAGGTTTCTGGTCACCTCTTCTCTCTCGAGTTTTGCTTATTTTTGTTGTAGTTACCCACTATACCCCCATCATTTAAATTATCCATTTATCATTTAATTCATCCTATTGTTGTTTAATTATTATATAGAGATTTTGTTCTTGACTTGGGGAATTCTGGTTATGGAAGCATATGGTGTCAGGGTGACAGAGATGGGGAACTGTCATCTGGCTCTGAACAACACCAGGCCCGTTTTATCAGGAAGTCGAATGAAAATACAGAGAAAGGACCCTTGTCACATTTGCCCAGGATCCCAGAAGTGGGTCTCGTGATAGTGACTGGGCAACATTTATTCCCATGGTAGCCAGAAAAAAGCAGAATCTAAAGAATTTGGTTTTAGAATTCTGGCCTTTTGAAAATGTATAATATAAAATTCAGGGGATTCCCTGGTGGTTCAGTGGATAGGACTCCTCGCTTTCACTGCCGAGGGTGTGGGCTAGATCCCCGGTCGGGGAACTAAGATCCTGGTGAGGCCATAAAACAAACGAACACACAAAAAAACCAAACAAAATTCAGGAGGGAAAATACTGGCATGTTAGTGTCTGATCTTTGACCTTAGCAAAAAAAAGGAGGCTCCTAATTCATCAGGGATCAACACCATTTCATTCACTATTGGACTAGGTCCAATAGTACCGTTCTGGAATATTCTGTACTTTGATTCCTAACACAGGTAAAGGTCTTCAGAGATCTTGCAAACGAGCCACAATGTTGAAACGTCAGCATTTTCCAATCTGCCTACGTGAGTATTTATAACTGTTAAATGTTTTGCTACGGAGTGTGATGGCGATAAAGACGGTAAGAAAAATGATCATAACCGTAAAAGGGGAGAAAATGGAAGTGCCATGCACTCTATAGACAGAAAATGGAAAAATAAATGGGTTTGATTCTCACTTTGGCAGTTCGAGGGGAAATTTTTTGAAGTAATGAAGGGAAGTCAAATTAGATAGGATGAGAAATTGGCTCATGAATTGGAAAGCATCAGTCTGTGTCCTATGTAATATGAAATTCCAGACACCGGTTAGCATCCTCACATTGCCATCACATCATCTCAATTGAGTCTTCAAAGTTTTATTACACAAAGATGAAAAATTTTATAGGCAAAACATACTAGCAAGAAGAGCACTGGGTTATGACAAAAATAAAAACAGTTTCGGCATGGCCAGCACTGCCCTAAACATCTTCAGTTGACTGTGGTATTTCCTCCTCTCAACAGCTCTGTTGCTACAAACAAGAATATGAAACCAGAAGCTTAAGCTCCTGGTACAAGATCACACAGCTAGTCACTGGCAAAACTAGCCTCTGAACCCAGGATCTCTGCAAACAGGTGCATTGTGCTTGGCTCTGCATTTCCCGACATTCTTAGCCCAGTTCAGGCACACACCAGCTCTGCTCTCAGGTAGGGCCCCCCCTGCTGCGAGCAGGACACCGGTCGAAGTGGGGTTGAGGGCTGGACAGGCTGTCGCATCTCATGGGGCCCCTAGGAAGCAGCAATTCACAGTATCAGCTAGCGTGACATCAGTGAGGTCATTTCATTTCCTAAGTGTCCAGCTTCTTTATGTGTGGAGTGAGGAATTTTTAACCATTAAGTGATTTGGAACTAAGAGTATGCAACAAAATTACCTCCAAACCTTTAAAAACTGTACTTACTGGGGTCCTACTCTAAACCGACTGAATCAAATTTGGGTTGAGGCCTAAAATGTGGAATTTAGAAACTCCTTCTCAGACAATTTGAATTCAAACCTGTATTTTAAGAACCATACAGCATGCTGACTCCAAATTTCTTTCTGGCTCTCACATTCTAGTTTTATCTTTAGAAGATCTTTAAATATCTCTCCATTATCCAGCATTTACACTTGCGTGCTGGCAGCAAAATGCCTGCTGGCATTACATTACCAGGTATTGAATACCTTCTAAAATACAGAACAGGGACATCCCTGGTGGTGCAGTGGTTAAGAATCCACCTGCTAATGCAGGGGACACGGGTTTGAGCCCTGGTCCGGGAAGATCCCACATGCCACGGAGCAACTAAGCCCGTGAGCCACAACTACTGAGCCTGTGCTCTAGAGCCTGCCAGTCACAACTACTGAGCCCACGTGCCACAACTACTGAAGCCTGCGTGCCTAGAGCCCCTGCTGCGCAACAAGAGAAGCCACAGCAATGAGAAGCCCGCGCACCGCAACGAAGAGTAGCCCCTGCTCGCCGCGACTAGAGAAAGCCTGTGTGCAGCAATGAAGACCCAATGCAGCCAAAAATAAATAAATAAATAAATGTATTAAAAAATTTTAAAAATACAGAACAATTAGCCATCTTTACGTGGGGTGGACATGTTGAGTCACTGAGCAGAACACATAGCTAACAAGAGCCTTCTGTGTCAGGCAAGGAGGTGAAGGCACCAATGACCTAGATGCATTGTCAAGGCCGTCTGCAGCTTGTTTTCCCAGCACCATTTCAGGGACTTGGACCAGCACTACTAAGCCAATGAGTCCCTGGTGCGATGTGTCTGAACCAAAGAAATTCCAGTTCCAAAGACATTGCTGGGGAATAGGTTTCCTTTTTCTTTCTTTCTTTTTTTTTTTTTTTAACATCTTTATTGGAGTATAATTGCTTTACAATGGTGTGTTAGTTTCTGCTTTACAACAAAGTGAATCAGTTATACATATACATATGTTCCCGTATCTCCTCCCTCTTGCGTCTCCCTCCCTCCCACCCTCCGTATCCCACCCCTCTAGGTGGTCACAAAGCACCGAGCTGATCTCCCTGTGCTATGCGGCTGCTTCCCACTAGCTATCTGTTTTACGTTTGGGAGTGTGTATATGTCCATGCCACTCTCTCACTTCTCACAGCTTACCCTTCCGTTCCCCATATCCTCAAATCCAACATGTAAAAGTATGAGATTAGAACACTCCCTAACACCTTACACAAAAATAAGCTCAAAATGGATTAAAGACCTAAATGTAAGGCCAGAAACTATCAAACTCTTAGAGGAAAACATGGGCAGAACACTCTATGACATAAATCACAGCAAGATCCTTTTCGACCCACCTCCTAGAGAAATGGAAATAAAAGCAAAAATAAACAAATGGGACCTAATGAAACTTAAAAGCTTCTGCACAGCAAAGGGAAACCATAAACAAGACCAAAAGACATCCCTCGGGATGGGAGAAAATATTTGCAAACGAAGCAGCTGACAATGGGGAAGGTTTCCTCCAAGAAAAAGGATGAGGTATTTGGCCCAAGGTGATAGGGAAGCAAGATTAGGAATTCACAGAAATCATTGGGCAGAAAGTCAACTTCTTTAGACGATGTAATTGGGGATATGAACCAAGCTGTACTGGCTCTTGGAAGGGCAGAGAAGCTGCCCATGTCATCCCGACTGTGTGCACAAAATGTTTCAGGAAATGTTTGCAAATGAGATAACGTCAAACCAAAGTCATTATCCCTGAGTGCTTCACAAGTAACCATGGGCTTTGTAATAAAGAGGGAAATAAAACAAAATGAGCACAGAATCTCACCTACACACAAAAATTGGTGGAAAATATACTTCAAATAAGGGAAAATATGGTGGTAAGTTACAATTCAAATTAATACTGGATTGATTTTATTTTTCGTGTTAGGTTTTTTTCCTCCTCTGCTTCTGTAAAGGGGTCTGTGAGCGCAGGCACTGCGCCCCTTTGACATCAAAACTGGCACATGGGATGGTGTAAAGGTTACCAACTGGCACTGCAGTGAGGAAAATACATGGATGTTAGTGTAGAAATCCATGCATCATCTTCCTCCTTCACTGGTTTCCACACAACTCCCTTCATCGCCCATGAACCCAAACAGCTCAGGAAGTCTTCCCGGAGTGTCACTGATTGTGGACCTCCAATAAGCTGGGTCTGCCCCAGAAAAAGCAATCATGGCTTTAACACTCTCCGTGTAAAAAGATTATAGCCATTCCAAGGCTATGCCTAGGCGTGGACCAGCACCATCCAAGTTGGGGGACACGCTGCACCTGGAAACCTACATGCACACCTTGGAGCCCATCCAAGAGTAGCAGAGCCAGCCCCTCAATGGCCACTGGGAGCCAAGTCAGGGCAACAAGAGCCCAAGTCAGGAATCAGCGCGGCAGACAAGGAGAAAGGATGTGACCCAAGGCTGACTACGGGAGATGGGCTTGCCTGCAGGAAGCTGCAGGACATCTCTGGGGTGTGGATGCTTTTAAGAAGATGGATGTGTGTGTTCATTTCTGTGCTGCTGGGGCTCTGGTGGGATCCCACTCCAGCCTGGCACCTATGGTCAAGGTACCTCTCTTCCCAGTAGGGACACAGGGGATGGTCATACATTGTGCCCCTTTGAAAGGTTCCCAATACCTGCGTTGAACTTTCACTGTTATACTTCCCTTTGAGTCTGTGCTATGAAGCTGTTTTGCAAAGTATAAGTATCTATGCTTTGCTCTGATTTGAGGATGTGTCTTAACCCCTTTATAAGGTAATAAAATCCTTGAAGGCAATTATTTTTGTCTTATTTATCTTTTTATTAATCACCATCCCTACACAAATGATGTACTAAAAACTACTGGCTGACTAAATGTACATGATTCCCTTGAGTAGAACCCAAGGACTTGAACTCAGTTGCTAAGAGTGTCATTCCAACTGACAGGAGAACTTTTAACTCAGATTCCGGCTGGTTATGATCTTGAAGAATTCCAGGTAAAAGATTTCATTGCTCCTTAAATAGGGGTATATAGAGGTTCTAGCAGGTAGACAAAGTCCCGGGGGAAGTGTGCTATGTCTTCCTGGAGCCTAAGTGGGTTTTTTTTGCTGATGCTTTACATGAAAGCATTCTCTGTATTGTGGAACAGATAGGAATACATCATGGAGAAGGCAAAATCCCACACGTTGATTACATAAAATACAAGTCCTCACTTGGGGTAGACTGTTTACCTCCTTGACCATTAAGACAATTTGTTGAAGTGTGCAATCCCTAAAACCTAAAATATTAAAAAAAAAAAAAAAAGGCAGAAACACAAGAAACACAATCTTATCTTACAGGATGGCCAGACCTGGGCCTCAATGACTAAGCACTCAGACTCCCAGGCAAATGGATGTGGATTTGAATCCCCGCTCAGCCACTTTCTAGCTGTGTGACCTCATCAAGGTAAACAACGTAAACCTCAGTTTCTTCCTCTATTTGGTGGGGATAAATGTTTTCTTGGAGGGACTAAATGAAGTCATTCATTTGCATGAATAATTCACACAGTGAGTTTTGAGTGATAATCCTTCCGTAAATGTTGGTTATTAGTCTGTTATTATTAGGAGGTAAGATTAATACTTAGAAAGTTGAAAATAAATCGATATAAAGCAAATACCCTAAAGAAACATGCTGCTGTCACCAGAAGGCCTGTGGGAGCTCTGACGAGCCTCAGAGGAGTCAGGCTACAGGGAACAGGCGGAAGTCCGGGGGGCAGGCAGTCCAACAGTGGGAACATCACTGCTCTCCAGGCCCCCAAAAGACTGACCACCTGGACCCCGGTCCTAAGACTCTGTGTCCCCAATTGGACATTACAGCAAGAGTTCAAACACCAAAGAGCAAGACTAAGGCCCAGTAACGGTGGTGGAACAGAAGAGAAGTCTGATGCCGCAGAAGGGCCTGCTTTATCAAAATGAGACACACAACTCGTAGCCCACCAGAAGCTCAGCGGGAAATTTCTCAGAGAAAATTAAAGACAAGGATCATGTACAAGCCTTCCTCGTGCACAGAGACCGCTCACAGGAGGCCTTTGATGAATGTCACCGTTGACCGTCACAGTCATACTCGTGGCTGTATGCGAGTGGGCCGTTGCCCAGCTGGGCCCACCTCTATCCCGAGACTCTTGGGTTTTCGAATCAAAGGGAGTCTATCTCCTTGATATCTTTTGTTTCGTTTTTGCAGAAACCGATTCTCTCCCACTTTATCCTCACAAGCTGCCAGGCAAGTGTGTTCTAAGAAGGCAGGATAAGCAAGAAGTCTGCCTGGGTAATGGTCTCATCCCTATGTCCCCTAAACAGCATCCCTGTTAAGTTTTATATGATAAGAAATCTGTATCATTTTTTAAGACTTTTTATTTTTAGGGAAGTTTTAGGTTCACAGCAAAATTGAGGAAGAGGTACCGAGATTTCCCACATTCCTCTACCCCCAAGCATGCAAGTCCTCTCCAGTTATCAACATCACTCACTGGAAAGATACTTTTTTTTTTTAAACCAAAGATGAACCTACACTGACACCTCATAATCACCCGAAGTCCATAGTTTACCTTAGGGTTCATTCTTGCTTGGTGTTGTACATTTTATAGGTTTGGATATATGTATAATGATATATATCCATCATTATAATATACAGAGTCTTTTCACTGCCCTAAAAATCCTGTGTTTCACCTATTCATCTCTCCCCTGACAACCACTGATCTTTTTACTGTCTCCATACTTTTGCCTTTTCCAGAACGTCACATAGTTGGAATCATACAGTATGGAGGCTTTTCACATTTGATTTCTTTTACTTAGTCATATGCATTTAAGGTTCCTCCATGTCTTTTCATGGCTTGATAGTTCATTTCTTTTTAGTGCTGAGTAATAGTTCATTGTATGGATGGACCACAGTTTATTTATCTATTTGTCTAGTAAAGGACATCTTGGTTGCTTCTGAGTTTTGGCAACTATGAATAAAGCTGCTATGAACACCCATGTGCAGGTGTTTTTGGACCCAAGTTTTCAACTCCTTTAGGTAAATACCCAGGAGTACAACTGCTGGATCATATGATAAGAATATGTTTAGTTTTGCAAGAAACCCTTGAACTGTCTTCTAGAGTGGCCATACCATTTTGCATTTCCACCAGCTATGCATGAGAGTTCCTGTTGCTCCACAGTCTTGCCAACATTTGGTGTTGTCAGTGTTCCAAATTTTGGCCATTCTAATAGGTGTATAGTGTTTCTGTGTCATTTTTCCTTTGCAGAATTGTGCTATCTAACTTGTGCTGTCATGTGCTGGGGGTCCCACTCTGGAGCTCATCCTGGAGGATCTCATCTCTGTGGACCTGGGGCTAAGTGCAATGAGCAGAGAGGACTCGTCTTCACTTCATGCATAGATGTCCATCAGGCAGCCTTATCTGAAAGTGTATCCTGGCCGACATGAAAGCTTTTGGTGAAACTATCAAAAGGCATTCACCGATCCTTTATGGATATGAGGTATGTCGGTAAGGACTGGGGAGACCATCCCATGAACGTGTGGGCAGGTCTCCCCTGAAACGTTGCTATGTCCACATCCCAGGGTACAGGAAAAGCAACATTCCTGCTGAGCCCAAGCCCGATATTAAGTCCTTTGACCTCTCAGAGAGAAAACAAGGATGGAGAGACTATTGGCTCAAGCCTTTCTTCCTCCCCGTATCCCTCCCCATCCCCGCTTTTCAAGTTTATATAGGGAGAGGTAGGTAAAGTGAATGAAATCATCCCGAAGACCATAGCAAGAAGTTAAAGGTCGAGCAAAAGGTATGGATTTTCTCTTTGGGAGTTTTCCTTTTACTAGCTTGGCTGAATTCCCAGACCACCTCTCCTTGGCTTTTCTAAGCTCCCTTTGTCTTCTCCCCATGTGGCTGAGGTTAGAAGTTCACATGTGAGCATGCCTGACCTTTGGGTGGCCTGAGATGGACACCCAGGGCCAACAACGTCTCAGCCTCAGAATGAAATGGTTTCTCTGGCCTAATCTTTCAGGTCAAGGTTGGTTCACCATCTGCTTCACACTTTCTCAGCACAGAGACTCTGTTGGAGCTTAGCATGTGGGATCAGAGCTACAGCTAATGATACACTGATCCCGTGAGATTGACCTCTGAGTATATGCCCCCCTCAGAGACCTCTTGGGAAGGGGAGAGGTGGAATTATGGAGCTTCTGGGCCCAATGGCCCATAATCTTATAATCTCACCTCCAACCCCACAAATACCAACCCTGATCCCCTACCTCAGACAAGAATGCTCCATCCACAGCCCAGAGCAGAGGCGGGCGACTGTGGACCCCTACTCACTGTCCACTTCTTTCTAAGAACAGAATGAGGGAGGTGTCCTGGGAAGGTCCTGTTCTAAAGCTGTGAGGGTGCTTTCTTCTGAAAGCCCAAAGATTTTGTCATACAAAAGAGATATAGAATTGAGGATTGCATTTGAGTGAGGCCAAGATACATTTCAAGCTCATTTTCTGAGACTGTAAAACCCTTTTTGAGAAGCTTTGTAGGAGCTTTCCGTGTGATCGAGCTTATCTAATCCTAATTACTAGATTGTTTTCTGTTCACTTATCACCATTCTTAGCAGTTCTCAGGAGGACAAAACAAAACAGACACCCCTGGGAAGGAAATCAAACATGTCGTACTGTGCAAGGCAGCATCCATCCCCACCTCACATCAGGGATGATCTGCAGAACCTGCCCCCCAGTGGTTCCCTGGGAAAGCTGACAACCTCAGAAGACCCCCCCCCCCGGGTGTTAGAATACAGTATGGCCCACACTGAGGTCTCAACATGACCCCACTGGGAGAGCTGGATGTGCTTGTGAACACCTGACATCTCCTAGAGGTGAGGTACCCCACATCTGAACAACCCAAGAGAAGGGAGCAGCCCCATCACCTCCCAGCACTGACCCTTCATGATGTCATCATCAGGCCGGGTTGCAGGTGACTCCTTTCATTATTTATCTTTCCTCCAAAATAAAGGGTGCCAGAACTTCAAGTTTCTTTCATTAATCCGAGTAGGTAAAAAACCAGCGAGTTCCGTGAGAAATAGCTTCAGGACAATGAAACAAAGATTGACTTCCTTCAGTTCTCCATGGCACGATGGTCACCGAGTCTCCTTCAGTCCTCAACACAGGGATAAGTGATGCCTATTACTTTCCTGATAGAGTTTTGATTTGTGTCCTCATGGGTGAAAACTGGGTAAATGAATAGGAAGGCTGCCTTCCAGTCCCTCAGTAGAATAAGGCTAAATAATAGCGTGGTTCAGTCACCTTCAGATAGACTGGCAAGAAGGATGGAGTTGTCAAAATGAAGAAGGGCAGCATGCATTTATAAATTATTCTACTTTTTGCAGTTGTCCTACGTTTAGTGGTCAGCACCTCCTGAACTTGTATTTGCTCATCACCGGGGCTGAAGCCTGGAGAAAAAAGGGCCGGGGGCCGGGGGGGAAGGAAGGCCAGTAAGAGCTCACTGTTGTCCACAGCTATTTGCTGTGTTTTCTTCCTGGGTCGAATACCAACACACTTGTGTGCCGAAGAAAAGGCAGAGACTGTTTAACCAGCAGAATTAGCAGGTTTTCCTCCTGCGGTTCTCAATGAATTGCTTATTCTTGCAAAAGCCGAAACATGCTGCTCCAGCTTGCTTTCTAAACAAGTGCCACAAAGTCGATCCTAAGGGTGACTGCACGTGGAAACACCCCGGGGGGCTTGCTTTAAATGCAACTCCCCCGCACGGAGATTCTGATCCAGCTGGTCTCCCTGGGGCCCAGGAATCTGAATGCTGAGTAAGCACATCTGGTGACTTGAAGTGCTGGAGTCCAGTACGGCAAGTCTACTTCCCTACATTAACATTTTCGACTAGAGAAAAGGAAGCCAGTGATCATCTAACTCAGCCTCTTTGTTTTGCAGAGAAATAACATTGAATCGGAGGGATAAAACCTGGTTTGATCAGGCAAGGCTGTGACACTGTTAATGCTCAGTGTCTCTGCAGAGAATCTCTTCCCTCTGGACTGAATTTAGAATTAGGACTGTTTCTGTAAAGGCTTAGAAACAAATATCCTTGCAGGAAAAAAAAAAAAAAAAGGTTACTAGGAGTCATCTATATAGAAAGAAGCCTTTGTTTAGGAAAGATGGCTCTGAAAAAGCAAATGTTAGTGAAAGAGGCTCTATCCGAGGAAGGCCCGGGGCAAATCCGGCCCAGGGCACAAGGACCATGCTTTGTCCAGCCATCTGCAGTCTGTGTCTGAAGGCCCCTTGAAGAAGCAGGAGCTCCAATGGCGAATGGATTTTGGACTCCAAAAGAGAAACAAAACAAAAGGACTGCAGTCTGAAAGCAATTCTTGAAGAGAAAGAGCCCTATTGATGTGTATGCCTCCCAAATGGAGCTTAATTAGGCCACACACACAAATGCACTGGGGTTGGGGGGACACCCCAAAATCCAATTCCTGTCTTTATTTCTAGATCGAGGAGGAAGGCTGAGTTACTTGAGGCTGCCTCATTGGCACTACAAGGACACGCAGATATTAGGACAACAAAGATGGTGCCCTTGGATGACTCGTAATGACATGTAAACACATAACTGAACAACTCTGGTCCTTGTACCCGCCCTTCACCCCAATTCTTATTGAACCACAGGTTCCAGACCTGGAACAGACCTTTCTCTTTTTTTGTTTTTTTTTTGACTTCGCTGTGTGGCTTATGGGATCTTAGTTTCCCCACCAGGGATTGAACCTGGGCCGTCAGCACTGAAAGCACGGAGTCCTAACCACTGGACCTCCAGACAATTCCTGGAACAGACCTTTCTAAGCTCCTCATCCATGGGCCAGTCAGGTAGTGATATACGGGTTGTGGGCTCAATGTGGACTGATGGAGACCTAACTGAAGGGGAATAAAATTATTTCCATAATTTGGGGCCTTTACACTTCCATTCCACTGAAACTGTACCTTGAACCAGGGGCCCTTGAAGTATTCTTAGCAAAGTGAAAGAGGACAGAGTAGGGCTTCCCACAGTTTGAATGGTTTGTGGACCGACTGAAATCTTTGGGTTCACCGCTTTAATCACTTAAAAATATCTGCAGTTCACTCATCCATGGATTTCTAACCCCAGGTCCCATTATACAGAGTTGACAAAGTTGAGGTCCAGTGATTTCACTGCAGGTAGTTAGTGGCAGAGCTGGACAGGACCCAGGTGTCCAACCTGCATCTTTCCCCATCAACGTGCACTCTTGATGCTGCATTTTCTGTCAATGTTAATTTCAGAACTGGTAGATCTTTCCTGAGTAAACCATGGCATCTCATCTTCCCCATGTTTGTATGGAATTTTCTGGAAGATTTTTATATACCTCTGTAGCAAACACACCTCCATGTGACCGCCCCCTCCAATGTGTCATGACCTATGTAATCCCCTCCCCCTGATTGTGGATGCAACCTGTGACTTGCTTCTGGAGTAGGTTATGTTATATGAAATACTCACTCCCATGGTTATGTTACGATATATGAGACTCCTTCACAGTCAACTAGAGTAAAAGGTTCTCCTGTTGGTCTAAAGAAGTAAGCTGCCAGGCTGTGAGAGGGCCAAGTGGCAAGGAACTGCTGCAGCGTCTTGGAGCTGGTGCTGAGAGCAGCCCAGTTAATGGCCAGCTAGAAAACAGGACATCAGTCATGCATCCACAAGGACTGCATTCTGCCCACAACCACGTGAGCTTGGAGAGCACTCCCAGATCCTAAGAGGGGTGCAGCCTTTGAGACCCTTAATAGAGGACCCAGTTACGTCCTGTCCAGTTGCCTGACCTACAGGAACTGGGAGAGAATAAAGGTACAGTTGACTCTCATTATTCACGATGGCTGTGTTCTATGACGTCACCATGAGAAATGAACTCGTGCTGTTGCTCCGGAGAAACACAGGTGTAAGTTCTTGACAGACTCTTGTCACACCATTTTCATCAGCTGATCAACAGCATAACCTTTTCTTATGTGTGTTTCTGTTTAATATACGTGTTGACTCCTTAACATTGAATCCACAGCCAACAGCACAATAACTCAGGCCTGAGCAAAACTTGTCTAACACATATGTTTTCTCCACAAGGCACATCACAGCCTTCTTGTGCTCAGGACACTAGACAGCACTCCTGCACTCTGCTTGGGACCATTTTAAACAACGAAATTACCAACGAAAAGCACACACAAAAAACCCCATGACATTAAACAGACCACAGAAAGGACTCTTGTTTGCAGTGTGAGAGCTGAAAAAGAAAGCAAAGCATTGCCCCCTTTCACCTCCGCTGGGAACGTGTGCAGCGACTCAAATTTTTCCCACTCTGCAAATGTTTGCAAATGAGTGTGAAAGCACAGTGATGATTGATTTTTCGAGGTTCCAAATAAATTTCATTTGATCTGTGTCAAAATTTAGCAGATAATGAACCTGCAAGTAATGAGGATAGACTGTAGGTTTAAGGTGCAAAGTTTACGGTAATTTGTTATGTGGCAACCGCTAACTAATTCAGTCTCTAACTTCAGTATAACACATTCCCAACTTCCTTTACCGTTCACCATACCCTGAATGTGACTCTTGTTCTATCTGAGGATATTACATAAATCCTCTTCTTCTGACATAACCTTTCAGTGGTGTGTTTTATGAACCATTCCCAGAACCTCTCAGCATTAGAAAAGTACCAGGTGTTGGAAGGCTTTGCTGTAATTCATTAATATATAGTCTCCATAACAGACACATCTCATTGCCTCAGCCTGGCTTACATATTAGGCCAAACCTTTATTCTTAAAATTAAATGGTTCTAACCTTCTTCTTATTCTGTAAGAAGATTTCTTTTTTTTTTTCCTTTTCCAGGAATCCCACCCCCTCCTTCAGGGATCAAAGAATTCAAGAGCTCAGTCACCATCCATGGATCAGTCATGCACCAGTCAAGTTCACAAGGGTGGAGAGAAAATCAGGAAAGCTGTCCTGTTATCTGGCCACCCCAGCCCTTGGCTGTTGCTGTGTGGCCTGCTGTGTGGTTCTTAAAGTCCCAGCTCCCTGGCCACCGGCGTCTTCTCCTTTGTTCCTTACCATGTTTTTGCAGGAAGCTGGATTTACACCTTAATAAGACTGAAGCAGGGCCTCCCTTCTCCCACAACTGGCCCCTCAGTGCAGACACACCTGCCACTGGACAGGACCTACAATACCTGGCAGGCCACATGCCCTGCCTTGTTATGCAGAACTGCAGCTCAGGGACCCCCGATGCCATACCTATAGCCCAGCCTCCACTCCCTTGCCAGTAACTCAGCTGGTTGGGTTGACTCACGTGCATAGAGCCATTGCTTCAGCTCAGGCTCGTAGGGAGGAACAGGGAGGCTGCTCCAAAGTGCTTTCTAATCTCAATTCAGCTCTGTCTCTGAGACCCCCATCTAACTCTCCTAATACATACCACCCCCTCCTCACCTGCCCCATTTCAATCAATCCTCCAACCCAGTTGCGCAAATCCCAATGATGAAAAAGGTTCTTGGGGCAGGATAGACATTTCTACGATGGGTGGCACCGTGGCAACAGAAAGGTGAAAAGGTTACCTTTAGAAAAGAGGAAGAACCGTCAGATTGTCCACACACAATTATTGTAGCAGTGTCTCCCCATCCCAAGGGCTAAGATTGCTTTCGTTGTTTCCCCCTATTGCTATGTTAATAATTATCATCTGCTTCAATACAGCAAAATAGAAGGAGAATTAATGACCCATTTCATGGTAAGTACTCACTGCATCTTGGCACAAGCTTACAGGGTAGCCTCAAAAAATAAATTACACAGGCCTGCTATATGCTTGCAGAATGTAGGGAAGATCCAATAAAGCCATAATTTTCCCTTCTTTTAAGCCTCTGCACAAAATATGTAGCTTTCCACTTCAGTTGATTTCCCCGGGGTTTCATACTGGTGGTGACTGATTTTTTTGCTTTTATCATTATCAATCGATGCTATGTTCTCAGATCACTGAACATGAATGATGTTCCAATTCCATTTACAGAAAGCTGTAAAAAGTTAAATTTGGAGAATGAGGGACAATACATAAAAAGCATTCTGAGGCATGTTGGCACTTTTGCCTAAAAAATGAAGATAATTATAATAAATTATAACAGTTCTGCTTAAGATTTCATTACGGTATAACTTTGAGATTCCTTCTTTCAGAATTTGATAACTGAAATGAATCTTAAAGCAATAAAAGGAATCAGAGAATAAAAACAGAAGAAAATCGTTGACATAAAAAATATATAACCATGGGATCCTTCAGGAAAAAAAGAAGAATAGCACAAATCCATGTACCAGTGATAACTGTCAACCCAATCATTAACCCATTTGCATGACTTTAAGATACATCACCTGCTTGTAATATTCCACCTGGCTTCCTGCTCCAGAATTCTTCCTCTCTCCATGGATGAAGCAATTTGACATTATTCTCATTTGACTCTTTACCCTAGACTTCTCCTTAATGGCTATCTTCCGAACTATATTAAGAACTGTCACACATGGCATTCTAAAAATTATCTGAGCCACTCATGAAAATCAAAAGATAAAGTAGCACTCTCCAAAATATTTCCTTAGTATTTTATTTATACTTCACCTTTTCCCAAAAAGTGTTTGGGACATCTCACTATTATACATATAGTGAAATACATTTGTTTAAGTAAGGGAAGCAAACAGTGTGAATAATGGGAAAAAAAGGATAAAAAAGTAAGACAAAGTCTGTGTACCTGTATTAGTCAGCAAGTGTTGCAAAACTGCTGTGTAATGAACAATGACAGAATCTCAGTGGCATGCACCTAAAAACATCTTTCTCGCTCAGTTTACGAGTCAGCTAGGGGCTGCTCTTACTTCAGGCTCCTGTGGTTCTGCTCCAGGAGACTCCCATCCTCCTTCTGGGACCCAGGGCCATTTGGGGCACATTCTCCTGTTTGCTATGACTAAAGCACAGGAAGGCAAATGGAAATGTGCAATGCCTCTTAAGGCCTAGGCTCAGAACTGGCAATTATCACTTTCAGTTTCCAAATCTTACAGTCTTGCATGAGTTCTCTTCATGGGTAAACTCTGAACCAAAACTGCACAAGGAAAGGGATTCTGGGAAATGTAGTTTCCAGCCTTAGACCCATATGGCAGTGGTAGGGATGTAGTGGTGGTGATGGTGACAATGTGGAGGTGGTGATGGTGATGGGGGTAGTGGTGGTAGTGATGCTGCTGGTGGTGCTGGTGGTGCTGGTGGTGGTGCTGGTGGTGCTGGTGGTGATAATGATGGTGGTGGTGATGGGGGTAGTGGTGGTGGTGATGCTGGTGGTGGTGGTGATAATAATGGTGGTGGTGATGGGGGTAGTGGTGGTGGTGGTGCTGGTGGTGGTGATGCTGGTGGTGATAATAATGGTGGTGGTGATGGGGGTAGTGGTGGTGGTGGTGCTGGTGGTGGTGGTGGTGGTGGTGGTGGTGGTGGTAAGCTGACAGTAGATAATCTGGCATGATAAGAGAAGTGTTCAATCCCTGAGCACCTTTCTAGAGACAGGCTAAAAATTTACCTTTGCAATTTTCAGAAATCCATGCAAAGGGGAAAGGATCAGCTCCATGATCAAAGAGGCCATAAGATGTGCCTTAGGGTGAAGTCGTTTATAATTCATTGTGGAGCAAGCCCTTCCATCTGATGTTTTATAACCTTCATCAGTTTTGAGTCACTCCTACACTTTATCTCATAATTCCACTGTTCTCTCTTTCCATGACCCTTATGTCCTATCATTTCTCTCTTATTTTCCATCTCTCTATTCTTTGGGAGAGATTTCCCTGACATTATTTTTTTAGTCCCTAAAGGGTGTTCTTGTTTTGCAATTTTTTCTTTTTCACGTCATCTTGTTCTTGGAGTATGAACTCAAAATTTAAATCTCCTTATTAATTGGAGGATTGTTCTTAGTTTTCATTTTGTAACCTGAATTACCCTGTTTCTTCTGGGATCTATTTTTTTCTTCCTTTGCCCAGGCCTTTCTCAGTTGAGAGTCTAGATCTCCTTATCTTCTGGTGAATCTTGGTTCTCTGTTTAAGCTTGTGAAAAAAGCTGGGTCTCTGGTATTGGTTCTCTCTGCTGATGGTCTGTGTGGTTACGGTATCAATTATTTTAGAAATCAGACTGAAGGATTTTTGCCTGGGTATTTACAGGTCGCCTATTCTATGAAAGGGGGAGTAGGGGTGCTAAGTAAACCTCTCAGAACATCAATAACCCCGCTGCACCCCCCTTACCATGCTCCAGGGAGTGTCTTTTCATCAGTCAGTGCATTTCCACCTGACAAGTAGTATCTGACTCTCCATCAAATAATCCATAACGTCTTGATTTGCCTTTGGCAACTTCATATAGTCAGATTCCTTCTCTAATAATAGAGCTAAATGGACTACAAATTAACATAGCCTTACAGTATTTTTAATATTTGCAAAAGCTGCTTCCCCCCATCATACTTCCACTTCCAAATATATAAAATTTATCCTGATCACTTGATTCTTCCAAATTAACTTTGGAATTATTTTGGCGAGTTTCTCCAAACATATGATAGAGACTTGGTTTGGAATTATTTTAATGATGTAAAGTTTTGGGAAATTCTGTCATCAAAACAGTCTTATCCAGGACATGTTATATAACATAGTGTTATTGTACATTTCTTGGTAAGAGTAATAATAATGTTTATATTAATAACTATTCTATTTTCTTAGTGGTTATAGAGACTATAAAGACTTGATTTTTATTTATTACTTTCCTATTTAGCCACTGAATTCTATCAACAATCTACATATTACTTTGATAATCTGAGAGTGTTTGTATATCATCATATTGGCTGTAAATAATTATACTTTCATCTTCTTCATAACGAATGTATGTTCTTTATTGCTATCTTATGTCCAGAGCCTCTAAAATAACATTGTAATATAATGGTGGTAATAGAGGTTCTCATTTCTCATTTTGTTTTGCTGTGATTTCTCATTATTCCTTGATTACTCTTGGCAGACACGTTTATTGCCTTTGCAAGTAAATCACTTTTTGTTTTACTTATTAATCCCACCACTTTTCTAATTTATTAATTTCTGCTTTTATCGAATTCATGTTCTTTCTAATTCCCTGGAATAAATGATTATTTATATATTTATTTTCTTTTTTATTTGGTAATGAAATATTTTAGTTTTAAAAATCAACCTCTCCAGATACTTCTGACAGCCTTAGTACTGTCCTTATTTTTATGATTTTCTAAATAATCTGAAATAATATTTGGTGGCATACTCATTATTTGTGAGTACGTTTACTTTATTTGTAATATCTAAGTAATTATTCTTTCTTAGTATGATAAATTTTGAATTTTAGAAGACTGTCAGCAAATAATTTTTGCTTTGGGGTGTTTATAAAGCCAAGTTTATGCTCACTTTTGTAAATGTTTCATGAACACTTGAAAGTAAATAGTCCCATAGATGTGAGCTTGATCTTTACATTTAAGTCCTACTATTATCACTGGGATAGGCTGAGTAATGGCTCCCAAAGATATTCATATCCTAATCCCTGGAACCTGAGAATATTACTTTATATGACAAAAGAGATTTTGCAAGTGTGATTAAGTTAAGAATCTCAAGATGGGGATATTATCTTGAATTGTCTAGGTAGGCCTTAACTGCAATCACAGTATCGTTATAAGAGGGAGACAGAAAGAGATTCAAAACAGAAGAGGAAGGCAAAGTGATAAGTGAAGAAGGATGCTGTGCTGCTGGCTTTGGGGATGGAGGAAAGGGCCACAAGCCTAGGGAAGCAGCTCCAGAGCTGGAACAGGCAAGGAATCAGATTTTTCTCCCGGGGCCTCCAGAGAGAGTGCAGTTCTCCTGACACTTTAATGTCAGCAGTGAACCTGATTACCGCCTCTGACCTCCAGAACTGTGAGAGAGTAAATGTGTGCTCTTTTTTTTTTTGGTACGCAGGTCTCTCAGTGTTGTGGCCTCTCCCGTTGCGGAGCACAGGCTCCGGACGCACAGGCTCAGCGGCCATGGCTCACGGGCCCAGCCGCTCCGCGGCATGTGGGATCTTCCCGGACGGGGCCACAAACCCATGTCCCCCGCATCGGCAGGCGGACTCTCAACCACTGCGCCACCAGGGAAGCCCAAATGTGTGCTCTTTTAAAGCACCAAGTCTGCGGAAATTTCTTAACAGCAGCCACAGGCAATGAATACAATCATATAACTTTATTTCCTTTCCATTGACCTGTCATAGGGTGATGGTATTGATAATTCTCCCCAATGATTGTATTTGTGACCATTGCTTCTTGACTTTTAAAGTATTCATTTACAAATGCCAATACTATGTTTATCAGTACATGAAGGCTAATGACTGTTGCCAGTATTATCACCTTTCACAACATAACATGACTTATTGGAAATCTAAGGCTTCTTGATTAATGTCATATTTTCTTATATAAATGTTTTTAAATAGAAGTATAATTGGCTTACAATATTAAAGGAGTTTCAGGCGTGCAACATAGTGATTCAATATTCTTATACATTACAAATGATCACCACTATGTCTAGTTACCATCTGTTACTATACAATCATTACAACGTTATTGACTGTAGTCCCCATGTTGTACATTACATCCCTGTGACTTATTTATTTTATAACTGGAAGTTTGTACCTCTTAATCTCCCTCATCCATTTCACTCCTCCCCCCCCACTCCTCCCCTCTGGCAACCACTTGCTTGTTCTCTGTATCTATGAGTGTGTTCTGTTTTGTTATGTTTGTTCATTTGTTTTGTTTTTTAGATGCCACATATAGGTGAGATCATACAATATTTGTCTTTCTTGGTCTGACTTATTTCACTTAGCATAATACCCTCTAGATCCATCCATGTTGTCGAAAATGGCAAGATTTCATTCCTTTTTTATGGCTGAGTAGTATTCCATTGTGCATTGTGTGTGTGTATCTGTGTGTATATATATATGTGTGTGTGTGTATGTATGTATGTATACCATATCTTCTTTATCCAGTCATCTAGCAATGAGCACATGGGTTGCTGCCATATCTTGGCTACTGTAAGTAATGCTGCAATGAACATAGAGGTGAATATATCTCTTCGAATTAGTGTTTTTATTTTCTTGATGTTGAAATTGTCATCCTTCCTTTCTGCTATGTAAGCTAGCCTCACTCTCTCTTTGCCTTGTCCTTTATTTTAAATTGCAAAAGAGCTCTCCTTCATGTCTATCTCTTGCATCATGTAGTCAATTTTTGCTTCCTGTCACAAGATTTTTCTTTGAAGCAGTAGAGTTAAAACTTTCAATATTTATTATCATAACTGAAATCTTTGACCCTATGTCTCTCACCTTGCTTTGTTATGCTTTCTGCTTTAGTGCAGCTTCCTTTTTCATTTTGTGTTATGTGTACCGTGTTTTTAAAAAAATTATACCAGTGGATACTTTAAATTTTTTTCAAATGTCTGTTTAAATGTATAATCCCCTAATTATCTAAGTCAAGAATAAAGCAATTACCTTGGCTCCTTCTTACATAAGACAACATTTATTAACCTTGATCTTTTCCTACGCTCTCAATTTTGCATTGCCAATCTAGACTGATATTATATTACCATTGCTAATTTTAGTAATTCAAATTAAAAACTGGGGTTTTTTCTTCTCTTTTGTGGCCATTTTTACATAACTCATTTTTTCATTCAACAAATATCTACTGAGGACCTACTATGTGCCAGGCACTGAGCAAAGAGCTGTAGTAAAGTGTGATCAGGATGCACACACCTCTGCCTGGTCCTCAGGGACCGTGGTGCTGTGCGATTTTCGTGTTCAACTACTGCAGCCCTCACCCCACCCTGCACTCTAGCCTCACTGGACTTGGTTTGGATCTTCAGAACCACCATGCCCTCTCTGGCTCCCATGATATCAGGCTTGCTCTTCACTGGGGTCAGTGTTCTTTCTTCCTGCTGTTCTTTAGCGTAAATCCTCTTCATCCACAGGTTCAAGCCAGACTTTACTTTCTCCAAGAAAAGCCATCTTGTGACCCTGGGCCAGACCTCCCACTTGTATCCTGTGTCCCTCACCAAGACACCATGTCCCCACGTCACCATGCCACCTGTCCTGCTGGTATGTGTTTGCGTGTTTATCTCCTCTGAACCTCTGGGCTGTGGGCTCCACATAAACCTCTTTGGCTTTGTTCAAAGTTTTACTTATTATCAGCATGCCTGAAACCTTGTAGCCATTCACTAAATGTTTATTAACTAACAGAGTAAATAAAGTGTTTGTTTAAAAAAATAATTGTTAAGCAACCTAAATGTCCATTGACAGATGAACAGATAAAGAAAATGTGGTACATATATACAATGGAATACTACTCAGTCATAAAAAATAATGAAATAAAGCCATTTACAGCAACATGGATGGACCTAGAAATTATCATACTAGGTGAAGTAAGCCAGACAGAGAAAGATAAATATCATATGATACCGCTTATATGTGGACTCTAAAAGAAAAAAAATACAAATGAACTTATTTCCAAAGCATAAAGAGACGCACAGGCACAGAACACAAATCTATGGTTACCAAAGGGGAAAGGGGGCTGGGGGGAGGGATAAATGAGGAGGCTGGGATTAACAGATACACACTACTATGTATAAAATAGATAGCCAGCAGGGACCTACTACATAGCACAGGGAACTATACTCGATATAATGTAATAACCTATAAGGGAAAGGCATCTAAAAAAAGAATATATATGTATAACTGAATCGCTGTGCTGTATATCTGAAACTTAGACGATATTGTAAATCAACTATACTTCAAGAAAAAAATTTTAAAAATAAAAATAGTCACTCCAAACTGCAGGTCCAGTGGGGGCCTTCATCTTCAAAGCAGTAAGATGCTTTTATTTTCAAGGTATCTTAATGCAAAGTGGAAGAGAACTTATCAGGCCTGGTCAGGTAGCTCTACGTGAACCACGAAATCTCTGTCCTCGTTTACAGGGAAGGAAGAGGAATCTGCAGGGGGTCCCTCAAATCCCTTGACTGTGACAGCACCAGAGTGAGGGCCAGCGCCTCCTGACTTAGCCCAGGACTAACACGGAAACCCTCACATGTGTCTTTCTGCCACCCTTGAGCCGCCCTTTCTCCACCCTGGTCTCCCTCCCTGTCTGTTGCATCGGTGTTTCTCTTGGTTGATGTTTTTTATCTCATGGCTTCTGTGGTCCAGAGTTAGGAGACAGTTCACACCAGGTGTGGTTAGTATTTGTTCTCTGGGACCTGAACTCACACACAAAGGACTTGGCAGGCCCCGAGTTCTGGAGCAGGTGCGTTGTGTCCCTGGGCTCCCTCCGCACGGAATGTGAGGGGAGGGAGGCAGGATGGCAGGGGCCGAGTGTACAAGGGGCTCACAGGACCAATTAGGCAGCCATCAGGCTCTGATGCTCTTTCCAGACGCTGGGAGGATTGTGTGAGCTGGGGCTGCACCCGGGATCAGTGAGAGCCTTGGGCGGGTGGAAGGGCTAGTGAAGCATCCACAGCAGTGTCCGCAGGGAAAGGGGTGTCACCTGTTCCCCAGCCACAGTGAGAGGAGTAGCCACCCTTTGCATGTTGGATGCTCTCATGTGTCCACCTTTCATAAAGCCCAGGGGCCTGGTGTGTCGATGTCAGGAAGAAAATGAACGCAACACCGCCCCCATTTGGGAGTCTCTGGATGGATAGGAAAGGCAAACCTGAATTCTCCGCCTCTCAGCATCCGGGCAGCAGGGAGGCGCAACCTCTCCGTTGTCCCAGCTGCCGCCGCAAAGCCGGCACAGAGCCTTGAGGGCGCGCCAAGCCGCTTGGCCATTCACCGCGAGGCAAACTCAGGCAGGCGATACACCTGTCTCAGTTCCTGCTTCTGGAAAGTCCAGAAAATACATCATGGGACTACCGGAGGGTTAAATAAGGTAACAACATAAGGCACCTGACACAGCAATTGCTCCTGAACTGGGGATGGCTCCCAGTCCCACCCTGTGCCACCCAGGCTGAGCCCTCGCTGACCCCAGAACACAACAGAGGCCGACGGACTTGCAGCAGATCAAAGAGATCAGCCGCAGCTAAGCTTCAATTTCTAAACCTTTTGAACAGGAAACCCGAGCCAAGAGGACGTTTGAATTGGCTCATCGCAAAAAACAATATTTGCTCGAGGTTAGCTCCTGCGTTATGAATTTTTAACCTCACGTAAATTAAACTGTAAAAATGGACAAAGGCTGAACTTCCTGTGTGCCGGGACCAAAATAGAAGCCTCCTCTGTCTCTTAAACAATTCTGATTATGTTTCCAGAACCAAACCATGCTGAGATGAATAGCGGGAATATTTATATTTAGGTCCTAAAGTATAATGTAAAAGAAAGGGAAATAGTCTATCTTTGCAGCATTGGAGTCCACTTGCAAAGACGACTCAGAGACCAGGCTGTGGGGGAGGAGGGCCAGGGTTTTGCTTCTCCACATTCATTGCTTTCCCCCAAAGCTGTTGTGGCCAGGTCCCCCCCACTGAATGATTAATAGCAAGCCCCCAGGGGACTCACTCCTTAGCAAGGTTTAAGGTGGATCCCTTTGCGAAAGCATTATACTGAGAAATATACACAGATTAAAAGATCCATCAGACAGAATCGTATAACTGCAGAGGACAATACTATAACTAAATAATGCTTCCGTTAAGTTGACAAATGCATCTTTAGCAACTCCTATGAGTTACAAACTTAGAAGAACATATAAAGAGTTTTAAAATGACATATATAAAAACAACCAAGAGATTTTTCTTTTCAATCTAGCGGAAGAGGAAGATATGAAAGCACCTGATTTACTGGAAGGCAGAAAGAAGCATGAGCTTGAAAGCTTTACAAGCAAATGTTACAGACTTCTAGAAGCAGGAAAGCCATCACCACAAAAGGTGGAGCTGGAGATGACCTTTAAAGGACAATGAAGGTTTTCATAGGAAAAAAGGAGCTGCAGAGGCCAAGAAAATTGTGGCAAGGCTAATGTGAAACTGGCAATTGTGTGTGAGGTGAAAGTATGTGATAAGAGGCTGGAAAAATAGATTGGAGGCCAGGACGGAAGCAGCTTGGGTTTCAGACTCAAGTTAGAGCCTTATGGGAAACCGGAGGCTTTTAAAGGCATTTAAAGAGAAGGTTGATATGATATCAGAAGTGTGAAGAGTCATTCAATTATTCATTTACTTCACAAATATTTACTGAGATCCTCAACGAGGGACAAAGTGGTGGGAAACGAAACTCACAGGACCCTGACCCTGTGGACCTTACAGTCTCGTGGGGTGACAAGCATTAACAAATAAACCCATAAGTTCATGTAAAACTAGAAGCAGAAGTGAGCAGTGGATGAGAAGGTACAGGGGTCGTGTCCAAGGATAGAAAGGAGCCCTGATTTATCCTGAGGTCAGACGGCTGGGGAAGAAGGCATCCATCGTGAAGAACTGACGTCACATTGAGTCCTTAGGGATCCACAGGAATTGGAGAACGGGGTATGTGTTCGGGTGGGGCTGCAACTCTAGTTGGGAACATTCCAAGTACTAAGAGTGAAGACCCTCTGGCAGACGAAGAGGTTGGAATATTCAAGAAATCAAAAGAAAAGAGACTAGCATACGTGGTGATTCTGGAGCGACGGGGGCGTCTGCAGGACCCTGCAGGGCACACGGAGGTTTTAAATAAGTGCAACAGGAAGCCACTAAGTGTGTGGAAGGATAGAGTCTGGTTTGTTTTATAAGGTACTCGGGCTTTGCCTGGAGAGTGGATCACAGGGGCACAAATTCGAAAGCCATTGTCATGGTCCAAAAAGACAAGTGGGCAGTGCTGGCGGAGCGGCAGGTTTGAGACCTGCTTCAAAGGCAGAACTGACAGCCCACGTTGATGGGCTGGGTGTCGGGAGATGAAGAAGAGGAAAGAGTCAAAGTTAGCTCCATGTCCTGATTTGAGTAACAGAGAGGAAGTCGGTAACAATTCCCAGAGACGGAGCAGCCTGAAGGAATTTTAACACTTAGGGGGCAGGGGAAACAGATCAAGAAATTAGCCTGGGATTTGGGAATTCTGGAAACCTATGAGGCATCCAGTGTAAAGTTCAAGTAAACCATTCAAAATACAGAAGAGGAGCTAAGAAAACAAGTCAGTCATCTGGGAGGAGGGCAGAGAAGAGACGGCAGCTGATACAGGGCGGTTTTCCATCCTTGCTTCCTGTGTCCGGGCTGTGCCCTAGCCGGCCACACCAGAAAACCCAAAGGTGGTCACCTGCCCAGCCTATCACAAAGGTCCCCAGACACATCAACTTTAACCTGTGGACCAGGTTCTCCAGCACCTTTGCCTCCCACAGAAGGACGTAGAGCTTCAAGAAGAAAACCAGCAAGCCCTTGGTCTCACGTCCCTTTGCAGTGGGGTATCCTCCCCCAAACCTGGGCCCCAGGCAAACTCTGACTTACTTTCTGTCACTGTAGCTTAGCTGTTGCCTCTTTCACCCCTGAGTTCTTTTGACATGACTATAGTAAACTGTGATGCTTTCCTACTTTGTGTGTGTGTGTGTGTGTGTGTGTGTGTGTGTGTATTGGTTGCACTGGGTCTTCGTTGCTATGGGCGGGCTCTCTCGTCGCGGTGAGTGGGGGCTACTCTTCGTTGCGGTGCGTGGGCTTCTCACTGCGGTGGCTTCTCTCGTTGCAGAACACGGGCTCTAGGCGTGCGGGCTTCAGAAGCTGCAGCACGCGGGCTCGATAGTTGCAGCACGTGGGCTCTAGAGCACACGGGCCTCAGTAGTTGCGGTGCATGGGCTCAGTAGCTGTGGCTTCTGGGCTTAGTTGCTCCGTGACATGTGGGATCTTCCCGGACCAGGGATAGAAACTTTGTCCCCTGCATTGGCAGGCGGATTCTCAACCACTGTGCTACCAGGGAAGTCCGATGGTTTCCCTACTTGATGTTATGACAAGTTCTAGACTCATCCTGCATTTTTCTAGCCCCTGAATCTGTTTGGATTACCAGGATTTACCACAGTTTATTCCACTGGTCACCTATTCAAGAAATTTATGATTTCTAGTCTTCTTTTATTGCTAACAGGATTACAATCGTTTCTCTCTCATCTGTCTTTTTGTATTTTTGCCAGCAAAACATATTTTTGAGCGTACTTAGTACACTCCAGGCCTTAATGATACAGCAGTGAAAAAAAAAAAAAAAAAAAAAAAAGAACCCAAATCCCTGCCGCCAGTGAGCTGACAATCCATGGGGGAAGAAAGGCAACCAGTAATGATGGAATCTCCTGGGATGTGGTAAGGGCGATGGGAAAAGCAAGGCAGCGTAGAGGAGAACGGAGAGTGCGGGATGGGAGGTTTCTAGTGTCCACAGGCCTCTGTGTCAGCTGAGGTAAGGCGTCTCAGATAATATGACAATTCAGAGAAACCAGGAGGAAGTGAGGGGGTGAGCCTCAAAGGCAGGTGGGGAAAGAGCATTCCAGGAAGGGGGAACAGCAACTGCAAAGCGGAGCACACCTGGCAAAGGAAAACCAAGAGGCCGGCGAGGCTGGGACACGGTGAGTGAGGGCGTACGTGGCAGGAGATGAGGCCAGAGGCGTGGCTGTGGACAGACCACGAGGAAAGTGGGGGAGGTACGGTACATTCCAGAATGCGGCACAGCTGACACAGGACGGTAGGGACTCCTCGAGGGCCACGGCGCCCAGAGACAAGCGCTTTGCCTATAGCACCCCCGGCCAGCCGCCTAGTGCCTTTTGTGACACTTGCCCTGCCTGTTCCTCAGAGCTCAGGGGTGGGAGAGCTCCTGCCGCCTGGAATGTCAGGAAAGCCGCTGTGGGAACACAGAGGACACCCTACGGCAGCGGGGAGTAACTAGGGACTCATCCCCACCTGCGCCCCGAAGCTGTCTGCTCGTTCAGCGCCGGCCTTGCCTTGCACCCCTCGAGAGTCTCCCACTGGCTTGCTGACCTGGCTGCAGTACTTCCCCAGCTCACACTTGCTATATTCCCTTAGGTGATTAAAAGAAATTCCCCGCCAGCTCCACGTGCTGCAGCCCTGGGTGAGAGGCGCCCCTCCCGCCTCACTCCCAGGCCTCCCCACTGGGCTGCGAGACCCTCTGCCACCACTCACTCCCTCAGTTCACACCTGTAGGCTAGACAAGGTCATAGGTCACCAGGCACAAGCAGGAGCCCCGCTGAAGGGAGAAATTGAAATAAAGCCCCCAAAGTGGGCTCTCTGGCCTTCGAACCGTCGTGGCCTCCGTTTCCTCCTTTAAAGGGATGGGGAGAAGCCCATGTCTGTAAACAGGAGTGATCTGTGGATTAAATGTTTCCTGTTAATACACACGAGGCACTCAGAGCCGTGCTAAGACACACACCCTGTGCAGAAAAGGTGTTAGATGTTGACAATTCTTTTTCTTATCATAACCGTACTTGGAAAAGTCAGAAAACCGAACTGTGACGAAAACTTCCTAAGAGTCTGGGAACTCTGTGCCGTTCTGATGGTGTCATTTATTTCCTCCTGGGGGCATCAGTAAAATGTCCCAACAGTCCGAAGGGCTCGTGAGCGAAGCGTGAAGGAACAGCGAGGCTGGGGAGACCGTATCCGACCCCACTTCAGCAGAGAACTGCGGGGGTCAGTGAGCAGGGCTAATGCTCTCAGGAAGTTTAGTACCAGAAAGGGGGGAGCTGGGGTGATGTCAGAGGGTGACGCAGCATCAAGGGAAAGACGTACGGGCATCTTTTAAAGACGTATCCCTCACAGCAGCACCAGGATAAACAGGACTCTGGCAGGGTCTTCAATTCAAACAGAGAGACACCAGTGCAGGGGACTTTGTGATGGGGGTGAGGGAAGAGGCGAGGGCCCAGAGGGGGCTGGGGACTGACCCAGGCGTCAGCACAACAGGAAGTCACTGTCACCCTAGGCTGGAGGGACAGCAGAGGTGACAGCTGGGGCTGTGGGAAGAGAGCCTGGCGGGGCTGCCCGGTGGGACCTGAGCGGGGTGAGCGGAGCTGAGTCTGGTCGGGTCGGCTGAGTAGAGCGGAGGACGTATCCCTGGCATCTCCCCTCCCCTGATGCTCTCTGATCTTGCTCCGGGGGCTCTGAGTGGCCCACCTGCCCAGAAGCCAGAGGCAGGGGACCCTGGCCACGAGGTCCCTGTGACCCCAGCAAGTGGAGTCTTTGAGTCCAGGCCGATGCCACACTGTCAGAGGCCGTGGGCTTGCGGGCGCCGAGCTGGGGGGATGAGAAGCAGCGACCAGGACGGCCCTGGGAAGAAGGGATGGAGGGGGTGGGGCCACAGGGGTGGCGAAAGAGCTGTATCGTCCTTCGGAGGTGAAGGGGACTTGGACTTGTGTCCTCCTGTTCCCTGCACTTGGAGCAAAGCTCACGGGCCAAAGTGGGAGCAGAGAGTGGTTGCCCGGGAGGCCAGCCCACCTCCGTGAGGGGTCACCGCTGCCCACGGGGACATGCTGGCAAGGAGAGCAGAGAAGGGGGTGCTGGCCAGTGCTTGGAGCCCACCCACCCCTGGGCCCAAGAAACTGAAGCCAGAGAACAAGGTTCACACGCCCCAAAGGAGCAGGATCAGCCAGGAATCGGGTCCGGAAGATGCCAAGGACCAGGTCCCTTCTGGCTAAACTTCGCCTGTTACGGCAGGAAGTGAAGGGGGCTCTGGGTAAGTGCCCAGTGGAAGGATCCCTCCAGACCCCCCGTCGTCACCCTAAACCAAGCCCAACTTGCCCCTGGCACCACCTCCTGACCCCCCCACCAGCCACTGCTCCCTGACCGGCCCTGCCCAGCCAGATGTGACTCCCACGGGCACCCACACACTCAGATACGCTCAAACACACACCCACGTACACCCACGAACACTCGCACACGCGTCCTCACACTCACACACTCGCCCATGCATCCTCTCTCACACGTGCACACGCACACTTGCACATACACACTCTCGCACACGCATCACCCTGCACACTCGCACACACACCCTTACACTCGCACACACACCCCTGCACAACTCACCCACGCACCCCCACACACTTGCACACGCACCCTTGCACGTACACACTCTCGCACACGCATCACCCCGCACACTCGCACACACATCCTTACACTCGCCCACGCACCCCCTCACACACTTGCACACACACCCCTGCACGCACACACTCTTACACACGCATCACCCCGCACACACGCGCACACATCCTTACACTTGCACACGCGTCCACACACTGCCTTACATGCACACACTTGCACACGCATCACCCCACACACTCGCACACACATCCTTACACACGCACACGCATCCTCGCACACACTCGCCCATGCATCCTCTCACACACTTGCACACACACCCCTGCACGCACACACTCTTGCACACGCATCACCCCGCACACACATCCTTACACTTGCACACGCGTCCACACACACTGCCTTACATGCACACACTTGCACACGCATCACCCCCCACACTCGCACACACATCCTTACACACGCACACGCATCCTCGCACACACTCGCCCATGCATCCTCTCACACACTTGCACACACAACCCTGCACGCACACGCTCTTGCACACGCATCACCCCGCACACACATCCTTACACTTGCACACGCATCACCCCGCACACACATCCTTACACTTGCACACGCGTCCTCACACACTGCCTTACACGCACACACTTGCATTTGTGTGCTTGCTCCCGCAGCTTTCACACTTGCTTGCACACCCACACGCCCGCACAAATTCACATGCTTGCATTGTCAGCCCTGCACACACACCCTTCCTCTCGCTAACACACTCACTTGACAAACACTCCCGCTCCATCCTCCTGCAGTCCGCTGTCCCACGGGACACGCCCCTCCTTCAGGGCTCTGCACTGATCCCCGACCACCTTCCCCAGAAGTCCTGGGAAGACCACATCCCTCTTCTTGGAGACCTTGTCACTGCCGCAGTTTCACCTTTGTTCATGGGGTTATGGGATGAATTTCTGACCTGCCTTTTGAGCCAAGGTGAGCTGCGGAAGGACAGCCCTGCTGCTGCCACCACCCCTCGTTTCATGCCCAGCGCCCAGCACGGTGTGGGCACATGGTGTGTGACAATCATATGATGGATGGATGGATGGGTGAAGCCAGACGGGCTGGGAGGGAGGGAAAGGCCAGAGGCGAAGAGAAGTGCAGACACATAAACGGGGGGCGGTGCATGTGTGAGGTGGTGAAACTTTTGTTTTCTGCAGATCTAGCGTGGGAAGGGGAGAGGCCGGTCAGCGTTCAGCTCCCTCTAAGTGGGTGGGGGGGGGCAGCCACGTACCCTGAGGCTGCTTGTGGATGGGCACCTGCTTCCGGGGGAGGGAAAGTGGCGCCACCTGAGGGGGAGGGAGAGCCGGGAGGAAAGCTGCAGTGGGCAGCAGGGCAAGGGGCCAGGCCAGGCAAGGACCCTCTGGGGGCTTTGAGCATCCATCTCTGCTCGCCCTCCAATGTCTGCACCCCTGTCATGCAAGCCCTCCCGGAAAGTCCTCTCCACTCACTATTGAACAGCCTAATGGGCTTATACTGGTGGTAGGAGGAAGACAGAGAGACTGAGTCTCGCCGGGGGCTGGTGAGGACCAGCCTGCTTTGCGTTTCTCCACAAAGACCAGGGTGGACCTTCTAAGTAGATGGATGATGATGTCGGTTCTTAAAATCTCGTGGAAATCAGTACAAGTGTCTTCCTGGCAAATTTGGTACGTCTGTCCCTAAAATAAATTTGATCCAAAAGGAAAGTAGGCACAGCAGAATGTAAACATTTTTTTCACTGTCTTGTTATCGTACCAGTGCTTCTTCCTTTTTACCCTGGATTCTCTAGTGGTACCGCTTGTTTTGATTTTACAGATGACTGAGGATATAGACCATCGTCATCTAGCTGAAACATTGCATCTTCTACTGCAATGGTCCTCAATCATCCCTGTGCGTCGGAAGCACTGGGGGAATTTTCAAAACCTGCAGGTGCCCGGCTTCATCCCCGGAGATTCAGGATCGATTCATCTGGGCTGGGGCAGCTGTGCTTTTAAAAAGCTCGCACGTCCCAGGTGCTTCGAATGTGCAGGCAAGGCTGAAAACTGGTGTCTAAGCTGATGTCATTTTGACACCGACCAGGGTTCTTGGCCTTCCGCAATCAATAGACATTGACTAGAGGCCAGACAAGAAATGCAGGCGAGGCTTTATTGGGGCCCCTTTTACAGCACGGGGAGCGAGAACAAACAACAGGTTCCCTGCTCGCCCACTCCAGGAGGCTGGGGCGGGGCGAGCTTGTTCCTTATATGGGGTGAGGGTGGGGGTGTGTCCAGGGGTTGGGCGGGAGGCGTGGCTTAGGTGTTTTGCCCGCCCCTTTCGTGGTGTGGTGTGCAGGGGCCATGCTCAGCACCCTGCTTTTGCTCCCAACACCCCGTTCTTGCTCCGGGCTCTTCAAAAGTGGCAGTAGGGGTTTTTTTTTGGTCTCTTTGTATCTTTTGTCCAGAATTTGCCCCAACTGCACATGCACACAGTTATTTTTGGTCCCATATAGTTTCTTTGTATTTTGTTGCTGGAGGAGAAGTTTATCCAGATGCAAGCACTGCAGCAAAAGGTCCCAGGTCCCAGCCTGTCTCAATTTCACCCAAAGCCTCAGTGGTTGTTTAGATGCCTATACACTTCAGCTAAGAACAAGCTTCTAGAAAAGACAGTCAAGAGGGCAGACCAAGTGTTTTGAGTTCATCAGTAATTTAGTCCAATAACTTTGGAAGTATTTCTTTTTACAAATCAAATGTAACAATTTTTAAGGTGGATGAGTTGGTAGCAGAGGGGTACCAAGGGAGTTTAGTTTATTAATATAGAGCAGAGAAATGAGGATAGAAACTCTGATTAAGAGTGTATCCATGCTTAATTATTTGTAACTGTTCCTATATAATTTCCATTAACTCAAGTTGTTTTTCTTGTGCAAATCCAATGAGATCCAAAAGCGATGAGTTCTTTGAAATCTGGACAGACGCTGAGAACACCATGGCCTCTTTTCCCTTGTAAAGTATTAGGTCTTTACTACTTCGATATAAGCTGTAGACACAGGCTTCATAAATATAATCACATAATTTTTCTTCATATTCAAGAAAAATTGAGCTTTCTTTTGAGAGAACATGCCACTGAAGAATCCAGTTTCTGCAGAGAAAAAAAAAGCAGGGCGACAGAGGAGGGGGGTTCTGCTTTGTCTCAAATTGCTTTGGCCACGATTCGATTTCAGTATGAAAAACTGGGGCAGCTTGTTCAGCGTGAGACGGGAGGGGGAGAGGCAGAGCCGCTGCGAACTGAGTAATCCTGAGATGATGGAACAGCAAACCTCCCCAGCACCGCTCCCAGGTATGACAAGGGGTCGGGGGGGTAGGTGATGCCCAGGTGCTGCACATCCACCCAGAGCTCCCCCATAGTCTCAGCAAACGGACCTCTGAACAAGGTGGAAGTGCACCTGGATACGAGCCCTGTCCCCACATCTCACCTATTTCATCATCCTCCAGGTGACACCGTTCCTGGTAAACTAGCATTATTTCCACCATTGCTCACCTGGCTTCTTGCCCTCCCTTTTAGGAACTTAATATCCAAGATGAACCAGTTTGCAAGGCAGAAATAGAGACACAGATGTAGAGAACAAATGTATGGACACCAAGCGGGGAAAGCGGCGGGTGGTGGTGGTGGTGTGATGAACTGGGAGATTGGGAGTTACATGTATCCACTGATATTTATAAAATGGATAACTAATAGGATCCTGCTGTACAAAAAAATAAAATTAAAAAAATTTAAAAAACAACAACAACAAAAAGCCCCCAAAGTGCTAACTAATGCTTATTTATCTGTACATTTTTCATTGCTTCTCCACCCCACCGGAGTGAACAGCTCACGGGGAGGTGCCAGGACTGTCTTACAACGTATATATCCCCCAAACCTAACGCAGAGCTTGACATGGGAGAACATTCACCTATTTAATGAATCCATTTGCATTCGAATATCTATGTTTGTACAGAAATCTATGTATATCTTTGAGGGGAATATGACTGGACACACCAGCAAACAGCCCATTTGCGCTCTGTCTTCATGGGCTCTATTTATAAGAAGAAGCTAAGAAGAAGGACTCACTCAAAATCCCCATTTTTGGTGGCTCTGACTTAAGATAAACAAGATCTCAAAAAAGAAAAAAAAAATTGCCCAAGTGAGAACTAGCTGTTTTTTCTCTTTGGGCTTTTTTCCCCCTAATGAAACCTCTCAAGAAATTCAGTCTTCTAGTGGAATTCATTGTCTTGTTTATTGCGCTCAACACAAGTAGGTTTCCTTTGCCTCCTCCCATAGATCTGTTTCTAAAGAGGCTGACATTTCCTCCAGTTTTTTTTTTTTAATAAATTTTATTCATTCATTTATTTATTTATTTATGGCTGCATTGGGTCTTCATTGCTGCGCGTGGGTTTTCTCTAGTTGCGGCGAGTGGGGGCTACGCTTCGTTGCGGTGCGCGGGCTTCTCATTGCGGTGGCTTCTCTTGTTGCGGAGCACGGGCTCTAGGTGCGTGGGCTTCAGCAGTTGTAGCACGCGGGCTCAGTAGTTGTGGCTCGCGGGCTCTAGAGCACAGGCTCAGTAGTTGTGGTGCACGGACTTAGTTGTTCCACGGCATGTGGGATCTTCCCCAACCAGGGCTCGAACCCGTGTCCCCTGCATTGGAGGGCGGATTCTTGACCGCTGTGCCACCAGGGAAGTCCCTTCCTCCAGTTCTGAATGGTCACCAGTGCTTTTCTTCTAGAGTTGATAAGACAAATCATCCACAGATATTCTTATGTATCATGTCATTTCCTCCAATGGAATAGCAGTATCCTACACTCAACACGAGGGGCGGTGGGGGCCAGAAGTCCATGTCCGAATTCTTAGCACCTGTGAATATGTCACCTTATACGGCAAAAGGGACTTTTCGGATGTGATTGAATTAAGGGTCTTGAAATAGGGAGATTATGCTGGATTATACAGGTGGACCCAATGTCATCGTGAGGGTCCTTGTAAGAGGGAGGCAGGGGCTTCCCTGGTGGTGCAGTGGTTGAGAATCCACCTGCCGATGCAGGGGACACAGGTTCTTGCCCCGGTCTGGGAGGATCTCACATGCTGCGGAGCAGCTGGGCCCGTGAGCCACGGCCGCTGAGCCTGCACGTCCGGAGCCTGTGCTCCACAATGGGAGAGGCCACAACAGTGAGAGGCCCGTGTATCACAAAAAAAAAAAAAAAAAAAAAAAAAAAAAGAGGGAGGCAGGAGAGTCGGAGAAAGTGATGTGAGGACAGAAGCAGAGGTGACAGAGACAGAAAGAGAGGGAGATTTAAGGATGCTTCACTCCTGGCCTTGACCACGGAGGAAGCAGCCACGAGCCAAGGAATGCAGGGACGTTCGAAGCTGGGAAAGGCAAGGAAGCAAATTTTCCCTTAGAGCCTCGAGAAGGAGAAGAGCCTGCCAACCCATTTTAAATTTCTCACCTCCAGAACGGCAAGGAAGTAAATTGCCACTCGGGAGGACACCACGTCCCTCACCAAGGAGCCCCTAAAATACCCCCAGAGTTCCAGGGGCCAAATGGAACAGCATTCTCCTCAGGCTGCACTCAGCCATGGACCTCTGCCATACTCCTTGAGGAAAGACAAAAATGTCTTTTCCCCAATTCTTTTGTACTTTGTCATTTGTCTTGGGGAAAATAACCCCATACATTTTCGCCTGCACCAACTCTTCCCCAAATTCCCTCCTCAGTGGCCTTGCCAATTACTCAGACAAATAGACAGAATGGGAAGGGGGGTGTAGGACATCACTGGCCTCGTGGTCAAAGTCAATGTAAGCTCAGAATCAAGCCGGGCCTGTGTGTTCACATGTGCACGTGAGTGTGCATGTTACATAATTGTTATCCTGTGATAAAAGCACAATTTTATGTGAGTGGCTGCTTTTTGCCATTTAAGATTATATTATGAATGTTCCTACCTGTAAATTTTTGGAACTGTTTTAAATTATCGTACATATTCCAATGTGTTGCTATGTCATGATTTGTCTCTCCTCACCGGGCACCTGGGTACTTTGTATGTTTTTTCATTTAAAATAATCCTTCCAGGAATGTCTTTCCGTGTCAACTGTTGTTATTTGCCTTGGGGTGAAATTAATGGGTCAGAGGGCATTTAAATGTTAAGCCATAACTCCGATTATAGAATGAAATGTCTAAACGCAGTACAGAATTGCCAAGCCAAGCAAGTGTGGTCATTCTTTGGGGGGTCAGAACGGTCCCCTCAGAATCATAGCGGATGGATGGCTGTCTTATACTTAACTGTGTATGTGCACATCTATATGATATTTGTGATATACATGAAATGTGATATGTATAACACGATATATGAATATATATCTTAGAAATACTTTTGCTAGAATAACCCCAGCAGCTTTAGCTCTCGGCTCTTCCAGCTTCACCCCAGAGATTTGTCTCTTGAGTGGTGGGAATAGATTCTGCGGAATTACAGTTAGAGGATGCAGCCTGCAGGGACGCCGGTCAGCAACTGATCCAGAGAAAAGCCCTTTGGGGTGTACGGGTGAAGGCTCAGCATTGCAACAGCACAGAGCTGACCACCAGTCGCTTATGTACTGAATCTTGGGATTCAGCCCAGGATGTGTTCAATTGCTAGAAATGTCATGGCTATCATCAGCTTTCTGGCAAGAAGAGGCACATTCCTTCCAGAAGTTCAGGGAACGCCTTTGTCTCTGTAAAACAGATATAAAGTCCAAAATAATGGAACAACTGGACGATTTTCAAGTCACTACACTCAGCACATTTCGTTGATTCCTCTCACATCTGTCTTTTTTTTTTTGAGATGTGTAAAATTATGATGTGATCTCTCGACTTGGAAACCTAACTTATATGCACCAGGGGACTCAACAAGGAATTCTTATATCGTCAAGAGCATCAAAGAGTACCCAGACACCACTTAGGCTAGCATGCATGTGAGAATTGCTGGTACATGAAAGTAGACTACTAAAGGCTTCATTTGTTTCCTTCAGTAAATATTCATTGGATGCTGAGTCTGTGCAAAGCCCTGTACCAGACCCGGAAGATGCAGACGAGGAAGACCAGAGTTGTCCCTGCCATCACCATGTACCCTGGGCACTTTATCAACGGCAGGATTATGACCTGATCGTAAGCACGAAGACCATTGTTATTAACCTTCATAATAACGTCCTGCAGAAATTACAGTGGGACAGGCGCTCTTGTTTTGTGACACAGCTCACTCCCATCCCCTACATCCCTCCACAGAGGGGTCCCACCTTGCCCTGGCACTCTGTCCTGTCCCATGTTTTAATCCAATGTAAAATGCCAGCCTGCCCCTTCCCCACTGGCAGTCAGCACACAGCCCACACTTCAAGGCTGTGCTCTTAAGTGGAGCCTCGCCGAGACTCCAGGCAGAAATAGTCCCTTTGTATGTGCCTCTGTGCTGGCGCTTACTACGTCAGTACAGGGAGACTGTGACTCTACCTGTCTTCATCTCAGTCCCTCTCCAGATGTGAGCTCACTGAGGACGGGGAATTTATTGCTTATGCCTAGTGCCTCCCGGTTGAATGAATGAATGAGGGAATGAATGAAGGCTATGTGATGCGGACACACTTTATCCACAAAGAACATTTTCTTCCATCGTTATTAACAGAAAGTGGGACTTGAGTTGTTTTTCCAATAGGAGACACTTGCCGGACTCTGGCGCTGCCTTAGAAACAGGAGGATCGGTACATAAGATGCTTGGCTGCAAAGGTATAACCTGCGTCCACGAAGCTGAGAAGGACCGGCGGCCTGGGACAGGCTTGGGTCCATAGCCCTGGGCTCACTGCCCCAGTGTGCTGACACACAGGACCCAGAGAAATTGTGCCTCAAAGCATGAGACAACAAATCGACCACGTCACCGTTCTACAGAAATAGACTTATTAAATGTAACCCACACATTATCTGGGCCCTCTACCCCTGAGAGATTTGGTTGAACTTAACCCATCCCAGCGCCATAGCGTGTGACTGGCTGGAACCCTCACCTGATTTCCGTGCTTGTCTCTCCTCTGTGCCCCTGTGACCTCACAGGCTGGCCCCAACGGACCCTGAGACCCAGAATCCTGCCTCTGAAGCAGTTTCCCTTGTGAACGCCATTCACATCAAGTGTTTTGTGAGTTTTGTTTGACGCGTACTGAAGATTTTATTTGTCAGAGAAGCAGTCCTGCACGCACCACACAGAGACCATCTCCCGAATTTCCGTACTTTCCCTCCTCTCTTCCACCTTCCTTCCAGGACAAGCAAGACACTCTCCACCTGATTTGGGCCCCATAGGTGGGTCTATCCTGTATCCTCAGTCCCTTTAAGATATCAGCTTCTACCCACAGTCAGTGCATTCATAAAATTCCTCTGAACAAATGTAGAGCTTGCTCTCATTCTCTCATTACAGGCTTTCGGTGAGGTGCAGTTTCTCTGTCTCACTTAAACCAATACGCAGTGGGGTTTACCTGTTCCCCTTCCCCCCATCCACAGGACTCCTCTTTAGAAATTGCTGTAAATAAAAATAGTATGATTGTTGGGAAACAATGACTATTTTCATGTTTCTGCATATGGTCAGGGCATTCTGAGTAGGGTGGTGGCAACCCTAGTGGAAGATGTTGGAATAGCAATGAGCCTTGGAAGTTGAAGGTCATGACCCCTGGGGAGATGGACAGCTCTCTCGCCCCTGGAGACAGGTGTAGACATTCCAAAGGATAATGGACCTGGAGACCTTCCTGTTCTCTCCCGGAGAGCAGAGCGTTTGTTTCTATCCCAGAACACAAGCCCTCTTTCTCTCTGGGTTGGGAGAAGAGGGGTAGCTGTATCTGCAGCTCTTATATCAGCTTCAAGATTCAGGGTCTTGGAGTCCCTCTCCTGTGGTACAAACCTCCGGGCACGCACAGCACATCTGGATCTCGGCACAGCTCCCTGACGGAGGCTGGAGCATATGGGGAGCTGGCACTAAGATGACGGGTGAGTAATTAAAAGTCTGGCTTGGATCCAGAAACCCTGTGTTTCCAATCAGGATAAATAAGTAAGTCTAGATATAAAAACATGCATGTATGAGGGCATCCACTTTTTTTCCAATTTGACGGAAGATGGATCTCTTAATTTGAACTGTGTTATTCCTTAGATAAGTATTCTAGCATGGGGTAGAGGGGTGTGTGAAGGAAAAACCAGGGGAGAGATCATTCAAATCTCGGCAAATATAATTTATGGTGATGTATCATGTATTCCATTAAATCTAAGATACTAATAATTATAAGATGAGCCATAATTTTATGTATCATTAAGAAAAAAAGAAAGAAACTGCCAATTAAACTGTGAAACAATGTCTTCTGGCACCTTGGAATTTTTATGCTATTGAAAAACCTCTTTAAGGCTTATTTAGATTTCGATGTTTATCCTATAAGGGGCACAATTTGGTTAAGGTACTCCTAAAACTTGTTACATTTCCAGTCTAACACTTACAGAGTTCTTTCCAATTTAGTGTCATCAATGTTCATGTTGTGAAACATTTTTTTCTTTTTTTTTTTAATGCTTGGATTTTCCTTTCAATTATGCAGGTTTTAATACTGGAACTCTCTGGATCTCACCAGAAGGTGTCAATGACAGGCTGTCAGGCAACAACAAGGGCTTAAATTCCTTTTTCAAATGCCCAACTGATGTGTTGTTGACCGAAACACTGGGAGGTCACCATGGTCCAAACAGTCCATCAGAAGTAAATACAGTTTCACTTCACAACTGTGCAGTCAATGACAAAGATATCCTAACTGTTGTCAGGACAACAGAGACTGTAGGAAGCCACCAAATGTAGCATGCATCCCAATTTCAAACGTGAAATGTAAAGGAATGTGCATCTTTGAATCAAGTACATATGGTATCTGAGATAATCTTGACCTTAAAAATAGAAAAGGGGAGAAGAAACAGTAGTGGCAATTGAAAGAAATTATTCCACTAGCAATTTGAAGAAACATATCTGATAATCACCATTAATTATCACAGTCGAGGTTTTTAAGATAACTTGAGCCGATTTCTGAACTCTCCTTTCTCCTAAAATTCCCAATAAATGATTAATGTCCCCAAAGACTTAGATATATGAAAAATATATGGGCTGGAAAACAGAAGAGTACCTAGCCAAGCTAGTGACTTTGAGGGTTTGATGTGGGGTAGATATAGATAGAAGCTGGAATTGATATGAGATATGGTAGAAATAGAAGTAGGTTGAGGGTATCCCAGAAACTCTGATTCCACATCTTCGAGAGTGAAGTCCACCTAGACAGTAAGTGGACAGGATGCTAATGGAAGAAATGTTCAGATATTGAGGTCTGGGGAAGTCATTCTGGCTTATACATGAGTTAACTTGAATTTTATGCTAACTAAAGCAGCCTGTTTGTGGCCTCTCAAACCTACATTGTACATCTGCTTTAATCATTAAAGAAAATGATGTATTGACCAGAAGTGAAGAATGTCTGTTGAAAATAAAGATTAAATGCCTCCCTTCCTGGGACACCAATGCTGGTCCTGTTTCAATGATAAAACTCCCTTCCCAGGTGCCAAGGCCATACGGTCAGGTTGCTGTTTGGTTGTTTTTTTGTTTGTTTTTTGAAACCTTGAAGGAATGTATCCCTGACTTATTTATTTATTTATTTTTAATGAAAAATTTAATGTATTCTATTTTTTTTACATCTTTATTGGAGTATAATTGCTTTACAATGGTGCATTTGTTTCTGCTCTACAACAAAGTGAATCAACTATACATATACATATGTCCCCATATCCCCTCCCTCTTGCGTCTCCCTCCCACCCTCCCTATCCCACCCCTCTAGGTGGTCACAGAGCACTGAGCTGATTTCCCTGTGCTATGCGGCTACTTCCCACTAGCTATCCATACTACTTTTGGTAGTATATATATGTCCATGCCACTCTCTCACTTTGTCACAGCTTACCCTTCCCCCTCCCCATATCCTCAAGTCCATGCTCTAGTAGGCCTGTGTTTTACTCCCGTCCTACCCCTAATCTCTTCATGACATTTTTTTTCTTAGATTCCATGTATATGTGTTAGCATACGGTATTTCTTTTTCTCCTTCTGACTTACTTCACTCTATATGACAGACTCCAGGTCCATCCACCTCACTACAAATAACTCAGTTTCATTTCTTTTTATGGCTGAGTAATATTCCATTGTATATATGTGCCACATCTTCTTTATCCATTCATCTGTTGATGGACACTTAGGTTGCTTCCATGTCCTGTCTATTGTAAATAGAGCTGCAATGAACATTTTGGTACATGACTCTTTTTGAATTATGGTTTTCTCAGGGTATATGCCCAGTAGTGGGATTGCGGGGTTGTATGGTAGTTCTATTTGTAGTTTTTTAAGGAACCTCCATACTGTTCTCCATAGTGGCTGTATCAATTCACATTCCTACCAGCAGTGCAAGAGGGTTCCCTTTTCTCCATACCCTCTCCAGCATTTGTTGTTTGTAGATTTTTTGATGATGGCCATTCTGACCCGTGTGACTTATTTGATGTTCTTTGTTCTAACAAGATATAAAACTGTGTTGAAAACCATGCTTCTCCCAAGCAGTTTCTCAGAGTGATCTAAGAAGCTGTCTCCTGTGGCTATAGTTCTCAGTTTGGCTCAAATGAAACTCTTTTCTATTCCTATTATAGATTGTTTATTGATTATTTCTGTCGACATTGCCCCCAAACCTCCAAATGCAGAGCAGCAGGGACCAACCATTAGAGCAAGACGGCGGCCGATCTGTGAGGAACAGATGCACTGAGCGCAGCAAGGGCTGTGGGGTCCTCACCCCGAACCAGCTCAGTTCGGCTGCTAGCTGTCTCTGAAGCAGAAGTGAGGATACTCTGCAACCACACAGGGAAAGGAAGCTTCTCTGGGGGCCCCAGCGCTACACTGCCTGGCCAAGAACCTGCCTCTCCAAGAGGGGGAAACCCACGTCTGATGACTCACCAGCGGTCTCCAGAACCCCCGCAGTAAATGGCACAGAGCAGGTTCTCAGGGGCTGTTGATTTCATTCATTTCACCTGTATTTACTGAGAGCCCAGAGAAGGCCAAGCAGTGGTTGAACTGCTGGGAATTCAGGAATGAACTGAGCATCTGAGTCCCCCATAGTGAGGATTACGTTCTGACAGAGGCCACAAACAGCGGAGTAGATCCTGAGGCAGCGAGTGGTGAATATCTGGAAATTCAGAGAAGCAGGGGAGGGAGTGAGAGTTTCGGGCAAAGATGAGGGAGGTTGCTGCTTAAATAAAATGGCAAGAAGCATGCTCACACAGTGCTATGGGTCTAACCTCCATAGTCATGAAAACCCACACTCCCCAACACCTATTTCACTGAAGACTGAAGATTTGAACACATACACACAGGACCTATGAAAGCCGCCACCTCAAAGCCCTGCCGTGAACAAACACCATCTGATAAGAATTCAAAGCAGGAAAATCACCAGACGTACAAGAGACAAAGGAGTTACAGGAAAGGGCATGATTCTGATGCATTAGAACAAATGTCCCCTAGGACGTGGACTTGCTACAAGGAGCAGGACAGAATGATCTCCAAAGTGTCTTTTAATACACAATTTTTACTCTTGATGCAATTGAAGAGACAAGGCAGTTTTGGAAAGAGAACATCATCCAGAGGTCTGTGAAAATGTCTTGCAGTAGAAGAGCTATCACCAAATTTTAAAACACAATAAGAGTTTAATAAGGTGTCCAGTTTACAAGAGAAATCTATAAAAATCAAAAGCTTTTGTTTTACACCAATAATAACCTGGCAGAAAATGTGATGGGAGGAAAATTCCATACACAGTCATAACAATAAATATGAAATACCCAGGAACAATTCTCCTGAGGTGTGTTGAAGTCCTAGACGAATGCTTTACAATTTATTTGCAGACGGGAAGACATATCATGTTTCTTAAAGGGAGCAGTCAATATGTGGTTTGAATTATCTGTGCTGAAACTCTCATTACACTTGTACTCATTTGTTCTGGCATCTGCATTCCCCACGATGCTGTAGGCTCAATGATGCCAAAGACTCCATGTCATTCCCTGCTGTGTTCCAGTGAATGTCCAAGTTCCTGGATCATAGCATGTGCTCGATAAATACTGGCTGGATTAACGAGTGGAGGTGGATATGGCCACAAATCCAAGTTCTCTTAAAGAAACCTCTAGAGAATTCAAGCTTGACCCCTGGAGTCCAGAAGAACTATTTCAAACCACAGTAGTTCTTAGACAATTATGAATTTATGGTATTCCTGGAACCCTGACCAAGAGTGTAAATATTAACCTCTTAGATATCATTCCTTGCCTTGGGTAAAAGTGGCAAAGGACACACTCCACAAAAATGACCATTCCCCTGATCCTGTGAAGCAGCAAGGGCCAGAAGGCCTCCTCTGACTCCGTGGCAGTGCTGGAGGCCAATGAGGCTCCTTGGAATGTTCTAGAGACTTCCTTGGAGAACAGGAAACGCCTTCAAGACTTCCAAAGTTGATTACGTTAATGGTAATGGAAGGAAACATTTGTTCTGAAACGAAACCTAAGCTGATAACCACAGCCCTGTCTGCTTAGATGGTGGGAATTGAGGATATAATCCACATAGCGGTGGGACTAAGTCTCTCTACCCCCTTCTCCTTGAAGACATTGGTAAAGGAGGGGCAAAGAGGATCACTTGAAGTGGATGCCCCATCACGTAGAGAGGACCCTGATCAGTCTGTGGTCTGCAGAGAGAGGTTCAGAGCCTCGACTGTGGGTAAAAAAACAGAGAGCACAACTGTTCTGCATATTAAAAGGGGGAAAGATCTGGGCGTTTGCTGAAAGTGGGGAGAGCACCCGAGCCGAGGAGAAAGGAGAGAGCAAATGGGTGGGAGGACACAGGAGCCCGGGTTGGTGACAATAGTCAGGGACTTTAGGAATCAGAAGTCCCAGGGCTCACTGGAGCCAGGCATAGAAACAGATGGTTCTAGAAGTCAAGAAAAGGAGCTGAACCGGATACCTGGATCTGCACAAAGGATAGGATGCAGCCGTGGCAGGAAAGAGCTCGGCGAGGTTTGATTCCTGCCAAAGGTCAACACGATGTGAAGAAACCACAGGGAGACTTAGGACGAAGGCTTGAGAGGACAACTGGATTACTTAGCGAAACTTGCAATGAAGCTCCAAGAAAGCTCATCCCCTCCTAAAGCCACCCCAACGGCAGGCCTGTTCGCCGTGCAGAAGGCGGCAGACACTCTTGTTCCACTCTGCAGAACAGACCACCCGCAGAGCTCAAGCCTGGCAGGGGCTTTGCAAGGGCCTGATTCATTTCCAATCTGGAGCTCGCCCATAAATTACCGAGAGACAGGCAGGATGGAAATACAGCAGATAAGGACTGATGAAAAGAATTGGGGATGTTTGGACTAGAAAGAGAAGTCCTGGGAGGATGAGAAAATCATCTCCAAAACCAGGACGGGAATGTGCTTATTATTTGTTATGATTCGGGAGGGTGAAATTGGAGTCAGAAGACAGAAGCGGGAGGAAGAAATAACCGGGCCCAATGCAAGTGGGCCGTTCCTGCCATTTGAGAAGCCTGGAGATGAGAGTGACATCCTGTGGACAATGGCAGAGAAGGCAGAGGAGGTCAGAGCCCGACCTCCAGTGCCCTGTGGGGAGAGTCGGGGTACAGTGTCCAAGCTGAAATGGGGTGAGCTGTTGCATGTGATTCCCTGATTCGAACTCCCCAAGTATCCCCATATGAATACCACCCCCAGAGCCCACCAGGGGAGAGCAGCTCCTCACGGGCGGGAAACAGCTCCCTGCAGCAGAGGTGACCAAACCCTTTGGGGATTATTTCTAGAGTAAGAACAGATGCCTTTGAGTGAACACAGAGACAGGCAGAAAAGACCCTTATCAAGTGGGCTCTTCCCATGGGTTGAGTTTCCAAAGCATCTCCTTTCCCGAGTCACCGACTTAATGGCAGAGAATTGGGGGAACAGGGGGTGCTCCCCTGCACAGAGTAACTGCCCGTGTTTTCAGATGTTCCCAAGGAGCACGTGTGCTGAGAACCACCAGGCCTGGGGGGGTGGGCTGCAGACCTAGAAAGCCTGAGGGATCCACTGGGGGGGTCTCCATACACCGGATGGGTTGGATGCTGGGAAGATCTTTCCTCACCTCCAGTACATCAAGGGCCATGGGAAGTGGCTTCAGAATTAGTGACCTCGGACTGTGTCAAGCAGTTACAAGGAGAGCATTGGTACCTTCCACAGGAGGACGCTGGACAAAAAGCCTGGTCCCCTTGCCTGGAGTGACCATCCAGGGATCATGGGACCGAGAGCAGGACACCCGGAGACTTGAAATTCAGAGAGCAGTGTTCATGGTCACGGGTAACATGAGAGCACCTCTCAGCCTGAGCCTAAAGGAGAAGACGACTCTGGTGCAGATTCCAAGCATCCCTGAGGACCCCCTATGAAAAGCCAATGCTTTGACCTTTTTGTGTCACTAACGCCCCTGGTCTTACTTTGTGCATCCCCCCTACCTACTCTGTGTCTGGAAAACTGGGTTATAGAACTTTTGAGCTTCATAAAGGGCTCTAAACAGCACGCTCCAGGGTGAAGCCAGCTTTCCAATGATCCAAGGTGAGGAAGAACTGAACAGCGAAATAGGATTTGGAAGTTCCAGAGAGTAGATTGAGTAACAATATTTAGAACTCTACCATATACAATTTTGGGGATCCTTGAATACAATAGCACAGGGAAAATGGGGTTTATGTGGCTACTCATGGCTTAGATGGGTATAAAAAGAGTATTGACTTAAAATTTACTGCCTCATAGTAAGGGAAATGGTGCAGCAAAAGTATCTCATCAACATGAGGCTGACGTGAAGCTCTTTTAACAGGATGGAGTTAAAAAGAGTCAAAAGGAAGGAAACCATGAAATTTGTCCTCAGTGCTCCAACTATTATACTCAAAGTGACATGTTTACTTCTTTTCAAATGAAAATTAGAAGGTAAAATTCTCTCAAGCACAAAACAGCTGAGTTTACAGAGGGTTTGATTAATTAAGCAAGTAAACACTTCACAAAAACACTCTACCGTTTGGCTAAAAAGATAGTCACTGCCCAGGAGATTGCTGGGACGGTAATAGTGAAAAACACCACGTCGCTAAGAGTGCGTCGGAGGAAGGCAGACTGGATTCCATAATCAAATCTGTCATTTTAAAGAAGGCTACTTTTCTCTTAACACAGACGTTAATTGAATACAAGATGGCTCTGAGGCTGTGTTTCCAATCTATGGTTCAAATCATCTTTAGCCCCACAGCTTTGGGAAGAAGACAGGAGTCTTTAGAGAAGAGCAGTGTGCCTCTCTAAAAAGTATACGGATGCAAGATTTTGCAGGGGACAAAATTCAACTCTAAATAACTTAAGTGGAAAAGGAAAATTAATAGCTCACAAACCCTTCGAACAGAGTGAGGTCAGCAATAGCTATGCTGCTTTCAAGTTCCCTCTCTCTCTCTCTGTCTCTCTGTCTCTCTCTCTCTCTCTCTCACACACACACACACACACACACACACACACACACACCCCATCTCTCTCTCTGAGTTGCCCTCATTCCCTCAGGTCAGCTGGCCAAGAAAGTCTATCATACAGATCAGAGCTCTCTATCCCCCCATAAGCCTTGCAGCCTTACACCTCCTAACCAGAGAAGGCAAAGACTTCTCCCCACTTACAGTTTTTTAAAGCACAGGAAAAGACTAGTTGGGCAGCTGAGGTCACAAACCCACCACTGGACCCATCACCAAGACCAGAAGCATGGGTACTCTGATCGCAGCCCCACCAGAACCCCATGATTGGAGCGGGAGGAAGAGAAGGCCTCTGGAGGAGGACGTGATCTTCCTCAGCGACAGAACATTGCTACAGCACGCTGGCAAATTCCTCTTGAGCCTTTCCTCCAGGAGCACAGACACAAAGGGCAAAGGAGTGGAGCCAATTCACTGGCCAGCTGGGCTGTCCAAGATGGCGGCCACCAAGCCACGTGTGGCTATGGACCCTTGAAATGTGCATGGGATGTGCTGTAAGTGTAAATGCACACTGGATTTCCAAGACATAGTGGGAGATGAATGAAAATATCTCATTAATAATGGTTTCTATTGATTACATATTGGAATGATAATCTTTTGGATACATTAGATTCAATAAAATATATTGTTGAAATTAATTTTACCGGGCTTCTTTTTTACTTCTTTTAATGTGGCTACTAGAAAATTCTAAATTACATAATCAGCTCGTATTCTATTTCCATTGGGGATGGCTCCTGTAAGATCGAGGACCTTGCTTTGACCACCTGAAGCCAGCATAGCTAGCAAGTGCTAGGTATACAGAGGGACAGCAGGATGGAACTGACTCCTACTTACACAAGCATGTCATTAGGGTCTCCGTGTGTTTGGTTCAGTGACATGATTTTTTTTTTTGCTCTAGCCACAGTCCCTGCTCTGGTATCCCTAAGCCATGCCCTTAAGACATTCATATCAAAGATCAGCATCCAGGGCTTGCCTGGTGGTGCGGTGGTTGAGAGTCCGCCAGCTGATGCAGGAGACGCGGGTTCGTGTCCCGGTCCGGGAGGATCCCACGTGCCGCGGAGCGGCTGGGCCCGTGAGCCATGGCCGCTGAGCCTGCGCGTCCGGAGCCTGTGCTCCGCAACGGGAGAGGCCACAGCGGTGAGAGGCCCGCGTACCGCAAAAAACAAACAAACAAAAGATCAGCATCCATTTTTGCGGGGAGCCACAAAGCGACAACCAACATACCCGGTTATGAATCTTTGTCTGGGTTTCAAACCCGTATGTAAATCCATGAGCTAGCAAGTCTTCACGCCATCCCATAATGCAGGCTGAGCCGGCTGAAGGGAGATTCAGGGTAAAATGTGCTCTTTTCAAGGTCATTGTGTCACAAAGATTTTAGATTGTCGATGCAGCTACTGCAGACTCTTGGTGCACTAGCCACATCTGATGAAACCAAACAGCTTGTCTGTTTGATACCAGCCCATTTTCTACGCGTGACCTGGTTTTCTGTGGGGAGCCAGTGTAGGGTGGAAGGGAATGAAAGTCTGGGTTGGAAAATTCATCGACTTCCACTGAGAAAGCTTTCGATGGGAAACAAATTTAGAGGTTGCAGCCTTGATCTCTGTGTACAAAAAGCACACAGGACTTTGCATACATTACCAGTTCCCCTTCCGGCACCCCAGGAGAGGAAGAAGGCAGGTCTCTGCCTTCTGCTCCACAGGAGGAGGATTTAGAGATGTCTATTTTAGTCAAAGCCTGCCCCTAAAAGCTTGTGACCTAAAAGAAGCCCTCCAAACTTCTGCCTGCTGGCTTCTGTCTCAGTTATGTAATAAAGCATTCAAGGACACTTCAAAAAATGCTTCCAATTGCAAACTACAGCAAGCCCTGCGGAAACCCCTCCAGGGGGCTGCCCGCTCTAGAGAAAAGAACATGCAAAGTTTGCCGTGGCCTCTAAGAGCCTACAGACTCTGACCACGGTTTGCCCTCCAGCTCATCTCCTGCTTCCCTTTACACTCTTTGGCCACATGAGCCTCGCTGTTCCTTGAAGAGATGGAGCTGATCCTGTCGCAGGGCCTTCACCTTCACCTGGGCAGTGCCCTCTCTTTCCACTGACCCTCTCCTCCTCGCCTCTTCAGAGGGGAATTCTCAGATCAACTCTAAATTAGTACAACACCACTCCACCTCCAGCCACACTCTAATTCATTAGCTAATCCTATTTTCTTTGGGACACATAGATTTCTAGATGAATCCTCTTTCATCTGATTCCTAAGTGGAGTGAACAGAAAGGCTGAGAAGCTGAGCTGAAAGTGGCTGCTGAGAAGAGAGAAAATGAGAGAGAGAGAGAGAATAAAAGAGAAAGAGAGAGAGAACTGAGCAGAGTTCCCTGTAGTCTCATGGCTCCAGCAAATCAAACATTGTAGTTCAGGGGCCACCAACTCAGCCAAGACTGCAGAGATCAAGACCCCAGGGAAAAGTGAAATAGAAAAGATGGAGCCTGACAGTCTCATCCACATTCCCTGTGGAGACATTAGCCTATTTGTAAAGGCTCGGACCAAGAGAAGCAGGGGAAAGTAAATAGCAGCCAGAAGGCGGAGGAGTCGCACAGAGCTTTGACACAATCACAGTCTTAGGGAGACTTAAAAAATGGAATTCTGGCCTGATAGGTATAAGAGCTGCCCAATAAAGACCCCAGGCATTCAACTGGGAAGCCCCAAAGAACCTCATCCTGGTACAGTGTTTCCCAAGCTGGGGTCCTCAGGTCCTTGGGGGCTTCCAGGACCCTCTCAGGAGGTTCAAGAGGTCAGAACTATTTTCAGGTAATATTAGGATGTTATTGGCTTGGCCAGAAAGTTCGTTCTGGTTTTCCATATGATGCTAGGGAAAACCCGAACGAACTCTTTGGCCACCCAATATGTGTCTGTGTTACCACGTTGACATTTGCCATTTTGGTGCAAAATTGATGACGGATTTCTTTCACAAATCAAGGCAATGGCACCAAAGTGTACTATTAGTCATTGTATCCATTACCATCAGGTACGTGCAGGAAACAAACAAAAAAAGCTAGTTTCACCTAAGAATGTTCCATGACAAAGCAGTAAAAATGATTAATCTTATTAAATCTTGACTCTTGATTACACATTGTTTTAATATTTTGAATGAAGAAATGGAAATTACATATAAAGCATTCCTGCAAACTGAAATACAATGGTTGTCTCAAGGAAAAGTCATTGTGTGTTTTTTGAGTTGCAAGCTGAACAACTAACAAACTATGGTATTCAGACTTGAATTGTAAGATATTGTCTTAAAATATGTCTTTCAAATTTCCTTTTGCCTGTCTTTTCAAGGAAAAATACCACAGTATATATTGCCATTGATAAAGTTTAAGTGAAAATTAGAATATTGAAAAACTTCGATTTGTGACCACGAACTCCATAGCTACCCAATACTTAAAGACTTTTCTGTCACGATTAATAATGATTGTAATGAGTATGATTTTTTGATATTGTATAATAAAATGTGTCAACATTTGGAGGATTTGCATAAGTCAAGACCAATATTTTCCAAATGATCAATGCATGATGTTACAAACTCATGCATGGGCAAAATGTCTATTCACTATGTAAGACAGAACAATGAATTTTAATGTTACAGGACATTAAAAGTTTATTAATATGGTTTCAAATTCCACATTGCACTTAATCTTGAAGAAACTACCACTTGCTAAGCTTTGGTGCAGTATTGAAGAATAACGGCAATGATCTGAAAAGGGCATTAAAATACTCCTCTCTTTTCCAATTACATATTTTGAGCTATATTTTTCTTCACACACTTTAATCAAAACAACATATTGATAGAGACTGAATGCACAAGCAGATATAAGAATCTAGGTGTCTTTCATTAAAGCAGACATCAAAGAGATTTGAAAAAAATACAAAATAATGTCACTCTTACCACTAAATATTTTTGTTTTTGAAGACAGAAATTTTTCATAAAAATATGTATTTAAGCTAATATGGAATAGTTTTATGACTATTGTTTTAAATAAATTAATAAATAAATGTTATAAAAGCTTATCTGTTTTTAATAAGGTAAATACAGATATATAAACAACCCATATTAACAAAAGCTCTTTTGGGAACTCAGTAATTTTTAAGAGTGTAATGGGATCTTGAAACTAAATATTTTGAGAATCATTGATTTAAAACATTTACCAGAATTGACCATACAAAAGCCATAAGTAAGTCTTGACAAATTTCAGTTTTGAATGTATTCAGAGGATGTTCACTGATCATAGTAGAATTAGGATAGAAATGAATTAGTAATAATAAAAAGAACAACTAGGAAATCCCAATATTTGAAAGGTAAGCCATTCACTTCTAAACATTCTAGGTGTCAAGAAGAAACTTCAGTGGAATTCAGAAAATATTTTGAAGTAAATTACATAAAAAATATAACATAAAAATTCATAGGCTCTAAATAATGGTGTACTTATGGAAATTTATAACATAAATGTATATATTAAAAAAGAAGAAAGGCTGAATAAGTGATCTATTTCAAGAAGTAATAAAAACAAAAGCAATTTAAGCTCCCCAAAAGTAGAAGGAGAAATGCAAAACTCAGAAATAATGGTTCAAACCACAAATATTCAGTGGAGAAGTCAACATCAAAGCTGATCTTTGAAAAAATTAATAAACAACAAATCCTTAAAATGCTCATCAAGAAAAATGAAAAAGACATAGATTATTAATACCAACAAAAGGTGTCATTTTATGAATCATAAGATTGATATTATGAAAAAATTATATACAAATTTTAGAAAAATCACTATTTATCAAAACTGAGAGAAAGAAACAGATATGAATAGTTCTATGTGTATTAAAGTTATTGACTCTCTAAGTTAAACCTTTAGGGCTTCCCTGGTGGCGCAGTGGTTGAGAGTCCGCCTGCCGATGCAGGGGACACGGGTTCGTGCCCCGTTCCGGGATGATTCCACGTGCCCCGCGGAGCGGCTGGGCCCGTGAGCCGTGGCCGCTGAGCCTGCGCGTCCGGAGCCTGTGCTCCGCAACGGGAGAGGCCACAACAGTGAGAGGCCTGCGTAACGCAAAAAAAAAAAAAAAAAAAAAAGAGTAAGTCAAACATTTAAAGGAAAACTCCAGACCCCAGCTCATTCAAATATTTTAACATTTATCTTAAATATTGTCTTCCCATAGAATGTAAACATCTCAGTTCATTTGATGAGGCAAAATAACTTTGATATGGAAATCTGACAAGGACATTATGAGAAAGAAAAACTACGAGGCAGCTTCCCACACGAATATAGGTGAAAAACCCTAAACAAAATATTAGCAAGTTGAATTCCACCGTACATAAATAGGATAATACACCAGGACAAACTTGAGTTTGTCTTAGCAGTGAGAGAATGGTTGACCATTCAAAAATCAATGAAATGTGTACATACACACACATGCACAGAGACTCCAGCTCCTGATTCAACATACAAAGGGCTTGGAAGTCTCCACTCATCCTCAAAACAAGAAAAAAGTTGAAGGAACTGAAAATCCACAATTCTTACATCCAGCAGAGAACTAAGGTCACCAGGCAAACTGCTGCCCTGAAAGCTGGAGAAACAGACAGGCAGATACAGAAAATCACAGTTTAGGAGGAGAAGAAGCCCACAGCTGGAAGCCAGATCTGTAGGAACTCTTTACATTGTAACTGATGAATTGCTGGGGGCTCCCATGTGGACATGTTCCAGAGTTAAAAACTTCAAGGGGGCCCAGTTTTAGGGGACCCCCCCGGGGACCACCCCCACCCCACCCCACCCCACCTCCACCCCCCGCACAACAGGGAGTTTTACCTCCAGAAGCCGTATCAGGTTCTCACTGTGAAGATGCCTTCTTGCTTCCCGCGAAGAGAGATAAAAAGTAACCATTCTCAAATATTCCCATAGCGTTCTGTTCTTAACGAAGGTTTGCTGCCTTCAAAAGAAATTATTTAACCAGAGCCTAACTTCTGTTTTCCCAGGGCCTAATTAGCCTGAGGGGAAGGAAATACCCAGCTCAAGCTCCCTGAAAGACCTAGAGCTAATCACAGGACTACAAGATGTTTCCCCACCTCCATCCCCCATGGAACCACCACATCAATAGGGCTCCTGTATAAGAATGGGGGATTAAAACTAAAAGAATTGCAAGCCTTCAATTCTACTTAAGGAGTCTCCAGGAAAAACCAAAGACAACAGGGAGACACAATCAAGGACGCTAGATGAAATTTAACCTCTGCCATCACAGCTACAGCAAACAGTACCATGGCCTGCCACCTAGCTGATGGCAGGTGCCACGTGCCACCAAATATAAACTCCTAGTAAAGATCTGTATTCCTTTGGTCTGACACATTGTGTAGAGCTTTTGACAAAAAGTCACAGGATGTGCTAAAAGGCAAAAAATAGTCTGAAGAGACAAATCAAGCGTGGGAACCCAGCTCAGATGTGGCAGAGATTTTGGAATTATCAGGTCAGGAATTTAAAATAATTATAATTAATATGCTAATAGTTTTAATGGAAAAAGTAAACAACATGCAAGAACAGCTAGGTTATATAAGCAGAGAGATGGAAACCCTAAAAATGGAATCAAAAAGGAAATGCTAGAAATCAAGATATGTCAGCGGAAACTTCCAGAACTGAAATGAAAAGAAGAAAAAGGATAAAAAAGATGGAACAGAATATACAAGAACTGTGGGACAGTTACAAAACGTGAAAAATATTATGTATAATAACAATTCCATTTATGACAGCATTCAAAAACATTACATACCCAAGAATAACTCAAACAAAAGATTGCAAGCCCTCCACATAGAAAATCACAAAACATTATTAAGAAACAGTAAAGAAGATAAATAAATGAAAAATATAACATGTTCATGAATTGTAAGACTAGAAATTGAAAGGTGTTCGTTCTTCTCAAGTTTATCTCCAGATTCAGGACAATTCTGATTAAAAACCCCAGAAAGTTTTATTTCTATGAAAACTGATAAACCAATTATATAATTTTTATGAAATGTAAGGTCTAAGAGCAGCAAAGACAATTTCAGGTAACAAAGTTGAGACTTGAATAACCAGCTATATCAAGATTTATTATAAAGTTCAGGAACCTAAGACAAATATAGACAAACAGATGAATAGAACAGCATAAGAAGTTCAAAAACAGACCACACAAAGTAGTTTTATTTATGAGAAAGGTTACATCTCAAAGCAGGGGGAGAGGATGATCTTTTCAATAAATGATCAATTGGGTGTGTACATTTTTAAAGCGAGTCTTTATTCCTACTTACATCTTGAACAAAAGTCAATTCTATTTGGACTATAGATATAAATGTGAAGGGTTAAAAATCTTTCTAGAAGATAATTTAAGAGAATGTAAGAGAACATCTTCATGATCTTGGGTAGCAAAAATTCCTTTAGTGGGTTACAGTAAGTATTAAACATACTAGAAAAAATAATAAAAATTAGACTACATTAAAATTAAGAAATTCTGTTCAACAAAGCCAACAATAAAAGAATGAAAAGGAAAGCCACTGAGTGAAGGAAACATTTGCAATACATATGTTTGACAGAGAACTTGAATGTAGAATAGTTAAGGAAGTTTTCAAAACAATTTTTAAAAGTAAAAGGTAAAGAGCAGACAACCTAATAGAGTACTGGGCAGAAAACTGAATTTAACTTTGCAGAAGATATAAAATGCCCAATAAATGTATAAAAAGGTACTCAACATTGTCAGTCATCAGGAAAAAAATGCAAATTAAAACAACAAGATAGCCCTATACCCCATCAAAATGACAAAAATTAAAATGGCAGGACAACTGTTGACCAGAATGTAAAGCAACTGAAACTCTCATATACTGCTGGTGGGAATGTGCCTTAGCACATGGCAGAAGTGTAGTCTGGAAATTTCTTTAGAAGTATCTACTATAATTGAACATATGCATACCCCATGACACAGCCATTCTTCTATCAAGTATACAACCAACTGATTTTGTACAAATATGCACAAAATGATATGTACAAATATATTCATAGCAATATTATTCATAACAACACCACACCAGAAATAAGTATCCAAGTATCCATCAATACTAGAATGGATAAATGAACTGGTGAGTGTTCACAGAATAAAATTCTACATGATAATCAATACAAGTGAACTACAGCTCTATGCAACTATATCTGTGAAGCTCACAAATATAATAGTAAATGAAAAAAATCAGACACAACCATTTATATAAAATTCTAAAACAGGCAAAACCAAGCTAGGGTGACATTGAGAACAGTGGCTATTTTTGGAAGGTAAATGCCTGAAAGGAGACACTAGGGGAGTCTTGGATACTGGTGTTGTGCTGTAGCTTATCTGTGTGCCAGTTGCACTGGTGTGATCACCTTGTGGAAATTTATCAGGCTGCAGCCTCATAGTATGTGCACTTTTTTGTGTGTATATTATATTTTCACTTAAAAAACGTATTTAATGAACAAAAGTGAAGGGTCAACTGCAGATGTCCAGCCAGGACCAAACCACCCAGCTGGTCCACAGACTCATGAGCAATAATAAGTTGTTGTTTTAAGATACTAAACTAAATAGTTTGATACCAGAAATAGTTAACTGATTAAACAACCCCCAGGGGAGGCTTTCACATAAACTATTGATACAATAAAAGTGGCGCCCCCTATGGTTTACTGTGTGACCTACATACCGTAAGCAGGGTCCCTGCAAAGCAGGCAGGCATGTTAGCTGGTCTGATGCCATTTCCAGCTCTTCTCCCTTGTCTTCCTTTTCTGTACACGCTATAAATGCTACAGCTGATGCCTCAGCGTCCTTTTCAGCTATGTGTGGCCACGTGACACGATTCAGCCAGTTAGATATAAGCAGAAATCTGCTAGTAACTCTTCTCTTCCTCTCTCTTCCTCCTGTGCGTGTGATACCTGGAGCAGCCACAGCCATTTCTGAGGCAGAATGAGTACCTTAGGGCATCAAAGAATAGAGTAGCCAGATTTAGCTCCCCAAAATAATAATAATTAATAATTATCTAAGAGAAATACAAGAAGCCCAGGTGAATTTGAATTTCAAATAAAGAAAAAATCATTTTTTATTAGAAGCATCTCTCAAACATAGCACTGTTCCAAACTCTATCACTGAGCTGCACATCAGCCCAGGGACACCTGTCCAGAGACTTCCTGTGCATGACTGAAACCCCAATTTGATTATACTTCTGAGGTCGGGAGGGTTTCCTCTCACTCGCAGCTGAATGGAGTCCTAACTGATATTTTCAAACTGACAGACAAACGACTCTGCAGGTCCATTGGGCTTGATTCGCACCTCTTTCCTTTCAATACTACATAAACATTTTTCCGGCGCTTTCTATCGGCCACTGGTGTGAGTGAGAAATCTGACAGCAATCCCATTTTCTTTTATTTTTGTAAATAACAGTTTTTTCTCTTTTGGAAGCTTCTAAGATTTTCTGCTAAGCCCTGAAGGGCAGTGGTGGTTCCAACCTAGGCCTATGGGTATCTAAATTGACTGTTTTCATCTGTAGATTCAAGTCTTCCACAGCTTGGGAAGTTATTTCCATCATATTTACAGTTAATGCCTCCCCTATGCTGTTACTCTATCATTTGTATATTAGCTTTCATGGTTCTAGCAGGCAAGTTTCTTATTTTGTTTCCCCTTATGATTTTTATCTTATTTTCCCCTTTATGATTTTTATCTCTAAACATGTTGCCCTGGGTTTTGAGATATATGTCTTCCACTTCATCTTTCAGACCACTAATTTGTGTCTAAATGGAGGATGACATCCCTTTGAAGATATGTACTTAATTTTTTTTTAATTCAAAAATATTTCTTTGGTTCCAGTGCATGCTGTAATTGAATCTCTTAAGTGCCTTTACTGGTTTCTAGTCAAGCTGCCATCTGCCTTCTGCAGCAGGACCGTTTCTGAGCAAGTTGATGGCTCATTCTTCCTCCCCCAGTTATTGCTAAGATGACTTGTTTTTCTCCCTTGCCTACTCGCAGCTCCCTTCGCTCTTGGAGCCATGCCTAGCTGCTGGGGGACCTCAGTGGTAGTCGCCCACAGGTGGTGGGAACACAGTAGACTCTGCTCCCATGGGCCCATGGTGTAGAGTTTGAGGTGCTCGGGTTCCTGCCTGCAGCTGGGAAGTAGCACCTGGCTCCTGACTTTCCCTCTCCAAGGCTGATGCTCTCTTCGTCTCAGAGGCAGAGCTCACCTGACCAGCTTCTCTGAGGCTCCTTGTGACCAGGGAGACCAGTGGGTCCTCCATAATGGGCCATGCAACACTGGCTAGCTCCATCCTTCCAGATGCACTCAAGTGTCTCCATGAGCTGGCACTGTTGAGCCCAAGGCTCGCTCCAGGGCTCTCCTTAGGTGCCCAGGCTCTCTGTGGCCCAGAGAGGACCAGACTCCAGGCTTCCATAGCCTTTAGGCCTCGCTTACACCTTGTGGCCCTTGACTCCGCTGAGCTCAGGAAAGGTAGTTGATAGCTGAACTGAGAGATTGTGAGAAAAATGTATCGGGGGTAAGTTTTTTCACCACAATCTTCCCCAAAATGTCCCACACTTTTTATTCTAAAGTTTTGATCTTTGTATAATTTGTATTACTTTTTTAATCAAAAAAATAAATATTTTTAATACCAAAAGGAGCTTTAGTTAATGCATAATAAAAAGAGAAACAAATACATTTGACTTCATTCAATCAGGATTTTAAGATTTCTTACTTCCAAGATCATGTCTAGCAAAAGACTGGAAACCACTGTGTCCAGCAGTCAGGGACCAGTTAAGTAAACCATGGTATAGCCACACACAGGGAATACTATGCCTACAAAACTGTGAAAAATGATAAAGATCTGTGTGCACCGACACAGAGGACACCAAGTTTTAACGGTAAGAGAAAAAGCATGGTGCAGAACAGTGCATAATGTTTTCCTGTAAACAGCCAGATAGTAACTATCTTAGGCTTGCGGGTCATACATGCTCTCTGTTACAACCCCTCAACTCTGCTATGTTAGCAAGAAAGCAGTCACAGACAATATATAAACTAATGAGCATGACTGTGTCCCAATAAAACCTTATTTACAAACACAGGTAACAGGCTGGATTTGGCCCGCGGGGTATAGTTTGCCAATTTCTGGCATAACAGACACTCCCTAAGGTGAACTCAGTGAGCCACGACTTTGTATAATCTACTTTTCTTGAATGCACAGAGTTTGACTTGCTCCTTAGCCAATGCAGTATGGCAAAAATGAAGGGATTTTGCGAATGTAATTAAGATCCCAAATCAGCTGTTTCTGAGTTAATCAAATAGGGAGACTATCCTGGGAGGTCCTAAGCTAATTAAGTAAAATCCCTTAAAAGAGGCCCTTCTTTAGGTTAGAGATTCTCTCTTTTACTGGCTTTGAAGGAGAAACCCACCATGATTTCATGGCTGCAAAGAAATTGTCAGCCAACAGCTTGAGGGAGGTTGGAAGCAGATCCTTCCCCAGTCGAGCCTCTGATGAAAATGCAGCCGAGCTAACATGTTGATTGCCACTTTGTGAGCCCCTGTGCAGAGAACCCAGCTAAGCCCACCCAGACTCCTGACCCACGGAAGCTGTGAGATAATAAATATGTATTGTTTTAAGGCACTAAGTTTGTGCTAATTTGTTGCATGGCCCAGAAAACTAATATGCCTGTTGTATAGAGTCTGCAATTACTTATGTAAGAAATGAAGAATTAATACATATGCATATATGCTTAAATTTTTATAAAGAAACACTAGAAGGGTAAATAAGAAATTCATAAACATAATTACCCACAAGGTGAGGGAGAAATGGGTGTGTCCGGAGGGGGTAGCAAGACTTTTTAGGCCAGAACTTTTTGTATTGTTTGGATATTTAAATCAACTAAATATATGATCTATTCAAAAAGTTAAGTTAAATTTTAAAAAATCTCCTGCTTTCCTATTTAGTAATCAAAGACTATTTTTCAGACTTGCACTTTTGATATTTTACAGTTACTGTTTATGTTCATCTTGATTCATTTCTGTACCCAAGCTACTAATATGGCCTGTTTCTTTTCCTTCCAAATGTCTTCTTTTAATCTCAAATTGCCATCTTCAAAAGAATACTTGATCTTCCTCATTGCTGTTCTCCCAGCACTCAATGCTGGCCTGGGGGACACCCCATTAAATGTTTGCTGAATGAATGAATGAACCATGGTGACCTTCACCTTGGTGTTCCTTTACCTACCAAACCCACGTGAACACGTCCTGGTTACAAAACCCCCTCCCCCTGCAGTCCAGATTTCACTCTTCACTTGAAATGAAGCATCTCCACAGAACAAGCCGCCTCATTGCCTCCTTACCGCCCACCTTCCGTCAAGAGATGTTGATGAAACATGACTCCTAAAGCAATTTAAACATCTTTCGGGAATATGTTATGCAGAGAAGACATAGTGATGGCAACAGCAAAACACAGGCATCTGCTCGTCTCTGGATCAATTTCTGAAAACAACTTTCCGTTTTTCTAGCATGCTCACTCCCAGCTGAGCCATCTCGCCGCAGTCATGGCACACAGGGACAGAGGGAGAAGACTGTGGCCCAGCCTCCCTGCCCCCTTCCCCCACTCCAGGCTCAGTCTGCCCTGATGAGCACTCATTTTAGGAGGTTAGATACCCTGCTCTCTGGACAACACTCAGGCAAGCAGACCTCTGCCTTGTTCTAAAGACAGAGACCTCAAAGCATGAATGTTTCCCTACAACCCAGAATCTGTATTTCTTCCTTTTATTCCCCTAGATGGACTGGACTCCAGCCTCTCTCCTTAGCCCACGATGGTTCTCTGGAGCCAGAAGGAGAGTGGTGGGAGTTGAAGAGAGAGATAAAGAAAGACAAAGGACAGGTTGAGCTAAAGCATCAGGAACCCAGAAAGGCACCCCTGAGTGTGGATGAGGGGTGAGGGGTCAGGCTGCCCACAAGGTTCCACTGGGCTCAGGCAAGGAGCTCTCCCTGCCTGAATGAAAAGTGACACAATCTCAGATGGGAGGGTGGGCCTGGAAGTGGAGAAACCTGCTGGCACACGTGCCCACATGCATACACACACACACACACACACACACACACACACACACACACACACACAGGTTTTCTCCCCAGTTAGTTTCCTTACAATGCTAAGCAGAGGCCAGCTGATCTGTCCTATCAATAGCAGGTGCATTGCGGCCCCACGGGCACCCCAGGGATAACTGCCACCCCCGGAACACTTGTCTGAATGATTACCAAGTTCCCACCCTGTGCTCCTCAGCCTGTAGGCAATACCTGTCTATGTCTACCAGGCAATGCCTGGTACCTTGTGCTATTTTTTTAGGCCTGAGTATCACTCAAGCTCCTGGAACCCACAGATGGAACAAACTAAACAGTCCCTGGTTAGAGCCTGGGGGTGGGAGTAGGGGGAACATTACAAGATGACCCAAGGTGGCAATAAATGTGGCCCAACTGAATCAAAAGTACCGATAATGAGGAGAAAATGCTCATAGTACACTGTTAAGTTCAAAAAAAAAAAAAAAGAAGAAGCAGTTTACAAAATAGCATGTGCTACGATCCCACTTTCTAAATATATCTTTTTACAGTACCTTAAGTTTCCTTGGAACTCCAGACTCACTGCATCTCCACACGCATGTCTACCAACATTTCACACATGACAGGTCCTAGACTGAGGTGGGACTCACCCTTCCAGCTTCTCCTCCCCCAGCCCCCTATGTCAGGAAAATGTGGCCCCCTTCTTCCTGATGTTTAAAGCCATCATGACTCCTCTTTCTCTCTCACCAGGTGCCCAATCTATCAGTTGATACGAACTTGAAATAACCTCCTGAAAAACAGATCGCAACAAAGATAAACAACATAGGAGACAATAAATAAGAAAATTAGACGCTCAATCTATGAGGTCTAACAGCCTAAGAGGTCCAATAGGTATTCCAGGGAGGGAGACAGGCAGAAAATGAATGGGAAGTAATTACTTTTTAAAAAACGGATATTAAATTTTCCAAGAACTGACAGACCTGAGTTTCTAGATTGCAGGGTTTTTCACAAGTACTCAGCACAAATGAATGAAAATAGCTCCACACCAAAGCCCACTACAGGGAAGTTTAGAACCTAGGAATGAAGAGACGATTCTAACATTTGTCAGAGAGAAAATTCAGGTCTCCAAAAGGGAGTCAGGAACTGAAACAGCATTAAATTTCAAAAGAGCAGCTACAGAATTAAAGAGAAAGTGGAGTGATGCCTTCAAACTTCTAAGAAGAAATGATTTCTAACCTAGAATTCTATACCAAGCCAATCAGGTTTAAGGACAGAATAAAACTTTTTCAGACATGCAAGTTCTCCAACAGCTTTTATTGCCAAGGGCACTTTGATAGGAAACTATTGCAGGATGTGTTCCACCAAAACAAAGGAGTAAACCACAAAAAACAGAGAAGGGCTCTAGAAAGCAGGGGCCCAACATAGGAGAGAGGAGAAGGTATTCCCAGATGATGGTAAAAAAGAAAAGAGCCCAGGACAGCAATTGTGCAGTAGGACTGAAAAATAACCAGATGAACAGCAAGAGGACTGAAGATGAGAGAACTCTCCAAGAAAAACATGAACCTGAGAGATCATCAATGTTTCTCAACATGGAGTTCCAACAGAGTTTGAGAGTAAATTACTGACAGATACACAGAAACCAGAAGAGACAAGGTAGTTATTAACTCCAGGAAAAATAAAAAGGCATATGAGAAAGAAAATGATATCATAGGACGTGATGTGTTTTAGCTGTGAATAATATAAATATTGCCAAAATATAGCCAAGATAATAAGACTGCAGACTGCCAATCTGAGAAACTGTAGCATTACATGTTGAGAAGATGAGGAGGAGCATAGGAGCTGGTGTAAGAAAGCCAAAGAGTCCTCTTCTTTCACAGAGGGAAGTCATTACATAATGTCAAAATTTTAAAATCAACCAAGGGCAGTATATCCTTGTTATTTAGAAATATGGAAGAACAGGAAAGATAGCTAAAATTGCTGAAACTGATTACTTCTTGGGAGTGGACATGGGGGTGAGGGACAGAGGACCATTGCTTGCGTCCTGAGCCTTGTGGTACCATTGGACCCTTTAAACTATGTGCACGTATTACTTTGATAAAAATTTAAAATTATAATACAAAGTCACAATGTAAATCACCATGCATATACCCAAAATCAAAAAGAACATCAATTTCAAAGAAAGAAAGAACAAAGTACAAAATTAAAATCAACAAGAAGAACAGGGAAATTAACAAAACAGAATTTTCTGCCCTAATCTAACTTATTTCTCCTTGGTGAATAGGTTTTGTTGCCAGTGATTTGTCTTGCTCCTTTTATGCAAATCCTGAGACATCACAATACAAGTTTGAAGGCTTTACATAAATCAAGCATATGTATTACTCACTGCTGTGTCTTAGTACCTGGCCTAGTGCCTGGCATCTAGTAGCTTCTCAAGGAATAGTTGTTGACTTGAATTAAAGAGACCTGATCTTGTTTGAGTCTGAGTTTCCTCAGACTTTTTTCAAGGGTCCCTTTAAGAACCCTCTCCATGAAAAACATTTTTAAATTTTCTGTATAACTTCACAAAGACATTAGTCATTAACTTGACTTAATGTTCCTTTCAGAAGGATCCACAAGATAAATTCTTCTCTGAATTTAAAACCCCCGAAACTCATCTTCTGATGAAACGGTATCTAGCAAAGAGAATTATATAACCACACTTTTGCCTTAGCTCCTAGGGCTGCAAGTCTCGCGTCTTCTCCAGGTAGGTTAATAACTCGGGTCTCCTTCAAATGCATAAGGACTCTTTGTTGATGCTTGTTCAGGAGATGGAGAGAGACTGGTTTTCTTCCTTTTCTAAGGTGATGATTTTAAATAGATATTTATTCTCAAGAACATGAATTCTATTTTCCATTTTTTTACAGACCTGATAGTGGGAAAGTTTTCACTTCTTTTCCTGAATGGACATCCAAGTATCAGAATTCCCAACTAAAATACTGTCACTGTGTGGACTTGGCAATAAATTATGTTCTTCATATGTTTGATTAGCTGGGTGGGATATGTGTTTACTGGTCTTAATGGTGGATCCAGAACCATCACAAAGAGCTTGGCCCGTCAGAAACCGTAGGGCATCCCCCCTATGCATGACCCTGCCATCTAGACAGACTTGTGAGTTTGGGTTGGCAAAATACTCTCCAGATCTGTCTTTTTGGAAACTCCTGTTGTCAAATAGACTGACTCATCTTAATGATTTCATTGCACTTGTCTTGAAGTTTCTTATCTTCCTACTGTGGCCTCTTATTGAAAGGATTTGAGTGAGCTGCTGGGAGACACTTGTCTCCGTGCTTCTCATCTTCAGCCTGTGCCTCTTAGGCATGAACTCAATACCTTCCTTTCTCCAGCGACATCCTTCATCTGGAGCGTTCATAAGCTTGCTCTCTTGGCCTGTACTCAACCTGTCAGACCAACTGGGCTTGCCATTGGACTCGTTGTCATTGTCAAAGTGAGGAGTGTCGTGAACTGTCAAGCAGGTTGTCCTTGGTTATTGTTCTCACTTTCATAAACCTGAGTGAGTGCACCAGGCTGGTTGTCTGACAAAAGGTGAAAATCTGCATTGTGTGGTGGCACACCAGATCAGGACAGTTGCGATTCCACCAGAGATTTCCCTTCCGAGGGGCAGATCTTCAAGCAAAAACAAACAAACAAAAAAAAAAAAGAAAGAAAGAAAAATTTTCAGATAATAAGGCAATCTAGATAGCTTCACCTAAGTGGTAGCATCTTGCCATTGAGAAGTCCTGCATAGGTTTCTTATTCTTGGATATATGAACAGGGTGCCTGCCGGAACAATGTCGTGGATCTGAGGCTTACTCTGCGTGCCATTTTGAAAGGTCTAGTCAACAGAAGCTGGTGGATGAAAGAGCATTCAATTCTTAAGTTGAGGACAATTATGTAGAATCAGTCTCTTCATGAGGGACTCAGTCTTCTCCATGACTGAGGTGCTTGCAATGAGAGCGCAGAGGTAACGATAGTCCTATTGTCTTGGCAATGAAATAATTTACTAACGAATTGTTGACATCTTCTTCACCCAAATGGATTTCTCCAGATGAAGATTTGACCTGAAAGATTCCATCATCAGAAGGGAGGACAGAAACATCAAAAGGGCATTTCCAAGACCCAAGATCAATATAACTCTTTTAATACCAACCTTCTTGTTCAAGCCATAAGCAGACGCAGGGTAATTTGGATCACTGTTGACTCTGAGCACAGTGAGGTTATGCTGGGTCCATAAAAGAGCCATTAAAGTAAGCTAGAACTGTGATGACAGGAGGGTAAAAATCCTCCCGAAGGTAGCTCCTACCATGTTCTTCCTCTTTTCTATAAACATAGACGAGACCTTCTCCAGATGGAAGCTTTTGTTCTCTCCCTTGTACTCCACCTGGGACCACTGGCTTCTGTGTCATTAACACACACCACTGTTATCACCACCACCATTATCACCACTGCCATTACCACCACCATTGGTACCACTACCACCAGCACTATCACCACCATCACCAGATAAACCCAAAATATCCAAACAGATCTTTGTGATGAAATGGTTCTGGTAGGTTTCACTGCAATTTGATTCATTGCACCATGATTAATCATTGAATCAATTGTTGGTGTAAGCCAGAATGCTTGGGGTGGTCCAGTTTCTCCAACTATTGCTATGATCTCCATGTTCCCGGGCTGGAAGATACCCACATAGGAACTTATGGTGCCATGATCTACAACAACCTCAGATCCATCTAATATCATTACAAATTCCTAACCAGGAAAGGCACCAGGCTTCAGGGAGGATGGGCTTTGTTCATTCAAAAGTGGTGTGAAAAAATAGAAGCGCTGCTATGTGGAATAAACAAAAGCTGATTTCTGATAATGAAAAATTTTATACTTCTTTATATTCTAAATTAGGTATTTGTTTCACACTGGTTATAACATAGCATTTCAACTATTTGAAATTATTTTGTGTCTGACAGTTTTTCCATCAGTCATAACTGGATTACATTAGTAATAGTTACTGAGACTAGAAATGATTCTATACTGTAACAAAGTCTTGTTCAAAGTAGGCTCAAAAATCCTTTTTCTTCTTTCCACATTTTATGTTGTCAGATTGTTTCCCAGCATTTAATAGTTCTTGTTCTCTTTTCTATTTTCTTTTATAATTTTCCTAACCAGGTCTGATCTTTTAAGGGAAATATTATGTTTTCAATGTAGAAAATAACGCGAATGATCATTCCTATTAAACAGAACTACACCATTTTTTATTTGATTCCAGGCTTTCTGGAGACTACAACAGCTCACTTCAACCAGATTTCTGATTGTTGGACTCAAGTTAGAGGCAAGACGCCTTGTTGAACAAAGATCTCAACAAAGATAGGTCAAATCCAAGGAGAAAACATTTGCCATGTTCTGTTTTGTTTACCCCATGAAGGTGACCTATGCTTCTGCAGGAACAGCATATATTTACATTCTTCACCTATGTTAAGAGTTACATATGCAAATCTGAGTTAACTGCACCATATCTGCAATTTATTCCAGGGATGTTTAACTTTTATATGAATAGGTCCTTGCTTTTTAATCTGTCTCTGCTTAGGAGAACAGAGGCTGGTGCATATGAAATCCTTAGTCATTGTTAGCTATATAGTTGTGGTTATTATCTTGTTTCTTTGCCATTCTGTTTCGCTCTTTCCCTCTCACTCTTAGTGTTGAGTTTCCTCACTCTCTTGTTCCCTCCTGTTATTTATTCTTTGTATGTTGTATATCCTGAGAGAAATGATGTGTGTGTCAGCAACAGGGTTGGTGAAAATGGATGTTCATGGAGTATACGTTGTGGCAGAAAATGTGGAATCTAAAGAAGGGTCGGTGGGGCCTACTAATGGACTCATTGGTCAGGAAGCTATCCCTGTGATGGGGGCCAAAGAGTTTTCCCAAGGACTCTCCTTCTTGTCAGAAGATCTTAAGCTACAGTGGGAGTGTAACACCTGACTTCACCTACAATGGTAGGAGGCTGGTGAATTAGCTCAATCATACAATCTAATCTTAAGGAGGGAGCAAAGTACATAGCATGTTCATGAATTGACCAGCAGGTAGGTACAACAAGAGTTTGTCCTGAAATGAAGAGATACAGAGTAATGGAGGTCTAGAATGTGATGGCCTTAAATTCAGGACAAAGAGTTTTAATTTGATATGGTAGACATTGATAACAAAATTCTCAAAGTTATGGAAGGGGAAAAAGAAGTAGAGGGAGAGGGAGGGGGAGGAGGAGGAGGGGGAGGAGCAGGAGAGGGAGGGGGAAGAGAGGGAGGAGGAGGTCGACATGTAGAAACATTATAAAAATGAAAATGCAGGCTTCCCTGGTGGCGCAGTGCTTGAGAAGCTGTCTGCTAATGCAGGGGACACGGGTTTGAACCCTGGTCTGGGAGGATCCCACATGCCGCGGAGCGACTGGGCCTGTGAGCCACAACTACTGAGCCTGAGTGTCTGGAGTCTGTGCTCCGCAACTAGAGAGGCCGCGATAGTGAGAGGCCCGCACACTGCGATGAAGAGTGGCGCCCGCTTGCCGCAACTGGAGAAAGCCCTCGCACAGAAACAAAGACCGAACACAGCAAACATAAATTAATTAATTAATAAAACTCCTACCCCCAACATCTTCTTTTAAAAAAAAATCTAATTATGGATTACTCTCAGTTAAAAAAAAAAAAAAGAAAATACACCAAGTTGAAGGTAAGAATTTCATTGTGTAGCAATATGGTAAAATTGATGCTAAATTATTTGACCAGAGTAGAGGCACACTGGAGTTTTGGGGATTATACCAAGGAGTGGGGAAGAGGTAAGAGAACTGAATATGTGTGGACTTGAGCAGAAGATGAGTCACTGAGAAATAGAAGGGTGTGTGGAGCAGGAATAGTGGTCAGGAGAGGAGGACGGCCATGCCTCTTCCTAGCTCTACAATGAAGGGTGACCAGAACTGGCTTCCACCTAATAGGTGCTTGATAAATGGGTCACTGAGGAAAATTTAGATTTAAGCTGGTAGGTGGGAAATCCTTTCAGGAAACAGAGGGAGGGCAGGAAGGAGTCTAGTCTTCAGAAAGTGGAAATGTGACCAAGTAGGTACCACATATAAATTAAGAATGTGGGCCCTCTCTTGGAGTTACATTGCCAGGGCTCTACTTCTGGTTTAAACACCTAACCATAGGCAAGTTACTTATCCTCCCTTAAGACTCAGTTTCCTTATCAGTAAAATAATAATGATGATGATGATGGTAGTAGTGGTGATAGATCATGATGAAGACCATGATATATGATAATACCTACTTTATAGGCTTGTTTATAGGTATTATCAATACCTATATCAATACCTTGTTTATAGGTATTATCAATACCTTTATAGGCTTGTGAAGGTTACATGAGACAAAATGTGAAAACACTTGGCACAAAAATGCATGACAGCTACCTCCTGGAAAAGAGGAGAAGGGGGAATTTTTGAAGCTTTGTGTAATGTGCAGCCATTACAGGAATGAAACTGGCAGATCAGGAGGATATGGACAGAGTTAGGGAGCAACAGCAGAGGATCTAAGAAAACTGTAAGGCAGCAGAATTTTTAATTCAAGGAACATGGAAAACTATTCAGCCCTAAGTGTCAAACTGGAGTGTTGGGAAGGAGGTTCTCAAATAACTCTTGTTCCAAATGCTATAACCCAGTTATTATTCTTTGAAACTCACTTATTCAAACATTCATTCACTTATGCTACCAATGTTTATTGAATACCTGCTCTCTGCTATGCTAGATCCTGAGAACACAAAGCAGAATGGATGGACACAGTTCTTGTCATCCTGGTGCTTACCATCTTAACAAAAATAAAGAAAAGCACAAAGATATTTATTTCTGAAGTATGACCCAATAATACTGGAATTTCCCACTCCTCTGCTGAGACAAATAAATGACAACGTCCTGAATTAAATAATTTAGATGTAATTTTTAATACATTGGTAGGATCACAAAATAATAAGACATATAGATTGGGTTGAATAGTGTCCTTGAAAATTTCATGCCCACCCAGAACCTGTGAATATGAGCTTATCTGGAAACAGGCAGATGTAATCAAGTTAAGATGAGGTCATACTGGATTAGAGTGGGCCCTAACCCAGTGACTGGTGTTCTTATAAGAAGAGGGAAATTTGGACAAAGAGAGACACAGACACAGAGGGAAGATGGCCATGTGAAGACGGAGGTAGAGATTGTAGTTGTGCTATCACAGCCAATGAATGCCAAGGGATTGCTGTCATACCCCAGAAGCTAGGAAGAAGCAAGGGAGGATTCTACCCTGGAGCCTTTGGAGGGAGCATGGCCCTATTGACACCTTGATTTTGGACTTCTAGCCTCCAGAACTGTGAGAGAATAAACTCTTGCTGCTTTAAGCTGCTTGATTTGTGGTAATGTTACAGCAGCCCTGAAAAACTAACACAACAGAAAATGGCAACTCTAAGAGGTAGCTGGAGCATTAGAGCAGCATTTAAGGACATTAGTAAAATCAAAGTGAACTAGACCGTCAGTTCCCATGGCCTCAGAGAATGTGGTGAACCAGAGAAATAGCCCAGGAACCTCTCAAGGTGATAAATTGAATAGGAATCTCCACTAAGTGCATAAAAGTGCATAACAGGACCCCATAAGCATATGGATAAACCAACAATAAATCTACCCCCATCAAAGGGCATTGATAGGAAATTGTCCTCAAAAGTGGTGCTAGTTGAAAAGGGTGGGGAAAACCCAACCAGAAAATTTGTAATAATAAACTAGCCCTCATACAGTTTGAAGTCTGAAATCACACCACCTGGATGTGGATGGTCTGAAAACTCTTAAACTGAGAATTAAGGTTAAAATAACTTGAAGTTGGCAATCCTCTTCTGGTGCAGTCACCATCTGCCAGGTCTCAAGGAACTCCTAAAAATAAATAAAGTTCCAAGGAAGGAACTCACTTTCAAATATCACAAAACACAAAAAGAAACAAGGCAACGTGACCTAGAGAAAGCAGAATCCTCAACCAGCTGAGTCAGACATACAAAGACTTCAGCCACTGAATGATCTGACATAGTGGATAAAATTAGTAGTTTAATACATTTAAGGAAATGAAAGAAAATTGAAGATATAAATTAGGTACAAGAGGCTAAAATATGAACAAGGATATTTAGAAAGCAAAACTGAACTTATGTAAGTAAAATTACAATAATTCAAATTAAAAATTCAATTAGACACAGCTAAAGAGAGAATTAGTGAGCTAAAGATAGACAGGAAGAAATCTCCAGAGTAGAGACACTAAGAATTGGAAAAGAGAAGTTAAGAAGCATAGAAGATGTTGTGAAAAAAAATTGAACATGCAGTTAAGCACAGTTCTGTAAAGAAAAAAGAACAGACGTTTACAATATTTGAAAAGATAATAGCTGAATGATTTCCAAACCAGGATGGATAAGAAATCCACACTTAACAAATCATAGTGCAATTTTCAGTTCACCAAAGACAAAGAAATAAAAGCCAAGTGCTTTGAAAAGGATGACAAATTGGGGTGACCACAGATTTCCCAACAGCAATAATAATAAAAAATAGCTAGAAGGCAGTAGGATGATATCTTCAGTAAACTGGGAGAAAGTAATAATAAATAAAATTTTATATTCTGTGGAAAGAAAAAAATAGCTTTCAAGAATGAGGACAATAAAGCTCATTTTCAGATAATGAAAAACTGAGAAAGTTTACTACCATCAAAACTTCACTAGAGGAAAATATAACAAATGTACTTCAGGCAGAAGGAAAGTAATTTCAAATGGTATGAAATGAAAAAACATTATAAGCAAAGATGTTGACAAATATGTAGATGAATCAAAACAAAATTGACTGCATAAAAGAATAATAATTTCTTCAGGGATTAAAAATTTTTCAAAGATAGAACTCATATGCATAGTTTGTCATCTGGGAGGGGAATAATTGGAGTTGAACTGTTCTAATGCCCTTATAATGGTCAGGATTTTGAAAAAGTAGATATTCACATTAAAATTAATTTCTAAAGTAAGCACAAATAGAAGAGAAATAAAGTATATAACTAACAAACTAGCAGACGGGGAGAAATGAAATAAGAAAAACTACTCAATGATAAATTCAAAGCAAGAAAGGAGGGGGAAAACAGAAAAATCTAAATAAATAGAAAGCACAAATGAAGATGTTAAAAGTAAATCCAATTATATCAATTACTACAATTTGAAAAGAGGGTTGGATACATCAGTTTTAAAGAAAATGACATATTATATTTTTAGATCAGATTTTTTTTTAAGCCAGCTACCTCTTTTTATGAGACACACTAAATTGTATGGCTACCAAAAGATTGAAAGTAAAATGTTAAAAAAGAAGATATACCAGGAAAATATTAAACAAAAAATAAACTAGAATATGTAATTGATAACAGATAAACTAAGCCTTAAGGCAAAAAAGTGTTACTGGAAATAAGGTTACTGTATAAAGCTACCAGTACAATTCACTAGGCAGATGTACCTATTAACAGAGCTTAAAACTACAGAAAAACACTGCCAGAACTACAAAAAAGAAATGAAAATATCCACTATCATAGTGGGAGATTTTAACATACCTCTCCCAGTAATTAACTGAAAAACCACTCAAAATGGTTGACTCTGGGATTGTGGTCCAGAAAATATAAGTCAGAAATATCTCATTGTGCCAAAAAATATGGAAGTGCTTAAGGAATGATCAGTTCATGTCAAAAGAACAAAAGAGCCACTTTGAGGGGGCTCCCGCTGGCCAAGTCTGGGACAGTTTGAGCAAAAGCAAAAACATGATACTAATGGATTCAAAGTCTTTGAGTAAAATAGGAATCTATTATACATATTAATTAGTAATTCATTCATTAGTAAAAGAGCAAGAGAAGCTCTCTCTTACAGCAGAATGCCAAATCCAAAAGAAATCATAGAATTAGAAAATCACTGTTTGGTAACCAAGATAGTAATAATTAATTCAGGCAAAAAGCATCAACAGATGCTAAATCTGGAGGGAAAAAGTCTGATGAGAAATAAAATATTTATAGTCTCAAAGTATCTCCCCACAGGATATTTATTAGTTACTTAATCATCACATTCATCATACATATTAATTAACTATACAGCAGAGAAACCTGATAAACGTCATCTTAATCAGGTGATAAGAAACGTTAACATCCCCAGTAATGGTACACACTGCCAATGTGTGCCTCCTGATTTGAGGCACTGAGAAGGACACAGCATCACTTCTGTGAGATTCCTGCCTAAAACGCATCACCCGAATCCAATCATGAGGTAACTCGAGACACACATAAATTGAGAGAATTGTACAAACAAGAGCCTGGACTTCAAGAATGTCAAGGTCAGGAAAAGATGAAACAGAATGGAGGAACCGAAGAGGCATGACCACCCAATGCAGTGTGTGATCCTGGATTGGCTCCTGACCCATGAAGGACATTGTTGGGGCCGTTAGTCAGGGTCTCGAGGGTTTGGTGGTGTAAATGTACCAATGTCGATTTTCTGATTTGGACAGCTGAGCCTTGTATGTAGGAGAGTGCCCTTGCATGGAGGAAGCATCCTACGGTGTTAAGGGATGCTCATCCCTCATGTCTGCAACTTATTCTCCTCATGACCACTGCCAACTGAGAGGGACAGACGCTCTTGGCCATTCTAGAACTCCATCACCTTGACATTCTCTTCCATCTCCAATTTATTCTTACAATGAGCACCCTCCCCAATGTCAATAAATATGCTCATTGGAGAGTTAAGAATTCAGTTTGACTTTCCAAACACCCAAGACTGATTTTGACATCTACTAATATGGAAATAAGTGAGAAGAGAAAGTGAAAACCTTAGGAGCAATGGAAATAATCCTTCAGAACAAAAGCACCCAGTCCTCTCACTTTGCAAAACACCTCTGCTATTCTTTCCTCAGCCATAGGTCTGAAACAAAATGAGTCTTCTTGCTTTAAAGGAAAGTAGCCTTTGTGCGGTATGACCTCCAAAACATTGGGTATGCTCCATTGGAAGAGAATTTCTACCACTTCCTAGGCAGCGTGGCGTGATAGAGAAGAGGCCCGGGGTTCCCAGCCCAGGTCACCCGATTCTCAGCTGGGAGACTTGCCATCAGTGACCTTCTCTGTCCGAGGTCACTTCCTCATCTAGAAAGCAGGGTTAGTTACATACAATTGACCTCAGAAGGTTAGCCGTGGGGCTCAAATACAGCAACACAGGTAGAGTGCCTGGTAACTATTAAACACTCTGTAAATTATACCTCTTTTTATTCTCATTTTGTTATTTGGATACTTTCTTATTGAACATATATATATATAAAATATATGTGTGTATTGACATATATATATAACATATAATATATATACATATATATGCACACCTATATATTCTTTTTCTATTAGGATACATTTTATTTTTCCCAAATCGTTTGGGGAAGAAAAGACGCCTAAGGTGCCAATGTTTTCATTCAGCCTATTGTACTGTTTTATAAACTAAGACATAAATTTTAAAAACAGTGTTCTGAATATAATGAATATCAATGTAACTTTGTAACCCTGCTCCTTATAGCATTTAATAACTGGCCTTGTGTCATCCTGGTGTGTTTTTTCCTCTTTATTTTATGAATTATGTCCTCATCTGACATCGAATAAGTACCAAACAACACTGTGGCTCTCACCTTGGGCAGGACCCACCAAGAAACATTACACTAGTTACATTATGTGTTGCTTGTATATATTGACACTTAGTCTCTGTAAATTGTATAGAAATCTGGGAAAAGACGCTGGGTTGAAAGGGACACAACCTCCTCACCCCATACCTTTCTCATCTTTGAAATTTTATACCATATAAATCTCATAGTGTTTTAAAAAATCAGCAAAATTAGTTTTTAAAGGCAATATTTTCATTTAGAAACCCTAATCCTGACAACTTGAGGAAACTTTTGCCACCCCGTAATTTGAGTCCTGAGTGTAGACATCATACTTCTTCTTTATCCAAACTTGAGTAAATGTGTAATCTTAAAACTTTTACATGACTGAGTCAGCAGGCAATGAAAGTGAAAAAGTGAAACAGAAGCACCAAATGTTATGTGCATCTCAAAAAGAAGATGTTGACGTATCCCCCTGAGACAATAAGCACGTGGAAAACTGTGTAAAGAATGACAGGCAGGGCTTCCCTGGTGGCGCAGTGGTTGAGAGTCCGCCTGCCGATGCAGGGGATACGGGTTCGTGCCCCGGTCCGGGAAGATCCCACATGCCGCGGAGCGGCTGGGCCCGTGAGCCATGGCCGCTGAGCCTGCGCGTCCGGAGCCTGTGCTCCGCAACGGGAGAGGCCACAGCAGTGAGAGGCCCGCATACCACACACACACACACAAAAAGAATGACAGGCAAATGCAGAAGCTTTCATAGAAGCCCGAGGTCTCACGGGGGCCCATTTAGATATTGACTCAGGGTTTACCATGTGCTTGATGTAAAAATCTGAAGCAAATCCACTAATACTAGCTTTCAACATTGGAAGAGTTTGTGGTTGGGGAAGGATTACAGTTCAATAATACTGTCTGTGGCTATAATTAAGATCTTCTCTAATTAGCTAACCATCTTGCTGGGGCTTGTAACAATTAGAGGTGCAGGATAGCACAGGAATTTATCATGGGTGTGTACACGTGTGTGCACATGAAGTTCAGAATCAGCAAACTAACCAGTTGAAAGTTTTCCGAAGAACACCGGCCCTGTCGTTCTGACTACAAAATGAAAATCCAGAAAGGGAGAAAGAAGGGAGTTACTGAATGGCAAAGGCAGAGCTGCTCAAAGAAAAGGAACTTCTGTTGCTTTGAGGTGTGAGGAGATGATTCAGGGAGCCAGTCTCACTCAGAAAGCCCAACTGAGAAGCAAATCTCCCGTGCACATCAGAACTGGAGGGGAAACCCATAACTGCTGCTTAAGAGTGACGGGCCAAGACAGCCCACGGGAGAGACCACAACCTTGCCAGGGAGGCAAGACCCAGCCTCCCCAGACGCCTTTACTTGTTTTTTTTTAAAAACTGTGCAGGATGTTCATTTATTATGTCCATGATTCCACAAACATTTATTAAGCATCTACTGTGTGCTCTGCTATGTGTTCTAGAGCCTCGGGATACAGCCATGAACAAAATGAAACCAATCTCTGCTCTCCTGGAGCTTCATTCAAAAATGTGTGTGTTGGGCTTCGCTGGTGGTGCAGCGGTTGAGAGTCCACCTGCCGATGCAGGGGACACGGGTTCGTGCCCCGGTCCGGGAAGATCCCACATGCCGCGGAGCGGCTGGGCCCGTGAACCGTGGCCGCTGAGCCTGCGCGTCCGGAGCCTGTGCTCCGCAACGGGAGAGGCCACAGCAGTGAGAGGTCCGCGTACCGAAAAAAAAAAAAATGTGTGTGTGTGTGTAGACCCTAACTTTGCTCACTCCTTTCTCGGTCCTTGATCCCAGTGGCCCCGGGGGCCCTCAGATGCCTTTACTTGCATTCAGGGCTTGAGAGGGAGTCCCAGACAACCCTGTCCCTCCTCCACTACACCCATCCTAATCCACACCATCTTCATCTCTTACTCAACACCTGTCCCCCTGCTTCTTCCCTGGCCCCTAAGGTACTCTCACCACAGCATCCAGAGGGATCCTTTAAAAACCTAAATCCCTCGTCTGCTCCTCACCCTGCACGGCTCCCCACTTTCCTTAGAGAAAAATTAAGTCTTTAAGACTTTTCAATAACCTCGCAAGCCCTTGGCGATCTTACCCGCTTCTTCCTGGCCTCATCTCCTCTGTCTCCCCAACACTCACTTCACTCCATCCCCGCTGGCCTCCCTGCTGTCTCTCGGACAAGCGGGGCATGTACTGCCACAGGGCCTTTGCACTGGTTGTTCTCTCTGCCTGGAATGCACTTCCCCAAGATAGCCACATGGCTCAGGCCCTCACCTTCTTCATGTCTCTTCTCAGATGCTACCTTTCAATCAGGCCGACCTGCCCACCCAACACAAAGTTGCAGCCCACACCCCTACCCTTGCTCTCCTAATCCTCTTAGCTCTGATCTACTTTTTCTCTCTTCTATAATCTTTACTGCCTTCAAATATTCTATATACTTTCTGTATTGAATGGGTTGTCTCTCTGCCCTTTGCTAAAATATAAGCTCCCCAAGAGCAGGGAAATTTTTTTTCCCACCGATGGGCTCAGGTACTTGGTCAGGGCTTGGGACCAAGAGGAAAGTTGATAAATATTTGGTGATTTATATACAGTAGTTACGGCAGGCCAGGAGACATTAGTCTTCATGAGTTTCAACTCCCTTAAAGCTTATACCAAGGCAGAGCCTCATTATTAAATATCTGTTCAGCTGGCCTCTTTTGAGAGTGGTAATATACATGTCCCATATATCAGATATTCATGAGAGGGCTGGGGAGGGGACTGTACCAACCAGAGCAAAATGTCAGAAACATAATTGCTGTGGGGAACTCACTGTTCTGGATCTAATGAGAACAAGCACTTGTAGAGTGTTTTGCAGTTTACAAAGAACCTGCACATTCATTTCCTCATCGGAGCCTCTCTGCATCCCTGTGAATTATGCATCAGTGCGGCTGGACGCACTTCACTTGTGATAACACTGCTGTTTGGAGAGGCCCAAGGTCATCCAAAGAGCAAAGACTCAGGCAGAACGGAGATATGGTCTCGGAACAGTTTGTACCACCCTGTGCTCCTGCCTCACTGAAATAATCCTCACCCACGTGAATATTAGCAGGATTAACCATTGTGGGAACACTTGTTGCTGTTATTGTTTTTTGGGCTCACCTGTTTACCTTCCACTGTAGAATAAAACCCAGAGGCAGGGACCCCCACTAAACCAGTGTGTGATGTAGCGACTTATTTTACAATGAATCTTGTAACCACCTCCTGGGTGAGGAAATAGAACTTGGTAGCACCGCCCCCCCGCCAAGTCCCTGGATCACACAGCATCCCCACACATCGCCGTGCTCACAGAGGATGAAAGAATATCCCATAATCACCCCTAGGCTTTATTCCTTCTCATACACACATCTCAGAACTCTAGCACGAGCATCACCAGCAATAAAGGCTAAGAAAGCGGAGATATTTCCCCCACCTCCCGCCGCTTTTCAATGGTTGTGCTGGATCTGAGTCGTCAGACCACACAGGCCCTACACACCATACGGTACGCCCTCCCTTTTAACCTTCACTCAGCCTTAGTCCTAGAAGCATATGGAGATGATCAATGCTCATCACCAGTCCTACGACGGTCATTCTGGTTGTTTGAAAGTCATTCTTCGGTGGTCTTCTTGGAAAGGGCTCGTAAGAACCATTGTCCTTTTTCGTAACAGTTTATTGTGCCCTTTATACTTGACAGCCAGTTTATTGGATATAAAATCCTGTATTTTCATTGTTTTCCTTGAGTATATTAAATACATCACTCCATTTTCTTAGAGCACAAAGCAATACAGTAAAAAATTATAACAAAAATAGAATCTTCTTTCCCTTCTATATGAAGTCCTCCCTTTGCCTGGTTGCCTGGAGAGTTTCTTTTTTCCTTTCTTTAAAAATCCAATAATTTTATTAGCAGGTCTTGGTGTTGGTTGTTCTGTATTGATAGTCTCAGCCCACAGAGAGTTTTTCTAACACATCGTTTCAAGTATATATTTTTTAATTTCAAGAAAGCTTTCTTGAGGGGGAATCGTTGATATTAAGCTTTGGTCGTCTTCTCCGTAGACTCCCGTTACCCATACTTTAGATCCTCTTTCCCTGTCTTCAATATTGGCCACTTTCTCTCCAATACTTTCTATCTCCTTCTTCATTTCTTTATGAGTTAAAATATTTTCCACTTTCCACTTCCCATTTCTCTGAAGGCACTGTTTGTTGTATTTATTTGTTCTTGTTTTCCTTCCAGTTTAATCTTCATAACAAAATGATTTTCCTCCTTATTTCTAATTCCTTCTTAAATTATGTCACCTCATTCTGAGTTTTCCTCACTTATATTTTTATCATTTTCTTAGTGTCTCTGAGCTCATTCTGAAAAAGCATGTTGCAATTTTGATCTGTTTATTTTGGACGTTTTTGTCCCAGTCTACAAGGATGTCATTCTGCTTAATCTCTTCTTTTCCTTACGGTAACTTTGTATGGAATTTGACCTTATGCTTATCTGCTGCTCATCTTTGTGTGAATTATTTTATCCTGCATTTTAAGACTTGTTAGGGTCATACAGTGTGTGTGCGAGCGTGTGTGTATATATATATATTTATTTATTTATATAATATATATATATATGAAGCTGCTTTCTGAGATTCTCCTGGCTTTGTTTCCCTCTCCTATTTTTATCTAAATGAACTTTCCCCTTCATCCCTGTGTCCCTATCCTGCTCAATTTTGATTCTGTTCTGGCAGTTTCTCCTCAGTGAGGTGCCTAGACTGAAAGGGAGCTCTGGCTGTTCCATTTCTGGCATTCAGGGGAGACCAGACTGATCCTCACAATGAGACCCCACTGAGGGCTCCGGGCATTTATCAACTATTGCAGCAGGGGGAAGATTCCTTTTTCCTTAGTAGAGTTTAATCTACTCTTCTCAAATTGTCCTGCCACGTTTTCCAGTGAACACTTGTTGGCTATTTAGTGGGTTCTTCTTGCGAAGGTCATTTGACATCCCGCTCCTTTACTCTGCTTCACCCACACGGACACTGATAATACCTAGACCTTGTAGCTGTCGGTAATACGTTCTCATTGACTGAATTTTGGAGAGGATTGGAATACCTCATTACCTAGCTTTGCTGTAAACGTTGTCTATCCACTTTAGTTTTGCTTTCCAGATGTCTGTTTATATGTGGGATTCGGAAAGATCTAAAAAATCGTGCTGCCATTTTCTGAGAATTGTCCATTGGCTTTTTAAAGGATGAGTGCTTAACCAAATTCGAAATTGGTAGAATATGTATGTTATGTTTTGTGATGTTCTGTTATACTATATTACGTTATGTTCTGTTATACATACATATATGTTTATTATATTCTCAGGAATACTTCTATTTTTCTATAAGCCAATGAAATCCTCCTTAATCCCTCCACCATCCAGTAGTCAAGAACAGAGCTTCTTAGCTCTAATGTGCATATAACCCACCTGGAAACTTTGTTACAATGCTAGTTCTGGTCCAGTGGATCTGCAGGGAGGACCAGAACTTCTGCATCTCTTCCTGCTCCTAGGTCATGTCAGGGCTGGTGGTGCGCAAACCACAACTAAGGATGAAAGTCTGGGCGTCAGCAACTGTCAGCACATTTCTGGAAGATTGTCAATACACACCATACATGATTTTCATGAAGGATCACTCAGTAATTTCGCCAAATAGGTACTACCCTTGTAAGAGCTGCTTATTCTTCTTAATTATAAAAGAAACTGAAATTCAATACCAATTACTCTGAGACAGTCTTATGCTACACAATATCACAAACATTCTCTTGTTTAACCCTTCCAATCCTAATTTTTATAAATGGTAAAATGTGATAAAGTTAATTTGCACTTTGGCTGGAATTGGGAGGCAAACCTGAATTTTTTTTCTTTGGTGTAACTTTTTTTTTCAACGTCTTTATTGGAGTAGAATTTCTTTGCAATGGTTAGTTTCTGCTGTATAACAAAGTGAGTCAGCTATACGTATACATATATCCCCATATCCCTTCCCTCTTGCGTCTCCCTCCCACCCTCCCTATCTCACCCTCTAGGTGGACACAGAGCACCGAGCTGATCTCCCTGTGTCATGTGGCTGCTTCCCACTAGCTATCCACCCTGCGTTTGGTAGTGTATATACATCAGTGACACTCTCTCACTTCCTCCCAGCTTACCCTTCCCCCTCGCTGTGTCCTCAGGTCCATTCTTTTTTTTTTTTTTTAACATCTTTACTGGAGTATAATTGCTTTCCAATGGTGTGCCAGTTTTTGCTCTACAACAAAGTGAATCAGTTATACATATACATATGTTCCCATATCCCCTCCCTCTTGCGTCTCCCTCCCACCCTCCCTATCCCACCCCTCTAGGTGGTCACAAAGCACCGAGCTGATCTCCCTGTGCTATGCGGCTGCTTCCCACTAGCTATCTATTTTACGTTTGGTAGCGTATATATGTCAATGCCACTCTCTCTCTTCGTCCCAGCTTACCCTTCCCCACCCCGTGTCCTCAAGTCCATTCTTTACGTCTGCATCTTTATTCCTGTCCTGCTCCTAGGTTCTTCATAGCCAATTTGTTGGGTTTTTTGTTGTTGTTGTTTTAGATTCCATATGTATGTGTTATCATACAGTATTTGTTTTTCTCTTTTTGACTTACTTCACTCTGTATGACAGACTCTAGGTCCATTCACTTCACTACAAATAACTCAATTTCATTTCTTTTTATGGCTGAGAAATATTCCATTGTATTTAATCACAGTGTCAATTTCAGTGTTTGTGATTGGTCTGTTTATATTTTCTATTTCTTCCTTGTTCAGTCTCAGAAGGTTGTGCTTTTCTAAGAATTTGTCCATTTCTTCCAGATTGTCCATTTTATTGGCATAGAGTTGCTTGTAGTAATCTCTCATGATCCTTTGTATTTCTGCAGTGTCAGTTGTTACTTCTCCTTTTTCATTTCTAATTCTACTGATTTGAGTGCTCTCCCTTTTTTTCTTGATGGCTCTGGCTAATGGTTTATCAATTTTGTTTATCTTCTCAAAGAACCAGCTTTTAGTTTTACTGATATTTGCTATCGTTTCCTTCATTTCTTTTTCATTTATTTCTGATCTTATCCTTATGATTTCATTCCTTCTTCTAACTTTGGGATTTTTTTGTTCTTCTTTCTCTAATTGCTTTAGGTGTAAGGTTAGGTTGTGTATTTGAGATTTTTTTGTTTCTTCCTGTAGGATTGTATTGCTATAAACATCCTTCTTAGAACTGCTTTTGCTGCATCCCATAGGTTTTGGGTCATCGTGTTTTCATTGTCATTTGTTTCTAGGTATTTTTTTATTTCCTCTTTGATTTCTTCAGTGATCTCTTGCTTGTTAAGTAGTGTATTGTTTAGCCTGCATGTGTTTGTATTTTCTACGGATTTTTTTCCTGTAATTGATATCTAGTCTCATAGCATTGTGATTGGAAAAGATACTTGATATGATTTCAATTTTCTTAAATTTACCAAGGCTTGATTTGTGACCCAAGATGTGATCTATCCTGGAGAATGTTCCATGAGCACTTGAGAAGAAAGTGTATTCTGTTGTTTTTGGATGGACTGTCCTATAAATATCAATTAAGTCCATCTTGTTTAATGTATCATTGAAAGACTGTGTTTCAGGACTTCCCTGGTGGTGCAGTGGTTAAGAATCCGCCTGCCAATGTTCGCATTTGCCAATGCTCCTTCATCTGCTGTGTGTTTCTCTGTCTTCTCATTTTACTTAACTTACTGGGTTTGGGGTCTCCTTTTCTCAGGCTGCAGGTTCATAGTTCCCATTGTTTTTGGTGTCTGTCCCCAGTGGGTGAGTGTGGTTCAGTGGGTTGTGTAGGCTTCCTGGTGGAGGGGACCAGTGCCTGTGTTCTGGTGGATGAGGCTGGATCTTGTCTTTCTGGTGGGCAGGACCACGTCTGGTGGTGTGTTTTGGGGTGTCTGTGACCTTATTATGATTTTAGGTGACCTCTCTGCTAATGGGTGGGGTAGTGTTCCTGTCTTGCTAGTTGTTTGGCATAGGGTGTCCAGCACTGGAGCTTGCTGGTCATTGAGTGGAGCTGGGTCTTAACATTGAGATGGAGATCTCTGGGAGATCTTTCGCCATTTGATATTACATGGAGCTGGGAGGTCTCTGGTGGACCAGTGTCCTGAACTCGGCTCTCCCACCTCAGAGGCACAGACCTGACACCCGGCTGGAGCACCAAGACCCTGTCAGCCACACGGCCAAGTATGTGGAGAGTTTCTTGCCTTTTGGGAAGTCTGAGGTCTTCTGCCAGCGTTCAGTGGGTTTTCTGTAGGAGTTGTTCCACATGTAGATGCATTTCTCATGTATTTGTGGGGAGGAAGGTGATCTCCACGTTTTACTCTTCCACCATCTTGAAGGTCTCTCTGCAAACCTGAATTTTTGACTCCCTTTTCCCACCTCCTTCTTGGGCATCCTGCCTGCTTCATCTTACCTAGAAATACACAATTTCCTATTTTGGACTTTGCCATCTTTACCCGATATTTTCTTTATTTTGATCCAAAATACTGTTGAATGTCTTAACAAATTCTCTCCACTTGTTGCCACATGTACCTCAGTTTGGAGGTACTGCTTTATAACTTCAGCTTCATACTCTGCCCAGAGCAGTGCAGCTCTGGTTACCACGGCTGCTATTTAGAAAGTGAGAAAACCAATATGTGACATGAGAACATTCGTTCTGGTTCAATGACTAGTCTCAAGGTATCACGGTGTCTCTTCTCATTACTTGAAGATGAAGTAAATTTTATTTTAAAACACAGCATGTGTACCGAAGCGATCTCTTCCACTGCCATCTAGATTCATATTGAAGACATTATGTTAATTGGCTCAGCAAAGAATGAAGGGAGGCATAGGGAACAGCAGTGTTTCATAATTGGAGAGAAAAGGAGCCACGCCAGTTTTGTAAAATACCACATTAATTATTAAACAAATTAACAGAGTTTAGGAATTCCAAAAATAGACTGCAGCAGATGGAGATGCTCCTTGGAGCTCACTACTTCTGAGTTGCAGTTTCTTTGACAGAAGCAAGGTGAAACCTTGTTCTCTGTAAGAAGTTGGCCCCTGCTGTGCCAACTCCCAGGAGGGTGTCTATCTACTTGCCCATCTCCAGCCCCACCTCTGGGGTCTGATCGTGTGGGTATGATGGGGCCTTGGGAAGAGCATTTTGAATGAGAACTCCAGTGATTCTGATGCTCAGCCAGAGTAGGAAATCGCTGTTAGCAGGATCTCCGTGGAGGGCATACCCCAGGACACCAAGCTCTGGGAAGAAAGCCTGGCTGATTGCGTGGTCATCCCACCATGGGATGTGACCAAAATGCCACTTTGCCTGCATCTCCCACCATCCCATCCAGCTTTGCTCAGCAGACGTACATTCTTTTGCCTCTGACTGTACACTCTGGCTGGTCCATAGGCTTCCTTCCACTTTTATATAATTAATGGTCCCAGTCCTGCAGCCATTATAGCTCTGCAGCTCAGGTACAGGAATGGTGGATTCTAGGAATTCAGATTTTGAGATAACCCATATATTAGTTTGCAAGGGCTGCTGTAACTATGCCCCACAAACTGGGTGGTTTAAACAACAGTTTAGGTTTCATAGTTCTAGAGCCGAGAAGTCTGAAATCAAGATGTCAGCAGGGTTGGTTCCTTTGGAAGGGTAGGAGGGGAGGTTCTGTTGCAGGCTTCTCTCCTCAGCTTATCAATGGTCATCTCCTCCCCCCACCCTCCAGCCCCCGTTGTCTTCCCTCTGTGCTTGTCTCTGTGTCCAAAGATCCCCTCTTCCAAAGGACACCAGTCATATTGAATTAAGGGCACCCTCCCCAAAGACCTCATCTTAACTCAATCATCTGCAAAGATCCTACTTCAAAATAAGGTCACTTTCACATAAACTGGGGGTTAGGACCTCAACATTTTGGAGGGAAACCTAACTCAACTGGTAACAACCAATTAGGCCACTGTGACTGAAGAGAGCAGCATGATCTTAAGAGTAAGTTACAAACTTTAGAAAACATGGGCTAGAAGCCATTTAAGTCTGATTGAATTGGATGTATTCACAATTCATTGCATAATTGCATTACCTTGCTGCTGGTTCCTGCTCTGGAGGCCCCTGTTGATAAGCTGATGACTACCCCACTTTGTTCACTAAGTGATGAGTTTAGGAATACCTCTTACCCAGAAGGAGGAAATATTCTTTCCCCTAGACACAATAACTTCCAAGCGCTCTAGGGCACACTGTTATTAGGAAAGCTAATTAACGTGGAACATGTAAACTAGCATAAAGTTAGTATTTGCCAGTGAATCAGGTAAATTCCTGACTCTTTGAGTTTCCATCTGGATGAAGCTCTTGGCCTGGGGCTTGGCTCCTGGTGAGTGAAGGTGGAGGGAGCAGTCACTTCCCCTACCCCCCTCCTGTGCCCTATGCCCCCTGTCCCCTGCTCAGTGCCCCAGGGACCATGTCAGACTCCTGCTCCCCCTCCTGGATGCTGGCTTTCACAGCCCATCTGTAGCTGTGCTGGGCTCCCTCTTTGTGTGAAGTCTGCAGAAAACCTGAGGGAAATTCACGGGTCCCCCCAACTCCAGACCAGGGCTGGCAGAGAAGGAGGAGCTGGGCAGCCCCACGGTTCCCGGCCTGAGCACAGCTGCAGAGGGACAGAGCAGAAACACTTCTTAGATATTGCAAAAAGTGTACAGCTATTCTGGGTGTTTCCATCAACTGCACGAGGTTGATTTTACAGCTGACACTTGCCAGCTTTCCCATCAGACCTCCCTGGCCTCCTGTGCACCAATCCGATTCAGTAACAGAACCACGTCGACCATAAACCCAAGTCGTGCTAGACTCTCCCTCCTCCTGCCCCTCAGCCAATCTGCCATCTAGGGTTGGCCCTCTGACCACACCCACCTCTTCTTGGGCTCCGCTCCCCACCTTCATTCAACCTTCCTCTACTCCCTCTGAACTATTGCAGTAGCCTCCTACCGTGCCCCCCCCCCGGGTGCATCACACCGTAACACCTCCTTTCTTCCAGCAGGATCAGGTTCTTGGAGGGGGAGGCTCCTGCACTACCTAGTTGTGAGATCTTGGGCAAGATTCCAACCCTCTGTGCCCGTTGTCTCACCTGTAAGGTGAGGAGGATGGTGATTATATAGTACCTACATCGCAGGGTTACTGTGAGGAGTAAATGAGATATGTAAACCACTTCACACAGTGAGTGCTCAGTTAAATGTATCTCTTCTTAGATGCCTTCTCAGTGTGACCCTAAAGCATCAGCTCCATATTTCTTATCACACATAGAACAGTTATTTTTGTATCTTTTTACCCCCATTAGAGTATAAGCCCAAGAAGGTTGTGTCTCTCTCTTATTCATTTTGCTTACCCAGTACTTAGTATCATGCCCAGAATACACTAGGTCCTCAGTAAATAGTTGAAAGATGAATGTATGGAAGAATGGAGTCATGGAAGAATGAATGCATCTACCTTATATCCCAACATTTGAACCATCAATGCTCTTTGTCCTGTTTAGTTGTAAAAGCTCTAATTTATTTCTGGCTTAAAATTAATTACCTATAAATGTTAGGAGACTAAAAGAGGTTTTTGAAAGTTAATATGTAGACATAGAATTAAATGTTGACACTGTAGAAATGTTTCCACTCTTAATTCCAGTGGTTGCTATCTTTCCTGCTATAATAATAGTGTTCTCCTTAAGCAAAGCCTTTTTAGAAATTCTTTATATAAAGGCACATGATTTAGAAAAATAAAACTTCTATTTTGTTTTATGCAAATTGTAATCTTTTCATCCCAGTCATGGTCTTTTAATAATAAAGCTTAAGGCTTATGTGTAAAATACAAGAACCACAGTTTTCATATGAAGGCAAAAACTGCCTGAATTACCTTCAAAATAATTCAAACAAGGAAAGACATTTTTAAGATGAAAACAGTGTAAAATATTCCATTTTACTGAAATCCACCTTTAATATCCATCACGGCCAATTTTATGGGCCAATTTGGCTGTGCCACGGTGCCCGGTTTTTGGTCAAACACAAGTCTAGACGTTGCTGCAAAGATATTTTTTTAGATGTGCTTAACCTTTAAATCAGTGGACTTGGAGTAAAGCAGATGACCCTCCATAATGAGGGTGGGCCTTGTCCAATCAGTTGAAGGTCTTAAGGCAAAAGACTGAGGTCCCCTGAAGAGAAAAGAATTCTGCCTCCAAATGTCCTTCAGACTTCAGCTGCACCATCTTCCCTTTCCCTGGGTCTCCAGCTTCAGACCTGCCCTGTAGAATTTAGGCTTGTCAGCCCCTGTAATCTCATGAGCCAATTCCTTAATATAAAGTAAATCTCTCTCTCTGGCTCTCTCTTTCTCCCTTTATACACACACACATACACACATCCAACTATGATTCTGTTTCCCTGTAAAATCCCGACTAATATAATATCCTTTGTAAAATTTTAAACGAGAGGTTTATTTTTTCTTTTCATTTGCATAAACAATTAAAACTTAATTTGGGGATATTCCTACTCAGTGTGTAGAAATGGAAGAGAACCACATCAGCATGGCAGGGCCATGACTCAGTTTGGGTTACCTACCCTCTAGGTTATCGAATGCACGTTCATTAAGAGCCTACCCCCTGCAGGCACAGCACTGGCTTTTAGGTTGCCTGCTAGTAAATGCCATTGAAATCATCAAAATGACCAGTAGACATGAATCAGCATCATTTCTTATTAGGATTGCTGTGGGCTTTGGAGTAAACTAATAATAGCCCTGCAGACATCTACGTGCACCACAAAATGAGGGGAGACCCTCAGCTCTTTCTGCCATGACTTCTGGCTCAGTCAGCAGAGGGTACTGTCCACTTGTCTGCCCCTCTGGGAAACACTCCTCCCAATCACGTGGTTCTAATGGAAGCTACCATCTTTCTTCTGATCCCAAATCCCTGGCCACAGCGATGGTCCAGGGCCACAGGGGCCACATCTGGCTGGTCACAGAGCTCCAAACACAGGCGACTAGTCCAGGACTAGGAACTTACATAACATGGTTCAAGCAGTCTTTCCCTGGGATTTTCTAACAGGAAATAACAGATGGTACATTCGTTTTTTAAACTTTCTAGTGACGATAAAAAATTCAATATTAAAGCAAATGTCAGACACTGGAGCCCCCTCTTCCTGCCTCAAGCCACTCACTGCAACTCAGCAGTCTTACAGGGAAGCCAGGTGACCAAAGGAGGAGACGAGGGTTTCTGTGAAATCCTAAGACAAGGTTCCTGGAAGTTCCCTGGGAGCCCTCAAGGAAGGGTTATGTTTCCATCTGTTGCCTCTGGGCCTCTAAGAGCAGTTTAGTCTGAGTCAGTACAGCCCAGATCTCCTATATCACCTGTCAGGTACTCTTGTTTTCTCTTAAGTTTACATGAAACCAACTCAAAATTTTGGCTGAATCTCTTCCCTCCCTGAATGAACTGAAGTGAACTGAGGGACACAGAGCTGCTATGCTGGCATGAAGTCACACGGGGCAGTGGTAGCTGCTACTTTTAGCTGCTGACACATTTCCACTCCTCACCCCTGGACACAGAGGGGGTTAGGCCCTAGGACCACAGCAGCAATTATGAGGTCAGTAACTGGGGTGCAATACATGCACCCCAATGTTCACAGCAGCACTATTCACAATAGCCAAGACGTGGAAGCAACCTAAATGTCCATCAACAGATGAAAGGATAAAGATGTGATATATATACACACACACACACACACACCCAATGGAATATTAGTCATAAAAAAGAATGAAATAATGCCATTTGCAGCAACGTGGATGGACCTAGAGATTATGATACTAAGTGAAGTAAGTGAGACAGAGAAAGACAAACATCATATGATATCACTTATATGTGGGATCTAAAAAAATGATGTAAATGAACTTATTTATGAAACAAATAGACTCACAGATGTAGAAAACAAACATATGGTTACCAGAGGGGATAGTGGCATAGGGAGAGAGTTTGGGATTAACATATACACACTACTATATATAAAATAAAAAACAAGGACCTACTGTATAGCACAGGGAACTATATCAATGTCTTATAATAACCTATAATGGAAAAGAATCTGAAAAAAGAATGGAAATATAACTGAATCACTTTGCTGTGCACCTGAAGCTAGCACAACATTGTAAATTAGCCATTCTTCAATTTTTAAAAATGGTTATGAAAAAAAACACATGACCCCAGTAGAGTTTACTTCCCTGGATTAATGTACAGATGCCAGGAGCAGCAATTACTGTCTCCTGGGGTTGAAAGGCTGGAAGGCTGTGGAGATGGGTCTCACCACGATCCTCCCCCAAGAACAAGGTGCTTCTGCATCTGGAGCAGATGAAGCCAGGCAGGGACACACAGCGGTCAGAGAAAACAGCCTGTGAGCAGCCCTGCTCACTGAGGCCCTCCTTCCCCTTTGCTGCACCATCTCTCCAGCCCCACCAGCTCTCACAGAGCCCCACTTCTATTCCTGAGACGTAAACCTACCTGCACCTCAGGTGTAATAGAACCCCTGACTCATCCCCTGGAGCTGCACCCCTGTCGAGGAGACTTGCCCAGTAGAGCTGGCCCTGCAGGCAGACATCTGCCTGAGACGCTCTCCACTTTGGCTACACTCCACGTCCTCCATCACCTGCCCCATGGAACACAGGTATGACACATACTTTAGGACCAATACAGTAATGTAAAATTAATTACAGATAATGATGCTCATCTCTCTTAGAATGCACCTAATTAATTATGGGGCCATGCCTTTATTTTTTCAAGCCAAGAGAAGACTGAACTAGGCTTCCTTTCTTTCTCCCACTTGAAAGTCTCCCAAGATCCCCATGCTTATACCCTCCCACCATCCAGGGCAAGAATTTCCCAAAGACCGTTCTCTGCTGTAAGGATTTTAGGCCTCAGCGAGGGCTTTAGGTGTTACTGTTTGGAAGCAGATGCTCTTTCTTTTTTTTTTTTTTTTTTTTACTTAGTGTCTGTCACTTTAAAAAAAATTTTTTTAATTTAATTTAATTTATTTTTGTATACAGCAGGTTCTTATTAGTCATCAGTTTTATACACATCAGGGTATACATGTCAATCCCAATCGCCCAATTCATCACACCACCACCCCCGCCCCCCTGCCGCTTTCCCTGCTTGGTGTCCCTACGTTTGTTCTCTACACCTGTGTCTCAATTTATCTCCTGCAAACCAGTTCATCTGTACCATTATTCTAGGCTCCACATATATGCGTTAATATATGATATTTGTTTTTCTCTTTCTGACTTACTTCACTCCGTATGACAGTCTCTATATCCATCCACGTCTCAACAAATGACCCAATTTTGTTCCTTTTTATGGCTGAGTAATATTCCGTTGTAGATATGTACCACATCTTCTTTACCCATTCATCTGTCGATGGGCATTTAGGTTGCTTCCATGAACTGGCTATTGTAAATAGTTCTGCAATGAACATTGGGGTGCATGTGTCTTTTTGAATTATGGTTTTCTCTGGGTATATGCCCAGTAGTGGGATTGCTGGGTCATATGGTAGTTCTATTTGTAGTTTTTTAAGGAACCTCCATACTGTTCTCTATAATGGCTGTATCAATTTACATTCCCACCAACAGTGCAAGAGGGTTCCCTTTTCTCCACACCCTCTCCAGCATTTGTTGTTTGTAGATTTTCTGATGATGCCCACTCTAACTGGTGTGAGGTGATAGCTCATTGTAGTTTTTATTTGCATTTCTCTAGTAATTAGTGATGTTGAGCAGCTTTTCATGTGCTTCTTGGCCATCTGTATGTCTTCTTTGGAGAAATGTCTACTTAGGTCCTCTGCCCATTTTGGGATTGGGTTGTTTGTTTTTTTAACAATGAGCTGCATGAGCTGTTTATATATTTTGGAGATTAATCCTTTGTCCGATGATTCATTTGCAAATATTTTCTCCCATTCTGAAGGGTTGTCTTTTCATCTTGTTTATGGTTTCCTTTGCTGTGCAAAAGCTTTGAAGTTTCATTAGGTCTCATTTGTTTATTTTTGTTTTTATTTCCATTACTCTAGGAGGTAGATCAAAAAAGATCTTGCTGTGATTTATGTCAAAGAGTGTTCTTCCTATGTCTTCCTCTAAGAGTTTGATAGTGTCTGGTCTTACATTTACGTCTTTGATCCATTTTGAGTTTATTTTTGTGTATGGTGTTAGGGAGTGTTCTAATTTCATTCTTTTACATGTAGCTGTCCAGTTTTCCTAGCACCACTTATTGAAGAGGCTGTCTTTTCTCCATTGTATATCCTTGCCTCCTTTGTCATAAATTAGTTGACCATAGGTGCGTGGGTTTACCTCTGGGCTTTCTGTCTTGTTCCATTGATCTATGTTTCTGGTTTTGTGCCAGTACCATATTGTCTTGATTACTGTAGCTTTGTAGTATAGTCTGAAGTCAGGGAGTCTGATTCCTCCAGCTCCGTTTTTTTCCCTCAAGACTGCTTTGGCTATTTGGGGTCTTTTGTGTCTCCATAAAAATTTTAAGATGATGTGTTCTCGTTCTGTAAAAAACTGTAAAATTGCTATTGGCAATTTGATAGGGATTCCATTGAATCTGTAGATTGCTTTTGGTAGTATAGTCCTTTTCACAATATTGATTCTTCCAATCCAATAACATGGTATATCTCTCCATCTGTTGGTATCATCTTTAATTTCTTTCATCAGTGTCTTATAGTTTTCTGCATAAAGGTCTTTTTTCTCCCTAGGTAGGTTTATTCCTAGGTATTTTATTCGTTTTGTTGCAATGGTAAATGGGAGTGTTTCCTTAATTTCTCTTTCAGATTTTTCATCATTAGTGTATAGGAATGCAAGAGATTTCTGTGTCTCAATTTTGTATCCTGCAACTTTCCCAAATTCATTGATTAGCTGTAGTAGTTTTCTGGTGGTGTCTTTAGGATTCTCTATGTATAGTATCATGTCATCTGCAAACAGTGACAGTTTTACCTCTTCTTTTCCAATTTGCATTCGTTTTATTTCTTTTTCTTCTCTGATTGCCGTGGCTAGGACTTCCAAAGCTATGTTGAACAACAGTGGCAAGAGTGGACATCCTTGTCTTGTTCCTGATCTTAGAGGAAATGCTTTCAGTTTTTCACCATTGAGAATGATGTTTGCTGTGGGTTTGTCGTATATGGCCTTTATTACATGGAGGTAGGTTCCCTCTATGCCCACTTTCTGGAGAGTTTTTATCATAAATGGGTGTTGAATTTTGTGAAAAGCTTTTTCTGCATCTATTGAGATGATCATATGGTTTTTATGCTTCAATTTGTTAATATGGTGTATCACATTGATTGATTTGCATATATTGAAGAATCCTTGAATCCCTGGGATAAATCCCACTTGATCATGGTGTATGATCCTTTTAATGTATTGCTGGATTCTGTTTGCTAGTATTTTGTTGAGGATTTTTGCATCTATATTCATCAGTGATATTGGTCTGTAATTTTCTTTTTTTGTAGTATCTTTGTCTGATTTTGGTGTCAGGGTGTTGGTTGCCTCATAGAATGAGTTTGGGAGTGTTCCTTCCTCTGCAATTTTTTGGAAGAGTTTGAGAAGGATGGTTGTTAGTTGTTTTCTAAATGTTTGATAGAATTCAACTGTGAAGCCATCTGGTCCTGGACTTTTGTTTGTTGGAAGATTTTTTAATCACAGTTTCAATTTCATTACTTGTGACTTGTCTGTTCATATCTTTTTTTCTTCCTGGTTCAGTCTTGGAAGGTTATACTTTTCTACGAATTTGTCCATTTCTTCCAGGTTGAACATTTTATTGGCATAGAGTTGCTTGTAGTAGTCTCTTAGGATGCTTTGTATTTCTGCAGTGTTTGTTGTAACTTCTCCTTTTTCATTTCTAATTTTATTGATTTGAGTCCTCTCCCTCTTTTACTTGATGAGTCTGGCTAATGGTTTATCAATTTTGTTTATCTTCTCAAAGAATCAGCTTTTATTTTTATTGATCTTTGCTATTGTTTTCTTTGTTTCTATTTCATTTATTTCTGCTCTGATCTTGATGATTTCTTTCCTTCTGCTGACTTTGGGTTTTGTTTGTTCTTCTTTCTCTAGTTCCTTCAGGTGTAAGGTTAGATTGTTTATTTGAGATTTTTCCTGTTTCTTGAGGTAGGTTTGTATAGCTATAAACTTCCCTCTTAGAACTGCTTTTGCTTCATACCATAGGTTTTGGATCATCGTGTTTTCATTGTCATTTGTCTCTAGGTATTTTTTTATTTCCTCTCTGATTTCTTCAGTGATCTCTTGGTTATTTAGTAATGTATTGTTTAGCCTCCATGTGTTTGTGTTTTTTATGTCTTTTTCCCTATAATTGATTTCTAATCTCATAGCATTGTGGTCAGAAAAGATGCTTGATATGATTTCAATTTTCTTAAATTTACTGAGGCTTGATTTGTGACCCAAGATGTGATCTATCCTGGAGACTGTTCCGTGTGCACTTGAGAAGAAAGTGTAATCTGCTGTTTTTGGATGGAATGTCCTGTAAATATCAATTAAATCTATCTGGTCTATTGTGTCATTTAAAGTTTCTGTTTCCTTATTTATTTTCATTTTGGATGATCTATCCATTGGTGTAAGTGAAGTGTTGAAGTCCCCCACTATTATTGTGTTACTGTCGATTTCCTCTTTTATAGCTGTTAGCAGTTGCCTTATGTATTGAGGTGCTCCTGTGTTGGGTGCATATATACTTATAATTGTTATATTTTCTTCTTGGATTGATTCCCCCGATCATTATGTAGTGTCCTTCCTTGTCTCTTGTAACATTCTTTATTTTAAAGTCTATTTTATCTGATATGAGTATAGCTACTCCAGCTTTCTTTTGATTTCCATTTTCATGGAATATCTTTTTCCATCCCCTCACTTTCAGTCTGAATGTGCCCCTAGGTCTGAAGTGGGTCTCTTGTAGACAGCATATATATGGGTCTTGTTTTTGTATCCATTCAGTGAGCCTGTGTCTTTTGGTTGGAGCATTTAATCCATTCATGTTTAAGGTAATTATCGATATGTATGTTCCTATGACCATTTTCTTAATTGTTTTGGGGGTTTTTTTGTAGGTCCTTTTCTTCTCTTGTGTTTCCCACTTAGAGAAGTTCCTTTAGCATTTGTTGTGCAGCTGGTTTGGTGGTGCTGAATTCTCTTAGCTTTTGCTTGCCTGTAAAGCTTTTGATTTCTGCATCGAATCTGAATGAGATCCTTGCCAGGTAGAGTAATCTTGGTTGTATGTTCTTCCTTTTCATCACTTTAAGTATATCATGCCACTCCCTTCTGGCTTGTAGAGTTTCTGCTGAGAAATCAGCTCTTAACCTTATGGGAGTTCCCTTGTATGTTATTTGTCATTTTTCCCTTGCTGCTTTTAATAATTTGTCTTTGTCTTTGATTTTTGCCAGTTTGATTACTATGTGTCTTGGCATGTTTCTCCTTGGGTTTATCCTGTACAGGACTCTGCACTTCCTGGACTTGAGTGGCTATTTCCTTTCCCATGTTAGGGAGGTTTTCTACTATAATCTCTTCAAATATTTTCTCTGGTCCTTTCTCTCTCTTCTCCTCCTGGGACCCCTATAATGCAAATGTTGTTGCGTTTAATGTTGTCCCAGAGGTCTCTTAGGCTGTCTTCATTTCTTTTCATTCTTTTTTCTTTATTCTGTTCTGCTGCAGTGAATTCCACCATTCTGTCTTCCAGGTCACTTATCCGTTCTTCTGCCTCAGTTATTCTGCTATTGATTCCTTCTAGTGTAGTTTTCATTTCATTTATTGTATTGTTCATCTCTGTTTTTTGTTCTTTAATTCTTCTAGGTCTTTGTTAAACATTTCTTTCATCTTTTCGATCTCTGCCTCCATTCTTTTTCCGAGATCCTGGATCATCTTCACTATCATTATTCTGGATTCTTTTTCTGGAAGGTTGCCTAGCTCCACTTCATTTACTTGTTTTTCTGGGGTTTTACCTTGTTTCTTCATCTGGTACATGGCCCTCTGCCTTTTCATCTTGTCTATCTTTCTGTGAATGTGATTTTTGTTCCACAGGCTGCAGGATTGTAGTTCTTCTTGCTTCTCACAGCTGCTCTTTCTGATGTCTTGCTTTTCCTCTCCCTTCCCCCCACCGAGCTCTGCAGCTCGGCAGGAAAATGCACAGGCCTGGGGAGGGAGGCTTCGTCCCTGCACTGCCCTATGCAGGTGCTGGCTGGGGAGCTGGGTGCCAACAGGAGAGTGAGGGGCACTCGGACACTCTTCATTCAGCTGTCAGTGGTACCCGTGACCCCCCACACACACACAGCCTCTCTGAGGCCTTGACCAGCTGCAGCTGCTGGGAGCACAGTAGACCTTTGTGAAAACCAGCAAATGACTGAATCAAAGGAGCAGGGATTAGAGCCAGTGTGCCAGTTGGATGTGCATGTGCAGCTCATTGGAGGACTGCCGAGTCCCCTTTCTCCACTGCACCATGTGTGTCTGCAACCCAGAAGACACCCTTCCAAAAGGGGAACAGCAAAGTGGCAGCTGCACAGAGCCCCCTGCTGTAACCCAGCTCCTATACCATGCTGTCCCCACGCTCTGCCCCATGTTTTTGTCCACTCATCTCCTATCAAACCCACGGTGGGTCTCCTATCCATCCCATGGACACACACCCCATTCTGAAATAAGGAAGCCCATATCCTCAAAGCTAAGCCAGTTCACCCAGCTGGTGCATGATGGATCTGGGATCAGTGTCAGACCTGCCCATCCCACTTCCTGAGTTCTGCCCCTCCCAAATGGGTCCCCTGCTGGTCATCATTCTCTTGGCCTCGGTACCTCCACTTGGAGATGGGTGTCATTAATCCTGTGAGGTGTGGATGGCTCTACAATGGCGATGGTTCTCACAGGGGAGCAGGGGAGATTTTGCTCCCCAGGGGATATTTGGCAATGTCTGGAGACACCTCCACAACCTGGGGGTGGCGCTGGAGTTTGCTACTGGAGTCTAGTGGGTAACAGTCAGGGATGCCAATAAACATACTACAGTGCACAGGACAGTCCCTAAAATAAAGACTTCATCAGCCCCGAATGGCCATCGTGCTGAGGTTGAGAAAATTACCCTACAAGATCCCTCCATAGCTAAGCCCCTACTGGTTTCCCAAATTAGCCGAAAACATGGTTAAGGGAGAGCACAGACTGCTCTCACTAATTATTCATTCATTTGACCAGTATTTACTGAGTACCAGCTATGGGCCAAGCACTCCTCTAACTGCTGGAGACTTAACAATGAACCAGACAGATCTGCTCACCTGGAGCAGATATTCTAAGCGGGGCTGAGGAGAAAGACAGACACAAAATGAATCAACAAACAGAAAAATGGCAGATGCTGATAAGAGCTATTTGGAGAATTGCAACAAGGTGGTGTAGTAGGGAGGGATGAGGTGTCTGATTTTGATCTGGTGGTCAGAGTGGTCCCCTGCAGGAGTGACATTTAAGCTGAACCATAAGAAGATGCCAGCCACCGATGTATCAGGAAGAGAATTTTCTAGGCAGAGGCGAGAGTGACTGCAAAGATTCAAGACAGGAAGGGGCTTGTTGTGTCTGAGCAACAGACAAAAGCCAACGTAGCAAAGGAAGACGGGAGGGAGGCAGGTGGGACAAATGTCACCTGTGTGTGAGGGGCTCCACTGGAGGGTCTGATAGGAGACTGATGGGCTCTGGTCTGTTTCCAAAGATGGCCCACTGATGTGGATGGGCTAGAAGAGAGCAGGGAAGTCCCTTTAGATGGTTACCAGGTAATCCGGGGGGAGGGATGGGGACGTGGACAGTGTGGTGAGAGTGGGATAAAGGAAAGTGCTGATATGGGGGATGGGGGGAGGATTTCAAGAACGAGAGTTCTTTAGGGAGGGGTGAGGGCAGGACAGGCATCCAGGATAAGTCCTGCATGCAGCTTGGGCAAAGGAGACCTGGATGAGAAGCAAGGTGGGGTGCAGTTCAAACTGAGCAGTTGGTTTTGGCCAATTCAGCTTCAGATGTGCACGTGATCCCCTGTGGAGCTGTAGGCAGGCAGCTGGATCTCATCAGTGGACTGGAGTTCCCAGAGGTTGGAGCTGGAGAGAAGGGCTTAGGAGCTTCTCAGGAGTTACTGAAATGAGTCCTCCTCCCGCCCCCATTTGGTCTTTGCCACTGAATGGGGTACTGATGGGGCGAGACCATGCCGGGAGCAGGCGAGGTCAGCTCCCAGAACGCCACGCCTGCCATCGAGTTCTTTCTCAATGTAACAGGTGACTTCTTCTCCTTCTATGCCCTTGAATATGTGCAAACTGCCTTCTACAGAAGGCCAGCTCTGGGCTCTGAGGTCCTGTAATGAACAGGAGAGCAGGAATATTGAAGAGGTGTGGGAGGCAGGGTCATGTGGAGGAAAGACACGAGCAGCTGTCATCCGCTGGGACCTCTGCACACTCACTGACACTTACAGGGACTCATCCCCAGAGGAGAATGGATGGTCCTCCGGCACCCTTGACTGAGCACGGTGACTTGCAGCTCCTGGAAATGTGAGCATATGCCTGGAGTTATGGAACGTGCCTGGCCTGTCTTGAGGGAGCAGCTTCCTTGACCTCGTTTACAGTAATGCCTGACAACGACCGTGGCTGGATCCCAGAGGCATCACCATGGCCTCCACCCTTCTGATGGTCCCCAGGTATCCCCGCACCAGATCTCCTGCCCTCTCACATGTGGCTTCCTGGACAAGAGAGGCAAGAGTGGCTCTCTCACCCTCAGGGACTAATTTCTTAGAGTTAATGACCTTTTAAAAGAGAAACAGCTCAGCTTTGTCACTCTAATACAATGGTTCCTGAATTCTTCAGGGAATTAGCTAGGTCTTATTCCTGCCTCAAAGACAAGCAGCCAGAGGCAGAAATGGAGATGGGGAAGAAAGAAGCTGAACATTTTCTGACTGCCCACTGCATGCCAGGTGTTGTGCTTGGTGAAGAGGTGTTTTCTCACTGAAGTCTCACAGTAACTCTTCCAGGTGGGTGTTATCTGGGTTCGACTAGAGATTCAGAGCGGTTGAGTAACTTGCTCAAGTAATGTAAAAATCATAGGAAGGAAAATACTCTCAACCCTGGGCTCTTCCAAGACGCCTGTGACTCTTCAGCTGCAGCCCTGATGGTTCCAGCAAGCCGTCCCATTAACCTCATGACAAGGCCCTGTTTTGAGAACTGTGGCTGAAGAACCACTTGTCTCCAGGAAAATTTCTGCTGACCAATCTCAGCCACTCTCGGGCACAATTCAGTAGTTATGAGATAGTCACGGATGTTCAGCTCAGTTGCTGCCGTCTCTCTGCCAGATTGATGATGGTGGGAAGATATGGGTTGGAGCCACCACGCCCTTATCATGTCACATCAACCACTAGCTCTGCTGGGACCCACCTGCCATATCCCTCATCTTGATTTGAAGATCAATATCTAGATTGCAAAAGGCATAGAAAGGCTTACGTTACCTAATTAGCCGTCTGTTTGCCTTTGGGTTAGCGAGGTTGCATTTTCAGCCAAGTAGAACATGATCAACAATACAGATTGTTTAAAATGGCCAACTTTCTGCAATTCAAAGCATATGGAGGGGAAATAAAATCACTATCCCTGATGAGGTAGAGAAAATTGTCAAGAACGTTTGACTCAAATGAAGACCATGGATCAACACTCATCCAGGTTAAGTGAAAAAGTATGTAAGCCACTCTTCGCTCTGAAGCAGTGCAGCTTTCTCTGATGCATTTACAAAGCTTTCTCAGTGAATCTCATTGTTAGGTAAAAATTTTTGTTTTATTTAACAAACACATCTGTGCCAGATATGTTCTAAGTTACATACATATATTAATTCGAGTCCTCATAATAAAACTAAAAAGTAGGTATTTTTGCTATTTACATAGTGTAGGAAACCCAGGCAAAGAGCTATCCAAGTTCACCAGCAGGTAGGTGGTGTTGCCAGCATCCAAGCTCAGGCTGCACTCTGCTATATCTAAAATGAAAAGAAAAACAGCTCCCAAAACGTCCCTGTTTCTTAAATAAATTGCAGAGAACCAGACTTCAGTATTCTTAATTATTTCCCCCAACCCTATGCCAACATTCCTTTTACACACATAACTCTGCACTCAGGACTAACAATCACCAAATTCACCCTTTTGGCTCGGGAAAATATTCTGTAACCTATTAATAAATGTGTCTCCTTTTTAGATTAAATTATTACTCATAGTACACAGATCAAAAGGGCCCTATTTGATCTTTGGCAAAAGATCAAATAGGGCCAACTTATCTGTTCAGATATTGGAGTGAAAAGATTATCTCTGACAGATGAAAACAATTAGATATAAGTATAGGCTGTAATAAATTACTCCATGAGAAAGTAGACTCCTTTTTTATTCCAAGACCTCTGACTAGTATCAAGAGTAGATTAAATGCATTCCTTTAGGGGAAATATACACTATCAGAAAGTTCTGCAGACTCTGATGAATTGATATTCATTGGAATGAAAGTGGAGAAGATCCTCTATGTTAAGAATGTTTCTCCTGAGTTATTAGTGTCCATTTATCATACCATCTAGCATATCTGAAGCCCTGGATTATACATTTTACCACCCTTTGCTACTTTTATTTACTCCCTTTTCATGTGCATTCTCCTGCCCCTGCTTACCCAGCCTGGATCCCACTGTTCAGTAAATAAATGACCATTGTATTAAAAACTCCTACTCTCTGTATCCCTGTCCTTCTGCTATATACTCCCAGCAAATGCTACACCCTGTCCTAGCTCTGCAGCCTGACAACTTAGTTCTTTTGTCTCAATTCTGAACCATCCTAAGCTGCAGATTCAGGACACAGCCAGTTCATGTTCTCCAGCCCCTGTGGACCTGAGTGCTCTTCTCATTTTGTTTACTTGTTCTTGGTTATCTACTGTCATGGGCAGAATAATAGCCCCAAATTTGTCCCTGTCCTAATCCCCAAAACCTGGAATATGCTACATTGCATGGCAAAAAAACAAACAAAAAAACCCTAAAAAACTAAAAAAAAAAAAAAAAAAAAAACTTTGCAAATGTGATTAAGTTAAGGAACTAGAGATGGGGGAGATTATCCTGGATTATTTGATGAGCCAGTGTAATCACAAGGATCCTTATAAGAGGAAGACAGGAGGGTCAGAGTCAGAGAAGGAGAAGTGACGATGGAAGCAGGTCAGCGAAAGAGAGAAAGAGAGAGATTAGAAGAAGTGATACTGCTGGTTTTGAAGCTGGAGGATGTGGCACTGAGCCAAGGAATGTGGGCCTCCTTTAGAATCTGGAATAGTCTAGAAAACATCCTCCCCTAGAGTCCACAAGGAACAAAGCCCTGCTGACACCTTGATTTTAGCCCAGTACACACCCTCTTTGAACTTCTCATCTCCAGGAACTTAAAAGAATAAATTTGTGTTGTTAAAGCCACTAAGTTTATTGAAATTTGTTAGAGCAGCAGTAGGAAATAGCACGATTATTCTTCCCATACCTCCAGAAAATACACAAAACGTCACCTCTCTCTTCACAAGTTCTAGAACCTCACTTCTCAGCAGACCACCCCACCCACGATTTCACAAGGAAAAATAGTAAGTCAGATATTCCTTCATCAGTTAGTCACAGATCCCTCCCCCCATCCCCACACAGACACACAAACACATTCTTTCTTTACTCTGTCTTTTGTAAAGAACCATAAATTGGTTTCATTGATCTTTCTGTATAGTTTGTCTATTTTCAATTTTATCAATTCTGCTTCTATCTTTACTAGTGCTTTCCATCTCCTTGCCTTGGGATTAGTTTACCTTTTTTCTAATTTCTTACATTTCTTAAAGTGGAAATATAGATTACTGGCTTGAGACCTTTATTCTTGCTTAATATAAGCACTTAATGCTATTAATTTCCCTCTAAGCACTGCTTTAGCTGCATCCCACAAATCTTGATATGCTGTGTTTTCATTTCCATTAAGTTCAAAATATTTTCCAATACCCTTTGTGACTTCCTTTTTGACTCATGGTTATTTAAATGCTTCTGGTTTAATTTGAAAATATTTGAGGTTTTCCCAGATACTTTCTACTATTAATATCTAGTTTAATTCCATTATGATCTGAGAAACCCTCCATTTTCATACCTAGTTTTTTCTCTCTGTCAATATATGTGTTCATGCCCCACCCATTCTTAAAAAGAGACCCATCCTTTGATCTTACTTTGTCATACCTATTATTCTCTAACTCCCTTTTACACTTGCTATCTCCCCACCTTCCTTCCCATTCACATCTGAACAATCCAAGTGCTTTTTGATTTCTTCCTGCTTTCCTAAGCCTGGGGCTGTAGACTCTCATTGGTTTCATAAGCTTCTCTAGCCTTCTAAGAATCGTTCTTTTTGTTTAAAATAGCCAGCGTTCATTTCATTTGCTTCTAATCAGGAATCCTGACTAGTGTTGCTTAAAAGTACCAGAAATGTATCCCTTCGCCACAGCATGTCATAAATCCTCTCCCAGTTTCAGCATCTCTTCACTATGGCAACCACATCTTGTGATATATAGCAGCAGATATAGAGGCACAGTGAACAGCAGCCAAGCAAGGAGAGCATTTCAAGAAGGAGGAGGTAATGAACTAGGGCACATTCTTTTGAGAGGTCACGTAAGGTGAAGGCTAAAAATGATCATTTGGTTTGGCAAAGTGGAGGTCAACAGTGGGGTGGGCATATAACTCATCATACAAACCAAGGCATTTTTGAGAGTGAAAGGAGTCACAATTAATTCATTGGCTATAAGCCAACACTGTAACAGGCAAACTGAGACATATGGTCTTCTTTTTCCGTGCATAGTGTCTTGAAAGGGTGGTTTTGGTGGAGCAGCAGGTAGGAAACACAACTGGTGTGGGTGGAGAAGAGAATGGGAAGTGAGGAAGGAGACAGCTCTTTTGAGGAGGAAGAGAATAAACAGCAGCTGAGAACCGGGTGGGGGGGAGGGGGAGGAGGAATGTGGGGTATGATTTGTATTTTCTTTCTCTTTGTTTTAAGAGGAGACATAGCGTGTTTTCATTTTGATAAGAATTATCCAATAGACAGGGAGAAATGGGATAGTAACAGGAAGGAATTTCTTGAGGAGTGAAAGGGAAGAGATGCAGTGGATGAGAGGGGCTGGCTGCAGACAGGAGTGGAGACACTCCATCCACTTGAACAAGAGAGGTGTCTGTTGTGGGTTGAATTGTGTCCCCGCAAAAGATATGTTGTAGTCCTAACCTCCAGTGTCTATGAATGTGACCTTATTTGAAAATAGGATCTTTGAAGATGTAATTAAGTTAAAACGAGGTCATACTCCATTGGAATTAGGATTAGGTGGGCCGGACCCAACCTGGTTAATGTCCATGTGATGACAGAGGCAGAGATTTGAGTGATGAATCTACAAAGCCAGAACACCAAGGACTGCTGGCAACACCAGATAGGAAGAGAAAGGCATGGAATAGAGTCTCTCCTTAGAGCCTTCAGGGAGAGTATGGTCCTTCTGACACTTTGCTTTCTGAACTGTGAAAGCATACATTTCTGTTGTTTAAAAGTACCCTGGGCTTCCCTGGTGGCGCAGTGGTTGAGAGTCCGCCTGCCGATGCGGGTGGGGGACACTGGTTTGTGCCCCGGTCCGGGAGGATCCCACATGCTGCGGAGCGGCTGGGCCCCTGGGCCATGGCCGCTGAGCCTGCACTCCGCAAAGGGAGAGGCCACAACAGTGAGAGGCCCGCGTACCACTAAAAAAAAAAAAGTACCCAGTCTGCAGTACTTTGTTACCGCTGCCCCGGGAAAGTAACAAAGCATCACAGCTGGGTTCTGATCCAGGGGGGCTGGAAAACAATAATGAGAAGATGAGGTTGCTTCCTTGGGATGAAGTAAGATCAAAACGCTACACCTCCTATGTGTCAGCTAGGGGAAAGGTGAAGGTGAAATGTCCTAGGACAGAGAAGAGAGACGATTAGCACCCTGGTTAAGAGATAATGAAAGACGATGACAAAGCAGCCATCAGGGGGCCGCTCACCCACACTCAGCTCTGTGCACAAGCCCCGGGGAGCTTTTGGACACTTGTAGACGCCAGTGAGGTGTCACCCATGGGCGTGTTGGCAAATTTCCCGTGGTCCCATTGTTCTCTGGTAACCCAGCCAAGCCTCTCTCAGCAGGAGGACAGAGCTGGGCTCCCCGCAGGCTCACCTGCTTCCGGGAGCCTGAATCACTCCATTAATGACAAAATGGTTCAGAGCTCAGAGCCGCCTGGGTTCGAACTTCACTAGCTCTGTAACCTTTAGCTCCCATTCCACCACACCACCCACCTCCCATCTCTGCTGCTCTGACATTAACATCTGTTCTCGCACTCACCTGTTGGTTTTCTTAGATTCCCCTCCTTCTCTGAAGGATTTGGTTTGCAATCCTGTTAAAGCTGCACCCCAGCGATTTCTGACCAGTTGACCCGCCCTGTGACACAGCCAGCACTCAGCAGGAGAAAGTTCCCAGAACCCTTGTGCCAACTACAAACTGGCACTTGCCATCTGCCTCTACAAGGATGACATCACAAGCTGCTGCAACCACTGACTTTCAACACCTCCTGAAAGGAGTTCAGGGTGGAGACCAGCAGTGAGGCACTCTGAACTGGCAGAACAGGTCTTCAGATAGATATTTTCAGGAGGAGATTTTATGAGCCCCATTTTTGCATCTCCTCGTATCTAGAAAAGCACTAACATCCTTCGTGGTGATGTCTGCTCCTCGTGACCAGCAGTAATCTTCACGAGACTAGCAGCAACCTTCTGCAAAACTATGTGCTCGATTATGTGCACTCCCCCTCCACCAAAATCACATACATGCTGACCTTCTCCCCACCTCAAACAGTCCTCAGTTTGCCCCAAATAAAACTTAACTCATAACTCTCACGTTGTGCTTATTTTTTTTCAGTCGACACTTGCTTCGTTCACAGCAGACTCCTTGGGCCACTTCTTCTTAGCTCCTGATTTGTTTTGTAAAATATGCAAGAGGATGTTTTGTAAACAATTATAAAATAGACGGGATTTCCCTCTTTATTTTCCTCTCCTTCCTTCCCTCCCCCTTCCTCCCTCTTCTTGCCTCCCAGCTCCCACCTACAACGCCTTTCTTGGTGAGCACCCCCACACCTGCACACACCCATCAACCTGTACACACACCCTCACACCTGCACATACCCCCTCACACCCACACACACACCCCTCACACCTGCACACACCCATCAACCTGTACACACACCCATCAACCCGCACACACACCCTCACACCCACACACACATCCTCACACCCGCACACACATCCTCACACCTGCACACACACCCACACCTTCAGGCACACTCATCAGTGAGCCTGGGGCTCTGTGCTGAGAAAACAAAGACGATTCCAGGCACTCGCCATCCCATGAGGCAGAGGGAACCTCCCCAGGGCCTCACTGGACTGTTTGGCGGCCAGATACCCTTCAAGGTCAGCACCCGCAGGACCAGGAACGCAGTTTTAAACTCATGACACACCTCCCATCACTTTGAGGGTGATGCTGCGTTTTGGAGTATTTCACCCCCCAAAAAATCCAGCAAGTGGTCACTGCCAGGGCTTCCCTGAAGCAGTAACCCCTGTAAAGGGGGCAGGCTGTAAAGCACAGGCCTGCAGCATCCCTCAATGCACTCGGGTACCACAGCTGCCTCCCCGGGGCACCCCCCAGGGAGCGAGGCCTCCAGAGCAGGGCTGGCCCTGCAGAGCCCTGCAGCCCTGCGTGTGTCACTCACACACCCACACTGACACCTGGAGCAGCAGGGGAAACCCCATAAAGGAGCTGCAGCAGCTAATGAGGCACTTTATAAGCAGCGGGGTCCATTGGAAAGCTGACTTGCCCGTGGAAGAGAGCTATAACACAATAATTAGGTTTGACAAAAATGCCCGAGAGCAAGAGAGAGTGTGACAGGGCTGAATGAGTTACTTAAGAACGCAGGAGCTGGGGCTTGGGAGCCTCAGGACTCTCCCCCGTCTGGCTCCGCCGGCTCTGAGACCGCCTTGGGAACAGGACACGTATGACAAGATTTCAAACACCTCGAAGATGTGAGCCGGATGGAACTGGGTCGTCTCTGCCACAGGAGTCCCAGGGCGGACTGACCACTGTCCCACACCTGATCCTGGGGCCGGGGCACAGCCCCTGCCGTGGGGGAGGGTCTAGCGTGCAGATCTCAAAGCAGCCAGGGACAACGCGGTCCACAGTGTGGGTGCAGCCTGAGTGGGGAGCCCGCCAGATCGGGGGGTGGCACCAAAGACGGGGTTCAGGGGTACAAAAGAGCGTGGTGAAGAGCTGACACAAAAGGACAGGAACCAGGGAGACCCGGGCAGGTGGGAATGGGGTGTGTGTACAGGTGCGAGGGAGTGCGGGCAGGTGGGAGGGTGTGGGTACAGGTGGGACGGGTGTGCAGGTGTAAGGGTGGATCACGGAGAAGGGGGTTGCAGGTGGGGGCTGGGAGTCAAGAAGACGGAGGAAGGGGGAGGGAGGGGAGGAAAGGGAAAAAAGAAGGAGATCCAGGCTATTGCATAAATGTTTACAAAACATCCTCTTGCATATTTTACAAAAATAAATTCTCTTCGGAACATTTCAGTGTGTTCAGGATTCACTGCTTGGTGAGCCTTCGGGCTCCCAAGCCCACCGCGTTATTCCCTCATCCGGCCTTGGGTCTGGGTTTCAATTAACTCCAGGTAAAGCCTAACATCACCTCCAGCACTGGCCTTCAGGGGTGAAGATTAAATTAAGAAACAGGACACAAAGCTGAACTCTGATAAGGAGGAAGGACCCACCCGATTTTCAGTGCTAGGTGCACACGCAGGCAACTGCAGCAGGAGGAAAGAGCCCTCCCGTTTCCTGCGGAGCGTCTCTCCTTTACATCCTTCTGTTTTTAGCCACGCGATCGCCCTTACCAGAGCCGAGTGTAAACTGTAGAAAAGATCGTCCTGGGGATGTCGTAATCCCGCAGGAGCTGGGCCACGGAGGCACCTACTTTTGAAAGAAGGTCAGAAAAGCAGCCGGGCAGAATTGCCTTCGCCTTCCCCGGCTGCGAGTCCGGACCCCACGTGGGGCGGTGACTCGGGAGGCTGCCTGGCAAATCTCTCCTTCCTAGGAAGCCTCACCCTCTTTTCCAAGACGGCCCGGAGAGAGAAGTTTGTGTGTGACTTTCAGACGTTCTCGGTTAATAAGAGTGAGCAGTGTCCGCCTTCTGATCGTCTGACGTGCCCGTTGGGACCATCCAGCTGACAACATAACCTCAACTCCAGGGCCCCCCTGGCAGGCAGCAGAAATTCCACCAAACCCACAGCAAAGCGAAGCTCCCCAAGGCCTCGCACTCCTCCTGGGAGCCCTGCGACTCCGGGTCCCAGCCCCTCCCCCCAACTTCCCTCTCCCACTTCCGGGAGCCCCCAGGGCTCTGCGCTCGCTCGGGACGCGGTTCCCCGTCCCAGGGGTCCTCTGCAGGCGTCTGGCCCCTGGGATGCTGCACGCGAACGCTGAGCCCAGTGACGAGCCCAACCCCAGGGCACCAAGGCCACCCGAGGAGTCCCTCTGATGGGAACCACGTGTCCTCAAAGAGGGGGACGGTGTCCCGGGGGCCCCTCAGCAGCACTGCTTTGCCTCCACAACGGCTCAGGCCCCTGGGGGAGCAGTGCCTTCCACATCATCCCTTATGGCTCAGATGTGGCCCGTGGGGCCGAGCCGGGGAAGAGAAGGGACCCCACATTCCCCTCCTGCCCGGTCCCCACCTGAGCCCTCACTCAGCCCCTCCCCTCTCCTTCCCCCTTAGAGAGCGACCCATCAAAAACAGCTGCCTGGGCCACACCAGGGCCTCTGATGCTCCATGGCTAGACCCTGGTTAAGCTGTGTCCACATGCCTGGTCCACGAAGCAGAAAGAGCCATTGCTAGAAGTGGGGCGGGGACAGCAGAGGACCAAGTCAGAAGACCCCTGCCCATCTCCCTCTACAGTAACCACTGGGCAGCCCTGTGACCTTGGACTCAGAGAGGTGGGCCGGGTGCTGCCCGCCATACCTGCCCTGCAAGTGTGGGGAGCGGTGTACAGAGCAGATACTCCTTGCGCAAACCATGCAGAAATCCTAAGGTGCTAGACACGTGCTAGCCATCGCCCTGATTAGTAATGATACGGATCATCATAGCAAACGTAATAGGTCAGAATACTCTGGGGAGAAACCTCATTAGAGGAACTTATTCCCTCTGCTGTATGGAAAGAAAACAAGTGAGTTCTAAAGACACCTCCAGGCGTTGGAAGAGGACAAACTCCCCCTCCCCTGTCCCCGGAACAGGAACTAAATACAATGGGGGTGACCAGCGTGGGCCCCGTCTGAGATGCTGGTACAACTGGGTGTGGGTGATGCTTAAATTGTCAGGGGAGGGGGACTTCTTTGGTAAAAACACAACTTAATAGAATCCATCATTGTATTACTTTGCTAGGGCTACTGTAACAAAATACAGTAGGCGGCTGTATTTCCTCACAGTTCTGGAGGCTTGAAATCCAAGATCAAGGCATCGGCAGAGTTGGTTCCTTCTGAGGCCTCCCTCTTTGGCTTGCAGACGGCCGACTTCTTGCTGTGTCCTCACGTGGTCTGCTTTCTGTGCGTGTCTGTGTCCTAATCTCCTCCTCTTACAAGGACACAGGTCATACTGGGTTGCGCCCCACCCATATGATCTCATTTAGCCTTAATTACCTCTTTAAAGACCCCATTTCCAAATCCAGCCAAATTCTGAGGTACTGGGGGTTAGGACTTCAATATATGAATTTGGGAGTGGACACTCCATAACAATCATTATTATTTAATCTTTCCACGACGAAGTAAAAAGGTTATTAAAGATAAAGAAATTGAGACCAAAAAAATGTCGTCTAACTGCCTGGGGCTTTTAGGACTCTCTGCCCACTGCGGGGAGTGGTCAGGGGACACTGCAGCTATGCCAAGGTCAAAGTCTCCCAGGGTGGCCCAGCCAATGGCTCGGGGTTAGGGGAGCTTGGCCATTTCCACCAACGAGGGCCTCCCCTGATGGGCAGGTCTGCTCTGGGCCTCCCAGACAGGCAGGGACTTTGTAGGGTCTGCACGGTGCGTGGGCTGAGAGCTTTCCCCCCAGTGAGCCTACCTCTGTCTTTTCGCGGTTGTTTGTCTCCAGTAAGCCTTTTGAGCGCCTCCCTCCATCTCGGCTGCCACAGATGGCAACAGACCCCAGACTGTCTGACCACCCCTGGTCGTGGGAAGATACACCATCCAGAACAACTTCCCCTTCATGCTCAGTCATCCTTAGAGGTGCTGGTTGGCGGGGAGGGATGGGGTGTCAGGCATGCATTGCATACCATACGCCCCTTAAAAATATTGGAAATTGCTCAAGACTGATACTCTCATCTGCACTGGGCTTGCATAGACGTTTCCTGGAGTGGTGCAATGGAATCGGTCCCAGTGACTGGGGCAGGAGATAGCAGGGTGCAGTGGGCCGGGATGGAGGAATTCTCTGTTCCTGAGGTCTGGATTCTTTGTGAAGACTCAAGCTTAGGAACCCTCAGCACAGCCCCCTTTCAAGGCCCTGGGAGAGGGGATGGGGGTCCCAATGTCCTCATAAGGACCTATGCTTTTGTGACACCTGCCAACGTTTTCTTCTTCAAGAGGGGCCCTGGAATTGTCTAAACCTCAGACCCCACAGAACTGAGCTCCGCCCCTACTTTTCACAAATATCCTTCCCTACACGTTAAAATGTTACCACGGGCACGTATTACAGCTTAACCGTGTTTTCGTTGCTATGTTACAACCCAGAATGAACAGGAGAGGATGAAGAAAGGGAGGGAAATTAACATACGGTTCAACTGCTAGAGAGAAAGGCCATGGCAGAGCAAAGAAGGGAGACACTGGAGACTGAAAAGGGTTTTTACAAATCAAAAGCCGAAACGAAGTGACCCCTCAGAATTCCTGGCAGTGGTGGTATTTGCTGTGGAGGAAGAACACAGGGGCTTGCTCTCCTGGGTGACGCCATGTGAGGCTCCATGAGAAACAGCGATGAAACCGACAGTCAAAGCATGTGTCCTGACCTCCCTTCACATCCTGCAGGGAACGCTGGCCCGCAAGCAGGGACCACCAGAATATGCTGCAACGGGAAAAAGCAGAGCCGCCAGGATGGCAAGTTGTGTTCAGGCCACCTCTGCCCAGCGATTCACAAGCCCTCCCTGGGGCGGAGAGTGGCTCACAGACCCTGCTCCCCTACCATCACCGGGGTCCCAGACCCACCAGCCCTGCAGACGTCTGGGGCCAATGAGCGGAAGATAATTGCCCCCATTACATTTCCTTTTACGAAACCCTTCAAAAGCGGTTTTCCCTAGAAGAGGAGCAGAGCTTTCCAATAAATACGCTTTCTTGTAATTCTCATGCAAGTCAGGGTGGTGAGGCAGGGCCCCTTGGTGTCCAGTTTTCTCAAGCAGTGAAAACAATCATCAGACTCTTCTAGACCCAGCTGCACCCCAACCAACTAAACAAGTGCCTTAGGGCTTCTGACTTAACCCCTCCGGTCTCAGTTTCCCCATCCTTAAAAAGGAATCACGACGATTTTCCGAGAAGCTCAAAAGAAATCACGCTTCTGAGAGAGCCGTAAAAACCAGAGTGCTATCCAAACGTTAAGACATTATCATTCACAGCTTTGTGTTTTGATGCGGAAATTTTGGTTGTAACTTAACCCAGAATCATACTGGAGCCAAGAGCAAGTCTTCTAGATAAATCGTCTCTGAGGAGATCATCGTATGGTGCTGTAAAGCCTGCGTCTCGTCTGACAGTCCCTCATTTCTATGCACGTACCCGCATGTCTTCCTCGTCTTTCAGACCCTTTCATCAGGTTGATACTCACCTTGCCCATATTTCACATCTTTCCTCGTCATAATTCAGCCCCGCCTGCTAGATTCATTGCTCCCTTCAGCAAATTGTACAGAACTTCTGGCAGCCCCACTGCTAGACCAGAGACACGTGGGGAAAACTTCCAGGCAGACGCTGGTTGTGAAGCGGTGAAGCAACTGCTGACGTGGGACCAGGCACCCCGGGCTCTGGGCACACCACGGAGGGCGTGGTCAGGGCACAGGGTCAGATTTTATTAGTTTTAGTCTCTTCTTATTTCTCTTCCCCAAAGCCTGGGAATTTGCACAGATCTTTGAGGTAACCAAATCTGGATGAGTTTGTTGAAAACGAATTAGAAAACAGAGACATCATTTGAAATAAATGAATCACTTAGAAGGAAAAACATACTCCAGGTCTGATGTACAATTAAAGAGTTGGTGACCTAAGGACACTTCCTCTATTCTAGAGTATTCTAGAGAGGAATACAAGAAGACATGACTCAGAGTGAAAGCAAAGCCCAATAGAGAGCACAAGTAAACTAGACCTAAAAAGACGGTCAGCAGACGAGGATCTTTCACCAGTTGAGACCAAGGTCCTTCTTGAGGATTTACGCACGGAAGTTTTCATTTTGTAGGATTAAGAGAGCCTCATAAGTCAGTTGTGCGCTAGATCACTTGCAAAAGCTTTTTAAAGTCAGGCATTGTGTGTGATGTGAAGTTATTGTTCTGAGAACACATCATCAGAGAACAAGTCCTTATCTGACCAAAACAAATAGACTGGACCATCGGTGTTGACGTCGCTGCTTGATGGCTTTGGAAGCGAGACAATTCTAAAAGCACGATCGCCCACTGTTAACGGAAAATTCAATGAGAGGCCATACTTAGTGCAACACATACAAAGCCCAGCCAGGGAAAGACTTCTATAAGGTCCCCCCCTAGCAGGACGTTCCTCCCGCTCTGGGAACTTGAATCTCGACCCTACTTGCCAGAGAGGGGCACCTACCTGTTCAGGACCCTTCCCCTTATCCCAAGATCAGGGCTCAGTTCCCAGCTCTGTTACTCCCCAGCCCTGTGAGCTAATTCTCTGATTTCTCCAAACCTTCCTTTTCTCAACTAAACTCGAGATAATGGTGCTTGCTCTCAGGGTTGCTATGGGAATTCATCGTGACACTGTGTGCTTAGCCCCGTGGCATTACGAAAGTGCTCAATAAAAGATAAATATTATTATAAAAGCTAGATATGATTATCAATTAATGTTTCCTGACGGAGTCCCCTGAACCCAAAGTGCTGCCAAGATTGCAGAAGGGGTTACTATGGCAAGAAGGGTGTACAGTAAACATCTCATCTACGTATGATAATGGCCAAGACAGAGGACAAATTCTTAACAAAAGAAATCCCCCCACCCAGCTCCTGTCAAGCAGATCCTCTTCCGAGTCCCTCCTTCTCTATTTAAATCATGCTGTCCTCCTGTGCGTCTTCGCACCAAGAATTTAATACAGATATAGCCCTTTCCTTCTCACTCCTGCTCTCTCTCTCTCTCTCTCTCAGGTGCTTGACATTCACAATTTAACGTTCACAGCCTCCAAGTCTTCGCCACAGACGTTTCCAGAGCTTTGGATTCCTAAACCCTGAAGGCTGCTGCACAGACCTACGTAGCATGCAAACCTGGGGAGTTTCACCCCTCTCCCATGAGGGCTCAGAGGAAGACTGGCGGTCTCTGCTCTTCCTCACCTTCCAGAACCCTGGGTGGAACAGAAGAATTTCGATGGACCGCCCATTGTGTCTTTGTTTTATTGGGAAGAGAATTTCCAGGTGAGGTGCTGCGTTCCTCAGTCGCACAGGGACCCCTGTTCCTTCCTGTGTCTCTTCACCAAGCACTTGCCACGCTTCCCCCAGCAACAGCAGCCTGAGATTTTGCCTGAAAGAGTAGAGCTGATGCTTATTTAAACACTTACTTAAAAGCTGTTCTTGTGCTGTTGGCCATCAATATGGCCGACATCTGGGCTAGAAGCACGTGGATGGGCCAATGGAAGTGGACAAGGAGTGTGATGTTTGTGTCCCATGCTAACGCCCACCAGAGAGCACCCCCCATAGAAAAGGCACTAGACAGCCCAGCAGAGGGATAACTCAGCCAGTTAAAGTCAGCCAGCCTCTGTCATTAGCCACCCCAGCCCTGGCCCAATGGGTTCACAAAAGGAATGGCAGTAGTGACAGGAATGGAGGCGACACGTGACTCCACAGCTATGTCATCCAGCCTGTGCCGCCACCAAATCTGCCAGCAACAGAAACCAGCGCCGAGCCCCTGATGGGGCGCCATTTCAGTCCCACCGGCCGTCTGGGGGTAAGTTGATTACACTGAGACGCTGACACCCCGGAAAGGCATTTGTCTTGACTGCAATTGACATGAATTCAGTATGTGTTTGCCATTACCTGCAAGGCCTCAGCCAACATTGTCTGAGGACTTGGAAATGTTCAATCCATCTATGTAAGACACTACACACCATCACTCGGAACCAAGGGCCGTATGTTAAAGCAGAGGAGGGCCCAGTACCATAGGATCCAATGGTCCTATCCTGTATAGCATCACCCAGAGCCTCCTGGCCTGAGAGAAGGTAGAATGGCCTTGGTGGGGTGAAGCTGAGGCTCCATCTTGGAGATGATACCTTTCAAGGATGGGACTCCATCTTCCTGAATTCAATATCCACCCTTAAACAACAAGCATTATACAGTACTGTATCCCCGGTAGGTAGACCATGCAGCTTCAGGAACCAATGGTACAACTACCGTCATTCCCAGTGACCCACTTGGGGGGATATGTGTTTCCTTCTTCATCATTTTAGGACCCGTGAGTGTAGAGGTCCTGGTTCTCAGAGGTGAAATGCTTCTACCAAGAAACACAGCAAGAGTCCGATTAAGCTTTAAGATCCAGCTACCCCCTTCTCTTCCGGGTCTTTGTGACAAGAAACCAGCGAGCGAGGAAAGGTGTCTTCGTAACGGCACGGATTCCGGTACTCAGCAGGAGGCTGGTGTACTGTCACGCGGTAGGTTTAAGAGAAGAATTTGTTTGGCACCCGAGCAATCCTCTGGTATTTCCCGGCCAAAGCTTGGTGGTAGACGGACAAGCTCAGCATCCATGGCCTAAGCAGAGCGTGGTGACCAGGGTTCAACCCACTTAGAGACATGGGCCTTGGTCGCCCTCTGCAGGCAAGCCATGCAGACAAACAGAGGTGCCACCCGAGGGTTGGGGTACTAAGCCATGCAGACAAACAGAGGTGCCACCCGAGGGTTGGGGTACTTCCTAATGGGAGTAGAACAGCTGCACAGTGAGAACCAGTGGAGGCCCCCAGACCAGCCACAGCGAGGTGGATATTGTCTGTCCCACTAACCTTCCTCTTCTGAGACCCCCCTGGAAATCAGACCAACCAAAACCCCAGAGGAGCTGTTCCCAGATTGGTAGCGTGATTCTATGAAACACGTGGCTCCAGCATGTGGGGTGGACGATATCGGATCCCGCGATGGGACAGCCTGACCCCCCTTCGGGACTGGGGCCTTCCTTCCCCCAGCTGCTGAAGTCATGGCTGATGAGGCCTCACTGCTGAGCCCCTCTGTGGAAATGTCCCCCAGCTGCCCAGAGCTGCCGAGATCGAGGTCACTCTCCTTCCTGAAGACAGCCTGCATCCAATGACTAGTTGATGCAGAGGTACAAGGCTCAGCCCATGGGTCCGATTCAGGACAGCTCTGAATGCCATCCCAGCCCCAGAGCTTCCCGAAGGTAAGCCGAGACCTCGGCTGCAACTGCACCAACCGCCCCCTCCGCTCAGTCCTGAGCCCCTCATATGCCCCAGGTGTGCTCCTCAATATACCTCCTGCACCCAGTCTCTATCTCAGGCTCTAGGGGAAGCTCACCTGAGACACCTGGGCAAGGAGCCGTCGCCCTCTGTTATTTCAGTTCATCAATAAGACCCTTGCCAGAGCATCAGTTTAATATTGACTCCCTACCGCATATAAAACACTGCACTTAGTAGGCCTGGGGGACACAAAGACATTTAGTTCAGTTCAGCCAACATATAGTAAGCACTTTTACTGTAACAAGGTGAGGTACTTGAGATCAAAACAAGAAAAAGAAACCTCCTTCCATCCTGGAGATAACGCTCTGGGTGGGGAAGGGGCAGACCACCGGATGGCTTCTGCACAAGGCTAGAACGGAAAAGAAAGAAAAGGTAGCACAGGTTTTTAGAAGGCTCAAGGTCAAGCTCACAGTCAAGGAAAGCTCACATCTCGCTTTGGCCACCTTTACCCTGATCTGCAATGACTGCCAACACGCAACACATTCTACTCATCGCAAACCTCTCTCAACAAACAGTAGCTGAGGACCAGGCAGGAGGGTAGCCTCAAGTACCGGCAGCTGTCCCCGGAGGTCGGATACTCAAAGTCTGATCAAGTCTCAGCCAGGGCTTCCCTGGTGGCGCAGTGGTTGAGAGTCCGCCTGCCGATGCAGGGGACGCGGGTTCGTGCCCCCGTCCGGGAAGATCCCACGTGCCGCGGAGCGGCTGGGCGCGTGAGCCGTGGATGCTTCCCCGGGTGGGGGCTTTCAGAAGGGGGGGAGGAGCTTCCCTGGTGGCGCAGTGGTTGGGAGTCCGCCTGCCGATGCAGGGGACGCGGGTTCGTGCCCCGGTCCGGGAAGATCCCACATGCCGCGGAGCGGCTGGGTGCGTGAGCCGTGGCCGCTGAGCCTGCGCGTCCGGAGCCTGCGCTCCACAACGGGAGAGGCCGCGGCAGTGAGAGGCCCGCGTACTGCAAATAAAAAAAGTCTCAGGCAAAGGGGAGCAAAGCTCTGCCAGCAGTAATGAGCCCCCTGGGAGAAACGAGAGCCAGTCCTAGGAGGACCACTGAACACCAAGTCCCACAGTGACCTCCATTCCTGTGATGACTTAGCAGCTCAGATCTTATTCAGCGGGGAATGCACTCAGGGCAAGCAGTGTGGAAGATCCCTAAGGCAGCTACTGTCTCTGCATCTGATAGGTTCCAGCCTCGGAAAAGAGAAAGCTTTCTTACCCCACCAGTTAACAAAGGCACCACCCCTTCTGAAATAAGATCCACAAAAGCCATTTGGCTTATTTAAGCACGCGGGGCTTGGTCACTGAGACTGTGAAGATGCCACACCCAGAATCCATCTCTCTGTTCCATGATTTCTCCTTGAATCCCTGTTGTCCCCCCTGGGGATGGAATTGAGCTGGGAGGCTTCAGACAAGGAGTAACAGCCAGGAAGAAGATTTCCAAAGCTAGCAACTACACCCCAGGTCTTCAGTAACCCAGAGATTTTCTTCTAATCTGCTGGTGAGCAGCAGCCCAAGCATCGAAGAGTAGGTACCTCCTGAAATAAGGTGCCTGGGGCGTTCGTTTCCTCGAGCTGCTGTAATAACTGACCACAGACTCGGAGGTTTGCAAAACACATGTACTCTCGCATAGCTCTAGAAGCCGGAAGTTCAAGTCAGGGTGTCAGCAGGGCCACCTATGAAGGCACTGGAGGAGGATCTTTCCTTGTCTTGCCCGGCTGCTGGCAGCACCAGGCTTCCCCTGGCTTGTGGCTGCGTCACCCCAACTTCTGTCCTCATCGTCACCTGGCCTTCCCTTTGTGTTCTCCTCTTATAAGGAAACTTGCTGGATTTAGGTTCCCCCAGTTAATCCAGGATGATATCTCAGGATCCTGAACTTTATACCTGCAAAGACCCTTTCCCCTAATAAGGTCACATTTATAGGTATCGGGGCTGAGAATGTGGACATATCTTTTGGGGGGGCCACCATTCAACCCAGAACACATAGTAACCTTACTACACGTGGTAGCTCACTGGGGAGTCCAACAGAAGTGTTAAGTGTTTTGGTTTTTTTTTAACGCTAAAGACATTAACACCCTCTGCACATAAAGACTCTTTCCAAGGCCCCCCTGCAGCCAGATGTGGCCTTGTTACTAAATGCTGGTCGTCAAGGTGTAAACAGAAGTGTTGAATGGCAGCTCCCAGGAAACATTCTTAAAAGACAGCTAGACCAAGCCTTTTTTACTCTTTGTTCCATTAAGCAGCCTGAAATGTAGATGCATTGAAAGTCTGGTGGCCGTTTCCATTTTCACCCATGAGGATAAAGGCTACATCTTCTGGTGGTAGAGCAATGCTTTGGAAGGAATCCATATCTCCCCAGACCTCATGGAGGCCCCTACTCGGGCTGGACCTCCTCCCTCTGAACTTAACGCAAGAAAGGAAGAGACTTCTCTCTTGTTTCAGACCTCTTTTATTTGGGTTTCTCTGATGTATGTGGCCAGATCTAATCTCAGCTAAACAAGGACCCACCTGTAGTTGGGGGGACAATCTCAGAAATACAGTCGACTAGGAGAGCCACTGTGGATCGTACCCCCTTTCCAAAATAGTCTTCTGCCATGCATGAGATCTGATTTCAACGTCTCCAGAAATCTAGGATGTCCTGAATCGCTCTCTGGCTGCTTTTCCTGGATGGAGACCTGGACTCCAGGACCGGCCCAGGACCACCCATGGCGGTCTCTGCAAAGCCAGGTCCTATGGCCAGGAAAAGGAAGCTCCATTTCTCTACCAGACTAAGTCAGGGTATCATCAGGGAACGAAATGGATCAGATGGGGTTTGGAAGATGCCTTTCATTCTTCCCACTTGTTGACACACAAGACTGTACATCCCTGAAGGTCCATCTTTGAAAATATTTGGACTTTCAAAGTCTGCTCCAGTCTTCCCTGGAGCATCAGTTACAAAGGCCCGACGCGTGTCCCACTGATGGAGAATCTCCGTGCAGGACTCCCCAGTAAGCAGGAACTGTCCGCTTCACAGGCACTAGCAATAGGCAGGATGATGTGTGCAAGGGCTCCAAACACCATAGGGTCATGGACCCCAAGCGAGGGCCCATGGTCGCGTGGATGCTCTGCTGTTGCCATCTTGAAATTCTTAATCATTTCTGAGCTGGGGCCCTGCATTTTTATTTTGCACCGGGATGCACAAATTATGCAGCCAGTTTCTCAAATGTGTACCAGGTTCTCCCAGGACTTAGGAAATATCTTCTCATAGATGGTACATATGAGGCTGGTTCAGCCATTTCTCCACTTTTGGTCACTGGAGATATAAAAGCGCCCCCTGTTCAAATGCCCAGTGCCAGGGGACCTGTGTGGCCAGAAAACCAAATAACACGTACAAGTCAGACAGATGAGACCACTCGTATTTAGACAGCCAGGCACCCTCTAATCCTAACACACCTGAAGTGTTGATAGGGTTTTCCCCGTTCGGTGGATGGAAAGACTGAAAACAGGGAGGGACCCTCCCCACTGAACAGTGCCTGGAACCCTTTAGGGGTTCATTAAATCTTTACTGAATATTGAAATATTGTTTGTGAGACGTCCTTACTTTGTTGCATTGAAGGCAGATTTTGAGATGAGATAAGAGGTGACCTGCGCAGCACTGGGCACGAAACGCTTGAACATCAACTATTCATTCAACAAATGTTTATTGGGCCCCCTCCCTATACCAGGACCATGCTAGGTGCGAGGGTGCCATAACAGGCCCCGAGTGCAGCTCCTGGGCACTGTCTGATGGTATTACACGGTCCGCCTGGACGACCGATCCATTTTCAGCTGGGACCTCGAATCAAAAATCTCCCTGTCGGGCTTCCCTGGTGGCGCAGTTGTTGAGAGTCCGCCTGCCGATGCAGGGGACACGGGTTCGTGCCCCGGTCCGGGAAGATCCCACGTGCCGCGGAGCGGCTGGGCCCGTGAGCCGTGGCCGCTGAGCCTGCGCGTCCGGAGCCTGCGCTCCGCGGCGGGAGAGGCCACAGTAGTGAGAGGCCCGCGTACCGCAAAAAAAAAAAAAAAAAAAAAATCTCCCTGTCTTCCCAAAGGGAATGAAGAGATTAAACAAAGCCCTCCATCACCATCGTCCGGGAACGTGCATTGACGGTGGCAGGTAACACCGCCACATGAACCAAGATTTCTCAATGAAACAGAGAAGTTACTCTGGTGAAAACAAGCCAAGTATTCCAGCAGCTCTTCTGCAGAGCAGACTGCGGCGAGCCTGCACGGTGCTCTATCGATTTCTGCTTCAAGTGAACTTTGAGCTATGGCGTTAGAGCCAAGGCTAAGAATTGGTCCCAAGTAGCTAGAAGGAGGCTTTTTTTTAAAGTACTGTATTTTTAGCACAATCTCTACGGAACGAGAACAATGGGAAACGAGAGAAGATCAGCAGAATATGGGAGACGAGAAAACGAGATGGCCCAGCAGTGAGATAATCCCTTTGCCACGTGGAACAAGGCTTGTCCCTGCCTCAGTTAAAGACACCCGCCGGGCAGGACGCACACTCGCCCAGCCACGGAGGATCTGGGTGAAGACTCTGGTACCCAGAATCAAGCCAAATCCCGCCAAGGATCCTGGCTTCACAAGACATCGCTATGGGTGTATGTCATTCATTTTAAACTGGCACCTTCACAGGGAGTGGGACAGATCCAAAGCATCCAAAAGACCAGAAATATCAATTGAATAAAATTGATAAAAACGAACATTTTGCAAATTGCAGAATTCATTTATTACGAAGTTATCATCTTCCTAATACTTTTCCTCTCTTCATCTGAGAATCCCATCTCCCTGAGAAAGTCTAAGCCATTTCTCTCTCCAATATAAGTGAAAAGTACCTCATTTTTTAAAAAGTTCCATCTATTTAATTATCAGTAACATTGGACATATTTTCCATAAGTTTATCATCCATGTGAATTTCTTCTTTTTGTGAATTTTCTCCTTCCAGATTTCACCAGTTTTTCTTTGGGTTATTTTTTTTATTGATTTGTCTGTCAGATAGGATTCAAATATTTTCTCCAGTTCTTATGGGTCTGATAAATTTTTAGCATCTTGTACCATTCAGAAGTTTGGGGGTGTCATTGTTTTGTTTTGGTTCAGTTTGGTTTTTAAGTTTTACGCAGTCCTGTATTAATAATTTCAGCCTTGGTCTCATGCTAAGAATGGCTCTTCTCAACCCAGAATCATAAAGAGGCTTTGTTTTGCTTCCTTCCAGGGTAAGAGGTTATTTTGTTTGTTTTTGTTAGGGAGAAGGAGGCTGTTTGTTGTTAATTTACTCGTTCATTCAAAAGCATGAATCATTGCTCTCATAGCAAGAAACAAACTCGGGTAAGTAGGTGGCTCAGACTTCATGTGAGTGAAGGTCACTGTGGCCTTTTAGTGGAGCAGGCTGGAGCAATTAGGTGTCCGAGGCAAGTCCCACGTCCAGTGACAGCAAGAGGAATTTAGAACACAGACCCCTTAGAGCTACTTGCTTCCTCTTTCAGATACGCCAGATGCCTTTCCCAAAGCTCCATCACCAAGACAAGTCAGTTCTGAAATTGTTTTGACATTTGTAAATAGCAGCAAAACTCCAGATGACTCTTCCAATCATCTTGTTGTTGTTTCCTGGAATTCTATTTTACTGAACACTGCTTGAATAAGATAGGTTTATAAAATATTTGGGGACGCCAAGATTTTCAACTTAATGGAATCTGAACTATAATGGATTTTTTTTAAGGATCCACAAAACAATAATTCTCTCCACTGCCCATTGAGAAAATGTGTTCAGTCATTCAAAAACAAAATTAAACCTATATGGTTTGAACACATATCCTACATCACAAACTGTGGTCAACTTATTGCAAGTATGGCCCCTGTATCCACGTCCTTTGCAGTAAGGCATGGCGGGCTCTCCTATCAAGAAGTGTCTGTTCCCCTGCCCTCGAATCTGGGCTGGCCTTGTGACTAGCTTTGGCCAACAGAGTGTGTCAAAGCTAATACCGTTCATGGGGGCCTGGGGGATTCCCTTTGTCTCGAAACCCTGCCATCGGGAGATGTTAAAAAGCCCAGGCTACAGTCCGCTGGAGGAATACGAGGGCCTCATGCGGCAAAGCCAATCATCCTTGTGGTCCCTGCAGAGGTCCCAGCAGAGTTCAGTAGAGCCACTGAGCTAACCTCAGCTCAGGTCAACAGAATGGCCCTGTCCATCTGTAGACGGCTGAGCAAAAATTAAAGTTTATTGTTGTATGCCCCTGAAGCTTTCTGGTTGTTTATTACCTCCCATCATTGTATCAAGAGATAATTAATATTAATATTGATACTGATGGTTCTGAAAGGGATATCAACGGTGTATATTCAAGAAGGAGAAGCTCAACCAACGCCTGCCCTCCAGCAAGGTGCAGCCTGCTGGGGAACACAGACCTGCAAGGCAGCGCCCAGGATACAGTATGTTGTGCCTTGTGACTGCCGTACCGGCTATAGGACATAGTGAAGCTCTGACAGCGTCTTCTGGTGGCACAGAAAGGGGATGCCCTCAGGGGTCAGGGGATCAGAGAAGACTTCCCAAGGCAGGGAGATCGGTCTTGAAGGAAGGTCTTTGACTTTGCCCGTGCAAAGGCACAGACAGCGAGGCATTTTAGTATAACTGCGGTAAAGAAGAGAGCAGCGCAGCGGCCTCTCTTGCAGTGTCCTGGAGGCCCTGAAAAATCTCAGGTCTCTGAGCTCCACCTCAGAGTTTCTGATGCAGGAAGTTAGGATGGGGCCCATGAACCTGCACTTCGAACCAGCGCCCAGGCGGGGCTGGTAGTGCTGGGCTGAGAACCACAGCTTTCGTGATTAAGAGCACAGAGTCCGGACTTCACCAAACGAACCTGCGTTCTAGTTCTAATCCTGCCCGTCTCTGGCAGACTGCGAGACTTGGAGAAAGTGACTCAATTTCTCTGTCTCAGTTTCCTCCACCAAAAAGTGAGCATTTTGATACTAATCACCTTGGAGCGTGGATGTGAGCATTACATGAGTTAATGCACTAAAAGCGCTTAGCACAGAGCCGAATGCACAGGGACCTTCAGGAACCAGGAACAATCACATATATTACGTGAATTATTATTACGGCGATTCCTGGGCACCGCTGGAGCACAGAGCAGTGACCGCACAGGCAGGGAGGGGTGAGTGGACAGCCAAGAGGGGTCCCAGGTTTGAATTTTATTCCATAGGTTTTCCTGAGCCATAGAGGGCGTGTGGGGTGAGAGGGTGTAACACAACTCGACTCATGTTTCAGAAAGATCATCTGGGCAGCGGAGCAGGGTATGAGTCGGCGGAAGAAGGTGAGCTGTTGGAAAGGCGTCAGGTGGTCTCTGCACCCACCTGGATGAGAGATGGGAAAGGGCATGTGCAGGTGACAGGCACCTGTGCCTCCTTTAACAAACCAGGAGTGGTGCTATAGAAAGGCCTTCTGCATTGACCCCTGCATGTGCCTGCCACTAGGACATCTGGTGGGCATGTCACACTGAACATGGTCAGACAGAACCCTGGTCGCTCCCTGCGGCCAGCTCTGCCCAATTCAGGAAACAGGCACCAAGGTACCAGGTGGGCCAAAAGCCTCAGACTCCTCTTTCCCTCTCTCCCCACTCTCTCACCTCCCTCCTGGCTCTTCCTCTTCTTCCTCCTCCTTCTTCTTTCTTCTTCCTTTTCTCTCTGTCTCCCTCTGTCTCTGTCTCTCTACTCCTATCCGATCCTTCAGCAAATCCTGTTAGCCCAACATCTACAACATAACCACACTCCTCCATTTCTGTCCTCACCCTCAGTCAAGGTCCCATCATCTCCTGCCCAAATCACTCTAGTTTCCCCCTTACTGTGTTCTCTGTTCCTGCTCTTCTCGCCTCTAATGGACTCTCCAAACGGCAGCCAGAACGATCCCTTTAAAATGCAAATCAGACCGATGACTCCCCATCAGACTCACAGGCAGAAGTCCTGGTCACGGCCCACAGGCCTCCCCCACTCTGCTGTGCTCCAATCACGCTGAGCCCCTCGCTGTGCCTCAGATTCCATGTGTGTGCCTCAGGACCTTTGCACTTGCTGTTTCCCCAGCCGAGGTGGCTCTTCCCGCAGGAAGGTGCACCGTTCACACCCTCTCTTCAGTTACGTCCCTTCAGATGTCTCCTCCCCTCCACAGAAAGCTGTCCTGCTCTAAAACCACACCCTTTATCTCTCTCTGCCTCCTGTGGATGTCTCATCTCTTGCTGTGCCCATCGCTGCCTTGTTTCCTCCCTTACAGTCTGTTTCCTGGTTTGCAGAAACTCCGTGAGCTCGGAGCCTGGGCTGCTCCACTCAGGATTAATCCCCGGATGTTGGCAATGCCTGGCATCATTGGCCATCGGCCAGCATCATTAAATATGGCCCCGGAAGACTGAGCACGGCCCAGTGAAACCTGGAGTGAAACCTTGCTCGTGGATTCCAGCCTTCTGTTTCACTCGGGCCCCAAAGAGAAGCCCCTAGTCAACCACAACAACAATGGGACTGTTCACCTTACCCGAGGGCAGGAAAGCTACCTGGACTGTCTGAAGGCTGGTGTGTCTAGGGAATGGGTATCACTTGCCAGTATCCCAAAGGGAGACTTCATCAATTAGATACAGCCTGGGAGAGAGTCAAGTTTCATCACTGCCGTTTGTGTTAAGGGGGAAAATATATATCTCATTGCACAATTTATTTACATTTCTCTCCAGCTCTCATGACTTCTGAGAAATCCCTTTTGGACAGTTTCGAGGCTCAGATGCAGCCCTGAAGCTCCCTTCTCCCCGCTGGTCCTGGCGTCAGGAATGATGAATGGAAGGTCAGGAGAGAATCTAGTGTTTATTTGACTAAATGCTATCCATTCCCAGGCAACCAGGAGGAAAGGCTGATAAAGCACTCCTCCATCTGCCAGGGGAAAAACCTGTAGCAGAAAAAGGTATATCACCATCCTTATTAATAAAGTCCAGGGTCAGAAAATGGCCAAATATTCATAGGACAAGCTCCACTCAAAGCTTTGAAGCTCAGTAAAGCTTGTTTAAAACACATCATTGAATTAAAAATGAAGATCAAGCACATTAGATGTTGAAAAAAACTTGAGCTAAAAGGGATGAGCAATGACGTTTTTAAAACTTGAATTTATAATAGAACTTTTGGGCTTCCCTGGTGGCGCAGTGTTTGCGAGTCCGCCTGCCAATGCAGGGGATACGGGTTCGTGCCCCGGTCCGGGAAGATCCCACGTGCCGCGGAGCGGCTGGGCCCGTGAGCCGTGGCCGCTGAGCCTGTGCTTCTGGAGTCTGTGCTCCGCAGGGGGAGAGGCCACGACAGTGAGAGGCCCGCATACTGCAAAAAAAAAAAAAAAAAAAGATCTTTTTTTCATTCTTTCATTTCTTTTTAAAAATTTTTTATTGAAGTATAGTTGATTTACAATGTGTTAATTTCTGCTGAACGGCAAATTGATTCATATATATATATATATATATATATATATTCTTTTTTAAAAATTTATTTTTATTTATTTGGTTGTGCCAGGTCTTGGTTGTGGCATGTGTGCTCCTTAGTTGCAGCTCACAGGTTCCTTAGATGTGACACATGAACTCTCAGTTGCAGCATGCATGTGGGATCTAGTTGCCTGACACAGGGATCAAACTCAGGCCCCCTGCATTGGGAGTGCAGAGTCTCAACCACTGCACCACCAGGGAAGTCCCTATACATTCTCTTTTTTATATTCTTTTACATTATGGTTTTTCATAGGATATTTTTTTAACATCTTTATTGGAGTATAACTGCTTTACAATGGTGTGTTAGTTTCTGCTTTACAACAAAGTGAATCAGTTATACATATACATATGTTCCCATATCTCTTCCCTCTTGCATCTCCCTCCCCCCCACCCTCCCTATTGAATATAGTTCTCTGTGCTGTACAGTAGGACCTTGCTGTTTATCCATTCTGTGTGTAACAGCTTATGGCTGCTAAACCCAACCTCCCACCCCATCCCTCCCCAGACCCCCTCCTCCTTGGCAACCACAAGTCTGTTCTCTATGTCTGTGAGTCTGTTTCTGTTTTGTAGATAGGTTCATCAGTGCCATATTTTAGATTCCACATATAAGTGATGGTATTTGTCCTTCTCTTTTTTACTTACTTAGTATGATAATCTCCAGCTGCATCCATGTTGCTGCAAACGGCATTATTTCATTCCTTTTTTATGGCTGAGTAGTATTCCATTGTATATACGTACCACATCTTCATCCATTCATCTGTCGATGGACATTTATGTTGCTTCTGTGTCATAGCTATTGTGAATAGTACTGCTATGAACATAGGGGTGCATGTATCTTTTAAAATTAGAGTTCTGTCCAGGTATATTCCCAGGAGTGGGACTGCTGGATCATATGGTAATTCTAATAGTAGGTCATTTTTGACATGTGAGCCATATGGTACAAACTTCAACCACCAAACAAAGACCTGTCCGACTTCGGAAGAAACAAGCATTTCCTTCTCACTGAAGCTTTGCTACACCCACTTGGGGGAACCCCACATAATTGGTGCTGCATTTTTCTTCTCCGTTCATGGTAACTGTAGGCAATGGGGAATAACATTAGGAAACCACCTCTGCACCGTTAGGGACTCATCACAATGCTCCTCTTAAGGCCTGGAGAACATTATTTACCCTCTTGCAGCTTGATCTCTTTGAAATGTTCAAGGCAGCAAAACATGTCTCTTACACCAACGCCGTGATTGATATGGGTTTCAGATTTCTTTTTTTAAAAATAAATTTACTTATTTTCGGCTGTGTTGGGTCTTCATTGCTCTGTACGGGCTTTCTCTAGTTGTGGCGAGCAGGGGCTACTCTTCGTTGCGGTGCGCAGGCTTCTCATTGCAGTGGCTTCTCCTGTTGCAGAGCACGGGCTCTAGGCACGCGGGCTTCAGTAGTTGTGGAGTGTGGGCTCAGGATTTGTGGCTCGCAGGCTCTAGAGCGCAGGCTCAGATGTTGTGGTGCACGGGCTTAGTTGCTCTGTGGCATGTGGGATCTTCCCGGACCAGGGATTGAACCCGTGTGCCCTGCATTGGCAGGTGGATTCTTAACCCCTGTGCCACCAGAGAAGTCCCTCAGATTTCTAACTTTACTTCATGGTAAAGATCTGACGAGCCTAACAAGAGGATTCTGGCTGGTGCCTCATTTCTAGAGCCAAGAGGAGGATGGCAGGTGATGGCTCTGCGTGAAATACAGAGTTTGTGTTCAGCACACCGGAAAGCAGGGCCATTGGAGGAGGGGTTTGGGCAGAGCCTCCCTTGCCATTTGGACTTGGGGTCTGAGGTTAGAGATGAATAGAAAGAGCACAGTCTGTGCTGGCTTTGGGGGACACAGGTAAGAGATCACCTCTTTGTGGTCTTCTTAGGGCATGGATTCCATGGAAATGGGACCTGGTGTGGCCTCAGGCAAAGTAGGATGCTCTCAGGTGAGCTAAGGGTATTGCCCCTTTCTCCCTGGGTCTTGCTCTAGGGCATCAGTGAAAAAAAAAAAAAAAAAAAAAACCTCCATCTCAGGTATTTCCAGTCTCTGGATGTGCATGATTATCTTCAATGCACATGATAGACTCAAAAGATTTTGTCTTCAACCAATCCAGCATTAATGTTTGTGAACTTGAAATGCATGTTTCAGCCTCATTCCAAATCAACTGTTCATTCTCTGTGGCTGCTACAACAAATCACCACCAATGCAGTGGCTTAAGAACAGCACAGATAGATTTATTATCTTAGCAGCTCTGTACGTCAGAGGGCTGCGTTCCTCTCTGGAAGCTCTGGGGGAAGATACGTTTCCCTGCTTTTTTCAGCTTCTAGAGGCACCTGTGTTCCTTGTCTCTTGGCCTCTTCATCTTCAAAGTCAGCCAAGAGCGGGCTGAGTCCTCATAACCCATCACTCTCCCTTGCTTCTACTGTCATATCTTCTCTGACTCCTTTCCTGACTCCCTCTCCCACTTTTACGGATCTTTGTGTTTACATCAGAGCCCATCAAGATAATTCAGGAAAATCTCCGTATTTAAGGTCAGCTGATTAGCAATCTTAGTTCCATCTGCAACCTTAATTTCCCTTTACCATGTAATGTACATGTTCACTGGTCAGGGATTAGGACATGGACAGCTTTGGAGGTCATTGTTCTACTCTATATTAACCAAATTAGCCACAAAGGTACCCCACAGACAGAAGATATTTACACATATACACACCCTGCACACACGCACAAACACACACCCTAGCAATATTTCAGGCCTAAACTCGAGGACAAGGTGGGTAACTGGTCATATGGTCCAACACAAGCTCACTTGTCTGCCATATGCCTCAGCCGGTGTTCACTCTTCTTCTTGTAACTTTGTGCCATTTAATCATGGAACACGACAGTGTTCTATGGGGCCTCCGTAGGACAGAAAACCCTTATGTCCTCCACTTGCCTCTTGTCTGTAGAAAACCTTTAGCCAAAGAATAAATTTAGTTAGAGAAATGGAAAAACTTCAGAAACAAAGGAAAACAGTCAAACAAGACAAAATAATAATACTGTCACCATTAAACAGTCAACAACCTTTAGTTTCTCCTCAAGGGCTATAGGTAATATTCTGAGTCACATCCTTTGAGCTGTTTTGCAGATACTGAAGCCCCCACCAGGTAGAAGAAGTTAACTACATGATGACCAGACTGTAGCCATGACATAAGCCTCTCCATCCTGCACATTTCTGAGAACTGGCCTCAAGGAAATGGGAACAAACTGACCCTGGAGCTGAATGTTAACTGTATTTAAAACAATCAAGATGATGCTAGTCAATCCACTGCATAACCAATGTCAAGATCGTCAGAGCTGACTGTGCTGCTTTTCACGTAGCCCCCCCTTCCCCCATGGATACACTCCTGAAACTTCCCTTTAAAATCTCTTGCCCCCTAATCGGCAATGGGGAGTTGGTTCTTTGGGACATAAGTCCCCTTCTTCCCAGAACTGCCAGCTTCCTCAATAAAGATGTCTCTCCTTTAACCCAACACTTGTCTCTCAGTGTTGGATTCTTGAGCAACAAGCAGCTGAACCTGAGTTCCATAACAGTCACAGCAAATGAAGTAGCCTTCACTGATATCTGAATCTTTGAAATGTTGAGAGCAAAGTATAAAAATACTCAATAATATGCAATTTAGTATATTCCTGTAGAGATTTTTAAAATGACGTTATAAAATGCAAATTAACTTTGAAACAAAATTTCCAATGACAAAAATCCTTTCATAGACACCAAATATCTTTAAACACATTATTCTTCATTTTGTCTTTGCATAGGCACTTCTTGTAACGCCTTCAGTATGCCAGGCATGTTGCTAGGGGCGTGAAAACGCCCTAGAGAGATAAGGGGACTGCCATTTTTAAGTTTACATTGGAGGGGAGAGGATAAGTTGATCACTGTTTTCTCATCTCTATAACAAATCGGATCTAATGTCTTAGATATGCCAAGTCATGGATTAAAAGTATGCATGTTGGTATCATTTTCACTCTACCACCTAACTATGTTTACTTCCCACACACAATTGTGTCGAGAGGTCAAGAAAGCTCAGGGTTGGGGAGTAGGAGGGCTGAGTTTCTGTGTGAGCTCAGCAGCTCTCTAACTATATGAGCAAGATGAAGCCATCCAACCTCTGTGGGCCTTTGCCACCTTGCTGGTAATAAGGAGAGAACTGCACCAGTGACTTCTAAGATCTTTCTCAATATGTTCCAGGCCAGGTTAGGATAACATTCGGTGGGGAAAAAAATCCCATTAGATGCTCAATATACAGAGCACATTAGTGAAATATTACTATGAAAAGAGAGGTTGACCAGTTGTCCCCAGCCAGGGCCACCCACAGGTCACAGTACCTCCTGTTGGTTAAAACATTTCAAACAGAAATAACACCAGGAAAGGACCCACCCTATACAGAATTCCTCAGAGCAGTGAGGGTGATTCTGCCTTTTCCGGGTCCATCAATACCTGTGTGACTCTCCCTGGGCTCCTCACTCCTGTGGCTCCCACAACCCATGTAGACACATCTGGGTCGTGGACAGTCCTCTGTGTCCATTTCTCCATTAGCCCCAGGTATCTGGCATCCACCATGCTGCTGGGACCCCTCTGGGTTCCCTCTTAGACAAGACCAGGTTGACTCACACCAGTGCCTCTTCTGGATGACCCATGCCAAGTCATCAGGAAATATTTGTGGAGGTCAGTCCCAGCTTGGCCCCCTCGCTGATGGCTATAGGCTCCCGTGGCTTTCTCAGGCCCCAAAGCCCAAGCACCCTTGTTCTCCCGACTGCAGAGAACCCACTGCAGACCACTGAATGGCCTCATGAACTCTCTCATCACTAAGGGTGAACTGGCCCCTCCCCACTTAAGGGAAGAGGAGGGAGGGGTGGGATGAAGGTGAAACATACAAAATGCAGCAGTTCTCTTCAAAGAAGTCTCTTCACTCATTTCTTTTTCCCCACCGGATCCCTTGGTACGTCCTTAATCCTAGATGGGTGCTTAGGACTTGTGAAACATATTTTTTAAAGACTCTCTTGTGTAAATTCCGTCTGGCCTCATAGGCCGTTTGGTACATGATATCTATCACACTGGAACGTTTGTCAAATGTCCATTTTAACCACATGCTTCATTAAACGTGCTGTGCATATGTCATAAACAGGAGGTAGATGCTGTAGCAGGCACGGCGGATTGCCGACCCAAACTGACTTTCCATGCCCATTCTTCTTGGCATATTTATTCAGCATGCTCCCTGCAGGCTTCCAGGATCCCAGGGAAGGGGCATTTCCCCAGATGGAAGGTGAGGAGTGCCCGGAATCCCATTTCCCTGTCCGCCTTTGTGACTGAAGCTGGCGTGGAACCCGGCTCTGGTCCTTGAGATGGAGGAGGAATCTACCAGGAGCTCCAGGAAAAAAATCTTCCAGCCTCTTCAAAAGGGACAACCAGGATAAACAAACTGTGTTGTGCCCATATGATGGAATCGTATTTGGCCATAAGGAGGAATGACACCTGCTGTAACAGGGAGGAACTTGAAAACATGATGCTAAGCGAAAGAAGCCAAACACGAAAGCCACCTCCTCCTGTGTACGAAATATACAGGAAAAGCTGACCTATAGAGACAGAAACACAGTAGCGGTCGTCATGGCCTGGACAGAAGGGAGAACGGGGAGTGACTGTTCAAGGTGCTGTCTGGGGTGGTGAAAACATCCTGGAACAAGATAGAGGTGACAGTTGCGAGACATTGTGAATGTACTAAATGCTAATGAATTGTACCCTTTAAAATGTTTAAAATGGTGAATTCAGTGTTTTTTAATTTCTATTTTATACCGGAGTATAGCTTATTAATGATGTTGTGTTAGTTTCAGGTGTACAGCAAAGTGATTCAGTTATACATATACCTGTGTTATGTGTGTTCTATCGCACCTTGGAGCAAGGAGGGAACCAAGAAGAAGCAGGTGTTTTCCTGATTTCCTTGCAGCGGTGAAGGACAGCCACGTGACCCTGGGCACACACGGGGCTCCAGCCCAGCGGCTGAGGATGGCTGAGCACAGAGATGCAGAGAGACAGGGACCCCGATGTCTATGCTGAGCCCATCACACTCAGTTCTGGAACATCCCCACCTCTGGGTTTCTTATTATGGAAGATTTTTTTAAATGTGCTACGTAAAAGCAGCACCCCTTGGAATAATTATCATCTCTTTTCGGACTGCTACACAATTTCCTTCTCAACTAACTGCGGAGCTCAAAAAATACAATTTGCCAGGAAATATTCCCTTGAATTCCCAGAGGACAAGATACTTCTTTCCAGTCCCCTTGAGAAAGTTTCTACCCAAACAGCAGAACTAAAGACCAAATTTGATCTCACCTCCATTCCAGATATGATTAAATTAATTTTGTTATAGAGGAAGGGAGGGGGTCAGGAATGCAGGAGTTGAATGGGGCTGGCAAGGTTTAATTTCTTGTTTGTTTCCTGCAGCCTCTGGACGTTTCTGAGGTCCTTCAAGGGTATGAATACATCCTGCAGAAATCATGGAGTAAATGGTACCCTTATGGCCCAAAAGACTTCAGTGTGGCTGATTTGCTGCCCAGGTGAGACATAAATGCTAAGAGCAGTTGCTCTCAATGCCTGGAGGCTGTGGCTGAGAGCTAATGCTATTTTGCTTGCATCTTCACAGCCATCTATCCAACCATCCCTCTATTCAGTGACCCCAAATAAAACTAGTTTTACGTCATTTAAATTTGGAGACCAAAACTAAGTTTGCAACTTAGGGTGAGAGTCTTCAACAAGGGAAAGAAAAATAGATCTGGTCCCGTGGGAATTCACAGGAAATGGTTCTAGCTGTACGATGGTCTGGAAGGTCACCAGCGAGCCGGAGAGGAAAGAAAGGCTGGTGTGAGAGGACATGATAAGAGCGCAGCGGAGTCCTGCTGTAGCCGATAAAAACCGTTCCCAAAGGATTCAAGAGCAGCTCATTTTGCCCGGAAGGGCCCAGAAATCAGCTACTCAGGGAAACACATACAGTTACTGGGAGGTGAGACTTCTCATGATTTTATTTTCTTCTTTATACTTTTTCCTAATCTGTTGACATGTCCCACAATAAACACGGATTATTTTTCAAAATAAGAAAAAATCGTACTTTTAAAAATATTTTTAATTCATACTGTCTACAAGGTAATGGGAAAATACGTTTTGAAGGACGTCTGGATAAGAAAGGTAAATTATTTCCTATCTTCTTGTGTTTTTTAACCTTTTTTTTTTTAACACGTTTTGAGATGTTCAGGTTTTTCTGGGATGTGTGATTTCTCGGGATAGCAATTGGAGCCCCCAGGCAGCTCTGCCTACAGCTCGCCGCCTGAAGCCTCAGTTGAAATGGATGTAAAACACTTACTTTACCTGAACTGACAGTTTTCAGCCCATTGAACAAAATCAGGGAAACACATGTTTCAGAGTTTGATGTTTAAATAAAACCCTAAAGGTACTGGGTGGAGAAGGGGGATGTTGCCCCTTTCTTGCATTCAAAGTGCCTGAAATTTGAGTTATTCCCTCTGACAAAAAATGTCTCAGCAGTTCTGGGCGAGAGAATATTCTACAGACCCATTACGTCCTCTTCTTTAATCACAGAGCAAGAGAGGAGGACCACAAGATGATTTCCTACGTGGAGACGTTCATATTTAGCATTTTGCTTTTGCCAGAGAATTCTTTCCTCAATTTAGTGTAAACAAAAATGTCAGCCACACCCCGCAGTAAAAACCCGTCAAGCTTTGCTCCTCTCTGTGCATTAGGAAAGAAAAAGTCTCTTTCTCTCTGCCAAGTATTTTGTTTCCTTTAAAACTTGGAAGTATGCAGATTTTCACAGCTGTCCAAAGCCACCAGTATGAATAAAATACTTTTCATATGAAAATAACTAAAGAAATTAATAAGAATAATGATAATAATAATAATAAAGCTTAAGACCTGCATAAGAATAACCTCCTAGGAGCATCTCAGGATCCTGACCACCCACCTAGTCACCCACCTAGAACCTTGATTAACAGAGCATGTGTGTGTGTGTGTGTGTGTGTGTGTGTGTGTGTGTGTGTGTGTGTGTGTAAAATTTCAAAGCTGTTGATTTCAAATCTGAGAATCTCCCCGCTCCCCTTCACCATTAACTCTCACCATGTGCTGTGTCTTCATGGATTCAGTTTCTGAAGCAGGAGGAGGAGGTCCTAGTCCCATCCCAGGGATCTCTGAGTGAGCCGTCCTTGCCAGGGGCTTCCTCACCAGTCATCTGCACCTTTTGGTGGGAACTGAGAAGTTCGTTACCCTCTTGAGTAGATTGAATTGTGTCCCCCAAAAGTTGTCTCCAAGTCCTAACTCCCAGGACCTGTGAATGTGACCTTATTTAGAAATAGTGTCTTTGTAGATGCAAGGACCTCGAGATGAGCCCAAACTGGATTTAGGGTGGGCTCTAAACCCTGTGTCTGGTGTCCTTACAAGAGAAAGGAGCAGAGATTGAAGACATAGAGGCGGAGGAGAAGCTCAAAGGAGAGGGAATGTGAAGACAGAGGCAGAGAGCCAAGGGATGCATCTACAGGCCAGGGATTGGCAGCTGCCACCAGAAGTGGGAGAAAAGTATAAAACGGATTCTTCCTCTGAGCAACCAGAAGGAACCAACACTGCCAACACCTTGATTGGGGCTTTATGGCCACCAGAACTGTGAAAGAATATATTTCTGCTGTTTTAAGCCACAGAGTTTGTGGTAAGTTGTTTCGCAGCTCAAAGGAGTGAATGCACTCTCCTGACATAGAACCTGGGGGTTCAGCCACAATCTCCAAACCCTGGGTTATTCCACTGCTGTTTAGCTGCCAGCTCCACCCAGAGCTCAGCCCCCTCCTTCCATCCCACCTGCTCAGGCCTCTTCTACTGCGTTTTTCCTACCCGCCAGTATAAGCCTTGGCTGCATCAGAATTACAGGGGGAGTTTTTAGACAATACGAGACCAGGGCGGCACCAAAGATCAATTAAATAAGACTGTATTGGAGTGGAGGGTGAGGGTGAGGCCTGAACACCTAAATTTTGTAACAGCTTCCAGTGGTGGTAATTTCAGCTGAAGTACAGGACCCTGTACCAGCTCTGGGGTCTCCAGCTGGCATCCACCCTACTCCCCTCCCCATACTGCCCACTGAGGTCTCTTCCACAACCACACTGATGTAGCTCCCTGCACCCATGGGCTTCAGATTTGAGGTTGCATAAGAATTTCCTGGGTAGTCTATCGAAGTGCAAATTCCCAGGCCCCTACCCACAAAGACAATTCTGTAAATCTGGTGTAGGTCCATGAATATGAGTTTTTAATAATCTTGAACTTTGTTGAACATTAGAATCTCCTTGGGAGCTTTACCAAAAAAACCAGTGTCCAGCTGAATCCGAAACACTGTGGGAAAGACACGGGCATCAGAATTGTAAAAAATTTTCAGCTGATTCCAACTTTCAGCCAAGCTTGAGATACACTATCTCAAGAAGTGCCTACTGAGTGCCAGCTACAGTGATGAATGACGTAGATGATTCATGCTGGTAGGGAGGCCAGATATTATTAATCATTTAAATACACAATAAATATACAATTCTAAACTGTACTGAGTACTCTGATGGAAAAGAATGCAGTACTATAAGATAGACTGATATGGGACCAGGGATTGCCTCTCTGACCAGAAGAGATAACAAATGGAGTGTGGGGACCACAGTATCCCAAGTAGAGAGAACAGCACATGCAAAGGCCCTGGGGCAGGGGGACATTTGAGTAACCAAGAAAAAGCTTGTGTGGCTGAAAGGCAGTTAGCCAAGTAAAGGAATGGGAGTGACTTTTACTCAGAAGGGAGAAAAATAGAACAGGAGCAGTTCTGAAGCGTGGGGAGGTGAAGGCAGACCAAGCTAGCGGAGTTGGATGTGCAGAGTTTGAGCTGTGTGTGCATTGCCCAAATAGAGATGATAAGCAAGCAGTGAAATACACCCGTCTGCACCAGAGCTGGAGACCCAAATCTAGCAGTCTTCACCCTGTAGAAGATATTGCAACCATGGGTTACATCAACTTACTTAAGAATCATCTTAGATGCCCCTTTCTCCCTACCTGTGTCCCCCAGACCAATAAATTACAGTCTGCTTCTTTTTTTTTTTTTTTAGCCCCACTGAGTGGCACGTGGGATCTTAGTTCCTGAACCAGGTACCCAACCCATGCCCCCTGCAGTGGAAACTTGGAGTCCTAACCACTGGACCGCCAGCAAAGTCCCAATTACAGAGTCTTTTTGATTCCATCTACCTCCCAGGTTCACCCTCTCCTCTCAATCACCAGCATGTCTGCCCTGCTGTTAATCAAACTCCTGACTCAGTCTCTCCTTTTCCTAATCCATCCTTCACATCAATCCAGAGCAAGCTGATCTGATCTTATCCCTCCTTTGTTAGCAACTTTTCCACAGCTCAGAGTCACCTATAGAACAAAATATGCCATCCTTGGCATGACGGTCAAAGACCTTTGTTATCCGACCTTTGCTTGCTTGTCCAGCCTTGTCTGCACTACTCCAGACCCTCGGACACCCCGCTCCTCCACCTCGCTGAGCTACTAGCTGTCATTGGCTGCCCTCCCGAGTTTCCCAATAAGGCAGCATCTTGGCAAATGCATGTCTCCCTCTGTCTGTAAAGACCTCCAACACGCCTAGAATTTTGTCAGCTCAGCACCTCTCTTCTCTTTTTGGGGAGATGTCCTTTTACAACCTCCAACAGGTGATACAAGTGGGAGCTGTTATCCTCCAGCAGACCCGTCCCTGCAGCACAGGGTAGACCCATGGCCAACCTGAACCATCACAGCTCCTCCTAGGACTTTGGAACTTGGGGTCAGAGGGAGAGAGAGCTCAGTGCCTTTGTGACATGAAGATAAACAGGATATGGTAATGGGGAGCTGTCAGCAGCCTCATTCCCCACAAGGAGAAGGAAGCCCATCTCGAGGGTGAAGTACTGAGGCTGATGTCGGTGACGAGAAGCAGGAGGATGGCCCGGCAGACTCACTGGAGGCCCAGGCCAGGTGTGCGTGAGGCCACATGATCCTTCCAACATTCTCCATTTACACCTCAGCTGGTCTGAATTAGATAACCGTCCCTTGCAGGCTTAACGCGTGAATCATACAGCATCGGTGGAGGAGAAGAGTGAAGGAAGTTTGGGGGCAGGTGGGCACAGCCCCTATAGATGAGCGAGCTCAAGGCAAGACAGTCACAGAGCCCAGAAGAGGTCCTGGGGTGGCCACTCAGCTTCTAGGATCCTGAAACCTCTGAGCCCTTTATCCCCGAAAGCTGGGGCTTCTCATCTACCTGGCAAGCAAGGACTCCTTCACTAAGCCCCCATACGGTCCAATGATGGACAAGTTCCAAAAAGACAATAGTGACAGGCGAGCGGAATGCCTCAGGCTTGTCCCAGAAACCCTCACCCTTCCGGACACTGACACCTTCGCCTGCCTGGGATCTGCCCTCACGTGGCCATTGGAGTGTCCCATCTCCTGTATCCCCATCAATTTTCAGTTCCAAATCCACCAACTTCATTTCCTGGTACGTGACACGTGTGGTTCCCCTTGTATAAGGTTCCTTGGATCTCTGCCTTCGTGGATGAGCAGTGATCCACGCGTGGGTGCCACCCTCGTGGCTCAGGATGGAGGGTGGAGAGGGCAAGGTTGGGCAGAGGCTCAAACCGGACCGTGTGGTGCTCCTGAGGTCCGTTCCCATGCCCTGGGCGCAGAGGCCATGTGTCCAGGAGCTTTCTTCAGCCATGCCGAGGCCAGCCCTGTCCTCCTGAGCCTTCCAGAACCCAATTCTTTGCCCAGTGGTAGAGTTCCCACCCACACAGCACAGCTGATCTGCACAAAAGGAAATGAATTCAAGCCATTGTGAGTTGAAGAAAGTCTCTTAGAAAAATTTTGCCTTAAAGAATTAGATTTTAATGTTACAATGATAATTAATCTTTTTCTGACTTGAGAAGTTTCCTGCCCTATTTAACACCATGTCTTTGCATCTTTGTATCTGTTGTACCTAATTATAAAGCTTAGGTCACAAGAAATGGGTTCTCAAGAAATGCCCTCGAGCTGTAACTCCTGGCAAATCATCTCTAAAAGAGTGGTAGAAACAGTCACTCCTGGGAAGATGGAGGTTGTCTGCTGGGCTTTTAAGTATATGAAGGTCACATAGACATCTTCAATGCAACAGATCTGAAATCAAACTACCATGGTCTAATCAACCCTTTGCACACCTGTTCTTCCCACCCCAAATTGCTTCGCCAAGTCAGGCATCTCAAATCCAATGCCAGATCCCGCTGAGGTTACAACGCCCAATCCTCTCCTCTGCCCACATCCATGCTATCAGGAAATCCTCTTCTGTCCCTACCTGGCCATCTGGTATTCCTGGTTGAAACACTGATGGATACTTGTCACCCACAAGATAAATTCCAAACTACCATCTCTTGACACACAAAACCCTCCATAACTTAGCCACTGCCTCTCCTTTCAACCCTGCCACCCAGGGTGACCGTCTGTCCCAGTTTTCCCAGGATTAAGGAGGTTCCCAGGATGTGGGACCTTCAGTTCTAGAACCAGGAAAATCCAAGGCAAACGGAGACAAATTGCTTTCCACTCTAGAAATACTGAACTGCCTGTAGTTCTGTTATGGGCTGAATGCTTGTGTCCTGCCCCCACCCCAAAATCCCTATGTTGAAGCCTTAAGACCCCATGTGATGGTAGCTGAGATGGAGCCTTTGGGATGTAAATAGGTTTGGATGAGGTCATGAAGGTGGGGCCCCCATGATGGGATCAGTGCCCTTATAAGGAAAGGAAGACAGAGCTCTCTCTCCCCTTCCACGGGCACACACTGAGGAAGGGTATTGTGAGCACACGTGGAGAAAGTGGCTGTCTACAAGCCAGGAAGCAGATTTCACCAGAAACCAAATCAGCCAGCACCTTGATCCTGGACTTCCAGCCTCTAGAACTGTGAGAAATTCGTGTTGTTGTTTAAGGCCCCAGGTCAAGGTGTTCTGTTACAGCAGCCCGAACTGACTGAGATAAGCTCCATATTACCCAGCTCTGATTGTCCAACATGAAGTGTTGCTTTGTGCTGTTCGCTCAGCCTGCACCTTTTCCCTGGCCCCGCTTTTTACCTGATTAACTGCTATTTATGCGTCAAGACTAAGCAAAGGAGGCCCCTCAGCCTGGAAGTGTTTCTCGGCTTCATGCTGGCACCTCTACTCTGTGCCCATGGAGGTCTGGGGGTGCGGCTGTCACGGTACAGTCCTTGGGTGGAACACTTTCCCTGCGTGTCTGGCACCCTCATCAGAGGGGAAGTCATCACAGGCTGGACCTGTGTCTCATTCATCCTGTAACCACAGCTCAGCCCAGCATCTGACACATAGGAAGTGGTCAATCAGCGATTTAATCTGCTATCTGGGACACCCATGTATAAATGTTTGTTTAAAAAAAGTGCTATTTCCAATTCAACAGCCTTCCCAACCCTCATTAGCACTTTGGCCATTTTGAATACAGGAACTTTCCAGTTTAGCTTTTCACATGCCAGCGACCAGGAGGAAGCTGATCCAGAATTGACCAAAGGCCCCGGAATAACCTCTGTGTTTACATCACACTTGATGATTGATTTTGGAAATGTGCTATCAGATGCTTCACTTACTGCACATTTTCTTTGGGACTGAGGTATCCAGTAAAACATGTTTTAAATTTGATTATGATAATACTTCCTTGTTATAAGCTTAAAGGATGTGATCAATATAAAGGTGCTTTAAGATATGTAAGCACTGATATAAACATAGCACATTATTACTAAGGTTTCCATCCTCAGGATTATCGTGGGGTGGCCTCGTGGTGCACCCCCCAGAAAACTGAGCATCTGGGGAGGTGGAGAATTGACACGGTTCCTCCGTTCAGTAGCACGTGGCTCACACAAGTAACGTCACTGTTCTCAGCCTCCAGCTCCATCAAAAATAAGTGGGGACTATAATATCTGTCTCATAGGGTTGGGGTGAAAATGAAACGTTAGTGTCTGAACAAAGCCTAGAGCTCCAGAGGAGAACAGTGTTGGCGATGGTGCTGGAAGGGGGTGGCGCTGGGATGGAGTGGTTTGGGAAGGTGGGTCTCAAAGCTGTCAGATGGCCTTGACAAGGGTCCAAACTACATTAAAAATCAATGTGAAGTGAAGACAAGCTTTCCAGGACCTGATTTTCCTACTAGATAATGATTACTTCAACCAAAATCTGGTTACGTATGTTGGAGATCTTTAATGTTTTCCCTTCTCTTTTTTCTTTTGCCCAGGCGTGATCTCACCTTGTTGTATAAGCCCTATTGCACAATTCAGAGGACTTTCTGATGCTGACCTAGTGCAGATGCTCAGTTCCTCTGAGCCAGGATGCACTTGAATCTTATAAGAGAGAGATGATCTTGAAGAAACCTTTCTTTTCCCCTGAGCTCCGCTTTGGAGCAGTGACTAGAAAAAAGGTCCAAGCTCAGTTCTAAAATTAGAATTAGACATGTTTAATTAAATCTAAATTTTGGCAAAGAATGGATTTCAAGTCACAGTTAAACTCTGAGAGTAATCAAGAAGTCACCAAAGACATGTGACTCCTCCTTGGCCAGACCTTGGGGTCACTGCCCATGTCTGTGAACCAGACGTAGTACCATTGTTCCGCCAGCTGGTTTTTCCCAACCAAACGCCCACACCACAATTAATGATCGGCGTTTTGCTTCCTCTCCTCCCCTGCTAGCAGCTCTGTTTAGCAATGTCCAGACTCATTCCTCAGATGCTTATGTGAGAGCAAATCTACATCAAATCCAGATGAGAAAAATATGCCTACAAAGGAAGGAAGTGATTTAGTGGCACACTTGAAGACTTACATGCAAATGTATTGGCATTAGTCTGTGCATAGAAATTATAATATTTCCATGATTCCCACACGGGAATTCTGCACACCAGGAGTACGGGACTGTAAGACAGTGTCATAACATGGAACCCACTGCCAGGTACAGAATAAATTAAGTGTGGCATTTATACATAAGGCTTTATTAATAATGAGATCTCATTGCATATGTATAAGCATATGTGTTGTCAATTGACTTCCTCAAAAATGCCTGTTATTGGTATTATTTAAATCAAGACCACCAAACTGGGCGCAGAAAGAGCCCAGTCTTCTAAATGAGGAAAAAAACACTACATCTACACACAGAAATCTCCAGGAAGAGGCAAAGAAATCATAACCAAAGTTGCTTAATTGAAAGTTCATCCTTGACTTGAGAAATGAATGTAATTTTGATTTTGGGTTACATCTGTCCTCTATTCATTTACTGCTTCACTAATTATTTCTTGAGCACCTACTCTGTGCCAGGCACTGTTCTATTAATAGTATAATTCTTCCTTCAGCATTTGTTACATTCTAAAAAGAACTTCCTGCAAAGAATAAACTATGATATGTGATTAAGTTCAAGTTACTGTCTCAAAAGCTTATTAATCAACAGTATGAAGGCAAGTGTACAGACGTCTTCAACATTCTTCACTTTCCTAGTTTATGATATTAAGTTTAGAGATGTGGAAATACTTATGTCCTTTTGTCTAAAAATGACATAATTTCCTACAGCGAGAGCCACTTTTAGGAGCATTACCAACTCTGATGCACTTGGACCTTTGTGTCTTTTTATTTCACTTGTCGAAATACAATCCCCTCTAAACTATTTCCCTCTTTCTAAACATTCCTCTCCAGACATTCTGAGCTTAATTGTATCTGAGAAGGAGAGCGGAGAGAACTCACAGGTGGCCAGGAGTCTAAAATCCCGATTTGTCATCTTAATTCTGCCACTTCCTCTACTGGGACCTTGCATTGTATGAGAGGGCAATTCCTTAAAGAAGAGATGTCCCACCTTAGAATGATATCCTGGGGTCTATCACTGGGACATCAGGTAAGACAAGAACCAGGAGTGACTTTTCACCATTAAACTGGAGAGTGTCTGGAGTTGATGCACACAGTTCATTACCGGCATCCCTGGAGGCTGGAGCAACCCTCTGGGAAAATCATTCACGTTTCACAAGTCACAAAAGTCTTAATTCATTCTAGATCAGCCATTTCAGTCCTGGGAAAAGTTCCTTTGGAAACAACATCTTTAAAAGTAAGTGATACATTCATAAAGATGCCCACTCCAGAAAGTCACTGCTCAGGGAGCTCTAATTGAAACTGAGTCCCCCTGAAATTGAGTTTCCTTGCTGAGCTTATGACGAATCTTTCTGTCCAAACCTTTATCCTTTTTCTTGTCCTGTCCCTGTTCCCCTCAGGATTGAGAAATATCAAAGAAAAGGGGGAACTGAAACCAAGCAGGGCCTTTCGGGGCCCTTCCAGGTACAAAAACCTCTCCATTTCTTGTTTGTAGAAAAAATGGCTTACTCTCCTAGGCCTTCTCCTAGTTCCAGAGAGCAGGATCAAGTATGAGAACAATAGAGTCACAGGACTTCCAGGTCCTCCTGAAGGGATATAGATAACAATCTGACACATATCTTTGCGTTGTTCTGCAGAAACTAATACCCCCTCTCACCCAGGTGGAGGATGGTGACTCCATGCTGACCACAAGCACTTAGACCCCAGCCTGGCTGGAACCAGAAGGTTGAGATTCCTGAAACACCACCAACCAATCAGAAGAAAGTCCACGAGCTATTCATACATCCTGTGACCCTGGCCCCTAACACTGTCTCCAAAAACTCTTGCCTGAAAGCCATCAGGGAGTTTAGGTCTTCTGAGCATGAGCTGCCCATTCTCCTTGTTTGGCACCCTGAAAATAAACCCTGACTCTGCTGCAAACACCTGCTGTCAGAGTTTGGCTTTCTGTGCTGGCAGCGCACAAGCCCTGGTTGGGTAACATTACCATTGATTGAATTCTTCAATTCCACTTCAGTGCTGCCAACACTTGGTGAATTTTAAGGCCACTTACCTTCTCACAGTCACTGCAGTCCCTAGGTTCTTGCTTCTGCACACGCTGTCCGCACTAACGTCATGTCCACTCTGACAGGAGCCTCAGTGTCTTCCTCATGGACTGCACAGACACATGCACATGGCTTCCAAGAGTTCATGAGTGAGTACAATGGCAATTATAGAAGACTGACACGGGTGGGGACAGGACAGTGTGGGGAAGAGTCTACATCACAACCACAGAGCCAACTTTGAATTGACAAGTGGGTATCCCTGCGTTTAAAATATCCTTTGGCCCCTCACCAGGCCATTGAAGAATTTCCACTCAATCCTCTTGTGTTTTTGCCCTTTCCCATCTGACTTCCTCAACCCCTCCCACCTAGTACTACACCTCCTCCCAGTCTGAAAATAACTCTCCCATTACCCCAGGATTCACTCCCCTCCTACAGCCAAATTCTGGTCCCACCTTCCTCTGTGCACCCACATCAGCAAGGTTCCCAGCAAGGTGCAAAGTGCTTCCATATACAGGACCCACCAGAAAGCAACAGTGGTTATGAGAGGAAACGTATTCCTCCTTTACAGATGTCCTGTGGAGCATTTCTTACAATTGCTAAACACTGAAAACAACTCAGATGATCAATCATGCAAACATTTAAAAATCAGTTACACTAGAGGTTGCCTAGGGCTGGGAGGAGGAAGAGGGTTGGAAGTGATAGGTAAAGAGCATGAGATTTCTCTTTGGAGTGATGGAAATGCGGTAAAATTTTGGTGATGGTCGCACAGCTCTGCGACTCTACTAAACAGCATAGTCAACAACTGAGTTGTACACTTTAAATGAACAAATCATATACTATACAAATTATATCTCTATAAAGCTGTGACCAAAAATAATTATACTCTATTGTCATGATGAAATAGTATATAACAAACAAAATGTGAGATTGAGAAGATCCTGTGGACCTCCACCCCCAAGACAGCCTGTGTTTTGATCTTTTTGAGGTCTTGCCTTTCCTGTTTGTCATCTGGCTACTATACTTACCTGTTCATCTTTAAGACTCAGCTTCTATTACAACTTATTTTGTTATCAGACCCCACTCTATGCTTTGACAATGGCTTTTGGACTGAAATGCACAGGCTTGGAGTCCAGGAATATTTGGATTTGATTTCCTTTCTGGACCATTCAAGAGCCTAGAGCAACCCAGCTTAAACACTGGCTTTGCCTAAGGGACACACTGCATCCATGTCATCACTATGTTGCATCCCTGCCCTGCCTAGGGCCAGCCTAGGGCAAAGTCAAACAGGTGCTCATTTAAGGAGGCACTCACTCTCAGGGGTGTAAGTGCAGACTCCGCCCCTGAATCAGTGCCTCCTTAAGAGAGAGGTGCTCAGGTTGGAAAAATTTAAAGAGATATTCACTCTCATGTATAGATGGTGCATTTGCAAGGGCCTGAGAATAAGGGCCTCCTTAAATGTTGTGCCCAAAGTGTCTCTATTCTTACTGATCCCAGGTACCCAGAAGGTAACAAATCTGATACTAGACAAGCAGGGTGAGTGTATGTAATTATCTATTATTCCTTTGTTAACACCTTCATAATCATACTTTTCTCAGCTAACAAATTAAATATGCCTAACAATTTTCACATTTAAGATCCCAAACTTTGTTGAGCAAACTTCATTTTGAGGTCATAGGAATGGAGTATGGTCAGCAGCACAAACAACCAATTTTTCCCTTTAACTAAAATTCAAGAGATATGATAGGGTTCTTGGATAGTTCCTTAAAAGTATGCTTCTCCTGCTGGGGCCACTGAAGAAATATTGAAATATATCACCTGCCCCCTGCCCCCACTTGGGGAATTTCAGGCTGTCCCAATGGTCAGCTAGAGTTCTACAGAAGCTATGCACATGTAATTTATACCAGCAGAGTAGAGCACACAGGTTATCTCCCCGCCAATCACTTCCTTTGGTGGAAGATGTCTCTTCCATTCTACTTGGTTTCAGTGTCGTTTGGAATCCCATTCCTGGCTTTAAGGATCATCATGTGACCTGGCCTGGCCAACCACTATTCATTATACCCCTCCATGCAGTGAGCACATGACCCAGCAGAACCAACCAGAATCCTGCATGAAAACTGACATGTGCACATGGTGGAGATGGGGGTGGCCTCTCTTCCTGCAGGGATCTCAAGCTTAGAGCTCATCATTATAAGACCTTGTGAGCTAGCAGCTGCCAGTGGCCATCCTTGCCACCATGTTCTGCTGGAGAATAAAATCATTCCTGAGGAGAGCAGAGCCAAAAGATGGAGGTAGAGACTGAGCTCTGTGATGGGCCAGCTGTGTCTGAAATCTGGTATCCTTAGACTTTTACATATGAGACAATTATGTTGGGGGTAGGGGTTTTTTTTTTGCTTTGCTTGAGGTAGTCTGAGTTGTATTTCTGTCTGTTTTAGTTGCAGCTAAAGAGAGTCTAGACCGATAAAGCAAATTGAGGTCAAGATCTTATTCATTCAGTATTTCTTATGCTCTGTCTTTCTTGACTCCTTCGTCTTCTTCTGCTTCCTTTATTCTCACCATCATCGGCATTCTCTTTCTTTCTCAACCCAGTACGTCCCAGGCCAGGCTATATCCGTGATCACCTAGACCATTCCCTGAGGGATCATTAGAATATCTGGCTTTACACATGGGGTTCTGAATTCAGAGTATTGTGATGTAAACAGTAACCTGTTTATTTCCTCCAATGAGTAAAAGCTCTACAGCTCAATTCCTTCAGAGAGAACACTAGCCATGATGGTTCATGTCCAAGGCTCTTGTGATGACTGCTAGAATGTAGGTTCTCCCCTTCCAATGTACCTAGGTTAATTGATGATAGCATTTATTAGCTGAAAACATACTGGGCAGAGCTATCTAATTCAGTATAAGTGTAAATAGAGGCAAAGTATGTACCCCAAGGGTCTCTTGTAATTTTTATCTTTTCTTCCAAGATTTTGGAAGATTAAGCTTGCTTCAAAAGGAGCAACGTGAATACATATAGATGCATTTTTGAAGAAATGGAAATAAATACTAAATGTTTGCAGTAAATGTTTGAGAAGCCAGATTAGTAAATCCACTCATTTAATCTCAAAAACAAAACCCTTTCCTCTTTAGATATAAAATGGATTTTCTTAAAGATTACAAAAGTTATTTAAATACAACATTTAAGGCCACAACAGTCGTGGAGTATTAAAGAAAAAGCATCATCAAATTATTCACGGGGATAATAAAAGATCTTAAATTTCCAAGAGAAGGGAGTGGACATTCTATTCCATTACGTTCCGTGGGAAGCACACCACCGTGGAACTTTGGAGAAGGCACCAAGCATGAGATAAGCTGTGAGGGAAGACTCAGGAGAGAGTCTTTTCATGGCGCCAATTGACTCAAACCATTTGGCTGGATAAATGCTGTAAGCCGAGGAGTCCATCGAAGGAAGTGAGATTCAGAGTCAAAAGCAGGAAGAGAACCGATTGTGAATGACCTTGAATACCAACTTAAGGATTTGGACTCATTCCTTCGGGAGGTGGGGAGCCATTGGAGACTTTGGGTCCAGGTCTAATGTGGGGACAGTGGTGTTTTAGGAAGACGAAGCTGGCTGCAGAGAGCAGTGGATAACAGAGGGACCAGAAATGATGGGAGACACGCATCAGAACTGGATGGCACAGTGTGGTCAGCTGAGCCAGGTTCCTCTAGGCTAGGAGCCAAGGGACCCCTGGGCTGCATGGACGTGAGCTGGTGGTTTGTGTGAGAGACAGGGAGGGGGGAGATTTTGTGCTTGAGCCCCTAGAGATAGAAAGGTGAACCAGAGAGGAAAGCAGCAAGAAGAGAGGAGAGCAGCAAGATCTCTCTTCTCCAGTCCAACCCCAAGAACAAGAAGCAGGGCTGCAAGCAGATCCCAGAAGAGCTGCTTCTGGGAGGGCCTTTGCAAGGATCTGGGGAACTGGGTGAAACATAATTAGGAAGGAGACCCCACCTTCCTCTTGCACTGGGTCACCAGCCACTGTACAGAGGAGACTCCAGCTTGCATGGGAGCTGATGCTTACATATTAGGGGCCCTCACTCACCAAAAGAATACAAAATTACTATATAATAGAACACAAAAACAAATACCTATTTTGAATGAAATGGGAAATTAGAATAAAATACAACTGTTAAATAACCAACAAACAACACACAATCCAGAATAAAAATATTTTATTAACTACTGGACGTGCTTGTATAATGATTTTCTTTTTCCAGGTTTTTTGGCTGGACACGCTCATTGCCTTTTAACCTGTCAGCAACTTGATAATATCATTTTCTATAGAAAGAAAAAAGATAAGTTAGTCTTTGTTGTAGGCCCGTTGAACAAAACTAGTTTTTGTTTTTGTTTTAATAGTGATTGTTTAGGAAAATTTCAGCTTCTCAAATCTTTATTGGTAATGTCATATACATTTTCAGAAGTGTTATCAAATCTGCGGATATTTCCATAAGATTTATATCAAATATGAGTTGTAAGAGATACTTGGGGGTATTTCAGAGTATCTCATCTAGTAAATTATGATAAATATTATTTGAATTGATGCATTAACAAGCTTGTCACCAACCATGTAAATTTGAATATATATATAAATATATATATATATAGTGGAATATCTATATGAGGGGGCTGTGACACAGGGACACAAGAGAAGTTGGAAACAGACAGCTGTCTTAACTAACTGCCATCAAAATATCTTAGTTTAGCAAATCTTCAAATACATATGACCATGTGAATACAAAGCGAGGACACCTTCAGCATCTTCAAAGGGTCTCCATGTGAACAAAACTGTTTCATTAGCCTCAACTGTGATGCCATCTCTGGTCACGCAGCTTTACTGCCATGGGAGAAGGATGGCCCAAGCGATGAGACGATGAGCTAGAGGAGCCGCAGAGCCTTCCAGAAAACACTCACACAGAAGAACGTGTGACTCAGTCACTGAGAATCTTGGGAGGGACCTGTGGGTGGGCTGCAGTCCCAGTTACGCAGATGGAGGTAACAAGACAGCGGCAGGTGAGTTATCACCATGAACGTGAAAGTTGCCGAAATTCAAGATGCAATCACAACAATCCCAGTGATGAGGCCTTAGAGTTGGAACCATCACTGTCACCAAGAAACGTTAGAAAGGAATGGATTCAGGAGACGGTGCAAATAAGGATATTGACAAGAGCTTGTGGCTGAGTGGGGAGCAAGAGGAGGGCTTTTTCGTTGGATGTGGAGAGGGTCCTGGGTGAAAGCATCCTGGCTGCCGTGCCCAGTGCCTGGTGAGGGGCAGCCCCGGGAGGACAGCCTCCCACAAACTCATTGATAGATTCAGAGTGCAGCCCCAGGCCCCCGTGTTCTTGGAAATCTGCCAGCCACATCCTCAAGGCCATCGTGCTCAGGTGATGCTGAAACGCTCCTCCCACCCAGCAACGAGGGACAGGGAGCAACCTGGAGCCAGGTGCGCTGAGTTCTTGGCTCCTTCGCTCGCTGCGGGGACCCTCAGGAAGTTAATTAGCATCTCTGAACCTCGGTTTCCGCAGCTATAAAATAGGGATAAAACAGTATCAGTCTCCAAGGGCCTTAGCGAGGATCAGCTGAGGTAGTAAAACATGGAGTCAGTCAGTCAAGGTTGCAAACATCTCTGAAGCTCTTGTTCGCCACAGAAATAACATCTCTGAGGTGTTTCCTGCAGGCCCGGCAGTGTTCTAGGCAGGACAGGTCTGCGAGCTTAATCAGTGCAGAGCTGAGGCTTCTGCTGGGGTGTGTGTGTGTGTGTGTGTGTGTGTGTGTGTGTGTGTGTGTGTGTGTGTTTGGAGGGCAGGCCCCTTCCTCTCCCTTCGGCTGTGGGTGAGACCGCCATCTTACAACCAAGAGTGGCCATCTTGTTTTTCTGATGTAAACATCTGAGACTTGTGATTTGCACGGTTTACAAAACAGAGGTTAATCACTTAGTAAATGTGGATGTCCCTGAACTTTACACCTTTTAGGGAAGGGTTACCTATACTTTTCTTGAATAGCTGTGAAGATGTCTTCACTTCAGTCATTTCAAATAACACTTATGACTTCTATCTATTGCTATTACAGATACAACAGGATTTTAATAACCAACAGTTCTTTCATCCTTAAAAACAATCGACACAACTATTTAAAATTTAGAATGATCTTGTCTTCCTTTAATATGATATTTTATTACATTTAATACTTTAATGATTCCCTGAACACTTACCTAATGGTGACCTGTAGGAATGTTTTAAATCAATGAACATTCATACGTTGTTATTACATATTTATGTTTGGGAGCCACTTGTTTAGATTTTTCCATTATTTCTCACTGGGCGTTCACTTGCTCCATTACCTGCAGTGGACCCCGTTCTCAAAGAGAGCAAGCACCTCCCTGTTAGGAGCCAGAGCCCGATTCCCCCCGGGGCCCATGGTAGCTGCTGAGTAAAATGTTGCCGGGTGGTGGCAGTGGTCATCTCACCTCGTGGAAGATTTACGCCCTGCTTTGCATTGAAATTCCACCGCGAGCTTTGCCTGTGTTGCTCCACGGTCTTCGTAACTGTCGGTTTGAACAACCACGTAATAGACCATGACTATTAAATGCTGACATTTAATCAACCTTTGCGGTATAGTTAGGCATCCAGAGCTTCTAATTTGGGGCATCATAAATGACGCTGTGAGGAGCGTCTCCACCTCTGTAGCTTTCCCCACGCCACCAAATTCTACATTACGTGTGAGCACAGAGACAAGGAAAGCAGGCCAAGGGCGTGTGCGTCCCCTCTGACCGAGTGACGTCCCCTTGCCAGGGCTGCCCTCCTCTGACATGTGGTGGAGGAGGAGGCGTCTCATACCCTGTTGAGGCAGCCCCATCACCACCTGTCCCTCTGCTGCCCCAAATCAGGGCCAGGCAGCCCCCGCCAGCCTTCTTGCCCAGGTTGCTTTGCTCTGCTGCAGGCTCCCCTCCCTTGTCCCCTGAATCACCCCAGTGCAAGGCTGGTAGTGACCCGCCACGGGGCAGCAAACAACGTCACATTCAATGTCAGCCTCCCTGATGCAGAAACAACATTCTAGTCCTTTACGACGGGCGATGCTTCCTGCTGCTCCTTCCTGCCGGTCCTGGCCTCTGCTGAGTACCTCTGGCCCTCCCTCTCTCCTCCTGAGCCCTCCTTCTACCCCTGGCCACACTCCCTCCCCCTCAATTCTTGTTAGCACAGTTTACACACACACACACACACACACACACACACACACACACACTGCTTTACAGGCATTTTCCAAATCACAGTAGGATGTGGTGGGTGGGAAATCCAGGGGCTTTAGCAGCCGTCAGTTTTGAAATCAGAGTTTTCTTTATTGGGAGCAAATCTAGAAGCATGCTCTTGCCTCTCTTGACCAGCACGAATCCCAAGCCTTGCACCTCTCTTTGGTGTCCAAGGTCAATGTAGATGTCAAGCCACAGAGTGAGTCCTGGGAAGGAAGGAGATGCTGCCGGATCTGTGTCAGCCTTTGGCCTTGGAGCCCTGGCTAGTGGGGTGCTCAGTAGGCCGGGAGACGTACCTCCCAGACAGAAGTTCCTACCTGCTTCTCCCACACACAGGGATATGCAAGCACGTTGTCAGGGGATCACTAACAGGGGGGCATCTGCAGCCTTTCCCCTCCCTGCAGTGGACGTGTTTATAACTGAAGTTACAGCAGCATAAGAAAACCCGGATGGTGGGGGGATATTTACAAGGCAAGAGCACCTCTTCCCTTCCGTTCACTAGTTTGGGAGACCAAGGGCCAATATTTGTTAAATATTCTCAAGGGGCCTGCACTCTGTCCTGGTTCCCTGAGCTGAGGATAGCACCCGGTGCACGATCATTTCACAGAGAGGGATCTGGCACTCAGAGAGGTGACAATCAAAGAGGCGTAAACAGAGGGGCCAGAGCTCAACCCCCAACCACTCCACCGTCCTGCCACCTTCCTTGCCAGTGGCGCTTTCAAAGTCTCCCGGCAGCAGCAGGCAGGTTACTGCATACCCAGTATTGTGGCAGTTATAATGATTATTAGGCAAATCTTGATGGAGAGAGATTTCTCTTTCAATTGCAATAAGGACCAAGAATGCATAGTGTGGGCTTCCCTGGTGGCACAGTGGTTAAGAATCCGCCTGCTAACGCAGGGGACACGGGTTCGATCCCTGGCCCGGGAAGATCCCACGTGCTGTGTAGCAACTAAGCCCGTGCACCACAACTACTGAGCCTGTGCTCTAGAGCCTGTGAGCCACAACTACTGAGCCCACACACCTAGAGCCCGTGTTCCACAAGAGAAGCCACCGCCACGAGAAGCCCACGCACCGCAACAAAGAGTAGACCCCGCTTGCTGCAGCTAGAGAAAGCCCACATGCAGCAACAAAGACCCAACGCAGACAACAATAAAATAAAATAAATAAATTTATTTTTTTAAAATAGAATGCATAGTGTATAATTCCCCATATACTCAGCAGAGGAACTTATATTTAAGTCAATTCCAAGCCAAATAATTAAATGTAAACTCTTAAGATACATGCCCCTAAGATGCTATTCTTTGTGCTATTCTTCGATTAACACACATAGATACACACTCACAGACACACATTCTCACTCTGAATATTGATGAGCGAAAGAAAGAATTAAGAATTCTGCAAATAGGGCTTCCTGGTGGCACAGTGGTTGAGGGTCCGCCCGCCGATGCAGGGGACGCGGGTTCGTGCCCCGGTCCGGGAGGATCCCACGTGCCGCGGAGCGGCTGGGCCCGTGAGCCGTGGCCGCTGGGCCTGCGCGTCCGGAGCCTGTGCTCCGCAACGGGAGAGGCCACAGCAGTGAGAGGCCCCGTGTACTGCAAAAAACAAACAAACAAACAAATTCTGCAAATAAACAACGTGTTTCCGGAGAGCTAAAAAAAACAAAAAATTATTAAAATAACGTGTTCTATAATTTGGCTTCACGCTTGTTTTTGAGAATCCATTAAGATTAAAAATGCAAGTGGATTCTGACTCTATAGGCTACTTGGTGAAGTGTGTTGTCTTTCGTTTTGGAGTGAAGTTCATCAAGATCTCCTTCAGAAGATGACTTCTCAGAGACTCTAAGGAAAGAGCATCACACAGCCTTTATGAAGTGTATTTTATGTTCACCAATCCTAACCTGGATAGTTGTTTTAAAACAAACACAGCACGGTAGGCCATCCGATCTCCCTCACGCTCAGCAGCCTCTGGAAAGAAAAGCCCCGGAGAGCGTTAGTGGAGGACGTGAGGACGCAGGACCGCAGGTAACGGGGCAGGTGTGGGGAAGATCAGCAAAGCCTGCTTCTGGTAAACTGATGAGCTCACGACCCCGGATCGTTGATCATCAGCTGAAACTTCCCCTGAAGCACATGCCAACCCTTCACACCAGAATCCATCAGGCAACCCCGTGTTTATTTTTATAGCAAAGCCAAGATGCTGTCAACGTTTGCTTGGCAGAATCCAGGCCAACACAGTTCTAGGCTTTGAGTGACGTTCGATAGCTTCTTCTTCAGGAAGGGGCTGTAGGAGTGGGTAATGCAGCGGTGAATGTGACACTGTCCCCCGGGCCGATGTTGGGTCCCCCCCCAAGTCCTGGCCAGCTCCTCAGGGGAGCAGGAGCCCCCTGGAAAAATGGGACCAAACGGCAAACACCCGCCTCTCCGCCACCAGGCTCCACAGGTAGAGTCTTCAGAAGCCTTGAGCAGCCGTGAGAGACTTATCCCCCATTTCAATAACCTGCAGGCATGCTTTGCAGGAAAACATGTCCTGTGTGGAACACTAGCTGTGCTTACGGAGCATGGTTGGGACATGAGATTTTCCTAATTCTCTAGTCTTCAGAACAGGCTGGGCAAGAAGAGAGGCAAATGCATAGGATTACACAGTCAAGTACAATCATGGGAACTGAAACACAACCCACGCCCGACACTCACAAAGCAAATGCTCATATGCAGAGGTCTGAGAAGGTTTGCAGTAAAGAGACCCAGCTAACCATTTCCCAACTTAGGTGACAGAGAAGCCCACACTCGTGTCCTAAGGCTCTTGGGGTCAAGGCCACCCGAGATGGAAGACCTGGGGGGCACGTCCAGGGCCCTTTCCCTTCCCTCCTGAGTGGCTTTGACATTGGAGGCTTTTCTGGCCATTGGAGGAGTTAATGAACTTGAAGCAAACACTAAGAAGCCCTACACAGGGAACTATATTCAATATCTTGTAATTAACTATAAAGGAAAAGAATCCAAAAAATATATATACATATATATTTTATATATATAAAAATATATTAAAATGTATATAAATATATAAAAAAATACATGTTTAAATATATATGTAAAAAATGGAATCACTGTGCTGTATACCTGAAACTTACACAACACTGTAAATTACCCATAGTTCAATTTTTTTAAAAAAACCTACGCAATTCTATGTAAGGACTCCCTTGACAAAGTGAAGACTCCTTTGGTAACATACGTTTTCACCTCCTAAATTACATGTTTGCTTTCAAACAAACCGGCACAGCTGCTGCCTGGTAACCACAAGGAGTGTAGTCTTTTGCTTACTCCTCAGAATGCCAGAGTTTTGTCCTGGAAACGGGCGCTTTTCACCAGCAGGGAATATTGGCCTATAGACCTTCACTCCTTTGGGGAAGTTGGCTTTTCTGGAGCCTCTGGATTGGCCTGGGTTCTGCAGAGGGAAGAAGGGTGGGTCCTTCACACAGTGCAAGCTGTGCCCTGAGGCCCAGGCCCTGGGACACGGGATGCTCTCCTCTTCTCCTGGGTCTCCTGCAGTTCCAGTTCATACGTTGCTGGTTCTATGTGTGGCCCCATGTCCTTAAGCCTCACTTTGAAAACTGCAGCTGTCTTGTGAAAAGCAGAGGTCTGTGAAGACAGACAGCAACTGGGAGCCCTTCTCAGAGCCACAGGACCGCGGGGCCGGCCTGTTCTCACTCTTCCTGGTCCCCAGGAGGTCCTGGCCAGGCTGTTGCTGCCTGCAGCCAGGACCGATGACTCACACTCCAGGAATTCTTCACTTTCCTTGAAAGTCCAGCCAAAGAGAGGAAACTCCCTTGCATCTGGCATCTTTCTGGGGCGCACCGGGGCCCGCGACTCTCTCCCATAGTGGGAGGGGAAGGAATGTTATTATTCCTTCACAAAGCTACAGATGTATCTGTTTCCTGAAGTTGTTGTGTATTCTGTTGGAGACTGCAAATGCTGAGTGAGAATAAAGTTTCATTTATTCCTTTTCTCCGAGTCTGCGGACTGGGAGAAAAGGACTTGTGAATAAGAACGGACCTCAGGGTTAAGCTCCAAAGACTTGCATTCCTTGTTGATTTCTTTTTTTTTTTTTAATTTATTTTTTATTTATTTATTTTTTATTGAAGCAGAGTGGATTTACATTCTTGTTGATTTCTTAAACAAAATTTCAAATGGTTGATAGTAGGACATGAACAGAACAGTCCGAAAGCATTTGTGATGGTCACATATACCTACAAATTCTCTTTTATACCCAGCAAATTAAAAATAGCACAGATAATTCTAGAAACTGGCCCTGCTATCCCATCACTCACCCTCAAACTAGAGCTCTGAGGTCCATTCAAGGGAGGGTACTTACAGACGTATGACAAGAGGGCTCAGCATGCAGGAACACGGATTAAAGAACTCCTCATGCGAGCCCCCAAATCTAGTTCTGGAACCCAAGCCAGGAGGAGTTGCTGCAGAAACTGTGTGCAGCATGAAGTGGGCTCATTGCTGGCTGTTTTCTTGCTTATCAATACCCAGTACCAAGCCCAGAGCCAACTTGGCTTTGCACAGGCTTGTACCCAGAACTGTATCAGAACTTATAATCAAATAGGCAAGAATTGTGTAAGCTCGTTGTTACATTGTTGGTAGCTTGAAATAGACTACGGTGGGAGTCACAAAAATTGGCAAATGCTACAAATCATGGCTTTTTTTTTTTTTTTTTTTTTTTTTGAGATGATTCACCAGCACACCGTGGCCTCAGCTAGAGAAGAAGAAGAAAACAGATCTGGCCAAAGGGCAGACCTTTTAAGACAAGTCACTGCATTTTAAAGGGTGTGAGCAACCCAGACTTGATTTGATGGGCTCACCATGCCTGGAGACGTGACTTCATGGGTGGAAGGCAGAAAGGACCATTGTACAGGCCACCAGCAAGCCCCAGGGGTAGGACCAGGAACCTGAGGCTTTCCTGTCCATGGAGTAAGAGTCATGAAATGATATGATCTGTTCCTTGCAGTGCTGTGGGAAATTAGGAGGAGCTGGGGCCATGCTTGGGTGGAGCAGGGCAGGGAAGACACCTACCCAGCCTGGAGGAAGCCACCCTTGTTCACACAACCTGTTGATGTGATGAGAAACAGCCAGAGCAGAGCTGTGAATCAGGTACATTTGGAGTTAGGATCTTCCTAGAAATGCACAAAAAAAGAAATATGGTAAAAGACAGGATTTTCTAAAGCCATACTAGCTAAGGACATAAACTATTACTCATTTGAGCCTTGAAAGGTCATACGGCCATCGGTGACCAGAGAGCTCAGGGACGTTCAGGTTACTAACCACACGTGTGATCACGTTAATTGTGTTGATGGAGGGTTCCCTCCACTCCAGGCACTATTTTGAGAGCTTTACATGGAACATCCCAACGAATCTTCACAGAATCAGCACAGAATAGCACTTGCTTACCCCATTTCACAGCTGAGGAAACTGAGGCATAGATTTGTTTCAGCTACAAGGTACAAGAGTCAAGATTAGAACTCAGGCGGTTTGACCCAAAGCCGGCACTCTTAGGATGCTGCTTAGGGTTTGCTGGGCTCTGCTTCCCTGAAGCTTCCATCAGCTGGTCCGGACCCAGCCCTCTAAGGTCCACCAACCTCTGCAACCCTTGAGATATTTGAAGACAACTGTCCAACCCCTTGAGTCCTCTTCTGTCCTCCAGGATAAACATCCTTGGCTCGTTCGGTCGCTTCCTCTGGGACATGGCTCGGATGTGCCCCCCAGCCTGATAAACACAGAGTGGTGAACTCACACCACACTCTGTATGTGCAGGATCAGAAGTAGATTGCAGACACCATGCCCTTTGTTCTAAAACCCTCGACCTCTATTAAGATAACCAGCTAGTGAAAAAAACAAGCTACAGAACAACTTGTCAGTAGGTTTCATTTTTGTACAATGGCTATTTATACATGTAGAGTAATATACATGTGTACATACACAGTTATTAATATGCCCAGATAAAAGCCTCTGAAAGGAGAACTATCTGTGTCCCTGATGTTACATGTAGGTGGTGAGGCTGGAGACGGGGACCCGGATTGGGGAATTTCACACTCCACACACTTCTATACTCAGTGAAGTTTTCACAATAATTACGTATTATTTTATTATTTTAAAAATGAAGATACAAAAATATTGACTTCTGGAAGTCGTTCAATGACTCTTTTTTTTAAAAAATGCTCTTTAAATATTATATTTTCTAAATGCTATAAAATATGATATCTTATAAAAGTAGCATCTGCAAGAAACCAGGCAGAACCTCATTCATCTAATCACGTCGTTCTGTATAAAATGATTTAATTAGAATTCAACTCATTCTTCTCCCCAAAAGGTCAAGATGAAAATTTGAAATCTGTGGTCCCCAGATCCCGCTGTGGTCTTCTGGCAGCAAAGTGGTTTCCCAAAGATGTGACAGGCGCCGCCATCCCCAGGCAAGTCCAGGTCTCAAGACCACGCGTCTGTCAGCTTCGTGTGTCCTTGGCCGTTTTCCAGCCTGCATCGCTGAGGGAATAACAGACCGACCTACGACGCCTACAAGTCCTTTCAAAGGTGGCGCCACTGTCTCGTCCCCCTCATCCGCTTCTGAGGGGGCTCTAGGACTCCTAAGCCCACAGAGCAGAGCCCAGCGTGGAAAAGAGGACAGAACCCCCAATAGGCGTTTTGCAGGCTCACCCACGAAGCTTTACAGTGGACGAAGCAAGACCCAGTTCTGGTGAAGGGCTGATCCAGTTCATAGCCAGCATCTTCCCCCTCTGTCCTCACATGGTGGAGGGAGTGAGGGAGTTCTGTGGGTCTCTTTTATAAAGGGCACTGATCCCATTCATGGGGGCTCCACCCTCACGACCAATCACCTCCCAAAGTCCCCACCTCTTAATACCATCCCCTTGGGGGTAGGATTTTCTGATGGATGCCCAGGTTTGGATCCGAGACCAAGTCCCAAGTTTCCTCCTTACTCAGGGAGGCATGCTACGTGATTGTTCTGACACTCAGTTTCTCCATCTGCAAATTGGGGATAGCAAATCCTATGGCAAAATAGGATTATAAATTTCAAAGTGCTTCACAGAGTCGCCAGCCCTAAGTTGGGTGCCCACTGGCCACGGCCCAGGTGGGCTGCTATTCTCCTAGGAGGTTCCAGCCCTACCCAGGATTTGGAATTGACCTTCGTTGTATCCTTGGAGGATTCTTCTGCCCACTCATATCATGGCGACCTCTCTTCAGCTCACCCGAGATCTGGGAATCCCAATTCATTCTCCTTGCCCCACTCAGCTTCTGGACAGTGGGCTCTGCCCTGTGCCTTTCATCCCTTCGCTAAGAATGTTTTGGAAAGAAAGTGTTTTGCAGTACGACCTGACCCACTCTCCCAGGCCAGGCTGTGGAGGTATGAGTATACAACAAGCTCCAAAGACAGATATTTTCATAAGCACCAGAAATTATTTTTCAGACTGAGTTTTTTAATTGAAGTATAGTTGATTTATAATATCATGCTAGTTTCAGGTATACAGCACAGTGATTCAGTTTTGTATATATATGCTTTTTCAGACTCTTTTCTCTTATAGGTTATTACAAAATATTGAGTATAGTTCCCTGTGCTATAACAGTAGGTCCTTGTTGGTTATCTATTTTATATATAGGAGTGTATATCTGCTAAGTCCAACCTCATAATTTATCCCCCCCCACCTTTCCCCTTTGGTAACCATAAGTTTGTTTTTTAAGTCTGTGAATCTCTTTCTGTTTTATAAATAAGTTCATTTGTATCTTTTTTTCATTTTTCATATCTTCATCTTTCTCTTTCTGACTTACTTTGCTTAGTATGATAATCTCTAGGTCCACCCACGTTGCTGCAAATGGCATTATTTCATTCTTTTTTATGGCTAAGTAATATTCCATCATATATATATCACATCTTTTTTTTTTTTTTTTGCGGTATGCGGGCCTCTCACTGTTGTGGCGTCTCCCGTTGCAGAGCACAGGCTCCAGACGCACAGGCTCAGCGGCCATGGCTCACGGGCCCAGTTGCTCCGCGGCACGTGGGATCTTCCCGGACTGGGGCACAAACCCGTGTCTCCTGCATCGGCAGGCGGACTCTCAACCACTGCGCCACCAGGGAAGCCCTATATCACATCTTTTTTATACATTCATCTGTCAATGGACACTTAGGTTGCTTTCATGTCTTGGCTATTGTAAATAGTGCTGCAGTGAATAGAGGGGTGCATGTAGCTTTTTTTTTTTTTTTTTTGTGGTATGCGGGCCTCTCACTGTTGTGGCCTCTCCCATTGTGGAGCGCAGGCTCCGGACGCACAGGCTCAGCGGCCGTGGCTCACGGGCCCAGCCGCTCCGCGGCATGTGGGATCTTCCCGGACCGAGGCACGAACCCGTGTCCCCTGCATCGGCAGGCGGATTCTCAACCACTGCGCTACCAGGGAAGCCCATGTATCTTTTCAAGTTAGAGTTTTCTCTGGATACATGTCCAAGAGTGGCATTGCAGGATCATATAGGAGCTCTATTTTTACTTTTTTAAGGAACTCCAGACTGTTCTCCACAGTGGCTGCACCTGTTTACATTCCCACCAACAGTGCAGGAGGGTTCCCTTTTCTCCACACCCTCTCCAGCATTTATTGTTTGTACACTTTTTGATGATAGCCATTCTGACCAGAGTGAAGCACTAGAAATTTTAATTTGCGTTCGTTGGAAACCTCAGAACTACTCATTGTTTGGGTTTTTCAATTTCATCTTACCTTTTTAATCAAATATTGCTCCTCTCCATCCTGGTGGGAAGCTTTTAAACACGACCCGATGCTTCTTTTTGCCATCAAGACCCAGACATCAAAACTGACACTGCTGGCATTTCAACCATGCCCGCATTTTAAAATGCGTAATGTCCACTTTGGACCCAGTGGTCAACATTATTTAGCTCCCTGACATGCTGATGGAAAAATATCTGTAACCCAGAAACTTATCCTGCTAGATAGTAATATTCAATAAACATGGGTTCCTTCTCTGTCTTCCCCAGCAAGCATTTCATACCAAAACTTCTTTTCTTGTTTTCTGTCTTGCAGCAGAGATGAACCCCTGAGTTCGAAATTTTACTGCAAGAAATCAAAGAGATGATAGTGTTTTCTTTTCATTTTGTCTCTGTGCACTCTGGTTTATTCCCCTTATAGCTCAGTTTCTAGATAAAACAGAATTTTTTAAACATTTAAGTTGATGTCCACCGTATTCACCTCAGTGTTCTATTCCCACTGCAAAAACTCTAGTGCATTGCTTTCATTTTCATATTTTTCCCAGAAGTACTAACCTGTTCATTTACCAGAAGGATCAGAGTTTAATTTGATATAACATACAAAGACCCCAGGTCTTTGTATATTTCTTGTCCCTGCTGGTGACTGAAAAACTGAAAATAGTTGTGTTAGGAACAAAACTCGAGTCACGCAGCCCAGTCCTGTGACACGGAGGTAAGGATCCCAAACCCACGTCTCAGCCCTGTTCTTGTAAAGAAACAGAAAGAGAAAAGAAAGCAAATCCAGGCTCCTTTGACTGAGCACATCTTGGGTGTTAATTTAGAAATTCTGCTTTGCCAGTTGCACCAGATGCCAGAAAAGCATAAATCTAAGGGGCGTCTGGTTGGCAGCGCGCCTTCCCGAGAACTCGGATTATGAAGCACCTGATTGAAGCTCTCTTTGGGATAAGTATGCCGAGGCTCTAATTCTGTAAAGGAATCATAGATCAAGCCCTATCTGGAAAAAGAAACCAGTGGAGTTTTAAACATTCATCAGCTGTTGCATCTGCCAAATCTGAATCCTGGAGGTTACAGTATTAAAGTAGGATGTTGTCCTGGGAAGAGTTATACTGAGAGCCAGGAAGACGTTCTCGATTCCTAAAAACATGTATTTTATTTTTAATTATGAGGAAACAAGTTGCCCTGAGGTCTAATTAGTGTCTGATTGATTTTGTTTTTAATAATCCTGGAAATTCAAGACTTCCCAGATATATGAGCTTTATTAGTTAGCTGTCGTTACATAACAAACCACCCTGAAACTTAATGGTTTAAGACAATACCATGTATTGTTTCTCACGAGTCCGTAGGTTGGTTGGCTCCGCTGTGCCGATGTCAGCTCTGCGCACTCAAGCATCTGTGGTCAGCCGTGGGCTGTTTGGTGTCCAATGGTCTTGGCTGGGACCCTTCAGCTCTCCTCCACGTGGTGTCTCATCCCCCAGCAGATGAGGCTGGGCTTGTCTCCTGGCATCCGGACGTTTCTAGAGAGGAAGTGCCCTCTACCTCCCAAGGCGCAGCTCAGAACAAGCCCATCCACATTCTAGTGGCCAGAGCAAGTGACAAGCCCAGTCCCAGGTCCCAGGGACAGGAAAATAGACTCCACTTCTCCTGACGGTCGGAGCTCCGAGGCCACAGTGCAAAGGGAGTGGTGGAGAACTACGCTCATCTTAGTCCGTCTTGAGAGACTCGGCACCTGCCGTCCGAATGCTGTCACTTTAGTGGCTACTCAACGTTCCTGCTGAAACAGGGCAGCCAGGAGGCAGAGACAAGAACAGGAAGCAGACGTTCTGGGAAGAACACACTCACCGGCGTGGCTATAAGAGAAGAGTAAGGCATCCTTTCAAGTTAATAAGAAAGGAAACCCAAGAAAGAGGAGGACAAGACAACCCACGTTTCAGAGAGGTGGGTCGGGATAGATAACCCGATAGGGGAGCTTTTGTAAAGAGTTTTGTAGATCGTGGGGCTTTCACTCCAATACACAAGACGTAGGAAGCATCCGGATTCTTTATTTCTATAAAGCAAGTGTCACAGGCTCTGTACCCACAAGCACAGGGTTATTGGTGAATCCAGTGGCTGCCTTTTCTGAGGCTCCGTCCCCACCCGGTAGAACTTCTGTGATGACCCGGAAGCTTATGTCAGTCCACACTGGTCACCTTCGATTGGCTCAGTGTCCAAAGCTTGGACACAGGGTCTTCATCCAGGCTGGGACGTTCTGAGCCCAGGGTCCAGCCATCTCTAGGAGCAGCAGCCGGCCATCTACCTGCCACCTCCCCGATGCTGTGGGAAGCAAGGCAAGGCCCCCAGAGTCCGGGGCCCCACGTCTCTGCCTCTTCCCATCATAAGTGAGGCTCTCTCCACATCCGTTTCCACGTCCTGCATCTCCCAGAGCTTCACGCAGCCTCCAGGACACTCTGCTCAGCTCTTTCTAAAGCAGAAGCCTCTTACCTCTGACCTGGGTGCTTAGGCTGTCCAGGTTTTCCAGAACTTAAGGCAGGAAAAAAAGGGGCAGAGTTAGAGATGGCAAAGAAGAATGTTTCTCCTTCTTCTGGACCCTTCCACAGAGTCAAAACAAAACATGAATTAATATCTCAATAAACCAAGCCGCCACTTTCAGCTTCTCTATAACCCACCATCAGGGCTGCTCCCAAGGGGCAAACTGGTCTGATTCCTCATAAGCCCCTCCTCTAGTCGAGTCTCCGATGGGTCACAGGTGTTCTCCTTCCTGCCTCGTCAACACACATCCTTTCTTCCTTTCCTTCTTTTCTAGTTTAAAGAAAAAAAGAAAAACAGTTTCCTGTGGTCAAGCCTTTTGATGGCTATTCCACGGGTAGAGCTACCTGACCCCCATTCAGGGCTCTCCTCACGGTAGTAACTTTGCCAAATCCATAGTTTGGTCCCAGATTTCCCAACCACCAACTGAGGCTCACCCCTCTTCCCTCAAAGCCCCTCCACCTCTTCAAAGTCAACACATCTAATTCCAGAGCCCTTGACCCTAAGCCTGCCTCCCCTCCAGAGTCTGGGAGGTGCTACTCTGATAACAGGATGAGAACTCGGGTCCCCCTTTCCTCTCCTGGTCTCCCCTGTCTCTCTTCTGGAGAGAGGACAGAGCCTCGCAGAGTCCACGTGACTCCCTACTGCTTCCCACCCATCCCTCCATCTCAAACCACCACCACCCCCAACTCACCTGCATCTCCTCATGCCCTGACCTCCCCTGCCATCTGCCTGCCTGGTTTCAGCTCCCCCCTCCTCCGGTCCATAGCATGTCTCTGCCCTGGGAGATGCTTTGAGATGGAAAGGAGCCCAAGTGAAGGAATTTGCAGGAGGAGTTCTCCACTGCAAGGACGCCTTCATCACAGAGCGAGCTGAGGAGAAAGACACCAGTAACCAGCCCGCCTGGCTACACAGCTGCCGTCCTACTGATGGGTTTCACAGGGAAGCAATGAAAAGAGCATTTGCCAAAATCCAGTTGTGAGGTTACTTATCAAACTCTCATTCAGAAGGCATTATTCTGCACTCGGGGGTCAAAACTCTTCAATGGTTCCCCATAAGTTCCAGGATCCAGGCCAGGGATCTCGGGCTGCCATGCAAAGACCGTCACAGAATGGCTGCAATCTCGCTCTTCGTTCCTACAACGGGAGGTTCCAATCTTGGCAATAACAAACCCTTCCCGCAATGGGGTAAAATCTCCTGTGGGCTTTCAGAATTTTGAAAAATCATTTCATTAATTTTGCATGGTATTAGACAAAGAAATAGTTTAAGGAATAAGCAATCACTCTTTATTTTAGATGAGTATATTATTGAAGACATTACCCACAACGGCAACATCCAAAAAGCTTTGAAAAACAGAAGGTCTTTTCTATATCTGGCACAAATTTATTTGTCCACAAATCTGACCTTAACTGACATGAGGCTATTCAGAGTCTATATTTCTCCTACATGGCATGAATATTCAGAGGTTTCACCGTAGAAACATTAGTGCACTTAATTAGAGGCTGTAGCCCCAGACCTCACGAGGGGGTTTTATATAACGTATGACACATATAGTGTATTACTTCCTTAAAATCTCAAAGATTCTGAAATCAGAAGCACATCTGCCTTAAAATTTTTAGCGAAGAACTTGGATCACTATACATTCATTGCAATATAGCTCAACAGTATTTGAAATATACCTTTAAAGATCTAGAGGATCATCCTATGATGATGTCAACCTCCACCGCCCCTCCTTGTGGTAGTTTATATTTTTTAAATGTCCACAAATTCCTTGCCGTTCCTTCCTTCAACATGTGGAGTTTAATCCTCCTCCCTGCGAACGAGGATTGGAATAAGAGACTCCCTCCTAATGACTAGAATGCAGTAGAAGTGATGGTATGTCACTTCTCAGATTAGGTTATGAAAAGACTGGCTTCCGCCTTGGATACACACCATCTCTCATCCTCTTCCTCTCGGACCATTCGCTCCGGGGGAAGGCGGCTGCTAGGCTATGAGCTGCCCTGCACAGGGGATCAAAGTTGAGGAACTATGGTTCGGGGGCGACCTCAGCTCAACAACTCGTGAGATCTGAGGCTTAACACCAACCCCAGGAATCAGCCTGGAACCAGGTCCTTCAGCTCCAGTTGAGCTGTAGGTGAGGTCTCAGCCCAGGGCAACAGCTTAACTAAAGCTTCGTGAACCACCCAGTTAAGCTGCTCCCACATCCCTGATCTACAGACTCTGAGATAATAGATGTTTGTTGTTTCAGGCTGTGAAGTTTGCGGTAATTTGTGGTTCAGCAATAGATGGCTAATACAGCTCTCCGTGTTCTCCACCATAGCACCCTATTTCTTTCCTCATCGCACTTTATCATGAGCTGATGTTTTATTTAGTTTTTAACTTGTTTGCCATTTATCTTCTTCTCCTCCTGTGAGAGGGGAGCCGCTGGGCATATTCAGAGTTGTACTTACAGTACCTGATGCAGGGCCTGGCCCACAGATGCTGAATATACATTGAAGAATGGAAAGAGAGAAGAAGGAAAATTATTCTGAACACAGAACCAGGGAGGCAGTGAGGGTTCAGGCTCAGGGTTAATAAAGCACTTATAATCATCTGAAAGCTTCAAATCCCAGAGAGTAAATACCCCTCTCCCCTGACCTAGTCCAGGTGGTCCCCAGGCCTTGTGGACTCTGCCCCCTCTGTCTCACTTGGGTGTGCCCCCTCCCCTCCCCCCTGACTGCCCTCACTCACTCCCCGCTCCATCATTCCCCACCAGCGTCCTCATGGGTCTCCCTGTTGCCACCCACCCGCCGGTGCCGATTAATCCATTCTGAACCCTGAATCCTGCAACGTGGCAGAGAGGAAGGTAAAGGGAGGTCGAGGCTCCATCCCTTTCTCCAGGATCTTAAATGAACCTATAGCCATCACCCTGACCCCAAATTGAGAATCAGTGGTTCACAATGAGATCTCGACTCCTATTACACCCCCTTCAATAAAATGACAAGGAGGAAGTCAAGCAAAAGTATTGTCAGTTCTAAAGAGAGCGAAGCTAGCTCCCCTCCTGGGCAGAAGGGTGAGTCAGTCATCCTTCCAGAAAGTAGTTTAGCCATAGGTTCAAAAGGCTTTGAACTATCATCCTCTGCCACCCAGTAAGAACTCCTAAGGATCAGCCTTAAGGTGCATCCTGGGGCCGCAGCAGAGATTTGAATAAAGATCTTCATACAAAGATGGCAACGCAGTTTGCTTTTAGGAGATTGTAAGCAACCTAGGTACCCTGCGACAGAAGAAGACTTAAATAAATTAGAGTAGAGCCATTAAATGAATGTTATTCACCCAGTGAAACTATCCTTCCATGTTTTCAATGACATAAGAAAATGCTCGCAATATAATATACTAAGATATTGTATACATATAAAATCTAACATACACATATACAGTGACTGAAAAAAACACATCCAACTGTTCTTGGTGATTATCTCTGAATAAGCAAGTGATGGGGGATTGTTTTTCCATCTTTATGGTTCTATGTACGGCCCACATTTTCTACATTGAGCATGGATTCAGCTAAGAATTATAATTTTCTGAAGTGAAAAACAGGGAGGCATATGGAGGAAGATAATCTGAAATCACGTCTAAGACCCTGGAGCTTTGTCCTTGCTGCACACCTGCAGTTGTGCCACCATGACTGGCCGTCAAGTCCATGAGGAAATGGAAGCCCAGGGGAAGGGGGTTCCCAGGTTCTGCCTGTCCAGCCCCTCAGCTTCAGAGAAGGGCCCTCGGTGCTGTCAGTCAAGAAGGCAGCCTGTTAGGAACAACGTTGGAACCTTATTGACTTAAGACAGTGAAGGGTTTTTTCAGTTCAGTCTTCGGGGGGGTAGCGGAGGTGCCATGGCGGGGGGCAGCAGGATCCTGCAGGAGAGATTCTGTGGGCCAGGCCTGGAAGTGGGGTTGGACCATCTGCCCGTGTATCAGCCCCATCTCAGTCGTGAGGCTCCAGCTACCTATATGGGCGGGATGCCCAGGAGGGGAAGCCGGCACGGGTCTTCCTGAGCTTCCCATCCTGGGCCTAAACAAACCTCTACATGCAGACTGGCACCTCCGCCACGTCCACCAGGGCTGCGGAGTCCTGCACTTGGGAGAGGGAAGCCGGGAGCCCAGCACCGTCGATCGACACCCCCCGGCTGACCGCTGGACAGAATCCACAGTCTTCCAGGCAGACCGCGTCTATTTCTGGGTCCGCTGCTCTGGGCAGCCTGGACCCAGGTCCCTGTCAGGCCTTCCACGGCCAGGGTCCCTCTGCTGCAAAGACAGCCTCCCCCTTACTGATCTAATTTCCAACATTTTGCTGGAAGGCAAGGGTGGATTTGGATGACATATCAAGAGAAAAGAAGGAGCTGGATGATTGAGAACCAAGCTTTTCTCATTGCAGAGTGTTCCGGGCCACTTAGGGGAAAGAAGAAACCTTGCACGCCCTCACCAACAGCTCTCCTCCCCCCTTTTCTCTCATGCCTCCCACGGCCGGCCGCAGAGGAGGCCCAGGGCCAGGCCACCTCATCTGCACAAAGAGTGAAATGTGCACAGACCTCCCAACCATGCGGGCATCACCCAAGTGAAATCCCAAAGGAAAGAGATGGAAGTGAAGGTGTGGGATGTGGGTGAGTTAACACTGAGCCCATAGCAAACTCAGGCAAGAACTGGACATCAGATTGAAATACATTTATTGTTTAAACCTGGCTGGAGGACCCTAAGATTCCCTACTAAGGAGAAGGCTTTAGAAGTCAAGTCTCTCTTTCAAGTCTAATAGGTTCCTCAAAGACGCAGATATGCCCCACAGATGAGACTCAGTAAATGTGTCCCAAGCTCCAAAGGCAAGCTGCTTCCACAGGCACACAGAGCTCCAGCCCTGGAGCTGGAACAAGGGAAGCCTTAGCAGAAGGGGCCAAGTACACAGGAGACAGACCGTGAGAACCACATGGCCAGCAGCCAGGGCTGGGCTTCCCAAGTAAGCTCGCGAGGAAAGGCCCAGATGCAGTGCCTCTCAAATTTTCCACCCAAGTCTTCCAAAGACAGAACAGCGGACACACATATAGGGGCTGGAGCAACAGCCCTAAAGAGCTGGACTAAAGTCGATTTCATTATTTACATTTAAAATTCCTGGGAACGCATTATCCAATTCCATATACATTCCATATCTACGTAACAACATCCAAAAAATTACCATCGAGCAATTAATGTGCTGTGTGTTTCCTGAGGGCTTCATCTTATACTTAGTCTGGCACCTACCACTCCAAGTGTGGGCCTCCATCTGGCAGCCTCAGCATCCCCCGGGAGCAGTAGGAAATGCAGCATCTTGGCCCCCTCCCAGCCAAGAGAATCAGAATCTGCATTCTAACCAGATCCTGGAGTGACTCATTCACATGTCACGAGATTTGAGAAAAGTTGCTCTGCCTCGAACTCCAAGGAGTGTGGACACTGTAGTTTGTGAGGCAGAGTTGCATAGGAGTTTCTAGAAGTTCTGTCTGTGATTCTCCATCCTACAACTCTCTAGCTCAGTACGCAGTTTAATTTTGTCCAGAGCACTTATTTGTCTGTGTGTGTGTTTGGAATGTAAACTTCATGAAGCAGGATCTGTGGTAGACCTGTGCACAGAGAATCTTGCCTATAGTAAATGCTCATTAAAAGGATTTTGAGGGAATCAATCTAAACTGGAGGTGGAGGGAAGGGTTGGATTGTGAAAAGTAAATCAGGTGTCAGTCTCTTTATGAGAAGTTCCCTATAAAAAATAATGGTATTTCCCGTCGGAAATGAAAAGCAAAAAGTCATATTGGAATGTCCACGCAGAAACCTGTACCTAAATGTTTGTAGCAGCTGTATTCATAATAGCCAAGAACAGGAAACAACCCAGATGTCCTTCAATGGGTGAGTAAACACACGGTAGTACATCGATACCATGGAGTAGACTCAGCAATGAAAAGGAGTGAACTGCTGACACACACAGCTCGGATGGATCTCAAGGCAATTACACTGAAGAAAAAAGCCCGTTTCTAACAGGATATTGCTATAGATTGAATGTTTGTGTTTCCCCCAAAATTCATATGCTGAAATCCTAACTCCCAAGGTGACTATACGAGGAGGTGGGGCATTTGGGAAGTGATTAGGTCATGGGGACAGAGCTCTGATGAATGGGATCAGTGTCCTTATAAAAGAGACCCAGGGAGCTCCCTTGCCCCCTCCACTATGTGAGGACACAGCAAGAAGACAGCCATCTGTGAACCAGGAAGAGGGTCCTCAGCAGACACCAAATCTGCCTGAGCCTTGATCTTGGACTTCCAACTTTCTAGGACTGTTTCTGTTTCTATAAGCCGCCCAGTTTATGGTACTTTGTTATAGCAGCCCTAAGAGACTAAGACAGGTACATACAACATGATGCTATTTACAGACTAGTGGTTGCTCGGGGTGAGCGGGAAAGGAGGGATGTGACTGTAAAGGGACAGCAGGAGAGGCCTTTGGGATGATGGGACAGCTCTGTATCTTGACAGGGGTGGTGATTACACATCTACAGAGGTGATAAAGTTGTATAGAACCACACGTGCTCACACAAACACACACACAGAGGAGTGCCTGTAAAACTGATGAACTCTGAATAAGGTCTGTGGATTGTACCTATGACAATTTCCTGGTTTTGCTATTGTACTGTAAATATATAAGAGGTGACCATTGGGGGAAACTGGGTGAAGGGTACAGGGGACCACTCTGTACTATTTTTGCCAATCCCTATGAATCTATAATTAGTTCAAAATAAAAAGTTAAGAAGATCATATTGAAGGATTCATGGTGTACATAGGGACTATGCCTTGTTTAAAAACATTTCATTAATGAGAGATAATTTTATACCATTCAGCATGACCTAACCATGGGAGTGTTTTGATTTCTACTGTACAAAACATGTCTCTCTAAATAAGAGAGAGCAGTTGAGCCAAAAGTAATCTAGTGTCTGCTTTCACCTGGTTTTAGAAGTAAGTAATCCTCGTGAGGGATTAGATTCTTACTTCTCACAGCCAGTCCTGAGGCAGGGGCCTAGGGAACTGCCCGCTCAGACAGAGGATAGCAGAACAGGCCAAGAAGGCTGCACCCGCTTTGGGGTGCTGGGGGAAGCTGCCATTGTCCAGTGGTGTCTGAGACCCACTGTTAGCCCATGACTCAAGCAACAGAAAATAGCATGGCGGGCAACCATTGCCTGGTCCAACAGGTGGACCACCAGCTCCATCAGCAGCCACATCCGTCCTGAGGAAGGAGTGCCAACTGGAGAATCTCTCCCTGATTTAAACCATCAGTGGGAATGCGATGAGGGAGGCAACTGGCGACCTTCATTTGCCCTTTCCTTCTTTTCATGACTGAATAGAGTCTTCTCCCTCTTCTTCATCTGGATACAGAGTTCTCACTCGGGTCAAAATGTGTGTGGCCCTGAGGAAATGAATGGAAGCTCTAAAATTAACTCAAGCTATTTCTAAAGCCGTTACAACAAAGGGACGGCTTGAGAACCCAAGAGCCTGCAGGGGCGGGACAGGAAAGGGGGTGAAGTGGGCCCAGTGGGCTATGTGACGCCCAAGAGAACCAGCCCCAGCTGCCTCCCCCTCCAGGACCCTGAGCTACCGAATTGTCCAACTTCTCAAGACAAGCGAGAAACCTGCATCTTTATGTGAAATGCACTGTTTTAAGTGTAATTAAAATGTTTAAGACACCATGTGTGCCAGCATCTTGCCTGTTTCTACCAGCCCGCACCCCTGCCCCCGAGGAAGGCAAGGACCACGGGAGGGCCAAGAGGTCAGCCCGCGGCCAGGAGACACCAGCTCTACGTTTGTGGCCCTGGACACCTTCGTTCTCAAGCTTTTGGAGCGTCAGAGGCAGGGGAAATCTCGTGCCTGAGGGCGAGGAAGGCAAGGTGGGGAGCCGTGAGGGTTTGGACCAGCTCCATTCTCAAGGAAAAAAAGCAAAGTTTAGAAACAAAACGTAGTAACATGTGAGCACTTCTAACCTCCCGGATCCCCTCATCCTTCTAATCCAAGAGGGGAAGGCCCTGCTGGCCAAGGCCCAGGACAAGGCGGGGGTTGGGGGGGGGTGGCGGGGAGACTGTGAGCACCGCAGGACCCTCAAACTGAGAAAACTGAGGGCTTTGCCAATTGCTGTCAGAAAGTAGGATGAGGTCAGCTTCACCATTTTTCAGGAAGCTCAGGTAAATCTGTAATGACTTTTGGCCACTACCCTGTGTGTTCAACTTCAGCAAGGATTGCTGAGACCAGGCCAGCGGGGCTAGTCTGGGAACTAGTCTGTTTCCTGTATAGAAATTCTTGCTGTTCTATCTGAGGATGGAAGGCAAGCGTGGTTTTCCCAGAGTCTGCCAGCCTAGGGACACTTTCTATGCAATTTATGCCTCCAGGACTTGCCCATTCTTCCCAGTACTGACCGTCTTATAAATGCCTGTGTCATTCAGAATCGTCGAGGCCAAGGATGGGCAGGGCAGCTGGCCCCTTCCAGAAGTCTGGGAACCAGGGGAACCCCCAATTTATCGACAGACAGAAGACCAGTGTGGGGAGAGAGCAGAGTGTCAGGAAAAGCTAAATTCCCAGCTGGCATGGGGCCCCATCAGGGCTGTGTCTAGAAAGCTGCTGGGACCGCTTGACAGGAGCCCATTCTGAGAGGGGATTGTCGGGAGAGCCTCCCGGGACAGAATTTTCCCCAAAGAGGGCCAGGAGGCAAGAGCAGCCTGGAACAAAGCCTTAGTCATCAGAGTCCGCAGACTCTGTGCCAGCCCAGGCGACCTTGAGCCAGGCCACAGACATCTGGCCGAAATCCGGGGGAGCAGACTTGGCCCTAAGACAGGAAGAGGGGTCCTCGTCACCATCGGTCAGACCTGGGGGCGCAGAAGAGGAGAGGGGCTTTGCTCCTCGGGGGCAGCCTCCTGGGAAGGGGCCACGGGGGCAGCAGAGCGACTGGAAGGACGGGGAGGGCTGGGAAGCAGCCGGGTGCCAGGGAGGGGCCGGGGTCACAAGTTCCGAGAGTACAAATGGGGCATCTCCTGGAGACCTCCAGAATGAGCGGGTGGAGGGGACAGAGCCATCAAGCAGCAGGCAGGGAGAAGAAAAGACATGGCGAAGAGTGAAAATCACACGCACTTTAACTTCAGTCTTGGGGCCAAGAAGGCGCAGAACGCAGGAATATCCCAGGGATGCCCCAGCATGACCGTCACACTTCACCGAGGTCGCAGCTCTCCGCGGGCAGGCATTCCTGTCGCTCCTGTTTAAGGCTCTCTCTCCAGAGGCGAGGAAAGTGCCTCCTGGTATATGACAAGGTCCATATTTATCGGTTGAATATGTCTCCCAAAGAGCGTCACCACCTCAGTCCCCGTGTGAAAGGAGGGGCTGACAAAGAGGACAATGTGACCTTTCCCTCAGATGACATTTCTAAAAATAGAGATAAGAGAGGAGGCCCCTTTGGAAAGGCTTAGCGATGGCTGAACATAGGGGTGGACAGAGCACGTAACATCGGGGCATCGTCTCAGGCGGCGACAGAGGGCAGAGCTTCCAACACCAGGCGGCCCCCTCCTCCTGCCAACGTGTCAGACCCTCAGGCGCTGACACTTCATAAATATTAATGGTCTCTGGCTCAGCAGTTTCTGAATATTCCTAAATTTGAACTCTGCCTTGACGCTTCCTGGGACAAGGAGCCAGGCTGAATGCAGATGCAGCTCTTTTTGCAGTTTTGGAAAACGTCGAGCTTAATTCTATTATTCTTTTAGCCTTCCCACCCAAACCTCAACGTTTGCATTTCTACTGAGTTACTCCTGACGCGGTCTGGTGGCAACGTCACACGCCCGTGTCAGGCCATGTCCCCAGCTCTGAGGTGACCCTCTCACTCCCACTGGCATCTCTAACATTTGCCAAGTCTAATTCCAAGAGGAAGAAATAGCCTGAGTTCTGCTGGAGAACCAGCTGGTGAGGACTCTGGACTCACGTGGACCAAATTTCAGCTCAAGTTTGTGCCCATAAATGTCGCTGATTTGGATAAGTTACTTGGTTTGACCAAGTCTCCGTTCAACGTCTCTCAAGTGTGGGAAATAAAATCTGGATACGGTTCTAATTCCCACGGTGACCACGATCACAGACACGGTGGATTTGAACAACCCAAACTTATTATCTTCCCGTTTAGGAGGCCAGGAGTCTAAAATGGGTCTCCTCGGATTAAGGTCTAGGTGTTAGCAGGCCAAGCTCCTTCGGAGGCTCTGGGGGAGAACCCGCTGCCTTTGCCAGCTTCCAGAAGCCGCCCACACCCCTGGCCTGGTGGTCTCACCCTCCACCTTCAAAGCCAGTAGCTGCTGGTCTGGTCTTTCTCGCATGACATCACTGACTTTACTGCCTGCTGCTTCTGTTTATAAGGACCCTGGAGATTACACAGGGCCCATCTGGATGATCTAAGACAAGCTCCCTATTTTAAGATAAATGGATTAGCAATCTTAATCCCCTTTGCCTTGTAAGGTCACGTCGTCGTCACAAGTGCCGGGCCTGAGGACACAGACATCTTTAGGGGACTGCTATTCTGCCCATTGCAATCCTGTCCACGGTGCGGTGGGGAGGCCTACGTGAGCGTCAGCTGCGCCACGCTCACCACGTGCTGAGCAGATTTCTCAGGAAGCTGGAAACACCGGGGCGCACGACCGCCACGAAGGTGGAGGACCCATCTTGCCTCGTCCTCGTCCCCGTAAAGGCTCCCATCCAACCCTGCCCACCCAGCCTGCCAATCAGGAAAGGCAATCATCTGCCATGTTGCCGCCAAACTCGCTTCCGCCTTTGTCTGCCTGGAATACCAACGACAAACACACTCTATGCCCAGACCCCCTATTTCATGGTCCACCCTCCCCACCAGCAGCGGTGACACTGACTAGGGTCCCTAATGGACACATCCAACTGCACATCCGCCAACCACCCCTTCAACATCTGGGAGCCAAGCCCCAGGATCCCTCCTGGAGCAGACACATGTCCTTATGTGCCCTGAAGTAAGGCAGCCTCGCTCTCAGGAGCCAAGGGCATGGTCAGCCTCTTCCGTGAACAATAAGGACACAGGAAGCCCCCGTGTAGACGGGAGTCAGCCAGGTTGGGCACTAATTCCCAGCTTTGACTCTCTCTGAGTCCTTCCTCGCAGTGGCTGTTCTTACAGCCCTCAGGACCTTTCCCTCAAGCCATCCTTAGTCCTTTGTCAAAGACTGAACAATTCTTAACTACAGGACACCTTATTTCCGGGTGGCCTTCCTCTTAATATATGCACCAGTTACCATGCCAAGTCTCTGCAGCCCTTACGTAACTAAAGGTTCTGCTAAAACCCTCCACTGAAAGCCTGCGGAAATGAGTAAATTCTGCAGCGTTCTTAATTATCATGAGACGCAACCTGAAGGACAGAACAGGAAAGAAGAAGCTTAGTCACGATCACCTTAGATGGTTGACTTTAATTATTTCAGGAGCCGGTGTGGCCCCAGGGGAGGGTGTGACTCTGCACTAAGTCATTGCTGGGTTTGAGGCACTGTGCTGCCACTTTCAACCTGGGTGACCCTGAGCTGGGTAGGCTCTCCAAACCTCATTTTTCTCATCTGTAAATTGTTGGAAATAACCCAGTGTGCAGTATTAGGGTTAGAAGAAAGGAGAGAGGAGACACCTACCAAAGTTACCACATCTGGTACGAAATTCTGTTCTGATTACCTATTGCTGCATCTCCAACTCCCCCCAGACACAGTGGATTTTTATTTTTATTTTTATTTTTTTTTTTTTTTTGCGGTACTCGGGCCTCTCACTGCTGCGGCCTCTCCCGTTGCGGAGCACAGGCTCCGGGCGCGCAGGCTCAGCGGCCACGGCTCACGGGCCCAGCCGCTCCGCGGCACGTGGGATCTTCCCAGACCGGGGCACGAACCCGCGTCCCCTGCATCGGCAGGCGGACTCTCAACCACTGCGCCACCAGGGAAGCCCCAAACACAGTGGATTAAACAGCAACCGTTATACTGTATCTCACAGATCCTGTTAGCCAGCAATTCTGGTCTGGCTTGGCTAGGAGAGTCCTCTGTTCCACATGCTGTCAGCTGACGTCTCGTGATCAGCTAGTGACGCCTGGTCTGGAGGGCGCAGAGCAGCTTCACTGAGAAATAGCCGAGGCTCCCTATTCACGGTGGTTATGTTTTATAAAACTGCCAGGAGCCCTGGATACTGATGGCTCCTGGGGGAATTTCAGGGTTAGGTCCTAACGTTTCTGCCAACTGAGCAACACGTCCTCTTGTTTTATAAGTGTTTCTGTTTAAAGACACTATTGAATATATAGTTCTTCAAAATAATTAATTAGATTAATTATCATGATAGTTTAGTGGTACATCTTTATTCTAAACACTAAACCCCCAGCTGGGGCAGGTTCAGCATCCTCCCGACGCTGGGTAATGTGACCTGAATATCCTTTGCCAGCCTCACCACGAGCCGTCCGCTACACTGTTTGTGATCAGTCATTGTTCCATGAGTTCATGAATTTAGCCACTTTTCCATCGTTTTGATAACTTCATACCTACTTTAACATGTTAACGCTGGCGCAACTTCTGGAAAGATGTGGGCAAATGTCCTCTTCCTTTGCCGTGAGTACCATATTGTTGGCTCATTAACACTGAAGTCATGGCTAACAGCACTAAAGGAAACCCATCTAACCTGAGTCTTTTCTCTGTAAGGCACAGCACAGCTTTCCTGCCCTTAGGACACTAGATAGCACTTCAGCACAAGGCTTGGGGCTACTTTAAATGGCAAAACCCCCAACACAAAGCACAGAAATGCCGAAAATGCAGCAACAAATGGACCACGAAAAGGGCCTTTGTTTCCCGCGTGAGATTGACTCAGCTGGGACGTGCACGCGCATTGCCACTCTGGGCACATCCCCGAACGCCCACAGAGATGCTGCGAGTATGGACTTGGGGTGACAAATACACTTTAGTGAGTAGGATAACTCACAAATTTGTAGTCTGCGAAAAACGAGAATGGACTCTTTTTTTTTTTTTTTTTTGCGGTACGCGGGCCTCTCACTGTTGTGGTCTCTCCCGTTGTGGAGCGCAGGCTCCGGACGCGCAGGCTCAGTGGCCATGGCTCACGGGCCCAGCCGCTCCGCGGCACATGGGATCTTCCCGTTCCGGGGCACAAACCCGTGTCCCCTGCATTGGCAGGCGGATTCTCAACCACTGCGCCACCAGGGAAGCCCGAGAATGGACTCTTTCTGGTGTTTCTGAGGGAATGGAGGACAGCTGCGCTCCGCTGGGACCGTCCACCCAGGTGTCGACATGGCAGCCTCCCCAGCATGGCGGCCTGGGGCCACTGGACCTCTTATGTGGTGGCTGCTTCCCTCAGGGTGGGTCCTAAGAGATGGAGGAGGAAACTGCATGGCCTCTCCTGACCCAGCTTTGAAAGTCACACGGAGTCACTTCTGCCACATTCTGTCGGTTGCACGGGAGCCCAGCTTCAATGAGAGGAGGTTTGGACGCCACATCTTGCTGGGGCAGTGTTGTGAAGGCCGACTTTGGAGAATATAGTCTGCCAGAGGGCTGGCAGAAAACCTAGCTATTATTTGATACAGAACAACCACAACAAAAGATGTTTCAACCAAGCGCCCACAAGTGTAGAAGTAATTACTCAGAAAGCTTGCTTTCATAATCATCTCTTACCTCATAAGACTCTAACAACTAGTGCACACTCAGCCCCTGCTCCGTCTTTAAGGGAAAGATAGATGGGAGGTAACGGGCGTGCCAAGGAGCCAGAGTCTTATAATCCAGGGCTTTGAAAAACTCAGAGGTCTTTAGGTCCAATTAGGACATAGGCTGGTCCCGGCCAAGTGCCAGGAATTCACGTCTGAACCACAGTGATATGGAACACTGCTTTACTCAGAAATAAACACCTGGAGAGTGTGTTAAAAAAATAGAGAGAGGGTGATGCAAGAGGGAAGAGATATGGGAACATATTTTTATGTATAACTGATTCACTTTGTTGTAAAGGAGAAACTAACACACCATTGTAAAACAGTTATACTCAAATAAAGATGTTAAAAAAATACAGAAGAGATTATGGAAAAGTAAAAATATATATATATATATAGACTTGGGCTTCCCTGGTGGCGCAGTGGTTGGGAGTCTGCCTGCCAATGCAGGGGACGCGGGTTCGTGCCCCGGTCCGGGAGGATCTCACATGCCGCGGAGCGGCTGGGCCCGTGAGCCATGGCTGCTGAGCCTGTGCGTCCGGAGCCTGTGCTCCGCAACGGGAGAGGCCACAGCAGTGAGAGGCCCGCGTACCGCAAAAAACAAACAAACAAACAAACAAACAAACAACAACAAAATATATATATATATATATATATATATATATATATATATATATATATATATAGAGAGAGAGAGAGAGAGAGAGAGAGAGAGAGAGAGAGAGAGACTTATTCAACCCTGCCTTAAATATATGAATCCAGAGGTCTGTAGTACTTCTGACAAGTACTCCCAGTAATCCTAGTGTAGCCACTAGAACAGGTATTCTCCAACCTAGGAACCCAGAGGAAACTATCAGCTCCCACATCATCACCCAGCTCATCTCCTTCAGACCATACTGATACTTCTAGATCCACCTCACTTTCCCAGGATCTCCAAAATCGATCTGAGTGATGGGCAAAGCCCATTTCCACAGCCTCTATAAAAGGGCCCTGGGTCTCCCCGGCTCTGTGACCAAGAGGAGGATGCGACAAACTCCAATGGGACATTCTAAGTCCTCCTTTAAAGGCACCACACTATCAGACAGGGACTGTGCCTGAATGATGCCCCGGAAAAAATATCCATGTCCTAATCCCTGGAGCTTGTGAATACGTTCCCTTACACAGCAAAGGGGAATCCAGGATATAGATGGAATTAAAGCAAGCCCTTTGTTGGATTGTCATTATTTATCACGCTGAAAAAAAAAGACAATGCAGCGTTTGGCACAGAGTAGGGATTCAATAAATGGTGTAATAAATGACAGGAGTGCTTCTTTATGATGCTTTGCTGTCGTCTTCCAATACTTCTAAATAAGCGCTCGATTTTACTTCAGTAAAGGAGTCCCTGATGCAAGACGATTTTAGAGGCAGCGTGGAGTAGGGGAATTAACATAGGCTTCGAGGTTAACATGGAACTTTTCTGTAAACCTCTGTGACCAGCGTCTGTATTGACTTCATCCAGTCTCTACAATCACTGCCAGTTTGTACAACCAAAGGCAATAGAAAATTATTCAACCATATAACAGATATTTACAACCCAAATCACAGGCGAAGGGCCAATGTCCCCAACATATACTGAGCTCCTAGAAATTACTAAGAATAAGACTGTTAAAAAAAACAAGGACAAATGGCATCAAGGGTGTGAATAGATACGTCATGGAAGAGAATACAAAGGGCGGTCGATGCAATGAAAATACACTGAACGTCGCTCATACTAAGAAAAGCAAATTAAAGCTACACTGGAATTCAAAAGTGTAATAACTGTCGTCTGGCAAGCGTCTCAAGAGAGAAACACTTTCATATGCAGCTGATGGGAGTCAAGTGTGAACAGTCCCTTGGGAGAGCAATGTGACCATATCCATCAAAATTGTAAATCAGTTCCCTTTGTCCATCCATTCCATTGGGGAATTTATCTGACAGGGCTATCCAGCGGGGAATGAAATGATACACTGCAGCTTTGTTTGTAATAGTAAAATATTGGAAACAACCCAAACATCTATCAGGAGGGGATTGATCATATAATGATACATCCATTTTGCCACTCTGTGAAATACTACATAGCTGTAAGAAAAAAAATAGCATGCTAAAACTCTCTAGGTGCGACATGGAAACAACTCCAAGGTATATTGTTAAGTGAAAAAAAGCAAGAACAATGTGCATATCACGCCACCATTTTGGTAAAAAAAGAGGGAATGGAAGATAAGACTTGTGTATTTGTATTTGCTTGTAGGTCTCGAAAAGGATCCATGAGATTTGAAATTGACGTTGGAACCGGGCTTGATGGAGGACATTGATCAGAGGTGATTTTCACCGTGTACCATTTGGGTTTCTGAGCGTTAACGTTTGTAAATGCATTGATCGTTTAAATTTTAATTAAATCAAAAGTATTCTTTAATAATTAAAATTTCTGAAGTTCCAAATTGCAAACAATAGACGTCTCCTCAGTAGATAAGGAGCAGGACAGGATGCTCAATAGAGAAGTGTCTTCCTGCTGATATAAAATATCAGCCTGGGAAACACAGACAAGAAGCCTGTTAGAGGGGGAACTAATATAAAAGTCAGATGCAGTTAACTGTCGCTTAGAAGCACAGTTTAAGTAACCTTAGCTTTAATTTCTAAGTAAAGTACATTTCAGTTCTGATACTGAGAGATAACCGGTTTATTGTCAGCTCTCTGTATTTGTTTTCCCTTATTTTCCTCGTGCAAAATTGGAGGCAGGGAGGGCTTTAAGTAATGTCTGTAAGTAAATTAATTGTGTTACTATGTATTCACAGAATTCTGTGGCATGTTTACCAGAAAAAGCTTACCAAAAAAAAGATCATAATTTCACATTAAATATGCCTTTTTTCGGGCTTCCCTGGTGGCGCAGTGGTTGAGAGTCCGCCTGCCGATGCAGGGGACGCGGGTTCGTGCCCCAGTCCAGGAGGATCCCACGTGCCGCGGAGCGGCTGGACCCGTGAGCCGTGGCCGCTGAGCCTGCGCGTCCGGAGCCTGTGCTCCGCAACAGGAGAGGCCACAACAGCGAGAGGCCCACGTACCGCAAAAAAAAATAATAAACAAATATGCCTTTTTTCAAATGCTTCTACTTGCACTATGTTTTGAGTATGAGGAATCTGATACCAAAAAAACCATAATTGTTATCATTAGGTCAAAATTAAAAGAGGCAGTTCTTGAATGTTATTATTCTGTATTGGTCCCCTAAGAAATTACCAGGTTTAAAATATTTAGAACAGAAGTCCAGCACCAAATCATTGACTTTTAGTTACACGAATCTGCATCCTACCTTTAGAAACGGTCGTTCCTACTTACTCAGTTAACAAAAGGACCAAATCATTTATCATCCACTTGGGACACTTTTCAGAGCTAAAAGGGACACTCAGTATTTACATGGGGACAAAGACGTAAGCCAGGCCACCAAAGCAGACAGAGGCACTTTACCTATGGTGGCATTCATAATAAATGTGAACCACAAAATATTTATTAGGCTGTTTTGATTGGAAAGACACATGAATTGTGTCTTTCCAATTATGATACAAATTGCTCCCAAGAAGCACAGTTTGAACTCTTTTCTGTAAAGACACGTTGAACAGACCTGGATCGGTTCACAACCCCCTGCTAATCTGAGAGGTTTATCCACCAAAGCAGCTCACTTTTGTCAAAATTAATGATGTGTCCACGATGATTAATGACTGCCTTGATACATGGGATGAAGCATTGCAAAAGTTACTCTTGCTGTAGTTTATTTGACTTTATTGCACCTGATTCATTTCCTAATCTGGAATTCATTCGTGCATTTAAAAAATTACTATGTTATATTACTTTCAAGGAGATTATCTTTACATTTTAATTTCTCCCCATTCATAACACAATAGATCTTCCCCAATGTATCAAGGCAGTAATAGTTCAGACGTTTCATTCTTAGAATTACATCTCCCCAAGTCAAGTCAACCACTGGCAGGAAAGGTTCAGTCCAGTTTGCGTTATATGCACTAACGTAATAGTTTGAATTATTTCACAGATTTTACCCGTTCATTCTCTTCATACAGACATACCCCAAATCCTTTTGCTCTGCTTTAAAATGAGAATAATACTGTCATCATAATTTTGTTAGTCCTCCTGACTCAGAGTCCTGGAAGTGCTTGAGGACACACGTAAATCCCTTGAAATAATTGGCAGCATGTTTTGTGTTTGTGTGTATGCATTTCTTTTCTTGCAAAAAACTGTTTGTAGCATTCATCACATTCTTGGAGGGGTTACCTGAGGATGCAGGAAGGTTAAAATAGACACTGCTGGGTCAGGAGGGCAGCTTTCCTCTGGGTGTTTATTGGACAGACAGAGGTGCCCACCTTAGTGGAAATTTTCTCACTAGATTTTTACATCAACAGAAATGGCCTGTGGTCATACGTTCTCCCGGGCAGCCCGGCACCCCAGGTCATGCTGCGGCTGGCCTCTCCTGGCCTGCCCCACCCTTAGCTTGTTCATATGCACCAGATTTCCTCCTAATTTAAGCCTTTGCATAATGGACCCAGTGTACTCTGGGACTGTGGACCCAACATCTGAGATTAGGAGAGTCAAGGGACTTCCCTGGTGGTCCAGTGGGTAAGACTCCATGCTCCCAATGCAGGGGGCCTGGGTTCTAGCCCTGGTCGGGGAACTAGATCCCGCATGCGTGCCACAACAAAGACCCTGAGCAGCCTAAATAAATAAATAGAAATATTCTCCTAAAAAAAAATAAAGAGTCAAAACCGCTTCTCAGTGACCTTCTCCTATATTCTTATTTCTCCTATACCAGAAAGGAAAGTTCTTCCTGTCCATGTCCCCCCAATGTGTGGCCAATATGTTAAAATCAACGTAGTCTGCGTTATAGTAAACCTAAGACTTGCCTTTCTAAATCTGTTTTGACAGAGAATATTCGGTTAAAGAGAGAAGACACTGTCCATTTTACACAAGTCAAAGGAAAAAAAATTTCCAAGAAATTACTCAGGACTCTATGAAATTCTAATTTTTCTTTAAACTTTTCATGGCCTTAAGACACGGAAACAAACTAAGTGTCCATCGACAGATGAATGGATAAAGAAGATGTGGTATATATATATATATATATACATATATATATATATATATATATATATATATCTACAATGGAATACTACTCAGCCATAAAAAAGAATGATGTAATGCCATTTGCAGCAACACGGATAGACCTAGAGATTATCATACAAAGCAAGGTAAGTCAGAAAGAGAAAGACTAAATATCATATGACATCACTTATACGTGGAATCTAAAGTATGACACAAATGAACTTATCTACAAAACAGAAACAGACCCACAGAGATAGAGAGACTTGTGGTTGCCAAGGGGGAGGGGGCATGGGGGAGGGATGGATTGGGAGTTTGGGATTAGCTGATACAAACTACTATATATAGAATGGATAAACAAGGTCCCACTGTACGGCACAGGGAACTGTATTCAATATCCTGTGATAAACCATAGTAGAAAAGAATATGAAAAAGAATATATATACGTATAACTGAATCACTTTGCTGTACAGCAGAAATTAACACAACATTGTAAATCAACTATACTTCACTAAAGTGTTTTAAAAAAATAAGAAAACAAGCTTATGGTTCCCAAAGGGGGAAGGGGATGAGGAGGGATAAATTAGGAGTTTGGGATTAACATATACGCACTACTATATGTAAAACAGATAACCAACAAGGACCTACTGTATAACACAGGGAACTATACTCGATATTTTATAATAACCTATAAGGGAAAAGAATCTGAAAAAAAAAGATATATATGTATGCATAACTGAGTCACTTTGCTGTACACCTGAAACAAGCACAACATTGTAAGTCAACTATACTTCAATTTAAAAATTAAATAATAATAATAAACTTTGCATGGCCTTGGACATAATAAATGTTTATGGAAGGACCTAAGTCAGCTCATTAGATCTGGTAACGGGGACAGTTGGGGACACTGCTGCCTTGGCTGGAAGGCACTGGAGATCCTGGTTAGCACTTTCCCTGCTATTGGCAGGTTCAGAGGGCCTAAACCATGCTGCTCCTCGGTCTCCTTCTGAATGGACACCATGCAATGTCCCCTCTCAGTTCACTGAAAAGCTCAGACTAAGTCGCTGACCTGGGGAGGGCTCCCTGCCCGTCAGCCTCAGGATGATAGTCTAAGAACAGGCCGGCGCAGGCACTGTCCTTTAACACCCACTCTTGTTCTGTGTTTCCTCGTCTTACAGAGAATTCGCCCAGAGCAACAAAAGACTGTTTGTAGTTCTAATGGTTTTTCCCTGGCCTGTGACCCTGGGGCAACACTGTTTTCTCTGCGCAATAAAGAAAGTGTCTGTGCAAAATGGCTGTGACTTCTCCCTCTCTCTTTGAGTTGCATGGATTAGGGATTAAATGCTCAGTGAATGAGGCCCCTCTTAGGCTCTGTCTCAAATTCTCAGGAACTTGCCCCATTTTATGTCGGTAACTTTGCCTTCTTTAAAAAAAAAAACAAAAAGCAGAGACTATAATCAGAGCACAGCTTCAGCGGCAAGGGGCAGGAGAAGCCAGTTGGTGCTGAAGCTTCTTTGGGGTTTTTAGTCAAGGGCCAGCAACATCTCCATAAGAGTCAGGCCAATAGCTCAGGGCCTGACTTCACTCGGAGAGCACAGTGCATGGTGTGAAGTTGTTTTCTCACAGGAGGATGTGAAGAAATGTCCACTGGAGTCTACGTTGTAGCTGTTCTTTTCTTTCCAGTTTAACTTGACCATCTTCTGACTGCTGAGAGCCAGGAGTCAGAAATCCATCTTCATTGGCCCTCTTGTTTCTCATTTAGAGGGTCACACATCCCTCCCCATGATATCTGAAAAACATTCTGGTCCTCTGCCCCTTAATGACCATCTAATGTGTCATCCTAGTAAATATAACCAATTTCTGTATCTTCTTTAACTACGAAATGTTTCCAAATCAATTGCCTCGATAAAGTCACTGATGTCCTATTTCAAATGGCATAAAAGGCCAGAGCAGAGTTTGCTTGCCCTCTGAATTTGATTACATAAAGATCTCAACTAGGTAATTTTCCACTTTGGATTACCCAGGACAACATGTCTCAGAAAATGCAAAAAAAAAAAAAGAATATTTGCCAAGCACACTAAGGTAATTGTTTCTGCCTTACATGTAACAATATTTTGCAAATATATAACAGCTTCTCATCAAATTTGATCTGTGTTTAAAAATAGAGGCTGATGTCTCTGGGTCCCTGCCTGAACAGCTAGATGTGGGCTGAATAGCCAGATGTGGGCTCCTGGGACTTGGCAGGGAAAGAAAGAGAAGGGGCATTTATTGAGTCTTTCCGGTATTGTTATACTTTGACCCCATTTAATTCTCACAGCAGACCCAGAACTTGGTATTATTATTTTCCTATTACACATGAGGAAACTGAGGCTCAGAGACGTTCCATACCTTGTTCGAGGTCATTCCAGCCAGTCAGAGTCCAGATTTAAACCAGATTTGGCCATGTCCCCAGGTGAGGAATAAGGGACGGTTTCTCGGGACCCATAACCTTGAACAATAAGCCAACTTCCTGTTGGATAATCTAGCGTGTGGCCTACAGATTGGAGTATTAAGTAGTCAGAGAGAGAAAGACTCATCCATGAAACAGTGGCAAAGGCTATCTTCAGATATGACCTGAAGCTGGTCTTCAGGGGACACCTGGGTGGGCCTTGGTGACCCTGTAGTACTGCTTGAGAAGGTTTGGCCAGGAAGCACTGGGACCTCAAGATACACCCGGGGCAGAAAAGAGACACTGGAATAAGGGATCCGTCTCATCACTGGGGTGAGCTGAACTGTGTCCTCAAGCGGTGGGAGGATCTCACTGGAGCCAAGGACAGAACATGGCAGGATGTGTCTCTGGGAAAGTGGAGAGAAAGGGGGACAAGGGGGTATCAGAGGAATGCCCAAGACTCAGGGAGAGCCAACGGTATTGGGGAAACTCAGGGGACAAGCTCAGAGGTGGGCTGGACAGACCCAGTGGGAGTGGCGGGTGCCCAGCTGCTGGGCTGAGGTGGGAGGATGGGTGAGGGCGTGTTCCCAGAACACCCCGCGTGGTCCTGCATCACCTTGGAAACTTGGCAGGACAGAAAGCCTTCAAGCGCTGCACCTCGGCCACGGCAACTGCCCGGTTCTGGGGACACAGACACTGACAAGGCACCTCAGGATGAGGGTGGGAAAAGGCACTGGAAGCCAGTTGTCAGCTGGGCGGGAGACTAGAAAAGAAACAGACAAATCCTATCACCAAAAAGCAAACTAGGAGTCGGAGAATAAGAGTTGAGGCTTTTCCTTCGGGAGAGGTGTCCCAGCACTGGCCTTGTTTCCAACCAGGCTATAGGGAGGATGCTGCTTCCAGTAACCGGCCCGCCTGGTGTGACTACAAAACACAATGGGTACCTGAAGCTTGGGTAGAATCCCGATAGATCCAGTGGAGAGAATGGAGTGGATGGGTGTGGAAATACAAGGAACGGAGGTGAAAAGGTTGGCAAACACAACGGGCGTTTGGGTAGATTGAGCCAAAGAGCTTTTCAGGTGCAGGCTGCACCTCTGGAGGACGGGAGAGAGGTGCACAGAGAGGACGGGTGAGCAGGGCTGGGGCGGGCTCTGAAAACACCATCTCAGCCGTCGCATCCTTCCTCGGGCTGTGCGGGCTGGTTTCACGTGCACGCGGAGAGACTGAATCTTAAGCAAGGTGAGGCAAACGGGATTCTCTCACCCTCTCTGACAAGGAGACAGCGCCTCCCCAATTAAGCATTCCACCTGCTGAGTCATCAGGTCTGCGGTGCCTCCAAGCGGAAGTGCAGACACTGCCCGAGCAGCACCTACGTGCCCGGGGCCTTTGGAAAGCGGGGAGGAGGGAGTGCATGGGGTGCTTCCTGAGATTTTTCTGGACAGGATGCAAAACTTCAGCATGTCAACATCTGTTGTTGCTTTCAGTGTATAGGCAAGCATGTTTCTGAGATTTTTCCTGATTTGCCTTAAAGGAAGATTATTGACTTGTCTTTCTGCTGTCTGGCACAGAAACATTATTCTCTCCATTTTGCTACATTTTTCTCTTTTCTGGTGTTTATGGGGGGGGGGGGTTGACTAATATTTTCATTTGCTAGAGGTGCTTTTAAATTTGCACACATGAAGAATAAACTCCTTTTCACCTCTGCATTTCTAATATTCAGCTGTTCCCTTGCCTTACCTGTCCACATGCACTGACCTTTTTCTCTAGGCAGTTATTTTTGTCTCACAATCATTTTCTCTCAGAATTCTAGGGACACAACTCCGCTGTTGTCTAGATTTTGATGCAGATTTCTGTGGAGAAGTCTGAAGCCAGGGTGATTTTTGGTTCTTTTGGGATTACTTATGTTGTTGTTGTTTTGTGGGTTTTTTTTTATTTTCTGTTTGTTATGAGTCCCTTCTTTATGCCTGAAATTTGCAAGTGTCAGTACACCAAGCCTAAATGTTGGGCTCTTTTAACTAATTTTGCCTTGTATTTGATGAGTCTTTTCAATCTGAAGGTCCAATTCTTTCTGTAGATCAAGAAAGTTTCTATTTGTTTAATGCTTCTTCTCCATTTGTTCTATGGTTTCCGACACATACATGAGGCTTCCCTGAACTGTCACCTTTGTCTCTTTTTTTCCTCTCATCATTTTCACTTCCTCATCTGTTTCATATCCCTGACTTTCATTTTTAGGTACAGGAGAACTTCTCATATGTAGCCTCTTCTTAACCAATCAGATTTTCTGTTTGTTTCAACAAACATTGAATCTGTTTCTCAATGTTTCCATTTAGGATTTTTAAAATTTTGCTGCTGTGTTTTTCATCTTTCCTGATCTCACTGGTCTTTCTCTACTGCTGTCTGTTCACCTTTCACAGGTGCAATATCTTCCTGAATGTTTCAAGGGATACAGAGTAGAAATTGTGTCATATTTTCTCCAATTCCCTACAGACTCTGTTTCATTGGAAAACATTTGCTCTGGCTTCTTTGGAACTAGCTTGTTGCTTTGACTAGTGATTTTCTCTATAACATTCCTTTATAAAGCTATGTTTTCTTGTCTTTATTAGTTCTTGTAAATGGTAATCCCTGATTGTTTACTATTGGGAATCAACATAGATTCTGACACATATTGTTTTCAACCCTTCCAGATTCTCTGGGCTCAATGAAATTTAAAAGCATATACAGGGATTTAGTTAGCTAGATCAGGTACTTGGCATTGTGTAGAGACTACTGAACTAGTGGCTGTAGCAACACGGAACATCACTTCATTACCAGAGGGCCTCTTCCCATGTTCCTTCTGACACCCAGCAACTAATACTAGGGCACAAATCCTGAGATTCATGTTCCCAAAGTGTTGTGACTTTTCCAAAAAATCTTGATTTATGAATACAAATTAAATAGTACAGTACTATAATCCACCACATCAACAGACTAAAGAAAAATCACATGATTATGTCAACAGATGCAGAAAAAGCATTTGACAAAATCTAACACCCATTCATGATTAGAACTGTCAGTAAACTACAAATAGAGGGGACCCTTCTCAACTTGACAAAAACTGTCCACCAAAAACCTACAACTAATATCACAATTAATGGTGAGAAACTAGAAGCTTGCCCACTAAGATTGGAGCAAGGATATTCCCTTTCATTACTCCTTTTCAACACCATACTGGAAGTTCTTGCTAATGCAATAAGGGAAGAAAAGGAAATAAAAGGTATACAGATTAGGAAGGAAGACATAAAACTGTGCTTGTTTGTTGATGTCTTGATCATCTGTGTAGAAAATCTGAAAGAACTGACCAAAGAACTCTTGGAACTAATACATGATTATGGCAAGCTCATAGGATAAAAAGTTAAGCAATAGTATAGTATACAAACTGTACTACTGTACCATAAAGGGATAATACTATACATACTATTTTGTAACTTGCTTTTTTTCACTTAATGGCATACCTTAAACATCTTTATATTTTAGTACATGGAGGTTTTCTTCATCCTTTTTTATGTATGTATAGCATCGTATACATGTATAGCATTGTAATGGATGTATAGTACTGCATTAGATAATACCAAATTCACTTGCCCAGTCCCATACTGATGGCATTTAGGTTGCTTCAGAATTCATTTGGTTGGTTGGTTCTCGCAGTGTGATATCACGGACTCCCTTATTATTTCAGTATTCCCTTAAATCTTTCCAAAACACACACTAGGGCTTTTACAGAAATGTCTCCAATCTATTCATTTATGTAAATAAAAAATTTCAGAATAAAAATCGTAACAGTGATTACCTTTGAGAAGTGAGAACAGAGCTGGGGGTCGTGTGACAGGAATGTGCTGATATATTTCACTTTATATCCTTTTCCACTGTCAGAGTCTTTACAATTAAATGCAATGCTTTTCTAATCTTAATTAAAACATATAAATAAATAATGCTGCAATAACAGCAGCCCCAGCTGTTTTTCTTCTTTAAGGCTACGTCTCAAGGAAATTATCTAGATGTTAGATTACCGGGTTAAATGGTATGCTTAGGAACTGTGCCAATTCCCATGGTCTGGAGGGGTTTCAGAGGTGCAGCATTCTGCAGGTGGATCCCGCCATTAGGGAAAAATAGAAGCAACTGTGTACAACTGAGTTATGTCTAATAGTGAAAGTTTCACTCATGCAGCCAAGGTGGAGGATTTGGTCTTAAAATCCATTAGAGAAGAATCAGTTGCTGGAAATGCTAGAACGGGTGCTCTATGGTGCAGCTGCATCCTTGCCTAGTGGTTGTTCTGGATCAAAACCTCAAGGAGAGAGTCAATGACTATCTCTTCTTGTGGAAGTTCGGAGAGGACGCTGGTGCATTAAAGCGGGCATAGAACGGACATGTAACTCAAAAGTCCAGTGCCGGTTTTGTTCAGACTGGGCTCCTGCCTATTACTTAGAGACCTTCTCTGTTCCACTCTTTTCTGTCTTTGGCTTTGTCCCACAGCAGGCCTCTTTCAAAATCACAAGAAGCCTTCCACAGCAGCCAGGGCTTCAGCTGCTCTGTTCACATCCTGAGGGAAAAAAATAATGGCTGAGCTTTGTGCTGATTGGGCCAGTCTTTGGCCAGGTGATGGACACCTGCTGATAAACTTCGGCCAGCAGTTGTCAAAACCAATCACGTGGCACGAGGAGGAACAGGTAACTCTAATTGGCTCAGGTCAATCAAGACACGCCCCTAGAGCCCTGGAGAAGCCAATCCCAACCAAGCCTGGCTGCTGCACAGTGAGAGAGGTGACCAGGCGTGGTAGTGAGAAACTCAGTCTGTGACCCACATCGTATTTTCCACGGATGGAAAGGAGAAAATAATCATCTTGTGCTGAGCCTATATTGTGTACCAGGCATGGAGCAAGAGGCTTTTATTATTTAATTTAATCCTTGCAACAATCCTTTAAGATTGGCATTGCTAATCTTTATTTCACAGATAAAGAAAACTTCAGCTCAGAGAGTTTGAGTCATTTGCCTAAGGTCACACAGCTAATAGGCATCGAAGCTTATCTCACCAATTTCATATGCTGCTTGGCACAGCTTGCTCATGATCCTAAAGTGCATCCAAGTTCAGCATGATAAATACCTTTTAGATCCTATTCCCTTGAGGTCTTTTTAAAAGTCATGTGGATTTTTTGGAATATATATATATATGTAGTTAAGACTAAATCAGAAGGAAAAGCAAAAATTTGTTTTATTTTTTCCCATTAAGCATCTTCTGGCAGTTGAAATATTTGGTTTGTGTTATCAGATTCCGGCCTAGAGCGAGGTCATAGCTATGAATCATAGCTGATGTAATGTGCGTCTTAGTAGAGCTATTATGTATTTCCCAGGTGCACTGCACTTGACTTTAGGAAATCAGATCCCTTCCCTGGTCCCTGGTGAGCAATTATGACATCATGAACTGATGCTTGGATACCCAATCACCCTGGCCTTGCAGAGCTGCTAATATTTACTCTCTGGGGAAACTGGTGGAGAAAACCCGAGTTTAGATTTGCACTTTTCCCCTGAAAGAACAGGGGCTATTGAGAGCGCTATAGCCTCTGGGTTGGTGAGTCTTCCTGAAGTTCCGGGGGAACTCCATGGGAATTCCACGTTGCCTGCAAACGTGGGGCTTGCTGCTCTGTTACTAGCATTTGAGATTGGACCAACAGTCCCTGATTGCAATTGTGGTTGGGGGAAGGTTAGGAGGGAGTGTGAGGGTAGACAGGTAGGTGGAGGTGGGTACGTGGGCTGGTGCACAGACACAGAACCTGATGTGGACATTCATGACTGCCAGGCAGGGGAGCATTTCTGCGGAGCAACCCGAGGAAAACAGCCAGAAAGAGGTTGATGCATCTTTACTGATTTGTGCTCAGGAAGTGCTAAAGTTAGAGCCTCCTGCTTATAAACGAGGAGTGAGGTCACAGATCTGCACATCTAAATAACAAATAAAGGCAAAAATGAAAAAACAAAAACGACTTGAAGTCCTAAAATTTCATTAAGATCCAGTTTTCTTCAGAGAGACTACGTGGAAATTCTGTTGTTGGCATAATTAACTGTGCTGAGCATCACCTGAAATGCTTCAATACCTTCAAACCATTTCACTGTGTTTTTGCCTTTACTCAAAATAATTGGTTACTTTCTAACTAATGTGAAGCTTAGTACATAAAAGATGTAGTTTAGACCAACAAAAAGGGAGGGAACACCCATTTAACGGTTTCTCAGAAGCAATTAAAAAATGACACTCTTAAGTTTTACAGGCTGAGGAAACATCATACCCCAAACTTGGCATGATATTGTTTTAAAACATAGCAATGCAACAAGTACCCCACGGATGAGGAGAGGTAAGGGCGACTGCCAAAATATTGCAGCATTAGGACTTCCCTGGTAGCGCAGTGGTTAAGAATCCGCCTGCCAATGCAGGGGACACAGGTTCGAGCCCTGGTTCTGGAAGATCCCACATGCCACGGAGCAACTAAGCCCGTGAGCCACAACTACTGAGCCTGCGCTCTAGAGCCCACGAGCCACAGCTACTGAGCCCACGTGCCACAGCTACTGAAGCCCGCGTGCCTAGAGCCCGTGCTCCGCAACAAGAGAAGCCACCGCAAAGAGAAGCCCACGCACCGCAATGAAGGGCAGGCCCCACTCACCGTGCGCAGCAAGGAAGACCCAATGCAGCCAAACATAAATTAATTTATTTAAAATGTTAAAAAAAATTACAGCATTAAAAACGTGCCTTCCCCTCTAAGAAAAACTGCCCAGAAGCAGCCATAGTTCTGTCGCGTGACCCTTGGCCCACAGTCTGATGAGACCCTGTGATGTGGTTCCCTGCAGGGGCCACTGAAAAATGGATTCTCTTGTTCAAAAAGCAAGTGGAGGGCTTCCCTGGTGGCGCAGTGGTTGAGAGTCTGCCTGCTGATGCAGGGGACACGGGTTTGAGCCCTGGTCCGGGAGGATCCCATGTGCCATGGAGCAACTAGGCCCGTGAGCCACAACTACTGAGCCTGCGCGTCTGGATCCTGTTCTCCGCAACAAGAGAGGCCGCGACAGCGAGAGGCCCGCGCACCGCGATGAAGAGTGGCCCCCGCTTGCCACAACTAGAGAAAGCCCTCGCACAGAAATGAAGACCCAGCACAGCCAAAAATAAATAAATTAATTAATAAACTCCTACTCCCAACATCTTAAAAAAAAAAAGCAAGTGGATGTATACATATAGGTGATTCCCTTTGTTGCACAGCAGAAACTAATACAACATTGTAAAGCAATTGTACTCCAATAAAGATGAAAAGAAAAAAAAAACACAGTGAGATACCATCTCCTACCCACGAAGATGGCTATAATTGAAAAGACGGACAACAGTAACTGTTGGAAAGGATGTATAGACATTGGAACCCTCATATACTACATTGCTGATAGAAAGGCGAAATAGTGCAGCTGCTTTGGAAAACAGTTTGACAGTTCCTCAGAAGATTAATTCACTTCTAGATACATATCCAAGAGAAATGGAAACATATATCCACACAAAAACTTGTACACAAATGTTTGTAGCCGCGTTATTCATAATAGCCAAGAAGTGAAAGAACTTAAATATCCATGAAATGATGAGTAGATAAATAAAATCTGGCATATGCCTCCAACGGAATATTATTTGGCCATGAAAAGAAGTAAAGCATTAATGCTTACTGTAACATGGATGAACCTTGAAAAATTATGTGAAGTGAAACAAACCGGTCACAAGGACCACATATTGCAATATTCCACTTACATGAAATGTCTAAATTAGGCAAATCCAGGATCCAAATAGATTGTTGGTCGCCTAGGCCTGGGAGGGCTGCGGAGGTATGGAGGGTGACTGATAATGGATACCGTTTCTCTTGGGGGTGATGAAAATATTCTAAAATAGATTATGGTGACAGTTGTACCACAATACACTGAAATATACTAAATATGTATATTAAAACCATTGAAATGTACACTTTAAATAGGTAAATTGTATGTATGTGAATTAAATCTCAATAAAGCTTATATAAAAAAGGAGGTGGAAAGTGCCATTAAACATAATAAAACATAAAGCTTTCCCCTCTCTTCCACAGTCTCTCCCTCGATTTATCATGGTGTTTTTAATTTGCTCTTTAATGTCGTGTTAAGTAAAGAAAAAATAAAAATTTTTACCATGAATTTTACCATTTCTCTTTATATTGTGCAATTCCTATTGAAATGCAAATATAAGAGCATTTAACTCAGATGCTGAATAGCCAAAATTACACAATTTGTATTTTGTACTTTGTACATGCCTAGGTATCTCCTTCTTACCAGAACACTGAAAATTGCAAAACATTAACTCAACGGTTTCTATTTCACTTCTTGATACTCAATATTCTACTAATGCTCTCTGCTTTTGGTTTACTGATGAGTATGGAAGGACTGAAGGTAAAAATGAAAGGCTCCCTTCCCGTGTCCTTTCCTTCTATGGCATCAATTCCAGCATAGGTTGACTAAGACAGGGAAGTAACATAAGTTAGAAAGGGTATGATAGGATTCCTCGGTCATTTGTTCTTCTCCTATCGACTTCTTTTTGCATCTGAAGCAAATGTATATAAGGAAAAACAAATCTGACTCTGTATGGGATCTGTTTCTTTTACTTTAACCTTTGTATTCAATTGCTTTTGCTTCCAGTTCAGAATGTTGCCTAGACCCTGAAATACACAGGATAGCTCATTCTCAAGGCTCTGACCTTTAAGGATGTAACACTTTTCCATTCATATAGAGATAAAAAGTTGCAGAGCAGAGTTTAACATTTGTCTCCCTGGAGGTTTACAGGAAAGTCTTCGTGACCTGACCTACCTGGACAGTTGCAAAAACAAAGGATGCTGACACCAAGAAGTTTGCAACGACTAACCACACCCCTCCCTCACCTCGCCTTTAAAAATGTTTTGCTGAAACTCTTTGGGGAGTTCCGGCGTTTTGGGGGCACAAGCCAGCTATCTCCTTGCCCGGCCCTGCAACAAACCTTTCTCTGCTCCAAACTCAGATGTTTTGGTTTGTTTGGCCTCACTGTACATTGGGCACATGAACTTGTGTTAGGTAACACAAGTTCTAGATCTAATGGAAAGTATGGCCTCTGGGGGTCATCTGGGGCTCCCTCCCCTTGCTCAGTCATAGAGGCTGCAAGAAGGCCACCATGCATCATGGTGCCATGGGAATTCTGTGCTCATGGGGCGTCACAAATGCAATGTGTGGGTGGGGACACACATATTGTGTGTGTCTCCTCTGCTCACATATGTGCCCCACCGTCCCGTTGGGTTTCATCTCAAAATACAAGTTCAAACATAAAATTGTTAATTTTGAGTAGCAAAGCGTTAAACCAAGCATAGGGACCCCCTGAGTGCAGGTCATATGTCCACGAAGCTGGCCCTGCCCCTCAGTAACAAGAATCAGAGTCATTAGCTTGGCCAATCAGGTTCTCACTCTTGGGGGTTTAAACAGAGATGTAACAATGAGGGAGGCATCATCACTAAGTACCAAGAGAAGAATCCAAGGAAGAAAATATCTGAAGCACCATAAAGACTGTTCATAAACTTCTGGGACCAAGGGATTTTCCTTAGCTTGTGATGACCTTCTGTTTCCATCTTTGTGTGGTCTGAGCTCTACTACCATTTCTGCATTTCTAATGAGGTCTGGATATGTGGCTGAAATTTTGGTTTTTACCACACTTATCCTTGTAACATATCTCTCATTACTCAGCATAATTCGACTAATTCTATGTTCCTTGCAGCTAAGAGCCTGATAGACAGTTCAGGTAAATGGTTGCTTGTTGTACACCTGATACAAACACAACATTGGAAATCAACTATACTCCAATATAAAATAAATTTCTTTATAAATTTAAAGCAGTAAGTGGTTGCTATTGGTACTATAATTTTTTAACAAGACAGGGAAAGACAGCCAGAGTTTAGATAAATGAACCAGGAATGAGAATGTCAATGTCCCCAGCACATTAGGTGAGATGCTACCTGTCCAAATATCAAATTCTCTTCTTAGGCAAATGGAGATGAAACTATGACAGCAGTTCTCAGATTATTTAACTGACATAAATAAATAAATATGTATCAGGGTATTCTTCCTGAGTTATAAAAGCAAAACATTACAAACAACCTAAATGTCCAACAATGTAGGTTTGGCTAAATAGATTTTATCATTTGGATGATGGTTTTTTCAGACCGTAAAAAGTATGTTTTTAAAAGAATATTTAGCAGTGTACATGTCAAGATCACCATAATACAACTGAAAAAGCAGAATAAATATGTGTACTTAACATTACCAATTATGTTCTGAAAGTATGAATATATATTTATTTACTTCTTTATATGAATAGAACAAGGCCAGAAAGTTACAAGCTATTTATCTCTGGACTATAGGATTAAGAGTTTCTTCTATTTTCCATTTAGTGATGTTTAGTTTTTTTAAATGTATTTTAAGCTTTGATAAAGAATTTTAAAATTTCTCCAAAAATCCAATAAATTTCCATCAATATAATTCCACACTCAAAAACTAACTTTACAATTGTGGTCTGACCTCTCATGCAGTGAAGTATGGTGATTAAGAGGATATGTTTCTGAAGTCAAACAGCTCTTGGCTCAGAAAAGTCTACCACTTTCTAGCTATTTGACCTTGAGCTAGAAACCTCAATCCACCTGCTTCCTTATCTGTAAGATGAGGTTTTTAATAAAAGACCCCTTTCAGGTTCCTTCTAAGCATTAAATGAGATGATTCATTCCCTTCTATGATTATCGCTCATTTTGTTAATTGTGTATCCCAGTGAGGAAGGTGATTGCCAGCACATAGCAACTGCTCAGTAAATCTTGAGTGAATGAATGGGCAGGTCCGAACACACATGCATGCTGAATGAATGATCATGGAGTCAGAACAAGAATCAGACCAGGGCTCCCCTGGCGGCGCAGTGGTTGAGAATCCGCCTGCAGGTGCAGGGGACACGGGTTCGTGCCCCGGTCCGGGAAGATCCCACATGCCGCGGAGCGGCTGGGCCCGTGAGCCATGGCCGCTGGGCCTGCGTGTCCGGAGCCTGTGCTCCGCAACGGGAGGGGCCACAACAGTGAGAGGCCCACGTACCGCAAAAAAAAAGGATCAGACCAATGCAATTTTATTTTTCTACATTTTGGGGCTGACATTTGTGTAGCTTGTGACATGTAAAAATGAATATCGGCTTTTAAAACCTCCCACTTTCTTTTCCTAAAAATCTTAACGGTGTTTTGTGCGTTGTCTTTAGGCTTTGATGGTGTTGACAATCTAAGTTGACATCCTACCTGATATTACTTCTGTTTTATCAATTTTAAATTAACTGGTTATTTGGGATTTAATATGTAACCTATTTACCGGGCTGAAAAACTTAAGTTTTGAAAATGATTTAGAGGCAAAATTCTCCCTTCCTCTCCTGTTGCCTTCTCTCCACTTTCTATCACTCTCTCCAAAGAGATGAATAACTGTTATCAGTCCCTTAGATACTTTTCCTGGGGTTTTTCAAAATATATATCTATAGTCAATTAAATTATGTCCAAGTCCTAATGCCCAGTACCCGTGAATGTGACCTTATTGGGAGATAGGGTCTTTGCAGATGTAATCAAGTTAAGGATCTAAAAGTGAGGTCATCCTAGATTTAGGATGACCCTTAAATCCAAAGATACGTGCCATTTCAAGAGAAGAGAAAAGTGACTATGTGAAGACACAGGCAGAGATTGGAGTGACGCTGCCATAAGCCAAGGAGCATCTGGAGCCCCAGACGGAACACGGTCCTGCTGACATCTGTTTTCTCTTTTTTAAGAATTCTTTGTGTGTGTGTGTGTGTGTGTGTGTGTGTGTGTGTGTGTGTGTGTGTGTGTGTTTTAAATTATTTATTTTATTTATATATTTTTGGCTGCATTGGGTCTTCGTTTCTGCATGTGGGCTTTCTCTAGTTGTGGCGAGTGGGGGCTACTCTTCATTGTGGTGCGCGGGCTTCTCATTGTGGTGGCTTCTCTTGTTGCGGACCATGGGCTCTAGACACGTGGGCTTCACTAGTTATGGCTCACAGGCTCTAGAACACAGGGTCAGTAGTTGTGGCGCATGGGCTTAGTTGCTCCGTGGCATGTGGGATCTTCCCAGACCAGGGCTCAAACCCGTTTCCCCTGCATTGGCAGGTGGATTCTTAACCACTGCGCCACCAGGGAAGCCCCTGGTCCTGCTGACATCTTGATTTTGGATCTCTGACCTCCAGAATTGTAAAAGAATACATTTAGGTTGTTTTTAAGCCAGGGGGTTTTGGGTAATTTGTTATGGCAGCCCTAGGAAACGAATAAAAACATCTAAGCAGTATAAAAATATTTGTTGACCTTCGTCTACTATTTAACAGTGGTTCTTAGAGTTTTGATGTGTTATCTACACTGCTGTCATCAAAGTCAAAACCCTGAATAGCTTTTACACCACAGGAAAGTTGGAAGAAAAATATTTTCTACTTTTTGATAGTGCTGGGGCTTAATTATACATTTCTTGAATGGCAGCTTCAGGGAATTTCCAAACACATAATTTAGCCTTCCTCTACTGTATGAAATATTCTACTGGAACAAACAAGATTAGGGCCATTATATTCAGTTCATCTTACCCAGAAGGTAGAAGTAGTAATTCATACCTTCAGAGAGAGGGAGAGAGAATTTGCCTAAAGTGGCCAATTTTAATTTCTGCATTTTCTAGATTTTAGCACTGGATTAAGCTCTAGTCAATGCTGAAAATAAATGTGTGTTGCTTGGAGCCAAAGGCAGAAAATTGTGAGTCTCATGAAGAGTGCCAGGAGTTCACCCTCTTGTCGCTAGATGGTGGGATGGGGAGAAAGGGGTAAATGGGACTGAGGCAGTTCGAGCAGTGAGGAGGTCCCCCGGGGCGGGTAGGGGGCTTGGGAGGGCAGCGGTTTGCAAAGTAGGACAGAAGAACTTCAACACTTTTAACAACTGGTTCTGTGTTCCGGTGCCGGTCAGCTGAATACAGTACCAGTGATGTTAGCACAAACAACACACCTGCCAAATGCTTTCACACCCATCGTTCTGATTCTACACAACACTCGGAGATAACTGCTATCCCATTTCACAGATGTAACCACCGAGGCCCCAGAATATAAAACGACCCTCCCAGGATGGCCCCAGTAATAAGTTGTGCATGCAGGCCCTGAACCCATATTTTAGGATTTGAAATTCAGCCCGTTCTTCATTAAACAACAGCTACTTTTTTTTTTTTTTTTTTTTGGCTGCATTGGGTCTTCGTTGCTGCATGCGGGCTTTCTCTAGTTGTGGCGAGCAGGGGCTACTATTCCTTGTGGTGCACGGGCTCTAGGTGCGCGGGCTTCAGTAGTTGTGGTGCACGGGCTCAGTTGCTCTGCAGCATGTGGGATCTTCCCAGACCAGGGCTTGAACCCGTGTCCCCTGCATTGGCAGGTGGATTCTTAATCACTGCGCCACCAGGGAAGTTCGCAGCTACTTTTTAAATGAGAGTAAATCTTCCTTGACCAGGCAGACGACCAAGCTGGTTTCCATCTCAGATGAGAGAACCAAAGAAAGCCCCACTGAGCCAGAGATGAACCAGAAGGGACGCCAGCATCAAGGATGCTGTGAGAAGGGTCAGCTTCTCAAACGAAGAATCTTTAGGGACGTATTATGGATGAATCTGAATATCATGGTGGGGGTGGATGAGGCGAGTGTACAGCACTCCTCAGCAAATTACCTCATCAACATGGTATCAGAGTCAAGAAAATGTGTCTGCTTTACCCAATACATAGCAGAACGTGATAACCCAAAATATCAAATGAAAAATTTCAAAGGGGGTTTATGATAGTATATGATGACATCCAAAATAGATTATTTTACAGTAGAATAGGATTGAGAAGGGCATATCCTTGCATTTGAAACTGACCACAAAGGATAGTTTATCTCTTTCAGGGGGGAACCATGGGGGTGATGTGACCCAAGGCCTTGGGGGAGGTAGGTCTCGTGTTCCCATGCTGCTGGGCTCTGGTGAGGGCATCTCTGAAGGTCAGGTCTAAAGATAAACAATTGGCCGGTGCCCTTGTATCAGGAAACGCCTGGGCCATGTCTGAGGCCTGCATCTCTTTCTATTGATTTGCAGGCAGAGGAAATGCAGCATCTCTCTCCTTCTCTCTCTAACTCTGGTGGGCCTAGCAGTTGCCAAAACTGAAGTATGATGTATGCTGTGCGTGCACTTCTGCATGCTGCATTTGCATATTTTATTCCTGTTTCAAGGCTGAATAATGGACTCAGGTTCTGAGCAGTAGAAACGCTACATAAATGATCAGCCAGGCTGTGCTCAGCTCTGCGCTCAGGTGAACTTTGCTCCATTTTTGCTGCTGCCGCTCTTGGAAAATAAACCCAAGACACACACATCTGAGGACGCAGACTTGGGGGCTCGGCGGACATAAGGAGAGGCTGGTCCAAACCATTGGATGTATTTCCTGATGGCCAAGGAGCTCATTGTCTGTGGAATGTGAAATAGCAGAGGAGGATGGCATCGCTCTACTAAACCTGAGAGTGAGCTTAAGGCTGCTGTGTGCTGGGAAGAACTGCCCATTGGTGTCACGTGACACTAGGGTTTAGATGACCTCCTAGGGTCACACAGCAAGTGAGAGATGTAATCATGACCATGAGGTAGGTACAAATTTATTTTTGAACCATCCGAGTATTAATGACCTACCTTGTGTTCTGTTTCCTGTTGGGGACTAGAGAGAGAAATTGAAAAGAGTCTCCACCTAAAAAAGCAAAGTAAATTAACTACATGTTGCTAAAACTAATAATAAATTAACATGAAAGAGTCAATGATGGAAATGATGTGAAATCCAGGATTTGCTTCAAACTAACTGTGCAGGGAGGAGGGGATTGGGTGGGGTAGAGAGGAAGTGAGACTAAGTCATGAGTTAGTCATTGTTGAATTTTGGGTTTGGGTACATAAGGGTTCTTTCTCTCAAGTTGTATGTTCTTTTGAAACTTTCCACTATAAAAATTTTTTTTTTAAGTATCCCATTTACAACAAGAAGCCACAAACACATTAAATTAAACCTTCCAAGAAATGTGTTGTACCTATATAAAAAAAAAAATCTATAACACCTAACTGAAAAACCTAAGGACTCAAATAAAGAAACAGAATATTCCTGGATGGGAATTTTTGTTATCATAATGATGTCAATTTTCACTCTAAGTAATCTGAAAATTCAATGTCATTCCAATTGAAATTCCTGTAGGATTTATTGGAACTTGATTCTCAAATTCATATAGAAAAGAAAATATGCAAAAATAGCAATGACATTTTAAAAAGAAAAAGAATGAAAAGGAAATTATCCTATCAAGTATCAAAACACATTACAAAGCTATAATTAAAATAGTGTGATATTGGCATAAGAAAAGACATGTATTAATAGAACAAAATAGAGAATTCAGAAATAGACACATGTAGATATGAAAATCTGGTTTAATACAGAGACAACATTTCAAATCCTTTCCCTCCTGACTGGGGACAAATTCAGGTTTTCACTTGGAAAATAATGTACTTATAAATATTTGTCTATATGTCAATATACTTATATGTTGATATATTTACATATAGCCTATTTCTACATTTCTATATCTTGCAAAATTACATATGTATTTTAAATACTTATTTTATATATTTATATGTTTATACATTTTGTTTGAAAATAGTTTATTATATTTGTTTATATATTCCATGTAGATAAACTTTTTTTCCTTCCAGTTTTATTGAGATATTATGGACATACAGCACTGCATAAGTTTCAGGTGTACCACATAATGATATGACTTACATACATCATGAAACAACTATCACAATAAGTTTAGTGAATATCCTTCATCTCTTATAGATACGAAATGAAAGAAACAAAGTTTTTGCTTGTGATGAGAGCTCTTAGGATTTACTCACTTAACAACTTTCATATATAACGTACAGCAGTGTTCTTTCTAATTATCATGTGGCACACTGCATCCCTAGTACTTATTTATCTTACAGCTGTAAGTTTGTACCCATTGACCCTTTGACCACCTTCACCCAGTTCCCCCTCTTTCCACCCCCCCGCTTCTGATAACAACAAATCTGATCTCTTTCCTTTTTTTTTCTGTTATTTCTTTATACAGCAGCTTCTTATTAGTCATCCATTTTATACACAACAGTGTATACATGTCAATCCCAATCTCCCAATTCATCGCACCAAAGACTAAATAAAGGTGAACAAAACATTTTCACCTGTATGGCACTTATAACTTACACACATAAATGTAGACTATATATAGTATATATACGTGCATGTATATGCTTATACACGTATATGTGTATGTGTGTTTTGTATATATGTATGTATGTATTTGTACATGACATACATGACAATATGAGGAGATGTAAATATCTGGTGGGGGAGGTGAGGAAGGTTCCTTTGGGGGAGACCTTACAAGGAAGAGGCTAGTCCAGCCCAGGCAGAGCAGCCCTGAGAGCCCATGTGGGGGGCCTGGAGTCTCCCCAGGGTCAAGATGTCATAACAGTTCAGTGTGACAACAGAAAGTGGTCCACGGCAGGGAGGGGCCCGCAGCAAGGCTGGAAATAAATGGTAGCGCCCAAGCTTGACTGTCAAGGGTGTAAGACTCATCCTAACTTGAGAGGGAGCCAGCAAATATCATTGAAAGGAGGACAGAGTGGAGACAGGACTGGGTGGATGCTAGCAGGAGCCTCTGGAGGACAGCTCGGAGACACAGGAGCCAGAGACAAGCAGGTACGTCTGGAAGTCATTGCAGTGACCTGATCTAGACCAGAGGCCGAGAGCTTGGAGAGGAGGGATGGAGGCCAAGTTCAGGTGAGAAGCCTGGCTACCGACGGGAAGAGGGAAGAGGAAGTCAGGATAGGACGGGGTCACATTGCCGGGTGCCCATGGCAATCACCAGGGAGTGTCTTGCTTCTTAAACAACGGTGCAAGGACGTTGCTACTTCTGCCAGGAGCCCCGTGGATGATCCCACCAACCAGCTGGCGTTGAGAACCACTGAGGTTTGGGGCCAAGGTGGCTGGAGGGGGTTCTGAACTGAGACAAAGAACGAGGAAGAAGAGGTAATTGGAGGAAGCCGGATGGGCTGAGTTTGCGGTGCCTGCATCAGGTCCTCCTGGAGAGGCGCGTTCATCCACAGGTGGGGGGAGCCACCAGGAGGAGCTTCTGTCAGGTGTGATGGCAACCTGTCTTAGGGAGCTCAGGCCACTGTGACAAAATACCAGAGACCAGGTGGCTTGAACAGCAGGCATCTATTTCCTCACGGTCCTGGAGGCTGGATGTTCAAGCTCAAGGTGTGGGCAGGGCTGGTCTCTGGTGAGACCCTCTCGTTGGTTTGCAGGTGGTGCCTTCTCGCCACAGCCTCACGTGGATTGACCTCTGCCCACGCACATACCTGGCTTCTCTTTGTGTCCTAATCTCCTCTTCTTATGAGGTCACCAGTCACATCAGATTAGGGCCCATCCTGACGGCCTTGTTTTAACTTAATCACCTGGTTAAAGGCCTTGTCTCTAAATACAGTCACATTCTGAGATCCTGGGGGTTGAATTTGGGGGGAACACAATTAAGCCGGTAAAAGCATCTTGGTGGTGGACAAATTAACCAGCAGGCAGCTTTGTCCCCTGAGCCCTGGAGGGACCAGCTGCCCATAGGTTCCATCTGCTAAGGAGCCGGTGAGCTTGTTTGGAGGAGGAGGAGCTCTTGCTGGGAGTGTATAGATAACCTCCTCTTGATCCACCTGCACTAGACGGTGGATGAATGGGAGGCAAAGGTCTGATGACCGCATCTCACCGGGGGGATAAAGAACATGCTTTTATTTCCTCAAAATCAAAACGAGAACAAGTGCTTTTTGCTGTCTGTCTGAGGTACCATCTCATTTCACCTTCACATCAGCCAATAAGCGATGTGTCTACCGTCACTATCTTTGTTTCTAAGATGAAAAGCATGTTTGCCATGGAGGCGTGACCTGCTGGAGGTCTCTCGGCTGGGAAGTGGTGATGCCAGGCCTTGACCTCGGCCCATCTGACTCTCCGGAGCCCGTGACTTTAACCCCCATACTGCAAACAGTATTTCTTTTGCTTAGAAACATTTCTAATTCTTTTAGAACCTCTTGAAGTTCTTAAGGAATTCTTGGGTCAAGGAGGTGATCTTCTGTCCAAGTTTTCAAATTGTTTCTTCTCCCTGTGGCTCTGAAAGCCCTTGACAGTCTTACAGATGTGACAGTGGAGGGCAGCCCAGCTTGGATGTCCCCTGCGTGGCCCAACAGCAAGAACATGTGCAGCTTTCTCAGGTGGCCTCAGCAGCGAGACACAGAAGCAGAGCGGGAATGACGGGCCCAGAGGTGGCTCAGAAAAGAGGTGGTGATGACAGATGAAGGGCCTTTTGATTACCGTCTCCCAGCAACTCCCAGGGGACTGTTCCTGAGCATGAACTGGGCTAAGTGACATGATCCAGGGGTTGCGAAGCAGTCCACACCTGGCGGTGCCGGAACAGATGTTGGGGGGAATAGAGAAGCCCCCCTGGGCATCACAGCATGAACATGGGTAGAACAGAGCATCGAGGGGGTCATCACAGAGATCCATGTCTCTGTTCACTGTCAGCCAGGGACCAGTCACTTTCAAGGATAGAATGTCACCACTTGGTGGAAGATGGGTGGTTTGCAACTTCCCGTAAGAAACATCGCTATCATCCTGTGACACTGCCTCCATATTCCACTTGGAAAGAGGCATACAGTCAGTATATTCCAAAGAGACTAGTTACCGGGGGAAGTTTGGTTTTTTTTTTTTTTTTTTTTTTTTTTGCGGTACGCGGGCCTCTCACGGCTGCGGCCCCTCCCGTTGCAGAGCACAGGCTCCGGACGCGCAGGCGCAGCGGCCACGGCTCACGGGCCCAGCCGCTCCGCGGCACGTGGGATCCTCCCGGACCGGGGCACGAACCCGCGTCCCCTGCATCGGCAGGCAGACTCCCAACCACTGCGCCACCAGGGAAGCCTGGGGGAAGTTGCTTTTAAAAATACAATAAAAATGATACAGAAATCTGTGCTACCCACACTGGGCCTTGTAATAATAATAATACGTACAGGATTTTAGCTGAGGGGGTGGAGTTCTTTTTTAAATATGTATAAAAATTTATTTATTTATTTTCATGGCTGCGTTGGGTCTTTGTTGCTGCGCTCGGGCTTTCTCTAGTTGCAGTGAGCGGGGGGCTACTCTTCTTTGCGGTGCATGGGTTTCTCATTGCGGTGGCTTCTCTTGTTTGCAGAGCACGGGCTCTAGGCGTGCAGGGTTTAGTAGTTGTGGCTCATGGGCTCTAGAGCACAGGCTCAGTAGTTGTGGCGCACGGGCTTTGCTGCTCTGAGGCATGTGGGATCTTCCCGGGCCAAGGCTCGAACCCATGTCCCCTGAATTAGCAGGCGGATTCTTAACCACTGTGCCACCAGGGAAGTCCCAGGGGTGGCGTTCTTGAATTGCAAGTCTGTGACCCATAGAAGCAGAAGTGCACACAGCCTATAAAGTTATTTGCTGAGGAAATGTTATGTTAAATATATTCTCTGAATATCCTCTTCTTATCTCCAGTGTGCAATAAGATGGAAATCATCAGGTATCTTTGGAAATCACCTCCAAGTTGGAAACATCTGGGTATTGCAGAAAATTGAATGAATTCCCTGAAGGAAAAAATTACCTTACTTTTCATGTATTGCCAACCAGGACAAGTATACTCAAATAAAATAAAAGTTCTTTCAGCGGCTGCCACAAGAAGCCATTAGAGAAAAATGTGGGCACCCTCATAGCAGAAACAAGTTTGTTTTTTAAGGTCAAAATATATGAATTGAAAAGAATAATCTTTATTGCTAAACAGATAGTCTCTCAGTCCTCCCCTGACTGACATCATTTATGGATATTTTCTCCACTTGGTGGATTATCTGTGGCCAAATTATAATTGCCCTTGGACTTGCCACCCTGGCCACCTGTACAAGTGTGATCAAGCACAAGTCCAGCTTCCTGTGGGCAAATGGGCAAAGGCAAGAAGGGTCAGAGGCTGGCACAGTCACTGCCCACTCCGGGCAGGCTGTGTGGGATGGCAGGGGAGGCGTGCACCCAGCTCTATTATAAATCACTCTGAGCTCATCTCTTGTTAGAAAACACACGTCTTTCCTAATGGAATGGGCAACTAAGACCTGTAATAATAGATGCTGTAAATATGTATAAACATCAGTTATCTTGAATTTCAAATACTCTTATACGACAAAAATGGATATATTTTCCTTATTATTCATTCAAATGAATTTGAGTCTGTTTGTGTGATAATGAATGTCTTACCCTTTCTGCACTGACTCATTCTGCTTGCTGGAGCATTTCTTATTTCTCCTCCTGAAAGGACCCAGTGAGAGCCTGGAATCAAGACTGCCGGAAGGAGGGGCAGCTGTTGAGATTGAAGACAAGTAAGAACCACTGTTTTCTTTCCAAGTTACCACCAGGTCTGGGTCTCGCGCCACCAGAGGCCCTGGGGACCCAGGGAACATCCATCCTATATTCTGCACCATATATGTCCTTGTACCACACTGGGTGCTTCAACACTAATGTTTGAGAGTTTGAGATCATGAGACGAATAATCATTAACCCAGAGGAAGTGTTTGGAGTTTCCCTGGTTGAAACAAGTCAGGTGGAACCCACGAGAGGGATCACAGGAGAAGGCCCCGCAGGAAAGGGTGAGTTGACATTCATACCAGGCAAACTCGGGATGGATGAAGGGGTCTCAACACTCAGTGCAGAGCTGCTGTAAATAATCTGTGCCTCTCTTCTTTTTAGCCTCTACAGATAACGCCCCCTAAAGTTTCAGCTTGACCATCTGCGGCGTTGACAAAAAACTTGCAGAGAGCTACTATGTATTAAATATTTCAATGAGTGACATTATAATAACATTATAATACAGTTCATTGTCTCCATATGAAAAATGAAGGAAAATGAGGACAAGAGAGTCTGTCACTTCTAGGTTACACAAGGAAAAGCTGGAATGCAGACTCAGCTTTTCTCCAAGATGTGCAGGCAGCTTAGCCTGTTCTCTGGATAAGACCTCCCCAGAGAGTGGGTCACGTGCTTGACACTCTCTGCTGTGTCCACCCCCTACGCTTAGTATGTGCTCAATACATAATACCCAGCAAATTGCAATCAGTGGGAAAGCAACACCTTGCTTGGTCCATGGAGTCACATCCAAGGACGCAAAGATGTGAAAGGAATTCAGATCTTTTCTTCAGTGTCTCCAAAATGCCAAACAGAAACCGACAACACAGAGAAGCCAGCTTTCTTTAATGTCCTTACCTTTTCTCTGTCATTATTCTTCTTGCTCCACAACCAACTACAGCTTCCTCAGATGTCATTCTTCTCCAAATAAGCCCCTCGAAATGCTTTCTCTGCAACCTGGCCACCATTACTCCTGACCTTCTCTTCTCCCTGCTATTCTACCAGAACTTGTAGATTCTCTTTCCAATAGACACACTGTCTCTTTCAAAATCCTGACTACTTTCTCTATGCTCTGGGATGTGAAAACACACACACACACACACACACACACACACACACACACACACACACAGAGTAGCCAAACTGGAAAAAAAGAAAGTAGTAGGTACAGCAAGAATTTTCCCATGCAGAATGGTGGGAGTCACATGGTGGACTCTGACGTGAAGATATTCTCTATTTTGTTTCGGGTCAGTCACCACCTCTGGGGTCTCTGCCCTGGGGACACCTGCAGAGGTCTCAGCCAAAAGGAGCTGCTTTAGGGAGTTAGAGGCACCCATTATTTATTTGTCTGTTTGTTTTGTTCTGGTTTTGTTTTCCAAAAGGGTTTGACTTTCATTTGCTGTTTCGTTCACATGAAAGATTTCTGTTTAATATTCTAATTTTGAAAGTCTTATATTTGCCTGTTGTAGTATAGCCTACACTATGAAATCTAGCTCTCTTACTGATTGTCTTTTAAATTATCTCTTTACTGTCCTGGTTTTATCTTTATCTTGTTTATCATTGTCATGGGTTGAATGATGTCCTATCCCCCCAAATTCATATGTTGAAGTCCTAAACCCCAGTATGTCAGAATGTGATAGTATTTGGAAAAGGGGTCATTGCAGGTGTAATTAGTTAAGAGGAGGTCATGCTAGAGTAGGATGGGCCTTAATCTAAAATGACTGGTGTCCTTATAAAAAGGGGAAATTTTGACACAGAGATGCATGCAGGGAGAAGGCCAGGTGAACATGAAAGCTGAGATCAGGATGACGTTTCTGAAAGCCGAAGTTGCCAGCAAACCACCAGAAGCAGGAGAGAGGCCTGGGACAGATTCTCCTTAGAGCCTTAGAAGAAACCAGTCCTACTGACACCTTGATCTTGGACTTCCAGCCTCCAGAACTGAAAGACAATACATTTCTGTTGTTTAAGCCCCCCGTATGTGATACTGTGTTATGACAGCCTTAGCAAACTTATGTAATCATTTTAAAGTATTTTATAGTTTTTTTCACTTGTTTTTCAACCCTTGCATTTAGCCTTGCCATTATTACATCCCTGTTGTTTCTTTTCTTTTTTTTTTTTTGCCGTACGCGGGCCTCTCACTGTTGCGGCCTCTCCCGTTGCGGAGCACAGGCTCCGGACGCGCAGGCTCAGCGGCCACGGCTCATGGGCCCAGCCGCTCCGCGGCATGTGGGATCTTCCCGGACCGGGGCACGAACCCGCGTCCCCCGCATCGGCGGGCGGACTCTCAACCACTGCGCCACCAGGGAAGCCCCCTGTTGTTTCTCAAAGTCTGATTTTATCTGTCTGAACATATGAATCTTTTATTATTTCAGACTTCATCTCTCTTGCTCCCTTTATTTTGTTTTTTGTTATTACTGGGCCAGATGTTGCCTTTTGCCTCTAGTCCTCTCAATAATTTGCACATTGGTGTTACTAACTTTGTCACCATCATCAACATGATTTCTTCTCACTTTGTGTGATGCTGACGAGCACTGTGGCTATTACAGTGTGTACCCCACACGCACCTGGCACGCTTGGTACTTTCTTCCCTTTCTCTCTGCTCCTCAGTTTCCCTCCATGAATCTTTCGTCTCCTTCAATGATGATTCTCTAAAATTTTTCACCTTGTTTATCTCGAGACTCTCAAGCCAGAAGTTTTCTCCTAGGACACCATTATGATTCTCCTTGCACAGATGAAACACTCAGTGATTGGAACCTGTGGTTTTCGGACATCATACACCATCAAGGCCCTTTTGGAGGAGGAGCCATTTCACAGGCCCCCAGCTCAGGCAGCCCGCGCCGGGTTTAACGTGCGGCTCTTGCATCTTGAACTTCCTCGTTTGTGCACTAGGCCCTGCAAATTATGTAGCTAGTTTTGTTTGGAGAGGAGCCTTTTCTAAAATCCATACCCTGGGGCTTCCCTGGTGGCGCAGTGGTTGAGAGTCCGCCTGCCGATGCAAGGGACACGGGTTCGTGCCCCGGTCCGGGAAGATCCCACGTGCCGCGGAGCGGCTGGGCGCGTGAGCCGTGGCCGCTGAGCCTGCGCGTCCGGAGCCTGTGCTCCGCAGCGGGAGAGGCCACGAGAGTGAGAGGCCCGCGTACCGCAAAAAAAAAAAAAAAAGTAAAATCCATACCCTCGTATCTTTGATCACTGGATGCTGAGAAAATTGCACACACTTTGTGCCCTATGACAGCAGGTCCACCAGGAAAGGACTGTCCCTGTGAGGCTAGGGCAGGACGTCAATGAATTTCCCGCTTGCTTTTCATGGAAGGAAGCCCAGTCGAGACTCTGTGATCAGTCTCTTTAAAGCATTGCTAGGCAGCCTGCCTTGAAAGTGGTGTGTTTCCAGGAGGACTGGAATGCATCAATATGCAAAAATATGTTTTTGCAATCGCCAATGCCTGAAGGAGAAGGTTGAACAAAAAAGAATCCTATAGTACGTTGAAGGGCTGTTGGATGACCTTTCAGCTCTCAAAGGTCCCCCGGGCCTGCAGAATTGGTAAACTTCAGGCCCCCAGCCCCCCAGCACCTGTGTCTCCTGTACACCCTACATCACAATGCCTCTTCCCCAGCTGCTGCCCACAGACCAGTCTCAGCTTCGACCACTGGTTTACAGTCCATCTTGACTAACTTCCTCCCCGAAGTCCCTCCCAGAGTCAAGGCCCATCTTGAACCTCTGATTAGATTACTCCCTCCCTCCTGTGCTTTCCAGACCGCTTCCCTTTGTGCTCAGGATGTAGCAGGACAGAATCTTAGAAACACAGCTCCTTTCTCTAAGTGGATTCCGCACAGAATCTCTCATTGTTCTGCTAGGACTGTCAGCAAAAGCCTCGCCACTACCCTTCTCCCTGGATTTCTCACCGCTGAACAAAGCCAGCCTCACCAACCCAATCTGGGGGGGTGGGGGTCCCTCGCTGAACAAAGGGCTTGACCCCGGCGCAGATTCCCAGCATGCCCCAGTAGGGGCAAAAAGCAAAGCAGAACAGTACTTGTCAATGTGGAAAACGTGTTTGCATTGTCTCCAAAGTCTGAAAGGAAACTTTTTTTTTTTTTTAAATACTGTAAGAGCTATCGGATCTTTCTCTTTCATACCCAAAATTTCATAAATATTTTGTTCTTGTTCTAACAAAGAAGAAAATGGTATTTCACATGCCAGATATTGTAAAGTTCATCTGGGAAATAAATTCTTAAAACTATATCATTTTTGAAAAATAAAGATGGTGACGTGAGACATACTCTGAAGAATATTATCAAGCAAAACAATGACGACCAACAATACGGTGATGGCCCAGAAACAATTAAACAAAATAGAAATGACGAAAACACACGTTACAAATAAAGGTAACATACGATAAAGGTAAAATTGCAAATTAGTAGGAAATGAAAGATTTTTTCATCAAAATCATATTTGTACAATTGGCTAAGGTTTGGGGAGATATGATTAAGTGCTTACTTTTCATCTTAAACCAAAATGAATTCCTTACAGATGAAGGATTTGTATCCTTAAAAATTTCTCCAAAGCCATAAAAATAAGAGAAAAAAACACTGGTGAAAGATTTATATTACCTGAAAGTGAAATGGGGACTTAGAAACTCAACACCAAAGACAGACAGGTAGGTCACCCGGATGGTTTCAATCCGGACTGCCAGACAGTTATGAGGCCAGAAACACAGCGTACACATGACGGCCTGCATATCACACGTGTAAATATCCGCAAGTTATAAAACAAGTTAACACATTGTTAAGTTAAATATGATGTATCCTTTTAACTTGACAAATATACTATCACAGAAAACAACAAAAGCAAAAAAATTTGCATAAAGCCATGGTGTTTATATGACTGGAAGTTGGCAAAATATCAAAAACCAAACTTAACGATTATTGCATTGTGTCTGGATGTTCTATCACCAAGCCAGCAATATTTGGGGGAGTCAGACAACAGATGTGTGAATAATTAACAGGTTATTTATTCTATAAAATTATTTTCTTGTTTTCACTTCTCAAAAATCACTATATTATTTTTTCTGCATAATTTGCATTCCATTGATACTAATGATTTAAAGGATTGAAAAGTAAAATATAATTGCATTCCAAATGTACACAATTTGAACTATTTTCTTCAAAATAGAAACTGAATGAAGATAAAACATCTAAAATTATTTTCGTGAGTTTTCAGAGAATATTTTTCTTCTAAGATATTCAAGATTTTAATTAAAATTAAAAGGTGAAGTTTCTACCATATGACCCAGCAATCCCACTCCTGGGCATATACCCGGATAAAATCATAATTCAAAAAGACACATGCACCCCAATGTTCACTGCAGCACTGTTTACAATAGCCAGGACATGGAAGCAACCTAAATGTCCAGCAACAGAGGAATGGGTAAAGAAGATGTGGTATAAACATACATACAATGGAATATTACTCAACCATAAAAGGAACAAAATTGTACCATTTACAGAGACGTGAATGGACTTAGAGACTGTCATACAGAGTGAAGTAAGTCAGAAAGAGAAAAACAAATATCATATAATATTGCTTTTATGTGGAATCTAGAAATATGATACAGATACACTGATGTAGAGAACAAACGTATGGATACCAAGGGGGTAAAAAGGGGAATGAATTGGGAGATTGGGATTGATATATATATACACTACTGATACTATGTATAAAATAGATAACTAATGAGAACCTACTGTATAGCACAGGGAACTCTACCCAGTGCTCTGTGGTGACCTAAATGGGAAGGAAATCCAAAAAAGAGGGGATATAGGTGTACGTATAGCTGATTCACTTTGCTGTACAGCAGAAACTAACACAACATTGTAAAGCAACTCTACTCCGATAAAAAATTAGTTAAAAAATTAAAAGGCAAAGTTTAAACTCATAGTTACAAGAATTTTAAATCACTATTATCTATGCAGAACTGAAACTTCAAATTTATTTTTATTACATCTTACTAAATATTTTAATAAAAACAAAAGCATTTGCAAGTCCAACATTCGCTGTTCTTGTTGTGAATAGAAAGAAACAGAATCATCCTTCACACCTGTCGTATTTACACGTATGTGTGTGTGTATGTGTATGATATTAATCCTTACAGAGAGTAATGTGTGTATATATATATATAGAGAGAGACAGACAGACAGACAGAGAGACTATGAATTATTCAGTATTGCAACATGTTCCTTGGCCACCATGTGCAACTGTAAATAGAAAGACCTCCAGATTCAAGAATTTGCACACACAAAGAGGCAGGAAAGTGGACCCTCAATCCAACCATTAAATTGTATTTTAATATACCAGACTATATTTATTTCAGTGCCACCCAGCTCTCCCCACTCGGGAGCAGCGGCTCTTCCCAACTTCAGCTGCACACACACCATCCTAGTATGGAGACACAGTCCCCTTTGTTTTAAGGACATGAGCAAGAGGTGAGAAAGTTTTCTAGGAAGCTGAACGGTGTTAGTCAAAAGAGCTGTTATTTAGGGTATGGACCCCACTGTACCAGTGCCCGGCACACCCAGTCCCTAAGAGGCATTGGCTTTGATAACAATGAAAAATCACCTTCTCATAAAACAAACTAGAACCTATGAATAAAGTCCAAAAAATGCACTAGCAAACTCAAATATATGGGTGTCACATACACAACAAACCAACGCTTAATAGCATTACTATGTAAAAAAACAAATTGTACAAATGGTTTCACAAGTGTTCCCAATGTGAAATGTGTAAGGATCATGACACCAAACAATTCATGAAAGAAAGACTATAGAAGACAAACTATATATATAAATGCATGTATAAAATATATAAATAGATATACGTAATTCAAACTTAACAATAGGCCTTACCTTCCTGGTAAAAGGGCCATGGCGGAGATCCCGGGCAACCTCAAGGCTGCTATTTGCAGGTTTAGGAGAAGACCTGCCTTTTGAGAGAAGCGAGAATGGGAGCCCACAAGGAAGTGGCGCTGGGAAAGCTGTAAGGGCACCAAGGATTCTATTTCAGGCGGCAGGGTGGTGGCAGTGGTCAAAGGCCACAGAGCAATCCAGAAGGGGAGGGGCTTCCTTGCCTCACCTTCGCGGTCCGGAGAGGCAGGAAAAGACAGGCTGCCCCGGGGTTTGCTGTTGTCAAGATGATGGAGAGTAAAACCATCACCAGCGTGGCTCCGAGGGCCCATGATGTGTGGGGAGCTGTGCCAGACGCTTTCGGGGGGCACCTGTTTGATATCTGACAGCCTTTTTCTCATCTGCCCTGAGGAAAAATATAGTCCATGGCCCTCGGGGGGGGTCACCGGGGATCTCTGAAAGAGCGAGCCAGAAAACTGACGGCTCTGCCAAAAGCAGATTTGCAAATCCAGGACCCGATGCTATTTTAAATAGCCTTGGCCTCTACTAGCACAGAAGTTAAACTCACCAGCTTTTGCTTGGAGTTATTGGACTCTGTATCTAAAACGTCACTTTTTCTTTCATAAAACACATAGCCAAGAATTTTCTGCTGCCATTATTAATTTAAACTAGCAATAAACATTTAACGAGAGTCTTAGGACAAACGGCCAGGGAGACTAAAGAGAAATTATTTTTATTTGCCCCTAGCTGCTAAACAAAGGACTTTATATGTCATTTCTTAACAAAGGACTTTACAAGTCATTGTTAAAAAGAAAGATTACAAAAGCCAAGTCTTGGAAACCACCCCCATTTTCCACTATATCATAGAATTATGTATTAAATAATAGAGGCCCAAATAAAATCAGAACGCACTCTTTTCTAAGTCATCCTTTTCATAGCCACATTCTCACTGGAATACTATGCTAAAGACAGTGGTACTAATTTTATCCTAGATTTAACTAAACTGGGATAATTACAACCCCAAATTTTAGTTTTACCAAAAAAAGGCTGTCTTCCATTGATCCAGTAGATTCTTGCCTTCTCTGCTCATCTCCTGGGCTCCCATACACATTCTCTACCCCATAGAGAAGTTCTCCCCGGTAATAGCATTTGATCCTGGAAATAACAGACAAACTGAAAACAAAAGGGTTAATTGCTTGCCTCCTTCAAAGGTGGTCTCTAAAGCAGAATTTCTGGATTACATGTGAAATTGTTTTTGTTAAATAAGCACCATCTAGGAAAACCAGGAAGGTTGTATATTTATACCTTCTTGAGTCTGAAAGAGCAGGACGTGGGGGGCATTTGCTCTAAAAAGTGCTCCCAAGCAACTAACTGTGGCCAAGGTCAGTTTCTTCTGCCTCCCAGAAGCTTCACTGATAGAAGGTCAGTGTCCCCTTTTAAGCCATGCAGATTCCAAGGCCTTAAAAGTCCTGCCTCTCTCTCTTTCTTTTTCTTTTGTGGGGGTGGATATCACTTTTATTACTTTTGTTCACATAGTACTTTAAAAAAAATTTTTATTGGAGTATAGTTGTTTTACAAATCAACAGAGGAATGGATAAAGAAGATGTAGTACATATATACAATGGAATATTACTCAGCCATAAAAAGGAACGAAATTGGGTCATTTGTAGAGACATGGATGGACCTAGAGACTGCCATACAGAGTGAAGTAAGTCAGAAAGAGAAAAACAAATATTGTATATTAACACATGTACGTGGAATCTAAAAAAATGGTATAGATGATCTTATTTGCAAAGTAGAAATAGAGACACAGATGTAGAAAACAAACCTACGGACACCTGCCTCTCTCTCCATTGCTCTTCTCCAATGACTCATCTAAGTTTTGATTACTAATATTGTTATTGTTGCTGTTGTTGTTACTTGCACTGTGCTGGTCTACCATGGAGTTAGAGAGACTGAAGAATTTTTGTAAAATCAGCTGACACGAGGTAAGCATAACCAGACTTCCAATACATGTAGACAAATGCATAATTTTAATCACAAGAATTTTGCTAAGATTGCCAAAAAATTCTGAGACACTGTTTCCCCATGGGTCACACCGCTGGTGTTCACGTGTGGCTGTACTTCAGCAATTGGTCTGAACTCACATCACACCCAACACTTCTGTTTTCTAAGGCTTAAGAATAATAAGCCTGGTAACTGATGCACTTTGCTGTACAGCAAAAACTACCACAACATTGTAAAGCAACTCCAATAAAAATTAACAACAAAAAAAAAGGAGAAGCCTGGGAGTGCAGACACAGAGTAGGCACTCGTTAAATATCTGTTTAATGAATGTGCACAATCTGTTTGTGAGATCTTGAACTGCTAACTCCCTATGGTCAATTCTGTGGGAGAGAAGCCCTTGGCTTTGGCACTAGACTCTGCACTGGGGCAAGGCAGATGCTCCGTCCAGTGGGAACCACCAGGTGGAAGGGATGTAAAGATATCCAGACATGGCTCAGGAAATCTACGACAAGACCATGGCGGGGAGGCTTGCTGATGTGGGATGGAAAATGGTCAACATCAGGCAGGAAGTTATCACTGGTCTGCAGAGGGAGGGGAGCACAGGGATGTGTTAGATTTCAGTTCCCGAGATGGACACATCCAGCACCCACGGGACAGGGCCGTAAGTGAAGTGGGACAGACACTAGACCCATCACAGGAGGGAAAATAAGGACCAAATCCAAAGTCCAGGTGGAATTACCTGCATCTGCAATGGGTCCAGTGTCTTGGGGCTCAGGAATAAAGGAGGATTCATTTATAACGGCCGTCTGGTCAGAGTGACGCTTGCTGCAAAAGGGAAACCTTGCTCAGCCTCTCAGGGTTGGTCTGGACAAGTTTAAATATCTGACCAAGAAGGAAAAGGGAGGATGGAATGTCCCTATAACCCCAGCTAAAGAAAGAAGAGGAACTTGGAGTCTGGGCTACAGAAGAAGTGGGAACAGCCCTAGAAAATACGATTAAACAGAAATCATTCTGCCAAGGCTACAAAATCATTTCATTTGACCCAGTGATTGTAAAAACCCTATTGTAAAAACAGGGAGAAAGGGGAGGAGGCAATAATTAGTATTTGTTCCCAAACTTAATTGCTTTTAAAATCAGATTTCTGTTCAGTAAGTGAATAGTGCATATACCAAGAGAAGAAAATCACCAAGGAACTTTGCTTAAAAACCTGTTACTGTAGACTCTCAGTTCTTAAGTCACACCTATTAGTTCCTACTATTGTTAGGGAAAATTGTAAAAGACTTTAAAGTGGGGGAAAAAATTACTGTGTGTCCCGTCTAGCACACCCTTCCAAGGCCCCTGTTCACTGTCTTTGAATTATTTTACAACTTTGTAAGTTTTAGAAAATTGATGCTAATACAAATTATTTTTGCCCATAAAAATGTAAATTATTTGCATCGGGCATAATGCAATTGATTACTGACCCGTTTGCATCTATCTGTAGGATCTTTTCTGTATCTCTTATCTGCCGTTATATGTGTGGCACTTGGAATTCTCCTTTGAACAGGTCGTAACATCTCACTGGTTCCCTCATTTATTGATGCGTTAAATAGCAGGAAGTGTTTCTCCTAAATCAGTATGAGTCATGTTTATATCTCTTTTAAAAGATTATCTTTTAATACTACAAAACAGTTGAGAATACTCTGTCATATGGAAAGGTAAAATGTTGAAGTTACATGTACTGGAACATGAACGAATAAAGTAAATAAACAAACAAACAAAACACAAAAAAACAGCATTTGTGACAGAAGAACTGTGAACTAGTCATTTGAAGACCTGGGCTCCAGTCTCTGGGCGGGCGTTGATCACGAGGCCCTGGGTAAGTCTGTGTAAAGGGGACTCTGGGACTCAGTTTCCCCTCGGGGGCAATGAAGGTTAACTACACGAGCTCTGATTTCTGTGATTCCACACCATTAAATTCAACTTGATTTGTCTTTGAACATGTGGCTTTTAATCAATTACAAAGGTAAAATCCTAAAGCATGGATCTAAATCATCAAATATTGGGTTGAAAAAGTGTTCTCAATATAAAGCAAAAATCTCTATTTACCCATCACTAAACAGGAGTGCGGGCTGCTATCAGCAGGCAGGCTACAGTCTGAACACACCTGAGAAAGAGCTGCCAGGATGACCAACAGGATTCTGGCCACTTAAAAGGGGCACATGGGAAGGAGGGGCATGGCTGTGCCCACAGCCCAGGCTTCAGTGACCAGCAGTGACGATGTCCAGCAGAGAGGTTTCAATGCAATTACCCTACTGTAGAAAGAGCAGCCATCCTGACCTACAAATGATCATTAGTCAACCAAATAATCAACAGACGTGACAGCCCTTGCAAATTTCAATTTGAAATAAAGGAATAATAAAGGTATAACTGAATTGATGAATTGAAGTACATTAGCTTTGAATATATACATTTGTATATGTGCGTGTATACATATTCAGAATATACATACTTTCATGTACATATACATATAAATATTCAAAACAGCTAACAGTGAAATATTTCAAATATTTCTGAAATTTTTTTAAATATCTTTATTGGAGTATATTTGCTTTACAATGGCGTGTTAGTTTCTGCTTTATAACAAAGTGAATCAGTTATACATATACATATATCCCCATATCTCTTCCCTCTTGCATCTCCCTCCCTCCCACCCTCCCTATCCCACCCCTCTAGGTGGTCACAGAGCACCGAGCTGATCTCCCTGTGCTATGCGGCTGCTTCCCACTAGCTATCTATTTTACATTTGGTAGTGTATATATGTCCATGCCATTCCCTCGATTCTCACTTACCCTTCCCCGTCCCCGTGTCCTCAGGTCCATTCTCTATCTCTGTGTCTTTATTCCTGTCCTGCCACTAGGTTCTTCAGAACCTTGTGTTTTTTTTTTTTTAAGATTCCATATATATGTATTAGCATATGTATTTGTTTTTCTCTTTCTGACTTACTTCATTCTGTATGACAGTTTGTATGTCCAGCCACCTCACTACAAATAACTCAATTTCATTTCTTTTTATGGCTGAGAAATATTCCATTGCATGTATGTGCCACATTTTCTTTATCCATTCATCTGTCGCTGGACACTTAGGTTGCTTCCATGTCCCGGCTATTGTAAATAGAGCTGCAATGAACACTGTGGTACATGACTCTTTTTGAATTATGGTTTTCTCAGGGTATATGCCCAGGAGTGGGATTGCTGGGTCGTATGGTAGTTCTATTTTTAGTTTTTTAAGGACTCTCCATACTGTTCTCCATAGTGGCTGTATCAATTTACATTTCCACCAACAGTGCAAGAGAGTTCCCTTTTCTCCACACCCTCTCCAGCATTTATTGTTTGTAGATTCTTTTTTTTTTTTTTTTTTTTTTTTTTTTTTTGCCGTACGCGGGCCTCTCACTGTTGTGGCCTCTCCCTTTGCAGAGCACAGGCTTCGGACGCGCAGGCCCAGCGGCCATGGCTCACGGGCCCAGCTGCTCTGCGGCATGTGGGATCTTCCCGGACTGGGGCACGAACCCGTGTCCCCTGCATCGGCAGGCGGACTCTCAACCACTGCGCCATCAGGGAAGCCCCTGTTTGTAGATTTTTTGATGATGGCCATTCTGACTGGTGTGAGGTGATACCTCATTGTAGTTTTGATTTGCATTTCTCTAATGATTAGTGATGTTGAGCATCCTTTCATGTGTTTGTTGGCAATCTGTATATCTTCTTTGGAGAAATGTCTATTTAGGTCTTCTGCCCATTTTGGATTGGGTTGTTTGTTTTTTTGATATTGAGCTGCATGAGCTGCTTGTATATTTTGGAGATTAATCCTTTGTCAATTGCTTCATTTGCAAATATTTTCTCCCATTCTTAGTGTTGGCTTTTTGTCTTGTTTATGGTTTCCTTTGCTGTGCAAAAGCTTTAAAGTTTCATTAGGTCCCATTTGTTTATTGTTGTTTTTATTTCTATTTCTCTAGGAGGTGGGTCAAAAAGGATCTTGCTGTGATTTATGTCATGGAGTGTTCTGCCTATGTTTTCCTCTAATAGTTTTATAGTGTCTGGCCTTACATTTAGGTCTTTAATCCATTTTGAGTTTATTTTTGTAAATGGTGTTAGGGAGTGTTCTAATTTCATTCTTTTGCATGTAGCTGTCCAGTTTTCCCAGCACCACTTACTGAAGGGTCTGTCTTTTCTCCATTGTATATTCTTGCCTCCTTTATCAAAGATAAGGTGACCATATGTGCGTGGGTTTATCTCTGGGCTTTCTATCCTGTTCCATTGATCTATATTTCTGTTTTTGTGCCAGTACCTACTGTCTTGATTACTGTAGCTTTGTAGTATAGTCTGAAGTCCTGGAGCCTGATTCCTCCAGCTCCATTTTTCTTTCTCAAGATTGCTTTGGCTATTCGGGGTCTTTTGTGTTTCCATACAAATTGTGAAATTTTTTGTTCTAGTTCTGTGAAAATGCTGTTGGTAGTTTGATAGGGATTGCACTGAATCTGTAGATTGCTTTGTGTAGTATAGTTATTTTCACAATGTTGATTCTTCCAATCCAAGAACATGGTATTTCTCTCCATCTGTTTGTATCATCTTTAATTTCTTTCATCACTGTCTTACAGTTTTCTGCATACAGGTCTTTTGTCTCCTTAGGTAGGTTTATTCCTGGGTATTTTATTCTTTTGTTGCAGTGGTAAATGGGAGTGTTTCCTTAATTTCTCTTTCAGATTTTTCATCATTAGTGTATAGGAATGCAAGAGATTTCTGTGCATTAATTTTGTATCCTGCTACTTTACCAAATTCATTGATTAGCTCTAGTAGTTTTCTGGTAGCATTTTTAGGATTCTCTGTGTAGTATCATGTCATCTGCAAACAGTGACAGTTTTACTTTTTCTTTTCTGATTTGGATTATTTTTATTTCTTTTTCTTCTCTGATTGCTGTGGCTAAAACTTCCAAAGCTATTTTGAATAATAGTGGTGAGGGTGGGCAACCTTATCTTGTCCCTGATCTTAGTGGAAATGGTTTCAGTTTTTCACCACTGAGAACAATGTTGGCTGTGGGTTTGTCATATATGGCCTTTATTATGTTGAGGTAAGTTCCCTCTATGCCTACTTTCTGGAGGGTTTCTATCATAAATGGGGGTTCAATTTTTTCAAAAGAATCCTTGCATTCCTGGGATAAACCCCACTTGATCATGGTGTATGATCCTTTTAATGTGCTGTTGGATTCTGTTTGCTAGTATTTTGTTGAGGATTTTTGCATCTAGGTTCATCAGTGATATTGGCCTGTAGTTTTCTTTTTTTGTGGCATCTTTGTCTGGTTTTGGTATCAGGGTGATGGTGGCCTTGTAGAATGAATTTGGCATAGGGTGTCCAGCACTGTAGCTTGCCGGTCATTGAGTGGAGCTGGGTCTTAGCATTGAGATGGAGATCTCTGGGAGAGCTTTTGCTGTTTGATATTACGTGGGACCAGGAGGTCTCTGGTGGACCAATGTCCTGAACTCGGCTCTCCCACCTCAGAGGCTCAGGCCTGACACCAGCCAGAATACCAAGACCCTGTCAGCCACACAGCTCAGAAGAAGAGGGAGGAAAAAAGAAAGAAAGAAAGAAAGAAAGAAAGAAAGAAAGAAAGAAAGAAAGAAAGAAAGAAAGAAAGAAAGAAAGAAAGAAAGAAAGAGAGAGAGAGAGAGAGAGAGAGAGAGAGAGAGAAGAAAGAAAGAAAATAAATAAATTAATTAAATAAAGTTATTAAAATAGAAAAATTTTATTAAAAAAATAGGGCTTCCCTGGTGACGCAGTGGTTGAGAGTCCGCCTACCGATGCAGGGGATACGGGTTCATGCCCCGGTCTGGGAAGATCCCACATGCCGCAGAGCGGCTAGGCCCATGAGCCATGGCCGCTGAGCCTGAGCGTCCAAAGCCTGTGCTTCGCAACGGGAGAGGCCACAACAGTGAGAGGCCTGCGTACAGCAAAAATAAATAAATAAATAAAATACATAAATAAATAAATAAAATAAAATAAAAAGTAATTTTTAAAAATAGGAGAGAAAGAAGAGAGCCACCAAACCAAAAAACAAATCCACCAATGATAAAAAGTTCTAAAAATTATATTTTTAAAAAAACAAAAAGATAAAAAAAGGACAGTCAGAACCGTAGGACAAATGACAAAAGCAAAGATATACAGACAAAATCACGCAAAGAAGCATACAGATACACACTCACAAAAAGAGCAAAAAGAAAAAATATATATATTAAAAAAATTTAAAAAGAGAGCAACCAAATTAATAAAAAAATATACCAATGATAATAAGCTCTAAATACTAAACTAGGATAAACATAAAACCAGAAACAAGTTAGATGCAGAAAGCAAACCCCAAGTCTACAGTTGCTCCCAAACTCTACTGCCTCAATTTGGGATGATTCATTGTCTATTCAGGTTTTCCACAGATGCAGGGTACATCAAGTTGATTGTGGAGATTTAATCCGCTGCTCCTGAGGCTGCTGGGAGAGATTTCCCTTTCTCTTCTTTGTTCACACAGCTCCTGGGGTTCAGCTTTGGATTTGGCCCCGCCTCTGCGTGTAGGTCGCCTGAGGGCATCTTTTGGGACATCTGAGGTCTTCTGCCAGCATTCAGTAGGTGTTCTGTAGGAGTTGTTCCATATGTCGATGTAGTTTTGATGTACTGGTGGGGAGGAAGGTGATATCCATGTCTTACTCCTCCACCATCTTGAAGGCAGCAACCCCTACGAAATTTTTTTAATGTTATTTATTTTCAAACCTCGTTGAGTACTTAGAGGCCCAGATTTAACTTGGCAGAGAAGGGGGGCAGTGGGTGTAAAGAGCCTGTTACCCAGCTGGCCACCGCTTTGGGACAAGTTGACTGAGTGTCTCACGGCACAGTTTTAGAGAGACTCTTTTTTTTTACTGGAGTATATTTGCTTTACAATGTTGTGTTAGTTTCTGCTGTACAACAAAATGAATCAGCTATATGTACTCTTAAGAGTGACTGCAGAGCCAAACTGTCCAACCAGAGGGAGGAGTGGAGAAAAATGGATCCTAGAACCTCCACCCCTGTTGGTCAAAGCTCGTTCATCAGAGCATCACGGCCCTGAACTTTCGGGTTTGGGCACGCTTGACACTGGTGGTTCCCCCATGGTCCATCCTCAGTGACAACAGGGTTGCCCAGAGACAGGAGATGAGATATTGGGTGTGACAAGGGGCACTGTCCAATCCTGCCCTCAGGCCACCCGAAGGACTGGAGCAGCTGCCTCAGTGGTCCCCTAGGTGACAGTGGCCTGGAGCCCCTCACTACCAGGGCCAGTCTCGTCAGAAACCACGGCAAGCACACAGACCTGTGGAGGCATGTAACCACATCCCAAACACACAGCAAAGGTCTCAGAGTCTTTATGCATAATTCTACCTTGGCTTCATTTACTATCTTCCTTTTTTTTTTTCCATGAGAAAAATGTCCAGTGACTTCTGTATTCATGGTTCAAATGAACAGCCTCCATTTTTTTATTCCTTTCCCTTTGCCTCATGAATCAACTTTCAAACAAGTCTTTAAGGAGAGTCATATTTTCAGCATGTTCACTAACCTGACCTAGGAAAAATCACATCTTATAGAGGAAAGTTCACTGTCATAAGTTTAAACTGTCCCTCGAGCCCAAAATACCTGGTCCTAGAACCTGTGTATCTTTTACGACTCGCTTCTTTTTTTTTTTTTTTTTTGCGGTACGCGGGCCTCTCACTGTTGTGGCCTCTCCCGTTGCGGAGCACAGGCTCCAGACGCGCAGGCCTAGCGGCCATGGCTCACGGGCTTGGTTGCTCCGCGGCATGTGGGATCTTCCCGGACCAGGGCACGAACCCGTATCTCCTGCATCGGCAGGCGGATTCTCAACCACTGCGCCACCAGGGAAGCCCACGACTCGCTTCTTAACAGGCCTTAAATCTTCCATAATGAAGGAGTCATTAAAAAGAGAAATGCTAACCAGCAGATGGGTCTCATTTTCCCTTGTCTGGTGGAGTGCATATTTCTACCTGGATTGATGGCAGTCCCTCTAACCCAGAGCTGTCTTTCCAAGTTCCGTTTGACATACGCCTACAGCCACATCCAGCGGACGCCATGAAGTCGGGGTCCTTCTCCCTTCTGCTTCTTTTGCTGTTCCTTTTGATCTCTAATTGTAGATGTCACACTTAGAGTACTCTTCACTGACGCAAAAATGTGGTGAAGAGCAAATAAGAGCTCCTGGCACATGTCCACTGTTGTATGGCGAATGACTCAGCATGGTGAATGACAAAGAGCTACACAGGTAAGGGATCTAGATAACACCACCCTGGAGAGAAGTTTCTGATCCCAATAACGATCATTCATAGAATTTGTTGTTGCTCTGGCCACTGTCTGCTATGTCAGCCCCCAGCCCACCTCACCCCCAGTCATTGCTGGGGGCCCCCCAAGGGAAACGTCGTGGAGACCACATACAGAGTCTGGTCTCCATGGTGATGTGCAGCTAAGTGTCCAGCCATGGGTAGACAAAGCTCACCTTCAAGTTGAGGTTCCATGGTTCCCCTTCCTGAGTAAAAATAAATAAATTTATTTTTTAAAAAAACACAACACCCTCAACAAACTGAGAATAGAAGCGTCCCTCCCCAAGCTGATAAAGGGCATCTATTAAAAAACTACAGCTTACAGTGTACTTAATGGTGAGAAACTGGATGCTTTCCCCTTCTACTGGGAACAAGGCAAGTGTTTTCACTCTCACCAATCTTGTTCAGTTTTGTCCTTGAGTTTCTAGCCAGTGCAACAAGAAAATAAAATGTAACAAAAGTATACAATTGGAAAAGAAGAAGTAAAGCTGTTTTGTTTGCAGATCATTCATAGGGAAAGTCCAAAGGATATGATGATAGCAAAGCTATTAAAACTACTAAGTGAGGGTGACACAAGAGGGAAGAGATATGGGAACATATGTATATGTATAACTGATTCACTTTGTTGTAAAGGAAAAACTAACACACTATTGTAAAACAGTTATACTCCAATAAAGATGTTTAAAAAAAACCAAACTACTAAGTGAGAGGCTTCCCTGGTGACACAGTGGTTGAGAATCCACCTGCCGATGCAGGGGACACAGGTTCGTGCCCTGGTCCAGGAAGATCCCACATGCTGTGGAGCGGCTGGGCCCGTGAGCCATGACCACTGAGCCTGTGCATCCGGAGCCTGTGCTCCACAACGGGAGAGCCCACAACAGTGAGAGGCCCACATAACACCAAAAAAACCCACAAAAAAACCCCCTACTAAGTGAATTTAGCAAGATCACAGGATAAAGTAACAATACGTATATGAAAAGCAATTGAATTTCTATATACTAGCAACACATAATTGGAAAATAAAATTTGAAACAGAAACAACACCATTTACAACAGCATCAAAAAACTATGGAATACTGAGGGAGAAATTTAACAAACTACATGCAAGACCTCTACGCTGGAAATTACAAAGTGCTGCTGCCAATAATTAAGAGCCCGAAATAGATAAAGAGGTATATCAAGTTAATGAACTGGATAATCCAATATTGTTAAAATGTCAAACGTCCCCAAACGTTTAATAAATTCTGAAATTTATTTGGAGATGCAAAGACTCTAGAATAGCCAAAACAATATTGAAAAAGAGGAACGGGTTGAAGAGCTAACACTGCCTGATTTCAAGACTTATTATAAATATTTATGAAGGTATATTTTTATAATATTAAATTAGTTTTTTTAAATATAATGGCCAATGCGCCAATTCTTAGACGTCCTCTGCCTATTTTCACAACTTAGATTCTAGCATCGCTGCCTACATCACTCACCTCCCCTTAGTCCTCTCATCCATTTTCTCCTGCATATCGTTTTAAAATGAAGCAGATTAGCTAACTTTTTGTCTCTCTGTACTTTACCATCCAATACTCTCAGGGTTTTAGATTTTCATCAAGTGGCTTTTCACAGTATTTTCTTCAATAGACAGCTATTTTCCCAAGAAAAAATCTAGTCCTAATTCTTAAGCTAGTAAAATTTATACATTCCTACAGGTATGGAGGGTGATAGATAGATAGATAGATGATAGATAGATAGATAGATAGATAGATAGATAGACAGATAGATAGATGGAAATGTAGACTTTCCTTAACAATACTGCATTTTCAAGATTTCAGGATAACATGATGCTAATTATTTCACTCTCTGTTAGAAGCTTCCAGTTTCTATTGTGATATAGTACCTCCAGCCATCAGCCATACCTGACTGTTTGAGATCCCTTGTAATTGGACTAAGACATTTGATATCAAATCTTTGACACACACAGAGCTCAGTGAACAGTACATCTTTTTTTTTTCTTTTTTGCGGTATGCGGGCCTCTCACTGCTGTGGCCTCTCCCGTTGCGGAGCACAGGCTCTGGACACGCGGGCTCAGCAGCCGTGGCTCACAGGCCTAGGTGCTCTGCAGCATGTGGGATCTTCCCGGACCGGGGCACGAACCCATGTCCCCTGCATCGGTAGGCGGACTCTCAACCACTGCGCCACCAGGGAAGCCCACAGTACGCCATTTTGACCATGCATTTTACAGTGAAAGATAAATGGTTATGCATTCAGATGGTTCATTAAACAGACTTGTGGGATGTTAAATATTCAGAAAATAGGAATGCAGGACTAGCACTCTTCAGAGCTCACTCAGAGTCACCCACAGTAAAACAGGGTGGTATAAGCAGCCTCCATCTCAAAGTCCATTTTATTTATCATTTATTATTATGTTTTTTGGCCACGCCACGCAGCATATGGGATCTTAGTTCCCCAACCAGGGATGGAACCGGAGGCCCCTGCATTGGAAGTGCCAAGTCTTAACCACTGGACCACCTGGGAAGTCCCTCAAGTCCATTTTAGAGGGCAAATTCCTGGAAATACCAGGGGAGACATATTTAAAACTTGCTTCTCAACATAATCCCGAGGCATAAATTCTGTTACTAGAACCGCAAGACTCCAATATACATCGTTTTATATTCAGTCTATTTTCGGAAACAAAGTAGGAGGAATCATGAGCATTTTGTAATTTGTTCCTGATGTGCTTTCCATTTTTCTAGAAAATGCATTCATCTGCATGAATTTTGTCATGGAGGAATAAGAAGAAGACAAGAAAAGTAGATCTCAAGTGTCCACAGGTGGCCTCAGGAGCTCTCCATCTAGTCCTTCACAGCCGAGCTGGGCACACTGGGGAACGTGTTCGAGTCCCATGCCAGACTGGGGCACAAAAGACATGCTCCCCGTGATCTGCAGGAAACCCTGTAATTCCCAGGGAAAACTCAAGGAGCCCGCTCTTCCATCAGTGAGAGCTGCCCCGTCTGTCTGGCCTGCCCGGATCAGATCCTGGATATACAGCTGGGTCAGGAGCACATCACAGTGACAAAGCATTTACAGTGGAACTTCACGGCTCACCGTTGTTCAGAGACGAAGGCAGTGAAGAAACAGAACTGAGCTGCTGGTGGGCGCCCACAGGGAGCTCAGCTCTAGGGCCAAGCAATGGAGGGCAGCGGGTGGTGCTCGACCCCCCACGGGGCTGCGAGACGAAGAATCATCCGGGTTTCTCAACAACATCCTCCAAGTGGCCGAAGCTAAAAACAACATCAACCACACAGCTGCTCCATTAACCCAGCACACCCTGTGGTCCGCTCTCCAGCCCTGAGGTGATGCTTTCTGAACCCCACGTCTGGGGTGAGTCCTGTCTGTGTAAAGAGATGGTATTTAACATTCTCTGTGAACACATGACCTTGAAAGGAGAGGAGACCTTGTGCTCTGAGAGGAGAGAAGCAAATCGAATTAAAATTGGCTAGAACTTTACCCCGTGTAGACATTGTTCTTGGCCCTTCAGAGGGTTCTGGTTACTAAAATAATCCCTAATACTGAACAGATGAAAAGAAAGCATGGGGCTTCCCTGGTGGCGCAGTGGTTGAGAGTCCGCCTGCCGATGCAGGAGACACGGGTTCGTGCCCTGGTCCGGGAGGATCCCACATGCCGCGGAGCGGCTGGGCCCGTGAGCCATGGCCGCTGGGCCTGTGCGTCCGGAGCCTGTGCCCCGCAACGGGAGAGGCCACAGCAGTGAGAGGCCCGCATACCGCAAAAAAAAAAAAAAAAAAGAAAAGAAAGCATGCAAAAAGTTGAATAGTTAAAATTCTAAATAGCAGCTAAACAATTGGGTGGATACCCTACGGCAGTTGAGGAATAATTGCTAGGTGAATTTTAAAGATAAAATTGCTATTTGAAGAATACTGCATTTTAGACATACTCCCATAGACATCTAGAAGGCATATTTTTCAGCAGAATGAGTGATTAGGATAAATTCATTAAGTGGTCAGTTTCACTAGATCTTGATGACATCACTCATTATTAGAGCCTTCATAAATTATTACATTTCCATTTACTTGGACACAGGGCTGGTTTCTGTTTGTCTGTTTCGTTGTTTTTAATTGAAGTACAGTTGATTTACAATGTTGTGTTAGCTTCAGGTGTACAGCAAAGTGATGTAGTTTTATATACATATACATTCTTTTGCAGATTATTTTCCATTACAGGTTGTTACAAGATATCGAATACAGTCTCTGTGCCATACAGCAGGTCCTTGTTGTTTATCTATGTCATATATAGTGGTGTGTATCTGCTAATCCCAAACTCCTAATGTATCCCTCCCAGCCCCTCACCCCTGTCTGTTTTTAACTAACACGCAACTAAGGGAGTGCAGAGTATCCAATTTGTGGATTTCTATAATCAACATTAAGTTCTAGGTTTTCTCGTATAGCCATTTTGGACACATTTCTTGTGATTGGCTACAGCTTGCTCACCACAAATGGGAATATGCCTGTTCAGTGTAACACTGACCTAAGAAAATAGAATTGGGCAGGACAATTGCTTGGAGACACACAGAGACACAATCTAAAGCTAAAAATAAAGACCATTAGGTTTTGCACCCATTTTGCATTGTCTTCTCGTTACCTCCTCCATTAGCACAAATAATTTAGTTGTATAAAGTACATCGAAACTATGATGAATCTTGTAATAAACGATTTCCTTAGCTCTGCTTCAAGGTTTCCGTTTCCAATCAGACATCCAGCACCTTTCCCAGAAATGCCTCCTTCACCGCAGAGAGAAAGAAAAGAGCTGGAAGCATTTTTGGCAAACAAGTGACATAATGCAGGCGTCCTCAAGCTTGGCTCTGCCCAGTTACACTGACCAGATGACGCTCACAGGCGTGACACAGTCCCGGGGCTTTGCCCGGGTGCAGGAGCAAGACCCTGCTTGTTGACTGTCGTTACGATCCTCCTCCCCTTCCAGTAAAGCAAAACACAGGTGAGTCAGTGAGGATTCCATCCTGGAAGTAGCATCTCTGACTTGTTGTAAAGTTAGGTCATTCACCGACTCTAGTCCTTTACACGTTGCCAGTAACAAATTACTTGGAGTACACCAGGCATGCAGGCTACCCCCGCGTGTTACAACAGCCCAGAGGAAACGAGCTGACCCAGAGTGTAGAATAAAACAACCTGGTCATCTTAAGTGACACACTCCAAAAAAAAAAAAAAAAAATGGCAGTTATTTTGCAAGCAACTAAACACATTAAATCTAAGCCCAAAGTCTCCTAGGGAGTTGGGGATAAGCACTGAAGAATATCCATTCTCTTTTACCAAGTAAAGTACTGAAAGGCACCCAGCTCTGGGAAGATCACATTTTCCAAGCCCCAAGTTGGAACAAATCTGCTGCAGATGGTCAAAAAACAGACTAAATATTTAAATTCAAGATGGTCCTGTAAAATCTAAGATGTGGTGAAGTCAGGCAAGGGAAGCACTGAGATGCTTAGCCCAAATGGGGACAGAGGTGGACAGTTAGGGATGGAAAAAGATCCAGAGGGCAGAGAGGAATGGGGGGAGCTACCCGATCCATGTGAGCGTGAGGTGTGCGTGGTGGGTGTGTCTTTGTGCCTGGCGAGGCAGCAGGGGCTGTGTCCACCAGCCTGCACTGCTGTGAACGAAAAATTAGAGTCCCCAGTCCTGAGTCTCACGTTTCACTCTCCTCTTTGGGACCAACAGGAGAGCCCCTCCAGAGAATCTGCATGCATCTATTCTTGGATAAGTATTTCTAAACATTAGAACAACTGCACAAAACATGACAGCACCAGATCTACTCAGAAAATAGCAGCGAAGCCAAGAGCCAAACAAACTTTCACCTCGGTTGTCAAAATCACTCCAGTCCCGTGAAGGCAGAGTTGCTCTGGCCTGTTCCGAGCACTTTTCTAAACAGAGCATTGTAAGAGGATTCTTAAGAAGTAAATATTTAGAAGGCATGTTGGCCGATAAAAATATTTCATTAATAAATATTTAGGGGAGTGAAGGTGTTTCTGTAAATGGTACCAAGACGAGCAATTCTTACGTCCAGAGGAAAATCTTTAGTTGGTAATAAGCAGTGAATCTATTTTAATTCTTGATTTGGGGAATCCGAACTTACTCAACAAAGTGGAAGAAATTCCAAAATCTTAGGAAACTGAAATGCCTGCAAAAGTTAAGCTTTGGGGAAGCAAAACAAAGGGATGCAGACAGCTGAAGGGCAGGGGATAGGTTTTGTGGAGACACAAGTGTTCCAGAATGATCTCTGTGAGAGAAGATGGCCAAATGGAACACACACACACACACACACACACACACACACACACACACACGCGGTTACGTTTTGTCATTTTGTACTGTTTTTTAGAAACGTATTTAAATGAGCAAATTATTTGGAAGTTGCCTTGCATGTTCTGATGCTGTTATGTGTAGCACAGGAAGTTTCCTGACTATAATGCCATCATTCATATATTCTCTCATCCAACCAGGACTGACGGAGCATCAGACGCTGTGAGAGAGGGTGGCATACAAAGGCAAACACACCCCAGCACAGGCTTTGCCCTCCTGAACTTAGAGACAAGGAAACAGAAGTAAGCCTGGAATGGAAACAAGCCGGTGACTGACCCTGCGGAAAGTGGTAAGACGTCTCCCTTCTTGTGATGTCTTGTGATGGAGGGACTCAGGCTGACCGACCATCCTGCTTTGCCTGGGACTGTCCCAGTTCAGTGCCAAAAGTCACTCAGTCCCGGGCAAACTGGAAATTGGTTGGTCACCTAGCAGGTAGGACTGACCGCTGCCGGGAAGGGGTGGTGAGCAGACAATTGTATGGAGTGGATAGGATGGATCTGGGCCGGAGGTGTAAATTAGGGGTGGTTAGCACATGACTGATAATGAACCAGGTGCAGGGAGAGAACGTGAGTTCTCTCTCATCAAAGTGAACTGACCAGGGCTTCCCCGGTGGCGCGGTGGTTGAGAGTCCGCCTGCCGATGCAGGGGACGCGGGTTCGTGCCCCGGTCCGGGAGGATCCCACGTGCCGCAGAGCGTCTGGGCCCGTGAGCCGCGGCCGCTGAGCCTGCGCGTCCGGAGCCTGTGCTCCGCAACGGGAGAGGCCGCAACAGCGAGAGGCCCGCGTACTGCAAAAAAAAAAAAGTGAACTGACCTCCACTTTCCTGGGGATGCTTCTCACATTAAACTTGTTGACAGTTATTAACATATCTTCCCTCACTTCCTTTTTAGTTCTAGTTTACCTGCTATGTGTTTGCCTCTATGTACCACTTCTTTCATCATCATATTTTAGGTCTGATTTTGTAAGGAGCACATCATGGTTTTTTTGTTTTTTTAATTCAATTGTCCTCTTTTACTTAGAGAAATAACCCATTTTTACTCAGCATCACCATTTATATTCCAACTTGCTTCTGTCTTCTTGTTTTATGCTCTTCTCTTTGTTTTCTGATTGTTTGCCTTCTAGTCTATTTTGTTTGGATAGGTTTTTGTTTTTCCATTTTCTTCTTTTGCAATATTAGACTTCTTTGCGATCTGTAGGGCAAATAGCCTTTTAATTCTGTTAATTGTCACATCATAGATTTTTTAGATGCAGTTAAAATTCATTCTTAACCTTAAGGGAAACCAGCCATCAAAGTCAGCAGGTAGGCAGACATTGTAGTATCTCTTGAGGAAGACAGTGGGTTTGTTTAAAAATTACCTTTATTTCGGTATTTAACTCTGCTCACCCTCTGCTCTTTCCAGCCATCATTTCCTCAATTTTGAGTTCTGTTTTAGGGCTGATTTTTATTTTATTCCACTATTTTAAAAATTTCTTTAATTCTACTACTTCTTTAATTATTGGGTTTTGCTCCATCTCCATTCTGCACTCTCTTTCTGAAAGGCTATTATCTTTAGAGCTGTCCTTCATATAGTTTTTCTTTCTCTTAGTTTAGTCAGCTCAGGCTGCTCTGACAAATACCACAGACTAGGTGACTTAAACAATAGACTTTTATGTCTCACAGTTCTGGGGGCTGGAAGTCTGAGATCAGGGAACCAGCTCTGTCAGGTGAAATGTGAACCCTCTTCCTGGTTTGCAGATGGCCACCTCCTCACTGTGTCTGCACATGGTGGAGAGCAGAGAGATGAGGAAGCCCTGTAGGGTATCTCTTATAAGGGCACTAATCCCACAATGAGGGCTCCACCCTCATGACCTAATGACCTCCCAAAGCCCCCATCTCCAAATACCATCACCTTGTGGGTTAGGGTTTCAACATATGAATTTTAGGGGGACAAAAACATACACTTATACCTCCCTTTATAAGACAATGGGCTGTGCTTCTTCTATTTGCTTCTAGCAGCACTGTCCCTGGCAGAAAATAGATATTTACAGAAGCCGATTTTGTCGGCATACCACTTAAAAGGAAATCGGGAACAGCAGAAGGGATGAAGCAGGAGGAGACTCTAATCCTGACTTGACCTCAGAGGGATGAATATTGAAGAAAGCAGATGCAGAGCCACCGTTGTCCGTCTCATCACCCAGCTTTGTGACCACCATCCCAAATGTTTCCACCTCTGAAATGGTGCTCCCAGACTCCCATTCAGACTGCACCCTCTCATCTGTCTGGCTGCTGCCCCTAAAACCAACATACAGCAAGTTGAAAATTACTGGTCACCCTCTTGTTATTGTCCTCCTTGTCCTCATCCATTCAGTCCAATTTCTTGAGAAAGTCCTGAGCACTGGTCACCCGCCTTCACTTCCTGTGCCTTTTGCCCAAATCCTCTGCAGTCTGCCCTCTTCAGCCCTGCCGCTCTACCACGCCATCACTAAAGTGACCCACGATCTTCCCATGGCCAAGCCAATGTTTTCCTGCATTCATCTTTGTAGTCATCTTTTCAGTCACCTCTCTGACATTTGACACTGCCGAACCCTTTCTCTTACTAGAAATATTTTCACTATTTTCCTTGAGAGACCCTCATCTACCCTGACTTCCTTTCTATGACTTTGTCTGTCCCTTCTTAGGCTTCTCTCAACTACGCTTTGGATACTCATTCATTCACTCAACAAATATTTATGGAGCACCAACTATTGGCCGGTGGACAGAGCAGTGACAACAGTCTCTTCTCTAGTGGAACTTACAATGCAATGTGGGGGGAGGGAGGAAGAGCAAGGAGCGAGTGATGAATGAATAAGTATGTCATCTGATGTCAAAGGGTCATAAGTTCTAGGCAGCAAAATAAAGTAAGGCAATGCTAATAGAGAGTAACAGTGGGATGGGGTCTTTCGTTGGATTAAGGTGATCAGAGAAGACCTCTCCAAGGAGACACTTCCTCAGAGCTGGAATAATGTGAGCGAGTGACCGATGTGAAGACCTGGGAGACTGTGCATCTGGAAAATAGAACAGCAAGTCCAAAGATGCCGAGGTAGGTGTCTATTAGGCATGTTCCAAGAGCAGCAGGGGGAAATATGGTGGGAGAAGGAAGACCAGAGGGAAAGTGAAAGCCAAGGTGTCCAGGGGTAAATGACAAAGGCACCTGCACACCAAGGAGGAAGGCCAGTGTTCTCCAGGGAGCTGCTATTAGTATTTTTTCTCTGTATATTTTCAGAGAGGCACCTCATCCAAGCCTCGAACTTCCTTTACCACCTTCATCCCAGTGAAGCCAACTCTACTTCAGCTCAAACTTCTCAGTGAAGAATCAGATCCTAGTTAAGGCAGCTCTACTCAGATGTGCCATATGCATCTCAGATTCAACATGTCCAAACCTGATTACATCATTTCCCCCAAGAACTTCTCCTCATCTAGGATTTGCCATGCCAGGAAAGGAGTCATGGTCCACTAAGGCCACCAGGCTCAACTTGAGGCCTCTCTCCAGACCCCTCCTCCCTCATCTCCCCCACGCAACCATCAAACTGTATAGTTTCTGCTCCTTTAGATCTACCACCTCGGCCTGTGCCCTCTGCTTTGTTACAATGTCACCATCCTGGTCACAGTACTCAGCACTTCTCACCACAAATGTAACAACCAGTTAACTATTCTCCTGACCTAAATCTGATCCTCTTCTGGTCCATCCTGTATATGCCTGACAGAGGGGACATTTGAAGAACTGATTTCACTCTATTCCTACCCTGCTTTAAGTCTAGAGTTTTTATTTTTATTTTTATTTATTTATTTATTTATTTTTGCGGTACACGGGCCTCTCACTGTTGTGGCCTCTCCCGTTGCAAAGCACAGGCTCCGGACGCGCAGGCTTAGCGGCCATGGCTCACGGGCCCAGCCGCTCCGCGGCACGTGGGTTCTTCCCAGACCAGGGCACGAACCCGTGTCCCCTGCATCGGCAGGCGGACTCTCAACCACTGCGCCACCAGGGAAGCCCCAAGTCTAGAGTTTTTAGTCCAAATCACTTGGAAAGGGGATCTGTCCATCATTTGACTCTTAAGTGTACTCTTCCCCAACACACACACACATGCACACACACTCTTCCATCCCACCCCTGAGTCACCAGTTAGCCCTGGCTTTATCTCTTGCTGTTCTGTATCCCCATGCCTTCCCCCACCTGCCTCCCTTGTTCCTCTGCTTATAATGCCTGGAACCTCTTCATTTAATTTATGCCTATCATTCTTCAAAATACATCCCCAGCTGGTTAAGTAAATGCTGGCACATCCATATAAAGAAACACTATTCTCATTAAACAGAAGGAGGCAGAGCTCTGTAAACTGCTTCAGAAGCATCTGTAGGATATTCTGTTTATGCAAAAAAGCAAACTGCAGAATGTTGTGCATGGGATGCTATCATTTGTGAGCAAAAAAAGAATATTAGAAATACAATAGCAGAAGTAAAGATAATTTGGTAGAATATTTGAAAAAGAAAATGGAGGAGATATCTTTTAAAAACAGAGCACGCAAGAGGGAGGGGATATGGGGATATATGTACACGTCTAGCTGATTCACTTTGGTATACAGCAGAAATTAACACAACATTGTAAAGCAATTATACTCCAATAAAGATGTTAAAAAAAAAAGAATAAAAACCACACACACACCATAAAAAGAGAAAAAAACAGAGCAAAAGGACAAAGAGATAGAAAATAGGTGGGGGGAAAATATAAGAAAAACAGGGCATCAATCCAGGAAGTCAAACATCTGAAGAATAGGAGCTCCAGAAAGAGAAAATGGAGTGACAGTTTATTTCTCAGTTTATTAAAGAAAAAAAATCAGGAAAATTTCCCACAATTTAAAGATATGTGTTTCCAGATTGAAAGCGCTGTTAAATTATCCATCACAAACCAGAATAGATGAAAAACATCGAGAGAGCTCAAGAAATTTCACAACCTGGAAACAAAGAAGTTTCTAAGTACATTAAGAGAGAGAAAAAATATATATCCATAAGATGGGCTCTGCACATTAGATGTAAAAACAGTTGGTCTCTCCGGATGAAGTGATGAAGTTCTTGTTAATAGATAACACTTATTCATGGTTTCCCGGGTTTTCCCTTCTCTTTGGTTGCCAGGGAGCTCAGAGTTCAGTTCTAGACTCAATTGCAGGCATGCTCATCAGTCAAGTTTTGCTAGGGGGAAAACGACTTCCATCTTTAAATAATATTTCAAGGCTCTTAAACATTTATTTTCCTTTTAATAGCTTTATGGCCTATGTATTCTTTATCATAAACTGTCTAAATCCTTTGAGAGACACATGAGCATGAAAAAGAAGCCTGAAGGAAGATCTCCCTTCTTTCCATCACACCTTTCCAGGTGTGTCCAGCCCCTGATGGGGGCTTACCTGCAGGCCTGTTGATGGTAGCCACCCCTTGTTCTGAACGGTTCTTTCTTCCCTCTGAACCACTGATGATCTTCTTTTGCAATGGTTGTCATGTTTGGGGAAAGGAGAAAGAAAAACAACCAACCTAGGCTTTTTAATGTAGTTACTTATTGTTTGTTTCCTCTACCAGATTTTTAATGCTGTGAGTGCACACCCCCAGCTACATTCCCCACGGTTACAACAATGCCTGGCACATAGAAAGCTCTTCTATTAATCCGCTGGGCTGTCGTGCAAAATATCACAGACTGGGTTGCTTCAGTAAGAGGTGTTTATTTTCTCACAGTTCTGGAGATTGGAAGTCCAAGATCAAGGTGCCGGAAAATTTGGTTTCTTGTGAGAGCTCTCTCCCTGGCTTGCAGACGGCCACCTGCTCACTGTGTCTTCACATGGCCTTTCCTTGGCTTGGAAAGGGAGAGCTCTCTGGTGTCTCTTCCTCTTCTTATAAGGACACCAATCCTCTTAGATTAGGACCCCCACCTTCATGACCTCATTTAACCTTAATTAACTCCCTAAAGCCTCTGTCACCAAATACAGTCAGTTAGGGCTACAACATGGGAATATGGTACAGGAGGGACACAATTCAGCCCATACAGCTCTTCAGTATTTGTTAAGTGAATAAATGAAGCTAGAATCTTGGAGTTTGAGGGGACTTCAGAGATGGTCTGGGCCATCTGCTTATTTGACCCAAACTTAGAGAGGAAAAGTAAACCATTCATGGTCACAGAGGCAGTGGTGGTCACACCTAGGACTACAGGCCTCACTTGCTAGGAAGCAGTAGCAGGTGCAACAGCGGCTGGTGAAGAGCATCTGATGTTAAACAGACCTGGGTTCAAGTCTCCGCTGTGCCACTTTCGAGCTCTGTGTGATCTTGAGCACCTATTTAACCATTTAGAATGACTTTTGTAAAAATGAAAATAATATGAGGTCAAGCACGTAGCATAACATCTGGCTTGCTAGAAGCAGTCAAGAACTGTGAGTTAAATTTGACTCAGTGTTTCTTGGGGAAGAGCTGCCTTGGAAAGCATGCTCGGGATCCTATGATGGTGGAGATCATCTGTGCCTTTGACTTTTTGCAGCTGCCTGTGAAGCTAGACCGAGAGGGGAGGGGATCAGAGAGTCCCCAGAGCTCAGGCTAGCTGGTCCCCCTGCAGGGAGCAGAGCCTAATAAATGTCAGGAGGAGCAACTGATAAAGAAAAGACTTGGAATCCAAAGCTGGTATCTGAGCAAGTGTGTAAACAGACTGCCAATCACCTGGGCCTGAGAGTCCTCATCTGAGAGATGCAGTAACAAGGTCCTAGCCACAGGGTCCTAGTGCGGATGAAATAGATCGGCTCAGCAAAGCACTAAGAAACAACCCAGGAACCAGCATCCTGCTCCCTTAAGGCCACACCCTGGCCTCTAGGAGGAAGCACCGGAAATGGGTACCAGACACCTGGGCATCTTTTTGTGTGTGTGTGTGCAGTATATAGTTATACATTTGTAACATGTGACAGTTCTTGATCCATACTTCAAGAGCAAGTGCTTTTGCTGCAGGCTGAAAGAATCTCTAATATATTCGACTCCAGAAACAGATGGCTCCCCTCCCCCATCTCTGAAAGTTTAGATTCTGAGGCTCAGGGTAGAAACAAAACAGCCCCATGGGCCCTCTTTCTAAGTGCATCTGGACAGAGAATCTATCTGATTGCTGCCTCATGGCGTTTCTCTCTGAACATACCTGGTTATCTGGAGAGAGGGCAGAGCAAGTGCCACTTGCTCTCTGCCCTACCCTAACCCTAATTCGGCCTTGTCTGGGGGACAGCAGCTGGAGCCCCTCAGGCTGATACGCTGAACAATCAGCTCAGAGGGAGGCCCTGGAGTGGGGGTGGGGGTCACCCCAGGGCCAAGCCCAGAGCAGGCCACCTCCCAGCACCTTCCTCTCCTCCCGTGTCGTGGTTCTGAGGATGCTTCACTTGCTGCTGACCAGAGGGAAGGTCTGCCTGACAGCTTCCGGCTTCACTTCCAGGACGTTCAGATAAGCCGTAAGGTCTGCTGGTGGCTGGGGAAGAATGAATCATGAAGTCAAGACTGAGACTGTTGTGGAGGCCCAAGGAGCATGACCTCCCCTTGATGCCAAGTGGACTGGAGAAATAGGGCCCGTGCACTCGCCAGTGGCCGGAATCTCAGATTTTAGAGTGGGGCAGACCCCCCCGAGTCAAAGTCTATGTCTATTCTTAGCTGAGTCATTCAAATTCTCTGAGCCTCTACTTCTGGATTAACCATGTGGTACTTTGACACCTGGGGCCAATTCCTCGACATAGTAAAGAACTCGCCCAGAAGCGTGCTTTTCAAATGCAAAGCAACCAGTCCAGAGTTCACACACAGCCACCTCATTTATTAGGCCCTCACATTCCAGGCTATTATCCACCTGCCCCAATCACACTAGGGCCAGATATAGCAGACAGCTAGGGGCAGCTCCTATGCCCCAGAACCTGCTGCAATTATTCAAAATAGCCAGTCCAAGGCTGCTTACCCTGCCGTGCCCATTCCTTCCTTGGAAAGCACAGTACAGCTTTCTTGCCCACATCCTCCTACTCTCTCTGCCTCCCACCAAAGCCTGGTGCCTCTCCATGTGGCCCCGTGTGCCACGTCTCCTGTTTCTAGGGAACCGTGAGTATCATAGGCTTCTTTGTCTGTGTCACTTCTGCCTCTGCGCGTCCTATCATGCTGCATGATTGGGACAGACCCTGGGTACCCTGAAAACAGTTTCCATAACTTCAGAGTGGGGATGATGGGGGTTATGCCCACCTTCTAGGGCTGCTGTGGGGACTGAGCACATAGTCACCCACCTAAGGTGCTGGCACAAGGCCCCTGCCAGGACTGATACGCTGTGGCGATTATCACCATCTTTATTACCTGAAAACCTCTACATCCCAGGGCCACGCTTCCAGAAAAAGTGACAGATTTATGTCCTGTTGGCTGACTTGTTCTGTGTCCATACCTAAGATTTGGAGGTTCTTTTTTTTTTTTTTTTTTTTTTTAATTTATTTTATTTATTTATTTTTTGCTGTGTTGGGTCTTCGTTGCTGCACGTGGGCTTTCCCTAGCTGTGGCAAGCGGGGGCTACTCTTTGTTGTGGTGTGCAGGCTTCTCGTGGTGGTGGCTTCTCTTGCTGCGGAGCACGGGCTCTGGGCGCACAGGCTTCAGTAGTTGCAGCACACACGCTCAGTAGTTGTGGCTCGCGGCCTTGGTCACTCTACGGCATGTGGGATCTTCCCGGACCAGGGCTCGAACTCGTGTCCCCTGCATCGGCAGGCGGATTCTCAACCACTGCACCACCAGGGAAGCCCCAGATTTGGAAGTTCTGATTGGCAGGGCCTGGAGCTGGGGGTGGGGTGAGCCCTACTAGAAGCACACATATGAGAGTATGATTCCCTGAAAGAAACTGAGGGGGTTTCGATGGTAGATAAGATAATCCAAGCACACACTAGAAGCCAGTGGTTCCAATGGTTGTTGTTAACTTTTGAAGGGTTAAAAACCACATGATGACCAGAACTTTATCTCTATCCAGTGAGAAACATGCTACTTAAATAGTCACCTCAAGTCCATTTTTCTCTCTGACCCCAAAAAAGACTATGAAAACAAAAATGTGGCTAAGATGGGTATAATGTGAAGAAAAGCTTCTTATCACTGAAGAGAAAAAGAGAAAGGAAAGAAGAAGGAGGGAAAGGAGGGAGGGAGGGAGGGAAGGAGAAGAATGTTCTTCTTAAAATCTGATATGTAGAAAAACCCACTCCACCAGAAGACATAACAGCAAAACAGAAGCAAAACTTTGCTAAGCAATCTGTGTCCCCATCAATTCTCTGTCATTAGGAAGAGAGTCTAACGCTGCTTGTGGCCTTTCATGCTCTATAAAAATTGAAAAATTTATGTTGATAGTTGAGTTTTATGAAAGACATGGTGGGTTTTGGACCAAGGCACTATTTTTCCAGTGTAATTCTCTTTTTCTTACAAACAATGAATTCTTATAAACAATGACTTCCCCCTGGAAGGTTTTAGACACCTAGGATTCTAAGGCTCTCCTTCCTGCCATGCTGACATATTTGAAATCCACCCAAGGGTCTTTCCCAACGGACCCCTGAACAGAAAGCAGTGGACTACATGTTTTACTGCAAGGGCACTGCGAAAAGCAATGAGCACTCCCTACGGCAGCAGTGTAACAGTTTTCACTGGTTCTGGAAAATTCGAATCCCAATTTGAACCCATATTTAAGCCTAATTTAAACCCATGTTGATATGACCAGTAGGACCTGATTTTTTTGAAAAAGAAGAAAGCAGCATGCCCTTGGCCACGTGGAAAGCCACGTGCACATAATAGGAACAAGTCCAGGCAAATCGCAGACCTCCAGGCAGACTTTTCTGCTCTTTGGAATTGCGCTTGCAATTCCCAAACTGACCTCACCCTTAAATTCTCAAGCTGACTGAATTTTGTTAAACTCTCATAGTTTGACACTGAAATATTTACTGTGGTGAGGACAGCCTTATGCAATTGGGGTTCTGTGCTGTGCAGGACACCCCAGGGTTGGAGCTAGCCTGTCTGTCCAGCCGTAGCGTCCCTGGGGTCACACATCCCACCTGGCACGACACCCAGAGTAAGCAGCTTGTTTCCTTCCCAGAGCAGTTCTGCTTGGGACACTGTCCCTCCTCCCGGCTTCTAAGCCTAAGACAACTTATACTTGCCCTTTGCAACCCAGCCCTGAGGATGCCCACCCCCACTCGCGTCCAGGCTGGGTCAGGTGGCCGTCCTGTGTGCACCCTGACACCTAATTGACTACTTAACACCCTACAGAGTAATTTCTTCTTCCCATGGCTGTCTGATCCTTAGACAAAAGGATCTAGGTTGTACTTATGCTCTTATCCCGGGCTCCTAGCACACTGCCTGCTATATAATAAGAATTCTAGACGTATTCGTTAAATGAGTAACTGAATAAATGAGGAAGGAAATGAATGTTTATTTAGAAGTATTTCTAGAAGTTTCCGGAAAGCCACAGAACTCCTTTCAGCTGACTTTTTTGTCTCTCTCCCTTCTGGATTCTGCACATGCGCCTGTGACATCCTAGTCATGCCCCTGTGTGTATGAATTAATTAAGGACACCCAGCAGGATGGAGGGCTCAGCGTCACGGCATTTTAGGGTGGGAAGGATAGAGGCTTCCGAGAATGGCAAATAGGTCACCCCAAATTTTCTGACCACACAGACACTCTCTTGCAGCTCATGACTTGTTGAATTCTGAGCTGCGGAGGGGAGCAGCTGAGGATGGAGCAGCATCTGAACGCCCCTTGAGTCCCCACATCCCTGCACAGTCACTGGGCTTTGGGGGCCCAGCACCTGCGAACCTCTCCACCGACACCTCTCATGGTTCTCCACCTCACTCTTTCATTCCAACTGCACTGCTGTCATGGCAGTTCCAGAAGGGCATGAAGCTTTTTCTAGCCTCTGTGAACTAAAATATTGCCTGCCGTGTCAGTAAACAAAGGACGTTGCAGCCATCAAGCCATCGCATTAAAGCTGCCCTGATGGTGAGCCCCGAGGGAACTCTGAAAGGAGGCAGGATGCCCCCCCATCGAATCATCAGGCTGCAGCCACCCACCCCACGCATGGTGCACCCAAGGAGACTCAGGATAAGAGGGCACAGGATGCCGGCCCCAGAGAGCTGAGGTGTAGATCAAAGGAATGATTGCAGTGAGCCCAGCCTCTTGCATCCTCCCATACATAGAAAATCACTAAATTCCCTAACCTGAGATACCTGGTTTTCCTTTATTAACAGTAATCTTTTGATGTTCCGACCACCTGGTCTTGGTTGCAAAAACTCCTATATATCCTGGCCCCTCCACCGGCCTTGCCTCTTCGGAAGAGTTTCTTAGCATTATCTGGGATGCTGTGTCCTGGGCTTGAAGCCCTCGGAATGTCTGCCAAATAAAACATAATGCTCAACTTGTAGATTGTGCCATTTTTTTCCACCGACGCCTCAAAGTCTTCGCATATGCTGTTCTCTCTGCCTGGCGTACCCCTCCCAGATTTCTTTCACTTTGGGTCTGATGTCCCCTCCCCTGAGGGCCCTCTCTAGCTGTCCTACCTAAGTCAGGTGTCTCATTATCTCTTGGCTCAGGTGATTTCCTTTAGAGCATGTGCCACCCACAGGCTTGTTCCTCTCCTTCTGTCTCAAACCACCACTGGGCTCTCGGCACCAAGAGAGCAGAGCTGATTCTCAGGGCTGAGACCAGGGCCTAGTACACGGGTGTCCAATAAATATTTCTCAAGTGTACAACTGTCACTCTTCAGGCTTGTGGCTCATGCTGTGAGCATCTTCTCCCTCACCTGAAATCCACAGAGGGTCCTCAGCCAGGCTAGGCTTTTCCCAAGAAACCCCTCTTCACATTCTGAGTCAGAGACGGCAAATTTGAAATTCCACTCAGCCACATTGATGATATAGATTCCACTGGAAAAATACCTTATGTATTCTCCCTTAGCTGTGTTTTGTATCTTTTTATTCTCTTTTCCCCGTGACGTGGACATTTGGTCATTACTGACTTCACTTCACCAAAAGAACATTATTCTTTTTTTTTTTTTTTTTTTTTTTTTTTTTGCGGTATGCGGGCCTCTCACTGTTGTGGCCTCTCCCGTTGCGGAGCACAGTCTCCGGACACGCAGGCCTAGCAGCCATGGCTCACGGGCTTAGTTGCTCCGCGGCATGTGGGATCTTCCCGGACCAGGGCACGAACCCGTGTCTCCTGCATCGGCAGGCGGATTCTCAACCACTGCGCCACCAGGGAAGCCCAAGAACATTATTCTTTTGATTTCCTTGTTGAGAATGCCCTTGTACATAGAAAGATACTTTCACCATGAGCTCACCTGAGATTTCTGAGTAGTTACTTCCTAATGCGAAGAATATTTTTACAGGTAGCTAGAATGCTACAACCTTAGCAAGCTTTGGTAGAGTTCAGGGCAGTATATATCCCTTAGGAGTTATTCTTGTTTGAGCTGCTATTTCTAGCAGTACTGTATGTACTTTGGGAAGTCCCAGGAATGAATCTTTGGTGGTGATGGTTGGTGTGGATTAAGCTCACACCACCACTGCCTTAAATAAAAGCGCTGCCATGTTGACGGCCCAAATCCACTCCAGCCTCCTCTAACTTCCTGTGCATTTCACTTTCCTACACACAGGAGACTTCCTAAAACGGCATTTTCTCCAATACACTGAATACATGCCGTTATAGAGGAGCCCACACTCCTGGAGAAATTTGGCAGGTGAAGTCATTTTGTGAAGTCTGAAGGTCACTTTCTTGGACTCTCTCATCGACACTTTTCCCTCAGGGTAATGTGGTCAGCTCTTTGGGAACTAAGGTGGCTTGCAAAAAGGTATGTCTATGTACAGCTGATATAAAACCAGGAATGAAAGAATAACTTGTAAGTATGTGTGTGTATACATGATAACAATAGCTTATATTTATAAATGCTGTATGCTCTACGCTGAGCAATCTGCACAAAATATTTCATTTAATCCTTGCAAGCACTGTGCCCAACTCAAGATGAGAAAACACCCAGCCATTAAGTGGTGGGGCTGGCATTCGACCCCAGGCAGCTTGATTTCAGTACTCTATTTGTGCGTGTGTACACTCATATATGTATATGTACACACATCCACATCACACACATGTACCATATATACATACACACATGCTAACATATATGTAAATGCTTAAGAAAAGTTTCTGGGTGGACACAATACTCTGTTAACTGTGGGAAAGGGTATGAAATTGGGGGTCGATGCCTACTTGTTACCCTACTCCTCTAATCATTTGAATCCTTTGAAACAAACATGGATTATTTCCGTACTTAAAAAACCAAGTTATCGATTTTGCTGAATGTGTCTCCACTAGAAATGCTTACTGAGTCACTGAATGTCATGTATGGCTCATGTTTTTTTCTTTTCTTTTGCCTTTGGAAGGGCAAGTAAGAAAAACTGGCAGGATGAGAAAGCATAAAGTTAACAGGGAGCAGCGTCTGGAGACCTCCTTGCCTTCCAGAACACCAAGGACAGAACAGTCCACAGACAACTTACCCCTGGCCACGGGATACTGTCTCTCCAGCTCATTCCTGCCTCAAATCCAAGAGCTTCGGCAGTAAGGGTACAAGAGAATGTGTTCATGTCTTTTTCGCAACTCTCTTTAAACATTCTGACTTCCATAAATTCATCCTCTCGAAGGAAGCCGGTTGGTTTGAAGATGCTCACGGCACCACAATACCAAGTACTGGGTTGGTACAGCTGTGGACACCACGAGACATGCTCTTTGTCCCTCAAGGTGAACGGAGCGGGCGCTTTGCTCATTTGCACTGTACCCTGCATTTCTACCGCAATTCGTTCTTTGCGCATTTTAACACCTCTTCCTCCCTCACTGATCAGCGAACTCAGCTTTTCCCAGACTGGACCTTGACTTTCTTATTTGATTGTTTTCGTGTTTTGCCCTTGCTCCCTTCCTCAGCGTGGCTGCGAGCTTTTCCATGCGTTGGGCCATTTGTGTGCTTCTGGGAATTGTCTTTTCATACCGTTTGTCCATTTTCTACTGGCCTGTCTTGTTCAGTGCTTTACAGGCGTTTTTACACAGTAAGGCTATTAGTCATTGGGAAAAGCAGTAATGATAGTAGCTAAAGCATAACAAACGCTACTCTGTGCCAGGCCCTCTGCTACGCACTTTACATGCTCCACTGAATTTGCATTCTCATTTAGGAAACTCAGTGACAGAGATTCAAGCCCAGCAGGCTGGTTCCCGTGTTAGTGCTCCAAACGTGTTCTTATACCACTAAGGACATCCTGGGCCCTCACACGCCCTAGACACCCTCCTCCTCTCTGAGGCTCTCCTACCTGTCCTTCCAGGGTGACTGCTTCCTTTTGAAATCTGCAACATATATTTTAGGACTAATTGTATCCATTTTCAGAAATTCAATTGTCCTAACACATAGATGACACCCAAATCAGAACACTAGTCTCCACCCTTCCAGATCCATGTCTCTCTCTTCCAGTGTCTCCTTCTGAAAATTCAACACGGACTTCAGGTTGCAGTGGTAGAAAACCAGATCCCTGAGGTAAAGGGAGGTCTCCAAGACCAACGGAGCTGCAAGGGCTTGGGATCCAGAAAATACTGGGTTTAAATTTAGATTCATGCCCCAGGGGATAATGACACAGTACATAAGGTCTCACTAAAGTCACCTACAAAATGGGAACAGTAATACTCTTGGCTTTGCTAGGTAATGGTGAGGAATGACTCAAGGAGTGTCTAGTTCTGGCCACGGAAGAACAAATGTTAGCGTTTCTCCCGCGAAAGACCTGTGTTTCCTTCTGGTTTCTGCGTTGCAGGGGGCTTCCAGGCCTGCAGTAGGGTAGTTGGTGGTCCCCGCCGAAGTGGTTAGAGCCCAACCTCTGGAGTGGCCTCGGGTCAAATTCTGGTTCTACCAGTTTGTTGCTGTCAGATTAATTCTCCAAGGTTCAGGCTACTCATGCGTGAAATGGACTAAGGAGGGTAGCCAAGTGTGGGATTTCTGGAGGATTAAATGTTCCAGTAAATGGAAAGTGCTTGCCACACAGGAAGTGGTGCGTTCATTCACAGAGCATTTATTGAGTATCTGCTACATGCCAGGCATGTCCTAGGCGCTGGTGACCCAGCGGTGTACCGGCCATTGAAAGTGTACATGGCTAGACGCTATGTATTCCATTTGCGATCTGCTTAGCAGGAAGTTCTTTGTAATTCTCGATGTGACTGCCCTTTTCTAGTTCTTACTTTTCAAACTTTGCGCTGGTCCGCAGTCTCGCACCTGCTTTTTTTCCACGGTCCTAGACAAGTGTGTTGTAAGAAGGATTTTGAGAATGAGGCGCCACCGTCCGCGGCCTGGTCAACGCCAGCTTGCGGATCCAAACCTCACCCAGGGGTCTCCGCTTGGGGCTCCCAGAGAAGGAGTGCGAGGATGGAGATGCCCAGGGGCTTATGAGCGCTGCCCAACAGCCACTTCTAGATTTGCTCGGTATCAAGGACCACGATCCCGGGGGCGCCCGGCCGCCTGAACCTCGCTCCCTGGCCGGCGCCTAAAGGAGGAAGAGGAGGAGACGCCGAGGCCGGATCCCCGCCGGGGCTCGGGGAGACGCGGCGCCAGACCCAGCCTGCGCGCGCTCCCCCCCTGCCCCGCCTCCCCGCGCGCCCCGGCTCGGCCACGCCTCTTCGCCCTCGCCCCGCCCCCGCGGACCACACCGCACCCCCGCCTCCCGGCCTCCGCGGCTCGCCCCTCCCCCAGCCTCCAGGCGACAAAGGCTCGGCCCCACCCCCTGCTTTTCCACCCCTCACCCCCGCCCTCCCCTCGGCAGCTTCGGATAGGCCCCGCCCCTCCACTATAGCCTCGCCCACTAATTATTCACACCCCGCCCCGCCTTTCGGCCGCCTTCTAGACCCCGCCCCCTCTGAGCTTGCCCCGCCCCCTGCTAGTCCACACTCCGCCCCTGCCTCCCAGAGGCACAGGCTAGGGCCAGTCACCTCCTTCTCCAGGTTTTCCTCCCACCTCAGTCTCCCCAGGGGGCTCGGCTCAGACTCTGCCCCCGCCGCCCAAGGGCCAGCGCCGAAGCAGGACCACGCCTCTCCCGCAGCCAGGCGTCCGAACCCCCACTCCCTGGACCCCGCCCGGGTCGGGAGACCACCCCTGCAGCCGGCTCCCTGGTCCTGGTCTCGCGCGCCCCGCCCCCGCCCCCGCGGCCCCGCCCCGGCGCGGGGACCACCCTCCGCCCGCGGAGGCGGGGGCCAAGCGCTCGGGGCACTCTCGGCTGCCCCGGCCCTTCGCCGCCGCCGCCGCCGCCGCCGCCGCGCGGTGGTTCCCGCGGATCCTCGCGCGCCGCCGGCCGGGAGAGCTCTCAGACCGCGAGGAGAGCCGCAGGAACCCGTGGGACGCAATGCGAGCCAGGTAGGCAGGCTGCACCCCGGGCCGTCCACTGCGGGCCGCTCCAGCCCCGCGCCCAGCCTCTCCCGCGGCGCCTGCTGGGGCTCGGCGGGTTTGCACGCCTCGCGGGCGCCGCTCGTTCCCCCGCCGCTTGAGTTCGGGGCTCCGGGGTGCCCGGGCGCGGCTGGCGACGGACGGCTTCGGGAAGCCTCTCGCGCCCCTCGTGCTCCTGGGGGACCCAGTCACCCCGGCGCAGGCGGGCGAGCCGGGGTTCCGGGCAAGGAGCCTCACTCATGGCCCCCGCGTGCGCCCGGGGGATCCCCTCACCTGGCCCTAGCGCTTCCCGAGGCCGGCCCTGAAGGGTGGCCCGCCTCGGCGACCGGACGCGTCCTCGGGGCGCTCGGCTCGGGGGGCTTGGGCACTCCGAGGGCTGGAGGGGCCGGGGCTTCCTCTGGCGCGGCCCTGGGGAGGAGGGAAGGGCGCGCGGTCCCGGGTTAAACTTGGTGACAATGCATATTTCAACTTTTTCGGAGACCTTTCATTTTAGGATGGAAATGAAAATCCCGATTTCTGGCTTGGCCGTCCGGGGACCGAGCTGCCGCGAGGTGACAGCGCCGGCTGCGGGCGGGTGGGGACGGCGGGCAGAGACGCACGTTGCTGAGTGGTGTTTCCCGGGAAGCCCGCTCCGCGGTGCGGATTGGTGGTCTGTGGGATCCCAGCCTTGGCGTGCGGCGGCTTCTAGCCCGGGGCCGGTCGTGCAGCCAGTGGGACCAGGCCGCGCTGGCCCTTCCCCGGGGGGTGTTGGGCGGCCGGCGGTGCCGCCAGGGGGGCGCAGCGGGACGGCGGCCGGGCTTCCTGCGTGCGGAGAGGCCCGGGGAGCCTCACCGGTCAATGAGATTTAAAAAGGGAACGCCGGGCTGGAATTTATCCGTGTTTATTCTTTCCAAGTTAGTGCAGCAGATCGGTACCGTGTGCTTTGTCAGTAGTAAGAAGTTCGCATAACTTTTGTTCCGATCACAAAAGCAATATATTCTCTGGGTAGAAATCAGAAGTATAAACAGTAAAACAAACCATCATCGATCTCACAGTTCCTACCGGCCTCAGTATTTACTCTCTTTGATATTCACATTTCACAGGCTTGCCGATCTAATCGATAAGTTTACAAGTGGAGCCTCTCTTGACTAAATGAAAGCAATCCCTTTGTGCAAGCAACTCTCCCCTTCCCACCCTTCTAAATGGGTTTGTCTCCGAGCACCAAAGTTTGGGTGTATCGGCTAGGCTCCCTTCTCAGGCTGAGTTCCCTTTCCAGTGTGGTGTGCTCCGCGCCTTCTGTAGGCTGGAGATGGAGAGAGAAGCTAGCAGTCAGCTAGACCACTGGCTCAGACTGGATTGGCTGTGGTTTTGGTTCCTTGCCTTGAAAAAATGAAGGTAATGATTCTCAGTCTGCTGCTCAGGGCACCATAAAAATTAACGGGTGGTTTGCAAAGCGTTCTGACACCCTTGAGTGGACAGTGGCTGTACTTTGCGGGGCTGGGGGGTGTCCCTTGCTTTCGTCATCAAATAAAACAGTCTATCTCCTACTTGGCCATCCTGACCAGGAAACGGGCGCCAGGAGTGGCTGGTGGGGTCTGGAGAAGGTTCCTGTTTCCCTGCTCAGTACAGAGTCGGCCCAGGCTAAGCCCCTCAGAAAAGCGTGGCGGGGGGGGGGGGGCTTGGAAGGAGACAGAACTCCCCGATCCACCTTCCCTGTCTGCTTTCTGCACGTGGGCAGATGTGGAGAGTGTAAGGGGCTTTGACGTTAAAACGGGACCCAGGATTCACAGGCCTGATGCCGGCCCATCCCAGAATGCCAAGGCCTGCTGATCCAAGAGGGAACAGTTAGTTGTGGGAGAAGGGCTCAGGCTGTGAACAGCCCTGGCTTCCTAGGCATTTGTTTTATGGCTCTCTTGTTTACGAAATGAACAATGACTAGCTCAGATCTGCGGTGCCTGAGAAGCTTCTGTGAGCTTTAATTTTTTTCCTGTCGTCCCAAGCCGCTGGCATCGTGCTTTACGGGGCTTTTTAAACAATTGGGAGAAACTCATATCATTTGTTAACGTCTGATACCGAAAGCCGGAGGTGCCACACAGGTTTGCCTTTTGTTCCCCTTGCAAAGCAGCGTGATGGAAGCTCCTCTTTCTTTAGCAGGGCTCCAGGGCTCCAGTTTGTCATTTGATAGTTTCATTTTTTTTAAATTGTCGCTCCCACCAGCACTCTCTTCTGCTTAATGTCTAGTAGCTGACCACAGCCCAGACGCAGGGGGGACCCAGAAAGTGGTCTGGACAAGTTGCTGATAAGTGTCCTTCCGGGGCTCGTCGGCTCTTAGTACTGTGCCCCGAATTTTTTCCGCGTAGAGAGGAACGGGGGAGTCTTCCTGGATTTTCTTCTCTGCTGCTGTTTGCTAACTGGATTTGTGGTTACCCGGCAGCCTGGAATTGTTTTCCTGCCAGCTGCTTCAGCAGACCTTTTTCTTATTCTAATGGTTCCAGTGTGAGGACAAGATTTGCTGACATAAATGGGGTTTGCACCCCGGGTTCTGGGAGGCCGCTCCTGAGTTTAAATCCCTGGCACTCAGGCCTGTGAAGTGTGGGAGGGTGTGTGCGTTACCTTCTTCCCGGGGAGGAGGCCAGCTGGCTTCCCTCAGCTTCTTAAGGGGAGCCCTTGGCCCAAACAAGGTTAGGAGTTAAGCACTGTGTTGGGCCCTGGCTGACCTCACCCCCGGCTCGGGGCAAACCTCCATGGCTCCGTGTTTGAGGAACCACAGCCGTGTGCCTGTCGGATACTCAACTGAGGAGAAGCCGTTGTTCAGCCAGTGGGCCTTGCTCCATCCACGTGGGTTTCCCTTAGCTTTGTTATTTTCAAAATCGACACCCGTGGCCACATTGCAGTTTTTCTTCTGAGAATTGGATTCAGGCCCCTGGGATATTTCCTAAGGCCCTGGAGATGGGCACTGAGGACTTCTTTGCCCTGAGGTCACTGCCTGATAACCAGGAACTGGGAAGGGTCACCGTGACTGCGTGGCCCAGAGGGGAGCCCGGGGCCATCCAGTGTTGCACTCAGCTTCCAGCGAGCTGGGTCTCCTGCCTCCCCAGCTGTTTGCACAATAGAAGCCCCATGTTCTCCCATTGCACCCTGGAAAGTAACAAAAAAACAGTTCAGCCGGCCCTCACACACAAGGGAACCATCCAGCTACTTACTCAGGGTTTTCCGGGGAGCCCCAGCCTGCTTCTCCGTGGGCCCCGAGGGCATCGTGTGTTATTGGACCGCATGTCTGATGCCGTGAGCATCAGCGTCCCCGGGGAAAGGATGTCGCAATGTTCAGCCTTTAGAAGGCAAGAGAACGCCGAAGGTATTTTAGAAACAGGGTGTGTGATGTGTTTCTAGGAAGGGTGAAATTCCTTATCGTGCCTCACTGCTTCCCATCCACCAGGTGTAGAAACTAGCTTCCCAAACCTTCAGTAAGGAAATATGGACTTGTGGGAGTAGTAGAATGGTGTCCTGAGTTCAACTAATTTAAGTCGAGATTTGGGGTGTTTTGGTTGTTTTTTGTTTTTGCGGTACGCGGGCCTCTCACTGTTGTGGCCTCTCCCGTTGCGGAGCACAGGCTCAGCGGCCATGGCTCACGGGCTCAGCCGCTCCGCGGCACGTGGGATCCTCCCGGACCAGGGCACGAACCCGTGTCCCCTGCATCGGCAGGCGGACTCTCAACCACTGTGTCACCAGGGGAGCCCTCGGGGTGTTTTCTAACGGGCATGGCTTGCTGAGGGTTTGTGATAGACCAGGTCCGGTGTGCACACTTTTATCCTCGCAAAAACAGCGAGGGGTTCCATTTTACAGGGAAGCTAGAATTGAAGTAGTTGCTCCAATCTAATGGTCCCAGTAAGTGCTTGATTTGAACCTGGACCTGCCTGGGCCCAGAGCTCTTCATCACAGCTCCCAGTGTGCCGGAACGAAAGAAACAGGTCACAGCTTCGGGAGCGTGAAGACGCATGCATGGAGATAGCAGAGTGCCTGCTTCCCTTACACAGTGACCGAAAAAAGGTGATGAAATCTTTAAAACCCTGGGACTCTTTGTCCTAAATGGGAAGCAACCTGTTTGCAGCATTGCTTCCCAGGAGCCGTGCCCTTGTGCCCAGTCTGCAAGGTAAAGTTTGATGTATTTTGGAAGCTTGCGATTTTGGAGGTGGGACAACTCAGAATCTGCTCTGAAGTCTGTCCTTGTACCATGAAAAGAGGGTATTCGGAGCAGATGAGGTCACTAGAATAAGATTAAGATTATGGGAAGGCTGTTAAGTAAATGTTAAGATAAGGGTCCACCTTCCACTTTACAGTTAAACAAAGGATATATAATGAGATTATTCTTATCTGCTCCATCAAAGCTCGGTCTTCGGGGAACTCTTAGAGCTGATGCCTGGTAGCCCAACTCTTCTGAACAAATGGAAAAGAATCCTCTCCGTGAAAGGACTTTTGTGGTTCCATATTCTTACTAAATCTCCCTCTCATCTCTCTCCCCTTCCCTGTTCTCCCAGTCTGCTTCACTGAGGAAAACCCTGCCCTATTCTTATGAAACAGGGAAGCCTCCTAAGCTCTGTAGGCCTGGAAGGAATTCACATGTTCCCTTTCCTGGCTTTTTCCACGTTGCAGGTCCCTGAGCCCGAAGTGTGCTGGTCAACCTGCTTCCAGGAAAAATACAAAGTGTCTTGATGGTAGCGTTTGTCAACTGCCCTGGTGTAAATCCTCCCATCATGGCTGATTTCAAGCTGCCAGTTGGGTCTGGCAATATTACTAAGTATTTGACAATCTGTGTAGCCAATTAGAGGGGGCTGCAGCTTGCCTTTCATTGCACTGAGCTCACCAGCACAGCCCCCCTTGTAGAATGGATGAAATGGTTGCCTGGCTTCTGCTGGGACCACGGCTGCCCAGGAGCTGTATGTACTGAGAGGATTTGGATGTCATCGAGTAGCCTAGTTTGGTCAGCAAGAGTAGAGTGCTTCAAAACGCAGACTCCCGGGCTTCCCTGGTGGTGCAGTGGCTGAGAGTCCGCCTGCCGATGCAGGGGACGTGGGTTCATGCCCCGGTCCGGGAGGATCCCACGTGCCGCGGAGTGGCTGGGCCCGTGAGCCGTGGCCGCTGCGCCTGCGCGTCCGGAGCCTGTGCTCCGCAACGGGAGAGGCCATGACAGTGAGAGACCCGCGTACCATAAAAAAAACAACAAACAAACAAACAAAAACCTCAGACTCCTGCATTAAAATCTCCTGGGGGATTTTAAAAGCTGCCCAGTGGAATCGGCAGGCATTCTGTGTGTATCCAGCGTTGAACTCCACTGATGCAGGGAATTTGTGTAACAAGAAAATTAGAGGTGTGGTGTGGGATTAGGCATGGCAGACCCTGTATTGGAGGCCAAGGAGTTGAATGTTTTCCGTGTGGGGTGAGGGAAGGTTTTCCAGCAGAAGCCTCGCAGTGGAGGAAGGGCCCACATGTTCCCAGTTGCCAGTCTGACCCCAGTGGTCCTCCGCGGGGGCGGATGAGATTGTTTTGCCGTGGCTGCTCCTGCTGGTCCGGAACAGAGATGGGTCTTCGCGGAGGGAGGGGTCAGGATGAAGTGAGAGATCGCTCCTTGGGGGAGACGGACGGCTCCTTGGGTGGGTTTGGTGAGCTGACCTTGGATGTTGCAGCAGAGAGCCGGCGTCTAGAGGAGCTTCCCAGGACCATCCAAGTGAAGAAAGGAGAAACTCAATGGCTGAGGGCTCTTTAAGAGTCTAAGCTTGGCTGCTCACGTAAGCTGATTACTTTTTCTCTGTCATAATTAGCAGTCCAATTATTTTAAATGTAAGAGCTTCCTTGAGAGGCAGCAAGCACATGGGAAAGGAAGGGAGTGTCACGGAACTTCTGAGCCAGGCTTGTGAGCAGGAAGGGGCCAGCCAGGCCCTCAGATGCAGACTTAAGGAGGAATCACCCTTGGGTTGTACACACACAGGGTCCGCCCTGCTGGTCAGGGGTCGCCCGTGTGAGAGAGGGCTGGCTCGGGCCTCACTTCCTTAGAGTCGAACCCGTGATGGTGGAAGAGCTCACTGCAGCCTCGAGTGTGGAGTGGGCCTGGGCGCATGCCTCTTCGTCACCCCATTGAAGGTGGGGTGGGAAGGCCAGGGGGGCAGAGGAAAGTAGCCGCTGGAGGTGGGAGAATGTGTACCGTGTGTCCCTGAAGCCGAGGAGAAGGTTGGGGTGGAGGAAGGGGATTGGGCGCCCTGTGCAAACAGGACAGTTCGGGGTTATGAGTCATCAGAGAATCAACACCCGGAAGTCTAGGGGCCCCTGGGTTTGGCTTGTTAGAACCATGTGACTGTGGTAGTGGGGAAGCTTCTAGAAAACCAAGGACAAGGGGCGTAGGCCGCTGAGTTAGTGACAAAAGAAAAAGGACTGTCTTTTGAGGATATCAAGGCGGAAAGGACCCAGAGTTGCGTCAGAGGGCCTGGGATGCTCTCGGCTGCGGAGGCCTGGTCGGGGGCTGACGGGGTGCTAGGAACAGCACGGAGCGATGGAGGGTCCAGTGAGGGGGTGTGAGCGGCCCCATGGACTGTGAGGGAAAGAGGTGGGTGTGAGTGGTTGTCCTCAGGAGGAACTGGTTAGAAGACTCCCTCGCCCCCGTGCCTTTTCACCAGCCTTTTTTGGGGGTTGGCTGGGGGCCTCATTTGCCCCTAAGTCCCAGCTCCCTGAGGCTCCTCATGGAAGCCTTTCCTGACTGCCCAGGCCAGGAGCTGACCGCTGCTTCCTCACCAGGCCGTTGTCCCCCTAGGCGGGGCTCTGCTAGGCATGGGGGGGCTGCATCTTTATCTCTGCATCCTTGCTGCACAGACAGCACATTCCGTGAACGAAGAGGGACCAGCCAGGATGAAGACCGAGGGGGGTGCCTTACCAAGTAACCGCACAGCAGCAACGCTGAGAGTCTTCTTATAGACATCTTCACGGCTAAAAATTACGCTGGGGCTTCCCTGGTGGCGCAGTGGTTGAGAGTCCGCCTGCCGATGCAGGGGACGCGGGTTCGTGCCCCGGTCCGGGAAGATCCCACGTGCCGCGGAGCGGCTGGGCCCGTGAGCCACGGCCGCTGAGCCTGCGCGTCCGGAGCCTGTGCTCCGCAACGGGAGAGCCCACAACAGTGAGAGGCCCGCGTACCGCAAAAAAAAAATAAAATAAAAAAATAAAAATTACACTGGAGGATAGAAGTAATTTCTATGAATAACGATCAGCTGACTTGTAAACGCTGTCCAGTGGCCCCCTCGCATCTCTGCCCCTTACCGTTTTATTAAGTCCGGCTTCCCGCCTTTGTTTACCCGTTCATGTTGTTGACCTTTTGGAAAGGATTTTAATTTTTATAGCTTTCGGATACAGAGAAATACAGCTCTTCCTCAACTTAGGATGGGGTTGTGTCCCGATAAATCCATCGTACGCTGAAAATATCATCAGTTGAAAGCGCATTTGATTACAGCTGAACTACCCAACGTCGTAGTTTAGCCTTCTCTAACTTAAACATTCTCCAGAAGCTTAGAGTAGCCGACAGTCGGGCCGAATCATCGAACACAAAGCCTGTTTGGTAACTGAGTTTTGAATATCTCATGTAATTGATGGAATATTGTACTGAAAGTGAAAAACAGAACGAGTGTCTGAGTGCAGAATAGTCTTAAGTGTGTCCATTCCTGATCCTGGTGATCACTCCGTGCCCTGCGCAGCATCATGGGAAAGCATCAAACCCACATACACGAGCTCCGGAAAAGAGCAAAATTCAGAATTCGAAGTACTATTTCTACTGAATGCATATTGCTTTCACACCCTCGTAAAGTCCAGAGATGTAAGTCAGGGACCATCTGTAAATGGAATATCTGAAAAATGCTGCAGGTACCTTTAAGCGTTTCAAAATTATCCTAAGAGTCATCGTTTTGACAAGTGGTATCAAATATTTGTGTATGTTCCTTACAGAAGTAGAAAATAAAGGTCCGTGTTTGAATTTAACTGGGGATAATGGTTGGAGCTCTGGTGTATTGATAGCACATATAAGTAATGCATGTAAAGGGGTGGACCAGGGCCTGTGATCCAGGGCCACTCAGCAGCCGGTGGTGGCGGTAGTGATGGCGTAAAAGCAGTCGCCTACTATGGTGTGGTCCCTCCCCATCACCCCGTCCCAAATATCCTCTTGCAGAAGTTGTGGGTTTTTCCGTAACTTCAGAAATCGGTGTTTACGACATTTTTCGGAGGACAGCTCTATTCTGGTTTGGTGCCGGTTAGCAGCCATTGGGCTGTTTCGGCTTTATGTGGTGGATTAGGAAACCAAAATTTCAAATTTTGGTCACATTTCAGGCCCATGTTGGAGTCTTCTGTAAATGGCTCTTTCTTTTCCGTCAACCAAATATGAAGCAACACGATCTGCGCAACTGAAAATCGTTATAGGTGATTCAAGAATTAAGTGACTAACCATCCAACACCATTTTTTGTACCCAAGGCATCGTCAGGGAACAGAAATAGCTGAAATAAGTTTTCACGGACTGGAAGGTGACAAGCGAGGAGAGGGGTGGAGTCAGCAAGTGGCACCCCAGTCCGAGACCTGACATCCAGAGTGGCCCTGGCTGGTAGGCTGCGGGGACCAGCAGCCAGTGGCTGGAGGCCTCTGTGCCTCTTTGCAAGAAGGCCTTACCTGCCCTAGCTACCTTGGGGGGTGGGGGAGGGAGGTGAAGCATCTTGTGTCCAACATACCTCCTTTCTAGATTATATGAATTGTTATGGGAAGAGGGAAAGAGTTTGTTGTGATTTTTTATTCTTTTCTTAAAAAAACCCTGTCTGCTTAAGTCCCCACCCCCCGCAGTTACTCAAGTAATCGTATGTTCATCTGAGAAACCTTAGAAAATATGCAAAAGCAGAAAAAAGTTTCATCAGTGGAATTCTTCCACTCATGGTAACTGCTCTGGGCATTTTTGTGTCTTTCAGGTATTTTCACATGTAAATCTAGACTCTTCCAAACAAAAGAGGATGGTGGAGTGGGAACTTGTTTTTAGTTCACTAGGTACCTGATGTGTAGTAATCCTTTAGTCAGTCATTCATTGTTGAATGAACATTATGCTTTTTATTGAAAATTGTTGACATAGCTCCAGATCAGTAAGTACAGGTTTGCATCCTGTACTTTGCGTCACATTTGTTCGGGGATGCACCTTCTTTTTTTTTTTTTTTTTTTTTTTTTGCGGTACCCGGGCCTCTCACTGTTGTGGCCTCTCCCATTGCGGAGCACAGGCTCCGGACGCGCAGGCTCAGCGGCCACGGCTCACGGGCCCAGCCGCTCCGCGGCACGTGGGATCTTCCCGGACCGGGGCACGAACCCGCGTCCCCTGCATCGGCAGGCGGACTCCCAACCACTGCGCCACCAGGGAAGCCCCAATGCACCCTCTTTAACAAGTCCACATTCATGGACAGTTTCCAGTGACTTTGAAATTATAAACAGCACTGCAGTGAACATCTTTCAATACATGTAAGTTTCTTCTTCCAATGAGTTTTCTTCTTTTATCCTTAAAATGTATAAAGAACTTTGAACTATATTAACGGTTGGGTGAACCGTATAATTGCTGCTCAGAAAAGCATGTCCAAAGGGAGTGATATTCAGGAAAGTTTCTCTATGTGTTGAATAAGACTTGGTGAACTTTGAGACCAGTCTCAGCCTTGCTGGGACTCCTTTGGGGGGAATTGATTTCTGATCATCAAGAGTGCTGATGTTCTCTGCATTGTGTGAGCTTTGCGGGCAGGGGTTGGAAGTGCACATCTTAATTTTAGGGAGCGGGCTTCCCTGGTGGCGCAGTGGTTGAGAGTCCGCCTGCCGATGCAGGGGACGCGGGTTCGTGCCCCGGTCCGGGAAGATCCCACGTGCCGCGGAGCGGCTGGGCCCGTGAGCCGTGGCCGCTGAGCCTGCGCGTCCGGAGCCTGTGCTCCGCAACGGGAGAGGCCACAACAGTGAGAGGCCCGCGTACCGCAAAAAAAAAAAAAAAAAAAAAAAATTTTAGGGAGCGCACAAACATGCCAGTTTCAGAAACAGTAACAGGTGGGGGAAACCGTGTGTCCTGAAACCTAGGAGGTGTTTCTGGTGGACGTCTTCAGGGCTCACTCCTTCCCAGAAGGGGACGAGTCTGATTTCCAGGCACTCAGCTTCAAGAACTGTCACTTCAAGCCCCCCAGGGTCCTGTCACTATGGGCGTTGAGTGATTCGTGGAGCTGCGTCCCTTGATGAGCTGCTGCAGTTTGATCTGGTACACGGTGATGGCACAGACTTCCTTTTTGAGACCTTTGGGTTCATTAAGAGGAGAAGGTACTTCATACCTTCCACTGATGGTGAGGCCTAATTTTGATTTCTAGCTGTGGTCTGGTGTCACAGGACTCCTTCGTTCTGGCAGGAGAGGGAAGCTGAGTTATGGGCGGAATATTTGTTGGCCTGTGTCCTGAGTGTGGTTTTGCAGAGGGCCTGGCTGCCTCCTCTGTCTTGGCTCCGAGGTATCCGTTGAGTCATTGTCCACTAATGTTAGATGAGACGGCACTTTTCGGGCTGTCCTTTTGTGCTGGCTGTTTGTTCTGGGTACCAGGTCCACCTCGTGGAGTTTTGGGGGGCTTGAGAGCCGGGCCCTCTTGTAACTCTCTGGGACGTTGCCCTAGCCCCTCCCCCCCTTGTTAGCTCGCGTTTGACTTGAACTCATTCATTCCCTCCCTCACGCCGAATCCACTGTGTGCCAGATGGGGGGTGGGGGATAGGGGGGATGGAGAGACCACCAGGGATAGCCTCTGTGCAGGGAATCAGCCACCAGTGCCCCAGGAGAGGAGGTCAAGGTTCCCTGGGTGTGCTGGGGTTCGGGACTGGAGGCTATTATTGGGTGGTGCCCACAGCGGGGGGACTTGGGGGCAGCGGGCGATTGTGAGTGCCAGGAACCGACAGGGGTGCCGGCTTTCTGCGAGCACCTGGTGGGGATGCGAGAGGCAGGTGGCAGGTGTGGCTGGAAGGGCGGGTCCTGCTGGGCTTCGGTCAGCTTTGAACTTTTATCTCAGGCCACCAGGAAGACGATCACACGTGTGAGCCTGACTTGCAAGGGGCCCGGGAGGTGGGCTGATAACCGTGCCTCCCTCTCACAGCCCTGATGCCCCGCAGCTGCCTTGGGTTCCCCTCCCGGGGACCCTGGCGCCCCGCTCTGCGACCCACACGGGGCACCTCTCCCTCCTGACCTGTTGTGAGAGTCTCATAGAATCATCCGATTGATTAAATGACCACCCTGTTCAGTTTTAAGGGTCACACTTCTTTCCCAAAATGACACTTAGAAACTGAGCCAACTGTCGGGTCGTGAAAAGAGTCCCAGCGTCTTATATTCCAGAAAGGAAAAGGTACTGATGAAGATGTGGAGATTTTCCAGATAAAACGACATCAGAGGGACCCAGTGAGACAGATCAGAGCACCTTGCCCTGGTCAGTTGAGTCCCTGGCAGCCTCTGAGCGTGGCTGCCCCCCCAGGACACGGCTCGGGAGCACAGGCAGGGCGAGTCCTGGTTTTCCTTGTCAGGTTGCAAACCTCACCAGGCCGGGCAGTCATTCCCCCTCCTGACATCCCCCTTCTCTACCCCACTTGAGGTGGTTGCTTTGCTGGCCTTCTGGAGGATTTCTGTGTTTAACCCACATTAACCTGGCGAATCCGGTGTCTACTTCTGGGGGAAAACTTCAGTCCAGCCTCTCCTGCTCCAGTCAGACAACCAGCTGTCCTCAACTTGCTCTGGGTAACACCGTGACTTTATCAAGGTTAAAAGGGACAGAACTGGAAGCTGGAAAATGATGTCATAAACAGTGCTTTTTTTGTCATTAGTGAAACTGTCAAGAAGTTGGCTGCTTGCTAAATTGAGGGTCATTATTATTCTGGAAAGAAGCGGGGTTATTTTGATGAGCAGGAAAATGGAAAGAATAGCAGCGATTCCCTTGGGGTCCGGTGCTGGCAGCCTGAGAGTAACAGGTGAGTAAGGCATTCAGGACAAAGTGCCGATTTACGGCTCAGCAGATGATTGTAAATTAGGCATTAAGGGGAGAACTTGAGCGTGCGTGACTTTGAATATGTCAGCTTGTTTGTGGCTGTCCTTTGCCTTCAGGTTCTACTGCTGGGAATTGCAGATAGGCAGCTCTGTAGAGCTTGCACACAGGGCTGGAAGGGAGTGAACAGAAATGGTTTGGGTGTGAAAATTGGTGGGCAGGTCTGGGGCTGTCATCTCCCGCCCAACCGCAACCCCCTCCGTTGTCTTTAACAAAACAAAGTAAACTGTAAATTTAACATGTTTTGGGGAGAAAGAGGAGAAATGGCGGCTAATGTTTGTAAAACCCCTACAGGCAGGTCAGTATACCAGGTCCTCTCACTTATACGTGAGATCCTCCCAAAACGCAGAGGGGTAGGTGGCATTGTTCACATCTTACCGATGAGAAAACTGTGAAAACAAGGGGATAGTTACTGTGTCCAGGGACACAGCGAGTATCGGAATATATACTTTTATGTGGTCTTTATGCCTGGATATTAACCAAGGGGGTTATTTACCCAAAACATGAATGCCCGGCCTTAGGTGCAGCTGTCCCACTGTGGATACGTGGACTATTGGAGGGGGAGGGTTAAGTGCATTGAAAATGACACAAAACCAGACGTTGCCCTGGAGGGTCTTGATTCACGAGCACCTGTCCAATCACTTCTCGCCCCTGTGAGCCCGTCTTAGACACCGGCAGCTTGTTTTCAGTGTTACATCGACTCTTTCTCACATCCTGCATTTGAGGGTGCCTGTGCCTTGACCCTCTTATCTTCCTTTGAATTACAAGGATACTCAGAAACTTCGGAAATAGTTCTTTTCATTGGTGGCAGATAGCGCCCGTTTCAAACTAATGTAAACATTGCCGGTCTGTGGAGAAAGCATACATGCTCTCCTTAACGAAGCTAACATTATCCTTGATAATAGGAGTAGTAAAGGGCTTCCCTGGTGGCGCAGTGGTTGAGAATCCGCCTGCCGATGCAGGGGACGCGGGTTCGTGCCCCGGTCCGGGAAGATCCCACGTGCCGCGGAGCAGCTGGGCCCGTGAGCCATGGCCGCTGAGCCTGCGCGTCCGGAGCCTGTGCTCCGCAACGGGAGAGGCCACAACAGTGAGAAGCCCGGGTACCAAAAAAAAAAAAAAAAAAAAAAAAGGAGTAGTAAAAAAATATATGTAATCCCACTTTGCTAACAAACTGTGTTTACGTATTCCCCTCTACTTTGGGTCCTTGTCTGGCGTTCTTGCATAGCACCTTTACGCTGTGCTCATAATGATGGTAATAATTAGGACCCCAGTAGCATAGCCGTACGCCAGCCAACGTCTTCAGCATTTTACCTCTAAACTATTCATCTTTCCATCCTGTGATGGGAGGGACTCTTAGCGTGTCTGGATCACAGGGAAGCTAGGGTGCCAAAGGGGAAGGGACTTGTCTGACCCATGAGTGCAGAAGCCAGGATTTGGGTCTGAGCCATCAACTTTTACCTGTTCTGCCCTGCACCAGCGGCCAGGTCTCCCTCAGGCAGGGAAATCCTGGGGCCAACAAGGTGCTTATGGGAACCAGGCCGGGGGTAGGGTGGGGGGACGGGTCAGGGAGCATGAGGTCTCAGGTGAGATGAGGGTGGGCAGGTAACAACAGCCAGGTGGCTCGTCTGACGGGGATGATTCCCGACCCCCAGCCGGAGGCTTGAGCACAGGAGAGAGACCTTAATGCTGGGGGGTGGGGGTGGGGGAGCTGGGCAGGAAGGGGGGGGTCTTAATCTCCCCCCCACCCCCACTGCGCTGTCAAACTTGGCACACATGTGAGCCCTCCTGCTGTGGCCCAGTCCTCTCCTGCCTCCTTCAAAGCTGTCGTTTATCTAGATCTGCACCCATCAGGCCCTGTGCCAGACACTCGGTCAAGGTGTCTTCATGACTGTGCGTGGTAAATGTTTTAGAGGTAAATCTTTGTACCTAAAGAGCTTGTACTCAAGTAACTCTGTTTTATGGTGCTTTTCTTTCTTTTTTTTTTTTTTTTGTGGTACGCAGGCCTCTCACTGCTGTGGCCCCTCCCATTGTGGAGCACAGGCTCCGGACGCGCAGGCTCAGTAGCCATGGCTCACGGGCCCAGCCATTCCACGGCACGTGGGAATCTTCCCGGACCGGGGCACGAACCTGCGTCCCCTGCATCGGCAGGCGGACCCTCAACCACTGCGCCACCAGGGAAGGCCCTATGGTGCTTTTCTGATTAGCCATGACATGTTCAACTAAGAATTAGCGCAGTATGGGAAGCTTCCTACTTACCGTCATGGTGCCTCCGGTTTTCCTGCCTGCCAGCCATGGAGGAGCCCCACTGGACTTGCCTCCATCAAGCGAGGGCGGCCATCTGGTCCTCTGGGACCCATCGATCCACGGCTGATGGGATGAAAGGTGGGCTTTGGTCCACCAAGGGATCTGGGACCCCGGTTACCTTGGTGACCACAGTGATGACTGATGAAAGGTTCCAGATCTTGCCTCTTTGGCCCCTCGAACTCATGGGGGAATATTTGGAAGTAGCAACATCGGTGGGCCGTGGGGTGGGTGGGTTTACAGTGGTGTTTCCATGATGGGGTGCTCTGGAGAGGCACCCGAGTGCCTGGCGCCAGGTGGATCCCAATGCCGTCCAAGGCATCTCTCGTTTTTATTTTAATATCCTCTTTAACCCAAGAGTCATTTGTTTAAGTATTTAACTTTTTTCCTTGTCTCTTTTCCCCTTTTTCCTCCCTCTTACTTTCTAGTTAACTTCTGGTTCGGCTGCATTGGGGCCAGGGGCTGTCCCATACAGTTTTCTAGCTTGGAGAGTCTTTTGGGTTTCCAGAATGCTTCTGAGTGTTTGCGAATGTTCCCTGAATACTCGCACGGCCTTTGCATTTTCTCCAGGACGTGGAGGTGGAGGTGGATGTGGATCATTTAAATTATGCTCGTTGATTATGTTATGTTTCACGTTGTAACCAGACGATGCTCTGCCCGCTGCGCTGTCAGATTCTAGGGTCGGGCTCCTGTTTCCCGACGTGACTGTGGTTTTGTCAAGTTCTCTGGATCAACTCTAGCAGCTTCTCCTTCGTACATGTTAGTTGTTCTTTCAGCATAATTGGGTCTTTTGATCGCTTCACCATTTTGTCAATCAAAAAATGCTCATGTGTGTGTATTCAGTGTGTGTGGCCTGAATTTTACCTTTTCCGACACTGCTTTACTGTCACCCCTTCTGGGTCATTTTCGGGTGGGTTTCAGCAGAGAGGAGTGCTTCTACTCACTGGGTTGGAGCCCCTTCCTGGATGATTCGTGTTTGGTGTAGTAGCTCACACGCTTGGTTCCACTGCTGCCCTGTTCCTTGAAGGGCTTGCTTCTCGGGTCCTCTTGCTGACTGTGGTTTGGAAGGTAGACCCGTGGCCGGTGGCTTAGTTACTACCTTCATTGAAAAGGAGAAATTCCTGCTGTAAGTGCTTGGTGCGTGTTGAGAGCTGTGTCAGGACTCGGGTCGGCTGCTCCCGGGACAACGCGAGCGTTTCAGCCAGGCTTCCTGCCCCAGGTCCCCTCTTCCCAGGGCCCACAGGCGCCGTTTTCCTCCTGTGATGTTGCATCGGTGGTGCCGCCGAGTTGGCTCTCAGTTGGGGTTTGCAAGTCTTGAGTGTGGTTGGATTTTGCGTGTGTAACACTTGGATCTGGGAATGACTGAGGTGCAGTCAGAGTCTGGCCTGTAGACTTACGGGGACCCCTCCCCAGCGCTCGGTCCCTTCTCTGTGTCTGGGAGGTTGTGTGTTGTCACGTGGACTGTGGGTTTCGGTGGGACCCCGTGGTCACATGCACGGAGGGCTGGCCTCAGTTGTGCCTCGTGTGGCTCTGTGACCTGCCTTTGGAGGCCGACCCCCTCCTGTTCTTGCTGCTCCTTCCTTGGTTCCCTCAGCAGACACGCCTGGCGGCTTCAGGCTTCAGCGTGCTGGACACGGTTCCGCCATGACCTTTGCCCTTTGCCAAGAACTGAGAACACAAGCCGATCGTGTTTCTTCCTGACCTGCACACTCTGAGGCCTTCCTGGTTTCACAGAGTAAGCCTGACCTTTTCAGCACGGCATTGGGTCTGGCAGGCCGGCCTTCGAGCTTTCTGTCTGGCCTGCCCGTCTCTGCAGCTGCCGCTGGTCCCTGAGATGCCACAGTGGTCCCCAACTTGATGCGCGTGGACCTTCCTCCTCAGGCCTTCAGGCTGAATGTCTCTCTCTCTCTCTCTCTCTCTCTGTGTCTCTCACTCACTGTAACCCCTGATGTCTTCCTGTTTTAGCTCCAGCTACGCTGGTCACAACAGTTGCAATCACTGGTATTGAGGACTGGCCTGGATGCCATGCTTCCTTTGCTCCTGAACTCAAGGAGGGTCTTGGTGAATCTCTGTACCTCAGCTGGGCTTCTCTCGTTCTCCAAGCACATTCACCGGTGACGGTTGCTCAGGTCCCTCCCTTAGAGTCAGTTGGCCTTGGGCTGGGCCCCTTGCATCCTTCGTTTTAAAAGCATCCTGGGTGACTCTGTGCCCAGCTTAGAGTGACCCCCATTGGAACCCATGTCTTGGATGGTATCATTCCTTAGATGACGGTTTTTCAAAAATAGCGCTGTGCTTATTAAATTGTTTTATTGTAAGAGTAGAGCGCTTTTGTAACAATGCCAAATATTACCGACACCTGGCAAGTGAAAAGTGAGTCACTCGACCCCCCTGGAGCAGGCTGTGTCTCAGCTTTTAACAACCTTCCCGGGGCTAAATCCATTGTGTTGTGGATTCTTCTGCGGGACCCGTATCGCTCAGGTTTCCGAGTCTGTATTCCCAAGTGGGGTTTAGGTATAGTTTCCTTTTTTGTTTGTTAGCTTTAGGGATTAGGATCGCTTTTTGCCTCCTAAAGCGACTGGCAAGGAGACTTTTAAAAATTTATTTTATTTAATTTATTTTTTTTGCGGTACGCGGGCCTCTCACTGTTGTGGCCTCTCCCTGTTGCGGCCTCTCACTGTTGTGGCCTCTCCCGTTGCGGAGCACAGGCTCCCGATGCACGGGCTCAGTGGCCACGGCTCACGGGCCCAGCCGCTCCGCGGCACGTGGGATCTTCCCGGACCGGGGCACGAACCCGCGTCCCCTGCATCAGCAGGCGGACTCTCAACCACTGCGCCCCCAGGGAAGCCCCGAGACTTTTTTTTTAAACTGCTTTAGACCTATCTTGTGGGGCACCAGGCCCCAGTGGAAAGGAGTTAGATGTGTGTTGCTGCACGCCGTTGCCAAACTCAAATTCCAGAAACTACGTGAAGAAAACAAAATAGGCTACTGTACAGGACCTCCCTCTCTTTTTAAAAATTTTATTTATTTTGAATTGTGGCTTAAAAAAAAAACCTAGTAAAAAATTTACCATCTTAACGAGTGTACAGTTGAGTATTGTCAATATAGTATTCACGTGGTGGTCCAACAGGTCTTTACAACTGTTTCCTCTTGGAAAACTGAAACTTACCCATTAAACTTTTCCCCATTTCCCCCTCTCCCCTAGCACCACCTGATAACTAACCACCGTTCTACTTTCTGTTTCTGTGAATTGGACTCTTTTACACAGCCCAGATAAGTGGAATCATATAGTATTTGTCTTTTTGTGACTGGTGTTTATTTCACTTATGATGTCCTCAAGGTTCATCCAGATGGTAGCACACGACAACTGCCTTCCTTCTTAAGGCTGAAAGGTATTCTGTTATATGGCGAGACCACAATTGGTTTATCCATCCCTCTGTTCTTGGACATTTGTTTTGTACCTCTTGGCCATTGTGAAAGATGCTGCTATGAAGGTGGGTGGGCAAATATCTCTTTGAGATGCTGCTTTCACTTCCTTTGGGTAGATACCCAGAGAGGAGGTTACTTTATCATAGGACAGTTTTATGTTTAACTTTTGGAGGATCCTCCATAGCGTTTTCCACGGCCGTTGTACCAGTTTATATTCCCACCAAGGCCGCACAAGGGTTCCAGTTTTGACGTTCTCATCCACGCTTGTCAGTTTCTGGGTTTTTTGCCCGTAACCAGCCTAAGGGGTGTGAGGTGACAGCCCATGGTTTTGATTTGCGTTCCCTAAAGATTAGTGATACTGCTCATCTCTTCATACGCTTATTAGCTTAGCCTGCCCTTTTTAAACAGTATTTAGTTAGATTTTCTTGAAAGTGTTTTTGAGGAGCCTTTTTCTTTATAGGTACTTGTGGTAAAAATGAAAACTCGAGTGAACGGATGTAGATTTTGAGGGATTCTCCCACGTACATGTGCTGGGGGCGCTTATTTCTGAATAGACGATTTAGAAGGAGGAGTTCCTTGTGAAAAGTGAGCGCACCCCCTCTCCCACCCGCCTCTTCCCCGCCTTCATCCCAGAGAGCCACGCTCCCCTTTGCAGGTTGTTTAAAGAGTCGATACAGGTCAAGTGCGTTGTGATGAATGACACCTGTAAGACACGACTGTCACCCTGTAGACTTGAAATGTAAGAATTGAAGCCACCCAGTGCCTCTAAAGAGGGCCCATCGGTTGTCTTCTCTGTTTCTTCACAAGTAATCCATGCTTATCACAGATTGAGAAAATACAGCCTGCAGAAGAAATGAAAAGTCACCTGCCTGCCTGTCACCCCATCACTGTCACATGGATGTGGCGTTAGAAACGGGGTCATTCGTGCTCACTCCTGCAGCCTGCTTTTTTTTACTCGGCAGCTGTGAGGAACAGCGTTTTCTGGCCACACCGATGTCACCCATGCCATGTGGCTCCTTAGCCGTCTCTGGGACGAGTTGAGTGCCGTGGTCTGAGGAGGTGATGTCAGCACTTCTTCACGACCCCTGCAGTCACCCACTCCTTTGCATTCCGGTTTGGACATCTCCCTCCCAGCCTCGCTGCATAAGGTGGAATCGAAGCAGGCGTCCTCCGGCAGGAGAAGCACCTTCTCGCTGCAGATCGGTAGTTTTCAGTGCTCTGTTCCGAAATGGAGCCGGCAAGGAGCTGTCTCCTCGCTGCCTGTTCTGCGGTGGCACCAGGCTGAAAGTGATTCCAGCTTCCGGAGAAGAAGTGCACGTTACACACCCTCTGGGACGGTGAGGCTGCCTCTCCCCTTCAGCTGGACGCCTTCCGGAGACCCCCTCCTTTTTCTGAAGCCTGAATTTGGGGGCTGTATCTCGCACTGCCCACACGGAGTGCGAGCCAATCTCGAAGTGCTTTTCCTGCGTCCACTTTGGTAGGTGTGGTTTGGAACCTTCGAGAAGGAATGTTTTCACTTGCCTCAGTGGGTCAGCTCCTCACCTGGGGGAAGGTCCGTTGGAGATTCAGGAAAGGCGTGAACTGGATCCTTTGCTGCCCCCTGAAATGTGCAGTGTCGGGGCCGGGTAGGGTGGGCGGCCCTGTGGACACGCAGCCCTTGGCTAACAGTTAACCTGAAATGCAACTCCGGGTTTGCCAGGCCCGCTGGAGCCCAGAAGCTTCTGGAATCTTTAGCTCCACTTGGCCCTGAGGCTCCCGCCTTGATGGGCTGGCCCTTCAGCTGCTCCGCGAGGCTGGAGCTCCGTTCCCTGGCTACACGGACCAGCTTCCTTAGCTCAGAAAGGGTGAGGGGTTCGTGCCCAGCACAGCTGCTCCAGCTTCTCTGTACCCCTCACTGGCTTCCCCCTTCACTGGCAGGTATTGGGTTGCTGTTGGCCGCTGGGTGGGAGGAGGGGCAGGAATTAGGTGGCTCTGAGCCAGTCTGTGTGTGCCCACCCTGGGGCATATGCAGCTCATCCGTAACCGCTCAGGCCTGCTGCCTGAGACACGTGGCGATTTGTGATGGGGATAATCGTAAAACTTAACCCCGATTACAGGGGCGTGTGGAGTGTGCCTGGCTCACGTCTCAGCCCAGCTGGTAGCTGCCTGGCACCCCGAGGACACAGGGCAGGGAGGGACATGGGTGTGTGTTGGCGGGGGGCGCGGTGATGTCTTGGGATTGGCTTGGTGCAGAGCTGGACGTGCCTGCCGGTGTCCAGCAGCTCTGTTTTGGAGAGCTCCGTGGGAGAAGGGAGCTTGGTTTGGGTTGGGTTGTTTTCCCCAACAGGAATCCTTCCAGCCTGCGAGCGAGCCCTGGGGCAGCACAGTACTGAGCCCTTTGCCCGCAGCTGCTGCCCCTTGTCACTTTCACAGTTGGAAAAGCTTCCCTGGGGAAGTTCAGTCTCATGCCAAGGCCACCGTGGCAGACTTGAACCCAGACATCCTGCTGCCCCCGAGCGTGGGGCCCCTTCCATTCAGGGCCTGAATTCCATCCTGTAACCAGCTTTCACCTTCCCTTGCCTGGAGGCTCATGCCTGGTTCTAGAATCCCCCCTAAGAAGCAGGCACTGTGAGCGTCTTCATTCAGCGTTTGGAGAAACCGAGGCATCAAGAAGTTCCCCCAAATTTTGAGGGTCAAAAATAGAACAAAAGGGCTTCCCTGGTGGCGCAGTGGTTGAGAGTCCACCTGCCGATTGATGCAGGGGACATGGGTTTGTGCCCTGGTCTGGGAAGATCCCACATGCCATAGAGCCGCCGGGCCCGTGAGCCATGGCCGCTGGGCCTGCGCGTCCGGAGCCTGTGCTCCGCAACGGGAGAGGCCACAACAGTGAGAGGCCCGCGTACCGCAAAAAAAAAAAAAAGATCGAACAAAAGTGGTTTGCCTTGGAGCCTTCTCTCTTCCCTCCCCAGCCTCCAGCCACTTTGCTGCTTCTCTTCCAGAAAGGAGCTAAAAGAGGATGTGTCTCTTTCCTCCCGTCTCATCCTCAGGGATCCTCCACCCAAAGTTTCCAGGTCACACACAGACACTGAGCAATTCTCTAAACTGATTTATGACTCCAGAGCACAGGGGTCTGGGGCAGAGTTCAGTGTCAGGGACAGTGTATGTCCCCATACATGCCGATGTCTCCTAGGGTTCGGGGCCCAGCTCTCATCCAGTGACCCCTCTGAAGGACGCCCACAGACTTGAGGGACCTCATCAGGTCATCCATCCATCCATGCAGGGGGGGTCCCCCAGGTCACCTGGCCAGGTATGTATAAAGGCCCAAACAGGACAGGTGGTATTTGGGCCCTTCTCCTAGAAATTGCTTTTTTATAAATACAGGCCAGGTTTTCACCTCTATTTATTTATCCAGCCTCTCACGTTGTGACTTCCTGTTGACGTTATAGTCAACTGAAAGTTCTGAGTCACCCACTTAAATCCTTAGGAGACTGGAGGGCCGTGTGCGTGCGGTTGAGAGGCCTTTACATAGAGTTTCCTGCAGCCATGCTACGCCTTTGTTCTCTTGCACTTGGGCTCAGCACTTCTGTTGCTTGTTTTGTAATAAATAGAAAAGCTTGTGTTTTTTTGCCCTTCTGGCTGGCAATGGATGTAGGGGGATCTTTAAGCAGAGAAGGAGGGAGGGGCCTGGAGAAGGGGGTTCACAGAGGCCAGGCCAGGTGACCAAGGTCAACATCATCGGTATTAAGTCCTGTTGATAGTACGTGCCCTTGATATGGTGTGATGAGGGTACTTCACCTCTGCGCCCTTCCTCCCCTGAATCCACAAACCTAGTCTCACCATGAAAAAAACCATCAGACACATTGCAGCTGAGGGACACTTACAAACTACCTGCCTGGTCTCCTGCTCCAAACTGTCAAGGTCGTTGAAAACAAAGAGCGTCAATGGAATTGTCGCAGCCCAGAGGAGCCTCAGGAGACAGGGCTACGTGCCATGTGGTACTTGGATGGGATCCTGGAGCAGAAGAAAGACATTAGGGAGAAACTGAGGGAATCTGAACAAAGAACGGACTTCAGATCGTCATGACGTGTCATCCTCACTCGTTGGCGAACGGGCTGTCCTAGTGCACGATTTAATCATTGGGAAATTAGGTGTTGGTTGGCATATGGGAATGCCCTGTGCTATCTTTTCTATAAATCTAAACCTATTCTGAAAGAAAGTGTATTTTATTTTATTTTATTTTTTTTTTTTTTGTTTTGTTTTTTTGCTGTACGCAGGCCTCTCACTATTGTGGCCTCTCCCGTTGCGGAGCACAGGCTCCGGACGCGCAGGCGCAGCGGCCGTGGCTCACGGGCCCAGCGGCTCCGCGGCACATGGGATCTTCCCGGACCGGGGCACGAACCCGCGTCCCCTGCACCGGCAGGCGGACTCTCAACCACTGCGCCACCAGGGAAGCCCTAGGATTAATTTTTAAGGGCAGAGTTATTCGATCTTGAATTGAACATTTCTGAGAGAGACAGAAAAAAAGAGGGAGAGAGAGACGTGTTGTTTATGAAGCAATGATACTAACCACCAAGGAAGCCCAGAAAGTGTATTTTAGAAAAGAGACAAAACAGAGGCAAGGGGCTTCCCTGGTGGCGCAGTGGTTGAGAGTCCGCCTGCCGGTGCAGGGGACGCGGGTTCGTGCCCCGGTCCGGGAAGATCCCACGTGCTGCGGAGCCGCTGGGCCCGTGAGCCGTGGCCGCTGGGCCTGCGCGTCCGGAGCCTGTGCTCCGCAACGGGAGAGGCCACAGCAGTGAGAGGCCTGCGTACCACAAAAAAAAAAAAAAAAAAAAAAAACAGCGGCAGGGAAGGCCAATGGGTGGCAGGGATTCCATGGCACAGCTCTCAGGCCAGGAATGGCCCTGTCTGCTCTTGCATCTGCTTTGTTCAGTGAGCGCAGCTGGTGTCCGGAGGGCGCCCTGCAGTGCCGGCCAGTGGTACTGGCCACCCGCTGCCAGGGAGAAGCCCAGGCCTCCACCCTGGGGCTAGTAGCTGCCTTTAATGTCAGACATGGTGCCCAGCCCCCTCCAGGTCAGGCCATGGCCTGTCTCTTCCGGCCGGCATGCTCTTTGTTCTCTCCTGGACCAGATTTTGAACGGTGGTGAGCTGCTCTCCCAGCCAGCGAGGCAGCCGGCTTGCAAACACAAACACGGGTCATCTCTGCCAGGTGCACTTGAGAAAGGCAGCAGGGCAGCGGGGACAGTGGGCCTGTTTATAAACTGCTCTCAGATTCAGCGTGTGGAGCATTAAGCTGGTGGTGGGAATTGCGGTGGTGGCTGAGGGTCCCGCTCATCCTGTTAGCGGCTCAGGGGTTGATGCACAGAAGATGGCCTGAGATGGTGAGACTGTCTCTGCTCCGAAGATGGCTCATTAAAGTATGCACGGCTGCATCGAGGCATCTCCTCCTTTAGGTATTCTCTGCCGATGCTGTGATTCAGGGCTCAGGGAGTGAGCGGTGTTACACGCCCAGCACCGGGAAAGTCGCTGAACGCACGTGCACACGCATACACACGCACGCAGGCACAGGGCCCCTGCACTGGAGCTTGTCATCTTAGGCCAGAAGGCTTTCCTAGAGGACCGAGCTCCAGGACGCCATGGGGACACATGTCCATCTCCAGCTGGAGCTGCCGTCCTCCGGCCGATCTCACGTGCCCAGGAATCGCCCGGGACAGGGACGTTCCTGACCAGCTCCCGAGTGACAGGGAGGAGGTGGCCGGCGTGGGGACCGCACCTCTGCGTGGCAGAGGCTCAGTCTGGGCTGGTGGGGGGTGACTTCTGCAAGGAGTGGGGCTCATGCTTCTCCTTGGGGGCCGGGACGGAAATTTTTTTCAGGTGGATAAATCGGGAGGTACGCCTGAACCTGAGTACAGGGATGAGATTCAGCTGGCAAGCGACAAGGGGGTGGCAGGTGGGAGAGCAGGAGAGATGGCAGCCGTCCCGGGCGGCCCTTGTGTGCACACGTGGTCCCTCATCGGAGAGTAACATGGCGCGCACCTATGTAGTGTCGACCGAGGACCCCGAGCTGTTCTAAGCGCTTCACATGTACCCTTCACTCCCCACAGCAGCCTGCGAGTTGGGTGTCCATTTGGATGCCGTTTGGGTGCCTTTTTATTTATGTATTTTAACTAATTTTTGTGGCGGGGGGGCCATGCCGTGCAGCATGAGGGATCTTAGTTCCCTGACCAGGGATCGAACCCGTGCCCCCTGCAGTGGAAGCGTGGAATCCTAACCACTGGGCCGCCAGGGAAGCCCCTTTTGCACCTTTCTAGAGATGAGGGCAGGTCTGCTCCTTGCTGGGGCCCCCACTGGTGGGAGGAGGGTGGGAGCTGCGCTCCTGGACTCCGGGCAACGCGCCCGGCCCGGCACCTGCTCAGGTGGGGTTTCCCAGCCGATGTGTTTACACGGACGAGCATCAGACCGGAGCTTAGGGTCCCTGCACTGGGTGAGCTCCAGGTCCTGGGAGCCTCTGGGGTCACCCTTCTCTCAGACGAGTGCTGGGCCCAGAGGCTCATGTACCTGATGGACATAGAGCCGGGATGGCCGCTTTGGTGTTCTAACCCCCCGCCAGGGGCGTCTTCCTTGCTGTCTGGGCTTTCCCGAAGGTTCTCCCTTCACCACTCTCTGCTTCCCAAACTCAGGTGTGCCCAGCGCATCCCCGACTGAGCCTCACAGTACCTTTGAGTTAATACCACCACGTTCCCCAGCCATTCCTGGGAGAAACTCCTCCAGATTCCTTTCATGCTTAGGGTGTGCTGTGAAAACCCCTTCTCCGGTCCTTTCAGCTCTTCGGTGCAAGCAGGCTGTGCAGCCTGCGGAGGAATTTCTACAGAGAGCCTGATTTTTCGGTACTGAACGTTCCCCGTCTCTCTGCCGGCTGTAGGACAGGAGCCCCAGGAGCAGGGTCGGCCGCCGTGCCGTGGTCCTCGGGGGCTTTGCTCTCACGGCCAAGAGCAGCTTCACCTCCCTTCCTCACTCCATCTGGAAGGCGCTTTGTCACTCATTCATTCAACAAGTATTTGAGAGCCCGCTGCGTCGCGGGGTGTAGGGGGTGGGCAGAGGGCGGGGCTCCCCGCACAGTCTGCTTTCCGTCCGTGGGCAGCAGGGACCAGGTACCCTTTCCCTGCACCCCACGACCCCCCAGGCCCAGCTGGCGTGCACTTGGCCGTGTGTGCTCACCGAACAGGGTCACCCTGTGCACTGACCTCTGGCTGGGCTCCTTCTCTGCTGCAGGCTGCAGTCTCGCCCATCAGCCCGCGTAGAAAGTTCTTTTGTTCCATGATATTGCCGTGATTGAATCCATGCCGCAGCCAAACAGGATGTGGTCTGGGTCACTCCCAACTTCCAGCAGTCGAAGGTTCTTGTTTTCTGCTGCCTGAAGAGGGACAAACCCCACAATCACAGGACACTTCAGGGCCCTGGGGGCGGGGGGAGCCCTGGATTAATGAAGAGCCCGGCTCAGCAGCCTCTGGGACCTGCGCCTTTAATTGCAGGGGAGGGAGGGCGAAGAGGTGGGGTGAATTCTGAGAGTCGAAATCCAGCCCAGGAGGACACGGCTTCGAACTGAAGCTGGAGGCCTGTGAGTTTGGTTTGGGAGGAGGGTCTCTAGGTGGGGCCCTACTTCAGGTCACAGCTGGTCTGTTTCTCTGCAGGGCGAGGTGAACGGGGAAGCAGTGGCTCCATCCCCAGCCCTGCAATGCGTGTCCCTTCTATTCCGTGGGGTATCAGGGGCCAAGCCATGTGGTCCCTAAATATTGAATAGATACAAATAAAGTTTATATATCTGGGATGGCTAGCAAATTGCAGAAACAATGAGCACTCATATAGACTGGTATAGGCTCTACCAAGGCCAGGAAGTGGGACTTTACCCTTGACTTTGAAGTTCTGTTGCCCCTCCCCAGTCCCAACGCCCTCTCACCTGCCCCCTTCCAAATGTGTTCTATCTAATGTGCCGTAGGTGTTCAAAGGAGTCCCTCCTGAATTTTGTGATTGTCATTCCCTTGCTGTTTATAGCTGTATAGCGTAGCTAGCATCGTCTCCTTAAGCAGTATCGTTTGCTTTTCACGTCTTCTCATTCATGTAGATGGAACCACACGCTATCTGTCTGTGGCTGGCCATCCCTGACGTGGCCCCCGTGGTCCCCACCTGCAGGCATTCACAGCCTTGTGTCATCCTCCCCGGGATGTGGCCAGCCTAGCAGCCTGCTTCTAACCGATGGAATTCGTCCAGAGTGATGGGTGTCCCTGCCACGAACAGGCTACATAAGATTATAATGTCCTTCTTGAAAAAGGACTTTCTCTCTGGCTAGCTTTGGCGAAGCAAGCTTCCATATAGAGGGGCCCACGTGGCAAGGAGCTGAGGCCCTCATTCCAACAGCCAGCCAGGGACCGAGTGCTGCCACGAAGCATGGGGGTGTAGGAGGAGAGCCTTCCCCAGTCGAGCCTTCAGTGCGACCCCAGCCCGGCCTAGGCATTGACTGCGGCCTGAAGCAAAGGACCCAGCTAAGTCACACCTGGATTCCTGTTTGTGGTCTTTTGTTACCCAGCACTAGGTAACTGATAGACATCCTTCTGAGTGCTCCCTTCTGGCTCGTGTGTTCTTGAGGTCCACAGCTGCAGTTCTCTGACACGGTTTTCCAAGTGTACTAGACCTCAGTTTCCTTATTCCTTCCGCTCTTGGGGATCAGAGCTCTTTTCAGCGCTTTGCTGTTACAAGTCGCCTTTTCAGCATAGCAGCTCTGTGCCCATCTATGGGACAGATCTGGCTATGAGATGGAGGGTGTCCCCTTCACGTCCCACCAGCCACATTCCAGGTCATTCATGTTGTTCCACGTCCTCACCATCTCTCCATCCCTGATGTTGTCTGACTCTTCATTTTGGGAGGAGGTCTGATGGAGGTGAGAGGGCTTTTAATTTACGCTTTCTTCATTATCGGCCATAAGCTAATGTTTATTGGCTGCTGCAGTTTCTTCGGAGCTGAAGATCGTTTTCATGGTTTTTCCTGTTTTTCTTACCGTATTGTCGTTCTTTGAATTTTCTGGAAAATAAGCCTTTCTTGGCTGTGAGCATTGCAAATATTGCCTCCCAGTGTACTTGCCCACACGGGCTTCAGAAATCCAACGAGACACTTCCCGAATCCTGTCCTGGGCGATCATTTGCAGAACTGTTTTCCAGGCGTTTCCAGTTCTGGCCCACGGGTCCTTGGTCTTGGCCAAGGCATGGTGCCTGGGAGATTGGGTCCCACTTATTGTAATTATTTGTTGCTGCCTTCCCGAGGCGTCTCTCACTCTCTGTTCCCCACTTGGCTCACCCTCTGGTCTGGGAGTGCTTTCCTGCTCAAATTGCTTGCTTTAGTCTCTTAGTCATTTTTGGAGAAAATCTGAGTCAGCACTGGACCTCGGGTCGGGGGCGGGGTGCACCCCTCCCGGCCCTGCAGCTTTAAATCTGCATTTCACGGTGGCCCCTGGAGGTGGGTGTTTTACTAAAGGAATGCGGGGTCTGGGGAGCCTGGGCCCGGCGTGTTTAGAAGGAACGCGCGTTCCTGGAGGAAGTTAAAATTAGAAAAAGCGGCTACACTTCCTGCCATTCAGCCGCAGTTGGCCGGTGTTTGTTTGCACAAGGATTCTTCTGGTAACAGTCTGGGGTCGGTTTCTGGTGGAATGTGAGGTGAAGTCATGATTTTCGGGATGGAGGTGATCCGTTTCCATGGCAATCTCTGTTGTCAGAATCACGGCTTTGTTTGTGGATTCTTGTAGAATTATGCCGGCATGAAAAAAATATTCTTGAAAGGACTCCTTTTTATAGCTAGCAAGAAAGGTTTTCCCTTTTGAGAAAGCTCTTTAATGGGAAGTTGATACCGTGGAGCGCGTCTCTTTGTCGGTGAGCTCTGGAAGGTGTGGACCTGGACGCATGGGGGCTTGGCTCGCCCTGCCCCCTCCCAGGGGGGCCACCTCCCACCTCTCCCCTTGAGGCTGGACTTCTTGGGGAGCCCCCTCTGATCCGACACAACCTGGGGGCACACCCTCGCACCCCCCTTCCTCCAGGTTACCAAGTAAAAATGTACTACATCCCAGTATGTTTGACTATTTGGGACATACTTAGAGTAATAAAATTATTTGTTGTGTATCTGAAACTCAAATGTAACTGGGTGTCCTGGATTTTATCTGGCGGCCCTAACACCCCCTCCCTCACCCCCGGTGATACTTTGTGGTCCTGGGTCTTGCTCTCTCTTGGTCTCGGAGGGATGTCGCCTGCCCTTGGCTGGCTGGTGGCACCGGTGGCTTTTCCAGGGCTCTGTCCCTTTTGTGTTTGGACACGTCTTCGTGCCGGCACTGGGCTGGTCGCTCTCACCTGCTGGGGTAAAGCTTGCGGTCAGGTGGTCATGGATCGTGCGGCACCCATTTTATTATGGACGGAGGGCGTGCTTCACAGCTCGAGTAGCTCATAAACATCAGGGCCCTCCTGCTTTGTCACTCGAAGCCCAGAGGCTGGAGGGCACAGGAGAAAGGGAGTGTCCTCTTCCCTGGAGAACAGAAGTGCGCTCGTCAGAGGCTCACACCCAGGGAACCAGAGGCGTCACAAGCTCACCACCGGACTGCCCGGAGGCGCTGTCCCTTAACGGGGGGGAGGTGGCGTGCGTGTCACCAAGACCTGGAATCACAGGTCTCTTTGTGGGAGCCCTGGCTAGCCACTGGGCCTTGAAGGAGGAGGTGGGGGGTGTGTGTGTGTGTAGGAGTTTTCTGGTGGGTGGCTGATCTGGCCGGAGTGAAGGGAAGGGAATTGGCAGTGCGTGCTAAGGAGGCTGGTGGGATGGGGCCAAGCTGGGGAGAGCTTGAGCTGGGGCAGAGAAGCCTGGCCCCCAGGTGGGGTGGGGGCAGGAGGGAGAAGGGCACTTTGTGTTCATGGGTAGGGGAATCATCGCTGAAGGTGAGGGAGCCGGAGGATGGATGGTGTATGTGCAGCTGGGACCATCCGGGAGATAGCTGATCATTTGCTCCGAAACTGGGATGCAGATCCCAGGTACCTGGGGGGACTTTTCTTTTTTATGTTCAGGCAACAGGTACTAAGAGCATCTTACCTCGTGCTCCGTGCAGGGGCTGGGATGCAACATTGAGTCAGGAGGGTGGATTCCTGCCCATGGACCCTACAGATGAGCTTGTGAAAGATACAGATGCTGATTTCCTTGAGGGGATTCTGTAGCAATTTGCTGAGCGCTGCTGTGTTCCAGGTGGTTTTGGTGGATGTACAGCATGGAGTCCTTGCCTTCAAGGAGCATTTTCTCTGGTGGAAGAGAGGAAATAAACAGAAGATAAACAAAGAATGTTGGGAGTGGTCCCTGAAGCCAGGTGGACGCGTAGGCGGAAAAGCTGTGTTGTTTTGAGAGGGTGTGTAGTAGGCTGAATAATGGCCCCCCGGGGATAGTCACGTGGTAATTCCCACAACCTCTGCATGTGACTTTAGATGGCAAAAAGGACTTGGCAGGTGTGATAATTTAAGGATCTTGAGACGGGAGATTACCCCACATATCCAGAGGGGCCCTGAATGTAATGTAACGACCAGTGTCTTTTTTTTTTTTTTGAGGTATGCGGACCTCTCACCGTTGTGGCCTCTCCCGTTGCGCAGGCTCAGCGGCCATGGCTCACGGGCCCAGCCGCTCCGCGGCACGTGGGATCTTCCTGGACCGGGGCTCGAACCCGTGTCCCCTGCATCAGCAGGCGGACTCTCAACCACTGCGCCACCAGGGAAGCCCGACCAGTGTCATTTTATGAGAGGGGCAGAGGCAGGTGTGATTACGGAGCAGAAGACCATGTGATGATGGAGACAGAGACAGAGCGACGGGCTTTGAAGATGGAGGAAGGGGCCACACGCTGAGAATCCAGGTGGCTGCTAGGGTGCAGGCAGGGAAACGGATTCTCCTTTTAGAGCCTCCACAAGGCACCAAACCCAGCAATACCTTGACTTTTGCCCAGTGAAACTGGTTTCAGATTTCTGGCCTCCAGGCTGTAAGAATAAATTGGTCTTAAGCCACCGAGTTTGTGGCCGTTTGTAACAGCAGCCTCGGAAAGTAATACAGAAGCCTGGGGGTTTTGAGGAGGTGACACTCGAGCAGAGCCCTAGGCGTAGGTGACCGAAGGTCCTAACTCTTGATGCTTTCAGAAGGTGGGGGTGGGCTTCCCTGCTGACCTGTGGGCTGGGGCCACGGGGCCTGACCCGGGATACAGGCCCAGCTTAGAGTCAGAAGTTCCTTGGGAACCATGGACTCTAACGGCCTCCAGCCTGGACCCGAGTGAGCCGCAGTGCAATTATACGTTTTTAATGTAAAAATGTCAGTCGGGATATAAATACCCTTTGCTTTTCTCCAGTTTTAGCTGAGTGTAAGTGTATCTTATTAATAGAACCAAATATTTCCTTGGCTTTCTAAATCGGGAATCTCTAACAGTACAAAATAGCCCACCGGCTTTGACCAGAGACGACCGGGAATGTGCGCACACATCACTCAGCTGGGCTTGTGTCTTGACCAGAAGGCCCGGGGCCAGCTTGACACTTGCCGAATGCAGAGCCTGAGGTGAGGACTTGGTGACTGATATTCTGGGGAGAGGTGGTCCCCAGAAGCAGGAATGGGACGCAGGAGGGCGACATGAGGAAGTCGGGGAAGCAAGTGCAGGGTCAGTTACTGCTGAGCTTGTGGTGCCCGTGACTGCTGGGGACCCCCCCGAGGAACCTCAGCATCGTCCCTCTGGAGGACAGGGGCCGTCCTGGGGAGTGTGTCCCTGCAGGCTGAGGGAGGGCTGTGGGCCTGGCTGCCGTGGAGGGGTTGTAGCCACCCGTTTGGAGGGTATCTTGACAGCACAGCAAGGGGGTAACTGATTGAACACAAATCCAGTACGGTGTGGCCTCCACGAAATCCAGGCTTGACTGTTCCCTGTGGATCGTGAGAAAGGCAGGTATTTCAGCCCCAGCCACGAGAGCTGAGACAGCCACCGAGGTCCGTCCTCACGACTGTCAGTCACCAGCAAAGCAAACGGTGTTCAGACGGTCGTCGGAGAAACCTCAGATGTGTGTGGGGAGTGATGGGGGCCCAGAGGTGCCGAGCGGCGCACCCGCAGAAGGACTTTTGATCCCTGTGTGTGGCATCCTCTCTTGATACCTGTTTGGAGCCCGCTCAGCCCAGGTGGTACCCGATCCGTGTCCCAGGAGCCCCTTCTGCATCCAGGGGTTCTCTCTCCATCTAGTTCTGTACTCACCCCAGCAGCTTCATGTCCCGGCATCTTCTCTTTTCAGCCTTGTCTTTTATTCAGGTACCTGCTTTCTCTTAAACTTCCGTTCTGGATCGCAGGACCCACGTGTTATATTTATGGTGTCCATCCCTCTGCAGCTGGCAAGCAACGGAGCCGGACTGAGGATTCGGGAGGTGAAGGAGGGGTCTGTTGACACTCTAACCTCACGTCCCTCAGAGCCAAATGGGCACCAGCCAGGAGAGCTTGAACTGTGTTTAAGGTCGCGTCGCCCCTTTGCACCTAGCTGGTGGGTGCTTGCGACGAAGGTGAGAATAAGTAGATATTCAGAGCAGCCACTGGGAGGAGAGACTCCTCACAGAGCTTCAGGCGGCTCTGGCGGGGATTGAGGGAAGGTAAACAAAGCCCACCTTTCACGTCGCAGAATCGCTACCCGGGCTGGAGGGTTCCGACCGGGGCCTGATTCCACACTTGCTCACTCGTTCCAGCCTGTAGTTAGGGGCTGGGGGATCGGGGAGAAATGACCCCACGGAGCTGTGCCCTTTGCCCGGCCTTGCTGGCGGTGGGGAAGTGCGGTCACCCAACCCTGTGTCCGCTGATGCAAGCATCTGCCCAGATGCCCGCCACTCCAGTGGGCAGCTGGCCATTGAAATGGCTGCTTCAAGTTGGCTTTTTTTTTTGTTTTTTTTTAAACTTTCTTGGGGAAGATTGCATTTTTAAAAAAAGTCTCGTTCAAAAAGTAGGATATTCCTTGGGCTTCCCTGGTGGCGCAGTGGTTGAGAGTCCGCCTTCTGATGCAGGGTCCGGGAGGATCCCACATGCCGCGGAGCAACTAAGCCCATGCGCCACAACTATTGAAGCCCATGAGCCTAGAGCCTGTTCTCCACAACAAGAGAAGCCACCGTACTGAGAACCTGGAGCACCGCAACGAAGAGGAGCCCCCGCTCGCCGCAACTAGAGAAAGCCTGCGCGCAGCAACAGAGACCCAAAAATAAATAAAGTAAAAAAAAAAAAAAAAAAAAGGCATGGGTGTGCATGGGTTACCCACAGTGCTGGCTTCAGAAGCCTTTTACCTTAAAGCAAATTCTTCAACCTCTGATCTCATCATCCCGACTACTCAAACAGATGCCGAAAGAGCAGAATTAAGACTTAGAGTGAGGGCTTCCCTGGTGGCGCAGTGGTTGAGAGTCCGCCTGCCGATGCAGGGGACGCGGGTTCGTGCCCCGGTCCGGGAGGATCCCACGTGCCGCGGAGCGGCTGGGCCCGTGAGCCGTGGCCGCTGCGCCTGCGCGTCCGGAGCCTGTGCTCCGCAACGAGAGGGGCCACGGCAGTGAGTGGCCCGCGTACCGAAAAAAAAAAAAAAAAGTAGGATATTCCGAGGTTGGGGACCACCTTGCGTTTCTGGCTAGCATTGTGCGTATGTCAAAGAAGCGATTAAGAAACGGAGGATTCACTTTGGGGGAAAAAAGTAAAAATACAGAATGGGCCTCTTATAACCAGAATCAGGTCTTGGGCTTCAGAAAATGTTTGTTGCAGTGATTCTGTTTCTGACCCAGTTTCTACATGTCTTTGAGAGTAGTAGGACTTGTCATCTAAAAGTAGGGGGTGGTCTGTGATATTGCAATACGTAGCAGATTAACGAATTACAAATCATTCGATGCTCTTATAAAGTAGGTATTCCACCCTTTCTCCACCGCCTTGGCTAGGTTTATGGAACTGAAATGAGCCCTCTTTGCAAAGCTCAGCGGGGAAGGGGCCTCTCGGGGGCCTTATGCTGGGTGAGTCGGGCGTGGAGGGGAATTTGGGTCAGCTGGAAAGGTCCGCTAGGGTGGCCCCAGTTGCGTTTCCCTCCTCCTGCCTCTTTCACCGTCGCTAAGGGGAGAGGTTGCCCGGGTGAAGGTCCCCGGGAAGAAGCATCCAAGAGGTCAGAGGGTGGGTGGTCCTCATGGCGACAGCTCTGCAGGAGGGGTGAGCCAGCAGGAGGGCAGCTTTGAGGAAGGGGGTACTGCTGTTGGGTTTCCGGCAGAAAGGGACCAGCACGGGACACCACGTGGGCAGGGGCAGAGGCTGCTGCTCCCGCAAGGCCGGGTAATTCCCCGCCCCACGTGGCACCGCGGGACACGGTGACACATCCCGGGGTCACACGTTCAGGGGCCGAGCTGGGATTTGAGGCCCTGTTCAAGCAGAGGCTGAGCTTCCACCACTGACTTGTCTAGGATTTTCAGCCTCTTCTACGTTTGTCGGGAGGCCCTTTGCTCTGTGCTTCTCCCAGGACTGGCACAGAAACTCCCTTCCTGCGGCTCATAAACACCAGGCAGGATATTGCACTTCTTCCTACTTTAGTAGACTTGGGAAGGGGGTGTGTGGTTGTAATTGCTGTCTTGGAAGAAGGAAAGAAGGAAAGCCATTCAGTGTTGGAACCCAGGCCGGCATCTTATACCCTCACGTGGAGACATCTGGTCTGACTGCAGCCTGCTTTGTCTTTGTCTTTTTCTTTTTAAAACATCTTTATTGTAGTTTTTCCTTTACAACAAAGTGAATCAGTTATACATATACATATGTTCCCATATCTCTTCCCTCTTGCATCACCCTCTCTCCCTCCCTCCCTATCCCACCTGTCTTTTTCTTTTTTTAAAATTTTTTGGCCGAGCCACGTGACATGTGGGATCCCAGTTCCCCGATCAGGGATCGAACCCGCGCCTCCTACATGGAAAGCACAGAGTCTTAACCGCTGGACTGCAGGGGAAGTCCCTGTCATCTCCTTTTTCTGCCTTTGTTTTCTCTGCACTTGACTGTTAGGCTGTTCATCAGGGTCCTGGGGGCTGCTTTGCACCAGGGGTTATGCTCCCAGCTTCCCATTTCTTGACCCCAGTCAGTCGTTGAAACCCTGTTGAACCTCAGTTCCCTCGTCTGCTGAAAAGGACACAGTGACGCCGGCCTTGCCCACCTGCGACCACCAGGAGGCCAGATGGAGGAGCACCTTGTCAGCTGGCGTGCATGACATCAGTGGTTTTCACAGTGTGGTCGAGGGACCAGCTGCACCAGCGTCACCTGGGTGCAGGTTAGAAATGCTTATTCTCAGACCCGGCTCAGGCCTCGGCGGGTGGAGACCGGCAGTCGGGGTTTGAACAAACCCTCCAGGTGAGTCTGATACGTGCCCGTGTTTGAGAACCACTGCTTTATTCACGTGTAGGAAGTTAAGTTCTCAGCCACTTATGCCATAAGCATTTTGTGAGTTTTCCACTATGGATTTGGCTTAAATTTCTGGACTTTTATGTTTCAAAGAAGAGAAGGGCAGGGTCCCTGCCCTCAAGGTGGTCCAGAGGCTAGTAGAAAAGAAGGAAAGAGTATACTCTCACGTGATACGGAGCAAAAAGAGGATGAAGTAGGAAAGAAGAGAGCAAAGAGTAATCTCTCGCATGATATAGAGAGCCCTTTTACACTTGAGGAAGCCAAGGCCCAGAGTCAGCTTAGGTCATGGAGCAAAGGTCATCAGGCCAGTGAAGGGTGGCGCTGACCTGTGAGCCCACAGGTCTGACTGGGGACCATCTCAGAAGCCTCCGTTTCCAGGCTGCCTTCCTTCAGGTGGTATAGCTCCCACACCCAGCCCGGGCCTGGCGCCGGCTCCAGTTATTCAAAGGAGGAGGTTACGGTCAGAATCAAAAACCTAGGACTTGCCCCGGAAGCACTTCCTCATCAGCTCTTAAGTGGTGATCATCAAGACATTGGATTTAAGCCTCCAGCCCCGCTGGGAGCCCAGAACTGTGACCCGGGTCAGATTGTAAAAGTCCCTAAGTCATTGGTCAGTGAGTAGAAAAAGTTAGTCTAAGCCTGGAAGAAATAGAATTTTTTTTTTTTTTTAATGGAAAAAGCCAGTGTCTGTGGCTCTTCCGGTCTTCCTATATGGGGTGAAGGTCTTTATCTGAGTGTGGGTTTCATGGCTGTGTCTGGCATATGGACCACAGCCTAATACATCCTCTTGATTCCCCATTTAAAGTCAAGTGACAACACAGAGGCTGGTGAAGCCGTCCGAGTCCAGAGTTCTTCTGGAGTTTTATTGTTTTTTCCTTAAATGTTTAACATGGTCTAGTTTGCCAGCCTGTTTTTAAGCGATTCCCCATTATCGAGTCTTTTACAAAATATTCTACCTGACCAGTCCTGGAAGCTGCTCATCTCACATAATTATTTATGTGATAATTAAATCCATTAAAATGACCATATAGCAAGGCCCACCAGCTCCATCCAGTGGGGGCAGAAGCCTAAAGGAGGAGGAGAAGGCAGCCTTCTGGCCACAGGTGTGGGCGTCCGCATACCTGAGAGAGTGGGCGCAGTTCACACACAGGAGCACCCACCCTCGTCCCCGCCCTGCCAGGGAGGAAGGATGCTCAAAACGCCGGCCACACACAGTGAACTAAACCACCCACTTGATACCATGTCAGGCACCAGGTGGGAACCCACAGATGTACGGGATGAAACCGCTGTGGGCGTCTGGTTGATGCGTGTCTCAATAATCTCCCTTTTGTGCTTCATATTCAACGTTGGTTTCGTACACGAGAGAGGAAAGGATATTCCTTACCGCGCCATCTGTACCGTTTGAAATGTTATGAAATTTTAGGAGACGTCGGTGAACCAGTTCTGTACTCTGTGCTCTGTGTAGGAAGATTCTGCCCCGTAGGTCAGGTGCGGCCTCACTCGGCTGCATCACCCACCACATACCTAAATACTCTGTTGCAGGGAACAATTTTACTCGTGTTTATTTTGTGAGCATCAAACACGAAGGTCAGTCTGCAGAAGCGTGATCTTTCTCAGTTTTGTAAATTGGTTGCCTTGTAGTTTCTTCCATAAACAATGAAAAACCGAGGGTGAAGTCCACGGCCAGGCCACAGGACCCCCATGTGCCTTGAGCATCCCTTGCAAAGGGACCAGACGAGGGTGCTAACCTGTGCTCAGGGCTGTGGGCCGGGAATCCTCCTCCTTGCTGGAGGTTGGAGCCAGCTCCAGGAAACAAACAGCTTCCAGTGGATGAAGTTTACCTTTGTGCCATTCCTGTTTCCCTGTGGAGCCACACCCCCCATTGTTTGCCTTCCTTTCCCTCTTGCCATCTCAGATCCTACCTGCTGCCTGGCCAGCCCTCCGCCATTCGGGCTATGCACCCGCCGTGGGCGCTGCCCACCTCTCTGTGGCTTGAGCCTACCCCGGCCTGGCCCTCTGCCCCGTGGCCTGTGTAGGGCCGGTGTAGAGCAGGGGTCGGCACCCTTCCACTGTGAAAGGCCAGGCAGTAAGTATTTCGGCTTTGTGGCCCCTCGGGTCTCTGCGGCAGCTACTTTTGTGTGTCATTGACACACAAAAGGACCACAGACAGACCGTAAAGGAACGACGGGTGTGCTGTGTTCAATAAAATTATATTTCTGGACGCTGCGACCTGAATTTCATATAATGTTTATGTCATGAAACAGTCTTTTGATTTTCCCTTCCAACTGTTGAAAACCATTCTTCATCCACAGGCAGAGACACGTGTCGGGCCGGGTTTGGCTCTGCTTTGTGCTTTAGCGCTGCTACTTCGGTGTTTCCAGGTGTGGTGGGGTCAAGGGTGGGCGAGAACCGAGCCCTGCCGCGGAGAGATCCCAGTCTATCGATTGTCAGATGCTGGATGTAAAGGATCCTTTAGCTGGTGGATCTGTCTGTCTCCATCGTGACGGTTGGAAACCTAAGGAAAAAGCTTCCTGGTTTTCCAGTTTCCCCAAAATCCCGCTGGAAAAGCTTCCCCTCCAGCTTTGAAGAACTGTGCTGGGTGTCTGCGTGGATGTGGGGCCACTGAGCACACACTGGGATTGTGGAAACAAAGCACGCAGCTCTGGGTGTTTGGTGACATCAGAGGACCACGTAGGTCCTCCCCGAGAGGCTTGTGTCCTGCGGCACGGACGCCTCTTGTGGGGTTGACACAGGCCAAGCTGTAGGTCGAGGTGGATCCGAGGTTACAGAGCATTTTTGAATCTGTCACTTTCAGCTCTGAAGAAGGCAGCGTGGTGAGAATTCCTAATCCCGTTCTGCAGATAGGTTGTATTAGTTTGCCAGGGTGCTGTAACAAAGGACCGCAAGCTGGGGGGTCTATTTGAACAACGGAAATTTATTGTCTCACAGCTCTGGAGGCTGGAACCCTAAGACTGAGTGTCCGCAGCGTTGGTTCCTTCTGAAGCTGTCCCGGGCCTCTCTCTGGGCTTCTGGTGGTTTGCTGGCAACCCTTGGCTTGGAGAAGCATCACCCTGACCCCTGCCTTCATCTTTTTTTTTTTTTTTTTTTTTTTTGCGGTACGCGGCCCTCTCACTGTTGTGGCCTCTCCTGCCGTGGAGCACAGGCTCTGGACGTGCACGCCCAGCGGCCACGGCCCATGGGCCCAGCCACTCCGCGGCACGTGGGATCCTCCCGGACCAGGGCACGAACCTGCGCCCCCTGCATCGGCAGGCGGACTCCCAATCACTGCGCCAACAGGGAAACCCTGCCTTCCATCTTTATGTGGAGTTTTCCCTGTGTGTGTATATCTGCCTCCAAATTTCCCCCTTTGTAAAGACACCAGTCCTATTGGGTTTACAGATAGTCACCCGAATGACCTCATTATAACTTGATTGCCTCTGTAAAGACCCTTTCTCCAAATATGGTCACATTCTGAGGGTCTGGGGGTTAGGGCTTCAACATAGGCCTGGGCTGGGGGCATGATTTCATTCATGACATAGGGCAAGTGGAGAGAATGGGCAAGTGTCTTGTTGGGGCCTGTCCTGGGGTGAGAAGTGAAGACAGGGCCGTCCGTCATCTCTGTCTTTGTTGGAACAGAGTCTACTGTCTTTTAAGTTTCTTGAACCTCTAAGTTTACCTGCCGAGCTTTCCAGACTTCCTCAGGTAGGATTAACTCTGTAGCTACATCGTCAGCCGAGATTGTAAGCTGTGGCTAAAACAGCTACTAGGTGATGCCTGAGGACGACCTCAGTGCTGTTCTCACCGGGCTGGACTCATGCTTGGAGGCTCTGGAAGACAACAGAGGCTTCTCAGCATTGCTTTTTACAGCTCTGTGCTTCTTGGAGATTTCCCCCAGACTTCGGCTAATAAAAGCACTGATGTGTCTGGAAACAAACCAGAAAATCAGGGAATTAGGCATGTTCTACACTCCAGAGCTTTGGGCTAACTTGGTCCACACACACTAAGTCCCGTGTTTTCTTTTGGGGGCCCGTGGGGACTGATGGGCCCCCCGGTGACTGGCGGCTCCCTCTTTGGGCGAAGGACCACGCCCCTCTCCTGTCAGGAAAGCTGGTCTTTGTGCAGAAACCTGGGGCTTCCAGAGAGGTAGAGCCCGGAGCTGGGGAGGTGGAAAGGGGCCAGCTGGTCCTGTTCACCTCACCCCCCCACCCTGGACCTCATCGGCATGACTGTTCACCGCCAGGGTTGTGAACACCGAGTGGGTAGAGCACTCCAGCTGTGCACTTGTGCCTGCCCGTGGCCCATCCAGGAGCCTGCCAGGGTCCATTTGAGGGAACAGAGCTCAGCTTCAGGGCCGTTGGGCTGTAAACAGAAGCTCTGTGCCCAGGAGCCTGCTGGAGTAGACAAGAGAAAAGCCCAGTGGCTCCCTAGGCCCTTGTGCCAAGTTCAGAGCAGCCGGGCGCCTAAAGCCGCAGTGAATGAGGGCACCGCAAATGGACTGAGAGGGGAAACATACTTCCCTCTTCAGAAAGACCTGGTGGCGGTCTGCTCTGCTTCCGCGGAGTGTACAGTCATTCTGTGTCTGGGAGATGGGCTGTAGCCTGAGCAGTGACGTGGATGCCAGAGGCCAAGGCCTTTAGCTGCACGGAGATGCTCTTTGCAGGGAGACCCCGTGGCCTCGCCAGCCCCCAGCCACCTCTTGCCCTTCCCGAAGGGCCTGCAGATGGACCCGGGCAGGGGTCAGAGGCCTAGCAGTGTTGTGGGCCCCTGGTGGGGATGTAGGGTAGAAAGTCCCATCCCCCGGCCTAGATACGGGGGCTTTGGGGTTTATAAAGGAAAGGAGACATCCAAGTTTTTAGGCTGGTATAGTGACTTGAAAACAAAAAAGAATACGATAAATGCATACTATTCTCACCATAGAACGAAGTGGAAAGATTAGAGAAGTCTGAAAAAGCAGACAAACACCATAAACCCACTTCTGAGAGGCCACCTCTGCAATGTTTCACTTCCCCGGGGTCTTTTCAGTGCCTCCGCCCCCTTAATACAACGAAAACAAAGAAATGTGATATAAAAAGGTGGGGAGGGAAGAAAGTTGAACAAAAGTTCAACAGCAGTTCTCACCTGCTCTGTCTTGACAGTCTTTGGGGTACTGGCGAGCCATCTGATGATACCCCGAGGTCCTTGGACCCGAGAGCAGCGTGGCGTGGCGGACGTATCCAAAATCCACGTGATGGGTGGACAGCGGCCTCTGAGTCCTGAACATCCTCCCCTCATCCCGTCATTTTCTCATCTTCTCAGGATCTAAACCTTTTGTCACATTGGAATATATTTCCTCGGTCGTTGCTGCCTTTTTCGTAGCGTGCATCGATTTCACTGGAGTTTTTGCTTTTGCCTTTGTGGTTTTGTACGTTGCTTGTGCACTTACGTCTGTCTCTACCTCTAGAGTTAACTGTGCACCTGCCGGATTTTCTCTTTGCTTCTGGTTGATTTCCTTCCGTGCCTCCCTCTCCCTCCCTCTGGGCTTTCTGTACATCTGGAATTCATTTAACCGTGGAAGCCCCAAGGGGAAACTGATGTTCTGAAGACTGGCCAGCTGCCCCCCGGCATCTCAGGGGATAATTCTTGACCTCTGGTGATGCTCCTTGTAATTGCATGTGAATCATTTACGCAGCTGAGGGTCTGTTCTGGGCTGTCTGTTCGGGTAAGGACAGTGATTTAGGGAAGGTATCCAGGATGAAATTTCCTCCTGTTTCACAGTCTGGCCAGGTGCAGGGTTCCTGTAAAGCTCAGAGCAGCTCTGTTACTGCCGTCCAGAACATCGGGGTGGAGGGGGGCTGCCATGCGGAGGTGGTACCTTCAATTCCACCATCCATCAGCATCCTTGTTTAAGGAATCTGTCACAGACATGGCCTCCATGATTACTTGCTAGTAAACCACCTCCTAAATGACCAGCAAGTGGGGAGGAAACTCCGCTGCTGGGAAGGCATCGGGAGTGCATCTTTTGGGTTCAGCTGATAAGATTATTCTGTTGAGCCAACACTGCCGTCTCTGCAGCAGAAGTAACAGCAGGTGAGGGAAGACGGTGCAGCAGGTGCAGCGTCGGGGAGACACAAGCAAAAAAAGCCCTTGTGGCAGGCTGGGCTCGCAGAAGCCAACGGTGACACGGGTCGCCATGCAGGTTTACTGTGACGCCCTCTTGGGGTCGGCCCCCTTGGAAGGAACTGGGGGTTGGGGGCAGCGGGTAGCCCTTGGAGACCCCACAGACACTCTGGCCCTGGGACTGCACTTCCCACCTGTGCGGGTTGGGAGAGGGGTGGCGGGCATCCTTTTACCCCTGCCTAGCTGACCCAGGGCGGGGCCGTGACCCAGGGGGAGGAGTGCCTCTTTCCAGGAGGCAATTCGAGGAAGCCGGCCACACTCCCAGCAGCCGGGTGCAAAGGGGTCCGGGTGCCCCATCCCAGCGATCCACCGCCGTCCTCAACTTCCCGATGAATGCAGTTTATGACATAATCTGCTCTTGGCGTGGCAGAGTCTTGGGGGGAAGAGGTGGAAATGAGTTCTTCAGCTGAATGAGGCTCTGAATCTTAGTCACGTTTCTCCTTTTCGTCTGGTAGCATCTTCCTACTCTGGACAGAAGGCCGGGTCCTGGCACTGGTGCTCTGATGTCAGAGAGCTGGGCCCTGTGGCTGGTCTGATGAGCAGCCAGACGGGGCCTCTGTCGCATGGAGGCGGCTGTGTCGTGACCGCGAGGCACAGACCCGTGTTGGGAGCCGGGCCCCGCGTGCCCGCAGAGCCCCTCGGGAGGGAGAGGTCGCTTCCCCGTGACCCTTCTCGGCCTTTCCCGGCTCTGCAGCCCTGTCTTCACATCCTCGTCAGCTCTCCGCGTCCCCACGTGGGAAGGTCAGATGTCGCCGGTGTGCCTGGCACCGGCGTGTTCCCAGAACAGCCCCTGGTTTCTGTTTACCTCCGCGACGTCCCTCTCTGTGGCCACCAATGGAACGTTCTCGCTCTCCCCAGAAACCAGCCGGGCAGCTTGGCCTCCTCCCCGACAGCACAGCCGGGGGCTGGGTGGGGGGGGGTTGGGGGGTGGAGCCCAGGTTGGCTGTCCTGTGTGTTTACACAAAGGAGTTATTCTTCAAACCTAAGAGGTTCTGAGTTTCCCGAACAATGGCCACCAGTGACAAGGTGCGACGTGTTTGGCTGTGTGGATCTGGGAGAGGTTAGTCGTGGGAAGGAGTACGATGGCAGAAAATGTTAACAGGAAGCATTAGCCGGTGTTCAGGAGGAAGAATGGGAGGCGTCCGGCATCTCCCAGCAGAAGGGAGAGGAAAGGGTGGCAGCGTAGAATGTTCTCGGATGTTTTCTCGGCTGTTCTTGATCTTTATTCCTGCGGCTGACAATACTGTAGGAAAAACCACCTTTTGTAAAATCAGTTGAGTAAGATCACCTACATAATAATGGTACAGACTTCGTGTGTTTAAAAAAAAAAAATGAGGGCTTCCCTGGTGGCGCAGTGGTTGAGAGTCCGCCTGCCGATGTAGGGGACGCGGGTTCGAGCCCCGGTCCGGGAGGATCCCACGTGCCGCGGAGCGGCTGGGCCCGTGAGCCATGGCCGCTGGGCCTGCGCGTCCGGAGCCTGTGCTCCGCAACGGGAGAGGCCGCAACGGTGAGAGGCCCGCGTACCGCAAAAAAAAAAAAAAAAAAAAAAAATGAGACCTTCCTCTCCGGGTGAAAGGAGAGGGTATAATGTAAAGGGGTCATTTGCAGACCCGGGGTGAAGAGGGGAGTTGAGAGGGAGCAGCTCAGAGACTGCTTCCTTTCAGGGTCAGGTTTGAATAATAAAAGCCATTCCAAATAAAGCGCCTGAATTAGTGAAGGTTATTCTTTACGTCATGTGCTTGTCTTCTGTTCACCTGGGCGAAGATGATTGGCTTTGGTTCAACTTTCTTCCCTCCCCACCTTTTTATATCACGTTTCTTTGTTTGCCAGTATCAGCCCGTGTGCTGTAGGACAGAAAGAATGTTTGGGGACATTTGCAGGTTATGACCCGGGGGCTCTTAATGGTGAGTGAGGAATTCAGGAGTGTTCTGGTCCCAGGGTTAATCCTCACCCCGCAGAGGTCTTAGAGACTTAAAATATTTCTGCCCAGGAAACAGCCGTCGGCAAGCCCCGGAGGCTGTGGTCTGTCTGGGCTGCAGTGAAACCCAGTGAAAGGCATCCACATTCCTCGCATTCTTCTGGACTGGCATTGGCCTGAATGCTGGGGTTTCTGAAGTCCTGCAAGCAAGTATGCAGCTGGGTTCTTTTCTGTAGATAAATGTGATAGATGCCAGCGGTGGTGGGCAGGGCCCCCTGCCTGACCCCCACAGGATCCCACCTCTGCGTTTGAATTGGGGGTCTGGTGCAGACCCCCTCCTGAGCAAAGCAGAAAAGGAGGACAATGGAGCCCCCGCCTGGGACCCCTCTCTGGCTCTGGCACTTCCCTGGGTGTCATTTATGTGGTTTGCTTTCTACAGCATTGAGCCAGGATACCTGGGGCAGCAGGACCTCTGGGAAGAGGGAACAGGAGGTGGAGATGGAGCCTTCCATCTCAGGATGAGCTGAAGCAGTGCCTGCTGTTCTCATCTTGTCATTAGGGGTTCCTGGGTGTCTGGAGGAGCACCTCTGCTTGCCTTGGAGATGACAGATGGGCCCTGTGCAGAATTTAGGGGAGTGGGCATGTGTCTCCCAGCATTTAAAAAGAGACCACACGCTGTCTGTGGCCAAAATGGGATCTTTACATCTGGCCAATTTTTTATGGCTTTTTTTTCCCCTCCAGAAACATAAATGCAGTGTTTCCTCTTTGCTTCTTAATATTCAAGATCTGATTTATCTCAAGTTCATTGTGAGGCAGAGCTTCCCAGGGTTTTTGCTGGTGCCTAATTTTGTGATTTGGATGTAATTCCACCTCTGTTATCACTGTCAGGAATAGTTTATTGAAGGGCTGGTGGATGCTGCTATTCAAGGTGATGGACCAGGTGAGGGAGCAGGAAAGAGGCCTGGCTCCAGTTTCCTTCACTTTAAGACCCCTGTGAAGGACCAGTGTAACCGGCAGTAACAGCTTGGCCCGTCAGCTCCTTGGGGGGGTGGGGTGCCAACCAAGGAGGAACTCTGTGGGGAGACGAAGGTCAAGGCTGGTTCCCATGATGCTGCCAATGGCCGTGGAAGCAGGAGCCCCGGCCTCCGCTCACCCTCCTCTGTCGTTTCTCCTCCAGCCCAGGAACACTCCATACGTCCTGCCCATTTTACAGACAAGAAGTGAGGCTCAGACAGTGCCTCGTTCAAGTTCAAGGTCAGACAGTTACTAATAAGCCTGTGGGTGTGCCCCAAGCCGTCCTTCCTTATGGGAAGGAGGACACATGAGCTACGTGGGCCAGTCTCTGCGAGTCCCTCTCCGTCCAGTAGCTATCAACTGTGAGTCACAAACGTGAGCCACGTAGGTAATTTTTAGAGTAAAAATAAGCAGCTGGAATTAAAGTTTTTCTCGTAGGACTGTACATTTACTTGAAACCGGACACAGTTAGGAAGTGGGCTGCGTGATCTCAAAGGCGGGTGCTGTCCAGCTGCCTGGACTTGTCCACGCTTCCTGTCCGGGAACTCTGGCCAGGCACTGTCTGGACCACGTGCACAGTCACTGACAAGTTCTTGCTCTGCAGGGGTTACTTTTCAGACCCGGGGTGGGGTGGGGTGGGGTGGGGTCTCCACATTTTCTGATTGTGTGAGTTTGTTTTGTTTTTTTGGATGTGAAATTCACATAGCATTCAATTAACCATTTGAAAGGGTACAGATTGATTGGCGTTTAGTGCATTGTGTGACCACCACCTGTCTCTGGTCTCAAAACATTTTCATCACCCAGAAGAAGGCCGCCCTCCCCATTAAGTAAGTACTACCGTTGCCCCCTGTCCCCATGCCCTGGCCACCATTGATGGGTTTACTCTTGAGGTTTGAATTGGGGGCCAGTCTGTAGGTAAGGGAGATCCTGGCTTTCAGGTGTCCTCGGACAGAGCAACCGAGGCTGGCATCCCAGGCCTGCAGGGCCCCTCCGGAGGTGAGGTCTGACATCACGGTGGTCTGCAGGTGATCCGCTGGGGGGATGGGGACCCGGCCGCACATCGCCTGAATGTAAGGCAGTGCTCAGCCTCTTGCACAACCTCTGTATGAATAAGCCTCACGTGAGTGCTGCCTCGTTAAAGAAAGGCTGCAGTTGACTGTGAGTGAGGTCAGGTTTCACGGAGCGAAGCCTGGAGAACGCGGGGCGGGTGAGAAACCCACGCGCTCCCCCAGAAGCGGCATCTGCATCCTTACAGGCCCTGTGTTTTAGTCTCCTCACCAGCCTGCCTTTTCACCCTTCTTAAAGCAGGAGTGTCTTGAGGACCGCCGAGACATTTTTAACATACTTGAGGCTCTGGAGATAAAAGAGGTGAGTCAAGGAAAGATTCCACCGTTGTTTATTTCCAGAGCCTTCCAGTCTCTGGCTGAAACCTGCTTAGACTACAAAGAACTTCCCAATCTAATCAGAAAACGCCAGTTTCCATATCTCTGGCTGGAGTTTTCCCCTTTTGTTCATTATTTAAAGTTGACTGGGCCGACTGCAATTTAGGAAGGACTGAGTGACTGTATTTCATTCTTGGGTCAGAAAAATGTCTATGCAGAGAGAGCCTATCGCGTTGGTCTTTTGCAAGCAGAGACAAATATCAATTAGGAGCACATAAGCATTTTGCATAAACTAATTTCCTTGGTCCTCGGTTGTAAAGATGGAGCCAGTCTCAGAAGGTCCTCAGAGATAAAAAGCAATCGAATATGCACCCCAACTTGCTCAGGAGAAAAGGTGGGAGGATTGTTGGAAAGATCCAGAGATCAAGCCCCCAGATCACAGAAGACCTGGGAACCGGGACTTGAGAAGTGAAACTGCTCTTCAAGAATCGAATTGCATGTTCCCCTGTCGCCCGGCCTCTGCTGCTCAGCCAGCGTGCACCTGGCCTAGGAATGGCCACCGGCCAGGGCCCGGCAGTCCCGAGCAGGATGTGCCCCTGGGGCACTGTTGAGTTTCCCAGCTCGGTGCTCTGAGAAGTGGGTTGGGCCCCACTGACCCTTTTGAGCTGGTCTTTAGTTGCTGGGTCGGCAGGCAGACAGTGGGCTGGTTCACCTATATGTGGTATCTGTTGCTGACCCATCGGAGGGGACGGGGCCATGGCGTGTCCAGGCTGGGGGTGTGCCTGGAACGGGCAGTGAAACTCCCAGGAGAGTGAGGGGGTGGCTCGAGGGCTCGGTAGTTGCGGCACGTGGGCTTAGCTGCCCCTGTCGACCACCCGACCACACCCGCACAGCGTCTCCGATTTTCAGGTATGAATCAGAGCAAGCCCACGTCAGCTACAGTCCAAAGGTGATTTTCATAAGCCAGGTCCTCGCCGTTCTCTAAAGGAGCAAATATCATTGGGACTGAACAAAAAGCAACAGAAATAATAACCAGATAAAGGAAAGAAGAGTTTCATCTGGGCTTGGGCTGAACACTCATGGTCAAGGGCAGACCTTCAGGCCCTCAGTCAGACCCAGCACGGACTTATCTCCCGGTCGGGGGTCACCTTATCTCCAAATCTCCAAGCCGGTCTTAGGCCTTCCTCCAAGTCAGGGGTTTCGAGGTCATAAATCATTTGAGGACTCTGATAAGGGCTACAGGCTTTCCCTTTAGAAAATCAGCTATACCTGTAAAGTTGTACCTATCATTTTGGGGTCTTGAGGACCCTCTAAATGGACTGACAGCTAGAGGTCCGTAAGCCCCACGGGGACACACCTTTTACTGATAAAGATTGTGTTCAGTGGGCCGAGGCCCAGGCCATCGGGCTCCATCAGAGGACACCCCAGGGATATCTAGATTTCCAGTGGACTTAATGTAACTTGAGAACCAGGCCTTCATCTGCTTGGGCCTAAATATGTGTCGTGAGGCAGGTTTGCATATGTCGCTAGGAAATAGTTTGCTCTCCTTGGGATGCCAAGTTTTGGTAGACGTTCTTCAGGGTACCACTCAAGAGTGGGTTTCAGAGTGAATGTCACTAAGCTCTGGTTGATGGGGTCCTGGCCACAGGGTGTGGCCTGGACTCTGAAACAAGCCTGTCCGCATGCACACCTCAGGCACTAAAGCCGTGTGGCTCTGCCCAGCGGCCCTCAGTGGTGCCTTAGTTTGCACTTCTGCAGAATGAGGATGGGGGCTGCAGTTAGGGGAGGGGGCAGTGCCTTCACAGCTCGCCCCCGCATCGTGGTGGAGTAGTGGATCTGGTGTAACGCAGGCGAACCCACAGGGGTGAGGACGAGGGCCTGCGGGCTGGGAGGCCGGAGTCTCTGCATCCAGGTGGCTCCAGGCCCCCATCCTGTCCTCCCGCAGCTTTGCTTTGGCTGCCCCAGTCAGTCCTAAACCCGCCCCGGCCCCCCCACCCCAGATTCCCCGCACCTGTCCCTCCTGGGGACGCCTTGCCTTGCGCTAGTGGGACCACAGTGCCTGAGGGCTCTGGGTCAGCACCCTTGGCCAGCGGGTACCGCCTCCTGGCCGTAACTGGGGTGCAGTTCGCCTTGATTCCTACTGTTACCGCTTCTTCCCTTTGCTGGACCACCCTCCCTCCTGACTACGTGTAGGGTTATTTCCCCCCCCCCTCAATCCTTTAGTAGTTTACCCCGATTATAACAAAAATATATCTTAACATATACAATTTTTTAAGTAAAGGTACCTTTTCAGACTGTTCTCTGTGCACACACACATTTTAGCCTGAATTGGGTTTCTGACGGGCACATTTTCAGGTGTCCCGATGTGGTGATACTTACTATAGTCACGAAGCTGTACCACCACCACCTCTAGTTCCAAAGCCTTTTACCAACCCAACAGGAGACCTGGGAGCAGCCACGGGGCATCCCTCCCTTCCCCAGCTATTGGCAGCCACCGACCTGCTTTCTGTCTCTCTTGATTTGCCTCTTCTGGGTATTTCTTATAAGCGGAACTGTACAATACGTGACTTCTGTGACTGCCTTCTTCCATTTATCGGAGTGTGTTCAAGGGTTCACCGCATTGCAGCCTGTGTCAGAATGTCCTTCCTTTTCGTACCCAGTGATATTCACCTTATGGAGGGACCACGCTGTGGGGGTCCATTCATCCGTCACTGGCCGCTCGGGTTGTTTCTGCCTTTGGGCTGTTCTGAATAGCGCTGCTAGGACTCATCCTACCGTGAGGTTCTGACTTAATTGTAAGAGCCATCTTCTCTCATTTCCAAGTTCTTGTCGAGAGCCCTCGTTTTAGACTCCAGCTCCCTGCCCCCACCAGCCCCGTCCCTCCGCCTGCACGCCTGTCCCTGGTATCTTACAGATCTGCAAGAGCCAGGGCTTGCCCTGGACTTGAAGTCACCCTTGGCGTGGACTGGCTTGGGTCACTGTGGTGCGGTGGCTGGTCCGGTGCTGTCCCCTGTGGATTCACCCATCTGTGAGCTAACACGGCGGTGCCGGGAAGTGCTGCTTACTGAGTGAAGGGGCGTCAACAGCAGGCCCAGGCCTGGCGTCTCTCCAGATGTGGCCCCTCGGTCACCTGCATCAGGACCGCAGGGAGGCTTGTTGCGAGAAGGCAGCCTCCTGGGCCTCGTCTGCGGCGGCTGCCTTGGGGCTGCCCCTTGTGCTTTTTCCACACCTGCGGGGGAGTGGGGGTGTTGGCCCGGGGATTCGTCTGGAATCAGTGCATCAGGTGGGGCTCCCTTGCCTCCAGTAGAAAGGCGGGGGTGGGGAGAGGAGGTGGGTGGGGGTTGGAGCAGCCCTTCCCTGTCTCCCCAGATTCCAGGACCTTCCTCCCCCTCCACCACCCCCCTGCTGTCACTACCCCAGCGCATTCCTGCAACCTCCCACCTTGCTGTCATTGTCCCTTTACTAAACTCAGCTCAAACGATGCTAATCTGAGCGACAGCTCAGCCTGTCTGTCCCTACCCAGTGAGAACCTCAAGGTGGGCTCAGGAGCCTGTGTCCTGCGAGGGACGGGTTTTGACCTCTGGGTGGGTGGGGAACAGGCGGAGCCCCTGCAGCTGTCCAGCTCCAGCCCTCTGGCTCCGACCCTAATCCTGTCCTGGGCTGGCTGAGCGGGGCCACCCGAGAAAGCCGCCCTCTCTGTACTGGAAAGCCGTGCTGGGAGCCTGCTCTCGCTTCCTGCGGGGGCGGGGCGCGAAACAGAGAAAGGACAGCATGTGGGAGGGGGGCTCAGGCTCGCCCCCCCACCCCATCTCTTCCTGCTTTGTTCCCATAGGGAGCTGCTGCTTTGTATCCTGTCTTTTTTCTTTTCCTTTGGGCCTGGGCATGTTCAGAAAACCTCATAAGGGCCACTTGCTGCTTCGGGGGTATCGAACCTGACATTCCTAGGTTTTGATAAAAGAATAGATCAACCAGAAACCTCTGGCTTAGCATCTTTATGGGAAACAGAGTATATTCTTTTTCATTTTTAATGATTTTTAAGTGTAATACAAAAACTTTCCAGAAAGGAAACCAGCCGGACCGAGGCAGCCAGGACCACCGGATACTCAGAACCGTGGGTCTCACTCTGAGATGCTGGGGGCCTGGATTTCTGCTGGGCCCGTGTCCCCAGGAGGGCGTGAGCCCATCTGAGGATGCCAGTGTTGGTCTGTGCTGCCGCGGGCCTCCAACGCCACCCCTCGGTCCCGTGGCCCTGCCCGTGTGGACTCAGAGGGGCCGAGACAGGAGATGCTGGAGGAGGGCGCCGGGGGGTCGGGCAGTGACAGCAGCGAATTGTCCACGTGGGATCCAGGTAGGATGAAGGCATGGGGTCCACGCGGTATCTGTGTGTCCTAGGACAAGTTGGTTCTCCACATCTGCTTCGTTATCTCTACTCCCCAGATCCGCTTTGGAGATGTTAATGAGTTGGTAAAGCCGGTAGCACAGGGCCTGGCCCAAGATAAACAGTGTTATCTTCCTAGTTAGGATTCAAAGGATTTCTGTTTTTGTAGGGTCAGGGTGGGTCTCCAGATGGCAGGCAATTTGAAGGACCTGGGTGTCCAGGTGAGGCATGGGTAGCGCCCCAAAGAAGGCATGGAGGGTGTAAAGCAGAAACTAACGCACCATTGTAAAGCAGTTATACTCCAGTAGAGATGTTAAGAAAAAAAAGAAGGCGACACGGGAGGGGCTGGGGAGCGGAGCCGGCCAGAGAGCAGGTGACGCCCGGAGTAGGGGCCAGTGGGGTGTGGCCTCAGCACCAGGTGGACCAAATCCTACACGCACGCTGCTTTTGTAAATAAGGTTTTATTGGGACCCGGCCGTGCACACTCACTGTCTGTGGCCGTCTTTGCCTTTCAGAGGCAGAGCTGAGTGGCTGGAGTTGAGGCCAAGTGGCCCACGAAGCCCGCCATCTTCCCTGTCTGGCCCTTTCCAGCAGTGGTGTCCCCAGGGGACATTGGCAGCGTCTGGAGACGTTTTTGCTCGTCACGGCTGAGGTTGGGGGCAGCTACTGGCATCTAGGGGGTGGAGGCAGGTGTGCTGCTGGCCATTTGCAGTGCACAGGACGGGTCCCGCAGCAAAACATGATCGGGCCCCAAATGTCAGCAGTGCCAAGGTTGAGAAACGATGCTTTCCAGAAAAAAAAATTCCTGTTTCAACTAGAGAACGGACTGGTTTGGGGGAGGTGGGCGGCGCTTTTGTTGGAATATGGGGATGAAGGAAATGGGGCAGGCTCGGTGGGGGAAGGTGAGCCAGGCATGCTGGCCCCGAGGGCGCCATCCTGAGGGCGTGTGGGAGGTGCTGCAGAGACAGGGCAGCCAGGCAGACCAGGCTTTGGGCATCAGCAGAGACTAGGTGGTCCCATCCCCGCCCTGTTCCCTGGGGCGGCTAGGCCCCCTAAGGAGAATGCTCCAAGTGACAAAAGCAGAAGGGCAAGGATGGACGCGGGACATTGGAGACTTGAAGGCAGACAGAGGAGGGGGAATCTCGGAAGGAAGGGGGAAGGACCAGCCATGCAGGTGCTGGGAAGACACCTGCAAGACAGACCTCGAAGACCAGCTCAGAGAGGAAGGAGAGAGCCGTCACCCTGGAAGGCCATGGAGCGGTCAGTGGTTAGAAAGCCGCCCGGTGAGACGCATGCAGGAAAACGCCCTCAGGACCTGGGGCTCCGGTGGCCTCATCACCGACCCCAATGGGAACAGTGTGTCCAAGGCTTGGGGCAGGAGCCGCTTCGGGGGAGGGGAGGGGAAGAGGGCGGCAGCTCAGGGGCCGTGGGGAGCCAGCGAGGGTGTTTGTAAGCAGCAAGGCACCAGCGCCAGCCAGCGAGCAGCCCTGAGCTCGAGGCAGCTGCCGGTTCTGTAGGAAAGGGAGCCCCGGTGCCGCCCGGGGCTCTGGTCCAAGCCGAGGCTCTGGGTGACGGAGGGCACAGCCTTCCTGAGGACCAGGAGGAGGAGGAAGGATGGGGGGGAGGGGGTGGCAGCAGGGAGAAGATGCCGCTAAGAATCCGCTAGACGGCTGGGTATGAATGGTGACAAAACAAAGCAGAGGATGGGAACGGTTGAGGAGGAGCCCCTTTCTACTGTGGGTAATTTTTTTCTTCCCCTGATCCTTTTTCTTAACCTATGTATAAAATAATCAACCTCGGGCACTTTTTAGTTGGAGGCAAAAGGAAAGCTTCTCCGACTGCCCTCTGGCACCAGGTCACACTTTCGCCCTGGCCAAGCGCCTCTCCTGTGTCACCCTCAGAACTGGAAGGAAATTAGCTGATTATCAAAAGGCCAGGGACCTGGATTCCAGGGCCTCTGGTGAACTCATCCTCCCCGCAGGAAACCTGTCGGGTCGGTTGGATTCCATTTCATCTCTGCCTGGTACAGACTTGTAGCAGAGGCTGTGCAGAAAAACAGGGAGTGATTTCACGCCAGGTTTGTTGATTTACGCATTGATTACAAAAACAGAACAAAACCACAGAGCAGACACTTAGACTACCCTGCTAGCTCTGCCCAGGAGCCCAGCTTCGGGGTCCTGCTCTGGTCTCCAGGGGCCCAGCGGGCAGGGGAGGAGCAGGTGGTGGTCTTGGAATGGTCTAGAAAGGAGCTGCTCCAACCCTGCCGTCTTTGTGCTGGGCTCACACCAGCCTTGGGCTCCTGCAGCAGGCCCTGCGGCCACCGAGCTGGGAAACCTTGTACCAGTGACCTAGCTTCTCTGCACCTCGGTTTTCTCGACTGTTCGTTGGAGGGAATGATCAACTGTCTGTGTCATGGGGTGGCTGTGACATGTAAGTCAGTGCCTGATTCTAAGCACTTAGAATAGTGCCTGACACACAACCAACAAATGCTGTGAAGATAGGGCGGGGCGACAGACACACCTCGTTTGATTGCAGTTCGCAGATACTTTTTTTTTTTTTTTTTTTTAACAAATTGAAGGTTTGTGGCGACCGTGCATTGAGCAAGTCTGTTGGCGTCCTTTTTCCAGCAAGAGTTCCTCACTTTGTGTCTCTGAGTCACGTTTCAGTAATTCTTCAACGATTTCAAACATTATTTTACTTTTAAAAATAAATATTTATTTAACCATTTCACATAATAACGATTATATTTGTGCTGGAGATCCGTGATCTTCGATATGACTATGGCAAAAAGACGATTCACTGAAGGCTCAGATGATGGTTAACACTTTGAGCAATAAAGTATTTTTTAATAAAGGCCTGCACATATTTTTATTTTTAAATTTATTTTTATTTTTGAATAAATGTATTTATTCTGTTTATTTTATTTTTGGCTGCGTTGGGTCTTCGTGGCTGTGCACGGGCTTTCTCTAGTTGCGGCGAGTGGGGGCTACTCTGTCGCGGTGCGCGGGCTTCTCATTGCGGTGGCTTCTCTTGTTGCAGAGCACGGGCTCTAGGCGTGCGGGCTTTAGTAGTTGTGGCTCGTGGACTCCAGAGCGCAGGCTCAGTAGTTGTGGCGCACGGGCTTAGTTGCTCCACGGCATGTGGGTCTTCCCGAACCAGGGCTTGAACCCATGTCCCCTGCATTGGCGGGCGGATTCCTAACCACTGTGCCACCAGGGAAGCCCCTGCATGTTTTTCAGACAATGCTGTTGCACAGTCAGTAGACTGTAGTACAGGGTGTAGAGTAACTTTTCTATGCACCCGGAAACCAAAAACTTCATGTGACTCGCTTTATCTTGATATGTGCTTTATTGCAGTGGTCTGGAACTGAACCTGTGTGATCTCGGAGGTCTACCTGTAGTTTCCCAGGGCCGCATAACAAATGACCATAAACCGCTTGGCTTTGAACAACAGAAGTGGATCCTCTCAAATCCTGAGGCTGCAAGTCTGAAGTCAAGATGTCTGCAGGGCCATGTTCCCTCTGAGGGCTCAAGGAGGACTCCTCTTTGCCTCCTTCCAGCTCTGGTCGTTTACCCACCATCTTGACGCCCTCTGGCTCGAGCTGCATCCCCTCCATCTCTGTCTCCATCGTCATGTGGCCACCTTCTCTCTGTGTGTGTGTCTCTGTATCCCGGTGTCTTTTAGGGACACCAGTGATTGATTTAGGGCCTGTCTGTGATTTAGGATTTGAGCATATCTTCTTTGGGGGGACACCACGCAGCTGACAGCAGTGGATGTGGTTGGCTGTTTTACCTGTATTATGGTTTCTGTTGTAGTTCATGTCTGTGTCTTCATCATTTCCACGAGCCTGCTAAGCGTAGGATGGTCTCGCTTTTCTTTGTGTTCTTGTAGCAGCTGTTAGCAAGGTGCATGACAAGTGCTCAGCACCCCTGCAGTTAGTGACTTAAATTAAAGAGGACTCCACTTCTGATAACCTTCCGGTTTTCAAGACAGACGTGAAGAAGGCTATGAACATAAGAAGCCTCGCTTTGGAGAAGCCACCCCATTCATATACTGTGGGATCGGAGCAACCTGTAAGCCCTTGGTTGGTGTAAGTGCTACTCATTGAGAGATTGTTGCTGTGTGCCGGGGACGCTAGAGGTCCTTGCTGATCTCGAGCTCATGGCCTGGTTGGAGAGACACACATATGAGCAGTTACGGTCACGCGATTAGGTCCTGTTGTAGGGGAGCCCGGGGTGGCAGGGCCGGTGACCACAGATGTGGTGTTGGCAGGGCAGCCTATTGCTTAAAGGACTTGGGACATCCTTCGGACTCTGGCAGCTCCCCGTTTGCCCTGGCATGGGCGCACAGGGGACGGGAATATCCCTGCACCTGCCCGCGGGTCCCGCGGGCCCCCGCGGTACGGCAAAGCTTAGTGACTGACGCGGCGACCGACCTAGCATCTTCACCGGACAGTCTGTCACCAGAGTAGGCTCTGTTGGCCCCGGTGAGAAGCGTAGCAGCGAAGAACGTGCTCAGTTAAGCATGTTAGTTAAACACGCGTAACGTGCTCCGTGAAGTTCTTTTAACCAGAGCTGGGGGTGAAACCCGAGTTACCTGCCAAGTTTTCACCCGTATCGTTACTGGATTCCCTTACGTGCGTGTCTTAGGTAAAGAAGGCCCCAAAGGGGTTGACACCTCTGCGTCTGACTGGGCACGTGACCACTTCACTAGACAAGAGGGACGTTCCCGTAACTCGCAGCCAGCGTCCCACAAAGTCCCAGGCCACTCTCACAAGGGCTCAGGTCTCACCTGCCAGGCCGGCTGGGCCGGAGTCCTCGCGGGGCTGCTCTGGGCAGGAAGCAGCCCGCCGCCTGCCTCTCGCCTGGCCTCCCCCCGACCTGCCTTCCCTTGTCACTCGATGTCCAAGGTGCTGTCACGTCCCCGGAAGGTCACGTCTGCTGGCACCTCGGAATGTGATCTTATGGGGAAATAGGGTCTTTGCAGATGTAACTGGCTTAGTCAAAGTGAGTGGACCCTAATCCCATGACTGGTGTCCTCAGAAGACAGCCACGTGGAGACACAGGGAAGAAGGCCACGTGAGATGGAGGCAGATTTGGAGGCATCTGCAAGCCGAGGAAAGGCAAGGCTTGCCCGTGACGCCGCGAGCCAGGAGAGAGGCCTGGGTCACATTCTTCCCGAGCCTTTGGGAGCAGGGCCCTGCAGAGACCTTGATTTCAGACCTCCAGCATCCAGAGCCGGGAGAGAACGGTTCCTTTGTTTTAAGCCGCCGCATTTGGGGTGATTTGTTACAGCAGCCTGGGAGCCAGCCCGTCCGAGGCCTCGCTGACCCCAGGGCACCTTGGCGAGGCGTCAGCCAGCACAGCACATCCCGGGGGCTCCCGGGGACTCGGAGCGGCCACGTGGGGAGGGGGAGGGGCGGTCAGGTAGGCCTTTGTCTGCGTGGTTGGGAAGCCGATCGTCGAAGACCCTGGTGCGTGTGGGCACGTGGGGGCCAGGCTTGGGGCATCAGCTGCAGGTGGTGCCAGATAATTCCGCCCGGCGCAGTGCAACCCTCCAGTCAGTGGAGGCGGAGGCCTGGTTCTCAGCCCAGCTCTGTGGTTAACGCTCCCTAACTGCAGGCGGAAACGCCACGTTTCTGCTCCAGCTGCTTCTTTATACTTCTTTATACTCTGAAAGGCGTGTCGCGTCATCGTTGCACTTTCGTACGTCGTGCATCCTTGAGGTTTGATGCCCGCGTCACCCACACTCCTTCAAGCTGTGTCCCCGTCACCCCAGGGCACCCTGTGTTCCCCTCCATCTTGGCCCCGCCTCCTCCCGCCATCCACTCTTGCTGACGTCCGAGGGGCCACCTGCCTGTTCTCATAGGTCCTGTGAGACGCGTGCGCCTGAGTTTGGCTTCCTTGTTCACCTTCGTGCCCGTGGGCCACCTCGGTGTGGCGTGGATGTGTATTTCCTATCAGTGGTACCATATGAACGTGCCTCCGTTGGCTTATTTTCTCCTGTCGGTGGATGTCACGGCTGTTTCCAGTTTGGGGCCATTATGAAAAGTGAATCCAGTCCAGACATCTGTACGCGAGCTCTTCTGTGGACACCCGCTTCCTCTTCGCTGGGGTGCGTGTGCCTGGGGTGGAATGGCTGTGTCCGGTGCGTGCAAAGTGTTCCCGCTGTGCTTCGTGCAGGTGGGCGGTCAGTGAGTGACGCCTCCGCCTGGGCTCGGAAGTGATGGGGCCGGGCGGCAGCGGGTGGGCTAGCAGGTGGCCCCGTCTCCTCCCCAGACCTGTTCTCACACCTCCCCTTTCCACCCTTCTGACAGAGCTGCTTCGTGTTTACCTAGTTCTGGCTCAAGGTTTCTGCAAAGATGTTCTTTGAAGAATGTGTCCTGCTTCTAAAAATAAAACCTCGCATGCTCCCGGGTCCCTTCTGATACAGGGAGTTCTCCCAGGTGCTCGGTATTCCTGTGATCTGCTTCAATTCAGACTCGACGCCCAGCGAAGTGCGCTTGGATCTGTTCTGGAGGCAGCGACAATGACACCAAGGATTGGGGTTGGAGGCCAGGAAGGGGTCCTGGGATTCCTGAGGCCACCAGGCCTCTCCGTACTGGGCCCTCTGTCGGGCCTCCAGCCGTCACTTGCCTGTTAAAACACGTGTGGAGGGCTTCCCTGGTGGCGCAGTGGTTGAGAATCCGCCTGCCAGTGCAGGGGACACGGGTTCGAGCCCTGGTCTGGGAACATCCCACGTGCCGCGGAGCAACTAGGCCCGTGAGCCACAACCACTGAGCCTGCGCGTCCGGAGCCTGTGCTCCGCAACAAGAGAGGCCGCGACAGTGAGAGGGCCACGCACCGCGATGAGGAGGGGTCCCCGCTCGCCGCAACTAGAGAAAGCCCTCGCGCAGCAACGAAGACCCAACGCAGCCAAAAATAAAAATAAATAAACATAAATTTAAAAAAAACAAAACAAAACACATGTTGATCCCTTCAAGGTCAAATGCTTTTCTAGGGCACAGTGGTCCGTGGATTCGCAGAGCTTACATCACCCGCATTGCGGGCTTGTGCCCTTTGGGGGATGAGTCATCTATCTGGAGCGTCCCTGTGTCTCTGCCTGTGTACGTCTGCAGAACTTGCCTCCGGGACTTTAATTCTCTGGGCGTGTTGACCCAGGACCTTGTGTGTAAGACCCAGAAACTGCCCTTGGGTGGTTTTGTGATGGGTCGGGGTGTGGGATCAGTGACAGCAGAGCAGCCCAGGGAGGATTTGTTGAAGGCTAGATGGGTTTGCTCGGGTTAGAGGAGCCAGAGGGAACCTTCCAGGTAAGGTGAGTAGCATCCCCAGCTGAGTGTGGCGAATTTGGGGAGGGGACCTGTTAGCTGGCCATTGGGACCCTTGTAGCTGGGGGTTGGGTGGGGGTGAAGCGGGGGGTTGAACAAGTGGGCTTTTTTCCAAGCGGTCGGGGGGGACCTCGGACCAGCATTTGAAGTTGAGGCAACGGGGACTGGGTTCTAAGTGAAAGGACTGCTGTAGTTTCTTTGGGGGGCAGGTGAGTGAGTCCAGGCTGCCTGTGTGTGCATTAGAATTACGGGAGAGCTTTTTAAAAATACTGCTGAGTCTCCAGGGTGGGACTGTGTTACCCAAAAGCCTCTCCAGGTGGTTGGCATTGGTATCCGGCGTGGGGAAACCGTTAAGGGGAGCCCTTTGGGGTGCAGGGGTGCCGTGCGTGGCCATGGGGTGGAGCGTGGGAGGTGGAGATTGGAAATGGAAGGAAGGGAGCCGGAGAGAAGAGGTGGCAACACACCAGCCAGGCTCAGACTTAAAGGTAAAGGAAGAGGATAAACAACATTGATGACAATAGCCCTCACCGAGGACAGTGGTGATCAGGGGGGCGATATTGGGGGACACTTGGCAGCTCCCGGAGACATTTGGGTTGTCTGGGGGTGGGGGTGCCCCCAGCTTCTGGCGGGTGGAGGCCAGGGGTGCCGCCAGGCATCCTGCAGTGGGCAGGGCGTCCCCCGCAGAGCAGAGCACGGTCCCACCCAAAGTGTTTCTGGCACCAAGAGCAGGAAACCCTGACTTGGGGAGGGCCGTGTGCTGGCTCTTCCCTCAGCACTCGGCATGAACCAGCAGATTTTATCCATACACTTTGAAGAGGTCAAGAGCGTAATTCCCCCCAAGGTGCAGATGAGGAAGTGGAGGCCCCAGGAGGTTAAGTCACGCGAGGGGTTCCACCAGGCATGAAGGGGAAGTCATCGAAGGTGAGCAGGTGGTAACCTGGGTTTTGAGTAAATGCCAACGCCTCCCAAGTGAAAATGCAGAGAATTTGTGGTTTGCAGGAGACCTTTGTAAGTTGGTTTGAGTCCCTGGTACATCACTGTTCGGGGACATAAGTGCTGGGCCGACTGGCGTTCATCTCCAGGCACGGTGACGAGAAATGGTCCTCATCGAGCGCCTCCTGTGTGCTCACCTGGTGAGCCAGGTTTTACTCTCTTCCTGCTGCAGGTGATACAGATAGATGCTCAGAGAGGTTAAGTCACTTGTCCAAGAGCACACAGCTGGAGCTGCTGGTCACACTCCGATCTGGCTCCAAAACCCTGTGTTTCCTTCTTTATAGGATGCTGTCAGCCCTAATTTAGTCCCGCCTACAGGCGAGTTGGAGGAGGAGGAGGAGGAGGAGGAGGAGGAGGAGGAAGACGCTGGTGATAAAGGATCAGGTGAGGAAACCAAGGGCCGCACTAGAAGACCAAGCAGGGCCTCAGGGAACAGGGGCTGGAGGCAAGGTGCGGAGCGTGGTGCCGGATGAAAGGAACTGCTTGTCTCCTAGGCTGTAGAGACGGTTGGCCTGGGGGGAGAGGGTGAGCTTGTATCCGCTCCCAACAAATGTTTCCCAAACAGCCTTTTCCTCCCTGGTGATTTCCCAGTATTACTGTAAGTCGAGGCATGAGAGAAGGTAGGGTTCGGCTCGTGCTAGAAGACACATTAAACCCCTAAACGCCCATCAGCAGGCTGTCTGGCCTGCAGGCCTCTGCTCTCCCCGCAGGCCTGTCACTCGGCTGCCCTTTCTCCTTCCGGACGGCGGGTCCCATCGAATCTCCGATGTCTCCGGAGCTGTGCTCTCCTGCCCCCTCCGTCTCCATGTCCCCGGGGAGCCCGAGTGCCCCCCGCAGCCTCATCTGCTGCCCTCAGCTGCTTTCCCAGTCGGCTTCTACCAGCGGCTGGAAATTTCTGTCAGCGTTTTGCCTCCGCGCTGTGACTACGTCGGGTGTCTTTCCGTGTTACTAAATGTCTGTTCCTTTGGTGCATGTCCTGCTGCAGACCGGTTGGGCCCCCTCGGAAGGAACCTGACCTCGTGGCCTCGGAGCCCCTGCGGTGGAGCCCGGGGCGGGGGGCTGTCCCCGGTTCTCCCCGCCGCTTAGGGGGCACTGGCCTCCTATTGTCTAATGGTTCCAGTGTGTTCTCAGTGAGTCGAAATGTTGGGAGAGCTCCGGAATCTTGGTGAGAGTAGCTTCTTGCACACCCCGACTTACTTGGTTGCTACTGAGAAATGCCTCTGCGGGGCGCCTGTGGTGACTCAGCAAGATGTTCCACAGTCACACTCGGGATATAGAGGTCCGATTGCCCCCCGGCATCAGACTCAGCCGTCGGGAATGTGAGGTGAGTGGCGGTCGGGCAATGGCCTGGTAGTTTGGAATCTTAGGAGAGGGTGTTCCGGAAGTGTGGAGGCCAGACCACCCTTTGCGGAGGCCGGAACTCTGTTTGGGGGTCTTGGCTTTCATTTGCTTCGTGGAGTTCTATTTGTGTTAGATGTGACAGAAAGAGAGGAAGCCGGGGAGAAGTTCGCTGGGGGCAGGAGGCCACGCTGGCCGAGGAGAGTGAGGGTCTGAGAAGCCGAATCTGTGTCCACACCCCTAGGAGGGTGTGTGACTTTCCTGAGACGGCCAGAACAAACTGCCGCAAACTGGGTCACTCAGCACAACCGAAGGTCATCCTCTCATGGCTCTGGAGGCCTGAAGTCCGGGCTTGAGGTGTCAGTAGGGCTGGCTGCCTCTGGGGCCGTGAGGGAGAAGCTGTCCCGGGCCTCTCTCCTTGGCTTGCAGACGGCCGCCTTCTCCCCGTCTCCACGTCATCTTCACTCTGTGCCCACACTTCCCCATTTTGTGAGGACACCTGTCATATCGGAGGAGGGCCCACCCGTAGCACTTTATCTGAACGTGGGCATCCGCAAAGACCCTGTTTCCAAATAAGGTTGTATTTGCAGGTGGTGGAAGTTAGGTCTTCAACCTCCTTTGCGGGGGACGCAGTTCGACTCATAACAAGGGGGTATTAGAAAAATGTGAGCATATGTGACTTCTCATTGCCGTCCTCTCCCCAGCCTGGTGGCTTTTTGGTTTTAGCCAAAAGATGCTTTTGCTTAAGTGCTTGACCTGAACCCCTTGGTCGGGCCTTAAATAGCTCAAGCAAATGGAAGTAAGGTACAGTGATACTAAACTTTCACTACCCACAGTTGTATGTAGTAGCTAGCAACAGAGATAGAATTTATGAAGTGATTAGTGATTTAGGAAGAAATTATACTACCTCATTTAGTAAGGCACCTATGAGCCAAGCAAGTTTAGTTCTTTGCTGCAGTGAAACTCATAGCATTCCAGACCATGGTGGTGTGTCAAAAAAGATGTGTCTTGAACTTGGTGAAAAGTACAGGGCTCCTGCGTGAACTGGGTCAGTGTAAACAGCATGACCACCAACTCTGTGGCGGGGGGGGGGGGGGGGTGTACCGTGCCCTGTGTGTGCACACGTGATTCCCATGTGCAAGCTCTCTCTATGGTCCTCTTACACTTGGGGACAGTGAAGCATTGTGTGACAGAGGTCCCACTGAGCATGGCTACGCTGGCGAGTGGTCAGGTGGGTTTTTTCTGAAGTGTGACATCGACCTGAGTCATCCCAAGTGGCAGGAGTTGTCAGCAAGTGAAGTTTGCAGGACAGAGCTTGCCAGCCAGAGGGAACTGCCAGGGCAAGGTCCTGGGACAGAAGTGACTTAAATTCAGAAACTGGGTGCATAAGAAGGAGGCAAGGTCGTGGAGGAGCAGGTGGGGTCATAGTCACGTAATCCCAATAAGGAGGTTCGATTTATTGTGACGGGAGGGAAATGCCCCTGGAGAGACTGACTTTGCTGAGGGGCCCAGCTGCTCTAAGGAGAATGGTTTCGTGGTGTGTTTTGGGGGCCGGAGGAGCGGGGAGACCAGGTGGGAAGCTGCTGAGGTGAGTCCAGAGAGAGATGAGGTGCTTAGCTGGGAGCAGAGAGCAGGGAGAAGAGGTCAGATCCACATGCTTCGGAGGTGGAGTTCCTTGGACTTGTGCAACTGCCTGGATTCGAGGGGTTTTGACAGAGTCCGTATGGTCCCCAGAGCTTAATTTACACTCTGCCCCTTTATAGGAACAGTGTGCCCGGCCCTATACACTGTCCTGGCACTCATTTTTAAATAAGCAGAGACCCACCATATTTCTGGAAGAAAAAATAAAGTAGTATAAAGATGTCAGTTCTTACCATTGCTGTGCCAACAAAAACAAAAAGCTAGTGGAGTAACTTTTTTGAAGGAATGAAGAGGTGGGAAGACATATTACTTAATTATTCTGAAGTTCATTTGGAAGGAAAAAACAGGTTCAAATAACTGATAGGAGACTTTGAAATAGAATGGTTCTTGGGGGCTGGTCCTTCCAGATGGCCAAACTTGGTAAAGCTCCCGGAGTTACATAAGGGCTGGTGTTGTTATAAAAATAGGCAGACTCATGACACGGAATTGGCCAGATTCAAACCCTGGCGTCTATACACATTTAAAACGCATCAAGATGACATCACGGAGGGGACAGATTGTTGGGGAACCGATAAAGGAGTAATAGCTTAGCTGTTTGCTAATTAATTTTGTAGAGTTTCTTGCTGAGCAGCAAAATAGACTCTTTGTACATTGATGTCCGTCCATACACCATTTGTTTTTAAATAGAGGAAGATAGATGTGAAATGTTTATCAAAGTTTTCATTAGGGGACCCTTTTCTGCGCTTCAGGGTGAAATTACAAAGGAAGGATGGATAGGGTCAGAGGACTGAGACTTCACCTAAAGTTAGCAAATGGATGGGTATGCGTGAGCAACGGTGAGGAAGATTATTTGAAACTGATATGAAATTTCAGACTCTAATCGAGCAGAGGATGCGAAATGATAGTCAGGAAGCAGGAAATAAGACGTAGTCCCTACTTGAACGTTTCTGACCGAGGGTCAAAGGAATGTGGATTTAAACTTGGTATTTCGTTGCCCAGTTGTCATATTAGGGAAGGTTTTCGCAAATCGCTGGCAGAAGGGTGAAAAGGGACCCCCAGTGCTGTTGCGAAGATAAATGTCTGCAGCTTTCCAGGAAAGCGTTTGGCAATGCTTCATCCTCTGCTAGAAAGTCATCTTAAGAAAATAATCCAAAATTCAGAGGAAGACTGGGGGTGAAGATGGTCACCAGCCCCCCTGCCATTTATAGCAGTGGAGACTTGGGAGCCTTCGGTGAGCAGCGATCAGGGTTCTCAGTCTCCGCAGACCCCAAAACAAGCCCCACTGGTCGGAGCTTTGGTGACGACTCTCCATCAGGAATGATTCTCTTACTGAATCACAGCGCTGCTAGCCGCGTACAAAATCCGTGCTCACCAGTGTTGGTAGAAAGAAAAGATGCCCTTATTCGGAATGCCAGCGATCTGGGGAGATGGTGGACCCCGCGTCCCCCAAAAAACCACCTCCAGAGATTCTGCTTAGCCAGGAAAGCTTGTGAAGGGAAACAGGGAAGTCATCTCAGCTAATCACTGAGGAAGGGGGGTCAGCGCTGTGGCCACCCCCCACTGTGTGCAGGCTTGTCAACTCCTGGTGATCTTTCTTTAGATAATATCTCGTTCACGGTTTGTTGGCGAAATTACTGAAGGGGGAGCTAGGGAAGAGATCTCGTCATCTGTTAATTACTTATTCTTCATTTCTCCTTCTTCCCTCTACGGAAAGAACCAACAGGTTAGGCGGCGTATTTCGTGATTCAAAGATTTGAAAGGTGTGCTAGGGCCAGAGGTGAGTAGTGTGGGGACACCTGGTTTAAGGTTAGTGACAGGACAGAGGGGCCTCCCGCAGAGAGCTTTTTCCTGCAAAGGGCTTTCTCCTGCCACAAGCGGCTGCCAGCTCTCAGACACCGGCTGGGTGTCCAGCGGGTCAGCTCAATTCGGACACTCACTCTCTACGTGGAGATGAAGTCTGGTCACAGGTTGAAGGCTCAGTCCCCCAAGACTGCCCCCCACCTCCCCACTTCAGATGCCCATGACAAGTCCAGGTTCTCACCTGTGCTTCTGACCGACTGGATATAGATTGGAGCCTGCCATGACCCTCCCTCCTTGGGTTTGATTCATTTGCTAGAGCAGCTCACAGAAGTCAGACATTTTACTAATTAGATGACAGGTTTAGTATAACAAGATATAAGTCTGGAACAGCCAGGTGGGAGAGACACGTAAGGCAAGGTATCCAGAAAGAGCGTGGAGCTTCCATGCCCTCTCCTAGCATCCCCTCCCCAAATCTCCGTGTGTTCACCAGCCCAGAAGCGTTCAGAAACTCCAGCCTTGGGCTTTTACTGGGGGCTCATTATACAGACATGATTGATTAAGTCATTGGCCATCTGTAATTTATGCAACTGTGCAGCCTCTCTCCCCTCCACAGAAGTCAGAGGGCAGGAGGACTGAAAGCCTGCATCCTTAGGTTACCTGGGGGCCGCCCCAAAGTCACTTCATTAACATAACAAAAGATACCTTTACTGCTCTATTTGCTTAAGAAATCGTCCAGGTTTTAGGAACTCTGTGCCTGAAATAGAACACAGACCTCTCTCTCTATATATATACATATTTAATATATATATTATATACTATAAATCAAATATCACAATCAGCTATCCTCTTGTTTCCTGGTTAGTAGAATCATGAGGCCAGGAGGAATAGGAATGCATTTTTTTCAGTTATTGGGAAAATGACTTTCCCCAAGCCATGGAGCTGGAATTGGGAAGGCTGGCTTTCGATCCACTGGGGGTTAATACATCGTTCTGGGCGCTCAGTCAAGTGTTTGAAAGTGTTCAGATGGCATACCGTTATACACGCTCAGAAAATGGCCTTGCAAGGCTGGAAAGAACTTGCTGGAATCATGGTGTTTGGGAAGGAGACTGGAAGTTTATTTTATACAATGTGTTGTTTTTTTTTTTTTTTAATTACACAAAGTAGAAAACTTAGGAAAAATAAAGAACAAAATAATCCATACGATTGCCACACCTGGACGTGGTCGCTGTCAGCATTTGGTGTGAAAATTACCTCTTCTTTTTCTAGTAAATATACATTTCTAAGAACAAAGTGGAATGAGTTTTATTGTGAAGTTTGTGGATTTCATTTTTCTCAGCGTTCTGTTGTATGGGTTTTCCATTCTGTTGAGTATGAGAAAACACATCTTCACAGCTACGTAGCCCGTCCTGGAGGTAGAACCCCCTCCTGGATCACTGTAAACAGTGCTGTACGCAAGTCACTTCACCTACATCTTTGATTTCCTAAGGACAGATAGTTGGAGGGGCAGTGGAATGGGAGACAGAATAAGAATCCTGTCCTCTCCACTTCCCTTAATAAATGTTGATGAAGTATATAGATCAGTGATTGGTTTATTGCCCTGGATAGATCTCAATTCGTAATTCATGGACACGGTAGAACTTCTGTAAAGAAATTCGTTCATTCCATGCGTCTCATTGGTTGCTTACCGTGCTAGATGCCAGATCCTCGATAAGTGGGTGGATAAAACTGAAACAGTTCTTCCTTCCAGGGGAGGGCCTGGCTGAGAGGCAGCAGTGAGCCAGGCAGCTGAGCACTGACCTCACCTCAGTCCTCAGGAGTTGGGCCGCATGTCGCCGTCTCTTCCCCAGCTCTGGGGGCCCCGCCACAGGCTCTCACGGTATTTGCTGGTTGTTTTCAGTGGGGCCATCTGGTGGGCGTGGCTCTGGTCTCTGCCTGGGGGGTGTTCTCAGCCTGCTCATCACCGGCCCCCCACCCCCCACCCCCCTACCACTTTGGTCTCTGCAGCTCTTGCCTCTCCTCCCTGGTCTTCACTTAAACTTGAACTTGAGCCTCAGATGTGGCACGTCTGTCATTAATGAGAACTCCATCAGTAGATTTGGGGGCATGATGGAGCCTTAGGAGCTGCCTCCCCAGGCAAACTGGCTTGTCTGAATCTGGCATTTTCATCCGAGTCTCAGAAATGAACCCCGGGGAAAACCTCTTTCAATAAAAACCAAAAGAGCCTCAGTTTCCTCACCTGCAAAATGGGTGGCACCAGAACGGTAGCTAAGATGAACTTTAAAAAAATGTTTTAAGTTAATATATGCTAGAAAAGATTTATCAGTATATCTAAGGAAGACCTTTCTTTTTAAAGGATAGAAGCTTCCTTTTTAAAGATATAGAAAGCTACCTTTAAAATAACTTTCTTGAATAAACTTACATTGTTAAAGTAGGTTGGTTTAAAGAGAAATATTAAATAATTTGATTTTTAAAAACATTTATTTATTTATTTGGCTGCTCCGGGTCTTAGTTGCGGCGTGCGGGATCTAGTTCCCTGACCAGGGATGGAACCCGGGCCCCCTGAATTGGGAGCGCAGAGTCTTTAACTTCTTTTTTTTTTTTTTTTTTTTTTTTTTTTTGTGGTACGCGGGCCTCTCACCGCTGTGGCCTCTCCCGCTGCAGAGCACAGGCTCCGGACGCGCAGGCCCAGCGGCCATGGCCGCTCCGCGGCATGTGGGATCTTCCCGGACCGGGGCACGAACCCGTGTCCCCTGCATCGGCAGGCGGTCTCCCAACCACTGCGCCACCAGGGAAGCCCAAGGGAGCGCAGAGTCTTAACCACTGGACCACCAGGGAAGCCCAGTAATTTGATTTTTTTTTTTTTTTTTTTAAATGAAGACAGTAGATCAATGGTTAATGTTTGGAAACCACAAGTCCTTCCAGTGCTTATGTTTTGCAGTTTTGTTGAACTCATCAAACGGGGGTCAGGAATCTGAGTCTACCCCCAACCAGCCCGTCAAGTGAATGGGCCTCTCTTCTCATGTCTTTTGTAACCTCTGCAGAGATAATCGTGCTTTTTCTTTCTAGTCGCTGGCTGGGGACCAGAGTGGGGAAGTTTTTCTAGTCTGGGCTGATCACAAGATTTTACTTCACAGCCTGTCTGCTGCAGCTCTCCCCATGTGACTCGGGGAGGCTGACCCCACCCCACCAGACCTCCTAAACCCCACGCTTGGGGAGCACTTGACACGCATGTGTCGGGTCGTCTTTGAACTCCTTGCCATTGTCAACAGCAGGGTGATGGGACAGGAGGACATGTGGGTGGAAGGCATCCACATAGCACACACGGTGTGTTGGGCCAACCAAGGTGTCTGGGCTTCCAGTCCCATGCAGGCCCGGAAGGTCCCGAGCAGGCCCAGAAGGTCTGTGCAGGCCCGGAAGGCATGGAGGAGACATCACCCCTCCTCCTCCTCTTGAGGTCAGTTTCATACACATTGTCATTCCAACTAAATGATCAGCAGTTGAGGGAAAAGACCAGGTCTCGGTCCACTTGTGTATTCGGTGGTCCCGCTGCACGGTGGTGCTGAGTAAATGTTTGGGTGGAGCATTTGTCCTTTCAACAGGTGGCACCACACACCAGCTTGGGCCAGGCACTGTGCTTGGTGCCGGAGGATTACAGAGGAGCCAGGTATCCAGTTGACTTTCGAGGAAACGAGGGTAATTGTCAGGGAAATAAGAAATCACGTGCAGAATCACAGCTGTGATGCCCTGAATGCCCAGAGAAGATGACAGATGAGTCCCGAGAGAGCTCAGAGAAGGGGTAGGATTCCATCTGCAAAGGCACTGTTTGACGGGGTCCCTCTCAAATGGGTAGGTTCTCACGTAGCAGAAACTGGGACCACTGTTGGGTCTTCAAGTCACTGGGGTGCGGAGAGAGATGGAGGCTTAAGGTCGGGGGATGGCTGGGGTTGTTTGGAGCCAAGTGAAAGAAACCGTCGCTGTGCTTGGAGAGCTCAGGGCATCCAAATGAGAGTGTGACGCAGACATGGAGGGAGAATTAGTGCAAGGAAGGTGTGGGAAGACAAGCCAGGTTTGGATTGACTTCTATAGACTGTAGGAGCCTCTGAAGAGGCTGAGATTGTTGTTGCTTTGTTTTCTAAATTTATTTATTTATTATTTTATTTTATTTTTGGCTGCTTTGGGTCTCCGTTGCTGTGTGCAGGCTTTCGCTAGTTGCGGCGAGCGGGGGCCACTCTTCGTTGCAGTGCACGGGCTTCTCATTGCAGTGGCTTCTCTTGTTGCAGAGCACGGGCTCTAGGCGCATGGGCTTCAGTAGTTGTGGCACGCGGGCTCAGTAGTTGTGGCTCGCAGGCTTATTTGCTCCGCGGCACGCAGGATCTTCCCGGACCGGGGATCAAACCGTGTCCCCTAAATTGGCAGGCAGATTCTTCACCGCTGCGCCACCAGTGACGTCTGAGATTGTAGTTTTTACCCAAGGAAATGATGGGATTGGTCCAGCCCGCCCTGAAGCACAGTCTCGCAGCTGCGCATCAAGTAGGCTGGAGACAGGCGGCCAGGGCATAAGAGGCTCAGGCTCCGCAGAGGCGGTGGAGAGGGGCTTGGCCACCCCTTCCCCTCCCTGACCCTTACCCACAACCCGTGATTCTCCAGTCTCTGATTTTCTTACTTCGTCACTGGCTGGTGAAAACACCCCGAGTCACTGGGCCACCTCTCTCCAACGATCACACTTTACACCATAAAAGCAGCAAGTGAGAAGCGGGCACCCACAACTGCGGGGTCCCCTCCCACACACCCCATAGAGCCTGAGGGGGTGTTGAGCTTGAGTCACCAGCTTTGGGTGAACAGAGAAGGCCTTGGACGTGTGCATGTTGCCAGGCCAGCGCCTGCACACAAGAGCCTTGTTCCTAGAAGCAGGTGCCGCTGTCGTGGGCTTCTCACCCAGGCAATGTGGTCCCCTGCTCGGGAGGTGCCCGGGGACCAGGACACGTGATTCTGCCCGCAAACCTCATCACTGCCCAGATGGATGGCTGGGGGCCTCCGATAGCTGCTGCTGCAGCTCCTGCACGCAAATTGAGGTCGCTGTTGAACCAAAGTGAAATACATCCCAGACACTGGAACGACCAGCTGATTCCCTATGGTCCCCTCTCTCCGAGGGGGCCATGCGCTTTCCCCCCAAAGGAGGCAGCCCTCCTGCAGGCCACCGGGCAGCGCTTTCGGCTCTGCTCCAGGTGGCTACAGAAGGGTCCTGGAGACCAGGCTCCTGTAGGTGGGAGGAAGTGTCCCGCCACCGCGATGGGAAGGTTCGAGTTTCGCTGTGTAGGACCGTGCTCTCGTAACCGGAGCCTGTGCCTTCCCTGCCAAGGGAGGAGAGCCTGGAAAAGGGACACCAGTCACGTTTTGCCTTTCCACTTGGGCCGTTGCCCAGACCGGTCAGGTCAAGGATCAGGAGGCGGCGGGGAGCTGGGGTGCTGTTTGGAGTCTGTGGGATGGGGACCTCCCTCCAGGGCAGTTTGCTTTGGAGGGAAAAGGATGTCGTAGACGTCTACAGGCGCGCAGACAGGCTCACTGTCACCCCTCTGGGTCACCACCAGCTCGCCTTCCTCACAGGCTCTTCCTCGACGTGGAGGGGGTGTGAAACCAGATATCCCTGGTCCATCCCTGCAGCCTGACCGGGCATGTCGGCTTCTCCGCGGCGGCCCATCACGTTGGGAGCCCAGGGCGTTGGGTTTCGGGCAGTTGCTCACAGGAAGCACATCAGCTTGGGAGGGAGGGTATCTCTGGATTACTTTCATCCTTGGGAACATGTTCTTTCTCGGGGAGAGAGTGAGGTGGGGGACAGATGGGATGGAGTGTCTGTCCACAGAGCCTGGTGACTGACATTCCCCGGAGCCGGTTGAAACTCATGCTTTCTTTTTAACCCGGAGGAAATCTGATGAAATCAACATGCTACTCCTACTCCAGAAATTAAAGTCAAACGTGGAGAATGAGTCATCTTAAACAAGGCACGAACAGAATTCTCCAGGGAGTAGCCGAAGGCAGTTTCGATGCCCTCCTGCGGGAGGGGTCCAGGCCCAGCGCCTTTCTTCTGCACCTTCCTGGGTCTGGGCCACCCGGAGGACCTGGCGCTTGGCTGTGCACATGCTGGGGTCCTGACCAGGGTTTTCTCCACCCTGCAGATGCTCGTGTTCCGTTATTTTTCTTGGTTGGTTTGTTTTTTAATTGGTCCTCGGGCAGAACGTTGGCATACAGGCCCCCACAAGAATATTCTGGGATTCTAGGATCCGGGCAGTGGCAGATCCACAGGGGTAGCTGAGGCGCTGTGTGCGGGGTCGCGGGGTCGCGAGTTCGCGGGGTCGCGAGTTCGCCGCCGGAATCTGTAAATAAGTCCGTCCTTGCACAACGGTGTCGTCCGTTCAGAGACCAGCCCCGTAGTTACCAGGGAGGAGCTGGCAGCAGGCTCTTTTCTCTCTAAGTGAATTGGCCTTTATACTAAAGATAAGAAAACCTCATTAGTTGTGACTCAGAGTTAGTAAGCTGTAATGTCCCTTCCTGACTTCTTAGACTTGACTTCTACCACGTGGAGGTGAAGCGGGGAGCGGGGTGTGGTTTCGGGGACGGGGGGACGCAGTGGCTGCCACAGCCTCTACCCTTCTGAGATGTCCTGAGGTCCAGTGCCGGCCGCCCTGACCAAGAGTGCATGCAGCTGCAGGCTGGCCCAGAGGGGTGATGGCTCCTGGGGTTCGTGGGTGAAGTCCAGACCCTCGTGGAGGGTGGCCAAGCCACCCAGGTACATCCCAGGCGCCCACCCAGCTAACCCATCAGGGCTTTAGAAATGTATAACTTGGATTTCCAAAAGAGGGTACGATTCCTGAATCTAGCCTGCTGAGTATAATTAAGTCACATCAGCCATCTGGGGGGACATTGGACACTTTGGGGGGATTTGGGCTCTTTCAAGGAGATTATCCCGGGGATACCTACCAGATAGCTCCAAAGCTGTATTCTTTATTTAAATGGAGTTCATTTGCTCATTCATGTTTGAGAGCCTGCTCTGCACAGGCCTGTCGCAACCCAGGGAGCAAGGAAACAGGCTGAGTCCCGTGGCCTCGGAGAGCTTACGTTTTCTTGGAGAAATCAGGCTAGAAAGCGAGGAGCACAGGATGTGTCTAGTGTTAAAAAGGAAAGTAGGGGAAGAGTGCGGGCTGAGGGTGTTGCTGTTGCAGAGACACCTGCGTGCAGTGAGGGATCCAGTCTGGCGAATAATAGGCAGGGGCCTCCCAGGATGCACGGACAGCATGTGCAAAGGCCCTGCAGTGGGAGGGAGAGAACTTCAAGAAACGGGACCAAAGAGCCAGCAGGACCCAGGGTGCTGGCCTTGAGGGCACTGTAAGCACGAAGACCTAAGGAGCTTTGGAGGGTTTTGAACAGAGTCCCGACGGACTTTTTTATAGTCCTGACTGCTAATTGAGGGGTGGGCTGTGGGAGGGCAGAGCTGGACGTGTTAGACCTGGTGGAAGGGAGCTGATTAGTGAGTTGAGAGGTGACAGTGGCGAGGAGGTGCTGAGGGGAGCTCGGCCGGAGCTGCCCGGGGTGGCGTGGGGTGGCGTGCACACACGCAGTGCACACCGTCCACGGAGAGGGGCGTAAGGGAGGGGCCGCTGGGGAGGGACATGGGCTTTGGGGCTGGCTGAGTGAACCCTCCACCTGTTGGCTTAGATGGTGAAGTTGGGGAGGAGGTTTGGGGCAAACCCCAAGTTGGGTTTGGACCTGGGAGGTGCCGGATGCCCATCGGTCCTAAAGGGGATTGAATCTGGCGTTCAGGGGTCACTTGTCAGTGACCTTGAAGTGGGAGCCCAGCCACGTCCACCTGTGCTGTGAGGGGGCTCAGACCTCCTGGGCATTTGGATTTAGGGCTCTTTAGAGATTTTCCCAGTCGAAAGAAGACAGACAGACACACACACACCTTCATTCCTGACACATCCCTCGTGGAAAGGCAGGTGATGAAGTTTTCCTAGTATTACTTACCTAATTTTAAAAAATGTTTTGTTGTGGACATTTTGAGATATGTACATAAATAAGAAAATGGTAAAAATAATTAATAATGAAAGTAAAAATAATAAAAATTAAATAAGAAAATAGAGAAATGGTTAAAAAATAGAAAAAATAGCATAGCGTATAGTAATATATACTAGTTGTATAACATACAGTAAAATGCAGTGTTAGTGAACCTTTGTGAGCTCATTATAAAGCAGATCAGAGCATCAGGTCATCTACACCCACGTTATTTTCTTTTTTTTTTTTTTAACATCTTTATTGGAGTATAATTGCTTTACAATGGTGTGTTAGTTTCTGCTTTATAACAAAGTGAATCAGTTATACATTTACATATATCCCCATATCTCCTCCGTCTTGCGTCTCCCTCCCACCCTCCCTATCCCACCCCTCTAGGTGGTCACAAACCACCGAGCTGATCTCCCTGTGCTATGCGGCTGCTTCCCACTAGCTATCTATTTTACATTTGGTAGTGTATATATGTCCATGCCACTCTCTCACTTGGTCCCAGCTTACCCTTCCCCCTCTCTGTGTCCTCAAGTCCATTCTCTAGTAGGTCTGCGTCTTTATTCCTGTCCTGCCCCTAGGTTCTTCAGAACCATTTTTTTTTTTTTTTAAGATTCCATACATATGTGTTAGCATACGGTATTTGTTTTTCTCTTTCTGACTTACTTCACTCTGTATGACAGACTCTGTGCCCATCCACCTCACTACCAATGACTCAGTTTCCCACATTATTTTCTAATAAAGCAGGGATTAATTCCAGTGGCGTGGCCTTGAACTTGGGCCACTTGAATTTGAGGCTCCAGGATACTGGCTACAGAGCTGAGGTCAGCACTTTGAGTCATCCCAGAGCTTGCAGGGCTGTGGGGAGGAGGGTGGAGCAGGAAGAGGGCGGGGAGAGAGAAAGCGGTTTTCCTGGTGCCACAGGTGAAGGCAACAAGCCCCGGGGAGCAGAAGGTGAAACACACATGCTTGAGCAGAGTGTCTCTGGTTCACGTGGCGGTGGAGGTAAGTGATTAACCTGGGTGCCCAGGTGAGCCGAGCAGTTGGGGGGCTCTGAGTGCCAGGGCGGGAAGTCCACCTTTCAAAGCCAGTCACACCTGGAGGCTTTTGAGCTGCAGGAGGGACCTTGGAGAAAAGTAAGGTCACATATGGATTGCACCAGGGAGGGAGTATTCAGGGATCTGACGGCCACAGGCAAAGGTGTGGTGAGCTCTGTTAAGCAGGCGGGAAGCTGACAGCATCTTGTAGCTGTGCCCTCTGGCAGGCGGGTCCCTGCAGGGGTCTCTCCACGCCGGGGTCTGGAGGAGGCGGAGACACAGAGCCTCCGTCCTGAGTCCTCACCCTGAGGGTGTCAGCCCCCCAGGCACGGCCCAGCCAGGCTGTCTTTCTCTGCTGTAAAATAACATGCCCGAGGCTAAGGTTGGTGTCTGCACTCTCTCTGCGAATGTAGTGGTGGATGTCAGGAGTGGGTCCAAGGACGGTCTTCCCCTGCCCCTGGGAAAAGTTGCCATTCTGGGCTGTGCACGGGGCATTGAGCATCACGGGACAGAAGGGTCCTGGTCCCGAGGGAGAGAGAGTGAATGAGCGCATTGAAGCTCCTGTGAGCGAGGCCTCTGGTGGTCTGGGAAGCAGACTCAGACTTCGGTCCCTGGCTGGTAAGTGGCGACATTGTCAGGGCCCCCGCAGTTAGTGGCTTCCACCTTCCTCGAATGGCAAGCTCAGTGCGCGCGTATCTGTGTTTTAAAAGGACTGCGCCTCTCTTTATGTAGCTGGGAACACACAGTGGCTCAGGGCAATCGTTGTATCCCCCTCAACGACAAAACAAAAACAAGGATCTGTCTCCCAGAGTCCCAGTGGTGGTCTGTGCTCTGTTCTCCCCGCCCAGCCCTGGAGCCCTGCTTTCCGTGCCTCTCCCTGCCCTCGCCCCCAGCCCTCCTGCCTTCTTGGCAGGGGCGGCGGGAATCTGATTACTCTTAAACGTTAATTTCCGCTTTTCTTGGCCGCTCTTGGCAAGCTGTCCCGGTGTCCTGTAGGGGCCTCAGCTGAGTTCTCGGCTGTCACTCTCCCAGCCCTGGGTAAAATCCACCCCATCGGGACTTCGGCCAGCTCCTCTGCTGAGGACGTGGCCGTCTGTGCGGGGCTTTGAGGCGGGCTGGGGCTCCTCCGGATGTCCCCTCTCCGTTGCCATGTCCACCTGTGTCTCTCCCCTCCACCAGCTCTCTCGGCAGCTTCTCCTAAACTGTGCCAGTAGTTTTCAAAGACAAAACGGCATTACCGCTTCCATGTATGTCACCAGCAGCCAAAGTTTCTCGATCGGAAGGCTTCTGTGGCTTCCTGTAGCGCCCAGGGCCGAGGCCGGACCCTTGGCCGTCAGGTTCGTGGCCCCTGCCCTCCAGCTTCTGCAGTGCCCAGCCCGCCGTGTCCTCCAGGCCAGCGTGCCCTGCTCTGCCTGGCTATGCCCCCTGCCCACCCCGCTTAGAACCCAGGTGCACCTCACCTCCTCTGGGCGGCTGGCCCGGTTCTGCGGAGCCTCTCTGGCACAGCAGGCCCGGGGGCCTTGGGAGCAGGGCTGTGCGGTGAGGCCTCGAGATGGTGCTCATCTCGGCTTTTTTGATGCCCCCCACCCCCGCAGTGAGCTAGTGGGACTCGGTAATGCTCCCAAGGGCGGTGGGGGGCAGGGCCGGGGCCTCTTCACTCCATCTCTCGAAGCGTGGTCAGGGTGAGCTGCCCTGGGAGAGCCTTGGCGTCCTTGGCCCTGACGCGCACCGCTGCTGGGGTTCCCGTGTCCTGCGCAGGAGCCTGTGGGGTGGGGGGCCTGGAGGACGCGGGGCAGGAAGGGTGGTCCCCTCTCTGGGCGTGCGTCTCAGTCCCGGGAGCAGCCTGGCCTGGGCGGGGGCCGTCAGGTCCCGCAGCTAACCACGTCCCCTGGCCGAGACCTCCGCCGCCTCCCAGCTCCTTCCCCTGTGTCCGGCTGCCGCCTCCCAAGAGGCCCCGTCAGACCCAGAATCTCAGGTAGGAATTGTCATGAATGTGACAGCCCACCCGTCACACACAGGCTGCGGGCTCGAAACCATCATAAAGCTCTCCTCCCCGCCCGCCCACCCACGGATCCCGTTTTATCCTCTGCGTTGATTCCCGCCAGGAAACGAGGCTTCATCTTTTGGATCTGAAGTATTTTTACGTTCCCTCGTCTCAGTACACAGCGCCACGCGCGGCCGCAGGCTGCCTGGTCGGGGCAGAGCCGCGACAGCCCTGTGGCCAGGTCTCTGGTCCAGCTGTGACACAGCCTGTGCGGACAGAGCCGTGCGGCCGCTGCAGCTGATGGGCGCGGGCCGGTGTCCCCAGCTGGAGGGTGGACTCTGGGTGGGGAGGAGCCGTGCAAACTGCGTGGGGACCCGTGGGGACCGGGAGACAAAGCCCGGCAGCACTTCCTGGCCACAGCTGCCTCGTGCCTCCGGCTGGGCCAGTGTTGTCCTCTCCTGGAGGCCCAGCTCCGTGCACAGCTCTCTGCGGAGGGGAGCCCGGGGGCAGGAAAGGGAGTCCCAGCGTGTGGTCCCATCCGCTGTAACCTCACAGGGCAGGCATGGAAGTGATCTGGGATCCCACTCAACTGGGGAAACCATCCAGGTGCTTCACCCCTTCCTTCAAGTAACTGGCATGTTTGTGAGTGCTGATGCATGAGTCACAAAGAGAAGGTGTGTGTGTGTGTGTGTGTGTGTGTGTGTGTGTGTGTGTGTGTGTTTTGCGAGGGGGTGTTCAGGATGGACTGGAGAACTCCAGGATGGGAGGCATGGCGGTCTGGGCGCAGGTTGGGCATGTTTTTAAGGGACACGTCACCCCCAGGCCCCCCTTTGCTCCCTCCCCAGAGAGGCAGCCACTGCTGTCCTGCCTCCTGTGCATGTGTGTCTACGCCCCCTGGCCCTGAGGAGGATGGGGCCCTTGCTCTCCCCTTCTGCCCTCCTCACACACTGTATGAGTCAGCTAGGGCTGCTGTAACAAAATGCTGTAGGATGGGGGGCTTGCACAATGGAAATTTATGTCCTCACATTTCTGGAGTTTGTGAAGCGCAGAACCAAGGTGCTGATTTGGATCCTGGGTGAGGGCCCGATTCCTGGCTTGCAGACGGCCGCCTTCTTGCTGTGTCCTCACCAGGCAGACAGCAGAACTCTCTGGTGCCTCCTCCTGTAAGAGCCCTGATTCCACCCACCTCATCCCTCCCTGCCCCCCGGCAAAGACCTCTCCTCCAAATATAACCACATTGGGTGTTAGAACTTTAACAAATGAATTAGGAGGGGGATGCGTTCAGCCCATAACCCAGGTCTTCTCTCCAGGGTGTTCAGGTGCAGGGATGTGGCCTTCTGTGGCCTCGGGATGACCTGGAATCCACCCTAGAGCCACTGCCAGCGGGTCACTCGGAGCCAGGACTGGGGCTGCTGATGCCCGCCTGTGTTGGCTGAGGCGGGGGGGTTCCCGTCGTCACCGAGCCCTGCCCCTTGCTCTCAGCGCCTTGCCTGGGTTCTCTTTTTCTCCTTCATGCAAATCAAATCAGAGCAGTGCCATTACTACGCCATGTCACAAAGATGAAGATGAATCTTGTGTAAAAGCCATTTAACTCGGGGTCTTCCCCGGGAGCCGTAGAGTGTGGACGCAAACTGCGTCTGCTCGCTGCATGGTTGCTGCACGCAGAGCCTGGGGCCGGGCTGTGTCATCCCCACTGCAGAGGCTGCAGAGGGTGGCGCCGGGCCCCCAGGTCCCTCGCAGGAGTAGGGCCACCCACCTGTGTCAGAAGACAAATTTCCAGCTGCCTGTGGACCGCAGGCCAAGAACAAGGGACCTGAGGACAGGTTACATGAACCCAGCCGTACTGGGGGAAATTCACCTGCCCTCGGGTATCCCTCTGCTCCAAGTGCTGTGGCCCAGCTGTGGCCAGCTGGAGTGTTGTCTGCCCAGGTCCTCTCTGGGAGAGCATGTGAGATTCCCTGCTCTGAAATTGGCTCCTGGCAGGTCCTTTCCTGTCCGTTGGCCCTGGTGAGAGGTCTGCTTGGAGCCGGTCACCTCGTTCACCTCCAGAACCCGCCACATGCCTGGATGCCCCTTTCCCAGAGAAACCGAGGCCTTAGGAGAGAATCTATGTTCTTTCCCACAGACATTTCCTTTGCTGGCTTGGTAACAGCACAGTGATCCAGTGAATATACCACGTTTTGTCTGCAGAAGTCACACGAGAATACCTTATATCCACAAGTGGCCACGTGTGTCTTATTTGTGTTTGTTTATTTGGGGTCCAGGGAGGATTTAGGGAGCGTGTGGGCAGGGAGCCGTCCCCTCAAACCCACTGCAGCGATGCCAAGTGCTGCTTGCCCAAGGCTGGAATCACAGGGGTGGCTGTCCCTACGATGGGACCAGCCACTAGCTGGGCAGAAGGGGATTTAGTTCCCCTTCCCTGAACCCTGGAACTCACGGTGTGGACAGATGCCGTTTTGTTCTCCTCTTTGACTGTAATGAATGGGCCGGCCAGGTGCTCATGCAGACCTCACAGGCCTCATTGTGAGGGGAAGAGGGGAAGAGGGGGTGCAAACAGTAGGAGAGGGAACACTGCCGGGGCTGCGTGCAGCAAGGGACCAGATGAGACGGGCATCGAGTGGGCATCGAATCCGGGGAGTGAGCCCTGCTCTGCTCCCTTGGGCCGGGAAAAGGGATGCGGCCTCTGGAAGAAAGAGAATTTCCGCTTGCCATCAGTTTACTCTTTGACCGTGTTTCACTTGCTCAAGGGAAATTCCTTTCTTCTTTCCCTGCCCACAGGAAGAAGCGCACTGCAGAGCTGGCGCCGTAGTGCAGCATGGTTGCCTGAGACAGAAGCTTCAGCAATTGCTGGAATAACTGGAGGGGAAATATGAAACCTTAGCCGTTCACCTGGCAAGAGAGATTCAAGATGGCAGCTCAGCGCATCCGGGCTGCCAACTCCAGCGGCCTCCCGCGGTGCAAGTCCGAGGGGACCTTGATTGACCTGAGTGAAGGGTTTTCAGAAACAAGCTTTAATGATGTCAAAGGTGAGCTCCTGGGAACAGCACTGGCTGGGGTTTGCAAGAGCTCTAAGACCCAAGGACTCCTCTACTTACAGGCTGCCAAGTTCACGTTCAGATAACTAAATCTTGGCTCTCTAAACTTCATCGTGTTATGAATTCAGCCCTGGAACAATATCCACTTGTTTTGTTTTGATGGGTTGGGAGGTGGTTTTGAATTTTCCTCTTTGTAATGAAACTTCTTCTTAATGCAGAATATGTTTCTCTTTTCGTGAGTGTTGGTGACATTAAGGTAAGAGCTTGGTGGCATACAAAAGTGGGGGGAGGGAGAGTGCACTAAGTCGATGAGGTCCTGAGAGCCACTGGAGAATAAAAGGGGGGCCGGAGACAGGGGTCAGCACGCTTTCTCTGCAGAAGGTCAGAGAGCGAATGCTTGCATCTGTGTAGGCCGTACGGCCTCTGTCACAGCTATTTAACTCCGAGATTATAACGAGAAAGCAGTCGCAAAAGAGAGAAAACAAACGGGCGTGGCTGTGTTCCAGCAGAACTTTACAGAAGCGGCCGGTGAATCTGGCCCGGGGGCCAGAGTTTGCCAACCCCTGGTTTAGAGGTGGCCCCGGGGTTTCCCTAACAACCACGTCAAACTGGGCTGGTGATAAAGCCTATCTTTTGGTCTCCGAGGTGGTTGCTAGTGGAGAGTCCATCCTGCCCTTGCTGGCCGTGGTCAGTGTCTCCCGTGGGCTTCCTGGCACCTTATGTTTCATTGTCCTCACGTCACCATCACCACCGTCAGTTGACTTTCCCACCACGTTTACCGAATTCTGTTGAAGTGATCCACTGCGCTGCCCGCAGACAGCTCAACAGCAGGAGCTTTCGCTTTACCTTTGTATCGTTAGCCCCTGGCACAAAATCGGTGCTAAATAAATATTTCTGGAACTAATCTGCTACCTCCCAGATGAAATCATGATGCACGACCCCGATGTGCTACAATCATAACGAGCCCGTTTCTGCCTTTCTTCTCTCTTGCAGTTACCCTCAAGTTCCTCTTCTTCCTGTCTGTCCTTTACGCTTGTGGCCCTGAGCGTTGCTTAAAATGTTCTTTTAAAGAAAAGACTAGCAAGGGAATCATGAGGTTTTATTAATAAGAGCAGCGGACCTATTGGGTGTTGCTATAAATAATCAACGCCGTTTGATTTCCGTAGTCTGGTAATGGGCATTGTTTTCTTACTTTGTAACCCAGCTAGTCATGGTTGAAGTGGGAAACTGGGAGCCCAAGTCGTGCAGTTTGGGCTGGGATTTTGTTTTTTGTTGTTGTTGGGTTTTTTTTTGGGGGGGGGTGTTTTTTCTTTTTGCGGTACGTGGGCCTCTCGCTGTCGCGGCCTCTCCCGTTGCGGAGCACAGGCTCCGGACGCGCAGGCTCAGCGGCCACGGCTCACGGGCCCAGCCGCTCCGCGGCACGTGGGATCCTCCCGGACCGGGGCACGAACCCGCGTCCCCTGCATCGGCAGGCGGGCCCTCAACCGCTGCGCCACCAGGGAGGCCCTGGGCTGGGATTTTGAAACGAGGGGCAGAGAGCTGAACTTTAAAAGACGATGATGCTGCTGATCTGGGAGGAGCTGTTATCCCTAAAAGAACACTGCAGCTGGGGGAGGAAGGCAGGGGAGACAGCTGGGGATGTGAGGAGGGGCTGGTTAGCTTGGGGGGGTGGGGGGGGGAGAGACCCCCTGACTCCACTCCCGAGGGGCAGCCTGTGGCCCAGGCAGCATTTCGGCCCAACTGCTCCCCACACATGCCGATGGTGAAACCAGCTTCAAGGTGGGAATCTATTCCAGCCAGAATATCTGCTGCAGAATTTTCTGCCCTAATGAATGTTTTCCCTGCATAAGACCTGAGGCAGAGGGTAGGAAATGTATTATTCAGTGAACTGAACCTCCTGACACCCAGGGATATTTTTCTTGTATTAAAATCAAGGCACCTGGGAATCTGGCAACACTCTCCCAGAATTCATTAAGATGGAATTCGATACGGATTTTCCTGCATTTGATTGGATGGACGCCTCAGCCTTGTGTACCCCCCAGGTGTCTGTGGCCCTTGTCTGATAGAGGGCCGGGTCTTGGAAGGGAGCTCACACCGCAGTCCACTTCCACAGGGGCCCAACAGGAAGGAGTGCCGTTTCCCATCAGACAAGCCACAGCCTTGAGTGAAATATCTGTTATTGCTCCTCTCCTAAGGAGAGCGCTTGGGATTTTGAGTAAAACCATTTTTATTCTCCGGTCTGGTAAGAAGACTAAAGTGATCATTTGCACTGATACGTTTTCTCAGGTTATGTACACAGCCTGCCTAATAGCTTTGGTTTTTAATTTAAAAAATATTACTGTAAGGGGGCTTCCCTGGTGGCGCAGTGGTTGAGAGTCCGCCTGCCGATGCAGGGGACGCGGGTTCATGTCCCGGTCCGGGAAGATCCCACGTGCCGCGGAGCGGCTGGGCCCGTGAGCCGTGGCCGCTGAGCCTGCGCGTCCAGAGCCTGTGCTCCGCAACGGGAGAGGCCACAACAGTGAGAGGCCCACGTACCGCCAAAAAAAAAAAAAAAAAAAAAATTACTGTAAGGGAATTATTCTGGAGGAACATAATAGGGACATAACTTTTGAGGAATTCTAACAAGATCTTAGTAGCTGGCCAGCTTTCTTTGATTTTCGTTTGGTTTTAATTTTTATGTGACATTTTCATTAGATGTGTCAAGGAAACTGTGGAGCCTGTGAGTGGAGAACAAAGTGGGAGGGTAAATCTTATATTATCCCCTGACCCCAGCTGACCCATCTGCCTTCTTCCACCTCCCCTCGAAGCCGTTACCTTTGACTTGGCTGTTTTTATTCACTGCCCCCTTTCAGTGTTAACTCTCTGGTGTGATTTTATAGCAGAAGGGCGCAGCCCAGGGGGATTCTAACTTAGCCTTTGGACAACACCTTGTCCCAGTAACGTGGATATGGCGTCTCTGTTGTAAGCTTACAGGATGAGCATTCATTCCATGGATGCTTATTGGGCACCTGCTTTGTGACACAGGCCCTGTTCCAAGGACACCACTGCGAGCAAAACATAGCCTAACAGAGCTTACACCCTAGTGGGGCAATGGAGCCCTCCCCGACGAAACCAACATAAATATGTATGGTACATTTTATATTGGTTAATGATAAATGCTATGGAGAAAAATTAAATTAGGAGGGGGCCGGCGATGTCTCTTTAAACGTAACATTTTGTGAGTCTTTACCTTGTACTAAGCATCACTGTGCTAATCACTTCATCACCATCGTCTTGCTTAAGCCTCGCCAGAGCCCATCCAGGAAAGGTGGTTCATCCATCGTGAAGAATGTCAGGCTCCGGAGATCACACCGCTGCTAAGGGTGTAGATTCGAACCCCAGGCCTGGTAATCCTAGTACCAGCTTCTCCCCGACACCCCAGACAGGGTGGTAGGTGACAGCCTTCGAGTCCCAGGTTCACACCCTGCTAATAAGCATATCTCTGTAATTTAGTTAGTGTAAATAAATAGAAGCTTCCTGCTTTATTGCCTGAGACTTTGCTGAGGACATGCAATTTAATTTTCATTATTTCCTTTTATTTATTTATTTTTTAAAGTTTTTTTTTTTAATGTGGACTTTTTAAATTTTTTTAAGTCTTTATTGAATTTGTTACAATATTGCTTCTGTTTTATGTTTTGGGGTTTTTTTTGTGTTGGGGGGGGATCTTAGCTCCCCCACCAGGGATCAAACCCACAACCCCTGCATTAGAAGGCGAAGTCTTAACCACTGGACCGCCAGGGAAGTCTCCTCACTATTTCCTTTTAAAGGAAAGGGAAACTGGCAAATGATTTTTTTGTGGGGGGGGCAATTTGGTAGAATAGGATGTCTGTTGACTTAATCATATATTGGACAAGATGTAGGTGTAGTTCCACTAAAAATGTAGTCCTTTCTTTGCTTATAAGCAACTAAAAAAAGTTTACTTTCATTTGTTTGTTACAGGAAGGCAGCAAACTCCGTAAAACAAGGGACAGTTGGGATGGGGGGGTTGGAGAGAAATATATGGGCTTATTTCCATCAGAAGTTTCTTCATTCTCTGAGTATATGTACTTTGTTATGTATGGGAGGGAGAGAAAGCACTTAGGTTTCTTAATTACCTGTTATTTTTCAAAACACACCCTACTTGTTTAGATGACTTTTTTTTTTTTTTTTTTTTTTTTTTTTGCTGTTCCAATTGCCGTCTACCTTGGTAACACGCAGTTGAATGCCAAGAACCATAAATTAGCTTGAGTCACTGTTTAAAGTGTTGGGATTTTTCAGAAATTCAAAAATTTTCAGAAATTCAAAAAGAATGTGAATTACGACCAGACCTAAACCTTTGATTTTCAGGGGATGACAGAGAGACCATTTCCATGTTGTTCTGAATGATCATTTAAAAGAGGTTGAAAGAGACCAACCTGAAAAATCTTATTTCATATAAACAGTTTGATGAAGAATGTGTTCAACTTGGAAACTAGGAAACGGGGATGATAGTCAAGGGAACCTTCCCCTTGGTTTTATGTATTTTATGCTGAAGGCAGGACATGGAATCAGCTCTTAGACACAGAGAGATTCTGTTGCGGGTCTTTCCCAGTCCCTGGTTACATGCAGTGGGTCGCTTAACTCAGCATCACTGTCTTTTCTAAGTAAATCACATTCGGCATCTCTTTCGACCTAGCAGCAGTCCCGGTAAGTTAGTAACGTAAAGAAAAGTTGGGTCAAAATGAGATGTTTAAAACCTGGGACATATTGATAATTCCATTGTGCTGATTCATGTTTCTGTGGATGGTGGAGAGACTCTCTGTGGCCTCTCCACCTGACTCAGATTGTGCGTTGGGATGTGATAGAATCCGGGGAGACCACGTGCTCGATTTAGGCTGTCGGCCAGGTGAATCGCCCACCAGACTACTTTGGTTTGTTTCTGTCGGTTGCTTGCCGGACTCGTCGTCTCCCTGTCGGGGGTGATGCTTTTCCAGACCTCTCTTCTCCCTGGTTTTGACGACGCCCCGAGGGCCCGCCCTCACCTCCTGTTCTTTGTGTTTTACGCAGTGCCTTCTCCCAGTGCCTTGCTCGTAGACAATCCCACGCCCTTTGGAAATGCAAAGGAAGTGATTGCAATCAAGGACTACTGCCCAACCAACTTCACCACCCTCAAGTTCTCCAAGGGCGACCACCTCTACGTCCTGGATACGTCAGGCGGGGAGTGGTGGTACGCACACAACACCACGGAGATGGGCTACATCCCTTCCTCTTACGTGCAGCCCTTGAACTACCGGAACTCCACCTTAAGCGACAGCGGGATGATCGACAATCTTCCAGACAGCCCGGACGAAGTAGCCAAGGAGTTAGATCTGCTCGGAGGATGGACAGACGACAGGAGGGCGTCGAGCAAAACCTACAGTAATAATCCTTTCTGGAACGGTGTCCACACAAACCCGTTTCTCAATGGGAACGTGCCAGCGATGCCCAGCGTGGACCTACCCACCCCCAGAAGCACCGTGGACTTGCTCCTCTTCGATACGGGCACGTCTTCGTTCACCGAGTCCAGCTCAGCCACGACCAACAGTGCCGGCAACATCTTCGGCGAGCTGCCGGCCGCCAGCCGCCTTCACGCGGAGCCGACGGTCAGGCGGGACAACCCTTTCTTCCGGAGCAAGCGTTCCTACAGCCTCTCGGAACTCTCCGTCCTCCAAGCCAAGTCCGACACTCCCGCATCCTCGGGGTTTTTCACGGGCTTGAAGTCGCCGGCCCCCGAGCAGTTCCAGAGCCGGGAGGACTTCCGGGCTGCCTGGCTGAGCCACCGGAAGCTGGCCCGGTCTTGCCACGACCTGGACTTGCTGGGCCAGAGTCCCGGGTGGGGCCAGACCCAGGCGGTGGAGACGAACATCGTGTGCAAGCTGGAGAGTTCGGGGGGCGCCGTGCAGCTTCCCGACACCAACATCAGCGTCCACGTGCCCGAAGGCCACGTGGCTCCAGGGGAGACGCAGCAGATCTCCATGAAGGCTCTGCTGGACCCCCCGCTGGAGCTCAACAGCGACAGGTGCAGCTGCATCAGCCCGGTGCTGGAGGTGAAGCTGAGCAACCTGGAGGTGAAAACCCACATCATCTTGGAGATGAAGGTTTCAGCTGAGGTGAAAAGTGACATTTTCAGCAAAAGCACAGTGGGCCTTCAGTGCCTGAGGAGCGACTCAAAGGAGGGGCCCTATGTCCCCATCCCACTCACCTACAGCTATGGGGACACGGTCCAGGTCCAGCTGGACAGCCTGGAGCCCTGTATGTACCTGGCCATTGTTGCCCACGGCCCCAACATCCTCTACCCTTCCACGGTCTGGGACTTCATCAATAAAAAAGTCACCGTGGGTCTCTATGGCCCCAAACACATCCACCCGTCCTTCAAGACGGTGGTGACCATTTTCGGGCATGACTGTGCCCCCAAGACCCTACTGGTCAGCGAGGTCACCCGCCAGGCCCCTAGCCCGGCCCCAGTGGCCCTGCAGCTCTGGGGCAAGCACCAGTTCGTCTTGTCCAGGCCCCAGGATCTCCGCGTCTGCATGTTCTCCAACATGACCAACTACGAGGTCAAAGCCGGTGAGCAGGCCAAGGCCGTGAGAGGCTTCCAGGTGAAGCTGGGCAAGGTGACCCGCCTCATCTTCTCCATCAGCTGCCACGGCGCCAGCGAGCTCTCCGACTTCACCTTGCGGGTCCAGGTGAAAGACGACCAGGAGGCCATCCTGACCCAGTTTTGCGTCCAGACCCCACAGCCACCCCCGAAAAGTGCCATCAAGCCATCCGGGCAGAGACGGTTCCTCAAGAAGAACGAGGTCGGAAAGATCATCCTGTCCCCCTTTGCTACCACCGCCAAGTACCCGACTTTTCAGGACCGCCCCGTGTCCAGCCTCAAGTTCGGCAAGTTACTCAAGACGGTGGTGCGACAGAGCAAGAACCACTACCTGCTGGAGTACAAGAAGGGGGACGCCGTCGCCCTGCTCAGCGAGGAGAAGATCCGGCTGAAGGGGCAGCTGTGGACCAAGGAGTGGTACGTCGGCTACCACCAGGGCAGGGTCGGCCTCGTGCACGCCAAGAACGTGCTGGTGGTGGGCAAGGCGCGGCCCAGCCTCCTCTCCGGGCCCGAGCTGAGCACGTCGGTGCTGCTGGAACAGATCCTGCGCCCGTGCAAGTTCCTCACCTACATCTACGCCTCCGTCCGCACGCTGCTCATGGAGAACATCAGCAGCTGGCGCTCCTTCGCCGACGCCCTGGGCTACGGGAACCTGCCGCTCAGCTTCTTCTGCCGGGCCGAGCTGGACAGCGAACCCGAGCGGGTGGCGTCCGTCCTGGAGAAGCTGAAGGAGGACTGCAACAGCACGGAGAGCAAAGACCGGAAGTCCTTCCAGAAGGAGCTCATGATGGTAAGTGCCCGGCGGGGCTTGGATCCGTGGAGGATGGGGCTCGGTCCAGCCTCAGCCTTTCCCTTTTGCACGTGTGGGAACGGGTGTGGTGTCGGGGGTCAGTGGGCCGGTGTCTGGGCCCCCGTTCTGCCCCCTGAAATTCACACACACACCTGGGGATAGGCATTGCCGTGGGACCGGTAGGGGCCCCCAGACAGCTCGGAGCCCCTGCGGTGAGGGTCGTTCAGGTCTCTTCCTGCTGAATCTGTGAGCTCCTCTGGAGGCCCAGAACGCACCTCTGCCTGCCCGGTTCGGGGACGCACGGGGGCCCTGTGCTCCACCCGCCCCTGCTTAGGGCTCTCGGGACAAGATCCATCCTTCCGTCAGATTCCCAGCGGGATCTGTGACTCGAGAGTTTGATGAACCGCCCCAGTCTGACTTTATCTTGTTGTGAGTTTTTCTCTCCAGGCCTTACTCGAAGGTTCTCCCCTCTGTCTCTGTGTCATTTCCTCTTCCTCCTCCTTGCGTGTGTTTGAGTCGGGGTGAGGACGGCCTCTGTTGTGCCAGCGCAGCTGGGAACTTGGACCCTAAGAAGGAGAGAGTGGGGAGTCCCGCTGCTGGGCACAGCCGGCCCACAAGCCGAATGGGAAGCTTTCTGGACCCGATCACGGACCCACCAGGCTGGTCCTGCTGCCCACAGGTAGCCCACTCTAACTGCCGGTTCAGTTGTGCTGGCCTTGGAGGAGTTACCTGGGAGAAGCCTGACGTCCTCTGGGCGTCGCTAGTCAAATCTGTGCCGGACGTGCTCTGTCGACTTCTTTCTATGATACAAGCCGCCTCGGGTCTCTTCCTGGTCCTCGGGACGTGGACCCGCCGCTCGTTTCTGTTCCCGACTCGGTCGTCGGCTTCGCTCTCGTGTTCCGCCGACCCCGCACGGACCCCTTGGCCACCTCACCTAGTCTCTGTAAGGTGGGACTCCCGGCGCCCCTGAATTTCTGCCGCTTCAACTCCCCCCCTTGCCCCCAGCGCTTGCTGTTCGGAGTGAGTGCCTGTCGGAGCGGCCGGGCCCGGCGTGTCTGCGTGAGTGAGGGCGCACGCGTGGACAGAGGTGGACAGCTGAGGGTCCGGCAAGGGATCGGGGCACGAAGAAAGACCCCTTGTCGGTGGCCCCAAGATACTAGAAAGCGTCAGGTGCGTGGAGCAAGATGAGAACCGGACATTGCCCGGAGGAGGGAGACGGGAACTGGAGGTGGCATCCAGGGGGTGTCCATCGCTGATGGGTCGCCAAGTGGCAGCTTCAGTTGGGGGTGGGGGAAGGAAGCCGGCTGTCATGGCGACGGGGAGGGGTGAGGCGGGGGTGGGGATGGGCGGAGAGGAAGCTCCCCCTGCTCTGGATGGGGCTCCTCCTGCACAGCTGGGAGCCAGGACCCTCCCCTCAGGGGCTTCGTCGCCGGCCCACCTGTGAGGTCAATTCCTGGAGCTTTGCTTCCAGCCCGAGCTGCCCGGTGCCCTCGTGGATGGACCTCGCACGGTGGGCAGGGGTGAGCGTCCAGCCGGGATCCTCCGTCGACGGTGGAATGATGTGCGTTCATGGAACGTGAAGGGTATTGACCGTTCCTTCGTCACAGCTGGAAAATGCCTACCTGGAACCGGCAGAGGCGCAGGATGCATCGACCCGAGCGGCCTCCTCCCGCCCTGGACGGAGGTGGCTCTCGCTTCCATTTCCTCCTCATTTCTTTTCCTCTTTTTTTATTCAACTTGGAGAACTTTCTTCTGAGAGCAGGTTTTTCACCTGGCTTACTTGGGTTAGTGTGTGTGAGGATGGGGGTCTGTGTGCGTCCAAGACCCTCTCCCTGACCCCCCACCCCCCACCCCCTGCCCACAGCCACCAGGACTCCCAGAGAGGAGGAAATGAACCTTGACCTTGGCAGGAACGTGGCCCCGAGACAAGTTAGATTTGCGGTACACGAGTGAAACTGGTTTTGCAGCATTTCCCCCGCCTCTCTCCTATCTCTTCATCTTGTGGGCTGGCAGATTTGAATGGTTGGCCAGACTTCTAGAAACCACGGGCTGATTTATCCCAGTGTGTCTCAGGAGTCACTGGAAACCAGGTGTTTTATTTCCAGGGACGTAACAAACCACTGAGCAGTCAGGCTTCCTTTGGCCTCAGCCACTGATCTAACCCGCCCCCGCTCCAGCCCCGTCACAGCCAGACCACCTCTTCCCACCCCTCTCATTTTGAAGGTGGTTTTCTGTTTAGTATGGCTCCTTGGTTTGGAAGCAGTGATTGAACGAATTGGAAGTGGTGAAGGTTTGGGATGGTAATTTGCGGGGAGATGGGAAGGAAAAAGGAATCAAGGACCGAGTTGTCCATCCCTCCACTTCCCTCAGCACGAGGTCCAGCCCCTTCCTCTGCCCCACAGACCCTGTAAGACCCAGTCCCGCCTGTCGCAGCCCGGGGCCCCCTACCTGCCCCTGCACACCGGCCACTCTGGCCTTTTCTCTGTATCTTGGACACACCCAGCTGCCCTGCCCCAGGCCTTTGCACATGCTGTTCCCTGTGCCCGGAATTCTCTTCCCCCAGTTTCACGTCGTGGCTTTTTATCATCCTTCAGATTCCAGCTCGAATGTCCTCTTGTCAGACCTTTCCTGCAACCCTGGATAAAGCAACCTTGTGTCTCTGGGTCACTGACCCTCTGTGTTACTGTATCATTGTCTTCACAGTGCTTTCTCGAATCTGAAATGGTCCTGTTTACTTGCATTCATGGTTCTTGTCATTACCCTAAGTGGATATGAAGTCCACGAGGGAAGGGACGCTGGCACATAGGAAACAACCAGATAGTTGATGAGTGAATGAATGAATGGGTGGGTGGATGCAGGCTACGGATCTGATCTGGACGCAGTCTCGTGAGGTCAGACGTGTTTCCATTCTCTGGTTCCGTCCCCTCTTTCTGTTGTTTTAGTGCATATTTTCCGTCTCAGAGCTGGTCCAGAGGCATCTTATGTAACCGTACGGCCTCCCGCTGTGCCTCTGCTGCGCTGCTCACCCGCGTGGTGTGACCACCGTGGAAAATGCCCCTCTGTCCCCGGTCCGCCCAGCTCTCCAGTAGCAGCCGTGCATGTCTGTGACAGAGGATGGCCGTCCAACACCGATGGTGCCCCACCCCCCGACTATAATGAAAATGGGGGGAGGCATGATGCCGGGCTGACCCCAAAGTGAAAGACCAGGGCGGGCAGAGCTCCCAGAGTCCCCAGGCATTAGAGGGCATCGAATGAAGCCCTGGTGATCTCTTAGCTGGGGGGACTTGCGGGTTGGAGTGGGCACCACCTATTTGAAGAGCTTTTGAAGTCAAATTCCGTTGTCAGAAACAGGCCAGCGAGAACTGGTGGCGGGTATACGGCTGCAGCTTCTAACCGAGCTCGGAAGGGACATCACGGCCAGCCAGGGGCAGGTGTTTGCGCTCCATACTCGTTCAGCGTTTCTTGGGTGCCTACTGTGTGCTTAGTGGGGACGCTGGGTGCTGGGCCTTTCCCTGAGGGAGATGCCGAGTGAACAGCCACAGGAGTGCAAGACGGACTCGTAACGGGCCCCGAAGAAAAGATCCCCGTGGCGTGGGTGGACCAGGGAAAGGCAAACATCCCCCTGACTCAGGGAGGGATCCCATCCAACAGGGAGGGGCTGTTGGGTTGAAAGTACAGTATGGGCAAGGGCCAAGGGTGCAGAGGAGCGGGATGGGGTAGAACCGGAGGCTGGGAGAGGCCGGAGGCTGGGAGAGGCCGGAGGCTGGCTTGAATCAAGATGTTGATACATGGCGGGATGGGAGGGAGGCGTGCAGCCACCTGGGCTGGATAATGCTTGTGCTTTATTCCTTGGGCATCGGGGAGGGGACACGAAGGGGAGCCAGGTGGATCCAGGTGTGTCCCTGCTCCTTGGGGATCTACCCAGGTGTGTTGCTCTTTGCTACCTTCTAGTCTCAGAGGCGCTCAGGTGACAGAGAGTCTCCCCCTCCCACCCCCACCCCCTCTGAGTGTCATTCTTTCAGAATACCAGGACACCTGGCGGTGGAGGATCTAATTTTCACACACATCCCTGGATTCTCCTCCTGTTGGGGCAATGAGTGGGCGGGTCATTTTTAGCAGAGGTCAGAGAGGAAAAGTACAGGTCAGACGGAAGTGCTGTGAGGTGGGGAGCCCCTGACACGCTTGTGCCTGGATCCCTTGGCTTCGTACCCCCATCGGCCTTCAGACCTGGCCGACCTCAGCAAGAGGGCGCCCTGGGCAGTAGCCCTGGGTTTGTTTCCGCGCTGCCCTGGCGGGTGGGGATCGGACGGCCCATGGCCCTGGCCCTGGGTTGTGGCGTGGCCGAGAGGGGCAGTTCCCAGGCCGTGTGCACGTCTGTGCTGAGCGTCAGAGCCCTGGCGTCCTGGGCTCTGCCCCGCCGCCGCGGCTCACCCCAGGTTTTGCTTTTTTCCAGAATGGAGATCATCCTCATGGACGCTTCTATTGGTTAAGAACAGCAGATGCTGCTTTTCGCGTTGCTGTTTGCCAGTCCTGAGGGACAGCAGTAGAAGGCCCCCGGCCCGTCTCCCAGAGGCAGCCCGTGTTAGCGGCCTGCGGTGTCGACACTGCGGACATTTCCTCAGTCCCCCGAGTGTGCCCTGCGCCGTCCGTGTTCCGCATTCTGTACACGCCTGCAGAGCGTGCACAGGCGGCTCTGTGTCTGCGCGGGGCCTGCGGGCCCCCCAGCTGGGCAGGCGCTCTGGTCCTCGGTCTCCGGCAGGGCAGCGGTGCCTGGTCTCGCCGTCACCCACGCCGCTCCGAGCCGGGTCCCGGCCCCGTGGCTCTGCACGCTTGTCCCCGTTCGTTCCCTGACAGCGTTCTGCGGGCCGTAGGAGCCCTCCCGAGACAGGAGGAGCCAGCGCTGGCGCGTGGCAGGGGGTGTCACTTCGGGGCGTGCAAGGCCTGAAAATGACAGGGGATGCTTTACCAGCCGTGCTGGTGTCAAGCGCTATCACTGCAGCGACCAGACTGAACAGCCCCGCTGGTGTGTATCCACTCTCCTCACCTCTCGGAGCCTTGGGTTTCGATGTCAGGTTTTGTTTTGTTTCATGAAGGCAAGAAACGACAGAGCACGTTCCTCTGTGTTTAGGGCATTAACGTTGCTTCTGATACACTCTGTGGGGTTGGGGGAGGGTTTTCGGAGTGTGGTCGAAAGCCCAAGCAGAAGAAAGACACTGCTATGTGTTTGTACCAGGACTTAATGACAACGCTCAGCCCTGAGTAGAGAGAAGGATTTGGCTCGTGCTGTGGAACTGCCTGGATTTGGGCAGTGGCCATCTCGTGTGTGTGTGTGTGTGTGTGTGTGTGTGTGTGTGTGTGTGTGTGTGTGTGTCTCGGAGAACTGGAAGTATTTTCGTTCAACAACACGCTTTCGGTGTAAGAGATTATTCCTGATTTTGGGGATTACGAGAGGTACAGTGTCTGTCCTCCTGGCCAGGAGGGAGGGAAGGAGGGAAGGAAGGGAGGGAGGGAAGGAGGGAAGGAGGGAGGGAGGGAAGGAAGGAAGGGAGCTCTGGGATCTCGGAGAAGTTTCTCTGAAAAAGGGAAAGTTACTGTAGGATATAAGTCAAGGTGGGTGCTTGCTTTAGGAGTGAGGTGCGGGGGTGAAATCAACACAGAGAACCTTGAATACTAATGGAAATAAGGGGGGATGTTGAGATCGGGGAGAGCTAGGGCTGGAGAGGATGGTGTGGAGGGATTCTCTCCATCAGGAGCAAAATCTCTTTATCCCCCAGAAGAGGACACAGTTAACTACCCGCTGTGCACTTAGGGAGGTTCCTGGGGACTTCCTGCCAGGTGGTCCCAAAGCCCATGGCTGCTAATACAGGGAGGAGCGGGGTTGCCATGGTGACCGCCCTTCTGGTGTTGTAACATCTCAGGAATGGGAGCGTGACTCTGGGGTGAACGTACAGCAAAGTGACGTTTTGTTGTATTTTCATAAGACGGGGTTGACACACAGGCCCGCAGGCCACCTGCTTTTGTAAATGAAATGTTACTGGAACGCAGCCCTGCCCACCCGTTCAACTGTTGTGCTGTTCTCACGCCCCACTGGCAGAGACGCGTGGCTGAAGCAGAGACGCCATGCCCGCAAAGCCAAAAATAGGTCCCGTCTTGCCCTTGGAACAGACTTGGCCACCCTGACTTAAGTCATGGGTCACTCCAGCTCGTGAGAGTCCAGCTGGAACCAGCCTTGTGCTTTATTTCTGGTATCACCTGTGTATACTGGTGTGTGTGCAGAAATTAAAGAGGATGCTACAGGGGAAAGGTTCCAGCACCATATCCCTGCCACCGAGAAATTTTCTGTTGCTGAGACTTGGTGGGCACCCAAAATGTGCCGTTCAGAAAAAAATAAATGCATCAGCTACCCCTTGGCGGTGGTGTGGGCAGCGCTCTGGGCCAGAGAGAGGGTTTGAGTTTCTCAGGACCTTTGTGCCTGCACCCAGTGCCCTGGGAGAGAGCAGCTTTGATCGCCCCCGCCAGGGATACCCGAATCAGAAGCAGGTGACTCTGAAGTGTTTTGTTACCTGGAAAACAAGGCCACCTGCGGAGCCTGGTAACTGAGCACACAGACACTGCTGGGGCACTGTGAGGCCTGGGGGGGACCATTGTCACGAGAGGTTGGCCGGCCGCCTTCTCAAGACACCAGGCGTGGCTGGAGGGCACCCTGCCTCTCCTGTGTGTCTGGGCTCAAACCACACCACGCCAAAAGAATTTTTTTTTAACTCTCTTTTTTTTAATTTATTTTATTTAAGTAGACTTGAATTACATTGTTGTGTTAATTTCTGCTATACAGCAAAAGGGCTCGGTTACGCATATATATACATTGTTTTTCATACTCTTTTCTATTATGGTTTATCACAGGATATTGAATATAGTTCCCTGTGTTATAAGTAGGACCTTGTTGTCGGTTTCTTTTTTTTTTTGGCGGTACGCGGGCCTCTCACTGCTGTGGCCTCTCCGGTTGCGGAGCGCAGGCTCAGCGGCCATGGCTCACGGGCCCGGCTGCTCCGCGGCACGTGGGATCCTCCCGGACCGGGGCACGAACCCACGTCCCCTGTGTCAGCAGGCCGACCCTCCACCACTGCGCCACCAGGGAAGCCCCCTGTTGTCGTTTTTTGTTCAAGCCAAAGAATTTAAATCCAGAATTCTACCAATTTATCACACATCTTCCCCATACCATAAACACATCCCTGTTTACTCTTCACATCTTCTGCAGCACAAATCTAGTAAACATTTAAGTTTTTTCAAACAATTTCACTTGAAGATACCAAAGTTCAGAGACCGTTTTCTGAAGTCTGTAAATCGTTGAGAGGAAGCTTTGTGCTCAGTGCCTGATGTCACGTGGTGCCCACACAGTCTGGCCTGAGCACCGGGAAATCTGGACCTGCCTCCACTCCTGTGCCCTCGAGCTGTGGGGCCCTGGACAAGCCACCCAGCATCTACGGAGTCTATAAAACAGACACCGTGCAACCCACACGGTGGGTAGCAGCTGGGGACAGGCTGCCTGGAGGCCAGGCCGGCTCTGACACTCACCAGGTATGGGAGCCCCTCCCTTTCCCTCCGATTTTACCTGCAAATTGGGGGTGAGCTTGGCTTCCCTTCAGGGGGCTTCTGAGAGGTAGATGCGCCCTGCCCCCGACTCACTGGAAATACTCAGTGAAGGTAGTTTATTTAAAATCAAAAACAAAAATCAGAAAAGGACCACATGGTCCTCAAGCTCCCTTCTGCCTTCCCACCTTTATAGCCCCCTCGGACCCAGGACGGCCTCAGATTGATCTTATGTTTTAATTTTTTTTTTTTGTTTTTTTTTTTTTTTGCGGTACGCGGGCCTCTCACTGCTGTGGCCTCTCCCGTTGCGGAGCACAGGCTCCGGACGCGCAGGCCCAGCGGCCATGGCTCACGGGCCCAGCCGCTCCGCGGCATGTGGGATCTTCCCGGACCGGGGCACGAACCCGTGTCCCCTGCATCGGCAGGCGGACTCTCAACCACTGCGCCACCAGGGAAGCCCTGATCTTATGTTTTAAAGGCAAAGATTGAGATGCTGGGGCATCAGCCTCTGCATCCGGGGACTCCCCCCAAAGTCACCATTTCTTCATTTGTTAAGTTCCCCCCAAATAAACATAAAACGTAGGTGAGAATGCTCAAAAATAGCTGCGTTCTTTCAAGTAGCAGCCCCGCAGATTAATCCTGCACAGATGCCAGGCCGCCTGCGTCTTCACGAAGTGCTTGAAGGGAGCGCGTCAGCGGCGTGTTTGGCTCAGCTGGGGAGGAGCTGGCTGGTTGGTCAGTTGCTGTTTTTAACGCTTTCCCTTCGGAGGCTTGAAGTGACATCAGGTGCTTGGACAGAGCGTAGAGGGACAGAAAGAAGGCTGGGCCCGGTGACTGGTAGCAGCATCTCTTTGGTTGCATCCTCGATGTCCGAGGACCCAAGGGGGTCTCAGACCCCGTCGCTTCTGCAGGTGTCAGGCTGTAGTCCGAGGATGTGCTGGACGGCAGAGGCTCCGCGGATGAGAGCCTGGTCCTCACCGCGCCTTCTCGCCCTGCCTGGGGCTCCATGCTGGCCGCCCAAAGCTGCACACACATTGTACCGGCTCTCACCGGACCCGCAGCCCGACACCCAGCAGCCGTCCGTGTAGCTCGTAGCTTGGGGTGATGCGTGCAGACGGGTTTGTGCTATGATGTGGCTTTGTTTCCTTGAGCCAGAAATGCTAATGTGACACAGCCTGTAGCCTGGGGCTGCACAGAACCCACAGGACGTGGAGCCGTGTGTTGGAAGCCCACCTGAGTGACCCGCCCCTTTCCTGGATGGGGGATCGAGTCCAAGGTGACCCTGTGCTGTTCGGGCCGAGCCGGGACTTGGGCAGGGCTGTGCCCGTTGCCTCCTTCCCGGCTGACGGTCGTTTGTTGCCCTTCTGAGCCGCTGTCCCTCCATATAGTGACCCGCACCCTAGAGACACTAGAAGGCTCTCGCAGCGTTGTCAAGGGAACAGTCCCATCAACTCTGGAGACTTTCTTGATGGTCCTGTTAGCCTCCCCTCCACGCGAGGCCTTCGTGTGTCTCCAGAACCTAAGAGGCCTGGATCTGAGCCCTCACCTGCACCTCTTCTGCCCGGTGGGGCTCCCCACCTGCCGACGTCAGCTTGTCCTGCTCTGAGCCCCAGGCCGTGCCGAGCTGGCTGGCTGGGCAAAGGGCATCACCTCTCCTGGCGCCCCGGTCGGGGAGGCAGCAGACGAACCGCTGTCATCCCATTGCACCCTGCCTGTCAGCGTCCCGGGGCTGCTGCAAGCTGGGAGGCTCCGGGCCGCAGAGGTTTATCCTGCGACAGGTCTGGAGGTGTCGGCAGGGCTGGCTCCTCCTGGAGGCTCTGAGGGGGTCTGGCCCGTGCGCCTCTCCCAGCTCCTGGTGGCTCCAGTGACATGGCTGCATCATCTCATGTCTGCCTCCATCTTTACGTGGACTGCTTCTCTCTGTCTCTGCATGTCTGTCTCTCTCTTTACGAGGACACCAGTCCTTGGATGAGGGGCCCATCCTAGGCCAGTGGGGCCTCGTGTTAGCTAATTACATCCGCAAAGGTCCCTGCTTTGACATTCGGTCACGTTGGGAGGTTCCAGGAGGATGAGAATCCGTGGGCGGGAGCCCCAGCACCTCCCGCCGATCGTGGTGTTTCGTGCACCTGGGAGTGCCGGCGCGTCGGGCCCGGCGGCGTGGAGGGTACCGGCTCGTGGTCTCTGCGCTGCAGGCTCCCTTGAGGCCACAGCCTGCCCTCCGTCGGGCCTCATGCCTGCTCCGTCCTTCCTCCTTAGGCCTTACTGAAGATGGACTGCCAGGGCCTGGTGGTCAGACTCATCCAGGACTTCGTGCTCCTGACCACGGCAGTCGAGGTGGCCCAGCGCTGGAGGGAGCTGGCCGAGAAGCTCGCCAAGGTGTCCAAGCAGCAGATGGACGCGTACGAGTCTCCTCACCGGGACAAGAACGGGGTGGTGGACAGCGAGGTGAGCGGGGCCGCCCTTCCCTCCACCCGTAAAACGCAGTGACAGCGGCGTCCGCTGTATCGCCTTTTTGCGAGGACAACATGGGTAAAATGTGAAGGCAAGAGCTTGGCACGTAGTAGGCTCTCGCCAAGCGGGAGCAAGTCGCATCCTTCTCGGCGTCCTTAGTCTTGAGCCCGGGCCCTGGCGGCGGCAAGGCCACTCTCCCGGCAAGTGGGACGTTGCAACATCATCCTCGGAAGTGCCCATCCGTCCCCGATCCTGATCTTAAATTACCTTCAGCCCGGTGATGCTTGACGGAGCCCTTTGTGATCGGTTCTGGTAGGGGCTCTGCCCTGCACGGTGTGAAATGCATACCCGATATGTTGTCAGCTTCGGCCAAGGCTGGTTGGGTTCCCGCTCAGGGAGTCTTTGTTTTCTCACTTTGTCTTGTGGTGGTCACTTTCAGTTTCTGGAAAGACAGTCAGGCTTGCAAGACCTCGAAAGCAGAAGTCCCAAGAATAAGGGCATCCTTTATGGATGTGATGAGTCTCTAAATAAGTGGAAAGTGCTGCGGGACGTGGGAGGGAAAGAGAAACCTTTCTGTTTGTTCGGTCACTACTTGGTACTGTACACCTGCTCTCACACAAAATGTGTTCTTCCCTCTGAAATGTGCTGGCCCGGGACGGAGGCGGCTTCTTTGGGTTCATTTCACTCTTTAAAAAGTAGCATCGGTGATGAACAGAGATGCTGGTACTAGGAGAGGTTCTAGGACCCCGTCTCTCAGTGTCCCCTAATCTCTTCTCTCTCTTTTGGTTTTGGGCAACTCCACTATCCAGGCCATGTGGAAGCCCGCGTACGACTTTCTACTCACCTGGAGCCACGAGGTCGGGGACAGCTACCGGGATGTCATCCAGGAGCTGCACATCGGCCTGGATAAGATGAAAAACCCCATCACCAAGCGCTGGAAACACCTCACGGGGACCCTGATCCTGGTGAACTCCCTGGACGTCCTGCGGGCGGCCGCTTTCAGTCCCGTGGACCCCGACGACTTTGTGATTTGAACGGGTCTCTGACCTGCTGGAGCCCTCCCGGAGGGCTGCTCCGGGGCGTATGCCCTCTGTCTGCCCCGGGTGCCCAGGCGGGCACGTAGAGCTGGGGAGGGAGGGAAGGTCAGCTCAGACAGACCCAGGGTCCCTCCTGGCTGGATCCACACCCAGGACCCGGCATACGCAATGTTCCACCCGCCTCCGCTGTCACGGGGGGACCTGAAGGGAATTTCTACTGCATATTGTTGCCAATCACGTAGCTTTCTATTTGTTAAGTATAAATTTAAATAACTTTTTTTTAAAGTATGGGGGGGGGGCGTACGAGAAAGGTGTGGTATCTAATTTTTTAATGGACCATAAAGGTGAAAAAAAAAAAGAAAAAACACTTCATAGGGGCAGATGCTGTTGAGGTTTTTATGTTCTATAAAGACCTTTTTAAATTATGTTACAGATGTATATATGTATTTAAGGGTCATGGGGGCATTTCTGATTGCTGGATTCTCTTTGCATTTCAACACTTAGCACGGAAAGACACTCGTTCAGATGTTGGACCTTTTTGCCTCTGTACTTGTAAAAGAAAAAAAGAAATCAAATAGGAAACGTGGTGTTTCAGTAAATGAGTGTGGTCCGTGCCCATTCTTTCTGAGGCTGTCCTAGTCCTGCGATTCCCTGTGGTTTTTATTACCTTCTGTACCTTGGCCTCGTGTTGCAGTAGAGGAATGGCCACAGCACAGGGGAAGCTTTTCGGAGCTTTAGCAGGAATAGTGAAATCCAGCAGGAGCAATTGGGTGCACTTGAGAAGGCGGTAGACAGGTGGCATTCTCTACGGCCCCTGCCTGTGTGCCCTTAATCCTGCAAAAGAGCTACGCCATTTGGAGAGAGGTGGCCCCTGCAGCTCTGAGAGGTCCTGCTTCTCCCCGGGGACAGGGGAGTGCTTGCCGCAGAGCTCGAAGGCACGAAGAAAACATCACCACAAGCACACCCTACGCTGACGTCCAGAGGCACCTGCTGCCATTTGCCAAATTCTCTACTTCATTCCACCTAAAATGTAACCCCTCTCCCTTCCTGGTGTGCCCACCTCTCCTTGGAAATAAATAGCATAGGGAAATCTTTTTTTTTTCTTTTTTTTTTAAACAATATGAAGATTATCTGAGCAGGATGAATATCATCTGAAAATGTTTCCCACATAAAATCTGGGACTTGGCAGACTGTTGCTTTGATAAACCTTGATGTTTGGAGATCAGCTTGCTGGGCTGAATTCTACAGTTGCGTTGTGGATGCATCTCGGAAGGGAGTGAGGGACAGAGATGAAGAAATACTGGCAGATCAGTAGAGCTGATCCCCAGGAAGGGGCCAGGATATGCGCTGTGCTTACCTGAGTGATGCTGAGCCATCTGGGGTTCCGGCATCACATTCTCTAAATCTGCTTTCTGGAAACATGCTAATTACTTACTATAATCTATGTAAATCCCTTATTGGGCTAAAACATTCTTATATATCTATTGATGCAAATACGGAAGACCCACTGACTAGAAAACAACAACAACAATAAAAAAAAAAAAATTACATGTTTTATGCTGCAAGAACCAAGATACACAGTTCCCCCAAATCATCACACGAAATCACCTTACGTACTTGTTCTTCACTCTCCGCCTTCAGTCTTCCCAGAGAGCGTCTCTCACTCTTCCCCAAAGAAGAAATAAAACCAGTCGCACCTTAAATATTGAGATTTTTCCTCAGGGGCTTTAAATAGTTTCCTATGCAACATGTCTTGTAGCACAAATTCAATTCTACGGAAGTTGCAGTAAATTTTCTTTGGATATTTTAACATCAGTGTGTGTGGTTTTTTTTCTGTACGCACCCAGACTTTTAATAAAACACAAAATCTAGTGTAAGTATCTGTGCCTAGAACAACGGCTCCGTCCCTACCGGGTCTCCCCTAGGTGACAGGGTGACCGTTGGTTGAGTGGGTATCTGTTTTCTTACTATTGATTTCACTGTTCTTGGAATATAGGGATCTCAGTCATCAACTAACTAATGGGTATCAGTGTTGCCTAGAGCACCCAAAGGGTGCACGTGGGTGGCTTTCCTTTTTCTTGGTCCTGTGTACCTGGAATTGGCCAATCCCAGACCCACGATACACAGCTGAGGGCAGAGCCGTTTCTGAGTGCCAGCCATCTTCATCAGGTTACAACCAGCCGGACTCCCACGGGCCCTGGGCTCACCCAGCCCTCTGAACCAAGCCCAGGGAGAGAACAGGATGAGGGTAAGGGGGCAACTGATGCAGACCAGCCCCACCTGCAGGTGGTGGGGAGGAGTGGGGCTAAGGAGAGCCCCCTTGAGAAGTAACTTTAATCCAAGGCCAAAGGCTGAGTAGGCACCGTGAGCCCAAGGCCAGGCCAGACCTGGGGAACAAGGTGTCTGCAGCATTGAGAGAGTACAGGGACTCTAAAAGGCTCGCCCCGTCCCCACCACGGGCCTGGGGCGTGTTGTACAAGCAAGAACCTCGGGGTGCACCTGTACCCTCCGTGCTTCTCAGTTCCAGCCCCGCCAGCCATATCCCGACACCCATTTTGCAGTTGACTGACTTGCACGGCTAGTGGCAGAAGTGGAGGTTTTAATCCAGGGCTGCTGTCTCACAGCACCACATACCGGTGGCGTAAAATAACAAATTTATTTTCTTGAGGTTCTGATGGTCAGAAGTCCACGATCAAGGCATCACTTGGCTGTCCGCCCTGTGTCTGCATCCAAACCTCTCTTCTTAAGGACCCCAGTCATAGATGAGGGCCCACCTGAATTGAGTGTGACCTCATCTTAACTTGATTACTTCTACAAAGACACTATTTCCAAATAAGGTCACATTCACAGGTTGGGGGGATGGGACCTCCAACAGATCTTGAAGGACAGAGTTCAACTCACAGCCCTGCCTCCTCCTCCGAGGCCTTTGCGTGTGGCTTGCTTGGGGGAAGGTAGGGAAGGAATCCAGCTGGATCTATCTGGAGGTCTCTGCCCAGGTTAATGAGAAAGTCAGAGGGGCAGAGGAAGGTAAATCTTTAAAAAGGGGAAACTACTTCAGATGGGACTGGCTAGGTCACCAAACCTACTTTCTTCCTGAGCAAACAGCTCAAGTGTTTTCCAACTTCCCTTGCAAGTAAGTGCGGCCAAGTGACTCAGCAAGTGGCACGAGTGTTGGTGATACAGGCGCCATCGGGCCGGTCCCGTAGAAACTTCCGGGCACCCCTCCACTGTCCCCATTGAACAGAAGGAATTCCAGGGACCTAAAGGTGAGGAAGAGTCAGGCAGCAAAGCCCAGATCCCCGAATGACCCCTCTGAAGGCTTTCTCTGCAGCAACCAGCGTTTACCTCCAGGCCCCGGAGGCTGTGGCGTTATGGCAGCCGGCATCCCTTTAATCTCAGGTTCTGTATTCCCAGATTACTGCTGTAAACGGAAAAGCTGGAGGGGTGACGGGTTTGCTCTTAAAAAGGGAACATCCCTCTCACACTGGATGATGTCAGGTAAAGATGAGGAGAACTCAGTCACACTAGTTTTCCTTGGTTTGCGCACGTCCAGAATGGGGGCGCTTCTGGTCTGAACACGAACGACTTTTCTACTTTTACTGAATATTCTCTAGGCTACTCCAAGAAGCTTGGTTACAATTTCCAGTCCTTTATTGATGTTGATTTTGATACTGATAATGGTAATAATTGGCATATAAAGTTATGGTATTTGTAGGTGTTTTTGAGGACCAAGTATTCAGAAGAAAGACTTCGTTGAAAACAGCTGTGCTCTGATTTCCCAAGAAAAGGGCAATTTTGCGCGTGGTCAGTTGCTGCCTTGGTCTTCGCCTGACCGTCTTGCAGTCACACATCAAGCGGGGCATATGCACCAAATCGTTTCCTCTGTGGTCACCAAGACCCCACCCCTCGGGTAGTCTCCGGTCACCTGGCCACGGCCGCCAAGCCCGGTTTTAGTCCTGGGACCCTCCCTCCAGGGCTCTGGTCTGCAGGTCCCGGCAGCCCGTACTTTGTCTCCCAGCCACTCCCCCCACCACGCCTGGACTTAGCGAGCTCTGCCCTGTGCCTTTGCCATCATTCCCTCTTACGGCAAAGCTACTGCAGCGCCCTCTCACCGAGCCCACCTGCCCAGGCTCCTCTCCCCTCCGTGGGATACAAAGGAAGCCCCAGGGACGCCCCTTGCTGCCCAGCGTGCAGTCAGCTCTGGGTTCCCCACCCCTGCCCCGGTTGCAGGACTCCCTGGAGTTCTCCCCTTCTCAGAGCTCCCTGCTTTTTCCTGGGTTCTCCTTGAGGTGAAACACCTGTCCTTCCTTCATCGGCCGCACTGAGCTCCTCGGGGCGGTGACCGTGTCTAAGCTCGTCTCTGAGTCCTCAGAGCTTTGTGCAATAAATGTGTGTTGCATGAGGGAACTACCCGTATCTCTGCCATAAAAATGCATCTCAGAATGTGGATGACCGGCTATTGGAGTGGGTAGGATGGGCTTTGTGCTGGGTTTGCAACCAGTGTTAAAAATAAGTGAAACTTGTCCAGCAGTGAAGGCGTCAAACCCAGCTCAGATTTTAAAAAGAGTTCAGGGACTTCCCTGGTGGTCCAGTGGTTGAGAATCCGCCTGCCGATGCAGGAGACACGGGTTCGTGCCCTGGTCGGGGAAGATCCCACGTGCCGCGGAGCAACTAAGCCCGTGAGCCATGGCCGCTAGGCCTGTGCGTCCGGAGCCTGTGCTCCGCAACGGGAGAGGCCACAACAGTGAGAGGCCCGCGTACCGCAAAAAAAAAAAAAAAAAAAGTTCAGGGACTTCCCTGGTGGTCCAGTGGTTTCGACTCCGCGTTGCCAATGCAGGGGGCCTGGGTTCAATCCCTGGGCAGTCCGCCTGCTTCGACTAAGACCTGACACGGCCAAATAAATTTTTCTAAAAATAAAAAGAGTTCAAAGGAAAAAGCATGGCGGGGATGGAACTCAATGGAGTGTACACCAACAACAATGACACGCCCTAATTATTCATTTCCTGGCACCAGGGCAACGTATATTTGGACCTTGGTTTTTCCTGTAATAAAACTGAGTTTTACATAGAATAGATTGAAATGACCTCGTCCTAAATAGTCAAGTAACCGGAATGTTGGGGCAAAAGGGATGCCAAGTGCCCAGGCTTTGCTTAGCACCTGTGCTCTACGGAAGGTTGGTTCTGTTTAACCCCCCCGGACCACCTTGGTTTCACAAATGGGAGCCCTGAGACTCAGGGAAAGCGAACAGGCCCAGCTGGCCCAGCGGCCAACGCCCAGCTCTGTCCACCCCCAGCCGTGCCACATCAGAAGCAGGAAACGGTGTAAAAACCATTGCTTGAGAAGCAAATGCCCAAAGCCAGAGCCGGGGCAGTTTCACTGACAGCCCGGCTGTGTCAGGGTTAGACGGGCGTCTCCACTCTGCCCTCACGGATCTCTGGCGGGATGTGTGTACGCGCCGGGCATTACTATTTTGTGGCCGTTTCCCTAAAATCAAGAGTATTTAAAATATGTGCACTTAGCCAAAGTTTTCCCTTTGGGGTTTGTTTTTGGAATTTTAGCTTTATTGAGGTACAACGAACATACAAACAAAGTTTTCCTTGTGAAAGGAACAAGTTGTAGCTCCAGTTCCCTGCACCCCCAGGGTCTGGTTATGAAAACTAGGGAGTGAGATTCAGGGCTCTTAACTCTTATTGTGCCATGACCCCCTTGACAGTTTGATGAAGTCTGTAGACACCTCAGAATCACATAAATGCATCAAGTAATGTGCATTCGTGACCTGGGATCACAAATGAAGACAATTATTCTACATACAGTTACCCAAAGATGTTTTTAAATTGTGATGTGCTTCTTTTTTAAAAAATTTTTTTAATTTTTTTGTGGCACGCGGGCCTCTCACTGTTGTGGCCTCTCCCGCTGCGGAGCACAGGCTCCGGACGCGCAGGCTCAGCGGCCATGGCTCACGGGCCCAGCCGCTCCGCGGCATGTGGGAGCCTCCCCGACCGGGGCACGAACCCGTGTCTCCTGCATCGGCAGGCGGATTCTCAACCACTGCGCCACCAGGGAAGCCCATGATGTGCTCCTTTATGCACCAAATAACACTGTCCGGTAGCAGGTCTCGTATCCCCGATAAGTTCCACGTAGTGATGAGGATTTCAATAGCTGCAAAAACATTAATGCACATAAAAATATCTGAGATTTGGAAGTTGTTTACAAAATCACAGGAATTTCTCATATTACAGAGGTTCGTTGCCTCCATGCATAGTTGAATGAAATGCTAATGTTCAGCTAAAAGTTCATGAAAATAAAGATGCAATATTTTCCCTTCTTTAAAAAAATAAAAAAGCTCCTCCTAAGGAAAGTGAATCACCAAGCTTTGCTATACCTGTGTTTGAATTGCTTGTATTAATATTTTCTGCTCCAGGTTGGCAAGAATCGTCTTTTTAAAGCTTTGCTGAGCTTCCCTGGTGGCGCAGCGGTTGAGAGTCCGCCTGCCGATGCAGGGGACGCGGGTTCGTGCCCCGGTCCGGGAAGATCCCACGTGCCGCGGAGCGGCTGGGCCCGTGAGCCATGGCAGCTGAGCCTGAGCGTCCGGAGCCTGTGCTCCGCAACGGGAGAGGCCACAACAGCGAGAGGCCCGCGTACCACAAAAAAAAAAAAAAAAAAAGAAGAAGAATATCTATATTCATGTCATGTATATGGTACAATTTTCAAGGCAATTTTCACTTTGGGGACAGCAAAAGAACCACCAGAACGGAGGGAGCAGCACAGACCTCAGCGGGCTGCAGGCTGCTCGTCGGTATATGTGGTCTGGGTGCCGTCGTGGGCATGCAGAGGCTCAAGGGCGACCCATCAAGGGAGAGGAGTCAGTTCCTGGGCTTCCAGGAGTTTGTAACCCAGAGCAGGGGCAAATATTCAAAACTCAAGGGAGATTGAGGCACTGTCATGAGAATGGACCAAGAAAGACTTCCAGGGAGCCTGTTGGGTGACGGGGCTTTGAATGAGAGTGTGGTTGTATATTTGGGGGTTCTGAGAAGAAACCCCAAGGTGGAGGGGAAATCCTGAGAAGATTCTGGAAGGGCAGGGGAAGGGGGTTACTAAGAGATGCTGATTGAGTACCTTCTGTCTGCCCGGCACCGTTCCAGGCCCTGGGGGTGTAATCTCTGTCCCCACGGAGCCCACAGCCGGTAAGCTAGATGGATGTTCCGTGTGAGATCAGGTGGAGGTTAAGTGCTATGAGGGACACTGAGAAAACCGTGACCTTAGGGGAAGGAGCGGGTGTGGATCGGGACCCCTGGAAGGCCTCTGATGAGGCGAAGTTTGGGGCCAGGTGAGGGGCTCAGAGGCGCTGGGGTTTACGCTGCTCTACGAAGGGCCGTGAGCAGGCTTGATGCCAGGTTAGACTCAGAGGGGAGGGAAGGCTCTGGGGGGTTGGAGTGAGGAGGTGACAGACCCGGACAGGAGGTGTTGGTCGGGTTCGCCGAGGAGAAGCCCGGGGTCCCAAAGCCCCTGCACTGACCTGGACGTCAGGGGCCGGAGGGTGTGGGCGACGGAAGGGGGAGATGGACTCGGGGTGGCTTTTGATTGTGCAGGAGCAGCGAGGCCAAGGGGGGCCTCTGAGAACACGGCGGGTCAGGACTGGGCGTCCCAGGCGTTGACGAGCAGCTTCACTGGGAAGTGGGGAGGGGTTGGTTAAGCATCGCGGTCGGGGAGGGAAGCTGTGGAGGACGTGGCTGTCGGGGGGTGCAGTGAGGGCTGAGCAGTTCTAGGACTCTGGCTCCAAACACAAGAATGGAAGGCGCCACTGAAATATTTTAGACCAAAAAGGCCAGTGAGGAGCTGGAGCAGACAGTGTGGAGACCTGAACGGACATCCTCCCCGGGGCTTCCCCTCCCAACACCCGTGCCGTCACGTTGACCTCTGAGGCTTCTGGGTCGCCCCCTCTCATCTCCTCTCCTCTCTCTCCGGGGCTCCACCTTGGTCCTTGCCTGCAGGACCATCACCTCTCCCTGTACCTGCAGCTCCAGCCCCGCCCCCTCAGCTCATCCTCCACCCGGCTGCCAGCATGGTCCTTGTGAACGAGAAACCCATGCCCCTTGCAGCTTAACCCCCACCCTTGCGGGCCGACGAAGGGATGTCTCCCAGATGCTGGCGCACAGGATCTCGTTGGTCCTGCTAAGCCTCCACCCGTCCCCCCAAAATGAGAGGAAAAAGGACAGTGCACGGAGGGCTTTCGTGAAAGCCAGATTTACAGAAAGCAGGTAACGCTCCCTGATCCCGAGGTTAAGCCTTTTTAGTGTGAACGTGTCCTTTATGTTGGCAACTGCTAAAGATAGTAAATTGTCGTAGTTGTTTTCATGCCTTTCTTGGCAAAGTACAGTGTTGGCTGATGACAAACACCCGTGCAGCCCCTCACGACTCGGATCGTTGGACAAATAAGGGACATACAAGGTGAACGATCTGTTTCCGTGGCTCTTTGCTCTTGTGGCTGTTTCGACCTCGCTGAGCTAGTGGCTTTATTATGCTTTCCAGGCAGTCAGTTTGTCCTCCTCTTGAGGACACTCTTGCTACACGTGGAACCCAGAAAACGCAAACCCACGTGCCAGCCCTCTGCCCTTACCACAAGTATAACCCGAATCTGTCCGTGTTAGAGCCGTGTGTTTGCTTGTTGTGCCCTCACAGACTGTAAACTGGGCACGGAAGATGCAACAGTGTCCAGCTCACGCTCGAGAAACGCACACTCACACTCAATACATTCTTGGATGAATGGCTTGTTGAATAAACAACTTCCCAATGACCACTGCTGACCGATTCTCTTGGGAGGATGGAGGCCAAGTACCAAGTGCCTGAACAGGTTTGTATGTAATTGTAACGATGTTTAAAAATCAAACAAATGAGGCTTCCCTGGTGGCGCAGTGGTTGAGAATCTGCCTGCCAATGCAGGGGACACGGGTTCGTGCCCCGGTCCGGGAGGATCCCACGTGCCGCGGAGCGTCTGGGCCCGTGAGCCGTGGCCGCTGAGCCTGCGCGTCCGGAGCCTGTGCTCCGCAACGGGAGAGGCCACAACAGTGAGAGGCCCGCGTACCACAAAAAAAAAAAAAAAAAAAAAAAAATCAAACAAATGTAAGTTTTGTGGCGAGTCCATTTTGGATTTTATTCTAGAAAGTTCTATCTCTACTTGTTTTAGTTCACTGGTCTTCCCACTATAACATTACATATGTTCAGCTCAGCTGAAGCTCACACTTTAGGGCAAAAAAAAAAAAAAAAGTGTTTGCTTTATTTTTCACACAACAGCATATTTTTCTACACTCCAAGTACAAAATCAGTTCACATCCAAGGTGTGGATGATCACACCTTGGTGAGAATAGCAGACGTGGGTACACAAAGCCAACACCTGCAGCCTCAGGTGAGCTGTCGTGGTGTCACAGGCCTCCCTGGACCGTCACCTGAGTAAAGCAGGCAGGGTAGTTGCCTGGCAACGCTAAGGAATCACAGGGCCGAGCTTCTTGCCTAGAAGAGAAAAAGGGTCTGGAGAACTGAGTCACTTTCATTTTTGACCCTGAACTGGTTAGAGTCAACATCTGCAGAATGAAGGATTTATAGTAAAATGCTCGCAGACAAGTCAGCTGAATGATGTGCGAGATTGAAATGTACAAATGCAACCTCCTGTGTGTATACGGAAGCGCTGTATGAAGGTGTACTCTTTGTGCAACTGGTGAATTAACAGGAAAACAATTATGGGTTAAAATAATTTGGAAAATCATATTCCAGTTCTGCAAGTCATTGTTCAAAACACCTTTACATATTTCTAATTATCACATTTTCTATGTGGTAGGTGAGTTGAGAAATTAAAGACAGAAAAGGTGCTGGATGTGTATTGAGGGACTCAGGGCACTTGACCTAGTTAGAAATAATTTACACAGACCTTGGAGGTTTATGTATTTTTCCCAGCAGCCGGGAGCCAGTGATCATTTTTCAAATATTAGCTTTGTGGAAAATGCATAGAGATGTCCTTACGGCTGATGTCACCATGCCATGCACAGAGTGTATCTCAAACTATCAAAACAAGAATAAATTGGCTTTGCATTCCGAAATTCATCCCCAAGTAAAAGCGACTCCATTTTCTGTTTGTGACATGATATATTCCAAAATTCTGCTGGAAGTATGATTGGATACCTTTGATGTATCAGGCAGCACTCTGTCCCTGAAAGAAAGAACTTTGCACAGTACTCATATTTCACTTCAAACAAGGTGGTTTATTAGTATAATTATTCTCAAAATGCCTTCAAATATATATACATTATTCAAAGGTTTATCATATTTACTCTTATCTGGGTATTTTGCAAGTCAATCAGATCAGAACAGAGCTCGAGCTAAAATATCCTTATTATTCGGGATTCCCATAGGTTTGGATCCGCAACTCTGGGAGGAAGTGAAGTGAGTACCAGCTTGGTAATCTTGAGAAAATGAAATAACTCGACTGTTTAAGGCCATTTTTAAAAACATAATTGCTGTGACCACTGGCCTGATTTTTTTATGTGTAATCCACGGACCACCTGCATAGGACTCTCCAGCTGGCATTTTCATCTGTATTTATTAAAAATGCAGATTCCAAGATTTCCCAGGGCTTTTGAGTCAGATACTGTGGCACCTGTACAGGAAATCTGAATTTTACCAAACTTTCCATCTGATTCTTGGGTGCTCTGAAGCATGGGGACAAGCTCGGTTTTTCATTTTATGGTAAAACACTAGACAGAAAAGAAATGTAAATGATTTCTGAGTAGGAGGGGATGGGTATGGATTTCGTTTTGTGATTTCTAAATATTTCAGCAGCTTTGGCTCCAGACTCCTCTCCTGGGCTTCCTGGCTTCTCCTCACTCTCCCACTTTCCAGTCACCTCCTGCTGAACCTTAATTAAAATCCAGGCAGTTATTTTCAGAGAGGCTTCTCTGATACGAACGATGTCTCTAGGGCTTGTTGGGCCGTACCTGATGGGAGGAATAAATGGGCCAGTGCTCAGCCATGGGCCCACCTCCCTCTGTCCTGGGCCTTCTCAGGCCTCCTATTCATCCGGGGTTTATCCCCGCTGGGCTGTGGCCCCCAGGCCAGGCCGGGGTTTGGGCCTTACCCTGTGTTCTGCATTCAGGGGCTAATATCCAGGGCTGTAGGGATTTCCAGCTGCTTCCTGTCCCCGTGGGAGGCACCGTGCAGGCAGACGCACAGTCTCTCGTTTGGTTAATGCTGGCCCCAAGAGGGCTGTGCAGGAGTGTCCCTCGCTCCTGCACACCGTCCCTGGCTCAACAGACCTCGGATGGGCCGGGGCGGTGTGTGCGGGGCGTACTTGTGTGTGCACAAGTGTGCAAGCGCACATGTGGGCCTCTGCACCAGAGGTCAAGGAGGCTTCTGAGACAGCCTCCAGGCATTCCTTACCGCGGGCAGCACCACCACTGCAGAAGCCACTGACCCCTCAGTTTTATTCCCCGGCCACCTAGACAAGTAACAGCCAACACTTAGCACTTGCTCTGTGTGTCACAGTGCCAAGAACTTTAGAGATTTTAACTCATTGGAGCCTCTTGAAACCCCTGTGCAACTGGTAAAATTATTAACCACATTTACAGATGAGAACGTAAGGCACAGAGAGGTTAAGTAACTTTCCCAAGGTCACACAGCTACAAAGTGTGGAGCTGAGATTCAAACCCAGGCAGTCTGGCTCCAAGGTCTTTGCTGAACCCCATTCCTACCATACCCAGGTGATGTTTTCCTGTGAGTCAAAAACCCCAGCAAGAGGAGGAAACGGGGACTTGCGTAACTGGAAGTGGTAAAGAGCAAAAATTGTATTTCTGACTTCAGAATGTTCTACATGGAGATGATGAAAAGTGGGGAGGGGTTTGTAACAGGCTTTTCACTTCCTTTGGTTAAGCAGATGTAATTAGCTTGTATTCTCTCCACATATTTCAATGGCTGGCGTGGAGACAGCATAGAGCCTGCTGAACCAAGAGTGACTTGAAAATCTGCCTCAACAGAAATGTCCATTAATACTGAGGTGGTTAAATAAATCACAGTACGCTTACACAATGGAATACTGTTCAACCGTGAAAACGAATAGGCAGATCTATAATAATTGGTGTGAAAGCATCTCCAAGATATACTAAGTGAACAACAAAATAGAACAGAGACTATAAAATCTCCCATTTAAGGAAGTTACACACAAAACATTCCTGGAATGACACCCAAGAAGCTCAGTCATGGGGTTGCTAGGACCTGGGGTCCTGCCTTTGGGGGAAGAACTCAGTTTTCGTTGTATATGTTTTTGTGCCATTTGATTTCCTACTCTGTACCAGTGATATTCTTTTTGCTCTAGATAATGACTTATGAAATGAGAATAATTTAGAATTAGTAAGTATCCAAGGAATAAAACGAATACCCCAATTTGCAAAATTAAAAATCAAACAAGTACCTAATTAGCATCCTGTTAATTAGCCCAGTGAGCCTTTAGAGAGGGATCATCAAAACTGATTGAACACAACGGAACGTTTGCAGCCAGCACCCCTGGATGGGTTTTAGGAAGTTCTCTGAAACCCTCAAATGGTGCGCTTATTTTTTCTTCACTTTGGTCTGTGTATCCTCCGAGGAGGATGTCCACAGTTTTTTTTTTAGATTCTCACACAGGTTCATGACCCCCAAAGTTCAACAACCACTAGCCTAGAGGCTGTGAAAAAAAGGCGATGTCCGGGGCTTCCCTGGTGGCGCAGTGGTGGAGAGTCCGCCTGCTGATGCAGGGGACACGGGTTCGTGCCCCGGTCCGGGAGGATCCCACATGCCGCGGAGCGGCTGGGCCCGTGGGCCATGGCCGCTGAGCCTGCGCGTCCGGAGCCTGCGCTCCGCAACGGGAGAGGCCACAACAGTGAGAGGCCCGCGTACCGGAAAAAAAAAAAAAAAGGCGATCTCCGTTTAAAAGACTCTCCTATGCAGAGCATTAATGAGAGGGACTCATAGGTACTGGCCTTGGTCAAATGAAGCCCACCCACGCCCAGGGCACACTCTTCCCGGATGTTTCCAGCAACTGCGTCTTGCGCATATCACATGTATGACATGCATCATTCTATCAGTCTGCCGGGACCACTTTTGGCTGAATGCAGCTGAAACCTGGCCAAAAGCGGCAGTGCCGAAGAAGGGGTTTATTTTTCTAACTTGACCAGTTCCCAGGCTGAGTGCACGGTCCAGGGCTGATGCACAAGCTCAGGGAACTAGACTTTCATCTCCCTTCACAGCCATTCTTAGGCTGTGGCTTCATGCTGCATCTCCGGGTACCAGGTCCATTTTCCAGTCAGCAAGAGGGGGAGAGGGCAAAGGGCATGGGATCTGCCAGTTGTCTTGTCTTTTTCTCACAAGGGAAACAAGGACCTTCCGGGCAACTGCAGTCAGTAGCATTCCTTTGTGTTTCATGATCGCACACTCAAACGCCCCCCCCACCCCGCCCACCTAAAAGGGAGCCTGGCGCCGGGAGCATTCTGTTCACTAATTGGTCGTCGTGTAACCATAAACCAACTAGAAATCCTGTTAGGTTGGAGGAATAGGGTCCAGTGCCGATTGCACGACCTCAAGTGGAGCCTGCACATATGCATGGGAGCGCGTGGGTCTGGACCTATTCCTGCGCCGTGAAGCAGCAAGCATGGATTATTCGGTCAGTTGGGCCTGAAAACTGGCCTAATACCTTCATTGTGAAAGTACAGCCTGGGGCTGTAACTTACAGACCTGCATCCATTAATGCCATTCGAGTCAAAGCTGAATATCATATGATTTTAAACTATTCCAATGTAACTCCAATAAAAGTGCACGACACAGCTTGGGACGTGGTGAAAAATTCCTGATGGAAGCAAACTGCATTTCTTTTTCAGTTTTATTGAGATATAATTGACGTACAGCACCGTCTAAGTTGAAGGTTTATGAGTTTAGCGAGTTACGTTTATAAGTTTAACGGAAAATACATTTTAATAAAAATGACCTACAAGAAAGAATAAATGAAGCAACCACCTGTGCCTGGTTCAGCCAAAGTTCCAATTCTGTGCAGACTTTCCAGGGCACCTCTGTTACCAACAAAAAGTGCCATGAGGCTGGCTCACATTCTTCACTGTGAAAAAACAAAGCAAGGAAGCCTTTTCTCTGAGCTCTTTTCCTAGACACCACCAGATACTATACAACAAGGGTGGATTTCTCCGGACCAGGACCCAAGGCCTGGGGCTGGGGCCGGCAATGATGTGGGTGGGCCACCCGTGAAGAATTTTGATGGAAGAAAAGTGGGTGCCGGAAGTGATGAGATGTAGGTCTTGGACCAAATGACCAAACAGGTGTTTAAATGTACAGAGAGTGACTGTTCAGACGGTGACATAGAATTTGAGTTTAAGGAAATAATACTGACATTATTCTTGTGATGATGCCTTGAATTCTAACTAAAAGCATTCTCCTCACAGAATAACAGCCAGCCTCCTGGATCACACCTACCACTGTCCGTCTCTCTCTCTCTGTTTTGGGGGACGTTTTGTTAAGAAATTTTTGCAGTGTGGTGTTTCTCCAGAGGCCAAGCACCCACTAATTAATGGTAGCATTTCACCAGAAACTAAGTATGAATATAAACTTAAAAGCATTCTCTCCCTTAGGAAACTTCCATTTTCTTTACATTAACTCTGAAGTTTTAATTTGAAAACCTTGTATTTTAAAGAGATGCTACTGGAAAAAAATATAGTGTTCAAATTTTCCCTCCTGTTTATGACTATATAACAGTTGTCCTGAACATGGTAGATTTGTCTGGATCAAAATATAATACATGAGGAAAAAAATACTGAGTATAATATCCTTACAGAAGTACCCACAGCTTAAGAAAAAAGAGTAAGATTTTCTTTGTTTCCCAAAGAGAAAACTCAAAATACATGGATACTTGCTCAGCCTTTTAGAGAGATTATTTGAGAACGAATTCAGAGCATAGCTTCTCTTTCATGGTTACACATGATGGTATTTTTTAAGTCTTCCAAAGTACCTTTGATTTATGTTTTCTCTACACCCAAAGGAATAACTGTAAGGTGATTCAAAAGCTGTAATTTTGGGAAATGTCAGTCCTTTCATTTAGTTTCTGAGGATAAATTTAAATCCCTGTTTCTTTAACATAAATATTCTTTGTTTATCACGGCTCTAAAATATTTTTATAGAGGTAGATTTCATGTAGTCTGATTCTTTAAGAGTATTTCGAAGCATTCTACGACAGCTTGTGAATCTTTAAAATGTCCCGGTGGGAGCTGCACACAAAACTATAGAGATACCGGGAAAAAATGCAGGCGCTGTAAGTGCCACGGGTGAAGTTAGCCCCCGAACGTGTGCTGAGTGTCTGGCACAGCTCCTTCTCAAGGTGCTCCGGTCTCTCCGATGAGAGGCAGCCAGAATTTCCTTATCTGGACAGACTCAGGAGGACCAAAATAACGTATTGTCAGCCATATAGTGCCCTACCTTAGCAGAGAACTCTTTGGGGACAAGATGAACAGGAGGGTCACATTTGAGACCTGAAAAATCACATCTGGGAGCTGCTCTCAGTTCCCTGACGCCCCCTTGGCATGCGTGGGGTCCCCTCCTTGGAGACGGCTCTCTCTCCATCGTCTCCTTCCTGCCCCGCCCCCAGGGAGCTTCTTCCCCAGCGTGTCCTGGGTAGGGATGCTCTTCCATCCCTGGCCTTGGTTGTTTCCTTTGTTAGACCCATGACCCTTTCCTCCAGAGAACTGATCTCACTTTGTAATTACACCTTCTTTAATATGATTGTTTCCTTGACGTCTGCCCCCCGCCATGAGACTCGGGGCCCTGCTCCCCACTGCACCCCCGGCTGCACAATAAACACTTGTGGAGGAAGAAAGGAAGGGAAGGGGAGAGGGTTGCTGGGGACGGGAGTGGGGGGGGGTCACATTGCTGAGCCACCCGAATTCCCGCATGGATGGTCTGGTCTGACAGCCCCTACAGAGCTCAGAATTGGAACTGAACACAGAATTAATTTGGCTGCGTGCTTTGATTATATCCAAAGGCAGCCAGCCAGCCACTGCCAGCCGGAAAGCAAGAATTTCCTTCGTTTGGAGAACTCGGCCAAACTCCTTGCTGCTCTTGCACCATTTTTAATGTCGCTTGCAAGCAGCAGCATCTGTCATGCCTAGAGTTGCTTAAAGGAACAAAACTGCCATCACGTTTCATAAAAATAATTTTATACCCAGAGATCTGAATGTATGGCACGTTTCTGAAAATTGCCTACAGGCGTCTGGTTCGAATACCATTGCCTGTGACTCTACAGCTCAACTTCATCAAAATAGAGGGCTGCCATAGACCAACAGGAGCTCAGCTGAAGTTCCTTTTAGTTTTCTGGAAAAACTTAGGAACTTTAACTGCTCTTTCCAGCCTTTTGCTGTGCAAAACATATATTTTCCATTGCTGCTTTCTCCTCCTGAGTTATCCATACACATCCAGTGTTAAATGAAAAAAGACAAAATGATGCCTGAGTTCTGCAAAAAGTCAACCTGAACCTCACATCAGGGCAAATGCTTGATTCTTTGTGTTACAAGTGGAAGTCCATGAGGAGGTCAGCTCAGAATGTTGGAGATACAGCTGCACCTGCGAACATGAGTGGCTGTGGCTAGCTCGTATCCCCCTGGATGGCCTGAACCACATTCTAGAAAACCCACTTCCGCCCTGGAAGATCAGATGTGATCTCCACCAGGCCAACCGCTCTCCCAGCAGTTAGAGAAGCCTGCTTTGCCCTGCACCTGAGCGCTTGAGAGAGAGAGAGAGAGAGAGAGAGAGAGAGAGAGAGAGAGGAGGGTGGGGAGTTTCCTAAAGAGAAAATGAGTGGGGATTTCACAGCTCATCCTCCCCCTTCTTGCTGACTGCTCTCGAACAGATTCATTTGTTTTGAATTCACACTCTTAATAAAAGTGGTTTTGTACCAACACCTCTCCACTCAAGCACTGTTGTTGGAAATTCAAAGCCCTCTGTGCCTGCCATGGAGATCAATGCAAGTTTGCAATGTATTGAATCCAGATACTATTATATGTGGGTAGCAGACCAAGTCTTCTGGACTTGCTGTTGGTCAGTGGCTGGGAAGCAAAGGATACATCTCTTTCTATTTTTGGTAGTGTTTTTAACCAGTGAGCTTGTTCATTATTCATTCTAAGGATGGAATTCTTTAAAAGTCTTTCTCCTATTCTGGTTTATTGTTGTTTCGTTTTGTCCACTTTTTTTTTTTTCTTCCTGTAAAGATAGCACATGAAGAAATAATGAGTCATGGTCACTTCTTCCCTTCAGTGTCCCTCATATTGGACATAAAACACTGATTCTATTTTTGTCTAGATCTCATTTCTGTCTTGTTTCATTTTGTAGAAGAAGCTTCTAGACTGGTTATATGACCTTTTTAAAAGAAATGATAAAGTTGGACTCTTGTTTCTCGCCAGGAGGTGTAAACCAGCTCTGAACTTGCCTACCTACCATAAACAGCGAGAAAACTGGACAAAATTCAGGAAACAGCAGTTTTCAGACACTGGACCAAAGTCAGTGTGTCAGCGCAGGATTTTGAGAGAAGGAAAACAAGTGAGGTGAATGCCACCGTGGCCCCAGATTTCCACCGGGAGGCACTTTCTGGACCACAGCACAGGGAGAGGGAATCCAAGCAGGTCGTAAGGATTTCGCTGACTTGAGCATCAGGGATCAGAGTTCAGAGAGGCCAAGGAGGCCAGAAGTTGTGGAGCAGATTACTAGAGTAGAATGAGCTACACAGAAAAAAATGCTCTTTGCGAGGCCTCCTTCCATGCCCTTGAGTCTCTGGGTGAAAATCATAATGTGCCTGCATAGGACCAACTCTCCAAGGTCAGGGAAAATAACTATTAGGGGATTTGTAAGGTTAACCATTTCCAGACCTCACACAGTTCCAACCAGTCAAGTGGAGAGAACTCACAGAACGTTCAGGGCATTCAGAAAAGAACTCAGAAAGGTCATGCATTAGTCATAGATAAAACTAGCCCAACAGTAAAGGCTACTCTAAACCTGTCATTAAAAACTTAACAGCGGGCTTCCCTGGTGGCGCAGTGGTTGAGAGTCCGCCTGCCGATGCAGGGGACGCGGGTTCGTGCCCCGGTCCGGGAGGATCCCACATGTCGCGGAGCGGCTGGGCCCGTGAGCCGTGGCCGCTGAGCCTGCGCGTCCGGAGCCTGTGCTCCGCAACGGGAGAGGCCACAGCAGTGAGAGGCCCGCGTACCGCAAAAAAACCCCCAAAAAACAAAAAAACAAAACTTAACAGCAAGATTCAAAAATAATTTAACAGACTGCCAAAAAACCCTGCAATACTATTTAAAGGAAGACCAAAGAAACCCCAGAAAAACTGGGCATTCAATAATGCAATCGTCACAATGTCCAATCCAGTCAAAATTTACTACGTGCAAAGGTGTGAAAAAATGTGACACATGACCGTGATAAAGATCAGTCATGGAGACAGACCCAGAAATGATGTAGATGATGAAGAAATGATGGAATTAGCAGAGGAGGACTTTAAAACAGTTGTTATAAATATGCTTAAGAATTTTAAGGAAAATAAGAACATAATGAAGAGAGAAATCGAAGATAAAACCAAAGGAAACTGATAAGCTGGATAATACAAATCTGATATAAAAAATTCTCCACACCTTTGCCAATCCAGAGGAACTAATTTCTTTTTATCTTTTAATATAAAAATATCTCCAACATACACAAAAGTATAGAAAAGAGTATGATGAACGCCCAGCGCTCATCACTCATGTCAACGTTTACCCGGATTCTACTCTTTGTGCTTCATTTGACCTCTTAAAGCTTTTTAAAAGAATCTGGAGTATTGAAAACAAATCTCAGACAGCATATCATTCCACTCATAAATACTCCAGTGTTCATCTCTAACAAATAATTGATCAAGGCTAAACACACACACCTAATACCATTATTACACCCAAAAGATTAGCAATAATTTCTTTATATTGCCTGATAACCAATCTACCTTTAATTTTCCCGATTGTCTCAGAAGTGCCTTTATGGTTCATTTGCTCTACTCTTTGCTTTCAGATAATATGACTCAATTCTTTTGTAATCTTAACAGTTTACCTCCTCTTCTGGTTTTTCCATGCCAGTTATTTCTTAGAAACAACCGGATCATTTTCCAGGTCACTTGTCCAACAGAATGTCTCACTTCTGGCTTTGGCTGGCTGACGCATTGGGGCATCCTTTAAATCTCTTCTCAACTTCACATTTGCTGTGAATGGGCAGTTAGGTCTAAAGGCTTGACTGGGTTCAGGTTCAATCTATCAACAATAATGCTTCTCAGATGGGTCTGTGACCTTCCTATTGCAGAGCTTCAGTGGGTACACGATGTCTAGCTGCCCCACTTTGGGCAACATTAAGATAGACGAAAGGCATCAGCTGTTGTCAGCCTGTCAACTCTTCACCTAATGGTTTTGGCTGCCCCTTGGAATGATCATTTTAAATGATCTTTGCCAATTTGATAGCCGAGAAAGGAGAGCCATCTGTTTTAGTTGGTTGGTGTTATTTGTTGCTTATTTTTCAAGTCAAGGGATTCCTCCATGATTCATCCCCCTACCTCCTTGCCAGGTCTCCTTGCCGGGTCTCCTTGCCAGGTCCCCTTGCTGGGTCTTGATCATCTCTGGTCTACTCCCTGTCTTGCCCTTCTCCTCAAGCCCTTTGAACTGCTTGATGCAGAAACCACTCCATGAACAGCTCCTGGGAATTGTCTCCACATTCCGAGCCACGGGTAGGTATGAGATGTCAGCCCCTGATTCCAGCTTACTGATGGATGGGCTGCAAAGCCACCAATTCTACATCCTGTCCCTGTCATGGTCCACCCTGCAGAATGGGAGAAGTTTAGTGGAACATTAAGTCTGTTCATTCCTAACTCACTTTTTAATTTCCAGATCCTCTTTCTAAGACACCGGCATGAGTCTGTATGGGCTGGGCCATGGGCAGTTTGTGGAATAGACACTGTCCTGAATCACAACGGCCCCTCCCCTCCTGAGTTGGCTTTGGGTCACCCTGTGCTCTTCCCCTCTCCTTCCCCTTCAGACGACTTATCTCCCAGGAAGCTCCAAAGGCTCTCAACAAACATGACCTTGGTGACATCAGCCCAGAGGCCACAGAGACATGCCCGAGTCTGTCTGACTCTTGGGATAAACACAAGGTAGTCTGGGCCTCGGGAACCCTGTCCCCACTGAACAGGGACATAGAGCAATGTGGTCGGTATTCTCAGAGCTAGGAGGCACTGCTGCCAAAAGATTTTTTTTTAAAGGAAAACAATGTAAAAAACCTTCTTAGTAATCCAGGTATCTTTGTGAAAAATGTTGAAAATTCCCCGCGGGACTTTGTAGGAAAGAAGGACTTGAGAAGCACTGTTGTGACCGCCGTCACACCCACCCCTCACCCACGGGGAGCATGGAGAACAGCTACAAGGCAGGCATTTCCGTTCCCTGCCACAAGAAACTCTCTTGAGCTACAGGTCCTGATCAAGGACATGTTTTGGAATTTGGTGTATTTTCTCTTTTACCAGTTTTTGTCATCTACTGGTTTGAGGGGATTCCAATACCGAGTCCCCACTGGAATGGTGAGGAGCACAGGAATGGACTCCAGCTAGTGACCATGGCAGCAGTAACATTTACACATCCATGGAGCACAGAGGGGGGTAACAGATGAGTCTGGAGTGCTGTGAAGGCAGGATTTTGTCCCTGAGTGGCCCTGGGTCCCAGACCCTTCTCTCAAAAAGGCCCCCAAGGGGAAATTATTCACACCTTAAAAACAGCAAAATGAAGGACACGGGATTCTCTTACTGCTCATTCACATAGATGCTTATTTTATCTGTGGAAAAGTGATGTAGAGGTGCTGGGTCCCCTTTTCACAATTAAGAAGCTATCAGTTCCCACTCAGCTCCTGACCCCATGGCCCCATAGAGGCTGCTGGCCGCCCTCTTCCTCAGTCTGTTTCCCCTCTGCCAGCTCCCCAGCTGCTTCCTTCTCTCCAGCCAAAATGCCAGTGGGTCCCAAACACTCTTTTACTGGAGTTGTCCAATTCTCTTCTTTCTCATTAGAATGGATTTATTCCAGTTAAATCTCAACTCATTTGATCTTCCTCGGGGAGCAGCTGCCAAGCCCGAACGACAGAGGGGAAGACACTTGAAGAACATGAGGTGTGAACCCCTCGGCAATTTTGAGTCTGGACAGTCGGTCCTTCTCCCTGTGTGGCTGGATTAAGGGCGCTGTGGAGCTGCCCAGCTCTCAGGTTCTGGGAGAACGTGACCAAGGCACCAAGTCTTCAGAGTTCCCCAGGCTGGGCTCCCACCACCCCACCTCCAGCCCACCGTGCTCTCTCCTGGAACTCTCAGAACAGCAGAGCTGCCCTTTCTTTCAGACTGAGCTTCCTTCCCTTGCTGTCTGTAGTTTTAAAACGGCACCAACCCGCTCCTCCCATCCAGATGTGCATTCTCTGCACCCTCGCCTTGAGGCTACAAGAACAGTGACTGCTTCACCCAGCAGAGTATGGCCAACGGATGCTGTGTGATGTCTGAAGCGGGACAGAAGGGACCACCTACTTTCTGCCATTTCTCTGGAACATCTGCTCTTGAAATCCTGACCGCCATGTAAAGGGTCCTATGAGGCTGCCATGCTTGCAGGAAGCCCAAGCCACATGGGAGACCCTGAGAAGAGCTCTGGTCAAACATCAGCCTTCAAATCACCCCAGCCCAAGCACCAGACATGTGCGTGAAGAAGCCTCCAGAAGATCCTGGATTCAAAGATTCTGAGTTCAAAGGAACTTATGCCATCAGTACGCTCATGGTGGCGTCATTTGCATCAGCCGTGAGTCACACAATAAGGAAGCTGGCAGGTAAAGGGCCACATCCATGCAGTGGACTTTGTGACAACTTTACATGAGGACAGTAGAAACAGGACATGCTGTTGTGTGCATTTCCTGAGGTAGACAGATATGTGTGCACTGAAAATAGTTCTGGATAAAGTAATTTAAAAAGAAGAGAGGGCTTCCCTGGTGGCGCAGCGGTTGAGAATCCGCCTGCCGATGCAGGGGACACGGGTTCGTGCCCCGGTCCGGGAGGATCCCACGTGCCGCGGAGCTGCTGGGCCCGTGAGCCGTGGCCGCTGAGCCTGCGCGTCCGGAGCCTGTGCTCCGCAACGGGAGAGGCCACGGCAGTGAGAGGCCCGCGTACTGCAAAATAAAAAAATAAAAAAAATGAAGAGAGACAAACCCTGGAGACAAGGTGCTCGCATACAACAGGAAGCTTTTACATTAGCAAAGACATGGGAACAACCTGAAGCCAGTCAATGGGAGAGAAGACCTCTTCATTATTACCCAGCAAGGTGATAAAACTATACAGAAAGGAAAGCCGGGGAAAGACGCACCCAGGGTTCAGGGTGACGATCAGCTTCCGGTGGCAGAAGCCAGGAGGATGGGCAGGTGTAGAAAAACCACGTGGTGACATGCAGGTCATTGTCAATGTACCAGCTTTCGTTTTGGGTAGTGAGTTCAAGGGTGCTTAACAATAACTAGTAAGTAAATAAACAAATGTGGGGCAGCCATGGATCGACCACGAGGGGCGACCAGGAAGCGAGGGCCGTGATGAATCCGATTCTGTGTCCATGAGGCCCCTACAGAGCACAGAGGAGACTGTGGACGTGGGAGGAGAGAAGGTGTAAAGCGCAGCTCTTTCAAGAGGCTGGGCAGTGAAGGGGAGAAGAAAACAAGGGAGCAGCCAGAGGAGCAGGTCAGGCCCCAGGTGGTCTTGTGTGTGTTTGCTTTTAGTTTACTTGCTAATGGGAATCACCCCGTAGCTGGAAACACGGAGGATGCAGGATCGAGGGAGATTCAGGACTGACATCCTTGAGGAGGTGAGAGGGAGTGTGTGTGACCTGGATCCAGGGGAGCAAACCCAGTCTCCTTCCCGACGCCAAGCAGCAGAGCTGCCTGCGAAGGAGCTCGGCCCCACCTGACAAGGTGTGGTCCTGCATCCGGGGAGCGCGGTGCCAGGTGTGAACTGAGACCTCACGGCTCCCTTACACACCGGCCTGCGGGCACACAGCAGGCTTGGCCGCACCTGCAGGGAGGTGAAAAGCCCCAGACGCAAGCTACGCCCTCCACCTGCCTGCAGTTCCTCCGAATCCAGCCTGTATCCCCATTCTCCTGGGGAAAGGAAGATCTCCCACTCTTCCAAGGAGGACACATTCAGCCGCCGTTAAGCCGCCGCCATGGTTGTGGGCTCCCCCAGCTGTCTGCAGAGGGACCTCAAGACTCCCTGTACCTGCTGGGACCCACCTGTGTCTCCCCCTTCAGAACCCTGAGCTCCAGACACTGGGCCTTCAACTCTTCCATCACGCTGCTCCCGGGGGTGTCTTCCTTCCTTCTCGAGGGTAAGAAACAGTTCATATGACCTCAGGCTTCCTGCAGATGCTGCATCCGACACGCAGGGTCCCCAGGTCCCCTACCCACCGTCCCACCATCTCCCGAGGACTCCGTGGTGTCCGGTCACCTTGTGTGCCGGGGGGCAGCCAGGCTTCCCAAACCCTCCTCTGCCCTCCCAGGCACCGGGGGCCCCGTGCTCCCTCCGACAGGGCTGGGGCGGCCGGGAATCAGGCCTCACCCTCAAACTCATCGCTCAAAATTGAGCCTGAGGGACCTCCCTGGTGGTCCAGTGGTTGGGACTTCACCTTCCAATGCAGGGGGCGCGAGTTCGATCCCTGGTTGGGCAGCCGAGATCCCACCTGCCTCGTGGTCAAGAAACCAAGACATAAAACAGAAGCAATATTGTAACAAATTCAGTAAAGACTTTAAAAATGGTCCACATCAAAAAAAAAAAAAAAAAAAATCTTTAAAAGAACCCCAAAAAACAAAAAACAAAATTGAGCCTGAGTGACACAGTTTTACTTTCCTGAAAATTATTGTGCTTTCTCTCAAAAGTAGATTTATGTGTTTGTAAGGAGGCTCTTCACCCTGTGGCTGGAAACCGATGCTTCCAGCTCCTTCTGGAACATTCCTTTTGGGCTTCTGCTCCCTCCCCTCCCCCACAGAGCCTCCCACCAGTGGCGGCTGGACTCCTCTCCTTCTGGTCTCAGCCCGTCCTGGCCCTCTGCCCAGTCACGCCCACTCCTGGACTCACACGGCCAGTCGGGTCTCCACACAGTGCCCTCCACTTGCCTCCCTGTCTTCATCCCCATGGGACACTCGCCACACCCCCCCGCGCACCCTGCAGCCCCCTGGAGCCCTGAGGCACCTTCTGATGAGACAAGGGGGAGAGGCTGACCTTGACCTCAGCGCTGCACTATCTCTGCTCCCTGGGGAGCTGGGAGCACGGACCGGACCTTGGCTGGAAGGGAGAGGGGAGGCTCTGATTGACGCCCCCCTCCCTCCCCCAGACCTTTGCCTACCACCACAGCTTCTGGGCTGGAGCAGGAGGAGAGGGTGGGACGTGCTTTTCCGGGCTTGGTTTCTATGAATTATCTGGATAACAGCAAGAAATCTAGAAGAGGGACCCACCATACTACACCCTGCATCACCTACACGTTTCCCAAAAGTTGACACCTCCAGCTGTGCGGGAGGATGGTGAGGAATGAGGGCTGTGGCCTTCGGGGCAGAGATCTCCCACAGCCCTGTCATCCTGGACGTGAGGGCCCCTAACAGGAGGGCGGTGCACTAAATCCAGTGGGTGGAGAGATGGAAACATCTGAGGACCCTCATGCTCGGGGCTGACCCTCCTCTCAGGAATTTTCAGAAACCGTTTTGCTCCTGGCATAAGAATCTCCATTCCGTCCACTCCCGAGCCAAAATAAGAGACAGGTTTCCTAGGCGAGCAAGGAAACATCTCAAGAGAGGGGTTATACTGTTTTGAAGTGTTTTGAAATCTTATCAATGGTTTCCAGGGAAACCCGGCATACGATGAATCACCGTCTTGCTAGGTAACTGGAAGAGGCACAGGGGAATGTACTTGAATTCACAGTATGAATGTATTCAGTTATTTATTAAGGCAGAAAAGCGTATTTCACTCACATCCGACATTTTAATTTTATTGTCGTATGTGCAGTTGCTCCTTGGGGAGGTGGACGTTATTTGTATCACAAAGTTTAAACATTATGGAATTTATGAATCACATGAGAATCGAAATTTTAATCAATATTATGTATTACACTCTGGGAAAATAAAGATGTAAAGTAGTCACTGAGCTGCCAAATTTTGGTCAAAACAATTTGTAAATCGAAAGGCAGCAGCGTCTCCCGCAGAAATAATGCAACAGCATATTACATCAGTGGAAGAATGACCCAAAACATTCATGTTTCATACAGACCATTCTCACTGTGACCCTATCTTGTCAGTTACTTCTATACCTTATTTACCAGTCAAAAAAAAAAAAATGTCTGGCAAGTCTTAATATCCAGTGCACACTGAGGTTTATTTTATTTTATTTGGCATCCATTGAGATTACTAGGTGCTTGTGTATTCCTTCAGCAGACACTAGTTTTCCTTTCTTGGTTGGTCCGTGATCATCTTTTAGGGTTTACTCCTGCATCTCAAATTCATCTTTGCCCTTGTTTATTGTGTGACTATTTAGGAAGTGTCCCTATACCTCCAAATACAGCTCCAAAGAACAGTGATGGAAAAATACATCCTCTAAGTCTGGTCAAACTTATGTTACCACATCTCTTGAGAAATATCTTCTGTTTACTTGAAATTTATTTTAAATTCCTGAATAATATCTTTCATTGTCATGGTGCTGTATACAAGTTTTATATAAAGTGACTCTATTTTTCTGGGCTTTTTAAAAAATTTGATTGATTGATTGATTTTTGGCTGTGTTGGGTCTGCGTTGCTGCACGAGGGCTTTCTCTAGTTGGGGAGAGCGGGGGCCACTCTTCATCGCCGTGCGCGGGCCTCTCACTGTCTCGGCCTCTCTTGTTGTGGAGCACGAGCTCCAGACGCGCAGGCTCAGTAGTTGTGGCTCACGGGCTTAGTTGCTCCGCGGCATGTGGGATCTTCCCAGACCAGGGCTCAAACCTGTGTCCCCTGCATTGGCAGGCGGATTCTCAACCACTGCGCCACCAGGGAAGCCCTCTGGGCTTTTGTTATTGGGATCAAATACCATTGGCTACAAGCAGAAATAGATGAGTCTAACTATAGATCAAATTGATATCATAACCACATTAAAGAAAACAGTGAATTCAAGTAACTTTTGAAAAGTTCTCTCTGACTACGGACCCTCCAGTGGAATATATTTTAAGGACAAATTAATCATAAAAAAGTTGGAATTTACTTAATAAGTTTGTTTTCAGTAGTGATATTGGGGTAGTAATTACAAGACTATTTTGCATGTATTCTAGGACTGGGCAAATGTGTTAATATATAAATGTTGGAAATAAGGATTCATTTTTTTAATAATAAGTTTATTTATATATTTTTGGCTGCACTGGGTCTTCAGTGCTGTGCGCGGGCTTTCTCTAGTTGCGGCGAGCGGGGGCTACTCTTCGTTGTGATGCACGGGCTTCTCACTGTGGTGGCTTCTCTTGTTGTGGAGCATAGGCTCTAGGCGCACAGGCTTCAGTAGTTGAGGCATGCAGGCTCAGTAGTTGTGGCGCACGGGCTTAGTTGCTCGGCGGCATGTGGGATCTTCCTGGACCAGGGCTCAAACCTGTGTGCCCTGCATTGGCAGGCGGATTCTTAACCACTGCACCACCAGGAAAGTCGGGAAACAAGGATTCTTGCTGTGGTGGGAGATAAACTAATATGAGGTGTGGGAATGTGAGGACAAACCCTCTGACATTGCATTGGAGGTAAAGGCACCATCAGTATGAGCTCATGATTTTTTTTAAAAATATATATTTTGAGTCTTTTTCCATTGAAGAGATAAGGAAACAATGACACAGCTGCAGGGAGCACACCTAGTACCCAGATCTTGGTTTCTAAACACTTTTCTCCACCAAAGGGAACAATGAGACTCCAGGCCTGGAGCAGGGCAAGTACAAGGTCAGTCCGAAATGTCTTACAATGTCAGAAAGAAGGAAGTGTCCAGAGACGTATGAGGGCACATGAAAATAGCTGACGTGAAGGACCTCTCACTGTACAAATTTGGAATGATTTGGGTGTAAAAAGATTTTTGATCGTAACACACTGAACTTTTTAGAAAAGCACTCATGAAACCAAAATAATACCTTTAAAATGTGGTGAAGGGACAGGCCTTCTTTAAGGAATAAAGCCAGCTAATTAATAGAGAAGAAACAATAGAATTAGAAGAAGCACCGTTTTAGAGCCACTGATGTAATAGCCTGTTCAGGTGAGGATCATAATTGATTCTTAAACCATTAGGTAGAAGGCTTTTGAGGAACAAGATATTCACATCATCTCAAAATGTCGCTTCACAGATTACTTACTAAAGGATAAGGTATATTTTAAAATGGTAATTTAACATCTCCAACAACGGGACAAACTCATGTTCCTCGCCTGTGTCTCCTGATGGGGTACCTCATCCATATGCCGTATTCCTGCCGAAAACGTCCATCCTCAAATCTATCATGAGAAAACATTGTCCCAAATTATGGGACACTAGGGAAAAAACGGAGCCCAGCCTGGACTCTTTGAAAATATCATTCATGAAAGACAAAAAAATAGTGGGCTGCTTTAGATTAGAGAAGATGAAAGAGCCATCACAACTGAATATAATTCATGATTCTTGATTGAATCCTGGATTTTAAAACAATCTATAGGGCTTCCCTGGTGGCGCAGTGGTTGAGAGTCCGCCTGCCGATGAGGGGGACGCGGGTTTGTGCCCCGGTCCGGGAAGATCCCACGTGCCGCGGAGCGGCTGGGCCCGTGAGCCGTGGCCGCTGAGCCTGCGCGTCCGGAGCCTGTGCTCCGCAACGGAGAGGCCACAGCAGTGAGAGGCCCGCGTACCACAAAAAAAAAAAAAAAAAAAAAAAAAAAATCTATAAAGGACATAATTGGGGAAATTGGAATATGGATTGGATATTAGATATTAAATTGAATATTATTATATTAAAGTTAAACTTCTGGTGTGCAACAGTAGTATAAATGGTGATAAAAGATAATGTCTTTATTTTTAGTTTGGGTTGGCCAAAAAGTTCGTTCGGGTTTTCGCACCATCGTACCAAAAACCCGAACGAACTTTTTGGCCAACCCAATATTTAAGAGTGAAGCACCAGGATACCTGCAACTTCCAAATATCAAATAGTTCAAGTTCATACAGATATAGGTACAGATATACGTACATATACATACATAAGATATATGCAAAATAATATCTGTATATATACACACATACAGGGAGAGAGCAAATGAGGCCAAATGTTAAGTGATGAATCAATGTCAAGATTATTCTTTCAACTTTGCCCTAAGTTAGAAAATTTTCAGTACAAAAAGCTGGGGAAAGTTGAAAGCTATTTCATCTTTCATATCCCTGACGCAGCCTCCTACAGGTCACAGAAGAGGTGCTTCCTCTGTAGCTCAGATTTGCAGGCAGCTGGTGCCCGCCTTCAGGCCGGCCGAGAAAGGACTAGGACAGCAGCGCCCAGGGATGAGAAGCTTCTAAGCATGAACTGAACTGGCCTCCTGCACCTCCTGGTGACTTCCTGCTCCCCCCACCCCACCCCCATGTGCCCGGGCAAGTGTGATTCGCCACGTGCACAAGAGCTTTGTATGTGTCAGGGCTCAGGCGTGGGTCCACAGAAGGCAGGCGGGTCTGAGTTGGGGGGATTGCGTCACTGATTTCCCCATCCTAAGAGTCCTTGAAAACGGGCACAGGGGCAGATGGCAGCCCTCCCCACGCACAACATCAGGAAAGCCACGCGGCAAAGAAGCCCAGAGCTCAAATGCACAGAAAACTGGGTCTGCGGGTGCCACTGAGGGCTTGGAGTCAACTCTGAACCCTCCACTCAAGGCCCAAGAAGGATAAGGGAGCGGCCACACGCCCCTGGCCCATTTGCCCCAGAGGAGGACGTGAAGACTCCACGCTGAGGATCCCTGGCTGACCTTCTCCAGGCCCGTGTAGAATCCCCACTCCCATTTTTTAGGTTTGCTTAGGGCCCCGTGTTGCCAGAAAAGGGACCAAATCTCATGATACGTCTGCTGGACGCTGTGCACATTTCACAAGTTTCATAACTTTGCAAAGACACAGACTTTTTTTTTTTTTTTTGGCTGCACTGGGTCTCAGCTGCAGCAGGCGGGCCCCTTAGTTGTGGCATGGGAACTCTTAGTTGCGGCATGATGTGGGATCTAATTCCCTGACCAGGGATGGAACCCGGGCTCCCTGCATTGGGAACACAGAGTGTGAACCACTGTGCCACCAGGGAAGTCCCAGGACACAGACTTTTGATGGTGTCCACCGACACCCTACCCCATCCCCAGCTCCCACCCACCAGCAAACACCTTCCAACCAGCAGGAAGACCATGTAGACAAGGCAAATTGCATTGCTTCTGTTGTTGCCCTGCACGTCAGGTCAAGGTCAGGCAGACTGAGATCGTGCAGGGCCTTCCCCGGGTCACCCCGAGGCGAGTGGGCCCCGATGCTCAGGCTCTAGTCCCAGCTGCAGAGAGACCTTGGGCAATGTTTTATTTAGTCACAGTGCCCTACTTTCTCGCCCGGGATGGATACTTTTGTCCACCCTTTGGGGCGCTTATAAACTGAGTGAAATAAGTTTGTGGAAGAGCATTTGAAAATGCCTCCTTCTCTGCACATACAACTGCAGCCAGGCTGGAGGGGATGCCTGTCTCTGGCTGAAAGTGATCGTTAATCAGATGTGAGTTTCCTTACAGTGTGAAGCCTTCCTAGGAACCATCCTATCAGGATTTGGGGCTAATGGCTGCAATTCTTCAGCCACCCGGCGCCAGAATGATTTGACATAAACAAGGAAAAGTGTTCGCCAGGTAACATATTGGCACCTCCAGAGCGGGCTGGCCCTCCTGTCTGTCTCGACCCCTGTGCTTGTTCTTTCTCAGCCCGTGTATCTCTTCTTGCTGATGAGCTGCTGCTTTGGAACGAGGCATACAGATGAATCCCTAGAGGTCCACACAAGGCAGTGAAAAAGAGAAGAAAAAGTGCTGTTATAAAGCACACAGCGTTCTCCCTCCAAAGTCTCAATTTTTCATTTTGAAAAGCCTATGCCAATGTAACAGAAACCCTGTGTGTCAATCTGCAGCCAGAACTCAGGGCTGCGCTGACACGGTTTCCTAAAAACCAGGGGTCGAGCTGGTCCAATCCGTACACTGGACACCACCAGCCACTGAGGCAGCCAGCTTGGAGGTTCGCCGAAATCAGGAGGAGGATGAGCTGGGAGACACGTCAAGCGCCAGCTGGCAGTGATGTCGGGGACGTGAGGCAGAGCAGATTTTAAGTTAAGCAACAGAAACCTGATGAATTGCATCAGGCCACGTCAGAGGAGGAAAGCTGTTGATCAGGCATAGAAATCTCGTCTCAAGCATGGGCCCCGCCGGGGGTGAGGGGCGCTTGGCTAAGCCTTCTCAGTTCACTGCCCGGGAGTGGGTGAGAGACCTTCCACACCCCCAGACAGGCCTGGCTTCAGTTCTATCTGGACAGAGCAGCGTCTGTCATCCAGCTGCCCTGGAGGCCAGCCTGTGGAAGAATGAGCCTTGTAAGTTGAGACATGCCACCCCTTCAACGATCCCACCTCCCCTGATTGACGGAGAAAGCAGTTTCGGGTTTATACATCAGTCGCTGTGAGTGTAGTTAGCTTGTGTCTGTCCTTGCGAGATAGAACCGCTCTCAGGGCAGTAACAGAACCAGGTTTCTGGAAACCAAGTACAGAGAATTCACCGAAGTCAGAGCCCCCCCAGGGGCACCTGCTTGTGTGACCAGCTCTGCAGCCCCGGAGGCTCGCTCACTCGCCCTTGAAACTCAGTGTCTGTGATCACTGAAGAATCATTTTTTTAACATTTCCAATTCTTTTTGTGAATATCTGGCCTTCTCCTTTGCTTCCTGTGTCTATCTTCCCTCTTATTTTCACTGTAAGCACAAATAAAATGTTCAATACATGCTGATTTAATAAATGGATGGGTGAGTCATAGGCTCAATATTTTTGACTGAAAATGAACAAATATCTATGAGAGCAAAGGCAGATAGTGTATGAAAGCACTTTAGGAGAAGTGTGCTTTATACATACGGGAGGATTGTAAGTGACCCGGTGGGATTCCATTATAACATTGACTGACCACACACAGGACTCACAACACAAAGAACTCCAGGTCTGCGAAGGGCTGTATGGTTATAAGTTAGTTTCTCATACGTGCCCTCAATTTATCCTCACAGCACCGTAAGAGGGCAGGGCAGTGGCCGGCAGGAATTAGGGTTAGAATGTTGTGTCATTTGATCCAAGAACGCCTTAACCAGGAGCAGCCAGTCACCCCTTTTTTCCCGCTCCTCTTTTCCCCTTCCCACCCCGTCATGCCCCCTTCCACCCCCCTGACCCTCCCCACCACCCACAGAGCAAGGGGTTTTTATGGGAGTGAAATATAAAAGGAATAGGACGGGGACCAGTTATTAAAAGTTAGCACAGAGCAACTGTGGACATGAAAACCGAAAACCCAAACAAACCTCTCCCTAAACCTAACATCTTATATAATTAACTCAAAGTGGATCATGGACTTATATGTAAAATTTAAAACATTTTAGCCACATGGATGGACCTAGAGATTATCACATTGAGTGAAGTAAGTCAGTCAGAGAAAGACAAATATACTATGATATCGCTTATATGTGGAATCTAAAAAAAATAATACAAATGAACTTATTTACAAAACAGATAGACTCACAGACATAGAAAACAAACTTATGTTTACCAAAGGGGAAGCGGGGAGATAAATTAGGGGTTTGGGATTAACATATACACACTACTATATATAAAATACATAAGCAGCAAGGACCTACTGTATAGTACAGGGGACTATATTCAATATCTTATAATAACCTGTAAGGGAAAAGAATCAGAAAAAGAATACATATATAACTGAATCACTTGTTGTACACTTGAAACTAACAGAACATTGTAAATTAACTATACGTCAATGAAAAAAAAATCTAAGGAAGAAAGAAAAAATAATTTTTTAGAGAAAACCTAGGAGAAAGTCTTCAGGATCTAGAGATGGGCAGAGTTCTTAGCCTTGACATCAAATGCACAATCTATAAATGGAAAAAGTGATAAATTGGACCTCATCAAAATTTAAAACTTTTGCTTTGCAAAAGACCCTGTTAAGAGATTGAAAAGACAAGCTATGGACTGGGAGAAAAGATTGGCAAACCACGTATCTGACAAAGGACTTGCATCTAGAATAAATAAAGAACTCTCAAAACTCATTAGTAACAAGATAAACAATCCAACTGGAAAATGGGCAAAAGACACGAACAGACATTTCACAGTCGAGGACATACAGTTGGCAAATAAACACTTTATAAAAAGATACTCAACACCATTAGCCAGAAAGATGCAGACTGAAACCACCATGCGTTAGGAGACTAAACACTCATCAGAATGGCTAAAACAAAACATAATGACAGCACCAAATGCTGATGAGGATGAGAGGAAACCAGGTCGCTCACAGGTGGACGGTGGGAATGTAAAATGATACGGCCGCCCTGGGAAAGAGCGGGGGCAGCTGTTTACAAAACTCAACACGCACTCAGCGTATGACCCGGCCATTGCACTCTTGGGCATTTATCCCAGAGAAACGAAAACTTCTTTCCACACTCGTGATTACACAAATGTTCTTTGTCGATGTATTCGTAATACCCCCAAACTGGGAACAATAGGAATGCCTCTCCCAGGTGAATGCTTAAAAAGCGGTGACACGTCCATACCCTGGAATCCTACTCAGCAATAAAGAGGACCCAACCACTGGTACCCACACAACTTGGAAAGATCCCAAGGGAAGCACGCTGAGTGGAAGAAGCCGGTCTCAAAGGTTGTACGCTGTGTGAGTCCATTTATATTGCATTCCTTACAGCACACAGTTATGGAGATGAGAACAGATGAGTGATTGCCAGGGACCGGGGTGGGTGAACAGAGGGCAGTGGCTTTGGCTATGACAGCACAAGGGATCCTTGGGATGGGATTTTTCTTTGTCTTGTCGAGGTGGTCACACGAATCTACACATGAAATAAAATTGCACGAAAACAAGCACACACACAGCGCATTTCACAAATGAGGAACCCTGAGTGAGGTTAGCATCGGTTTCCTAGGACTGCTGTGACAAACCAGCACGCTCGGGTGGCTTAGGCAGCAGACACTTGTTCTCTCCTGGTTCTGGTGGGCTGAAGTCTGCAATCGAGGCGTCAGCAGGGCTGTGCTCCTTTGGAAAGGTCTCAGGGAGAATCCTTGTCTCTTCCAGCTTCAGGTGGCCACAGCTTCCTTGGCTTCTGGAAGCATCACTCCAACCTCTGCCTGGTCTTCCCATGGTCTTCTCCTCTGTGTCTCTGTATCCGCGCCATATTATACTATAGTTATGCAAGGTGCTACCTCTGGGGAAATGGGTAAAAGGTTTACGAGAGCTCTCTGTCTTATTTCTGGCAACTGCATATGAGTATGCAATTATCTCAAACTAAAAAAAAATATTTTTAAGTCGGCACAGGGAGAGATGGAAAGAGGAGGAATCCATGGGTCCTGGCATCTGACTGGCTCTGGGACAGAGGGAGACGTTGAAGGCGACATCCCAGTTTCATGCCTGGATGGTGGGAGATGGTGGAACCAGAAGAAAACAGAGGATGGGGCAGAGGAGCTAAACCCAGCCCCCCAGGGGACTAGCGGCCAGCATGATGGCCTCAGGGACTGGTTTCTCTTTCTTTGGGTTGCTAGTGACGTCAGTAACATCAGGTAACAGGAATGAGCTTCAGTGGAAATGGGCAATTTCCTGGAAGGCTAGAAGGGGGACCATGGAAGGTAGAGGCAGAAATGCAGTTGGGCCTCAGGAAGAGCTGGAGCTGGGACCAGGGTGAACACACTCTCCAACTTTCACCTTTATTTCAATCTTCTTCCCTAACAGACCGGCTTTCTCTGTTCCTTAGTTCACACGGTGGACTTTCTATAGAAAATGGCTGTGTCAGCCCCCAAGTTCACGGGTTATCACTGCTGCCGGGAGAAACTGACCTCTTGCTATCCGTCCTAGTCCCAAGTTCCCAGGGAAAAGGTTCTGACTGGGTATCCTGGGTGGATGCCTGCTCCACCTGACGTGACCAGAGGCCAAGGTCATTTTCACAACACGGCCAGAGCTCACCAGGGTAGGACAGTGTAAAGCGGTCCTTTTGAGCTGGGCAGACATCCTAAAACGTAGCTAACACACAAGTCCTTAAAGGGCTCCTCTTCAGTCCAGTAAACTTGGAAGGCAAGAGAATTAACCACCTTTTCTTTTCCAAAAGGGGAGTGTCTACGTTTTCCAACCATCACATTGTAGGAACGTTTTCAACAACAGCACTGAAACAAATATTTAGACTGGCTTTTTTTTTTTTTTTTTTTTTGCGGTACGCGGGCCTCTCACTGCTGTGGCCTCTCCCGTTGCGGAGCACGGGCTCTGGACGCGCAGGCGCAGCGGCCACGGCTCACGGGCCCAGCCGCTCCGCGGCACGTGGGATCTTCCCGGACGGGGGCACGAACCCGCGTCCCCTGCATCGGCAGGCGGACTCGCAACCACTGCGCCACCAGGGAAGCCCTAGACTGACTTTTATGTCACCTGAAAATTAAATTAACCAGAGCATCAAATCAGAAAGCATTCTGAGAAGCAGAGTTTGATTTTATTATAAATGCGGAACTGTGCAATGAAAATCATTCTTTTACGGATTTATAATGGCTGCTCCCCACAATTCCTTAAACTTTCTAAAATCATTACTTAATACTCCGTTCAAGTAGTTTTAGCTGGAGATAGTTTATGGTAGAATAACCACTCTAATAGAGAAATACAGTTTCTTCTGAGAGACAAACACACACAGAAACCACTGTAGTTGTTTATAAGCTGCATTTTTCTCGGGGGCGTTTGCTGTGACAAGTTAGGTCATCAGCTGAAGGTAGGGACATAGAGCCAGGGAGTTTGCATCAAAGGAACATCTCGGAAGCCGGGAGGGACAGGAGAGCAGACTCTCTTTCCTTCTCTTGTATGAAACCCTCTTGGTGGAGGATTTCCCCTCTTGTAAGAGCGTTTATGAAACCCAGTCGCAAACAGCACGAAGGCTGAATAAATAAATAGGTTGCCCAGGCACCTGCTTCCTAGACTTGGGATTTGTTGGTTTAATCCCTCAGTTCTGCCTCTTGGTGATTCTTCATTAATTAAGTGCCCTAGAAACAAAAGAACTTTGTATTCCTTCATCATGGAATTTCCAAAACATCAAAGCGAACAAAGAAGTTTCCAGAAGCTCTTTCATTATCCCCATCTTCCTCCGGGTCGAGGCCTCCACCGGGGAAGGAGGCTAGAGGTCAGCCTGGGGAGGAGGCTGTCCTGCCCCCCCAGAAGCGGGCAGGACAACTCAGAGAGTCAGAGGAGCAGGGGCTCTGGCAAATGTGGTAGAAATGGGGTTTTTTTTTGTTTTGTGTGTGTGGTACGCGGGCCTCTCACTGCTGTGGCCTCTCCCGTTGCGGAGCACAGGCTCTGGACGCACAGGCCCAGCGGCCACGGCTCACGGGCCCAGCCGCTCCGCGGCACGTGGGATCTTCCCGGACCGGGGCACGAACCCGCGTCCCCTGCATCGGCAGGCGGACCCTCAACCACTGCGCCACCAGGGAAGCCCTAGAAATGGGTTTTGAAAGTTAAAGCTCTGAGCAGCCCTGAGAGATACCTGTGCTGGTGCAGCAGCTGGCGATATGGATGATATAAAACAAAATCACATTCCAAACATGCCATTTCTGGTGGGGAGTAAATGTACTGAAGTTCAAAGAGAGGTCAGCACTAACATCCCCATGAAATGTTGTTAAATTGTTGCAAAGGATCTGAAGGTCGACTTGACGTTTTTATCAATTTGCGGGCAGAAGTTTTTCTCAGCAATCAGGTAGGAAATGAACTGAAAAGAATCCTGATGAAATGCCACAGAAGGAGAGCAGTTATACCAGTTGTGTTGCAGCAGGATTTTAGGGTGCCTGCAAGATTCCAGCCCCCCGGGGTAGTCCTGGGTATAACCCCTGTCTGCTGAAAAAAAAAATGCACAACATGAAAGTGGAGAATTTTGTTTTATTTGGCAGACGAAACTGAGGACTTAAGCCCAGGACACAGCCTCTCAGAGCTCTGAGCGACTGCTCCGAAGAGGGAAGGGAGAAACCAGGATTTATGGTTTTTGCAACAAAGACCAGGTGCAGGAACATCAAAAGATTACTGTTTATTAAAGAAAACCTGATATCTCAAGTTAAGGAATTTAGGCTTTTCTTTGTATGGGAGGATGCAAAACTCTGGGCTCCTGGAAATCATTCGTTTGATCTGCAGCTCAGCTACCTGGGGCAGGTATCCTGAGCTTTCTCATCCTGAGTCTCCCCAGGGTGAGGTGGATAGGGATGGCGCAGTGGCTGATGCCTTGAGAGCAGGCATCCTGTTTCCATCCTGAGCTCCCTCGGGGCACGCCGTTGGGATGGCTGTAATGTGATGGCTTGATGGCTGCAGCATCCTTTGTTTACTGATATGGCGGGCAACTTGTTTTTCACCGACACCCCCTCCTGGTGGACGTGTGAGGATGGGGGAGAGGATGGATGCTTGGTTACATTACATGACAAGGTGATTGTGTGACCTTCTCTAAGGCTCCCCGCCTCCTGGAAGAAGCAAACCGCTGTGAGAAGCAAACAGCTGTGAGCCACATGGCAAGGGCCTGGGAGAGGTTCCAGGAGCTGACAGTCAGCGAGAAAACCGGGGCCTCGGGGCTATAGGCGGCTGGTACTGGGCTCTCCCAACAACCAGGAGAGCTTGGAGGCGCACCCTGAGACTTTGTCAGCCCCTGTGGCCAAACCCTGATTTCAGCCTGGTGAGACCTTGAGCAGAGAACCCAGCCAACCGTCATCACGGAAACTACGAGATAAGAAACGGGCTGCTTTGAGCTGCCGAGTGGGGGCCAGTTTCTTACATGACAGTAGAAAAAGAATACAGATCACATCAGAAAGCCAGCACAATTTATCTCAGTAAGAGTTCTTTAGAAGAATTGTATGCATCTATCATAGAACAGAGAATCGCTGGTGTTGGATTCAAAGCTTGAACAATCTCCATGCGTCATATAAAACGAACAGCACTGTGTTGAGAGTTTTACAAAAACCTTGGTTCTGGCTCTTTCTTTACTGGGACGCTAACTTGGACCAGTAAGTTTATTACTTCTGGTGCCAATGTTCCACCTTATTAAATGAGGAAACGAGGCTAATTGCTCCCTAAGTTTTCTTCTGGTTTTAAAACACTCTGTCAATAATCCCCTGGCCTGTCTCTTTCAATTGTAAAAGTTATTTCTGTGAACATTCACTCCCCTCCTTAAACCCTGGCTGCAGCCAGCTCCTCTGGTTTATTTAAAAGTCCAAATTACCTGGCCTCGGCCGAGTTTCCAGCCTGTCTTTTGTCTGTCCGTTCCCGCCAGCTAAGCCAGGAGCCCAGAGGGTCCCCTTCCTTACGCGTGCGTGTGCCCCTCTCCACACCTGTGCATCCACCGCCCGGCCCTGACAGGTGACCACGTAGGGGCCTCGGACAAGCTGCACAACCTCTTCGGGTCTCATTTTTCTCGTCTATACAATATGCAATAAGGCTGCCTTGTCTTCCTGATGGGATGGTTCATCCGTTCAGCGATCGTGTATTAAGCACCTTCACTAGGCAGCTCATGCATGGGATGCTGGGGTCACAGCGGTGAACAAACACCCATTCCCCTGCCCTCTTGAGCCTGTGTTCTCGAAAGGGTGGTCCAGGGAAGCCTCTCTCATGAGATGGAATTGGGACAAAGCCTGGGAGAAGTGAGGTCGCAGCCCCGCAGACCCCTAGGGAGGGCGTCCAGGTGCAGGAGCAGCGCGTGGACCGAGGCGCGACTGTGCGTGTGGCTGTGCAGGAGGCTGGGCGGGGGGGGGGTCGGCGGGAAGCTCCTGTGATTTTGTAGGAACCACGATCATTCTGTGCTGAACAGCTTAAAGCAGCTTGGCCTGGGGGCTGGGGACTGTCCCTGGAGGAGCACTTATTACTGCCAAGGAGTGAGGTCCTGAGTCACCCCCTCTGTGGAGTGATGGTAAGAAGTTATTACTCTTCAAAGGGGATCAGAGAGCTCTGCCTGATCATGGGATGTAGTTCAGGGGGTGACAGTCCCAACCCGTTACTGACAATATATCTTCACGGCCACTGGCTTGCTGTGCAACCCCAAGAAAATTGCCGTGGCTCTCTGAGCCTTCTTCCTCTCGTTTGTCCAAGGAAGGCATTGGGCTCAAGCAGTGATTTCCAACCTGGGGACGCGGGCTCCACAAACAAAATAACGTTGGAAAGAGACCGACTGTCAGCGTTGTGAAGAGCTGCGGTGGCTCCCGAGCGTTGGCTCAGCCCCACGTAAAGCGAAGCCACTCTACCAAAGCTTCCACCGAGCTTTGTGTATTTGAGAGGGTGAGTGGGGAAAAGCGGCTGCTGTTGAGAAGGCAATGACCCTTGTGCAAGGTGGGTCTTCCCACGTGGTCAGAGGCTGAGGAAGAGAAAAGGCTGAGCGAGACCGTGTGCAGGCGCGCAGACCGCCGCCTCTGCGGGGAGAGACTTGTAGTGCACGCTGCCTTCAGAAACGTGTTCTCTTCCTTCAAAGGAACATTAGACTGTACTACCTCTGAGAGTTACTGTTCTTCTGAGGGGTGTGTGTGTGTGTGTGTGTGTGTGTGTGTATACATGTGTGAGTGCGCATGTGTATATGTGTACATGGATGTGTACATGTGTGTGGTTATGTGTGTATACATACGTGTGGTGTGTGTATAGTTATGTATGTATATATGTGGGGTATGTATGTAGTTATGCGTGCGTACTATGTGTGTTGTATGCATATATATGCGTGGTCTCTGTGTGTAGTCGTGTGTGTACATATGTATGGTTTCTGTGTGTACTTGTGTATGTGCACATGTCAGGTAGCTATGTAGTTATATTTGTGTGCATATGTGGGGCATGTATGTAGTTATGTGTGTATATATATGTGGTCTCTGTGTAGTTGCGTGTGTACATATGTGTGGTCTCTGTGTGTAGTTGTGTGTATACATATGTCAGGTAGGTATGTGGCTATATGTGTGTGCATATGTGGGGTAGGTATGTCGTTATGTGTGTATGTATGTGTGGTGTGGGTGGTGATGTGTGTGTACATGTGTGTGGTCTCTGTGTGTAACCTATGTGTGGTCTATCTGTGTAGTTGTATACATACGTGAGGAGTGTGTGTGGTTATGTGTGTGTACATACGTGGGGTGTGTAGTTATGTGTGTACATAGGTAGGATAGGTATACAGTTGTCTGTACATATGTGTGGTTTGTGTGTATATGTGTGTGGTCTGTGTGGATAGTTGTGTGTGTATATATGTGTGGTGTGTGTAGTTGGGTGGTAGTTGGGTGTGTACATATGTCAGGTAGGTATGTAGTTGTGTGTGTACACATGTGGGGCATGTGTGTAGTTATGTGTGTATGTATGTGTGGTGCAGGTGGTGATGTGTGTGTACATGTGTGTGACCTATGTGTGGTCTGTGTGTGTAGTTGCATACATATGTGGTGTATGTGGTTATGTGTATGTACATATGTGAGGAGTGTGTATGGTTATGTGTGTGTACATATGTGGGGTGTGTGGTTATGTGTGAGTACATATGTACGGTGGGTGTGTAGCTGTGTGTGTACATATGTGTGGTCTCTGTGTGTATACATATGTGGGGAGTGTGTGTGTATTTCTGTAGCTGCCCACAGAAGACAAGGAAAGCAGAGGGAGGTTGAGGGGCTGGTAACCCCCCCAGGAGACCAGGCTGGGAGGCCCCCAGCCAGCCGAGGGGCTCCGCAGTGCAAAAGTGTCGCATGGCTTCCTAGGTCGGGTACCCAGACTCTGGAAATGGCCTGTCCTGGGCGATCACGATCGTGTCCAGATGCACAGCCGAAGGGAGGGGAACTGATCTAGGCGGATTCCAGCCCCAGAGGCGGGGGCGATGTGCCCCAAGGAAGGGAAAACACTGACAACCTCGGAAGAGGCGTGTCTTAGAGGCGGAAGAAAGGAGGAGGTTCCTTAGAGTCCTCCGTCAGGGCGAAACTCATTTTTCCTGGACGCTGGGAAGAGTGATCCTTAGAAGCCGGGTTGGAGCGTCTCCCCGTAGTAATGGCAACGCCCCGTCTGTTACCAGGCACAGCCCAGGGGCAGTGGCGGGACAGCTAGAGAACAAGGGGTCCGTGGCGAGCCCGGCGCCAGGCACGCGTTCGCCCAGCCACGCGCTCCTTCCACGCACCGCACGCCGTGCCCTGTCCTTGCTGGGAGGTGTGGGCGTGTCGCCCTCAAGGAGGCCACCCTGGACTTCCGGGCAACGAGCAGGTGTGACACAGGCAGGGTCCGAGGTGGGACAGGGCAGGAACCTTGAGAGCAGCTGCAGGTGGGAGGCATTTCTTGCCCCTCTGACCCTCCACACGGAGGTGAGGAGCCGTGGACAGCACGTGGGGTTCACATGAGAGAAACAAAGACATTCCAGTTTAAACCTGACGTTTGTTGTTTGGGGCTGGATTCACAGCGACTCTGATCTAACGCTGGTCACCTTACTCTGCTCTTCCTCTGTGTAACTGAGTCACTGAAAACAGACACATACTTATTACGGAATAAGAGCGTTTGTCCAGCAGAGGTTCTTTTTAAAAGAAGGACCGTGACCAAAGGATCCTTGGGAACAATGAGGTTTCCAAGGTCCCTCCAGCCTCATCCGGGCCCTTCCTTGTCCAACCTCCAGGAATGCTTTGTTCCCTCCCCCTCCAGCACAGCGGACGCACAACTCTTACCCACCTGAGACTGTCTGTCCATAAATGCTACTTATGGGGCAAAGGTACCACTTTTGAATCAATGGACTTAATTCCCGGCATCCTGAGAAACATCAGTCCACTATACAGAGTAACAGCGCCCGGAGATGCAGGGCAAGAGTTCCCAGCAAGCTACTAAGAAACTGCCCTCCACGTCGTAAATGCCGATTTCTGCATTTAAAGAAATGGAGTCTGTGAAGGCAAAAAGGAGGGAAATTGCTTCTAAAACTCCTACCCATCTGCCCTCCCACCTCTTCTGATGAGAAAGAGACCAAGGGTCCTAGAGAGAGAGTCCAGGAGAATCAGGGGACTGGGAGCTCCCGTCAGAAGGCAGTGCTCCGACAACAGAGCCTTCTCCGGGTGTGAGGAACTGGGGGACACACATCTGCCCTTGGAGGAATTGACGCCGGAATTCATGCTTTTCCAAGGATGCCAAGGTCTGCATCCTTCTACCTGGTAACATGTGCTTCATCTGGCAGTTTGCAGGCAGGCATTTCTCTTGAAGAGGAAATTATTGTGCAGAGAAGTGTCTCAAGCTGGCCTTCTCTTGGGGGTTGCTTTTTTTCCCCGTCTTTATTTTGTTTTACACTGGACTGATAACCGGGGAGAAGATCTAATCAGGGCATTTCAAGTTACTTTAAACCGAGTCACATAAATATGGGACCTAGTCCAGCTCTCTCCTTGGCCCTCAGAGACGGGGGCTCATGTTTGAGTCAACAGAGCTGAAGTTTGGACTCTGTTGATAAGTGTTTCTATTTAAGGGATGCGGACAGGGAGGATGTAAACGCTTATCTATGGAAAAGGAAGATGGTATCCTGGGAAAACTCGCTTCAAAGGGAACAGTCTGTGTGCGTGGCTTCCAGGGCTGCCTCGGGATTCTGGGCATAGGATGTGGCCCCAGAGGAGCGCTCGCTGGCTGCTGACCAGCTTCTCCCAACTCCCTGGCTGATGTGTCCCCAACACCACCCTGGCGCCCAAGGACACTGCACAGAGGAGCCAAACCCTGGCTCTTACGGTTTCTGTACTTGAATCATCACAATCCAGTGTGGTTGCTATTCTTTCTCCCTGTCTTTCTTTCTTACTAATTGCTTTTCCAAAGACAGTTTTCTACCATGAATCGCTGCCTGATAATTCTGCTACTGAACTTGTGAGTCACTTACTAATTTGTTCTTTCTTTAACCATCCTGTGAAGGATCCCTGTCCTGGGTGTCTTAGTCCCCCCAGACAGCACATGTGCTGTTGAGTAACCACAGCCTGCTAGTGCCGGGACCCTGTGCTCTGCATCTGGAGCCCATCCCCCTGTTCACACGCAGCAACTGGATTCTAACCCCAGTATTTCAGGTGAGGCAGCTGAGTCCTGGAGATGCAAAGACACGAAGACTATGTCCAGTCTCACAGCCAGTTGGGATGAGGGGTGAAAACCTCATCCAAGTAACATTTCTAAAAGTGGGGTCCATGGACCACCTGCATCAGAACCTCCAGGGCTCCTAAATGAAGTCTAGGAATTTGCACTTTTGACAAATTCCCTAAGTGATTTTTAAAATAAATTTAAGAGTCAGTATCCTCCTCCTCCACCAGAGGCTGCAATTTTTATGAAAGCCAACAGCTTTCAACTCCAAATAGCAGTCAGATTTGGGGGGTGTATCCTCTGGGGGGGCATCATTGATAATGAGAAATGAATCATAGCCATGCAGAAGGTGGAATTTTTAAAAATTGGGGGGTCATTTGTAGTGATGCAGATGGACCTCAGGTCTGTCATACAGAGTGAACTAAGCCAGAAAGAGAACAACAAATATCATATATTAACGCATATATGTGGAACCTAGAAAACTGGTAGAGATGAACCTATTTGCAGGGCAGGAATAGAGACGTAGACATAGAGAATGGACGTGTGGACACAGGGCGGGAAGGGGAGGGTGGGACCAATTGGGAGATGAGGATTGACATGTGTACACTACCATGCGTAAAGCAGATAGCTAGCAGGAACTTGCTATAAAGCACCTGAAGCTCCCAGCTCGGTGCTCTGTGACGTCGCAGATGGGTGGGAGGGAGGTCCCCGCGGGAGGGGATATTGGTATACAGATAGCTGATTCACTTATTGTACAGCAGAAACTAATGCAACATTGTAAAGCAATTATGCTCCAATAAAAAAAAATTTAAAAACAAACAAACAATTTTTAAACAGGTGTGATAAAGTGCTGTGGAATAAGTCCAAAAATACAAAAGAGAAAACAGAGAAAGGAGGTCGCCTGCCTTGCTTCTCTTTCACCACCCCATCCTCCCTCCCTGGAGGCAACCACGAATACTAGAATCTCTTTGAAGAAAAGACTTGAAAAGTGGGGGAGTCTTACAGGCCATGTTCAACCTGGAAAAATATTTTTATCTTCTCAAATCAGTGAGGTCCATAAAATCTTGCTCCAAACCCACTGGGGGCAGAATCCACTCTCCCCGCAAAGATGTCCACACTCTAATCCCTAGTATCAGTGACTATATGACATGACATGGCAAAGGGGACTTTGCAGAAGTGATGAGAGTGATGCCCCTTTAAATAGGGAGATTACCCTCGATTATACGGGCAGGTCCAATCTAATCACACGAGTCCTTAAGAGCAGAGAATTTTCCCCGAGGCAGAAGATGCCACAGAAGAGGAAGCAGGGCCAGGTGGAGGGTGATGGGAGGTCCATCCCTGGCAGGGAGGCCGCATGGAAAGCACGAGAAGGAATGTGGGCAGCCTCTGAGGGACAGACTGGCCCCCTGGCTGACAGCCAGCAAGGAAGCAGGGACCTCCACCCAGCAAGGAGCTGCATTCGTCCAAACCTTGAGTGGGTTTGGCAGCTCACTTATCCAGAGCCTCCAGAAAGGCACCTGGCCCTACTGCCACCTGCTTCCGACTTTGGGAGACTCTCAACCGGGCTGGATTCTGATTTCCGGCCGATGGAATCAATGGTGGTATCGCAGCCTGTGGCTTTGTGAGAATTTGTTGTCAGTGTTTCTGGAAATTTGCTGGGAGGATGCACGTGTGTGCATCACACATGAGCGGAGGTTTATACTTATATCCGTGTGGGGTGAGCAGTAGGGGGTGTGACTTTACAGTGTCACACGGCCGCCTGTCACTCCAGGGGCAGGTCCAGCCCCACTGCCGCCCAGTGGTGACCACAGAACTTCCACGAGATTTCGAGGGGAGGACCGGGGTTCCAGGGGCGGACTTGGTTGGCAGGGTGACTTTCTTGATGTTGGATTTGCAGCCTGTCTCGAGCTATTTCTAGCTGTTTCTAGTTCAGACTGGAATTTATTTGGTGAGAGGAAACGGGTAGAGACTGATTACGGGTGGCTTCCCATCAGCATTTTATAGCCCGAGCTGAGTTCTCCTTTTCTTGTTCCTGTGGGCTTGCTGCTGCTATTGGCCTTGCCCGTATCATGGTTCTCTCCACATGGAGAACGTTAATTGTTAAGAGGATGGGCTTGGATTCCACCTGGGCCATCTAACCAGGTCCTTATCTCCTTGAAGCCTGGGGACCTCGCATGTAACTTGGGGTGATAGTAGCAGGAGGCTGTGTGAGACCCCCCAGGAGACATGTTCTGGGTGCAGCGCGGGGCGTGTAGAGCCGTTGGCGCATGGCTGCTTATGGTTGCTCCTGTGGTCCTCACAGCCTGTCTGTCCGTGGGGGACCCTCTGCAGACCCCAGTCCATGCCCAGGCCCTTTCACATCACTTGAGGGGGCCTTCTGGTGTGAAGCTCTCTTGGATCACCTGCCTAGAAAGGGGTACCCTTTGGGTCTAGCCTTGGAACCCCACATCAAGCAATAGATAGCACTAGAGGTAGCCCTGCCTTCCAATTAAAATGGAGTTCTTTTTTTTTGCGGTACGCGGGCCTCTCACTGCTGTGGCCTCTCCCGTTGCGGAGCACAGGCTCCGGACGCGCAGACCCAGAGGCCATGGCTCACGGGCCCAGCCGCTCCGCGGCATGTGGGATCTTCCCGGACCGGGGCACGAACCCGCGCCCCCCGCATCGGCAGGCGGACTCTCAACCACTGCGCCACCGGGGAAGCCCTAAAATGGAGTTCTTTAAAGTTCTGCCTTCTGAAAATCTTTCAAGGGACCTGGGCAGGGGGCTCACACTGGTGATTTCTGGGTGATCTCTGTCTCTGGAGCAGCCGATGTTTGGGTTCAGAAGAGAGACAGGTCTGGTGAGGCCCCAGCCTTAAAACATGCTGCTGGGGGGCTTCCCTGGCTCTTTTCCTTTCCAGGCTTGTCCTGGATGGTTGAGCAGCCTCTTGGGAGTGAAGTGCAGTAAGGACTTTGACAAGTTAATAATGTGGACGGTGATCCTCCCCCCCCCGCTTTCTCCCCGTTTCACTCATCAGTGCTCCCCACTTACGGGCTGGGAGGGGTTCTCCTGGACCCGAGGTGGTCAGCAGCCTGGAAGGAGCCTCTGGCTGGAGAGTCAGCGCCACCTGCCGGCCCTGGAAGCCCACCTTTTTCAGTTGGTCTTTGTCTCTTTCAAAGTCAAGGGTACAAAGATCCCACCCACATCTAATTCTCAGGTAAAGATGCTGCTTGATTCTGTCTTTGGTCTGGGCAAGTGGTGCCGGGTCCTTGGGCCCCAGGCTTCTTACCCTGGACCAAGAACTTGGTTCCTACCATGAAGGACTCTGGAGGTCTAGCTTTGCAGAGAAACACCCATTTATGAAATACTTTTCGTTCAAAACCACTTGCTACAAAACAGCATGGCAGTTCCTCAAAAAAATTCAAAATAGAATTACCATACGCTCCAGTAATTCCACGTCCGGGCATATACCCAAAAGAATTGAAAGCAGGGTCTCAAAGAGATAGTTGTACAGCCAGCCATGTTCATTGCAGCATTACTCACAACAGCCAGAAGGTGGAAACAGTGGAATATCATGCAGTCTTAAAAAGAAAGAAATCCTAACACACGCTACCACGTGGGTGAACCTGAGGACATTACAAGTGAAAGAGCCTTCCCCAAAGAACAACACTGTATGATCCCATGTCTGTGAAGCCCCTAGAGGGGTCAAATTCATAGAGACAGAAAGTAGAGCAGTGGTTGCAGGGGGTGGAGTTCAGAGCTTCAGTTCTGCAAGATGAAGAGAGCTCCGGAGATGGGCGGTGGTGCCGGCTGCACAGCAGAGGGAATGTGCTTAATCCCATTGAATTGCACACTGAAAAGTGGTTAGGTTGGTAAATTCTATAGTATTTTTCGAATTGAAATATAGTTACGATGTTGTGTTCGTTTCAAGTACACAGCAAAGTGATTCAGTGTTTATATATATATATATTCTTTTTTAGATTCTTTTCTCTTATAGATTATTACAAGATATTGAGTAGAGTTTCTTGTTCTGTACAATAGGGCCTTATGGTTTACTTATTTTCTATATAGTGTCTATAGCATTTTTTTAAATTACTTGTTACTAATTCACACATTTGTTCATTCATCAAAAGATTTTTTTTTTTTTTTTTTTTGGTACGCGGGCCTCTCACTGCTGTGGCCTCTCCCGTCGCGGAGCACAGGCTCCGGATGCGCAGGCTCAGCGGCCACGGCTCACAAGCCCAGCTGCTCCGCGGCACGTGGGATCTTCCCGGACCGGGACACGAACCCGCGTCCCCTGCGTCGGCAGGCGGACCCCCAACCACTGCGCCACCAGGGAAGCCCAAAAGATATTTTTTATGTGGCTCAGCAGTAGTGCTGGGCTAGAGCACTGAAGAGAAGAGACCACGGCCCCTGATCCTATGATCCTTTTACTGCTTCTGTAGTTGAGCCCTTTCCAGGATGTCATATAGCTGGAATCACGCAGCGTATGGAGCCTTTGCCGATTGGCTTCTTTCACTTAGTGACGTGCATTTAAGTTTCCTCTGTGTCTTTGCATGTCTCGATAGCTCACTTCTTCTTCGTGCTGAATAATATTCCACTGTTTGAATGCACCGTAATTTATTTATTCACTCGCTACTGAAGGACATCCTGGTGGCTTCCAAGTGTCGGCAGCTATGAATAAGGTTGCTGTAAGCATCCACGTGCAGGGGTTTTATGTGGACATAGGAGTTTTCAGCTGCTTTGAGAAAAGGCTAAGGACACGATCACTGCATTGCGTGGTTAAAGTATGTTCTGTTTTGTAAGAAACTGCCGAGCTCTCTTCCAAAGTGGCTGTGCCCTTTTGCACTCCCACCAGCCATGCTTGAGAGTTTCTGTTATTCCGCATCCTCACCAGTTTGCTGGTGTCAGCGTTCCAGATTTTGGCCAGCCTAAGAGATGCGTAGCAGTAGGTTTTTATATTTTCTTATGAAGCTTCCCTTCCTTCATTGTGGTCAATATACTTTTAAGTGGAGAGGTGAGTGTCATCCAATGGACTCTCCAGTGAAATCTGAGGTCCTCAGATTTGCAGGGAAGAACTCTAGCCAGCAGGAGTGACACAAATGTGAAATGATGACCCAAGCCTCACAGAGCATGTGTTTCTTGGACACAAGAGCCCCAAAGTGAGCGCTCAGATGCTGAACCTCTTTGTTAATCACAGGGCAGCCTCTGTCCCAGAAGTCATATTCCCAGCTTCTTAATAGAAAGGCATTTCAGGGTGAAGCTAACATTTCAGCCGAGGCTGCCAGCAGAGATTTGGGATCTTAATAAAACCAAGACTGGCCTTTCATTCCCTGGAGGTGGCGGAGTTTTTATGGTGTGCAGGATAAAGGTGCAAATGGATCCCGTCCACTCTCTTGAAATAGAAATCTGAGAAACATACCAGGAGGCTCCAGCGGGGAGCAAAGCTCAAGCCGCTACTCCGCCTGGTCATTTCCAAATCCTCTACTCACTTTCCCCCACATCCGAAAATTGTGAAAACTCAGACACCAAATAGGTGACATTCCATTTAAAAGTATCAAAAACTGATTTGCTTGTGGCATGATGCTTGACTTTGGGTGTGTCAGCTTGGCTTTTGGCGACGGTGCCCGGATGCTTGGTCAGACACTGATCTAGATGTTGCCGTGAAGGTATTTTTTTAGGTGTGATTGGTCTTTTCATCAGTGGACTTGGAGTAAAGCAGAGCACCCTCCATAATGTGGGTGGGCCTGTCCAATCAGCTGAGGCCTTCAGAGAAAAGCCTAAGGTTCCCTGAAAAAGAAGGAATTCTGTCTCCAGCCTCTGCCTGGACTTGAGCTGCAACATCTACCCTTGCGAGAGTCTCTAGGCCGCCAGGCTGTCTTGAGGATTGCAGACCTGCCAGCCCTCACAACCGTGTGAGCCAATGCCCTGTATTTTCTCCGTGTCTCTCTCTCTCTTCACGTCAGCGAGCTCTGTTTCCTCCACAGGAAGACGCCTGCCCCCAGCTTGATCCTAGTTACTCTGCAGGCCTCGCCTCCCCAGGCCCCTCCTCCCGGGGGAGGCAGGTAGGCTCCCATGCCACGCGTACTGTCAGAGCCGAGCAGAGCGCCCCCCCTCTGGACTCCTGGCTGGTGAAACTGTACCTAAGCGAACAGGCTCAGGGGTCCCCAGCTTGCTGAGTTTATTCCCACACACTCCCTCTGTTCGGGCGGCAGTAAAATCCTGGCTGGTGCGAAATGCAGACGTCCTTGCTGGAGGTCAGCCACCGACAAGGCAGCAAGCCGTGGTAGAGCCGGGTCCCTCCCGCTGCGCGGGGAGGTGACGGAGAGATGGCCCCCAGCATCCTCCCAGACCATCCACTGGCCCCCGTGCCAGCCTGGGACGATGGCAGGAGGCCAGGATGCTGCCTCTCTCCTCCACGCCCCCTGCTGGTCCTCTCTGTGTCCCACCACTCTGCACGACTCGGGCAGAGCCCAAGCCTCCCTGCCCCTACCCGCTGTGGGTCACCGCTGGGGCAGGTTTCCGGGCTTCCTTAGGGTTCATGCAGCACACTCCCACCTGCTTCCGCCACCCGCTTCACGCTGCAAAGGAAAAGCCCTTCCACGCAGTGTTGTTTTAGGTGGTTGGATTATGTGAAGCAAAAATCACGCATATAGAAAAGATGTATCAAATCTCACTCCAAATGAGATGGATACTCCCCAAACTTAAAAAAAAATAAAATCTCTGAGAATTGCATACTGTAATGCCAAAGCTGGCAAACAGCGTGAATTCTAAATTGTCTCCAGGCGATTATCATATGATGGGGGCATTTTAACTGTCAACAGAAATTTCTATCCATCATTTTAAAAAAATTACGTGGACCACACGCTGCTGCTCATTTGCATCTGAATGTCTGTGAGCCACATCCTCGTGTCAGAGCTTTAATGCTGTTATTATCTCCTGTTGGAACGTCACGTGAGCCCTCAAGCCGTGGGGTCCCAGCGCTGATAAACACACGAGAAAATGCGTGTCCTTGAAACAGAAGCTGGTGGTGATCGAGGGCTATGAAGAAAGCCAAAGCCGTGCTCTTGTCTGCTTTGCTGTCGTTTCAGCAGAAACCACTGCAAAATATGAGGGATGAGGGTGGAAAAAAATAGAAATGGTATTGAGGTAGGTGAAGCCTTATATTTAAAATATCATATCATCAGGCAAAGGCAATGCAAAATCTAAATAGTGCTGGCAACATGGCAGGTGATAAACTTGGCTTGAGTCAGATTCAAGATCTCGGCTGTGGAGAATCTGGTAATGGTTATAGAGGAGAGAAACTTGAAAGAAAGTAGAAAGGCCAAGAAGACTCATATAATGAGAAGCTGAAAGATGGGGATGGAAGAAGAGAGGAAAAGGCAAAGGGGGTGGTGTTGGAGACGTTTGGGGCTCTGAAGAGATGGAAAGCAAAGGGAAAGGAAGAAAAGGAATGTTTCCAACCGTTGCTGGAGTGTGTGAAACATTTTCCCTCTAAATTCTTTTCTTAGAGCTACTTTGTATCACCCTGGGAGGTGGGAAGGCCCCTGTGGGTTACTGAGACATCTGCCTATTTACACCAGGCAGAGAGAAAACCAGCTGAATAATCATTCATGACCTGTTTTTGAGAATTCCTTTATGTGAGATCTTTGTTTTGTTTTGTTTTTCATTGAAGTATAGTTGATTTACAATGTTGTGTTAGTTTCAGGTGTACAGCACAGAGACTCAGTTACATACATATGTACACGCACACACACACACATATACGTATATTTCAGATTCTTTTCCCTTATAGGTTATTACAAAATATTGAGTATAGTTCCCTGTGCTGTACAGAGGTCCTTGTTGGTTATCTATCTTATATATACTAGTGTGTGAGATTTTCTTTCTACTTGATCAGAGATGTGAGCTTGAGGAAGTGTTGCCTGAACCTGGCTCTCTCGTATGAGATTCAGAAACACTGTACACAGTCCTCTCCCACCTGCCCTAATGCCACTGTCCCCAGGCCACATCTGGCCACATCTTCATCCTTGGCCTGGAACTCAGACCCACCTCTCCAGGCCTCTCAGGCCATGGTCCTGCCTGGAGCTCGCCTTCCCCCAGGCCTGCTGTTCTCGGCCCCCCGCCTTCAGCCGTCCTCTGCCCGTCCTCCTGCACGGCCAGCACAGGCTCTGGCGCCTTCCTGAATCTGTCTCAAACACTCCGCAGTTCTCCCTCTCCCTCCTTTACTCGCCTGCAGTACCAGCTACTTTAGCCATTAGCTGCTGGTGCCCTCTGCACAGCTACCCTTTTGACAGCTTCCCTCAAGGATCTGTGCTTAGTAAATCCTAAATAATTTAAACTCATTTTTAAAATCCACAGTTATTATCATTCAACTCTTCTACCAGGTCAGTTAGCCTTGATAAAAGTTGAAGTTGATATTACTTGGAAAAGATGTGTATACATTAGAAGGAGGTAATACAAAGATGAGGTTTATAGCAATACTTTTTTTTTTTTCAAAGTTATAGCATACTATGATTTTTTTCTGAGGAAGCAGGACAAAGTTTGTTGAATCTCTCCACGCGAGTTTCTCTAATCCTTTCCGCATGGTACAAGAATTAAGCAAGAAAGGTCCATTCTCTTAGTCTTAGAATTATTGCTTCCCTACCTTCTTTTGGCGCCTTGGGGCATAGCTATCGCATCCCCCACTTGTTAAAATATTTCACTTTATATGCAATACTATACTTCCCCCTGGTGGAAATAAACAGGTTGTAATAATTGTAATCTTTTCCTGAATCCACCGTAGCATAATGGGAAAGGGCTAGGAAGGAAAATCTGGTCTGTTTATTTCCAGAATTTTCACCCCCCAAAGAATCATTTCATTTCCATTGGTTCCATGTTTAAAATATGACCTTGCTCTTCGTTTTCCTCCCTGCTCATGATGTCGTAGGTGGCTTTGCAATCTAATTGCTTTACTGATGTTATACAAATAAAAAGACGTCTTTTGAAAGATATTTTATGTCCCCAAATTTCATATATTAATAAATTATGCTTTCACCTTTAGAGGCCAATTTTACACATATAACCCATCCATCTGAGCTGATCAGCATAAATTAAATAGAGCTTTAGCTTGATGTAATTTCAGCCAAAGCTAACAAATCTGCTGTTTTAACCATATTGTAGGCAAATATTTTAATTAGGGAAACAAAATAAATACACAGAAAATCTAGTGAAACACTATTTTTTACCATTATACTCCTAGTCAATGAATCATTTTGTCTGATGGATTTGTTTTAGAGGTAACAAACTGAAGCCTCAAGAAATGTCTCCTGGTAACCGACTCTACTGCAGAACTGAATGAATGAGCATCTTCAGAACTCTAAAGGAAAACTGAGGAATTCATAGCAGTGCTAACAAAAGATCAAGATTTAAAAAATTAGTTACACGGGACTGAGTGAACTGATGAGGATGATTATAATTTTTGTGACTTTCTGTTTGAATAAAAAAAAAAAATCCCACAAGGACTCAGAGGCAAAAAATATACAAATCAATTTTCACTGCAAAGTAAAGGAGCTGTTACAGTGGAGGATGACTGGACCGAATGTCAATGTTATGACGTAGTCTGAGTGTGTTTCCTGTTTGGTAATTGCAATCACTGTTGCTTTTGTTGTGGTCAGCCATCTACAATGCTTGGTGTCAGTTTATTTATCTCTTGTAAAAATAAAATACTGTGTGTGTGTGTGAAAAAAACAAAAAAGAGAGAGATGGCTTACCTTTGACGGCAAAGGTAGTTAAGGGCGGGGCTGTGGTTAAAATGTGTTAGTTGATTGAAAAGCCCAGAGCTGTCCCTAAACTACCTCTCTCAAAAAAACGAGAAGGTAACAACCAGCAGACTGAAAAATAAATCATGCGCCTTGCAGACGGTTTTAGATGTGCAAATGAATCACAGCTTCCTAGAGCAAGTAGGAGAACAGTAAATATACAGGTTACCAAAAAAGGCATAAAACCTGACAAATAATGAGTACTATATTATTAAAAGACAGGCTCTCGCTTTTGAATAAAATGAGGTGGGATGGAGGGTTAATTATTTACATGAATTAAAAATTATGTGGTTTCTTGCTCCAAATTAAATTCTTTCTTACCGTTTTACTATATTTGTAAAGCCTCTCTGAGTTGCTGTATGAATATCTGGTGCATTGCTCCTGGAAGCTATTCCTTGGTATGCCTCCATCCCGTTTTCTCATCTATTATGACCCCTTAGATTTCTTCCAATATCCAACTGCCCCCAAATATGGCAAAGCACATCCTTCCACATGTCCCCACAAGGACCTACGTGAGAACCACTTAGGGATGCAGGCTGAGTGGGATTGTGAGGCAACAGGACGTGTGTGTGATCTGGCTGAGTTCTGGCAAATAGGCTCTTCAGAAGGGTGGTAGCCATCTACACCTCCATCTCCAGTCCACGCGTGGCCCTCTCCCCACATCCTCGGCAAGTATAGATATTATTCTACAAGGGGCATCTCACTGTGGTTTTATCTTGATTTCTCTGGTTCATAACAAGTTTGGGGTTATCTTCATATTCTTGCTGACTGTTAGGATTTCCTCTTCTATGCATTGCTTGTTCACATTTATGCCCATTTTTCCATTGGGCTTCTTGTCTTCTTGTTTATTCACAGAATCAACAAGATTGTAATTTCATGATATTGCTTCCTTATCATTATAGATGTTGCCATTATCTTTAACTAACCTCTCATCTGTCTGTTGACATTTCCTATACGGTATGTTAGTGAACATAGACTTTTAATTCTGATATAATCAAATCTTACTTTTCTTCCTTACAGTTTGCCTTTCTCTAAGAAGTACTTTCATTTGCATTGGTCCAGAGCCCCCCTTGTTTCCTTGCTTTTTTAAAAAATAGGTTGGCTAAGGTACGATTGATTATGGTATGATTGATTAAGGTATGATTGATTAAACTGTACATATTTGAAGTGTACACTCTGATAAATTTAGAAATATATGCACCTATTTAATGATCACATTGAAGATAATGAACCCGTTAACTCTGCTCTCAGAAGTTTTCTCATGACCCTGGGTAATACATCCCTTCGTGTCCCTCATCCCCAGAAATCACTGATTTGTTTTCTGTCACTATAGATGATTTTGAATTTTCCAGAATTTTCTTCAAGTATGAACCGTTAGTATGTACTCCTTTTTTTTTGTCTGGCTTCTTTCATTCAGTGTAATTGTGTTGCAATTCATCCATGCGGTATGTTAGTTTGTTCCTTTTTCAATTAGTGAGTGATATTCCATCCTATAGATATACTACAAGTTTGGTTATCTATTTACTTAATATTTGACATTTCGGTGGTTTCAAGTTTCAGATTATTATAAATAATAATAAGTTGTAGCATTTTTATAGTTTAAAATGTACGTTATTATAAATAATACTTACACTTTGTCTAAGTCTTGTACATAAGTTTGTGTGTGGATACATATTTATTTTTCTTGGGTAAATACCCAAGAGTGGGATGGCTGGGAGGTGCTGCTCTATCCCCGCAACTTAGGGATCAAGCTCAGGGCTCAGCCTGACTTTCACACCCCTGCACTGCCGTCTGCACACTCTCGCCAGGCAGCACGCTGGGGTCATCATAAGGGTCCCTCGTTTGTTTCCCCGTTCTCAGGGGTTGTTGTTCTCTGTCGTGTGTGGTCCAGTGTTTGAACCATGGTTTCATACACTTTGTTCTTTTTTTAGTTCTTTAAAAAGGGAAGGTAACTCTGATTCCTATTGTTCTACCTTGGCTGAACTCGCATGTTTTCCCATATACTTCCTCTTGACTTTATAATCTCTCCTACGTTTAGGTCTTTAATCCACCTGGGATGTGTCTTTATGGAGGCTATTATGTAAGATCCAGTGTTGTTTTTTCTCTCCATAATGAGACAGTTCACCCAACGCTATCTACTAAACAATCTGTTTTTCCCCTTGAAACCATCTTTATCCTGCATCGTGTTCTCAAGTTAAGGGAAACTATGATATATCTCTGTGTCCCTTCAGCCACCGTCTGACCAGAAACAGCATATCCTATCCCACATCCTATCCAATACAAGACGTTGTATTAGTACAATGTCTTTGGTGCTAATTTGGTAAGATATGTCTGTCAAGTTTTCCTTAGCTATTGTGAATCTTTATTCTTCCATATATTATGACATGTATTGTAAATGAATAAGAGGAATCAAATTTTTAAAAATCTATCTGAAAATTTTAATGTCATGGCTTAGAATTTGTAGAAGAATTTGAGGAGAAATGATATCTTTACAATGTTAAGCCATCTCATATAAAGAACAGTTTTACATTTTGGGTTTCAATTTTCTTATATATTCTTTCAAAACACTTTTTTCTTTCATAGATTTTCTTTTATGTACAAGGAAATTCTTTAATATCGTATAGTTTTGTTACTATTGTGAATTTTATTTTCAATGATATTTTCTAGTTGTATTTTATCCATGTAGGAAAACGCTATTGAATTTTTTAAATTTGCTCTGGCGTCTAGAAATCTTTCTAAACTCTCTCATTATTCCTAAATAGTCAGTTATGTTTGGTTTTTTAAATAGAGAGTCAAATTACTCCACAGACTCATTTAAAATAGCAAATGAGATTTTACTTAGACTAGTGCCCTAGGGGAGGGAGCCTTCAGAACAGAGCTGAGCTCAACTCTGACCTGTGCAGGGGTGACTGGGCATTTTAAAGGGAGAACAAAGGAGAATGGAGGAGGAATCAGTGGGGGTGTGAGAAGAGAAGGGAAGCAGAAAATTATAAAAAGTGGGCAGGGAAGTTGGTCAGTGAGATTAGGCCATCTCTCTGCTACCTGGTGATTACTGAAGTTAAGCTCTTATGCTCCCCTAGAGGCTGGTAGGCAGAGTTAAAATCATTTTGGTGAGACTTTGCCATTCTTATAGGCCCAGGGTGAGGTCTAGTCCAGGAGAGGGCTCAGAGGAGCCTGGCTAGCGTCTGGTCAAGGAGAAAGTCTCTGTCAGTAAAATCACATCATCTGCAGATGATGCAGGTTTGTATCATCCCTTCCAATTCTCACATAATTTATTGTTTATAATTGCCTTATGTGTCTGTACCACCAATATTTCTTGATACAATAATGGACAGCAATATTCCGATCTACTTTTTAAAGCTACTGTGTCTAAAATGTGTCCGTGGAGTAAGATATTTGCTGTCGGTTGCAGAATTCTCTCTATTTCCTGGTTTGCTAAGAAGATTAGTCATAAATAAGTGTTGGATTTTACAAAAAAGAGTTTTCTGACTCTTTTGAGATAATCCTAAGGACGCCCATCTTTAATCCAAATCTTTATTTATTTACAAACGTATTGTTTAGTTTCCTATCACATGGGTTTTTTTTTTTTTTTTTTTAGGTTTTGTTACTTATTTCAAAATGCATTCCATTATGGAATTTACTAGGACTTCTTTTTTTCCTTTCCTTTTCTTTTCTTTTCTTTTTTTTTTTGTCAAAAGCACAATCAATGTTTTTGCAGATATTTTATAGGCACTTGAAAATAACGTGTTTTCTCTAGTATTGGGGGTAGATTTCCAGCTTAGTAATTGTGTGGTTCAGCTCTTCTAATTAAATTTGACCAATGCATTTTATTTGTTCCCAAATCTGTTTTTGTCTATTGTACTTGTTATTGTAATTAAGCATTTAAAGGTGCTTAATTACAATAAACAAATGAAATATGACTACTGAAATAATGTTTCTGTGAAATCGAAGATGAGTCCTTTCGAAAGACAAACAAAAATGATTTATTTAAAAATAACAGGCATACCATGGAGATATTGCAGGTTCAGTTCAAGACCACCGCAATATCGCGAATATGGCAATAAAGTAAGTCACACCATTTTGGGGGGTTTTTCAGTTCATATAAAAGTTACATTTTTACTACAGTGTAGTCTATTAAGTGTGCAGTAGCATTATGTCTAGAAAATCAATGCACATACCTTAATTTAAAAATTGTACTGTTGGAAAAATGGCGCAAATAGACTTGCTTGACACAGGGGTGCCACAAACCTTCAATTTGTAAAAAATTCAACGTCTGTGGAGCACAATAAAGTGGAGAGCAATAAAATGAGGTCTGCCTATACATGGAATTCAGTGAAGAGGTACTAGTGAGATCATTGCAAAGTCTGGGGAAAAAAGAGTAAAAGTGTTCTGCACTTAGATTTTTTTTTTACATCTTTATTGGAGTATAATTGCTTTGCAATGGTGTGTTAGTTTCTGCTGTATAACAAAGTGAATCAGCTATACATACACATACATCCCCATATCTCCTCCCTCTTGTGTCTCCCTCCCACCCTCCCTATCCCACCGCTCTAGGTGGTCACAAAGCACCGAGCTGATCTCCCTGGGCTATGCGGTTGCTTCCCACTAGCTATCTATTTTATATTTGGTAGTGTATACATGTCCATGTTTCATTTTATATTTGGTAGTATATATAAGTCCATGCCACTGGTTCAATGGTAGAATTCTCACCTCCCATGCACTTAGATTTTTTTATGGGCATCCTTAAGGACTTATTTGACTCTACAGGAAACAAAATGCACCATCATAATGAATGCATCACTGGTACGGTTTACGTAGAAAAGTGACCCAAACTTCCAGTCAGAGCCAAGGCATCACTTTAAAATATTTTCTTTTTTTATTTGTTGTAGGTTTTATTTTATTTTTAAAATTTTTTATTTATTTTTGGCTGCGTTGGGTCTTCGTTGCTGCGCACGGGCTTTCTCTAGTTGCGGCGAGCGGGGGCTACCCTTCATTACAGTGCACGGGCTTCTCACTGCGACGGCTTCTCTTGTTGCGGAGCACGGGGTCTAGGCACGCGGGCTTCAGTAGTTGTGGTGCACGGACCTCAGTAGTTGTGGCTTGTGGGCGCTAGAGCGCAGGCTCAGTAGTTGTGGCACACGACTGGCTTAGTTGCTCTGTGGCATGTGGGATCTTCCTGGACCAGGGATCAAACCTGTGTCCCCTGCATTGGCAGGTGGATTCTTAACCACTGTGCCACCAGGGAAGTCCCCATTATAAGTTTTAGATAACAACAAAATAAAGTAATATGTATTATGTACTTTAAAATGATTTCCTACTTTTAGTTTTTTGATTAACCAACTAATTAATCATTGTAACTATTAGAATAGAGGGCTTCTATTGCAAGGTATTCGTGGGAATATTAGTATACCTATAGAAAAGATTGTTGGTAAATATTCTAAAATGTCAACAGTAATTCTAGCTCCGTGAAAGGATTATTGGTAATTATAATATTTTCCTACACCCTTTGCTTACCTGACAAATTTTTATGGTAAACTTGTATTATTCTTGTAATCAGAGCAGGGAATTTTTAAATAGAAAAAATAAGCAATATGAATAAAATTAAAAGTAATAAAAGGAAGAAGTGATAGAGAGACAGAAGCAGTAATAAAGTACTTTAAAGATCTTAAAACACTGTTATTTTTGATCGTCACAAAAGCCTTAAGTATCCTCCAGTCCAGAAGAGCACTTTCTTTCTCTTTTTAACAGATGCAAAAACAAATCTGAAAAGTTGAGGGAGTTGCCCGAAATTGCTATTCCCATTATCTATTCCCACTTAGCAAGTCACTTCAAAACGCAGTGGCTTAAAACAAGGGTTTATTATTATTTCTCATGGCTCTGTGAGTTGACTGAGGTCGCAGTCACATGTCAGGTGGGGCTGTGGCCACCTGAAGGCCCACTACACTGGCAGTTAAGATGGCGCCCTTCTGTAGCTGTGTCCTGGGAGCTTGTCTGGGCCCTGACCAGAGTGCTGACGTGGCCCCTCCATCAGCTTGGAGGCTGGGCTCTTAGAGGGAGACTCCAAGAGTGAGCCTGCCTGAAGCTCCCAGTCTTCTGGACCTGGCCTCAAAGGTTCCAGAGCATGTTTCCACCACATTCTACTGGCCAACCAGTCACTAAGACCAGCCCAGATCTCAGGAGAGGGGACTTAGCCCTTCTTCTTGCTGGGGTTGGACAAAGTCACACCGCAGACCCAGTGGAACGAGAGACACCTTGGGGCCATTTTCGAAAAACAGAATATGCCACGGTCATCCAGCTGAAGATTGCCAGGAACAAAATGACATGGGTGTTCTTTTTACTGCAACCCACCCCCTTAATAAGATTCACAGGTACGAATTTTATCACAGTGTGTGAGATGATGTGGGCCTAGTAATGCTTTCCTTAAAAATAAGGATGATTTGAGGACAGGCCCATTTTTTAAGGTAGGATTGGTATCTTTAAAGGTCTAAATCCAACTGGAGTTTTCCGACTCCTTCCAATATGCCTGTTACTTAACAAGGGCTCAGGTGGGACTCTTCACAGCTCATCTGTTTTCTTAGAGCAGTAGTTATATGTCTGGGGTGCTGATTGGTTATTGGTAATAAAGCAATTTCCCTAGGCATAAAAATAAAATGTAGTGGCTGCTTTCCATATTTAAGCCGTGAAATGCTCAAAACAGCTTCCTGCCCCCAGGAAATCTAAAACAAAGCACTGAGTGATTTGAGAGCCTCCTTCATTTCCCCGGAGCCCACATGAGTCGTTTTTCTTCCCTTCCATCCCTTCTCTTTTCCTCAGGCTATAATTTCCCTCGGGAGGGGGCAGTTCATTGGGGAACTGGGGAACCCAGTTCATTGGAGATTCCAGAGCTGGGTCAGAGCTCATTGCAGGCCCGCAGGTGTTCTGTGCCTTGGGGACAGGGCATTTTTTTCTTTAAAGAGTCGTATTTTTTTGGTTTGGTTCCTCCCAGGTCTGAACATGATTAAAGAGCACAGAGAACTATATTCAACACTATGATAAACCATAATGGAAAAGAGTATTTAAAAAAAAGAATGTATATATATATATATATATATATATATATATATATATATATACACACGTATATATATAACTGAATCACTTTGCTGTACAGCAGAAATTAGCACAACCTTGTAAATCAACTGTACTTCAATAAAGAAAATCGATCAAAAAAAGAGCATATTTAGTGAGCAAATCCAGCAGTGACAGATATCACTCGTTATTTGTCATATTCGTTAGGACTTTAAATTAGGTTCAGCATTCATTTCCTTCATGGCTGATTGTGTTGATTTTACCGGACACTCGTTTTGCCAATAACTTTCATTAACTGTCCTTGCTGCTGTGGCTTAAATCCAAACCACGCTGTACAGTTTGTTGGGGACTTCCTTTTCCCTTTGCCAGGGCTGCTTTAAAGGTCCCCTCGGCTGCCCTCCAAGGGCAGCCCCCTCTCTCTCCCGCAGATCAGCTCCGCCCCACTGCTGCCGGTGGACACATGGACAGGCCAGAGATTTGGGACTGAGCAGGAAGGGCTGGGAAGCCGTTGGCCCTGCCTGCCAGAAGATGGAGGAGGAGGCTGAACTGAGACAATTTCCTCTTTTGCTGAGGGAGGGGCTCACTGTGGGGAGGACGAGAGGCTGAGACTGCAGCAGGGGTGGTGCGGAGCCAGGGAGATCATAGAGGGAGGTCCGGACTCTGCTGGGAACCACTGACACCACAGCAGATGGGGATGCCCTGGGGTCCCAGGGTTGCAGCTGTGCCTCCAAAGCCCTGCGCTACCAACCTGAGGTCCAGCCCAGGCTGTGGTCTAGCCCAGGCTGTGGTCTAGAGGTGCCTTTCAGCGGCTTCCCTCTTTCTTTCATCCCCAAACCCTGCAACCACGTTTCCATGTTTGCTGATTTGATCGTCAGCCTCCCCTCTCCCTGGCTTTGGCTCGCTCTTTATTGGTCTCTTCTTCCCCTTGTACCTCCTCTACTTCTGATCTCTCAAAAACCTGTCGCCAGAGAGCAATCTTCCTGCTGACATTTTTGAGGATGCAGCTGTATCTACTGACTCTTTTGAAAAAAGCAAGCATGTTTACAGCTTAAATATAGCCCAGGGTCTGGACACATAACAATTTCTCTAGAAGTTGAGTGTGAATATGGCTGAATTAATTAGTTCCTATGAGCAGCTGAGCCCCGTGGTGGGTAAGGTTACTGAGATTCCATTGCTTCAGGGGTTTGGCTTCACAGTTTGTGACTTGTGCTTTGCTGCAGGCTTTGCCAGCCTGGAATACAAATGAGGTCACATTGACATTTATGCCCAGACTAGAGTGGCTCCAACTAGCATTTCTGAAATGGATCCAAACTTTTCTGAATATCTCCCTGCTCAAATATTTCCAAATAAGCCTACAGTTGCTTGTACGAGTCCACGAATCAGTTCATCTGAGCCGTCCCATAGCTGCCTGCTCCCCTCACGGTGGAGAAGACCATCCCCTTTGTATCCAGAGTGATGGTGCCTCCAAAGGAGAATACGGAATTGGGGTGTCCCACGAAAAACGGCCCGGGCCCCAAGTGTAACAACTCCTTGCAGTTTACAGGTGGGCGAGCCTCTTCCACCAGGCTCCATGGCACCAGGTGGGTGCTGCATCAAAATGGTGGCCCTTCTCGACCAGCCAGAGCGCTCAGAGCCAGCTTCCGCTCCATCAGCCAAAACCTTCAACGCTCACAGTGCAAACTCCTCCCCTTTTTTTGTGGCGGATTGTCTCCCAGGAACCCTGGGGTCCTTTCCTTCAATCCATCCCATTAAGGCCGATCCAGCCTCCCAGGCATTCTTCAGTATTTTTGAGCCTGAATTAGAGGTGAGTGGGGTCTCAGGCTCCCTTTGCCATGGGAGTAATTCCACCCTTATGAGGATAATTGGAGCAGCCCTGCAGCTCCTGAGCCCCAGGTTCATATATTAGCGGGAGACAGGATGCCTGACTCCATAAGGCAACCACACTGAGTCCATCAAATGCTTTGTTACTTGAGAGGACAGCTGATGAGCTAGCGTCTTCAGACCTGTTTCTCTCCCACCCACAGAGGGCGTGAAGCGTTCTAACCCCAAAGGTCGTCGACACATGGGAACATTGACATAGGGCAGTCACATGCTGTACCCACCAGGTCTGACCCCCAGAGTGGCTTGTGTTTCAACACACCCCTTTTGATACAACAAAATTACTTTTCATAAAATTACGAAATGGAACAGACAATAATAATGGCCAGAAAAGAAACCTATCCAGTGACAATTTTCTCTTATTGAATTTCATAGATAAAATTGTACCAGTAAAAAATAAAAACAGGGATTTCTCTGGTGGTCCAGTGGTTAAGAATCCGCCTTCCAATACAGGGGACATGGGTTCGATCCCTGGTAGGGGAGCTAAGATCCCACATGCCGTGGGGCAACTAAGCCCATGCGCCACAACTACTGAGACCACGTGCTCTGGAGCCCATGCGCCACATAACTAGAGAGAAGCCCACGCGCTGCAACGAAAGATCCCACATGCCTCAACTAAGACCCAGTGCACCCAAATAAATACATATTACAAATAAATAAATAAAAACCAAAGAAATGTTATGGTAGAGAAAAGGAAATAAGCATGGCTGTTTTCAACAGTTTTTCAGTGTATGTGACAGTTTAAACTTTTGATTCTGTAAAAAAAAAATTAATAAACAGAAACCTCAGTTAAATAGATCCAGAAGACCAGTAGGGGGCGCTCACATGCCCTGTGATGACAGCAGAGCCCAACAGGAAGAAAAAAGCCTCCTCTTCTTCCCTGGCAAGGGCTCAGCCAGTGAAAAGCCAGGACTCTTTGTTTACAACACCCTTCCCCACTTCCTTTTTCTCTCTATAAAACTGGTCTCCTTCCCTTGCCATATGGGGACTTGCACGTGGCTCTCAATCCTCACACCCAAATTGCAATTCTCTGCAGACCCCAAGTAAACCCATCCTTGCTGGAGAAATACCTGGCAGTCTATTTGTTTCAGGTCAACAATCCTCTGGTTACAGTCTCATATAACATTTTATGTAAATCATTGTCCAATAACCAATATGTGGATTTTTAATAAAACTGAAACATCTACAAAAGCAACCATTGAGGGAACTACTAAATCACAACATTTTGGTAAAGTTTATTTTATTTATTTATTTATTTATTTATTTTGCGGTACGCGGGCCTCTCCCTGCTGTGGCCTCTCCCATTGCGGAGCACAGGCTCCGGACGCGCAGGCTCAGCGGCCACGGCTCACGGGCCCAGCCGCTCCGCGGCACGTGGGATCTTCCTGGACCGGGGCACGAACCCGTGTCCCCTGCATCGGCAGGCGGACTCTCAACCACTGCGCCACCAGGGAAGCCCTATTTTCTTTCTTTTTTCTTTCTTTTTTTTTTTTTTTTTGGTGGTACGCAGGCCTCTCACTGCTGTGGCCTCTCCCATTGCGGAGCACAGGCTCCGAACGCGCAGGTTCAGCGGCCATGGCTCACGGGCCCAGCCGCTCCGTAGCACGTGGGATCCTCCCGGACCGGGGCACGAACCCGTGTCCCTCGCATCGGCAGGCGGACTCTCAACTACTGCGCCTCCAGGGAAGCCCTATTTTCTTTCTTTTTTCTTTTCTTTTTTTTTTTTTTTGGTGGTACGCGGGCCTCTCACTGCTGTGGCGTCTCCTGTTGCGGAGCGCAGGCTCCGGACGCGCAGGCTCAGCGGCCACGGCTCATGGGCCCAGCCAATCCGCGGCACGTGGGATCTTCCCGGACCGGGGCACGAACCCGTATCCCCTGCAACGGCAGGCGGACTCTCAACCACTGTGCCACCAGGGAAGCCCAGCCCTATTTTCTTGATGTACTCTAGTTTTGAAACAGTTAACAGTGGCAAAAGGATACATTTCATTTTCAGATTCCAGTACATAGTCAATGGTATGAACTAAAATAAGCAAGAGAAGGAAGTGAAGGAACGGGAGCCTGGCTCTTCATCTCTGTTGTTCTCTGCTGCCATGATTTGTTTCAAACTTCCTGGTAAAGACAGAATGTGTAGCCCCGGAGTCGGAGACCCAAATGGCACCCGGAGTGAGCTTGTGAAATTCTGTCTGCATAACCAGGAGTTCTCTGAATTAACTCCTCCTAGAATACAGTATCTATTAAGGTATGAGTCCTCATAAGTGCGCTCATTTGAAGCTTTCCCAGATGTTACTGAAACAGTGACTGCTGCATTTGTCCACAACTTAGACCGAAGAAAGATTCGCACAGGAGTATTTTTATCACTGACATTGCCCAGAACTGCTGGCAAGTGGTGATGAGAAAAACAAGACTGACTTTCAGTTTTCTTATTCTTTTCAACATGCTTCAGATGCCCTGTCTTACTGCTTTTGCTCTCAGCCCACCCACTACCTGGGGAATGTGCCACCCACTTGGTAGAAATAAACAAATCAACAAACAGAAGCCCTACCTGCAGGATGAGATCCAGTACCAGAGAAGGAATGCTGGCAAGGAGGCCTGCTTTGTCCAAACACCCGTCTGGGAAACTCTTCCTGAAGCTTCCAGGCAGGTGCACCTCCCTCCCCGGAGACCCCAGGCCAGGCGTCCACACCCACCAAACACCCAGCTTTGTCCAAGCCTCCCCAAAGTCCTTCTAACTCCCCTAAAATCCAAATAAAAAATTACCCTAACAACTAGTAACTATTTGCATATCAAATATCTTTGGGACTAAATCTACATGTACACTGGAATAAACTGTTCTAATTTGGGAGACAGGGAAATAGAACACTTTTTAAGCAAATCAAAGTTAGTCATCTTCAAAAATGGCACCACTAGGGGGCTTCCCTGGTGGCGCAGTGGTTGAGAGTCCGCCTGCCGATGCAGGGGACGCGGGTTCGTGCCCCGGCCCGGGAAGATCCCACATGCTGCGGAGCGGCTGGGCCCGTGAGCCATAGCCGCTGAGCGTGCGCGTCCGGAACCTGTGCTCTGCAATGGGAGAGGCCACAACAGTGAGAGGCCCGCAAAAAAAAAAAAAAAATGGCACCACTAGAGCCCCGTGATAGATTAAAGCTCCCCAAAGATGTCTCGACAGAATCCCCAGAACCCGCGAATGTGTGGAGCGCCAGCTGTTAGAACCGGGGGCAAAAACCCGTGTGCAGTGAGCAGAGTCAGAGCGGCCTGGCCAGACCACGGACACAGCTGGACGCCCAGGTCCCCAATCACGGATGGGTGGGTCTCCACGGGCCCTGGGTCCTTCTGACCGCGCAGCACAGCAAGCGAGCTGGACTGAAGGCCTTGCATTTAAGCCACCATGCCTTCACCAAGGCTGTGACCAGTTTCAAGAGTCTGGAATATTCTTGTTGGCTTGGAGTCTGGATAAGGCACCAGTAATGGACCCGAGAAGAAACTCGACCTACCTTAAGTTTAAGCTCAGGATACATTCAGAGACTCTTTACTTTTGGGGTGTAATATTTTGTAATGATACTCGGGCTTGTGTCCGTTTCCTATTGCTATCTTAACACGTGATCATAAATGTAGTGGCTTAAAACAACTCAGACGTGTTATCTTATAGTTCAGGTGGCCAGAAGCCTGACATGGACTTCACTGGGCTCAACTCAAGGTGTCAGCACAGCTACGTTCCTTCTGGAAGCTCCAGGGGGAATCCGTTCCTTGCCTTTTCCAGCTTCTAGAGGCTTCCTTCTCACGGCCCTCCCTCTACCTTCAAAGTCCTCTGTCGTCACACATCTGACACGGACTCCTGCCTTCCTCCTATAAAAACTCTGTCATTGCATTGGACCCGCCAGATAATCTAGAAAAAAATCTCCCTCTCTCGAGATCCTTAAGATCAGAGATTTGGTTTGAGAAATTAAGATGTGGATATTTTTTTGCGGAAGGAGAAATGTTGCTCTTCTGCCAGTTGCAGGGCCCTCCTGCCCTTTTTTTGAAAAACAATTGAAAAAATCAGCTCCGGTTTGATCATTTCTCTGCCTCCTAAATTAAAACAATTTGTTCCAGTTTATGTTTAGCTTAAGTCCCAAAGAAATTCAATACGCAAGTAATAATGACTAGTTATTACGCTAAACTGAACTGGCTATACTTATTCACTGAAACTAAAGGGCAGTGATGAATTCGTTTGTTATTTTGATTTGGGCTACGTATAGGTCTTTTAGAAAGACTTGAGGCAGTTTACCAACTTAGAATGAATAAAATCAAAACCCAAATACTACTCAACATGAGAGACAAGCAGATTTCACCAGGCACCTTCCGAGAGCCACGATGGACACAGCTTCCAGGTGGTGGGGCAGCTTGTCTGTTGCAGTCCGGGTTGGAGGCTGAGCCCGTGTTTCCTGGTCTTGTGGTCTGACAAAGGAAAGTATACACGTGTGCTAGGAAAGGAAACCTACGCCCAGGCCTGGATTCTAGGGGGTGTCTCTGTGAGGGGAAACACTGACTGAAACCGCCTGCCCTGGCCAGGCAAGACACTAGCCACTTGCATGAGTTACCTTACAACAGCAGGTCCTGGTAAGGAACTAACGAACAAGCTACCAGCAACCTGAAGAATTCGGGAAAGGCCAAAAGGAGAGAGGAGACGCCAGTCCACACGTCCTACCAACAACCTCCCGGAATCCTTCTCGCTGGAACCCGTCTTGGCTGAGCGATGCGTGTGCCACCAGGAAGGACCCTGCGTCCGACTGGTTGGCCGGAGGCGACCCGGACACTAAGCCCACCACCAGCAAACCCGAGGCCGCGAGCCACGTGACAGAGGAGTCCTCCCGGGCTCCCTGACCCTCCTGCTCTCTGCCGGGGCGCCCCTTCCCGATAGAGTCTCCTGCTTCGTCAGCACGTGTGTCTCCTCGGATAAGTCATTTCCAAGTGTTAGACAAGAGCCCGCTCTCGGGCCCTGGCAGGGGTCCCCCTTCCTGCAACGTCTCAGTACATCCAGGTGCCAAGACCCAGGCTCCCTCTGGGGCGCCTTCCACACCTGGGCCTGCCTTCTCAAAACCTCCCTCCGGATCGACCCACCGTGCCTGGTCCCATCTTCCTCCCGGCCGTCCCCATCGCAGCCCCCTCCCCTCTCCTGAAGACCACCCGCCGCAAGCGGCCCCAGCTGTCTCTCCAGTGCTCGGCCTCCCTCCGCTGCCTGGGGCCACGTCCAGCGTGATGAACCCCCACACACACAGAGGCTCCCCACCTCCTCGCCTGGACTCAGCCTCCCGTGGTCCAGCACCTCCCCTCTGCTTTCTCTAGTAGAGGTGCTCCGTTCTTCCAAAGCCCGCCAAGGGCACCGGAGGTGGGGATGTGGGAGGTGGGCATCGTCCCGGCTACACGCAGATTCCAGACTCTTGCCCGTGAGCCCGTCCAGCCCCAGGGCCCACCATCCCTCTACGGCAGGGATCCGACTCCGCAGCCTCCCTGTCCTTGGCCGGCTCACATCACAGGCTGGCGCTCTCCGTCCACCCCGTTTCTCACGTTGATGCTTCGACCCCTGTGTGAGCTGCAGGAATTCACACCCGCACAGCGATCCGTGGTCTCTGAGCCCCGGGAGCCCTCGGGGCCTCTCGCGGTCGGTCACACACTCGCGTCCGCCCCTCTCCTCGCGCCTTGGTGCTGTTCACACCTTTACAGCTCTCCCCAGATGCCAGCCCCCAGCCCCTGCTCTGCCCACTTCCCATTTCTCTCTGAAGTCCCTGCATCCAAAGGCACGGAGGAAACCAACGGTGAGCTTCACCTCCTGCCCCGCTGGGGGCTTGAGCTCTTTTGCACACATCATGTCGAAACCGAGCAGGACCCTGGGGGGCCCTCCCAAGGACAAAAGCCTTTCCGTGTCCCACATTTATTGCTTGTAGGGAACAGGTTTCAGCCTCCTAGACCTCCCTGAGCTCCAAAGGGCAGATTCAAATAGTTACTAAGGAGAGGAGCGAGGGGACACGGAAACAAAGGGAAGGCGGTCCAGAAGCAGTAGTGCAGCAATGGGGCAGCGTCCGGGCTCCTCCCGAAGGGATATATGGAACAATCGAGTACAGACCTCTGAGTTCTTCTGTGGGAGCTAAGGCCCCTGCCCAGGTGGAGGATGCCCGCCAAACAGAGGGGGTCGTGCCGGGGCCCCCAGTGGTCGCGGCTCAGACAGAGCGTGGGAAATAAAAGCAGACACGGAGGTGGGAGGTCCAGTCGTCATACGGGGAAGCCCTGCTCTTTCTCATCAAAGCAGGGCCTCATGGGGAGCCTTGGCGCGCACGCGCACACACAGAGGCGCAACTCAAAGGCCTTTAGCGTCTGCCGGGAGGCTCAGCCTTCTCACCCTGAGCGATTAGGACTCGCCCGGGCACGGCTCAGAGTTGGCGTGTGTGTGGCGTGCGTGCCCGGGCGGGGCCTGCCGCATCCAACCTACGGGGAACACGGAGAGCTCACCAGGCCTGCAAATCACTCTCAACAGCAGAACGCAGGGAAGGTGAACGCACGCTCGGATCTGGAAGAACTGGGGCGAGGGCCTAGGTCACCTCTCATGGTTAATTCTTTTCATTTAGTTCATCTTCTTTTCATTTAACATTTCATTGTTATATTATCAAAGTCTCTCACGCCCCCGGTTTGAAAGGTGCACCTGCCCTACGAGGCTCCTTACACGCAACGGAGGCCCTCTCCCCTGTTGCCCCACCCATTTCCTATTTCCAGGGACGGCCACCTTCGCCAGCGTCACCTGATTCTTTCGGTAGCTGCCTCCACGTCTGAGATCACTGTGGGCTCGGGATCGACAGCCCGGCGGTTAATAGGGGCCTCCTCCGCGGTGGTGGAGGGCTTGCGTCCATTCCACACCTTTGACTCCATAGCACACACGTGCCATGTCCTGCTCTCCGCCTTCCCAATTAGGTGATATAGTAACTTCAGTGAGATCCGGTGGCTGGCGTGTACATCGATATCAATTTGTAAATGCAGTTCCCAGCTGTGATGGCCAGTTTTGTGTCCACTTGGCCAGGCGGTAGTACCCAGTTATCTAATCAAGCACTAACGTAGGTGATGCAGTGAAGGTATTTTGTACTTTGAAACGCAGGTGTTGCTACAGAGGTAAACACCATCTACAATCAGTGGCCTTTCAGTAAAGGAGATTATGTTCAATGATGTGGGTGGGTCTGGTCTAATCAGGCGAAAGGCCTTAGACGCGACACTGAGGTTATCCTGCAGAAGACGACGTTCTACTCCAGGGCCGCGGCATGTGAGCTCCCAGAGTTTCCAGACTTCTGGTCTGCCCTTCAGTGTTTTCTTACCAACCCCACAATTACATGAGGCAATTTCTGTAAATAAACAAATAAGATTTGCTTGTTTGTTTATGTACACATAAAGGATAACTCTTGTCCTACTAGCTCTCTTGCTCTGGAGACCCTTGACTGATGCGCCAGCTAAGCCTATGGTATACAACGCCGACCTCTCCTTTTCTACATCTCTCGGATTTTCTTGGAGTCGGTGATGGTCTTGGTTTTTCTTTGCCTGGTTTCTGATGCTGTTGACACTAATTTACCCCAAACTTCCCAGACTGCACAGCTGCCCTCTGCCTCCACTCCCTTGGTGGTGCTGGGGAACCTCCACTTGCCTCCTTGGGTTGTCCTCTGGGCCCCGCAGAGCTGCCCCCAGGACCTCCCTCCATTGTGACTCACATTGTCCCACTCTCCCGGAGGACCTCCCTGGATTCTGACCCCCTCTTGCTTTCTTTCCTCCCTCAGGTCCCTGGAGAACATCTTAGTCAGTGTCCTGAAAAAAGATGACTAGAAAACAATTTTTCTGAGATCTTCAATATCTGACAATGTCTTTTTCTCTCCTCAGACTGATGGCTATGGAATTCTAGGCTGGAAATCACCTTCCCTCAGTCTCGAGGGCATCGGCCTGTTGTCGCCAGCTCCAGTGTTGCCTTTGACGTGTGCGAAAAGTGTTCTGATTCTGGACCCTCTGTCAGAAAACTATCTGCCTTCTGAAAACTGTACGGCATTATTTTGGCCCAGGGTGTTCTGAAATTTTGTGAGCATCTACCATGGAAGGAGTTTTCCATTTCCATCGTGCTGGGCGCTGGCCCCTCTTCCCATTTAGGAACTCAGATCCTTCCTTTCTGGACCCCGATGACCCCTCCTGTCGTCCTCTGGTCTCTCTGCTGAACTCCCAGTATTTGGATGTTGCACCTTTGGGGTCAGTTTTCTAATTTTATCTTATTTCCTCTTGACTTCCATCTCTTTCCTTTCTGCTTTGCTTTCTCGGAATTTTTTTCAACTTTAGCTTCAAATTTTTTATGCAGCGTTAAAATTCTACTATTTTTTTTTTTAATTCTAAGAACTCTGTCGTTCTCTTACATTACTTTTCTAAAATTATTTTTGAAACTTTGTCTTTTTGCTTCATGGAAGAAAATAGCTCTTTAATGCTCTTGAAAATTTTGACAGCTTTGTTTTCTTAAACTTTCTGCCTCTCTGCATATTCTAAAAAGCTGGCTGGATCTTCTGCGTAGGTGGACAGAGCTTGGGAAACGTGGATTTCCTATGGGTGTGGAGGGTGTGTCTTTATGAGCTGTTCAGTTTGGGGAACTGCTTTCTTCGTTGGTTCAGATTCTCAGACTCCAACAATCTTGTTCCTGGAGGCTGAAAGCCCGAGGTTCTGGAAGCCTCGTGGGAGAAATGGGGTGGGTGTCCACTGCGTCTCCTGGTGCCTTCAGACAGTGCCCCTAACCTGGGAGATGCTGCTTCTCCCAGCATGTGTTCTGCCCTCCAGAGACCTTCTGCCAGGAGGGAGGAGGGGTCAGCCAGCTGTGGAGACAAGGGAAGGAGATTGGGGCATCTTTCTACCCACGCCCTGGCCTTTCCCAGAGCCCCGGGTGCCATGGTCCTGAGCGCCCCAGCTCTGCTTGCTTTTCTCGGCTGCTGATTTAGGATCCCCATTCTTTCTGGCTAGTTCAGTTTGTTTTCAAGTCTATCGTGTTGTTTTTTTTTTTTGCGGTACGTGGGCCTCTCACCGCTGTGGCCTCTCCCGTTGCGGAGCACAGGCTCCGGACGCGCAGGCTCAGCGGCCACGGCTCACGGGCCCAGCCGCTCTGCGGCACGTGGGATCTTCCCGGACCGGGGCACGAACCCGCGTCGCCCGCATCGGCAGGCGGATTCTCAACCCCTGCGCCACCTGGGAAGCCTGAGGCTGATGATTAAAGAACAAATGAAACAAAAGACAAAACCCAAAATCCTTCCTATCATTTCAGTGAGGTTTCAGTGGGGAACGGGGGGAAGGGGTGAACGCATATGGTCACTGCTTCCACTCTTACTGGACACTTCCCTCCCTCCCCTTCCATATGCCCTTAGAAGCCCCCGTGACTCAAAACTTCTACGCGGAGTGTGGCTTCTGTGAAGGCACTTCCCGGCAGGAGAAGACCTCAGGTTAGAAAGCACCTGGGTGTGAGGAGCGCTCACGCCACTGGCGCGCTGCCTCTGGGGGCTGGGCTTAGCGTCCTGCCGAAGCCAGGGAGGTGCATCTCAGAGCAGGTGTCCTGGGAGCGCTTGGTTTCCCGTCACCCTCACAGCTGATATCCAACACCTTCAGTGCACCCTCAGCTAAGCATGTGCCTTCCGGGAGTCCGGTGCATTCAACCCCATCCCCCAAAGCGAGGTCCCTCCTGCTAATGAAAACCGGTCCTCTCTGACTTCGCGCTGCCGGGTGCCGTGAGCATCCCAAGCAGAAGAGGTTAATCCCTGCCCTGGAGAAGCAGGGTTGCTCTGGGCACTGGCTCACGGACCCGTCTCTGCCTTCTGCTCCAGCCAGGGGTGGCAGTTCCCCAGAGGGCACTTTCTGTGGCCCTGGTGTTGGGTCTACGCTGAGCGTCGAGCGTTCCAGTTCAAAGAGTGCTTTAAAGGCAGCTGGTGAAGCCGTCGCGCCTGGTGTTTGTCTGACTTTATTGTCACGTTCATGTGGCACAACTGTGATTTCCAGCGTGTTAAGCCGCGTCCTTGAAAATCATCTGTACTCTTCCACGTCATGGACCGGAGGGCCAGGAGCCTGTAAATTCACCAGCTGGCTTAAGTAGCCTCTGGTGTTTTCTGCCATCTAAGTAGATAAATAAGCAAGAAATCTGTAGGGAATAAATTTCATAATTTTCCTTTTAAAAGCTACGTGGAGTTTTGAAATACCAGCTTTCTGGGCATATCATTTAGGTAAAATAAAACACCAATTTTAGGTGCACAGTTCAGTGAGTTTTGTGACAACTGTATAGGGTCATATGGTACCACAGCTACAGTCATGACATAGGTTTGTTTCCGTCCCTGGAAAAGCCCCTGGTGCCTCCTGGCAGCCCCTCTCACCCCGTGTCTCCCAGCCTCCACCTCCAGGCAGCCGCTGACCTGCTTTATGTTACTGAAGCTTTGCCTCTTCTAGATACATGGAATCATACAATTATTCAGTCTGGCTTCTTTCACTTAGTGTAATGTTGCTGTGTATCAGAAACGTGTTCCTTTTTTACCTCTGGGTGGTATCCACTCTGTGGCCAGACCACAGTTGATTTTCTACTCATCACTTGATAGATACTGAGTTTTCAGCTATTACGAATAAAGATGCTACAACGTTTGAATAAAATTCTCTGTGTGTTCATATGTTTTCATTTCTCTGGGATGAATGCTTTTGAGTAGAATTGCTGGGTCACATGTTAAGTGTCCGTTAAACTTTATAAGGAGCTGCAGGACCGTAAAATTGTAGAGATGACCCATGTGGCCATTCGCATTTAAACTAATTAAAATTAAATAAAATTTTCAAGTCAGGTCCTCAGTTGCAGCAGCCACTTTCCAAGTGCTCAATAGCCACACGTGACTAGTGACTATCATATGAGGTAGCCCAGACAGGGACTATTTCCATTATCCCAGAAAATTCTACCAGACAGCATGGGTATAGAATTCAAAACCTGGAGTTTCAGATTCGAAATTTCTTCATTGATTTGGACGATAGGTGTTTTTTTAAAGCCATGGGTAGGTTTCCTTACTGTTGCTGATGGAAACATTAACATCCTTTTGCCAAGTCTAGTTAGAAAAGGCACCATCCCATCTGTATTCACTTTGCAGACCTAAGGTTTGAAGCTGCCCAAGGACCAGATTGCCCGACAGCCCGGAGAAGTTATTGTGGGAGCAGCTAGCTGTCCATGTGGGGAAGCCACCCACGGGGACCCACTGCCCTCCCAGCCTTGGCAAATTCCTGTAAACAGCTGCAAGACCCCAGGACCCCATTGGAATTGAGGGGGAACTCTGCTCATAGCTGGGGAAATGCCAGGGGCTCCATGGCAGGTAACATATAATAAGCAGGTTGGAATCACTATCTCAGAAATAAGCTTATATGTTGCTTTTCAGATGGTCTCTTCATTCATCGCTCTTTGGAAAGAGAGCATGGAGTCCAGCTGATACGGTGCGGCTTGTGGTCAGGCTCGACCCTCTAAGTTTCAAGTTCCAGCATCCGTAAAGACCCCTGGGTTTGACAAATTGAAATTTTTTCTGACCATGGTCCAAATGAGTTTGTTTCACCTTGGCTTTTCCATATGAGGTTCTGCTTTCCCTGCAGCTGGGGCTAATGGTGAGGCATCTGGACCTGGAACAATTGGGGAGATGCTTCAGTTCCCTGTGTGTGGTCTTTCTCAGGGAAGGGAAGTCCCATCACTTAAGAAGGGGCTTTTGTTACCTCTGGGGCAATGTTGCATTTTGTGAAAGAAAGCATTTTTCACGGCAGATTTGGACAAAGCTGGCAAAACAATAGTCCCTCTTGTGGTTTTAGCCATTAATCTTCTTTTATGTAGGGGGAAAATCAGATGCCTCAATGACGTCATCGTTGGGCTCAGAAAAGAACCAATGGAACCGAAGGGCACCATTGTTTCCCTGACACAGTGGTTGAAGAGGAAGATGCACTTGCTTTTTCTTTTCCAGGAGAAAGAGGGCACATCTGCAGCTGACCGCCCATAAACATGGCCAGGTTCTTAGCACTGGGAGAATCCGCTGGAATGGCTTTGTGGAAGTGATTCAACACTTCCAAAGAGGCTCCTCCATCTATCATCTGCTTTCTTTTCATTCTTAAATAAAAAGAGCTCTTTTTTTTAATGTTAAGTCGGTGGAATGGGTCTTCCCCTCCCCCTCCACTCCACTGTTCCTTTCTCTCCTCACCTTTGGCGGAAAAAGTCATTTAGGGCAATAAAGCAGTGAAGTTATCTTATGAGAGATGAAAGGCGATTGGTGTAACTGAGGGGAAATGTGTGTGTGTCCAGATGCTCTGCAGGAAGAATCAGAATGGCATGACAATGGAATATTACTCAGCCATAAAAGGAAACGAAATTGAGTTATTTGTAGTGAGGTGGATGGACCTGGAGTCTGTCATACAGAGTGAAGTAAGTCAGAAGGAGAAAAACAAATACCGTATGCTAACACATATATATGGAATCCAAAAAAAAATAAAATGTCATGAAGAGACGAGGGGTAGGACGGGAATAAAGACGCAGACCTACTAGAGCATGGACTTGAGGACATGGGGAGGCGGAAGCGTAAGCTGTGATGAAGTGAGAGAGTGGCACGGACATATATACACTACCAAACGTAGGGTGGATAGCTGGTGGGAAGCAGCTGCATGGCACAGGGAGGTCAGCTCTGTGCCTTGTGACCACCTAGAGGGGTGGGATGGGGAGAGTGGGAGGGAGGGAGATGCAAGAGGGAAGAGATATGGGAACGTATGTATATGTATAGCTGATCCACTTTGTTGTAGAGCAGAAACTAACACACCATTGTAAAGCAATTATACTCCAATAAAGATGTTAAAAAAAAACAACAAAAAAGAATGACATGACAAGCCCGTCCTTGGGGAGGACCCTGAGGGCTCACTCTGGGAAACCACAGTCTCCATGGCCTTGTGAGAGGCTCCCCGGGGAGAGGGCTGGAGGAAGAAGACAGACGGGATAGGCAACAGGAGCAACCACTGGACGGGACAGAAAGGGGATCTCGGACGCCCATCACGATTTAACTCGAGTACACCCAAACTACCTGAATGGCAAAATGCAATTCGCGAAAGGCCCAACGGTGTGAGTATTTATGCTCTGTTCTATACCCTTTTGCAGAGAGTGTGGGCCACACCGGCAGGGTTACCTAATTGACTTTCATGGATTGAAAAAAAAAAAAAACTGGGGCAAAAATGGCCCCAGTTTTCCACTCTTTCCCATAATCATGGAATTTTGCACTCTTTCCATCAAGAGCTGGAGTATATTTTCTGCTTCCCTTGACCACAGATTGGCCTCTGACTTGCTTTAGCCAATGAACGTGGTGGCAGCATCTGAACCAAGGCTTCAAGATGTTTTCTGCTCTCTCACTTGGACCCCTGCCTCCACCCTGAGAACAAGCCCCAGGCTAACTAACGAGCTGGAGGATAACCCACCATATGGAACAGAGCCGCATTTTCTCAGCTGAGACCCTCCTAGACCACCTAGCCTCCAGCCAGCTCCCAGGTGTACGCACAAGCCCAGCTGACCCTGAGCAGGCAAACTATGGGTTTGTAAGCAGTAATGCATGACTGCTTTTTTAAGCCACTAAGTTTGGGGGTAGTTTGTGACAAAGCAATGATGTAACTGGTAATTCTTTAGAAACTGAAGGTCTTTGAGGGCAAAGAGATTACAGATGGCATAAAATCATAATAAAACCCAGACGATAGTCAGCATTGAGTTGTGCATGAGCTGTGGTTATGATGAAGCAGAGTCCTGCAGGGTGTTCATCTCTCATCTGCCAAGGGCCTCCAGGCTTCCCCATCAAGCTTCCATTAGAGCGCCTTCTCTAGACGCCTTCGCTCAATCAACTCCCAACTCAAAAGCCAGCACAGCATTCACTCGCGAGCCTGTGGAAACGAGCCTGTCTTCCGGTTCTTGATGCCACGTGGCCAGTCATCTGTAAACCAGATAATCTTCACTGGCTGAGTTTCAGTTTACTGTAAGAATAGCACATAATTATCGAAGCAGACACAAACTATGAAATCCCACCACTTAGAGAAAAGATCTGTAAACGTTTTGGTAACCATCCTTTAAACATGATCTTGCACGAACCCACACATACGACTTTCATAAATGGGTTGCTACAATTCAAATTTATGCTTATTGCTTTTCTGAAAATGCTCATTGTAGACAATTCAAACAACAGGGAGTATCTAAAGTCAAATAGGAAAGTCGTCCTTTGGCCTCTAACTGCAGAGCTGGCGAATTTCTTCCAGAACATTGTTCTCTTTGTAACTGTGCTTTATGTGCTGAATTCTAAAACACGGATTTGTTTTTCGGCTACATCCATTTCATAATCCAATCCTTCCACTGAGGTTCTTGTTTCCATGTTATTACCTTTTGTTGTTTCATTATTTTTAATTCTTAGGAACTGTCTTTTACGTCTAATTAATCATTTTCATAGCAGCCTGTTCTTGTTTAATGAATGTACGGTTGATTCTCAAAACTCTCTGAGGTTATTAATTAGGCTTTTAAAGGACTTCTTTCTCTTTCTTGTCTCAACCATGTTTCTTGCAAGCCATATGCTATGCTTGCCACTTTCAGGCACTTGATTTTCCTCCAAAGTCTTATAATCCTTGGATGTGGCTTTGTATTTATCGATGAAGCTCTAGATTTATCAGTATCGATAGCTATTGTGAGAATCTTTCGCAAAAATGAAGTCAGTTTCAATTCTCTAGGCGTGTATGTTCCAGGAGGGCCATGCTTGGCCGCATGATTTGGGGGTGGCTTGTCCATGGCTGCAAGGAGGTGAATATTAGCCAGTAGGGGGCCTTTCTGTAGTTTGTGTGGATGGGGAATTGGCCAGTGGACTGCAGATTCTCTTTCGTGGAGAACGAAAGATAGAAGTTAGCCTGGGAGCAGAGTATGTGAGCTTGTATCAGAATCACTTGGAGGATGGGTCGAAGCACAGCTTGCTAGGCCTCACCTGCTGAGTCTCTGATTCAGAGGATTTGGGGCGGAGCCTGGCAATTCGCATTTCTAGCAGGTTCCCCGAGGCTGTCGATGCTGCTGGTACAAGGATGACACTTTAGGAGACAGGGAGCGAGGGGACCTCACTGCTGTGTGAAGAGTCTGGGCTTTTTACCCCTCCTTGCTGATGTGGACTGAAGCCGCCGGAGACAGGGCCTCAGCTGATGCTCTGATGAGGGCACACTCTTCTAGCAGAGGCCCGGGGCTCTTCTGGAACCTGGCCGCCGAGGCCCAGGCCCAGCCGGCCCCCTGACTTTGCGAAGTTTCTGAAAAAGCAGTCCCTTTACTTTTTCTGCACCTCCATTGGGCTGTGAGCTGTTTCAGTTCTGACTAAGCTTCTCTCACTTGCATCCTATCTACTGTATACGAGTCATCGATTTTAAATACTTTCTCACGTGTTTTCCAGCATTGCTAAGAGCTCCTCCTCCTACTTCTTTTTAACTTTTAGTATGTAATTTCTCAACATACATGAAAGAAGAGAAAATAATAGAGTAAACCCCCTCTGTGCTCACCACTCCATTTTAAATGCTTCTGTTATTTAAATATCTCTTCTGTCATTAAATGCATTTGCGGAGGAAGATGGGTAAACCAAGTGCTCAATCCACCATCTGGATCTGGCACTCCCTATCGAAACCGTAAATAAAATATTATCCAAATTTGTTTCTAAGTTTCCGTTCTCAGCAGTCTCACCTTTCCAGTTCTTCTTAGCTATACTGTGTTTTCCAGAACGTTTTGCCCGTGTGACACATTCAACCTCATTTCGTGAATTCATCCACAAATAAGCCAAACGTATCATAGCAATAGGGAACAGAATGATAAAACATAATCTCCATCGTCAAACCCACAAAACTTTAAATCTTTTTTTTTTTTTTTTTTTTTGCGGTACGCGGGCCTCTCGCTGCTGTGGCCTCTCCCGTTGCGGAGCACAGGCTCCGGACGCGCAGGCTCGGCGGCCATGGCTCACGGGCCCAGCCGCTCCGCGGCACGTGGGATCTTTCCGGACCGGGGCGCGAACCCGCATCCCCTGCATCGGCAGGCAGACTGTCAACCACAGCGCCACCAGGGGAGCCCAAAACTTTAAATCTTAAAGACTGAAGTAGGGCCAATAACGTAATAATAATAGCTGCCTCTTGGGAGGACAGGGTTTTGTTCATTTACAGGAGAAGCTTTGTCTTGCGTTTAGTTCACGCCTCCAACCCTTAGATCCTTGCTACCTTTCTTGTATCTGCGTGTCCGTCCATCTGTCCTGAGAGGACAAGCCTGGGCCATGTTTGGATAAAAGCTTCTAGACGCGGGGGGTTTGCAGAGGTGGAGATCAACTCTGTTGATTTTCTTGAGTTAATATTCTACCATCTATCTGAGAAATGTATGTGGAAAAGGAGAATAGGGATTTAGGACAAATGTTTTCCTACTTCCTAGTATGTGTTCTTGGCTTAACCTCCCGAATTCTTGATTTCTTCATCTGCTAAAGAGAACAATAATAATGTCCACCTCACAGGACTATCGGGAGGACCAAATATGATAACATACACGCAATACCGTGGGTTCTGCCTGGCACATAATAGGCGTTCAGTAAAAGGTAATTCCCTTTTCCTCCGTCTTCCCAAGTGCAGTCAGGTGTGATTTTAATGGACATTTCTTTAATTACTAGGGATGTTGAACATCTTCCATGCGAACACTTCCTGGTGTTTGAATTTTCTATTAATTCCTCTACCCTCTCTGTTCATTTAAGTGTACTGTAATTGTGTATATGGGCATATAAATTAACCCATTTGCCTCTACGGTTCTGGAGAATAACGATTCTATTGTTTTTCTCTTCATGCTTGTTTATTTAGCTAGCTGGATGGTTAACTTTGCTATACTGGATAAATAATATTCAAGGCCAGAGTGCTCTTGCTGACCTGTTTTAATTTATAATTGAATTCATAGATAATTTCTAAGTTAGAAAATTGCAGTCTGGAAGAGCTTTAGTCTCTGCACAGGCCCAAACGAGGTAAAACGATAAGGCAGTGGTTTTCTTTAGTTCTCTCCAGTTTCTATTCTCTCCCTGACTCCCTCCAGTCTGACTGCAATTGTTTCGGTTTGAAGCCACTGAGAGCTGACTTATAACAGACTGGGCTTTCTTTCCTAGAACCCGGAGACCTGGTTAAAGAAGCAGCAAGTTAGCTGATCGTTGGTTCCTCACTCTCTAGCCTTCCCTCTCCTGGACTGACAGCTGCACATCATATCAATAGGGTCACCTGGGGAGGTCGGCCAAATAGTGGCCCCTGAGATGTCCAAGCTCTAATACCCAGAACCTGTGAATATGTTACCTTACATGGCAAAGGGGACTTTGCTGATGTGTTTAAGATGAAAGAGGAGATGCTCCTGGGTCCTCCAGGTGGACCCTAGGTCATCACAGGGCCCTTAGAAGTGGACGAGGGAGGCAGAAGAGTGGGTCAGATGAGTGTGACGCTGGAGTGAGAGGCAGGAGAGATTGAAAGTGTGAGAGGCATTCAACGGCTCTTGCTGCCTTTGGAGATGGACGAGGGGCCAGGACCCAGGGCGTGCGGTGGCCTCTAGAGACAGAATGGTCCTCAGTTTGCAGCCAGCAAGGAAACTGGATCTCAGCCCCACAACTGCAAGGGAACTGAATCTGCCCCAGCCTGGCTGAGCCTGAAGCAGATTCTCCCAGGGCCTCCAGAAAGGCACACAGCCTGCAGACACCTTGATTTGGGGGTTGTTGGACCCAGATGAGCCTGCTGGACTTCTGACCTATGGAAACTGAGATAATAAATAGTGTTACTTAACTTTTTAAAAATTTATTTATTTATTTATTTATTTTTTGGCTGTGTTGGGTCTTCATTGCTGCGCATGGGCTTTCTCTCCAGTTGCGGCGAGCAGGGGCTACTCTTCGTTGCGCTGCGCGGGCTTCTCATTGCGGTGGCTTCTCTTGTTGCAGAGCACCAGATGTAAGTACGCGGGCTTCAGTAGTTGTGGCACACGGACTCAGTAGTTGTGGCTCGCAGGGTCTAGAGCACAGGCTCAGTAGTTGTGGCACACGGACTCAGTAGTTGTGGCTCGCAGGGTCTAGAGCACAGACTCAGTAGTTGTGGCGCACGGGCTTAGTTGCTCCACGGCATGTGGAGTCTTCCCGGACCAGGGCTTGAACCCGTGTCCCCTGCATTGGCAGGCGGATTCTTAACCACTGTGCCACCAGGGAAGTCCCCCAAATAGTGTTATTTAAAGCCTCTGAGCTTCTGGTGACTTGTTATGGCAGCAGCAGGAGGCTAACACACCCAAGATCCTGGAAGAAGGCTCTTCAGGGCAAAATACACCAACACTACCATCCCAGGGGTGCACTGACATCCCCAAGGCGAACCCCCCTGAGATTCGGTTCCTGATGGGGTCTCTTCTGGACAGCTCTGCCCCTCTCTGGGCAGCACCTGGATCTTCTGAGCACAGTGCAACACTGCGCAGAGCTGAGCATCAGCCGTGGCCCAACAGGGATACAGAGCATCCTGCCATCTGCCTCGGGAGATTTGTCTCCTGGAGCAAGTTGCTCTGGTGACCTATTTTTTAAAATTAGTTAGTTTTAAACTTCTTGAGGGGAAGCAGGTTTTAAGAGAAGGAGAAAGCTCAGCTGTGGGGAAATGGGTTTTCTCCTGAATCATTCATCTGTGGGTTTGTCTAGTCTGGGCAGTTAGTTACAGCTTAGAGACTGTAATCTGTGCCTGAAAAACAAGAGAGAGGCCATGGGCCGAGCACAGGGTGCAGCCTTGGCCCCTCCTGGGCCAGCACTTGGAAGGAACTATGATGGGTGTGTGAACACCAGGTATCATTTCTCACTCTTTAATTCTTTTTTTTAAAAAAGCAAAGACAATATACCTACCATACAAAAGTGTATGAAACAGACATGAAAATCATCTCCCCAGCCTTACCTCTTAAAACTTTCCACTGATACCAGTTGGGTATTTTTCATTCCTGGCATCTGCTATGCATATATACCTGCTCTCTGCCCACTAATTTCTCTTTCTTTAGCTTATTAAATCCACACTGTAGACATTTCTCCAAGTTTAGAGTTACAAATCTAGAATGTTCTTTCCATGGTTGCTGAGTTTTCCTTTCCATGGGTATATGGGGTCCTAACTGATGCTCATTTAGGTTGCGGCTCGTTCTCACCTTTGCAAACATCTGTGTGAGCGAAGCTGTATGAGGAGCTGCTGGGTCACAGATGCTAAACTTTAGATCAAGTAGCCGTCACCGAATGCCCCCAGCTTCTGCTCTTTCTCATCTTAGCACTTTGGGTGTCTCCCTTTCTGACTCAATTCTACACTCATAGCAGGTCCAAGGGCATACCTCTCCAAGAGCACCTGCTGGTTCCTCCAGTTGGATTCTGTTCTGGGTTTCTGCCTCCCTGTGTTCTTTCCACGTCAGGATTTGAAGTCAGATGTCCACCAATCTCAAAGCTCCATCCCACATCATTCCAGAAAGTTGCTTCTGCCACTGTTTCTTCCCAGCCTCGTGCATCTTTGTTAGCAGCTAAAACTAGTCCTCGGCTCAGCATGCAGGTTTATTTCTAGACCCAGGTCTCACTTGGAGAGCCCTTCTCTGGGGCACAGACAGGCAGGCACACACACCACCTCTTCGGATCCTGTTCCCGCCGTCCTAGGTCCCCGCTCCCTGGTGGAGCGTCTGCCGGGCAGAGCTCACTGCAGATGGAGGGCTTGGGCTTCTTGGGAGAAAGAACCTGTGATGGCAACTCCCCAGTATGGTGTCATGTGGGCCCCATCTCTGTGCCCAGTAATGACTTCTCCACTGCAGCCAGGAAGGGCAGGCGCTGAGGTCACCCAGTGAGAACCTGGTGCAAGCCATCTATTTCAAAGGGCTTCGTCCAGCCAGTAGCGTGCGCGCGTGTGCGTGTGTGTTTCTCTTCTGCATCTTTCCCCTGCCTGGGCTGCAGGGATCACACCATCCCACCCATTTTCTCATGTCCCTCTGTGTAGCAAGGAATACAAGCAAGTTGTGTGCTGATAGGTGTTAACCAACCAGCTCCCGGAGGAAAGAAAGCCCTGATCAGCATCTACTGATGTCCAGGGTGTAAATATTTCCACCTTGGCCAATTTCAAACTAGCAACAGGACATCACTAAATTCAGAGTTGGGAAGAAATGCACGGTAACCATGATCGTTAGGTGGGATTTCTGTCGTATGGCACAATAGATGTAAATAGCCTCAAAAGCATTGAGAATAGTAAAATAAGCAGGAAGTGATGAGTTTTGAGTATGTATTACTTCTTTTTTAATATAATTTATTTCTAAGTTTATCTACTCTGATGTTTAATAACAGCTGTGTTTAACAACTGGCTCTCAAATTTCCTCAAACTTTAGCAATCAGCTCCTGTGATCTGGTTAAGCCACTGATGGCTTATTACACCACTGATTGGCTCTCAGAGGGAAGGAAAGGCTGAGATTCTGGCATTTTCTTAAACATTTATGCTAAAGAGTGCCCCTTTCCCGTACAGTCCTTTGGCCATGTGCCTGACACCCACATCTCCTATCTCACTCTTCTGGTGGAGAAAATCAGGTGGACTCCTGATTTGGGTGGGTCATTTTTTTGGAGTCCTCTGGAATGTTTTGGAAAGAATGATTCTGGGGAAATACTTGTTCTCAGTATCTCCCACAGAGGTTAAGGTGGGCCTCGTTTTTAACACACAGGTCTGCACATCTTCTGAGTTTCTGCATCTCTTGGGTACCTGAGTAGAGAGCTATTTGTGTGAGTTTTCACAAAGGAAGCTGAGAACTCGGGTGTCCCTGACTCCTGGGGATGAGCTTATCTGAGACCAAGATAGAGACACAGTCAGAGAGCAGCTGGTGAACAGATTCCAAATGCATGTGCAAAAGGTTTCCTTTTCTTACAGAAACTCTCCATTCTAGCTTTCAATAAAAGAGCTTGAAGATTATTTCCCACTGATTAGAAATCCAAAACAGTTTTTGGACCAAATCCAATTAACCAACCTAAATCTTTGAATTGATACAATGTGTAAATTCATTAACAATAAAAATAGAAGGGGATGGGAGAGGGAGGGAGTGGGAGTTTGGGATTAGCAGATGTAAACTTTCTTTTTTTTTTCGGTACGCGGGCCTCTCACTGTTGTGGCCTCTCCCATTGCGGAGCACAGGCTCCGGACGCGCAGGCTCAGCGGCCGCGGCTCACGGGCCCAGCCACTCCGCGGCACGTGGGATCTTCCCGGACCGGGGCACGAACCCGTGTCCCCTGCATCGGCAGGCGGACTCTCAACCACTGCGCCACCAGCCACCAGGGAAGCCCTCAAAGGTAACTTTTTTTTTTTTTTTTTTTTGCGGTATGCGGGCCTCTCACCGTTGTGGCCTCTCCCGTTGCGGAGCACAGGCTCCGGACGCGCAGGCTCAGTGGCCATGGCTCACGGGCCCAGCCGCTCCGCGGCACGTGGGATCTTCCCAGACCGGGGCACGAACCCGCGTCCTCTGAATCGGCAGGTGGACTCTCAACCACTGCGCCACCAGGGAAGCCCTAAACTATTTTACATAGGATGAATAAACAACAAGGTCCTACTGTATCTAGCACTGGGAACTATTTAAAAAAAAAAAAAAGTCAATAGTTGCATGAATAGTGCAAATCCTCCTTGAGCTTGGGGGCTGATGGTCAGGTGTAGGAGCTTCGTTCCCCCCAAACCCACCTCTGTCTTTTGCTTCAGGACGTGGGGCTGGCTCGCTGGCACTTCTCACCCCAGGCCTACCACATTCCCTTCTCCCGGGTGCTGTTTCGGGATCCTTTTCAACACAGCGATCTAAGGACCAATTATCTACGAGGTGAGGCACAAGGGAGGAAACAGATGTTTTACCCCACGATCACTGAAGCACACACCCATACACCAATACCTACGCACAAATACACACACACACAAACACAGACCATAAACACAGACACACGCACATATACACAGAGAGTTCCTCGGCTGTCTCGTGGGAAACCTTTCAGCCAGCCGCTCAATTTCTTGCCTTTCCCTTAGCTACTTTTCTTTACTGATGTCAGCCAGTTTAACCAGCAAGGGCTTCCTGTAGCAAGTGACCTTATTCCTTGTGAAGATGTTTACATTTCTTGGATGGTGTCTGGCTCGGGGCATTCATCAAGCCAAGGATTCCGCACCCCATTAGCACGTGCAGGTCAGGTTCGACACCAGCGGGCAATTCTCAGACCCCAGCAGGGTGTCATACAGGTCAGTTCGATTCTGACCCCCTCTACCTGGATATGATGTCAGATCCCATAGGTGGGGCTCCATCCGCACCCCCTATTTCAGACGCCAATCGTCCAGGTTATTACCTGTGCTTTTGACCAACCGGCTACAGATTAGGGGTTCCAAAGACTCTGTCACTGGGTTCATTCAGCTTCCTGCAGGGGCTCTCAGAACTCAGGGAAACACTTCACTTACTAGATTAGCCAGATGGAAGGGATGCATAGGACGAGGCATGGGAAAGGGACACAGAGCTCCCGTGCCCTCTCTGGGTCCCCACTCTCCCCAGATCTCCACGTGCTCACCAACCTGAAGCTCTCTGAACCCTGTCTCTTTGGGTTTTTATGGAGGCTTCATTATACAGGCGTGATTGATGAAATCATCCGCCACTGGCAGTTGATTCAACCTCTAGCCTCTCTCCTCTTGCGGGGGATGGGAGCAAAAGTTCCAACCCTCTGATCACATGGTTGGTTTCCTGGCAACCAGCCCCCATTTTAGGTGCCCCCCAAATCACCTCATTAACATAATAAAAGACACCTTGGTGACTCATCACTTAGGAAATCCCAAGGGTCTTAGGTGCTCTGCACTAGAAAAGGCTTAAGGACCAAACACGTATTTCTTATCATAAATCACAATATCACAGTCCCCTAGTGTAGAGTGGAGGGCAGGTGGGAGGGGATGGGATGTCAGAAGGCTACCTGGTGCGTCACTCGCTGGCCCCTAACTCCTTGCGTCTTTAGTGAGGTCCCTAAGTTCACACCCTGCGGAGGGGATGGGTTATCGTGGAGGGAGGTGGGGACAGCTCTGTGTGGAGCTTTAGCAGCACATGCCTGCAGGCGGTACTTTTTTAAAATTAATTTTTATTGGAGTATAGTTGCTTTACAGTGTTGTGTTAGTTTCTCCTGTACAGCAAAGTGAATCAGCCACACCTATACCTATATCCCCTCTGTTTTGGATTTCCTTCCCATTTAGGTCACCACAGAGCAGTGAGTAGAGTTCCCTGTGCTACACGGTAGGTCCTCATGAGTTATCTATTTTATACGTAGTAGCGTCTATATGTCAGCCCCACCCCTACCCCCCTTGGTGTCCATACCTTTGTTCTCTACATCTCTGTCTCTATTTCTGCTTTGCAAGTAAGTTCATCTGTATCCTTTTTCTAGATTCCACATATAAGTGATATTATATGATATTTGAGTGAGGGAAGCTGTGATGTGACAAAAGGGTCACAAGGACACGCGAATATTCAGGCGAAGTTCCACTGTTTCATGTTTCTTGGTAGCACTTTATTTATTTTTTAAACTTTTGACTTATTTTATTTATTTTTTATTTTTATTTTTTGCAGTACGCAGGCCTCTCACTGTCGCGGCCTCTCCCGTTGCGGAGCACAGGCTCCGGACGCACAGGCTCAGCGGCCACGGCTCACGGGCCCAGCCGCTCCGCGGCACGTGGGATCCTCCCGGACCGGGGCACGAACCTGTGTCCCCTGCATCGGCAGGTGGAATCTCAACCACTGCGCCACCAGGGAAGCCCGGTAGCACTTTATTAATTCTATGAAACTTCATAAAAACAAATAACTAACTTTCCTAATAAAAAACTGGACTGATGTTTTCCAGTTCTCTCAGAATAAAATCTGCCATAGATTTGCTTCACATCTCTAGAAAGTTTCTTATCGTGCCCTTTATCATGTATCAGCCAATTGCCACCACCCCTCCCCCCACGCTTGGCGGGAGCTGGATTGCTCCGTTCGGCCTCCCTCCCATCTCCCAGGTCCCCTCCTCCCATCTCCCCCCGCCTTGGGCTCCAGGAGGCTGCCTGTATGAAGGCATCAACCCGGCGCTCTGGCTCGGAGGTTTAGCCAGTGGGGAGCCCCAGCAGGATGTTGGAGGGGGAGGGGGAGGTATCTCTTCCCCCAGAGCCCTTTCTGCAGGTCCCCTCTGGCTGGCTGTCACTTCTCCTCTCAGGGCAGGTCTCTTTATTCCTCCTTCTTCTTCCAGGGTCTGGTAGCTGCTCCCACCCCTCTTCCCACAAGGCCTAGGGAAGCTGTTACTGGCCCCAGGGTACCACCCTGAGCCCTATTATTTCCCTACATGGGGTCCAAACCTGTGTAACTAGTTCCTCCACTGTATTAGTTTCCTATTGCCGCAGAGACAAATTACCACCAACTTAGTAGCTTAAAACAAGACTTTCACAATTCCAGAGGTCAGAAGTCCAAAGTCAGTATCGCTTCAGGGAAGAACGCGATCCTTGCCACTTCCAGCTTCTGGTGGCCGCTGGCGTTCCCAGGCTTGTGGCCACGCAAATCCAATCTCTCCCTCCGGGGGGATCGCGTTCCTTCTCCTTTGTCTGTAGTCAAAGCTCTCTCCACCTCTCTCTTGTAGGGACACTTGTGATTGCATTCAGGAACCACCAGCGCAGTCTAGGAAAATCTCCCTGTCTCACGACCCTTCATCGCCTCTGCGGAGTCTTTGCCATCTAAGGGAACATTTACAGGTTCCAGGGGTGAGGATCTGATATTTTAGGGGCCATTATACAGCCGACCACATTCATTAAATCTTTATCAAATTGTCCTAATTTGAGGATGCTGTCTGCCTGCTAGGACCTGATGGATACAGCCTGGGTCATAATATTTGAAAGAGTACAAATTCAAGCCACGTGAATATGTTAATTTGATAACTTACACTCGGCTTTCAAAACCATTTATATGTTAATGATTCCCTCAGGTACACCTCCGGTCCATGACTTCCCGCTGAGTTCCAAGATCATATAGCCAACTGAATACCTGATACTACCCTCTGCATATTTCCATTTCCGTTTCATTTCAGAGGCACCTCCAGCTTTGTGCGGCTAAACCCACCTCTTCTCTTCTCCTACGTCCCACCTGCTCCTTCCCCGGCCTTCCCCGTCCCAGCAAGTCGCACCACCACCCACTTGTTCACTCCAGCTGTCACCTAGTGTCTCCACAACCTCCTGCACACCCACCAAGCCACCCAGCGCTGCATCCCTGCAGGTTCTACCTCCGGGTCATTACCGTGGGTTCCTGTTCATGCAGTTCACTGCCTGGGATGCAGGTTCCACTTCACAGCAGATCCGGAATCTCTCTTGTCCTCCCCGTCGCTGCTGACAACCACCTCTCTCCTCTCTAGTCCACTCCGTCCACGCATCCGGAGGGATATTTTACACACCTAGGTTGGATCACGTCGCTCGCCCATCCAAAGTCTGTCAGCCCTTTCAGTGGCATCCTTGCCCTCATCCAGCACTTTCTGCTGAGCCCTTTCCCACCTCCATCCTTCTCATCAACGAACGTCCCTGAGCCTGAAATGATCTTTCCCCCAGCTCTTTGCGTGTCTGCGTTGTTTTGTTTTGTTTACCCAGCACTCAGCAGTTTTCAACTCAGTGGGAAGTTAGCTGCCCCCACCTCTTGATGGGACAAGTAGCAGAGTCACCCTGCTGAGGGTGAGAATACCAGGAGGTGTGAAGAACTGTGGCCATTGGTGGAACCTCCCACGTGGCAGACAGTGGTAGAAACAGGCTGACCCAGGGAAACAGGGTCCCGGAAACAGAAGGACCTTCCAGGTCCTGAGTTCATTCTGGGCTGGTGACCATGCCTCCTGGGTTCCCATGAGAAATGATTGGGCTGTTCCTCCTGAGATGGGAGGCACCTGGCCCGTGGGGAAGATTCTATCGGTGTTGTGTCCCCACATGTCCCTGCTCGAGGTCACTGGCGGGGTCTGACTGATGAAGTGTTGCATCACCATCTTCAGTTACGTGTCAAGTGACCATAGATGCCAGTGTCCTTTGCTTGATGGTCAGGTCTGTCTGCATCCCTCTAAGCAGCAGTGATTGACACCTGAAAGAGGAAGTCCAGATTCCTGCCAGACGTCAGAAAAAGGCACCCTCAGATCTGGAATAAGTCACAAAATAGAGATAGGTGCACGGCCATGCCAGGGTTACCATACACCAGCTAAAGAAGTGCAGAAGCACATTTTATTTATTTATTTATTTTTTCGGGCCTCTCCCATTGCGGAGCACAGGCTCCGGAAGCGCAGACTCAGCGGCCATGGCTCACGGGCCCAGCCGCTCCGCGGCACGTGGGATCTTCCCGGACCGGGGCACGAACCCGTGTCCCCTGCATCGTCAGGCGGATTCTCAACCACTGCGCCACCAGGGAAACCCAGAAGCACATTTTAAATGCTATTACGCTGAGACTCCATAGCCTGAAGCAGCTACTGAACTCACGTTGCAATGTCTAAGGCGTGTGCCCTTAGGGCTCAGGACACACGCTCCCAGGGAGGAGAGGGACTGGAGGAGCCCCGTGCCAGGCAGGGAGCGGGTGTCAGCGCCTGGAGGGTCACCTGCGCTCTCCTGCTCTACAGCCATCGAGGCCAGGCATAAATCATGGAGGGTTTTCCCTGCCGTCACTAGATGTCACTGCAGGAAAAAATCTGACCAGAAAACAGATGCAAGGGAGAGAGGTATTAATGTTTTGGATCCTAAGGAAGTGGTTGCCTTGGCAACGGGCAGCACGTGAAATAACTTCCTTCTTCTTGAACAGCCTGCGGCTTGTGAGTGTAGGTCCAGGCAGCGTCCCAGACGGAAGATGCTGCCCCCAGCTGAAGCCCATATATGGGGACCGGATGAAACAGCACTGCGGCGGGGTTGGGGGGGGCAGGGCAGTGTTGAGGGGAGACTCAAAAGCTGGAGAAGGAAGGGGGAGGCAGGAGGGAGGGAGGGGGAGGAGAGACAGACAGACAGAGGGCATCTAGCAGGGGGAGTACTCAGCAACCCTTGCAGATTCTAAGCCTGAATTCCAAAGACACACAACCAGAATGATGTTTTTTTCCCTCCAAGTGTTGATTATCCTAAGAAAGTTGTCCTTTCTTGGCAAATTCAACCACAACTACAGAAATACGGAGAGGAGAGCCCAGGACCAAGCCTGCACCCACAGGTGACTTCTCTGACTCTGAACCACGAATGCGCGCTGAGGAAGTGGAGGGGGGCATGCAGGCGGGAGCGCCAGAGGCATCCAGCTCATCTGTGGCCACCTCTCTCTCCGCTTTCCCACTTTCTGTCCACACCTCTTTGTGAGGAGGGCATTCTACCTCGAGACGTGGAGATGGGAGAACGGGAGAGAAGATGGGAGGGCGGAGGCTGAATGTTTTCATTTTCCTGGAGAGTCTCGAGATTTTTAAGTACCAACCAGCTGGCTGATGGGAGGGAGGAAAGATGCAGACAGAAAGTCACTGCCCCGTGGCCTGCACAGCCCTGAGCAAAGTGGTAACGGGGTGAGATCTTTGCCCCACCCCCCCTTGAGGCGCCAGCGCCCTTGAACTGCCCTCTGGATTTTCAAAACGTCTACTGTACACCAAGCTTCCTGCCTCCATCAGAGCTGGTTTCCAGAGCCCTGCTGAACTTTGGGATTGGAATAAATTCTCTCACCAGAGCCCCGAGGTGTAGCCCCTTTAGTGGATATCAGTGGTATAAAGGGCAGTTTCTCATCCAAATGCATCCTATCCAACGTATGCAATGAGAGGATGGAGAATTCTCGACTGGACTCCACGCAGAGCTTCAAAACCAAGCATCTTCCCTCTGGCAAGGCCCTGGGCAGGGTCTTCCCCGAAGCCCCAAGTGAAGCGGGGTTGGCCAGGCCAGGCGAAGGAGGAAGAGATCCCTGACCTCCGATCTGGAAGGTGACAGAAACAACAGGAGAGGCTGGTGTTTCCTGGATGACACTCAGGGAGGGCGGCCGGAAGAATACTAGCCCTAGGATATCAGGACAGATTACAAAAAACAAGAGATATATGTTCTGAAGGCCAAGGTCCACATAAAATCGAAGTCCAGACAGTCCAGCCACGCGGGGGGTGCTGTGTCTTGATCACATCACAGCCCCTCGGGAGCAGGAGTGATGAACGTAGTGGTCCACGAGAGGCTGGAGGGGTCAGCATCAGATAGCGGCTCCTCATGGGGGCAGGGGGCAGAGCAGCTTGGCCAGCCTCCGGAGAGGGGCCTTAGGACAAGCTGCCCGACCCCCAGGGGGCCTGAGCCCTCTTTCAGCTTGTTTTTATTCTTCTGCAGAAAACATTTGTTACTGGTGTTATTTAAAAAGCACAAAAACGTTATTTGAGCATATTTTGCACAGAGTGGCAAGCTGGTTTGCACAATATTCCAAGTATTTGCTTTATCTCATGCTTGAATTATTACTAAATGTCTATTAAGTAAACTGAGCCAAATTGTGCACATTTTGTTACAGAGACGTTTCAGGCTTTATTTCAGACACACACAGGCACATAGGGTGTGCTCCCAGGAGAGGCCTCCAGCCTGGCGGTCAGGGGATGTAATGGACAGCATGGTGACTGCTGTTAACAATACTGTATTTTGTGTTTGAAAACTTAAAGTTTCTCATCACAAGAAAAAAAATTGCAATTATGTGAGGTGAGAGATGTTAACTAAATTTATTGTGGTGATCATTTTACAATATATAAATGTGTCAAATCATTATATTGTACACCTTAAACGAATACAAAGTTATATCTCAATAAAATTGGGAGAAAAAAAAGAGCCATGTTACAGGGAGAAGACAGCCGTCCATGAACCAGGAAGCAGTGTCTCACCAGACACTGAATCTGCAGGCACCTTGACCTTGGACTTCCAGCCTCCAGAATGGTGAGAAATAAATTGCTGTTGTTTATAAGCCTCCCAGTCTCTGGTATTCTGTTATGCCAGCCCAAATGGACTAAAACAGTTGGGGAAAAAAGCCAAAAGAACAATAATATTTCATGGCATGTGAGAATTATATGAATATCAAATCTCAACACCCATCAATAAAGTTTTATTGGAACACATCCACACTCATTCCTCTGTGTATTTCTACAGCTGTTTTCACACCACAACAGCAGAGCTGAATAGTTTTGACAGAGACTACGTGTGGCTCACGGAGCCTGAAATATTTACTCTCTGGTTCTTACAGGAAAAACTGGCTGATCCCTGATCTATAGGCGTAGACCTCGTACACTGATCTTACTTCCCATGATTTTCCAACACTTGTTCCCAGAAAAATAAAATACGGCCTCACTCTTTGACCTTGTCACCCCATCCCACAGCTGAAACTGTGCCCAACAGGATTAACAGAAACTGGTGACTAGAAGAAATTCCTGAGCTCTTCTGACAGCTTTTGTTAAAAAACCCCACCGCTTGTAACCTGCCTTCACCGAGCAAGCTCGCCTTACTTATTTTTTTGCAAATTGCATACCTGCCATGTGACTTTATCTGGAGATACGGTCCTTGCCAATGGAATTAGTTAAGATGAGGTCATACTAGAGCAAGGTGGGCCTAAGCCAATATGACTGGTGTCCTTATAAAAAGGGAGGATTTGAACTCAGAGACAGACTTGCATAGAAGGAAGGCGGTGTGAAGATGCACAGGGAGAAGACTGCAGTTCACAAGCCAAGGAGAGAGGCGGGAACAGTTCCTTCCTCCCATGCCCAGGAAGGAACCAACCCTGGTGACCCTGTGATCTTGGACTTGCAGACTGCAGGCTGTGAGATGAGACGTTTCTGTTGTTTCGGCCTCCAGCATGAGGTGCCATGTCAGGGCAGCTCCAGGGAGTGAGAGCAGGGACACAGCCCTCCGGTGTCACTTGCTGCCCTCCTCCTCCAGGGAGAGACAGTCATGGTTGGTCCACGTCCAGGATGCTGTTCTCAGAATCCCTCTCCCGCTGACAGCCTCGATTTGGTTACTGGGTCCTGCTCCTCCCCTTCCGAGGGGGTCTCTCCCCACTGGCCCTCCTGGCCTCCTTCCGCCCACAGGTCCCTGAAGAGAAGTCTGGTCCTTTGCCCCATCAGCGGACATGAGTCTGACCCCAGCAGAGCGAACAACGTGAGGCTGTCCCAGGATGGCCCTCAGCCTCCAGGCAAAGGCCGCCACCACTGACCAGCTGACCCCCACGTGCCCGACCTTGGGAACCCGGCAGCAGGGGAGGCTCAGGCCGAGGGGCCCGGGCACATGAGGAAGTCACACTCGGAACAGAGCTGGCACCCGCTGTGGCCGGGCTCAGGGCAGGGACTGAGGCCATGGCCCGTGGAGGAGGACACCCAGCAGTGGGTGACAGGGTCGGCAGGCAGTCTAGAGGAAGCAGGAGGTGACATTCACAGAGAGACCTGGCCGTGCAGGGTTTAGAGCGGCTCAGGGAGGGGGCGTTACAGAGGCTTTAAAGGAGGAGGGGCGCAGGCTGGGAGGGCCCAGACTCTGCCCTGCCTGGAAGCAGGGATTGCAACAGGGCATGAGGAGGATGCGACACCGTCAGATGGCACTTCAGAAAGAGCAGCTGGCAGGAATGGAAGTCATCCGGGAGCTTCGCTTCAGGCTTTCCCCTCTCCCCTTTGCTTGGGACACACACACACACACACACACACACACACACACACACACACACACCACACGTACACACCACACTCACACGCTTCCACGCACATGCTACCTACACTGCATACTCTCACACACTCACTTTCATACACACATACCACACATACTCACAGATGGTCACACACATACACATTACACGCACATCACACACCGTACACCACACACTCTTTTCCCACCTTCTGCCTGACAAACACTTCCTAATGTTAGCTCAAGAGTCACAGCCCGGGTAAAGTTCTTTGAAGTTTAGAGTGAGAAAGGCAAATATGTTCGTCACTTGGAGTTTTAGCCCCCGCTCCTGGGAAATGCCGTAACTGTCTCTGCTGTGTCCCCTACAGGGTGTTACAAAGATGAAACTCGGTTTTGATATTGGACGATGCGCTCTACATTGACATGAAAGTAAGGGGTGCCAGTGGGGAAGATGACTGTAACTATGATGGACAAAGACGGAGGTGAGGATGATTATGATGTTGGTGGTGGTGGTCGTGGTGATGGGTGTAATGGTGATGGTGGTGATGATGGTGATGATGGTGATGATGATGGTGATGATGATGGTGATGTTGATGGTGATGATGATGATAGTGATGATGGTGATGATGATGGTGATGATGGTGATGATGGTGATGATGATGGTGATGATGGTGATGATGGTGATGTTGTTGGTGATGATGATGGTGATGATGATGGTGATGATGGTGATGATGGTGATGATGATGGTGATGATGGTGATGATGGTGATGTTGTTGGTGATGTTGATGGTGATTATGATGGTGATGATGGTGATGATGATGGTGATGATGATGGTGATGTTGATGGTGATGATGATGATAGTGATGATGGTGATGATGATGGTGATGATGGTGATGATGGTGATGTTGTTGGTGATGTTGATGGTGATTATGATGGTGATGATGGTGATGATGATGGTGATGATGGTGATGATGGTGATGTTGTTGGTGATGTTGATGGTGATTATGATGGTGATGATGGTGATGATGATGGTGATGATGATGGTGATGTTGATGGTGATGATGATGATAGTGATGATGGTGATGATGATGGTGATGATGGTGATGATGGTGATGATGATGGTGATGATGGTGATGATGGTGATGTTGTTGGTGATGATGATGGTGATGATGATGGTGATGATGGTGATGATGGTGATGGTGGTGATGATGGTGATGGTGGTGATGATGGTGATGATGATGATGGTGATGATGGTGATGATAGTGATGATGGTGATGGTGGTGATGATGGTGATGATGATGATGATGGTGATGATGATGATAGTGATGATGGTGATGATAGTGATGATGGTGATGTTGTTGGTGATGGTGATGGTGGTGATGATGGTGATGATGGTGATGATGGTGATGATGGTGATGGTGGTGATGATGGTGATGATGGTGATGATGGTGATGGTGGTGATGATGGTGATGGTGGTGATGATGGTGATGATGATGATGGTGATGATGGTGATGATAGTGATGATGGTGATGGTGGTGATGATGGTGATGATGATGATGATGGTGATAGTGATGATGGTGATGATGGTGATGATAGTGATGATGGTGATGTTGTTGGTGATGATGATGGTGATGATGATGGTGATGATGGTGATGGTGGTGGTGATGGTGATGGTGGTGATGATGGTGATGATGGTGATGATGGTGATGGTGGTGATGATGGTGATGATGGTGATGATGGTGATGGTGGTGATGATGGTGATGATAGTGATGATGATGATGGTGATGATGGTGATGATGGTGATGGTGGTGATGATGGTGATGATAGTGATGATGATGATGGTGATGATGATGGTGATGATGATGATGGTGATGGTGATGGTGGTGATGATGGTGATGATAGTGATGATGATGTTGATGTTGATGATGATGGTGATGCTGGTGGTGATGATAATGTTGATGCTGGTGGGGATGATGCTGGTGACGCTGGTGATAGTGGTGGTGATGGTGACGATGGTAGCAACGGTGATGACTGTGATAGTCGTGGTGATGGTGGTGGTGCTGGTGATGGTGGTGGTGCTGGTGATGATAATGGTGTTGATGATGGTGATGTAGAAAGCCAGTGAATCCTACCTTCCACGCTATTGGACCTGTTGCCTGGGCAACTATCTTATGCTACCCTTGATACCACAGCCAAGAGAGGACTGGTCGGCAAATGTGGAAAGAGCAGCTCATTCCCAAGATATTCATGTTCATCAGAGCACAGAGGCCCACTGCTCACGGGCCCTCTGTCTTTCATTCGGCAGCTTGTGCCCGGCACTTGAAGGGAGAGTGAGGACTGCCTTGGCACCACGTGCCTGCTCGGCCCCTGTGCTTCTGCAGGAAGTCCTGGGCTTGGTGGACTCGAAGGCTGAGCACCGCAGGCCTCCTACCCTGATGGGCCAGGCCAAGCTCCGCTACTTCTTGCAGCCCCATGCAACCAATCTGTGGTGTGCTCCCCCAGGGGGAAAACTCAATTTAGCTAAAGGAAGTGGGAATTCAGTGCTCATGTTTATGAATTAAAAAGTGATCCGCAGTCATCTGTCTTCGTCACATCCCTTTGCCTCTGTCCTAGAAATCCGAGACTTGAGATGAGAAAAATGCTGTCACTGGATCCCCAAAGGCCTCGGCAGGCAAATTCTCAAGGCTTCAGAGCCTTATTCAGCAACTTCATTTTCCCAAGGGTATTGCATCTTTTAAAGGTTATCACTTTAGATTTAATACTTTGGTTTATTGGAACAAAAGTGAACTTCTGCAATATTAAACATAATCTGTTTTCTAAAACAGGTTCAATCAGAGGAGGAGAATTAGAAACAAATACCCAAGGCCCAAGGTGAGCCATTAGTTAGGGCAAACAAACATTTTGTACATGACACGTGGAAAGGGGGGATGTTTCTTTCCTTGTGAACTGGCTCTCCCACGCAGGGCAGGATATTCAAGCAATTGATCGAAACTGGCCCCCAAGACAAGCCCTCAGGGCTCGGTGTCAGAAATCCCACAAATCACTTCCCACTCTCTATGTAGCTGGAGCCTGGTCAACAGCACGGACTGCTAAGAATGTGATTAAAAGTCACATCAAGCGACTCTTGCCAAACCCCAGGGGGAAAGTTGCCGTGGATGAATGCTTCTAAAAAGATCCTGGAGATCTGTGTGCATGAACCGCCAATGGCCATTGAAGTCAGAGCAGCAAGGAGTGGAAGCATCAAAACCAGCTCTCTCCCCTCAGCCTTCTCGGAGGAGCCAATGCCTGGGCCCCCGTCCACAACCTCAGCCAGAGGGCTGCCCTCGCCACTTCTGATCCCTAGAGAGCAGCAAGCAAATTCCTTCTCAGCAGCTGTAGCACCGGCCGGCCGCTGTCATTGCCAGGGGCTACGCAGAAGGCCCCTTCAGCGCCCCACGAGGCTGTGGTGGGCACTGCAGCCAGGAAGCGGCTTCAGAGGAGAAGCCCCCTTATTAGAGCAGACCTCAGTCCAGCCAGGGTGGTGAGGAGCTCAGGCACTGACCCTCCTCTTGGTCTCGGGTCGGGAATACAATTTAGCAAGGACGTTCAGCAGCCTCTGCTCTACTCTCCCCTTTGCCCTCCCCTCCAGCGGTCACCATTCTGGGTGTTGCTGTCTTTGAGGTGGCAGTCCCCACTGAGCTTTGGAATCAGCCTATGCTTATGACTTCAGGCTCGTCACTCAAGGCAGTCTGAACCTCAGCTTTCTCATCTGTCAAAAGGAAAAGATCTTCTCCTGGTTGCAGAGACTCATTTAGGTTACATCAGAAGAAGTAAGGAAAACCTTGGAAATAAGAATGGCGAGGATCTTGAACGGGGGGCCATTTTGCCAAGAGACCGAATGGTGTTAAGCTCCGAACGAGAGTTTTAAGGGTCCAGCAGCTGAATTGCTAACTGACCAAGAGCTGGGCGGGGGAGGGTCCCTCACAGGGGCGAATCCGCTCAACCCAACAACGCTGCATTAACATGGCTCAGCAGATTTCTCTCCGCGGGCCTTCCTGGAAAAAGGCATTCTTTTTTTTTTTTTTTTTTTGCGGTACGCGGGCCTCTCACTGTTGTGGCCTCTCCCGTTGCGGAGCACAGGCTCCGGACACGCAGGCCTAGCGGCCATGGCTCACGGGCTTAGTTGCTCCGCGGCATGTGGGATCTTCCCGGACCAGGGCACGAACCCGTGTCTCCTGCATCGGCAGGCGGACTCTCAACCACTGCGACACCAGGGAAGCCCGAAAAAGGCATTCTGAATGGACAGGGTAACAACCTGTTTTCCCGGTTGGGTCCTTTCTGTGTGAAACTACACGGTAGGGTGCTGCACTGATGCAGGTTTCCTGTCCTTGGGCCACGTGCCTGTCCCTAGTTTAATGGGGCTGCAGAGGTCAAGGTCACTAAAAATAGGCAGAGGAAGTATTTCATGCTACGCCTTCAGCAGGGGAACCGTGCTTCCCAAATAGGCCCTGTCATAAGGATTGTGACACAGTGTCCACCCCCACCCCCACCCCCATCACTACCACGGAGCTTCTGGTTAGGTCTGAGGTGGTCAGAAAAATCTGAAGGTTGAGCACTAGGTGAGGTCTGATGGGAGCATGGAGTGCGGGCCAGGGGCTTGGCTCCCACACCTCCCTGGTTGCCCCTGGCCCTGCCCCCCCACCCCCCCAGAGACTACTGCAGCCTCTGCCTGGGACGGGAACCGAGGCGCCTCTGTGGAGCGTGCTCTGTTCTGCCGTCACCCTCCAGCCCGGGCCAGGACCTGGGCATGAACACAGGGAGGTCAGCGTTGGACACAGTGTCCAGCAGTGTCTCAGGACAGTGTCTCTGGGAGCAGCGTCTCCTCCCCAGACCAGCAGGGCCACATCGTGGTAGGTGAGTGATTTGGTGGAGGCCCCTGTCCCCGGTCCCCACATCTGGATCTCAGCTTTGTGAGAGTCTGAGCCGCGGACCCAGCTACAACGTGCTGGACTCCTGACCCCCGGAAGTTGTGAGGTCATACGTCTGTGTTGTTTTAAGTCCTTAAGTTTGTGGCAGTTTGCTATGTGGCAGTGAAAAACACAGAGCCCACGAGGATGTAAGTCCCAAAGAAATGTGTAGCTATCCTAGCGAGGGTTTGGGACATTTATCAGCTGTGCAGCTTGGAGGGTCCAGGCCCCTGTTTGCTAGGTTCTAAGGAGTATAGGGGACCTTCTGACACCTGGTCCCCACCAGACACTCTGCCATGCCTTCTTCTGCACTTCCCTGTTTCATAACGAGGCAGACTGTGGGTCATCCTCCTGCGTTGTGATACCAGCCAGCTTGGGGCCCAGGTCCCCCTGAGCAAGTGGGGCAATGGTCAGCTCTCCCTCCAAGTGCCGCGAAGGTCACCTGGGGAGCTTGCTCAAAGCCTCACCTTCCCAGGGTGTACATCCTACTAGGAGAAAACAAAGCAAGGCTGAAATCACGAGTGTGCCAGGTGATAACAAATGCTACGGAGAACCACCAGGTTGGGCTGGAGGTAAAGGTGGTGCTGGGGCAGGAGGAGATTTTATGCACGGAGACCAAGGACCACTGTGCAACGAATAGGCATTCATGGGGAGGCCCCTAGCGGGAGCTCTGTGCGTAAAGTCTGGGGAGGGGACACGCAGGCTGAGACAAGGGCAGGTGCAAAGCCCCTGAGGAGGAGGACCGCGGAGACCAGGAGCTGGAGAGGAACGGGCAGGAGCTGGGACGGGGGAGGAGACCAAGGGGTACTGGGGAGGGGGTGGCCCCCTGCGGCCTTTAGAGCCAATGGAAGACTTGGGCTTTTACTCTGAGCAAGATGGGGCCATGTGTCTACACAATGTCTGGTGTAAACAGTGCTCCATGTTAGCGATTGTTACTAATTTCAGCCCATTTTACTCATTTAAGAGAAAGTGTCTTGGCTAATTTAATTTTACAGGCAATTTAAGGAGAGAGTCTGAGAAGAAAACATTTAAAAATCCCCTCTACCAACAAGCACCTACTGTGTAGCATAAGGAACTCTCCTCACTACTCTGTAATAACCTAGATGGGAAAAGAATTTGAAAAAGAATAGATACATGTATATGTATAACCGAATCACTTTGCTGTACACCTGAAACTAGCACGGTATTGTTAATCAACTAGACTCCAATATAAAATAAAATTTTTTTAATTAAAAAAAAATTTTAAATCCCCTCTGCTGTCTGGGAGCAGCCAGAGTTCCTTGAATATCTCCCTAATCCTTTCTGATGATGATCAGAATTTTGTTCTGCATCTTTTGGTTGCTTCTAGGGTATTCCTGGATGTTTGGTTTCTTCCTGGAATTCCTTAAACTCTTAAGAGATTCTAGAGGCCTGGTAATTGTCATGGAGGAAAACATTCCGGCAGGTGACAAAGAAAGATTGCACACAGTCTTCAAGAGTCTATTGAACGCTTCAGCTTCTGTATAAACACAGCCTTCGGAACTCAGCTTGAGCCTGTGTCTTAAGCAAAAACCTTTGAATGTTTCCATGTCTTCAAAATAGTGCAGACAGGTTGCTGTTCTCTGCAGCACAGTGTTGACATCAGCTGTCGGAGGGATCCTGTGCAGGTCAGCTTGGCCCCAGTGCAGGGATGGGGCCTTTCCACAGGAGAGAGCATCGTTCTTTCTTAAGAGATGAATCATTCCGCAGAGCAGAAGCTCCAACCAGCCTCCCTGACCACTGGGACAGCTGTTTCCATGGCATCCGTTGGCACTGGGCACGTTGAAAGAAAGAGCAAGTCTGGAATTGGAGAGACGCTTCAGGCGTTGGGGAAGGGAAGAGGAAGGGGAAGAGTGTACACAAGGGGCAGAGCCTTCCTAGATATTCCTTTATGGCCAGCCCTGAGTTGAGAGGACTCCCTCTTCTCACTGAGAGCAGGCAGGGTCCTTAGCATGGTTCCTTGGCAGCATACATACAGAAGATTTTGCTGCAGGTAAAGCACAGGAACATGTATTGGGGGGCTCCTCAGGCTCTGAGATCTAACGGGAAGGCCATTTGCCATCTCCGTTCTGAGCAAGTTGAGGCTACAGAGCAAGGCCAGTGAGGGTAGGTCTGTACTTGGTGTTACCAGCATCGTTAGTGAGGAGCGGGGCGCAGAGTGCTGTGTAGGTTCTGCAGGGGGTAGAAAGCTACGTGGAACAAGGTCTCGTCTCTGGAGTTAGAATCTGAAGGGGGGACGGGCTAGGTGGACCTTTATAAAAAGAACCAATTTGCATTATAAAAAGAACAAACCAAACCATCTCCTGGACCTCCTTGCTTCAATCAAGCAGGGTGAAAAAAGCACACAGGAAGCCACTAAGCCACATATTCAGATTCATTTTAGAAACTTCTCCTTGAAAGATTATTACAGGGAAGCACTTCAACTCAGGAGAGACAGTATGTCTTCCCACTTGAAAATTTTTATTCTCCAAATATATCATATTAGTCATAATTTTTAAAATATTTTGTTATTAAAATAATGCATGCATATGAGAGAAAATTTAGAACGTACAAAAGAGTATAAAGAAAACGTTGAAATTGCCCATAATGCACCACTCAGAGACTGTCACTGTTTTTTCTGTTTTTCCCTTTATTTTCACATTTCTTTTTATAAATATATATTTACAACATAAAATATAATTAGGCTAAACTGTATAGAGAGCTATAACCTGATTTTTTTGGTGTAACATTATATCACGCACATTTTCCCATGTCTTTAAAGTTTTTTAAACACCACTTTAAATGACCACATAATGTTCCATCCTATGGATACGCTATCCCTGATCTGACTATTCCTCACCTGCTGGGCATTTATGTACTGTTAAATGTGTTACCATGATAAATAATGCTGTAATGAATATCCTCGTACAGAAATATTTGTCTATTTTATGCATGTATCCAACAAACATTTACTGAGCTTCTACTAAGCATCCCTCACTGACTTAGGTACCGATAGTTCAACAGGACAAAATCCTCACCTTCATGGAATTTACATGATAGTAGGGGAGATAAGCCATATATAAGTGAACAAATAAACTGATTTCAAATGATAAGTGCTTTTAAAAAATTAAGCAGAGTAATGGGCAGAAAGTGACCATGGAATAGATGTTATGTCAGGCGAAACCTTCAGAGAAGACCTTTAAGAAAGTGATGCTTGGACAGAGACCTGAGTGATGTGAAGGAGCCATTCATGGCATTCCAGGCAGAGGAAATAGGCAGGAGAAAGGCACTTAGGTAGAAAGTAGCATGGTGGATTGGAAGAACTTTGGAAAGACCAGTGTGACTTCAGGAAAGGGAGCAAGGGAAAAGGTGGCAGGAGATAAAGGTCAAGGAGCAGGCAGGGGTCTGGGCATTGGGGGCCCTGGCAAGTGGTCAGGATGGTAAACAGGATAGGCAGCCATTGGAGATGGGAGTCAGACATGATGTGACTTGGTTTACATTTAAAACATTACTCTAGCTGCTAAATTAAAATTGGCTGTGGGAGCAAGAGTCAAAGCAGATCTCAACTCAGTCTCTAAGGATGGTATTACCCTGATCTCAAAACCAGAAGAAGACATCACAAGTGGAAAACTACAGGCCAATATTCCTTGTGAATATAGATATAAAAATCCTCAACAAAATACTAGCAAACTAAGTTCAGCAACATGTAAAAGGGATTATTCACCATGACCAGGTGAGCTGGATCTCAGGAATGCAAGGTTGGTTTAATATCCAAAAATCAAAGAAGAGTCCTAGAGTTCTGGACATATCCACTTCTCCTTGGTTAAAATGAATCGCAAGACGTAGTATTCCTGAATGAAAAGATAGAAAAAATGTCTGCTTTGTGAAGGTTTTAGATTAGTGTTTCATAACTCATTGGGGTCACATGGTAATTAGAGTGACAAATCACCCCTTAGTACTGGTATTACTCAGGATATGTGTATGATAGATTCAGGTGGGAGACAGGGTCTAGGTCTAATTTTAGGGACCTTGTCCTGCAAGCCGTCTACTCTCCTGCCCCCTAAAAATTATAACAGCTAAATTGTCCACACTGTCTGGACAAGCTGTGCCTTCCTTCCCTACAAAGAATTGCAAGCTACTTAACAGAAATGTGGCTTTATACATTTAGCTGATGTTTGGAAGGACGGACTGTCATCCATTCTCGGAGGAGAGCCTACAGTGTTAATAAGTGTAACAAGTAGTAACTTGTGACCTGAAGGAAAAGGAAAGGACAGAATGACCTTTAGGAGGAGGGGTGCTGAGATGAGGACCAAGAGCTCTGGGTGGAGGGCATGGGGAGAGGAGCAAAAGTGCAGTGGGAGCCTACTCTTCCTCCCTGAGCTGAGAGGATTGACCACGCGGAGCCCGCAGAGAGCCAGGATCAAAGGATTGGAGTCTGCTGGGGGAAGGGCAAGGTGAGTCGGGACCCACCTAGCTGTGCACTATGTAGGATTAGGGGAAAGCAGCTCATGCATAAAGTGAAAGACTGTGTGTTGTAGTCTTTCTGGACTCCACGTGAGTGCCTGATTGCCTTTAAAAAACATGGACATGGACATATACACACACAACCAAATGTAAAATGGATAGCTAGTCGGAAGCAGCCGCATAGCCCAGGGAGATCAGCTCGGTGCTTTGTGACCACCTAGAAGGGTGGGATAGGGAGGGTGGGAGGGAGATGCAAGAAGGAGGGGATATGGGGATATATGTATAGGTATAGCTGATTCACTTTGTTATAAAGCAGAAACTAACCATTGTAAAGCAATTATACTCCAATAAAGATGTTAAAAAAATAAACAACATGGAAAACCATAACAAGAAAAGCCAAACACAAACCTTTGCAACAACGTCTCACCTCTGTCTTTTAAGGGGACAGTAGTGGCACTCGCCTGCTCAGAGGTGACTTTGGATGAAAAGGCTGCAGATGTTGGTCTTGGAAAAGAAGCTGAAATTGTGAAACAGTCCCTGGCATTTGGTGTCAGTGTCTGGTTTTGAAGCCAATGAGCTGAAAACCATGAATTTAAAAGTATCTGTAAACAATAGATTCAAAGTTTCCATGAGTTCACTTTGCTAGTTGAGGTTTCCATTCGGTCAAAGGATTCCAGACTGTTCCAAGGCTCTTTGAGTCAAATCCACATTGCATCATTTCCTTTGTCCACAAGGCAGTGAGGTCAACTCTGACAAGCCTTTCATCCTTCCCTTATCTGTTCTGGCAAAGAAAGGATTATACATCTACTTTTCCATGTGATGGTCATCTGAGGTCAGAAATCATCCAAAGAGTTCTGCAGGGCTTCCAGGTGCCTAGAGATTTCTTCCTGCAGAAGTGAGGATGGGGCTTGTCACCCTGACTCCAGCCTAGGCTGTACTTACTCCAGGATTGGAAAGGTCATCCACTTCCAATCTTTTCTTCCCGAGTAGCAACTTGACCAAACATCTTGTAGTTTTCTAGTAGCATCTGTATCTATTGCAGACTCTTGATGTAAAGATTTATCTTCCTCATATTGTCCCGCATCTATATCCACAGGTTCTGTATCTGTATTCACCGATGATCAAAAATATTTTTTTAAATTCCAGAAAGTTCCAAAAAGCAACACTTGAATTTGTCATACAGCAGTAGCTATTCACATAGCATGTACATTGTATTAGGTATTATAAGTAATCTAGAGATGATAAAGTATAGGGGAGGATATACATAGGTTATATGCAAACACTATGCCATTTTATAAAAGATGTTTGAGCATCCGTGGATTTGGGTTTCCAAGGGGATCCTGGAGCCAATCTCCATGGATATCCAGTGAGGGTTGACTATTTGTCCAGAAGTATTCCCCCAGGAATCCCAAAGGTGAATGAATGTCATGTGGTCAAACAGATTTTCCTGTTCTCTCTGTCGAGAAAGGATAAACTGCCTAAATTTGCACTATAGGTCAGTTAACTCAGTTCTTCTCCGTGTCCTTAGGAGATGATGTAAGTAGATAGAAAAGGCAAGCTTTGAGTAGAAATTATTATTGCTGAAGAGAAGGAGGAGGAAAAGGGCAGCAAAACAAAACAAAATCCCAAACTAACAAAAACCAGCTCTGCTAGGACATGGATGAATCATTGGAAGACAACGATATGAAGAGTTGATGCCTCTGGCCACGAGTAAATCAGAAAGGTTCACTCAGGCTACACCATTCACAGTCTCTGCGAAAAGAGAGAACACAACTCGAAGAGCTTAAAGTTTTATCGATAGACACTGTTCAGCATGGAGATATTTCTAACCACAAGATGATTTGCAATAAGCATCCTTCCTAGTGGCCCACTGACTGTCTTACATGGTTGCTATGGAGATTGAGTAAGGCAAAGCTTGAGAAAGCCCCATTAAACTGGAGTGCGTTATCCAATTTTAAGGATTATTTTCAGAGTCATGATATAAAATCCGATTGGCATAAAAAGTACTTATCGAGATGCTACTAACATGCCAGACACTTTAAATTCATGATTTCTTTTTATCTTTACAATGACCCTGCAAGGCAGGTATTGGTCCCATTGATTTTTTTTTTTTTTCAAGTGAAGATAACTTACAGCTCATCTATGAGCGATGTTTCTAAGTGTTTAGCATTTAGGAGAAATTTCCTGTGCATGCAAAGTTGCTCTAAATGTAATTCCTGAATTCCACGAGAAGAACAAGAATGCGGCATTTGGATTTAGCTGAATTTAGAAGCATTAAATTTAGGAGCTGAGTATTAAACACATTTGAACTTGGATGTTTACTGCAGTGGGGGAGTGGCTGGCAGGTAGACATTTATTCTCTGAGAAGAAGAACGAGATAAGAGTACATAGTGAAAAGAGCAAAAGGGCATATGCTCCTCAGGTTACCTTCGCTGCTGGATTCCACTTTCCTAATTGGGGTTAATGAGAGGAAACTAGCTAGGTCTTCCCGTGGTTTTTCTTTCTGCTGGTCTGGGAGTGAGGACCAGAGTGCAGGGGGAGACAGGAGAAGGTTGTGAGTGAAGATGCCACGTAAACAAAGGTGTGGGATGAGTCTTCAAAGGACCCGCAGAGAAAACTGTTTCTTCCAGCCTCGTGGACTCAGAGCATCCCCGACTGCAAAGAAGATCCAGAAAGAAGAGACAGAAAACTAGGCTGGAAAGTGACGTGGCATAGAGTTACAGGATAAAGATGCAGAAAACGGAGCTTCTGTCTAATTTGGAAGTCAGGTTGGTAAGCAGAGGGTATGAAGCTGAAGGTCAAAACCCCAGGGGCCCAGAGAAGGCCTGACACACAGCAATCATAGAGACAGGGAGAAGCAGCCTGGTGATGACCCCCCCGGGTCCCACCCACTCCTAGTGTTACAAGTGAGGGAGGTACAAAGAAGGTATACAGATGGCCGATACGCACAGGAAAAGATGAGCTCAACATCACTGACCATTAGGGAAATGCAAATCAGAACTACAGTGAGATACCAGCTCACCCCCACCAGGACAGCTACTGTCAAAAAACAGAACGTTACACATGTTGGAGAGGATGTGGAGAAATTGGAACCTTGTGCACCGTTGGTGGAAACGTAAAATGGTGCAGCCGCCATGGCAGACAGGATGGAGCTTTCTCAGAAGATTGAACAGAGAGCTACCACATGATCCAGCAATTTTACTTCCAGATATATACTCAAAAGAATCCAAAGCATGGACTTAAAGGGGTATTTGTACACCCACGTTCACAGCAGCATTATTCACAACGCACAAAAGTAGAAGGTCCGTTAATGGATGAATGGGTATAGAAATTGTGGTATATAGGTTCAGCGGACTATTTTTCAGCTTTCGAAGGATGGAAATTCTGATGTGCTACAGCACGGATGAGCCTGGAGGACATTATGCTAAGTGAAATGGGACAAATACTGTAGGATTTTACTTATGTGAGGTATTTAAAGTAGGCAACTAACTTCCTAGAGACAGAAGCAGCATGGTGGTGGCCAGGAACTGGGGGGAGGAAGGGATGGGGATTTAGTGTTTCATGGGGACAGAGCTTCAGTTTTGGAAGATGAAAAGGGTCCAGTGGACGGATGGGGGTGATGCTGGCACAACAGTGTGAAGGTCCTTAATGCCCCTGAATCGCGCCCTTAAAAATGGTTAGGATGGTAAATTTTATGCTATGTTTATTTCCCTACAATTTTTTTAAAGTGGGGGAGACAGGCAGATGCAGGAAACTCAGAAGTAGAGGATGCGGGAGACCAGTGTTCCTGCCGTGGCCTCGCTCCCCGTCTCCAAGGAGGACCCCCCTCACTTGTGGGTCCGGGACCTTCTTGATGTCTGTGGACCACTTTACGGTGACTACTGTTGAGGTTCCCACTAAACTTTTCTCCATGGGGATAAAAATGGTGCCTTAAAGAGAGGTGGAATGCACAGATGGCTTGTCGGGCCTTGGCCCCCTCAGACCCAAAGTATAGCAAAGACAGCTCTATACCCATAGCTCCTCTCGCTGACCGAGGTGGAAGCTTGGTGACGTCATGGATTAGGGTCTGACGGGGTGGGGGGGGCGACCCTTTCCATCACCTCCTCATTCCCGCCCTTCCAAATTACTGGAGAACTGGGGCTTTCATTACTCAGAGGGAGAAATGCACCTGCCATGACTATATTCTGGAGATAACGTGCCATACTGCAGAAAAGCTCTTGCCTTTCTGGATGTGGAGGCTTCCACACCACACACACCGTTACTAAATGCGAAGAAAGACCATTCCACTTCCCCTGGGCGGGAGATGGATGTGTGCTCATTAACCTTTGGACGCCCTTAACACAAACAAAAGATCATGGCGCCCTCCTCCCACCCTCCAAGTGAAATCAAGCCACAGAACTGGAAGAAAAAGACAAACAAGTATAAGGAAATTCACTAACGTTCTCATTTTCCCCATGATCACGACTGAGATGAGACTGAAAAAATTTCTAATTAGTGCACTTTATCTTTTAGACAACTTTTAGGTTGATAGAAAAATTGAGTCAAAAGTACAGAGTTCCCATATAACCCTCACCCCTACACACACACACACACACACACACACACACACACACACACACACACACACTCACACAGAGTTTCCCATTAGTAGCATCTCACATTAGTGACGTACGTTTGTGACAATTGATGAACCAGTATTAGTACCTTATGATTATTAACTAAACAAAGCCCATAGTTTACCTTAGGGTTCATTCCTGGAATTGTGCCTCCATCGGGGTTTTGCCGAATGGCTAATGTCATGTATCCACCATCACAGTATCATCCGGAATCATTTCGCTGCCCTGCAAGTCCTCTGTGCTCCGCCCGTGTAGCCCTCATCCTCCTCCAGCCCCTGCAGCCACTGAGCTTCTCACTGTCTCCGCAGTCTTGCCTTTTCCAGAATGTCATACGGAACCACATTGGAATCACACAGTATGGAGACGTTTAAAACTGGCTTATTGCATATTTAGCAAGACGTGAATTTGTCTCCTCCATGTCTTTCCACGGCTTGACAGCTCATTTACTTTTCACTGAATTTCCACTGTCTTGATGTATTGTTTATCCATTCATCTATTGAAGGACAACAAGGCTGCTTCCACGTTTAGGCAATTATGAATAGAGCTACTATAAACATCCATGGGCAGGCTTTCATGGGGGTGTAAAATTTCAACTCATTTGAGTAAATATCTTGGGGACCAGTTGCTGGATTGTATGGTGAGTCTATGTTTAGCTTTGGGAATACCCCTCCACACGCTGTCTTCCACAGTGTCTGCTCCGGAGCCCCAGGGGGTGGGACGGGGGGTGGTGCCCTCTGCCAGGACATCTGCATAAATTTAATGTGCGTCTGTGCGAGACTCCTCATTCAGCCCCGAGTGGCGCCCTTTACCAGCATCTGGATGAATCAACCCGGTTGTCACCACGGTTCCCACCCCTTGCCTCTGGGTCTGACCCTCTTCTGGGCCAGGGAGAGCTGAAAGCTGTCAGCGAATTCCCAGTCCTGCTTCTTCCGGCTTCTTTACCTCCCCCTTGAGTCTGTGCTACCACCATCCTTGTTGCATCCTGCAGCCTTTGAAGCCGACCGTCGCAGGAACATAGGGAATTCCATTGGGGCTGCAGGTAGACACCTGCAGGGGAGGTGTCCCATGATGGGCAGGGCAGCATCCTCTGTGCTCCTGGCTAGCATGGGACCTCACCCCCCTTGGGCCCAGGCTCCTGCCTCTTCCGTCTGGACAGTCGGCCCTCCCTGCCCTCCCAATCTGGTCATGGAATTGTTCACCATCTTGTCCTCAAGCATATCGGTAATTAATTTGTGCATCTTCTTTTGTTAATCATATTCACATCGTGGGGTTTTTTTTGGCAGTACGCGGGCCTCTCGCTGCTGTGGCCTCTCCCGTTGCGGAGCACAGGCTCCGGACGCGCAGGCTCAGCGGCCACGGCTCACGGGCCCAGCCGCCCCGCGGCACGTGGGATCCTCCCGGACTGGGGCGCGAACCCGCGTCCCCTGCATCGGCAGGCGGATTCTCAACCACTGCGCCACCAGGGAAGCCCTACATCCTGTTTTTTTATTTGCAAGTTATTTTATTTGAAGTGGGCTAGATGAGGTGGGGCTTCCTGTTGCTGTTTCGGACACGAGCAAAGGAAACATGGAGCCTTCAGTCCTTAGGCGAGTGGCTTAGGGAAGTGGCCCAGGGGGACAAGATTCAGGTGTTCTGACACCTGGGCCAACCCCCTTTTCCAGAAGCCCGAAGCCTCCTCTTTGCTACCCCAGGATTAGTTTTTTATTCCCTCTTATCCTCCCAGTTTATTACCAAACTCCCTAATGTTTGTTATGGGTCTTGTCTTATAATTCTTTCATCAAATTGGCCTGAAACTGGCCTGAACTTGAGAGCTCAGATCTGGGAATTGAAGTTTCGGAAGGTCCTCACCATTCTTGATAAAGGCTTCCCTTCGGGCCAAGTTTGGCATCAGCTTCTGGGGTGTGAATTCCTGTGCTCCACAGATAGCGGATGATAGGCTTGATGATTCAGCTAGGTTTTCCTAAAATAAAAAATGAAAAAGGATGATGAAGGTGTTAGTTTTCTTTACATTAACATAGAACTTTTACTTTTCCAGCCACTTTCTCATGATTAAGAAGTCTTTCTCACTCCATGAATGCCGGCGCTAACAGGGAGGCTGAGCCCACAGGGCCGCCAGCAAACCGTCCTGCCCGTGAGCCAGATCAGAGGGTCTGGTTCCCATGACACTCCCACCTAAACGCTGGCATCGAAGTGCAGAGGACAGAACACGATTCAGAGGCATGGCAGATCATTAAAAAAAAATAGCATCCTTTCATGTGCATTTTTAATGAGAGGACAGCTGCATATCATCACCACCGTGAGAGTCATTGCTGAGACCTCACGAAAGTTTTTGCAAAATATTTCATTAATATTTCAAGTAACCCTTTCAAAACTCCTCCCAAGAGCTGAAATCAACTCATAACTGCACATCAACCCATTCCTAAGAAGGGTAGCCATCAGAATATGGTGGTGTTTTATATGGAGGAAGGATGCATGGGAAATGCAGCAGCACTGACCTGCCTCCACCTGAGGACCCCCAGCCCCGCCAGCCTCGGTGTCTCTCGAGCTGGTATATCTTTTCCCTCCCCTTCGTTTCTTGGAGAATCTGGCTGCCCCCCCGCTGCTCCTGTCCCAACCTTTCCACCCCAGTCATCGATGCCCTAGGCACCCGTCCTTCCATGTCTCTGCCCCCCACAGAGACGGTCCCCCCAGATCTGAGCCCTCCCCCGGCCATGTCCACCGAATGTAGGGCCCCGGCCCCTCAGTGGAGGGCTGCCACCTCTTTCCTCCCCTGCCACCATGCCTACAGCAGGATTCCCACAAGCACCATCTTGCTGCACAAAGGCTGTACTATTTCCCACCGCACACAGAATAGGACCGGCCCCCGCTCATGGCCCCGGGGTCTCCGGACACCACCCCACCCTCTGCTGTTTCCCTGCTTTGGCTGCACATGCCCATTCTCCGTCCAAACCTCCTCCCGCACCAGGGCTGCCTTTCTGGCCCTCCCCTGAGAGATGACCCCCGCAGAGCCACTGCGGGGGCCCTTTCCTGCTTTCCCCTGTTTGCTCAGCGGTCGCCTTCCTTGCTAGCCTGCCTCAAACGGCCCCCAGCAGGTCACTCTGTCCCCTCCCCTGCAGGGTTTCCCTCTTCGCCGCGGGGAATGGTGCTTTACACGTGTCCCTACTGGCTTGCTCTTCCCCACACCAGTGGAGCCCGTGCTCCCTGAGGACTACTGCTGGCCTGGCTCGTGGACAAGGGGAGAAGGATGCTCTGGGTCAAGTCACCTGAGCTTCCGGCTCGTTCCCAGGACCAAGTTCTTCCCTTGTCCTCCAGGTGCATTCGTGACCTTGCTCCCCTGCCCTGAGCTTCCTGACTTGTTCTCCCAGAAATATTTACCTGTGTGCACTTGTATGGGTCAAGGTTCTCCAGAGGCGTATGTAAAGGATGGAGAGAGAGAAACTTATTTTAAGGAATTGGCTACATGATTGTCAGGCTGGCAAGTCTGAAATCCACAGGGAAGGTGGACAGGCTGGAGTCTCTAGCAGGGTTTCTATCCTTGAGTTTTCTCTTAAAGATCTTCACTTGAGGGGATGAAGCCCACCATCTCCTTTGCTTAAACCTTACTGATTGTAAGTGTTGCTCACGGTTACAAAATACCCTCATGGCAACATCTAGATTAGAGTTTAACCAAACAGCTGGGCGCTGTAGCCAAGCCAAGTTGACCCATAAAGTTAATCATCCCAGGACCTCAATGGCTTCCTTTGTCCAGACTCCTGCTCCCACCTACCCTTGTGCTTGACCCCTTCTGGGCTTGCTGTAGGACACCTCCTGATCACTTGGTCACCCGCCAGCCCTGGGTGCTGTATCTGACCTTTTCATTTCTGACCCATCAAGTCCATTGATAACAGAGCCCCATCCTCAGGTACCCTGCATTTGATGGTCATTTCCAGAACTTCTCGTGCAAGGGCTCTCGGCAACATCCTCTTTCTTTGTCATAGTATATATGTGTTGAGATCTCGCTCTTATTTTTATTTATTTATTTTTATTTTTGGCTGTGCTGGGTCTTCGTTGCTGTGCACAGGCTTTCTCTAGTTGCGGTGAGCAGAGGTTACTCTTCGTCGTGGTGCGTGGGCTTCTCATTGCGGTGGCTTCTCTTGTTGCAGAGCACGGGCTCTAGGAACACAGGCTTCAGTAGTTGTGGCTCATGGGCTCAGTAGTTGTAGCTCATGGGCTCTAGAGCGCAGGCTCAGTAGTTGTGGTGCACGGGCTTAGTTGCTCCACGGCATGTGGAGTCTTCCCGGACCAGGGCTCACACCCGTGTCCCCTGCATTGGCAGGCGGACTCTCAACCACTGCGCCACCAGGGAAGTCCTCTCTTATTTAGTGGGATTACCACTAGATAAATGATCTATGAATAGGCCAACGGGGGAACTTATTTCCTGTCTCTAAAACACAGAAAGATGTGGACAGTTGAGTAGCCCAGTTCAGCTCATCAAATTCACTGATTAAATCTCATGATAGTAATCTCTCATACCATTTTTAAAAAACAAATATTTCTTTCATTAACAGATGGACCAATAAGCAAAATTTTGTATATACATACAATGGAATGCTATTCATCGATGAAAAGGTGTGAAGTACTGATACATGCTACAACGTGGATGAACCTTGAAAACATCATGCTAAGTGAAAGAAACCAGCCACAAAGGACCATCTCTTGTATGATTCCATTATATGCAGTATCTAGAATAGGCAAATTCAAAGAGACAGAAGTAGATTAAATGTAGCCAGGGACTGGGGGAGAAGAGAATGGAGAGTTATTGCTTAATGGACATAGAGTTCCTGTTTTGGATGATGAAAAAGTTTTAGAAATAGATAGTGATGATGGTTGCATAGCATTGTAAGTGCACTTAATGCTACCAAACTGTACACTTTAATCACTTAAAGTGATTAAAATGACAAATTTTATGATATATGTATGATATGATGTATGTATAAAAACTTGATAATGCAATATTCCCCAAAGCATTGAATTGTATGCTTTAAATGGGTGGATTATATGGTATGTGACTTATATCTCAATAAAGCTGTTTAAAAAACAAACAAGCATTCGTATTGTCATATCAGCTCCATGAGAATGTTACTGTAATTGGTTTTAGTCCTTTTAAAGGGAAAAGAAGGGACTTCCCTGGTGGTCAAGTGGGTCAGACTCTGAGCTCCCAATGCAGAGGGCCCAGGTTTGATCCCTGGTCAGGGAGCTAGATCCCGCATGCATGCTGCAACTGAGTCCGCATGCCGCGACAAAGAATCTAAAATAAATAAATAAATAAATATCTTTTTTAAAAAGGGAAAAGAAAACGATGAACTTGAAAAGTGGGCTCCTTGCAGCTCTAGGTGGCCCTCTCTGATCCCTGGGTGGCCCATCGCCACCCCACCAAGCCAGGGATCGTCCAGTCAAGCTGCCTAGCTTCCTTGAGCAAGTCCCAAGAGTAAGCCCCAGACAACATACACTGTACATCGAACCAGAGCAGCCCAAGAGGCCAAGGCTCTTTTAGAAATACTATTTCCTTTCCAAGTTAATACTGTGGATTGGGCACCACTGTGTTAATTCTTCCTGATTCTTTCAAATCTGCTCCATGCACTTTGATCTAGAAAAGTCCAGTCCATTAGTGTGGAAGTTGTTGGTTTTAATTAATGATTTGCTACTTCATTCTAATTTGTTCCGGTTTGTTCACATTCAAGATGCCACTTGGGCATCTTGCCTATTTGAAACGGTGATGAAAGAATAATGTGAGTTGCATAGCATGGCTTCTAGGCTCGGTTGACCAGTTGCTCTCTCAGACTCTCACCTTTTGTTCCTTTTCACTTTTTGTCTTTTTGCAAAGCTACCCAGGGGATCCATGGAAACATGTGTGCAACAGAAGGGAAGGAGAAGTATGCTCTGAGGACAGGAGAGCAATTTACTGGGTACCCATCCATTAGTGAAGTCCAATATGGTCTTTAGGAAAAATCAGCTTCCAAAGATCAGGTTTAGAGCAGGAATCAGGAATGACCTTCAACAATTCACTCATCTCCCCCTCCTCCAAAAAGCTACTAAAATCAGCTATCACTTTTTATTGAGATATTTGTACTCACCCTGAGACACTCATTCCAGGGACATATATCCATTTCTGAAGAGCCTACAATTGTTGGGACCTTAATACGTTTCTAACACAACACTCATGAAGACACACACACACCTGTGTCACACATGCACGCACACAAACTATCTTCCAATTTCCTCTTTAGTTCATCCACCGTTGCCCCTGATCCATAAACCACCCATCAATCATGATGAGACCACCAGAAGTGGAAGAGTCTCTACCATCCAACTGAATATCAAATCCCTATAACAAACTATAAACTGATGGCGTGAGGCCCATTTGATAGATGAAGATGCTGATACTCAAAGAAGATGAAGAACTTGCTCAAAGCCACCAGGCCACAGGGGCCTGGAGTGTAGATCTATGTACAGGTGTGCCTGGATTGAAAGCTCATGTCCTTTGCATGCAGCCAAAATGTTTTTCCAGTGGCCCAAGGAGGGGTGGGAAATCACACATGACAAAGTGCCTACCTACATAGGATTTACAGTAAGATCACAAGCATGGAACATCCAACCCCTGTGCATAGAAATTAAAGCTCTGTTACTAGGGAGCTGGGTGCCATCTCATGTGTGCCAAGCAAAAACACACTAGATCCCTGGGGATAATTAGTAATGCTGTGACATCATACCCTTATCATTATGGAACATTGTTTTATCCTGGGAACAGAGCCACAAACAAAAACCCCAGTAATCAGAGAAAAAGCATTGCTTTCTGTGCTCTTGCAGTCAACCTCGGCAAATGGACATGCTGAGTCTGGTTGTCACTTAGGTTTTTATACACAACAGAGTGTGTGTGTACACATGTGTGTGCTATGTTGCTACCTACCGTAACACCTGGATGCCTGTTCCCACCATGCGTCTGGGGCTCGGTGTGTGCTGATTGTTTGACTATCGAGAACCTATGCCAAGAGATAAACCAGTTATTGAAAGCAAGTGCCTGTTAATACCGTTTCCATCTCCAGCAGAGGATGCCTTCTCTCATAAAGACATGGATGGTGTGTGAAACCCACCCTCCTCCACTTTGAAATTTTGGTTGGGGAACTTGGCAAACATGAGTCCTCATCTCTGATGGCCACAGAGTGGTGGATAAAGCTCTTGACCGTGTATCTGGGCTCGGACTGAGCACCAGGAAAGCTCCCCTCAAGTCTTTCACAGACATTGCGATGTTCTACCATCTCCTTCACCTGTACGCTTTCGTGCTTAACCCAATACAATCTCCCTCCACACTCTACAACCCAAGTGATCTTTGGGAAACACAGCTATGCTTGCGTGACCTCGGCTTGAATCGCTTCTGAAGCACTGCACCTTTCGGCTGAAAATGCACACCTTGGACGTGGCGTCTGGTTCCGCATGGTTTGATCCACAGGTCTAACCGGCCTCACCCACTGGGCTGCTGCACCTCAACGCCCCTACCCTCTGCTCCTTCAGGCCCATGTTTCACCTGGTTCTTTCCCACCACAGGACCTCTGCATAGTCTCTCCCTCCTGCCTGGACCTCCTCCCTTCCCTTGTTCCTCAGGGAAGTTCTGCTCACCTCTCAGGTCTCGGGACACCTGTCATCTCCCCAGGAAGTTTCCCCCACCTCCCTAAGTCAACCCCCGTCTCACCCTGGAGTGTGACTCCACGCCGGTCCTATGGGGCAGTGAGATCGCTGCCATGTTCCATTCACTTGTAGATTAGTGGTGGGTGTCTGTCTCCCTCTGGACTCTACCTGCTCCATGGAGACAGAGCCACGACCACACTTGTTGTCTCACCACTGTGTCCCCAACACCTACCAAGTGCCAGGACGTGGCAAGAAATTGACAGATCCTTGTTGGCTGAAGGAAGGAATCCAGGCTCCATGTTGATTATCTCAGTGGCTAAAGCAGCAGTGAATAGTCAGTGGTGCCAGGACACCCTCTGATGATCCATCTGCTGGTCCACATTTAGAAGTTTGACTTTGCCTGTTGCCAAGCAGCCACACACCTGTCAGGGATGCAGCTGTTAAGTTTCTCTGGAAGGTTTATATTTTCAACCAAGATATACATCAGTCACAGAACTCCCTTCATCTGATAAAACCTCTCCCAGCTCCAGCCTCAGGTCACCAGGCAGGGCAACCACTCACATCAGTGATATGGCAGAGCTGTGGCAGGGACCGTCATCCAAAGCGTAAGGTGCACAGCTGGGGAACAGAGGATGCTTCCAGGTGGTCCCAAATGTGTTTATATTAATAGGCATGTATTCATTTGCGTGTGTATTAAAAACATATATGACAGCATCTCCAACCTGGGAATTCACAGATATTACTGCTTAGGATGAGCTTAAATAAGTAAGTAAATAAATAAATAAAATTCATTTACAAAGTCTGATTATTTAAAAAATAAGCCACACATCAACATTCATAGCAGCACTATTCATAGATGAATGGTCAAAGTAGATATTATACACATACGCACACACACACACACACACACACACACAATGGAATATTACTCAGCCATAAAAAATAATGAAATATTGCCAGTTGCAGCAACATGCATAGACCTAGAGATGATCATATTAAGTGAAGTAAGTCAGTCAGAGAAAGACAAATATTATATGATATCATTTACATGTGGAATCTAAAAAAATAATACAAATCAACTTATTTACATAACAGAAACAGACTCACAGACATAGAAAACAAACTTATAGTTACCAAAGGGGAAAGAGGGGGAAGGGATAAATTAGGAATATGGGATTAACAGACACACCACTATATAAAAAATAGATAAACAACAAGGATTTACTCTATAGCACATGGAACTATATTCAATATCTTGTAATAACCTATGATGGAAAAGAATCTGAAGCTGTACAGCTGAAACTAACACAATATTGTAAATCAACTATGGCTTAATAAATAAAAACTTTAAAAATAAGTTGAATCAGAGGTTGGCAAACCATGGACCATAGGCCAAATCTGGCCCCCAGCCTGACTTTGTACAACAGCCCAAAAGCTATGAATGTTTATCTGTTTTTAAATGTTTTTTTAAGTGTGTAAAAAAAAAAAGGAGGACTAGATGACAGAGACCATATGTGGCCCACAAAGCCTAAAATGCTCACTATCCAGCAACAGGAAGATGTGACAATAATGATGGAGGGGCAGGTGTGACGGACATTCATGGAACATGGAGCTCAGGAAAGTAAGTCAGAAGTCACGCACACAGGCATCCAAATCTCTACTACTTTCCAGGTCTGTGGCCTTGGGTAAGTTATTGAACCTTCCTAAACCTTTGTTTTCCAACCTGTAAAATGGGAATAATAATAGTACCTGCTTCATAAGGATGATGTGAAAATTAAATGAGATAATACATATGAAGCATCTGGTATAATGCCTGATACATAGTAGATACTTAATAAATGTTAGCTATTATTATTTTAAAATAAAGTCTACTGTTTGTGTTCTCCATGAAAAATTTGACAAATATCTTACGAATGGGACATACGAATGTCCCATTGGGCAAGTCCCATCTTCCCTCCTCCTCCTCTTCCTCCTCCATTTTCTCCTTCTCCTCTTCATTCTCTTCTTTCTTTTTCAATGTCTTCCCGAATGGGCATGAACTAAACTCCAGTTAAATGGGTTTAAACCACTGAAGTGTTGAGATATGTGTCTTAGTTTCCCAGGGCTGCTGTGACAAAGCATCAAAAAGCATGTGGTTTAAAACAACAAAAATGTATTCTCTCACAGATCTGGAGACCAGAAGTCTGAAATCAAAACGTTGGCAGGACCGTGCTCCCCCTGGAGGCTCTAGGGGAGAACCTGTTCCATGCCTTTCTCTTAGTTTCCGGTGTTGCCCCGCCATCCTTAGCGTAACAACGCTTTGTGGACTCATCGCTCCCATCTCTGCCTCTGTCATCACCAGGTGTTCTCCGTGTTCCTCTGTGTCTCTTCTTATAAGGACGTAGCCACATTGGATGAAGGGCCAACCTTACTCCAGGGTGACCTCATCTTAGCTAATTCCATCAGGCAATGCTCTTCTCTCCAGGTGAGAGGAGAGGAGGGAGGAGCCTGCAGGGGAAGCCCAGCCCTGCCAGGCATTCTCCTCTCCTCTCCTTTTCGATGCCTGTAAAGTCATCTTCCCCTGTGTTCCTGCCTCCCCGTGCTCAGCACACTGGTCTCAGGCCCAGTCTTGCCTTCTGCGGGTCCTGGGTAAGCTGGTCTGCTCAGCAGAGCCAAACCCTTCCTTGCACCGTTATCCCAAGATGCTGATGGAGGGCTGAGGGTGTAGGAAGCTGCACTGTGGCCCCAGATCCCAACTCAGGTCTCCAGTCCAGCTTTTCCAGTACAAGAGCTGGTTTATTACATCCAGATGTCCAAATCCTGTGTCTGGTCTTGAAATGGTTTGGGATTTGGGAGTGAGATATATTGGAGAGATGGCTGGAATGGACTGGTATCTGGGGGTGAGAATTCTCATATGGAGAGAGGGAAGCTCTGGGCTGGGGCACAGCAGGGGCTTTATGCCTTTACACCCCAGGAAGCTCCGTGTGCAGAGGGGCAGAACTGGGGCTGCTGAGCAATAAGCGAGGACTGGAGGACGAGGCCTGCGTGCATCTCTGTAGTCTCCTTGACCGCACTCACCCGGGCCCCACTGGGCCGAAGCAGGAACTAGAAAGGGTGCTTGGGGCCCCAGCCAGGCGGAGCTGCCAGCGTGAGCTGTGCAGACAGCAGCAGGCAGGTGCTTTTTTTGGTTTTCTCCGGTTTCATAGCCAGCTCAGTGTTTATACTCAGAGAATTTTCGTATTTTCCTCTCCACCTTCTCTGACTTTCATCTGAGGTCAAAGCAGGTTTATCCAGTAGTTTTGTGACTTCTCCACATCCACTCTGATCCCGAAATGTACTCATTATGATTTTGGATTTTGGGAATCAGATGACTTTTACCCACGAGGCACAGTAGGCCTTTTTAAACAAACAATTGGAATTGCGTAAAGACCCATATGGGAAAAGGAAGAGGAAGTAAAGCTGAATGACGTTAACATAAATCTAAAGGGCAAAATAATCCTTACATCTGAGTGTGGGAAGGGGTGACACAGACACAGCGAGACCTAAAATGGCAGCGAGAGACGTTTCAGGATGCGATGGAACGAAAAGGGGAGAGAAGTCCAGACCGCGCCCGCTCCCACCCTGGCCTTGGGTCTGCAGAGTTAGTGTCGAGCAAAGCTAGGTTTGGGGAAGAGCAGACAGCAGAAGCATTGGTCCCACCGGGCCATGGGGGCGCTCCAAAAGCAACGACAGCTACTATTCAGGAATCTGCTGAGGGCAATTCTGCTGCAGAAGTAGATGCTGAGAAGGAGAGAGGATGAACCTCTAGGAGTTAGATTTCCCTGGCTGGAGCAATTCCACAGTAAGAGGCAGTGGTAACAGCCAGGGTCACCAAGACACTATCACCAAACAGCCCACGCTTAAGGCAGCACCCCAGTGCTAGGAGCTCCGGGCTCAAAGGGAAGTAGATATTGAAAATCTTTCTGTACTTAGAATGTGCAAAAAGGAACTCAAATCTAAGACCTGGCGATTGGAGTGTCATCATTAAACTCCCTAAATTTTGCAAGAAGGCAGAATATCTCAAGATATTACTCTTTGACCGAGGAAACACGGGTGCTTGGCTTTTTGCCTTTGTATCAGACAGCTATTGCTGGTTAACACTCAAGCCCAGAATCTCAGTTTTTATTTCTTGTCCATGGGTTCATGTGCACTGTGGCTCTGCTGGACTTGGCTCAGTTCTGCTCAATGTACCACCTACTCATTCTCCTCAGAACTGTGGCTGGCAAGGCACGTCCCTTTCCTGGCAGAAGCACAAGAAGCCAAGCTAAACCACGCTGGCACTCTTGAGGCCTCTGTTAGCATCTTGTTTGCTAACATTCCATCGGCCAACAAAAGCAAGTCATGAGGCAAAGCTCTAAATCCACAGGGGACATAGATAATCTTCCATGTATATTCCACCAGTTGGCACCGCAAAGTCACATGGCAAAGTCTGGACATGGAATCCCTTACAGAGGGCAGGTAAAGGACTGAGACCCATAGTCCAACTTACCATATTCTTTCTGGGAGGTTTTTCTCAAAGGAGTGCAGAACTGTTAAGTTAGGGTAATCGACACGTGACACAAATTCTTGGGGCAAGAGCAAAAACAAGAAGAGTTTTCTTTCACACTCCCTGTCTGCCTTCTTTCTTTTAGACACACAAATCTCTAGATGGCCTTTGGAGACGTTGTCGGCTCTGCATTTCTGAAGTATCTCAGTGCAGTCCTGGTGTGTCTTCTAATCACATTGCGAAGCCCCTGGTGAGCTGTATAGTACATCTTGCTGGACATAATTTAAGACAGTTATTGGAATAGAGAGTATATTTTCAGCCTTGGGCACAATATGTCATGAGGCAAATTTGATTAATGTACTGTTCTGTGCCATTTCAGAAGCGTCCTGGGGAAGAGCTGAAAGGCTCACAGGCACTCCCTGGGTCCCCTGGAGGATACACACAGGAGCAGTGGTTGAAGTTAGGGAGGGGCCTCCTGAAGATGAGAGGGCCCTGATAGATTAGGCTCTTCTGCTCTGAAGGGTCCCGCCACAAAGCCCTGGTAGACCATCGCCTGATTGTACAGTCCAATGGCTGAGAGAACAAAATGCAGGGTAAATATTATTCCTTCACCCCTCACATCTGCACAGAAGGGAGATGTATTGGTCAGTATGGGTTGGGTTACACTGCAATAACAAACAAAATCTCAGGGGCTTGAAACAACAAAGGTTTGTGTCTGGCTTACTCTCCATGACCCTCACAGGTCACCGGCTGCTCTGTTGTATCTTGCGCTGTTATAGGGGCCCATGAGAATGGAGGGGACCCCACTAAGTGAGATATTTTCTGTCACCTGGTGATTCATTCACACTTTTATTTTTAAAATTGATTTTATTGACGTACAGGTGATTTACAATGTGTTAATTTCTGCTGTACAACAAAGTGATTCAGTTATATATATATATATACTTTTTCATATTCTTTTCCATTATCGTTTATCACAGGGTATTGAATATTGTTTCCTGTGCTCTACAGTAGGACCTTGCTGTTTATCCATTCTATATATAATAGTTTGCATCTGCTGACCCCAAACTCCCAGTCCATCCCTCTCCCTCCCCTCCTCCCTTGGCAGCCACAGGTCTGTTCCCTATGTCTGTGAGTCTGTTTCTGCTTCATAGATAAGTTCATTTGTGTCATATTTTAGATTCCATATATAAGTGATATCATATGACATTTGTCTTTCTCTGTCTGGCTTACTTCACTTAGTATGATAATCTCCAGGTCCATCCATGTTGCTGCAAATGGCATTATTTCATTAATTTTTATGGCTGAGTAGTATCCCATTGTATATATGTACCACATCTTCTTTATCCATTCATCTGTCGATGGGCACTTAGTTTACCTCCATGTCTTGGCTATTGTAAATAGTGCTGCTAGTGATTCATTCACTCTTTTGTTTTTTTAAACATCTTTATTGGAGTATAACTGTTTTACAATAGTGTGTCAGTTTTTCCTTTACAACAAAGTGAATCAGTTATACATATACCTATGTTCATTCACTCTTAAAGGCATCCCTCGGGATTCATGTCCAAACCACTCAGGTCTCCTTGTCCTGAGACAGTCACTTGGCCACACTAACCTTGAACATGCTGGGGAAGTGCAATCCCACCTCATGCCCAGGGGGTAGAATGTTGGGAACAGCCCAGTCAACCACTGTGGGAAGGAACTCCCAGTCCTGTCCCCGGGAAGAGAAAATCTGGGAGAACCTCTACTGTCTTCCTTCCTCATCCCAATTCACTCCCATCTCCCAAGACTTCTCTGTGGTCAGACTGGGGAGAGGCCAAGCCCAGTGGCCAGTCAGAGGCTGTTTGGCTCCCCTCTGCTGCTGTAAGCACACTGGGTTCAGGTACAGGTAGGATGTCCCTCTCTATCCCCAGGCAGGGGACCCACTATCCATATGGTAGTGTCTTCCTGCTCTTCAGACCCCAAAACGCCTCCATGTGAGTCAGTCTGTGGGCTGGCTTAAGAAAGAAGTGGACAAGAAACCATAATTTGGGGCCATCAATCCACTCTGAACCCTTCAATATAAGTTTACCTCTTAAACAAACAAAAGAACATAATCTCTTTTGCTGGTTTTAGAACTCAATCTCCTATGGCTCTTTTGTGTTATTTCTCAGTAGGTTCTTAACTCATAGGGAATTTAAGGCTTGTAACTAGTTAGCACCCTAAATCCCAACAAGCCCCTCTTCAATATTCTGTTATTTTCATTTTTGGTAAACTTTTCATTAAAGTTTCATTACAGTATAACTCACCTACAGAAAGAGGCACAAACAGTAAGTGAACAGATGAATGCATTTTCACACACACACACATATGACCAACATTTTGGTCATCAACAGAACACCCTTTAGATCAAGAAACAGAAAATCCCCAGCACCTCAAAATTCCCCTTTATGTCCACTTGCTCTAACTAGCCTCTTCTGTCTACTATTCTAACTTTGAACATCATAGATTAGCTTTGCCAGTTTTAGAACTTCACATAAATAGAATCATACAGTTTATATCTTTGGTGACCAGATTGTCCCTTTATGGTGCTGCTGTGAAGAGTTTTCATTTGTCCATTTCCATTGCTGTATGAGATTCCACTGTGTTCATCTCTTCCTCTCTTCATGAGCTTTTGGGTTGATTCTAGTTTGTTACTATAATGAATACTGCTTCTATGAACATTCCAGTGTATGTCTTTTGGTGAACATACATGTGCACTTCTGCTGGGTATCTACCTGAAAGTGAAGTTTCTGGGTAACAGGGCATAACCAGTCGTGTGTATATTTTGTCTCCAAAATGGTTGTGCCCATTCACGCTCCCATGGGCAGTGTATGAGAGTTTAACGTCCTCACTAACTATTGGTCTTACCTGTCTTTTTCGTTTCGGCCATTCTGGTGGGAATGTAGTAACATCTTTTGGTGGTTTTATGTTGTATTTCCCTGACAACTGATGAGATTGAGCCCCTTGTCATATATGCTTTGGCCATTTCCAGAACCTCTTTTGTGAAATACTTGGTCATGTCTTTTGTCCATTTTCTACTGGGTTTTCTTATCAGCATGGGAGAGAGCTTTATATTTTCTACATATGAGTCTTTGGTCAGATATATATCTTGAAAACATTTCTCCCATTCCATGGTTTATCTCTTCCTTATCGTCCTATGTTTTCCCATTTTAGCTAATCATAACTCAAACAGAGCTCTCTCCTCACTGCATGGCAACGACCACACCCCACAACTATGCATCAGGTAGAGTATGATATTCTGGTCCTAACTTTTCAGGTCATAATCCAGAACCTACAGACTGGTTTCTAGACAGGTGGGTCAGCACAACATCCTTCCTCCTGTGTAAATTAAGGCCCAAGGTCCACTAAAGTGTGTGACTTCCTAAATGGGACCCTAATGGGAGATAGACTTTACTCAGAGGTATCAGCCATAATTCATATCCATCTGCCATAAATCCAGCTGTCTTCAAAGATATGTCCACTGAAATGACCTCTATTGCAACCAAGGGAGTCTGTGAATCAATCTGGGTCCAGGGAAAAAAAGAAAAAACTTACAACATTTTGTCCTGTATTGGATCTCCATTGAGGCTCTCCAAAACGAGACACCATTCTGTCTCTAGGGGCAACGGACAAAGGGACAAAAACAATGTCTCTTGTTTAAACGTAAAGGGGGAGTCACATAGACTCTGAATGTAGGGCAGACATTTGGAAGAAGCACATATTTTACGTTGAGGGTGAGACGGGGCCGATTGTGGTGTCTTTTCAGTGAAGATCTGCCCAGGCGGGACACAGACTGAGGAGGTGGTGATAAGCGGGGACGCGCCACATCGGATGGGGTCTGAGGGGAAGGTGAATGGACACACGGCCCTAGGTGGGCACGGCTGGCGAGGAGAGCATCAGCAGAGACCCCATTAAACACATTCTGGAGCCTCTTTCCCAGGACGGTTTCAGAAAACCAGAGTCAGCGAACAGGGTCTACAAAACCCTCTTTCTTGGAAATTCCGTTTGAAGGGAATGAATGCCAAACAGATGTGACATCTTGGCTTCGGGAAACTTCTGAGGCTGTTCTTTCTTTCCCAGGAAGCTAGTGACGGCCCGCCTGGGCCGTGGGTGGACAGGCACTCCTCCCCACCAGGGCAGCTCCATGGGGACCAGAGGAAGGATGCATTAAAAACAGGTGGCTATCGACCAAACCCTGCTTGGTACAAAACACAAAACAGATTGAAAATCCTAATGTAGCAATTCTTAAAGTCCACACATGATTTTCGAAACGAGGGATTTTCACTTCCTGTAAAAGCTCAGAGTAGATACATACACTCATTAAATGGCCAAACGTGAGAACATTTCTTTCCAAGTATTCTCAAAGCAAGTCAACAAGCCCTGGATGGTAAATGCCTCCTTGGATCCAGGAAGCTCAGGCTTTTCCCTTCCCCCTGAGAAGGCAGCCTGGGAGTGATGTGAGCTTTCCCTGGGGTGGAGGCAGGAACCGAGCCATGGTTTGGTGGTCCTAAGACCCCTACGTACCTCGAAGAGAGTGGAAATCTAAAACTGTTCCTTGGGTGTGGGACCTGAAGCTACCATGGAAATGAAATGAGAGAGAAGGAAGTTTCCAGATGATCAGCCAAGGGGTTCCTCAATGGCCTCCCTCAGAAACACAGTGAGGAGACAGATGAACTTCACTGAGTGTTTGCGGCCAGCATTGGTCAACCCGTAGACGTGGCCCCGGGGCTGCTGGTTCGTGTTCTGAATCCCTCCAGTGGGACCCAGCTGACTTTCGTCCACCCTGTGTGCACAATCCTCCTTGTCACCAGCCTGGAGTTGGGTGGGTCTGTGTCCCCCAGAACTGGGAGCCTCTGGAGGGCAGGGAAGCCGAGCTGCCAGTGCCCTGCAAGCTCACACCCTCCCCAGACACAGCCTCTCTGCTCTTACGGCCCCCAGCTTCCCCAGCTGAAACCCTCCCCAGAAATCCTTCCAGAATGATCAGCTGTTTAATCCACATGCAACTGTAAATGGATACTGGATTGGTTTTTATAGAGAATTTCCAAGCCCCCAATAAAGACTCTACCATGGGGTTACAAATTTACATTTACTAGAGTGAGAAAATAGGGAAACCAGATTTCCTTTGTAGATTTGGAACTCACGAGGGGCTGAGAAGCTGGGGAAAAAATGATACTTCTGTCTAATCTAATAAATGTCTTTTGATCCAATAATCTAGCCAGTCTCCTGAGACAGCTGAGTCTCTGTGGTGTCACTTAGTCCTCAGATAGCCTCTCTCCTGGATCCCCTGCAAGAAGATCTGCGGAGAAGGGGATGGAAATGATGCTGTGGCCTGGGGGGAAAGGGCAGCCCAGGCCCTGCTGCTCCTTGGTGTGCATCCGCCAGGATCCTCGGGTGTGCTTGCTCTGCCTTTGTCTCCTGACGTTCTGCCACCTGCTGCTGCCCAAGTCTCTGGTGGCCCACCCGGTGGTCCTCTCTCATGCTGCTCATGGTCCAGCGGCTCTCTGCTGACCCGGGGCCATCTCAGCCCTCCCCGGTGTCTCCTCTGTTGTCTGGCGGTGATGCCCATTCAGCCCTTAGCCCAGGTGTTTGGCCCCCTGTCTATCTGCCTAAGGGTCATTTCACCCCACCCCGATCCCTCCTCTGGGAAACCTCCCCAGCAAACTTCAGTGATGGCCAAGTGCCCCCTACAGGTGTGAACAGAAATTTCTAACTGTCCTCTCACACCAAGGTGGGGGGGGGGTCAAGGGCGTCTTGGGAGGGTTGGTCTGGAGTATATCCCTTCCTGACCGAGAGCTCCCTTCCCAAGTCCTTAATGGGGTGTAGCATAAAAGCCCCCCCTGCTTTTGGCTTTGTCCTCTCTCTCTGTTAACACGCACCCCCCATACCCCTGGGACCCCAGCCTCAATCACGGCACGTACCGGACTACCGTTTTCTCCCTCTCGGGCCGTCCCATGGGGCTGGCTGCAGCAGAAGGGGTGCTGTGCTGGTGTCAAGGGTCTCAGCGCTTTCAAGCTTGTACTGGCTAGAAAGAGTCGATTGTTAAAATTGTAGGGATTCTGGTTGTTAAACATGGGCCTGATTAAAAATTAAATTATATAAACTCACAATTAGGTAAATTCGATTAAACACAGAGGGAATGAAAACTTAACGCTCATCATTTTCTGAATATTTTACTAGATTTTACTATGATCTCTGCCCTTGAGGTTTTTTATTTTCCATATTGCTGGCTTAACTTTCTGAAATGCCATTAAAAAATATATATTTTTTCCAACAATGATGGATTTGGTTTATTATATGCCTTCTTCTCCTTTCCCAGTCTCCTATTTTTATTTAAAAGATAACTTATTTTTTCATCTCTTTAAAAATAGAAAACTACCCCTTTATAAAATTTTCCTTTGTTCAATGAAATTAATTTATTTCAGGGCACAGATTTTCCTCTTGGTTGTTACAGCACTGATCTTTGATGTTTTAAATGTTTATCCTAAGTCCCTATTTCTTGTGACTCTCTGCTCACCTCATTCTTAAAGCTGATATATCTTGTTGTTAAAATTTCGGGGTACTGAAAGCCTGCTTGTTTGTACCATGAAAATGATCAAACATCTCCAACTTATGTCCACAAAGGTCCCATATACCCATCATCTGTATTCAAATATTATCAAGAAATTGCCACATCATTTATCTGTCTTCCTTCCTTCCTTTCTTCCTTCCTTCCTTCTTCCTGAAATATTTTAAAACAAATTCCAGATATCAGATCACTTCTCTCTTACCCTCTTCAGTGTGCATTTCTTTAAAAATATGGGCATTTTCTTACATAATCAAAAAACTATTAACACCTAAAATAATAAATAATTTCTTGATATCATCCAATACCATTTCATATTCAAATGTCCCGATTGCCTCAAAATGAAAAGTTCTGCTTTTAAAATCAATCCTCCTTGGCCTATTTGAATAGAATGGGGTCTGTGCTAGGCTGAGCCAGGACCAGAGAAGAAAGTAGATGGAGGGCCCCCTGTCGCCCTCCCGCCCCCTGCAATTCCAGCTAATTCAGCTGCCCCATCCTTCTTCCTGCTGAGTAAATTGCAGGGCTGGAAGAATAGCACGAAGTACTCACGGACAGTCTGGAGGATGAATATCTGATTTCGCAGCCCCATTTATTATCCGTCCCATTAAGCCTCGGCTCGCACAGCTGCCCTCCAGCCTCCGTGGAAACCCTGGAGTGTGAAAGCCCAGCCACTTAGGCTGAAGATGAGAAAGGACGGCTTGTTTTTTCAAGTGTATATTATATCCACTTCAAAAATTTCTGAAGCTCGGAGAACACTTTCATTTTGTAAAAGGTTAAGAATAAAGAACTTAGGCAGAGTGGCCTATTTCGAAGGAGAGGATAATTCAGAAGATCAAAGGGCACACCATGGAAATTGTAGTCTCGGATTTGGTATTTTTCCCCAGGAGATCACAGAAGCCTGGGTACAGAGGAAGGTGAGTACACCTCTGAAAATATCCCGATTAAGGACACCGTGCGCGGAGAAAAGCGTTCTCTCTTGGAATGCGTCCGGGTCCTTGGAACATGCGACTGCTACCAAAACAGCCTTGCGATGGGAAAGAGTCCAGGGGTTTGGGGCAGTGCCTCAGGAGTTTTAGAGGCGCTGGACGGGCTCCAGGTAAGAACTGACTGCTGAAACCAGCTCCACTGCAGACCGACCTCCAGATGGAGAGCTGAGAATTCAAGGTCTGTTCTAGGCTCTGCCCAGGTCCCCATTTGGTCTGGAGCACGCCATTCTGCTTCTCTGCGAGTGCATTCTCTGTGACTCTGCTCCCCGTTTGTACTTCTGTTTGTCATGGAGCAGGTACGACCTCATCAGACTTGCAGAAAATAGAAACTGTTTGACCACAGTTATACATTTTTCTATAGGAAAAACATATGTCTTGTCATCTGGATTATTTAGATGCTTCTCTCTCTTTTCCTGCATCTCTGCCTGATTTGGACAGACCCAACGGGAAAGAGAAAGAACAAGCTTTTCTTGGGCAAGTCATAGAATTTCTCCAGCGGCCCTTTTCTGAACAACAGAGATAACAGTGCCTACCTTTCAGATTGTTCTGGCACTTGCTACCTATAATTCCTGGCTTCTCCACTGATTCATCCTTTCTCATTTCTCCAGTAGTGCTGGTAGCTCTTCGTGCTACAAACAACCTCCTGAAGGCTGTGACTGCCTCCCAAGTGCCCTGCGGCTCTTCAGCCCCGTGTACCTAGAGCAATGGGAAGCAGGACCACCAGGGTTCACCGCTGGCTCTGCTGTCCTGGAAGAGACCCTCTCCGTACCCACCTCCCGCTTCACCAGCCTTGAAACACCAGGGTCTTTTCCAACATCCCCTTCCTCTGACTCAGACGGTTCAAAGAACCTCCGCCTCCGATCTGCTCAGTGCCTCGTCCTGCTCACGTGGTAAGACCTGTCCCTTCCTGGACCTCTCCTCCTGGAGGTTCAGGCAGGGTTGAGCCCACAAGCCAAGCTGGGGGCAGTGAGCAGACATCTCTCGAAGGCTGGAGCGAGGGTGGATCGTGGTGGCGGCTCAAGGCTCTTCCTCCTCCTCCCTGTCTGGCTCCCCTTGGATGCAGGATGCCCCCTCCGAGCTGAGTGGGCTTGAGCAGGTGGCCTTCTGTGACTGAGGACACGTGGACAGAGGCATGGTTGGCGGCGTTCGTCCTCCTGTACACCTGCAGCCCCCCTGTGGGTCATTATCGCAAACTCTCATGTTGCAGAGCTGTTCACCTTTGTTCAGGTGACAGATCCTACTTGCACAATCCTTGGACCCAAGGTCACCACCGGCCCTTTCCTCTGCCCCCTCGGCCTGGGCGGACCCCACAGCTTCACTCTGAGTGCCATCCATTGCCCACATGGAGGGCTTGTGCCCAGAGCAGGAGCCAGAGGCCACCTCCCACATCCCTTTCTCTCCCATCAGCTCTCTGGAGCCAAGAGTGACCCACAGGCCTTGGGTATGATGGTTGTTCTAAAGTCCCCGGACATTTCAGCACCCACTGCTTTCCTTTGAAATTTCCTTCGAGTAAGTTTGCAAATCTCCCCACCAAGGAGAGAGGGCTGCTGCTCTTTCTTCTACTTGCTATTGTGAAGCCCTTTATCTATTTTCCACATAGACTCTAAGCTAGGGAATTTTCATTGAGTCTGTGCTTGGAGGTAAGTGGTCAGGAGAGGGGTGATTGCTGGGGGCATGAGAAGGCAGGTGTGAGGGGGTTTGGTGGTTGGGAATCTTGAGTGGATAGAGGCAGCAGGGGATAGGAGACAGGAAGCGGGCAGGTCAAGGGACACACATGGCGTCTGCCCCAGTTTTGTCGGAAATGTCATTGGGAACCAAACCTATGAAAGAGGAATTGAAAACCACCCAAGTCCATTCTAGAACATCACTGCTTTTGTGTGTAAAACTTTGGGAATAATTGCCCGGAAGGAGCTTGTATCTAAATTGGTACCCAGTCCCCAGCCATGAGGTAGGACTCAACAGATGACGTCCACCTCAGGCCCGCCCACCACGGCCAGCAAGCTCCCCGAGGGACAGCAGGGAGATCCAGCACCACGAAATGGTTTCATCCTGAGGCACTGACCAAGCGTGGGCTCAGGGGCTCTGGGAAGTCAAACCCTGTCATTGGGCTGACAATTCAAAGACACAGATGCATCTTTGCTCCCTGAAAGGGCTGGATTCAGTTTAAAGAGAAGCACCAACTCAAGAAATGGGATTTATGTTCTATTAATAGAGTTATCCACTTGGGTAACACATAATGAAGAGAGAAAACCACTTGATCAGGGTCGAACGAGGGGGTCCAGACTCCTTATTATCAATTACCAACTAATATTTTTTAAAATTTTATATCGGAGTAGAGTTGATTAACAATGTTGTGTTAGTTTCAGGTGTACAGCAAAGTAATTCAGTTATACATATACATGTATCTATTCTTTTACAAATTCTTTTCCTGTTTATATTGTTACAGGATATCGAGCACAGTTCCCTGTGCTACATAATAGGTCCCTCTTGATTGTCTATTTTGTATATAATAGTGTGTATATGTCAATCCCAAACTCCCAATTTATCCCTCCCCCACCCCAGCTTTCCCCTTTGGTAACCATACATTTGTTTTCTAAGTCCGTGAGTCTGTTTCTGTTTTGTAAATAAGTTCATTTGTATCATTTTTTTTTAGATTCTGCCTATAAGAGATATATGATATTTGTCTTTCTCTGTTTGACTTACTTCACTTAATATGATAATCTTCAGGTCAATCCACGTTGCTGCAAATGGCAATATTTCATTCTTTTTAATGGTTGAGTAGTATTCCATCGTATATGTGTACCACATCTTCTTTATCCATTCATCTGTTGCTGAACACTTAGGTCGTTTCCATGTCTTGGCTATTGTAAACAGTGCTGCAATGAACATTGGGGTGCATGTATCCTTTCAAACCATGGTTTTCTGGATATATGCCCAGGAGTAGGATTGCTGGATCATATGGTAGATCTATTTTTAGTTTTTTAAGGAACCTCCATACTGTTCTCCATAGTGGCTGTATCAATTTACACTCCTACCAACAGTGCAAGAGAGTTCCCTTTTCTCCTCACCCTCTCCAGCATTTATTGTTTGTAGATTTTTTTGGTGATGGACATTCTGACTGGTGTGAGGTGATATCTCAAGGTAGTTTTGATTAACATTTTTCTAATAATTGGTGATGTTGAGCATCTTTTCATGTGCCTCTTATTTACCAGTTAATATTGACAGAGCTCTCATGGGGGTGCACCCACAGCTTGAAGGGACAGAGGAGTTTGAATACGTTTCAAAACAATCTGTAGGTAATAACAACAATAACATTATTCTAACCTTTTAATAGAAAGATTAACTGTCATACAAGGATTAGGAAATTGGGAGAATACAAAAGGAAAATGTTACAAAAGTAAAGGAAACAGAAATTTTAAAGTCTGGCTCATTGGCCAACATGTGGCAGAGGCCCTAGGTTATTATTCTCTTCTCTCCTAAAATGTTTTCATTACAATGACAGCAGGATGAGAGCCGGCACCCAAGTGACCTTGAGGTCACCTTTATGTTCCTTAGGAGGAAAGGCACAAGTCCCCGGGGTAGGTGGTGGACTCTGTCTGCCAGCCTCCAGGGCTGAATCCTGGCCCTGTGGTTGGGCAAATCGGGAAGTTTGACTTCCTGGTTTTGAGTAAACATCAGGAAGATGCCTTGCATGGGTGTCCTGAAGATGACCCCCCCAGGGAGCTGGGGCAGAGAGAGGCTCCTAAATGCTTGTCCCCTGGTCTCCCCTGTTTTCTGTGTAGAAAGGAAAAGCTACAGGGGAGGGGATAGTCCAAGACCCAGACTCACAGTCTCAATGACTTTCAGGAAAAATCCCCTAAGAATTTCCCAGAACATATTTAGAACAGGAATTTAGAACATACATATTCCAAATACATCTATTGTTGACTATTTATGAAACCATACAAATATATGCTAAGCATAAAAGAAAAACAGCTGTACCTTTGATTCTAACTTATGGATAACATTTTTCAATATCCAAGAAATGCTCCTTTTTGGTTTTTGTATTTCAACATTGTCCATGTAGTTGTTTTCTCTTCTGATAAACAAGGTCGATGGACATTTATTTTAACATAGCGCTTTGTTGCTGTTTTTCTGACTGCTCTCTCTGTGGAATTAAAAATTATCTCTGGTCTTGTCCTCACATGAGACCACGAAGGAAATGTAAACCATAAACATGACTCTCAGGGCACTGCCAAGTTGTACCCCGTGGAAAAGGCCCTCCTACCTCAGCCTTGGCAGAAATTTTTGTTGCTGCTAATTACATGACTAATTTGTAGATTTTGTTAAGGAGTGACTTTTTTTTTTCACACAGAAGAACTGATCACTTCAATGACCTTCCAATGTTCCCTTTGACACCAGCCCCCCACCCCACCCCTAACCCTTGCCTTTCTTGTGTTGATTAAAAGAGTCAACACTTCTTGAAGTTGATTTGGGAGCCAGAGCCTGAAAAGCCTTACAACTTGCCCAACAGATAGGGGAAAGGTGTGCACCTTCCAGGGAGAAGTCCTACATTACAAAGCTATTATATCATGTAGCTTGCTTAATTCAGGTGTAACTATAGCAACTACCTAGAATCGGAGATCAGTGAGGAGTGATTCCCATGAAAGTGAACTTTGCCTTAGGCCACTTTAATTAAAGCATAAATATTTTGAGGAAGGAACAAGTCAGATGTTTTTAAAAGAGGGGGCAGAAAGGAGGGCCATCACATACATGCTTAGCTTATGTGGATCTTCTTTACTTCTATATTCCTTCCTGGCCCATAAAACTAGTGAAACTATTCATGTAAAAGGAAAATACGTTTAGAAAAAGATACTTTTAGTAACACTCATTTTAGAAAACTGCATTATTTAGAGACGTAATACGTTTGTTCTTATTTTCATGTGTAAACTCAACTACTGCACAAATGATACCTGTCTGGAAAACGAAATACACTTCCCATAAGTGCTGAGGACGGAGGGTGGTATAGATTCTCCCAGGCAGAGGCCTGATTGGGTAATGGCCACGGACAGCATTCTGGGTGGTACCGCTGGATCCCAATCTTTCATCACTACTTACTAGCTGCATAAGCGTGGGCAAGTTTCCAAACTCTCTGAGCCTAGGTTTCCTCATCTATAAAAGGGTGATAATAGTACCAGCTTCATAGGGTTGTTGGTGGAATTAATTAGGATAATGAATGGGAAGTGTGGGGCATGGGGTAGTCCAAAAGCACCAGCTATGATAATTATCACTCCAAGTCTCATTAATGAGGCAGAGAGTGACGGGAGGCTAAGGAATGAATAGAAGTTTGGAGACAGGGGTCCTAAGACTTACTCTTCCAAAAACTAGCTAGGAAATCTCTTCCCCTCTCTGGGCTTCAGTCTTCTCACCTACAGTCTCAGGAGACTGGGCTACACAGTGTTTAATATTCATCCAGTTCTCGAATCCTGTGCGTCTAATCCACCCTTTCCACCTTTAATGCCATTGTCTCATCCCTCACTCTCTGAAGAACCCAGGAAAGGGGTGTCAGTGCATTTCCTTGTCCTAGGAGAGACACTGGCACACGCAGGGAGGACCCCAATAATCTCACACCTTTCTCACCCTCCTTTGAGTTCAGAGGTCTGTGTAAAGAGAGCTGATCAAAGGGAGCACATAAATCACCCAGCTAGCTAAAGCCATGCCCCAGAGTTCAGATTGATTTCTGCATTCAGACTATATCATCTGATCCTTCCTCAGAGGTTCACACTCCAGTGACCCAAGCATCCTCCTAGCATTTGGCTGTGTTAATCAGCCTGGAAATGGCAGCCTGAACACAGGTGTGAGGTGAGGATTCCCACTCTTCCCCTTGAGCTGCGTATGATGACTTTGTGAACGTAATTACTAAGATTTATACAAGAGAATTAGATGCGTTTCAGATTTTTTAAAAATCACAACCCTATGTGAAAATGCACATGGCCTGCCTGCCCTAGCAGAAGTGAGCATTTCAGGGACCTGGGGCGTTGCATTTCTTAGACTCACATGGGTAAATATATTGAGGGTTAAATTTATAATTCTATTCAGTGGATGATTCTATTAAAAGAAGAGGAGAAAAATCTATCTCATGAAACTTCTTATTTATTTAAATTTATTTTATTGAAGTATAGTTGATTTACAATGCTGTAGTTGTCTTTGGTGTACAGCAAAGTGATTCAGTTATACATACATATAATAGTTTGTATCTGCTAATCCCAAACTCCCAATCCATCTTTCCCCCGCACCCCCTCTTTCTTGGCAACCACAAGTCTGTTCTCTATGTCTGTGAGTCTGTTTCTATTTCGTAGATAAGTTCATTTGTGTCATATTTTAGATTCCACATATAAGTGATATCATACGGTATTTTTCTTTTTCTTTCTGACTTACTTCGCTTAGTAAGATAATCTGTAGGTCCATCCATGTTGCTGCAGATGGCATTATTTCATTCTTTTCTATGACTGAGTAGTATTCCATTGTGTATATATGTACCACATCTTCTTTATCCATTCATCTGCTGATGGACACGTAAGTTGCTTCCATGTCTTGCCTGTTGTGAATAGTGCTGCTATGAACGTAGTGGTGCGTGTATCTTTTCAAATTAGAGTTTTGCCCAGATACCTGCCCAGGAGTGGGATTGCTGGATCATATGGTAACACTCTTTTTAGTTTTCTGAGGAACATCCGTATATGGTCGCTCTGACCAATGTAAGCTGATACCTCATTCTAGTTTTCATTTGCATATGAAACTTCTAATTTAAATTCAACAATCCCATCCTTGTTACCGAGGATGTAGACAACACCAGGGAAATTAAGGTACATTATTGCTGTCGCGTTCACCCCAGAGTGATGGGTCAGGGGTCCCTTTGCCCATGTCAGTTCCAGGGTTTGCCTGTCACCCCAGGTGAGCCTACAAAGGATGGGGAGAGCTGAGGGCTTGGAGGGGACGTGGCTGTCTGGATACCTCAGGGAAGACTTAGTAAGAAATATTTCTCCAGAAGGATGTGTAGAACTTGTAGGATGAAGAAATGAGGGAGTGGCCTTTGAGGCACAGAGACCAAAGCTGTGAGTTTGGACTTTATCTTTCAGCTGCAGGGGGTCTGGTAGACTGAACTGACAAGCCTGCAGGTTGGGTTCTTCCAGAAGCAGACGCCGAGGCAGAGTGAACAGAACAAGGGAAGTATTGGGGAGAGACATCTGTGAAAGGAAACGAGAGGGCAGGGGAGCTGTCGGGCTGGGGGACAGAAGCTCCTGCCCACCCTCGGGGCTGCCCACGAAATGAGGCTTTGCTGGCGGGCACGGCCACGCCCTCGCTGTGCACAATCACCGTCTGGGACCTCCCTGAGAAGCATGACTTTGACTCAACAGCCGAGGTGAGCACCGAAGGAGCCACAGGTGGAGGCCACTGGGAGAACAAACTCTTCTAGAAGGCGGGGCTGAGTGGTGCAGCTCTGTGCCGGCCGTGGGAAGAGTCAAGTTTGCTAACAGGAAGAATTAACATTTATTGGGTGCAGGATATGCTCTCTGCTAAGCACATCACCCTTGTTCTTTCATCTGACAGAGTAGTCCTGTAATGGAGATGCTCTAATAATTATTCCCAGTTTCCAGATGATGAATGGGGGCTCAGGAAGGCAACATAAACTCAGAATCATGAGGCCTGCTAAGTGACAGAGGCCAGGTGGCAACTCCACCCAACCCCTTTTCACTGTCTAGAGCTGGTGGTCTTAGCAGTTTTGCCAAAGAACAATGAGGTGAGCGGCCAAGGCAGGAAGCCTGGTCAGAGGGCTGGTCCACAGCACAGCCCAGAGCCATGGAAGGAGGTAAAGAAAGATGAAGGGACAGCTTTGAAAAAGTCTTCCAAGAGACATCTTCCATGACTTTGTCTGTAAGGTGAAGGCAGTGGGTAAGAAAGATAAGTCACTAGACGAGGTTGAGATGTCCAGCCTGTTTCGGTTTGATATCTTTCTTTGATCAATTTTGGCAACTTATAACATATTGGAAAGACATTAACCACATCCAGATTCCTAAATTTATTAGCTTAAATTATGTTCACAGTATTATCTTATTTAGTTAATTTGCTGAAAGTGTAGCACAGTCACAAGTTTTGAAGATCAGAAAGTATAAAAGTGTACATGATAGGGCTTCCCTGGTGGCGCAGTGGTTGAGAATCCGCCTGCCGATGCAGGAGACACGGGTTCGTGCCCTGGTCCGGGAAGATCCCACATGCCGCGGAGCAACTAAGCCCGTGAGCCATGGCCACTGAGCCTGCGCGTCCGGAGCCTGTGCTCCGCAATGGGAGAGGCCACAACGGTGAGAGGCCCGCATACCGCAAAAAAAAAAAAAAAAAAAAAAAAAAAAAAAGTGTACATGATAAAAATCTCCATCCTTCTTCTGTTCCCCATCTGATAAGTTCCTACCATGTGGGATACCCAAGTATATATCCAATGTTATCAATGTCTGATACATTCTTCTAGAGATTTATAATGTAGATAGAAGCAAAGACAAAATGTATACTTCCTTTTTCTACACAAATTAAAGCATTCTCTATATACAGTTCTGATTTTTCCATGTTAGTACATAAAACCTGTCTCCTTATTTTTCATGGCAGCATAATATTCCACAGAATGGATGTAGCACATTTGCTTTATCCTGTTCACGAACATTTACTTATATGTCAGTATTAAGAACACGTCTTCTATGGAAAAAAATGTTCTTTATCTTAAAAGTTTTAGTTGTTTGATCTCTGTAATTATATTCTCTTTTTAATTCCAAATATTATAGGTCTTAATTTCTTTTTTTTTCCCTTTCATTGTACTTCCTGAAAGCTTCTCTGTTTTTTAAAATCTTTTCAAGGAACAGCATCTTGACTTTATTATTTCTACAATTTTACTTCTAATTTGTCATGCTTTTATCATGATCAGTACCTGCATTTTTGCTTATTTTTATTGTTAGGTAAGTTCTTGAGTTGAATACTTAGTTAAATCTTTAAAAATCTTTCTTCTCCAATAGTAAAGGTTTGTAAAGTTATGAATTTGAATTGACAACATACTACAGGTTTGATTGTATTTTATCATTAGTATTAATTTCTAAATCATTTGTAAATTATCTTGACAATAATTGATTTGCTCTTTTTATTAACGTATTTATTGGAGTACAATTGCTTTACAATGGTGTGTTAGTTGCTGCTGTATAACAAAGTGAATCAGATATACATATATATATATCCCCGTATCTCCTCCCTCTTGCGTCTCCCTCCTACCCTCCCTATCCCACCCCTCTAGGTGGTCACAAAGCACCAAGTTACGTGGCTGATCTCCTTGTGCTATGTGGCTGCTTCCCACTAGCTATCTATTTTACATTTGGTAGTGTATATATGTCCATGCCACTCTCTCACTTTGTCCCAGCTTACCCTGTCCCCTCCCCGTGTCTTCAAGTCTATTCTCTACATCTGTGTCTTTATTCCTGTCCTGCCCCTAGGTTCTTCAGTACCATTTTTAAAAATATTCCATGTATATGTGTTAACATACGGTATTTGTTTTTCTCTTTCTGACTTACTTCACTCTGTATGACAGACTCTAGTCCCATTGACCTCTCTACAAGATTTGCTCTTTGACTCAAAACTATTTGAAAGAATGCTTTCAAAATGTCCCAGTACTTAACATTTATTTTTTCTTATTCATCTGTGGACTGTTTCTGGATTTAAAACATTTTGGTTAAATAGTGTGACCTCTGTAATTTCTACTTTGGAGTATGTAATCAAGTTTTTCTTTAGCCTACGTATAACCAAATTTTGTAGATATTCCATGTTTTTTTTTAAAGCCTTGTCTCTATTTGTGGGTACACAATTCAATATGTGTCTATTAAACATGTTAATTGCAATGTGCAAATCCTTGTCTTTCCTTATTTCTTGTTTCCTTCTGGCATGTTCTGAGTTGGTGCGTTAATGTCTTCCATAATTGCTGTTTTGATGATTTCTCCTGGCAATTCCAATGCTTTGCACTTTTACATATTTCAGCACTATGCTCTTTGTGCATCAACCTCATCCATGACTTTACACATTCTGAAGCATGTTTATGGAATATGTAGATAGGGACAAGAGACCTGTGTTACTTTTCTTTATTTACAGAGCATTTTGGGGAGTGAAGTTGCCTGTAGTGGCATCTCTTTAACCACTAAATTTGACCAAACCACACATAGTGCACAGAAATTCCTTGGCTCAGTAATTTCACTGTTGTTCTCAGAAATTCAGCCAATATCTTTTCTCTGAATGTAGTCCAGCCATTACATGGAGCTCATGAACTCTTCCAAGGTATTAGTTTACAATTTCTTAAATGATTGGGTCACTGTAACAAAATGAGCAAGGTCTAATTTGTACCCAGACACAAATTTCTCATCTTGGCAAGACTGGCTCTATTTCATCCCCCAAAATTTACTGTAAAGATTAAAAATGCAACCACAGTTGGGTATTTTCAAAATGACTTCAAGTTAAGCTATAATTCACATTTTGCCTTGCTGAATAAAGTTTAACCTATTTCAATAGGGAAAAAATTTCAACACAGTTCCTGGTCCTGAGTTCCTAAGCATCCATATTTGGAGTTTGATATTTCACAGAATTTGGTGAGAGATAATAACAGGGATTGTTTTCCCCTCCTGACATCATCTTTTAAAAATATACTTATCAGGCTTCCCTGGTGGTGCAGTGGTTGAGAGTCCGCCTGCCGATGCAGGGGACACGGGTTCATGCCCTGGTCCGGGAGGATCCCACATGCCGCGGAGCGGCTGGGCCCGTGAGCCATGGCCGCTGAGTCTGTGTGTCCGGAGCCTGTGCTCCACAACGGGAGAGGCCACAACAGTGAGAGGCCCGCGTACCACCCCCCCCCAAAATAAATAAATAAAATAAAAATAAAAATATACTTATATATACTTTTAGGCACTTATGCTAGCATTCCTTAACCTTAAATTCCTAGAAGTGAAATTCTCATATCAAAGGATGAGCAACTTAAAATTTTGGTATGTAATTTGAAATTGCTCTTTGGAAATCTTATCCCAATCCACACAATCACACTGGGTGTATAACTTCCTCTTTCCCATGCTCTCACTGAACTAGGTGTTATCACTCTCTTATGTGTCCAATATGGCAGAAAAAAAATATTTCATTGCTTTAATTTGCATTTCTTTCATTGCTAGTGGGTTTGAACATTTTCCTAAATTTAATGGCCATTTGTATTTCTTCTCATATTAATTGCTTGTTCATATTCATTGCCTATTTTTCTATTGGGTTATTTGTATTTTTCTTATTTGTCTTTAAGAGCTGTGTGTAGGGGTATAAATCTTTTGTTGTATTGATGAGGTCCTTAAAGCATTCTGTATTTCAGCCATTTACATATCTGACCCAGCTGAGTTTTTCTTACCGATCATTTTTCAGCATCAAAATACACTGCAGGGGTTCCCTGGTGGCGCAGTGGTTAAGAATCCACCTGCCAAGACAGGGGACACGGGTTCGATCCCTGGTCCAGGAATATCCCACATGTCACGGAGCAACTAAGCCCATGCACCACAACTAATGAGCCTGTGCTCTAGAGCCCGTGAGCCGCAACTACTGAACCCACTTGCAACAACTCCTGAAGCCTGTGCACCTAGAGCCCGTGTTCTGCAACAAGAGAAGCCACCGCAACGAGGAGCCCGTGCACTGCAACGAAGAATAGCCCCCACTTGCCGCCACTAGAGAAAGCCTGCGTGCAGCAGCGAAGACCCAACACGGCTAAAAATAAATTAATTAAATTAATTAATTTAAAAAAATTTTAATACACTGCAATGTGGGTAGTTATTGTTATTCCCATTTTAGGGATAAGAATGGAATTCAGAGAAGTTAAGTGGACAGAAATTGACAAAAAACCAGGATCAGTTTCTGAAGTTCAGTGCATTTTGTCCTCAATCCCTGGAAGTCTTGCACAACTTGTTACTGGAGCTGCGGTCACTGCCGCTTCTACTGATGTTCTTTTGGCTTCAGACAGTGCAGTCAGTTTCCACTTGACCCAGAAACATCTACTGCCCCTAAAAACCTGAATAACCCCTAAAATCTTTACCTAGGACCAACTTGGTTTAAAGTCCTGCCTCCTTAAATTCATGGAGTTTCCGTTTGCAAGAATATCTATGTTCCATCTTAAGGGAAAAATACATTATTCTGTTTGGGTTTGTTGTGTGTTCAAGAAACCAGAGAACAATTCTGTGGGTTGAAGCAGAGCCATGCTGCAAGGCTGCCCCCCATTTGGTGTTTGCCACGAACCCTGGAGAGCTCTGACCCCCATCACAGGGCCTTCGCTGCAGATTTCCTTCCAGAGTCTGAGGTTGACTAGATGGACGCACCGTGTTATTAACAACCTTTAGTTGATGCCAGCCTGCTGAACTGCTTCGATGAAGAAACAGGCAAAAGCTAAAACTCACAAGGGATTTGGTTTCACTGTTGCAGCACCAAACCAGCATTCTTTTTTTTAGAAGCACCACAACTCTTTGGTGAGTGGACCTGGGTAGACAAGAGGCAAGCTGGCCAGCCCAGTGATAAAAGCCAGTGCCAATAAGCTAGTCAAATGACAGGGTGGCAGAACTGGTCTAACACGGCAGCGTGTCCAGACCATGCGGTCTTTGTTCAAGTGTCCAATCCAGGCCACCCCTGTCTGGTCTCCAGCTGTAGGTGGTTTTGTCTGTTCACCCCCCAGAGCAATTTCTAGACCAGTGACGTTCTCGCTTACATTGCCTGCAGGGTTTTGTTTGTTTGGTCTCCTCTGGGCTTTAGAGACTCTAGAAAGTGGCCACAGTAAAGGTCAACCTTGGGCAATTTGAAGTTCTATATAGTGAATGCCTTGACTACAGGAGGAATTCTTCCTAAGATAGTGGGTGCCCCAGAAAGGTTTGTTGAGTTCTGGGGACTCTGTATACAGATTTACTTGAATTAACCACTTAAATTCACAAACTGGAGAGGAACCGAGGGGACGGGTAGGGACGGAGAGGTGATGCTTGCAAACTCTGGGGTCAGACCACCGGACTGAAACGTTGACTCTGTACTCACCTTGGGCGAGACACCCCGGCTTTCTTGGTGCCTTCCTCATGGGTAATGATACCCACGCTGCAGGGTTATCTGAGGATTACATTGGATAACACACCTGCCTAGCAAACATGGGAACATTAGCTAAAGCCATCAAAGGCATCGCAGTGCCACACCTGCTGCTGCCCTTGCTGATGCTCTGAGGGCCCAGTGTCCTTCAGCACCCGTTTTAGGGATTCTCAGACCCACCTCTGTGTTTTGCTTAAAATTCAATCATAACACTATGTTTTTGAATTTAAATTACACGTACAAATTTGAAATAGCATGGTATTAACATACACACCTCATGAAATGATGACCACAATAAGTTTAGTGGATATCCATCATCTTGTATAGATACAACATTAAAGAAATAGAAAAAAAAGGTATTTTCCTTGTGATGGGAACTTTCTTAACAACTTTCATATATAACATACGATACAGTGTTGTTAAATTATTCAATGGAGACTTTTTAAATAGCACTTTGGCGATAAGGAGTATTGAAGGTTGTAACAAATAGATTTGGACTAAGTCAATTCCTTCGACGCAAATAATTCATCACAGCAAAGAACTGCAAAACCAATCATTCTCTTTTCCCTATAGCACAAAAATACAGATACCTAACACTTAAGAAATGATAATTATGAAAGAAAAACAGGTGCTCAGATGGCACCGCCCTTGGCTTATGCAACTTAGTAAACCAAACTCCCTCCCCCCGATTTGTGATATGAGTGAAGCAAAGTTTCAATTACACGTAACTAAACATACAGCGCTGAGTGTTCTAGAATGATCTGATTTCAAATACCCTAGGCAGAGACCTGAAGCTGAGCCTGGTTGGAGCCATAGGTCTGGGGTGGAGGTTGGGGTGCGACTGTGTGTGTGAGGCCAGCATGGAGGCAATATCCCCCTCTGAATGTGAAGAAGCAGCAGGCCTGCAGGGCTTTCCCTGTTTGTTTGCTTGACTTTTTGTTTGTTTTTCACTTGTACCGAATGCACAACCAGAACACAAGAACATAAATTCTGCTTTAATGATTATCTAAGTCATTATTATTGTTATTTAATTTTCTGGGAAGGCACACTTTATTTTAAAACAACAGTGACACCAGACCATGGAAATACAGTCACTGCCCCCTTATATGGCTCTTCTTTCAGTCCTCACTCTGGGTCAGGGTCACAGGTGACAGAGGAGCAAGGCCTGACCTCTAGGAGGGCCAGCTTTGCCCAAACGCTGTGCAGCATGAGCCGAGCACACTCAGACTTTGTGTGCTACAGCAGACCCCCTACTGCCTGCACTGGACAGCAACTTCTCCCAAGATGTCAGCATCACAGGATGCTAATAATGAGAAGCATTCTGTGTTCCCAGGCATTACGAGGCACCCAGAAACATGAGGCAGCTGCCACCTTAGCGCAGCATCTCCCCTGCCCCATCAGGGTTAATAGGAGGCAAAGATGGAAGGAAGGGAGAAATGTACAATAAAGGAAAAAAGGGAGGAGACTGAAGGCTGGAATGGGGAGAGGGGAGGCAGGGAGGACGGGATGGGGGCAAAGAAAGAGGGTAACATTCCCCCCAGGAGGATCTCAACCTGACCCTGGAGCCTGGAGAGCAAAGATCTTTCCCTCCTTCCCTCCCTCCTTCCTGCCTTCCTTCCTTCTAAATTCTTTTCTTTCTTCCTAGTTTTTCTTTCTTCAGAGCCTCAAGGGAGAGTCGGTAATTCTTCATCCTTAAGGAATTATGACAAGCTTTAGATCTCCTGGAATGTGCAATGTCTCAGAAGCACTAGGAATTTATTATCTATTTCCAAACAAAGCAATAATTAGATCACTCCAGATAACGAATACCATGTTTTCAGAAGCCCTGAGTAGATGATAAGCTAATATTTGTACAGTTGACCTTAAAAATGTGACAGCTGAGAAGCATCTGGAGAGATGCCCAGAACGGCACCATTATGAAAGGGTTTAGCAAGCCGTGTGGAGAGGAACTTTCGGAATTCTTTTAAAAATACGTTTTGTAAATCACTATGCTAGAGTAACTGTGGAATTATTCTTTGACAGTATAATTACATTTTAATTGTAGAGCAATTAAGCGTTCAATAGTCATGAAGGGGAAATCCAGTAGCCAATCAGCTGCCACCCCTATGAAATCTAGACTGTGGTTTGTATGGCAGAAGACTTCGGTTCCCTGGTGACCACTGACATCTTTCAGTTGGGTTCAAGCATTTGCAGAGACAGTGAGGACTCTCTCAAAGGCAGCTGGACACTCAAATACCCCAAAGAAACAGCCAGTGTCTGTCAAAACCCAGCTAGAGGCTATTTTGCAAAATGTTCTGAAGACATATTTAGGAAAATATTCCCTGTCGTGCAATCAGCTCCCATGAGACAATGAAGTCTCCAGAGAAAAAAGGAAGCCCTTTGCAGGGGCCTGGGTGGGTACAGACGCCTCACCCAAGATTCCCGCTGGAGGTCCATTCAGAACGGTTCTCTTTTCTTTCCACTCTAAATGTGAAGCAGTTCGGGCTAGAAACCACACCTAGCATGAATGACAATGAAATGGACCTTAATCCAGAAGATCCGAGGGTTATTTTCTCCCCCATTTTGACACTTCCCACCCCCCGCCTCCCTCACTTACAGATCTGCTATCTGAGGATGATCAACACTGCAAAGCTTTTCACTGTAAACTACTTGCCTCCTAAAGTACTAGACGTTTTACCTCCAATATAATTTTTTTTTTTTTTTTTTTTTTTTTTTTGCGGTACGCGGGCCTCTCACTGTTGTGGCCTCTCCCGTTGCGGAGCACAGGCTCCGGACGCGCAGGCGCAGCGGCCATGGCTCACGGGCCCAGCCGCTCCGCAGCACGTGGGATCTTCCCGGACCGAGGCGCGAACCCTCGTCCCCTGCATCGGCAGGCGGACTCTCAACCACTGTGCCACCAGGGAAGCCCCCAATATAACTTTTAATCCCTGCGGTGATACTCGTTGTGTCTAAAATGGTAGTTGGGACTTTGGGGCAAATTGGCAACTATTTAGAAAACTGGAGTCTGCTTTAAAATGGATCTGGATGTTCCTATTACAAATTAGATACTAACTGATCTACATCCTTAAGGGGGTAGAGAAGTTAAGTCATTTCTGAACTTGAAGGCAGGACCAAAATAACCCCATCAAGGAGATGCAAGGGAAAGGAAAGGAATTAGCTGAAGGCGATGTAGGTGAACACGACCTCTTGGGGTGATGTCAGCAGGCTTATAGAGGGCCGAGAGGAGGGAACTTTCCAGTGTTTAACAAACCAGCTGCTTGGGTAAAAAGTGTTTCTCAAAGTCCGTGGTGTCAGTACGTCCCCCACGGCTGATTTCCAGCTACCCATGTGTCACCGCAGAATTCAGAGTTGGAAAGAAACGCCCACCATTTACTTTCACACCCCATTTTTCTCTGTCTCATTTATGGATCATTGGAGAGTTAGTTTATATCCCCTCGAATATTTCAGATCCCACTCTCTGATGTATTTTAAGGATGAACAGACATAAAGTGGCCTTCAATTTTTCTAGGAAAGTAGATACTCATCATTTGCTTTTGGTTGCACAGAATCCAAAACCCGTATCCGTGGTCTGGGAACACCCCCCCTCTAGAATCCTGATACAAAGCCGAACCAGAGGTGCCAACAGATCCTCTCTTTCCCAGCATCCCTTGCAGTTAGGGCCTGGTCATGTAACCAGGCTCCACAAATCAGATGTGCACCACCTCCTTTACTTGACAGTTGGTGGCACAAGAAGCAGAGAGGCAGACCCTTGCTGTGAAGATAGGCCCCGGCTGCAGACCCACATCAAGGGCGCAAGCCTCCCTTCTGCTGCCCGTTTCCCAGCCCAGTCCTGGGAGCTGCTCGATTCTCTTGCTCTGCTAAATCAGCCAGAGCTGGTGCCAGTTGCCCTGACGCTGAACCTTCAGCTGGGTTCATGCTTTCACGGCCAGCATCTCACCACACACAGAGCAGTGTGACGTCACTGTTACGGTGAAAGTAAAATCAGGAAGGGAAGATCTTCTTCATCCTCGCTCGGTGGAAAATAGTCTGGATGTTGTGAGAGGGCAAAGCTGTCTCTGGAGCCAGGCTGCCTGGGCCCCCATCTCAGCCCCAGCACACCCTGACCGAGGACATGGTACCCTCCTCCCTCCTCTGGACCTCTAGTGGGTACCAGTGCTCACACGATCGTGGTGAAAAGAAGAGATGGGGGGGGGGGGGGAACTTCTCACATGGCGCAGTGGCCTTGACCCCTGTTCCAGGCATGTTCCTACTGTTCCTGTGTGTCATGCTTTACTGCGCACGGCACCTTGACCATCTAACATTATGTGGAGAGAAAATATTTTTATCCTGTACCGCAAACTATATTTTACGACGTAGCATTCAAGATTTTGCCATTGGGTCCTGGACCCCCCAGAGTCTAGTCAAGTTCTCCAAGTGTCCGTGGGACCCAGGGAGGACCACCTCTGCAAGGACTTAGCCAGCTCCGGACAGGCTCACTGCAACCAGACTTATCTTAAATCTCCCTTCCATCCGCATTTTTTTGCCTGATGGTTAAAGTGCTTATCATGAGAACGAAGCTCTCAGGCTCCGAAAGGTTACGGGACTTGCAGATTTTAGGCAGCAGAGCAAGAGTTGGTCCTGGACCTTGGGCCTCCCTGGAGTGGACGTCTGTGCCATTTCCTCGACGGCAGCAGACAATTAGCAAGACGTTTCAGACACTGTGTGTAGCGGCTGGTGCAGGAGGGGACAATCGAAGGGAAGGTGCTTTCTCACGAACAGATCATGCGATTATAAACTGGTGTGTTTTTTTTAATGAAAAGTGATTAGATTAAGATGCTACAAGAGCCTTGAGAATATTCACAATCTTTGTCTAATTCCACTTCCAGGAATCTGTCAATGGGACTCAATCAGAGATGAAGCCAAAGCTATTTTTTTGTTTCCACATAGAATATATTAACACGACTCTGTGAAGTATTGGTATCAAGCATATAAATTTAATCCATGTACAGACAGATTGGATGACATAATTAACACTTACAAAATCCCTCATCCAACAATTACAGATCATTTTTCAAACACTCACAAACTCCTGCAAAAATTGACCACATATTAGGCTCCAAAGCCCATCACAACAAATATCAGTGAATCAATATGATATAGAGATACGGTCAAAGCTTTAAACTCAAGGTTATTTCAGCTTTATTTATAAAAGCAGAAATCGGAAACAATGGAAATAACTTAAAGGGGGAAATGATTGACAAATGGTAACGCATCCCTTTAAGCAGCCATCATCAAAGTGCCTGTTTTCAGTGGCACGAGAAATTGCTCATGAGGTAATGGTAAGTGAAAAAAAGACAATTACATTCAGCATATCACTTTCATATATAAAACTGAAACAAAAAATGGTAAGAATGATTCTACCTAGCCAGAGGGGTCACTGGTGATTCACAGTATTTGCCGAAATCTCTACAATGAAATTTTGTGAAAGAACCAACAGAATTGTCTAGTACACATTTTATTTTATTTATTTTGTTTCCTAAATTTATTTTCCCCAGCTTTATTGAGATAGATTTGACCTATAAATTGTGTAAATTGAAGGTGTACAATGTGATGATTTGATACACATATTTCCAAATGATTACCACAGGAGGTTAGGTAACACGTCCATCACATTACATAACTCCTTTTTTTTTTTTTTTTTTTTTTACTTTTCAGGAAAGCATTTATTACACCCATATATAATTCCAGTCTGGACATACTATATATGATATCAGAAGCTTAGAGTCTTTGCAATGAGTCGGTGCATAACAATTTTTTTTTTGTACTGAGAATGTTTAAGATCTGCTCTCGTACCAACTTTCAAGTTTCGAATACAGTATTTTTAACTATAGTCAGCATGCTGTACTTTAGATCCCAGAATTTATTCATCTTCCAACTGGGAGCTTATACCCTATGACAAGCGTCTCCCTCACTTCCCCACCCTAAGACCTCAGCACCACCATCTTACCCTTTGTTTTCATGTACATTAATGTAGTAAAATAAAAATGAACATGTATAGCAATGAATCTAGATAATCTGGATCCCAATATAAAAAAGAAAGTGTTCTAATGAGATTATGTTAAAAGAAGAAGAAAAAAAAAAACTGATGGCCTTACAACAAAATGACGACACAGACGATGGAAAAGAGGCAGCATGGAAGCAAAGAGAAGGCAGACATTGAATATTGACACAAGACAAAGTTGAGGTCTATTAAGAAAATGCATTGTGAGAAACTTGTCATTTTAGAGGAATGAATTATAGAATTCATCAGGAAAGGCTATCCTCAGACTTTCTGCCATTGACCTACTGTCGGCCAGAGGAGTTAGGGACACTAATCTCTTTCTACGCCGTTTGCTTCATCTCTAACAGCAGAAATACCATGAGTGACCTTGCAGCGTTGCCGTGGAACTGAATGACCTGTATGTGGAAGCACTCTTGCACAAGAACCTGGGTAATAGCTGCCCAATAAATTTCCTTTTCATTTCATGTGTCAAACAACATGGCAACAATATATGCAAAGGAAAACTTATTAGACGTACAAGGGAAGTGGACAGAAATAACAACTGTTATATGAGATTGTAACTAACTGTTGTCCAAATTCACACAATAGCAACCACCTGACATTGTCTGGAAGATCACGAGACACACAAAAGGGTTTTGTAAGCTGTAAAGTAGCATGACAGTGTTAGTTATTTTCATGATGCTAAATAATATTTATGGAAGTGATTATATTTTTCTCAAGGTCATAAAGAAATTCGCAATAAATTTTAAAGAAGTCGAAATCTTGCAATCCATATTTATGAACCCAATATAATATCTAATATTAGTCATTTATATTTAAACCAGAGAAGCTCCATCCCCTCCAACATTTTCAAGTGCTCTCCTGAATAATACTTATGTATAACAAATGAAATGATTTAATAGTAATTGACTTGGAAAATAAAACACTATATATTGAAATAAAATTATAATAACAAATCAAAGCATGTCTTAAAAATGTTATTGAATACTAACTTTTCGATGAAGGATTGATTAATGGGCTCTGATTTCACGGAAGAAATCACAAAAGAGACATTCGAAAGATTTGGTAATAAAAAATGTTTAAAATATATAAATGAGGACAGGCTGAGATAAAACATTCCAGCAAATATCCAGACTCCATAAAGAGCCCACAGAAGTTGATTAGTAAAAAGTTAAAGCTCCAACAGATAAGTGGACAAAGGATTTCAACACACAGAGCATACTTCCTTGTTAACTTGTATATAATAGATGGAAAGGTAAATGAGAATACCTAATTAAATACCCATAAACCCTTCCCATGTGCGGGGCATCATTCGAAGCGTTGACATAGTAACTCCTTCCACCCTCCCAACAACGCTGCAAGGTAGATAACGTCGTTGTACTCACTTTACAGATGAGGAAAAGAACCCCAGGAAGGAGGAATGATTCATCCACAGTCACCCAACCAGTGGCAAAGCCAGGATTCAAGCCCGGGGTGTATTGCCCCAGTCACTTGGGGACTGCATCCCCAAGGATGAAGAAGCAGAAGGTACGTACACGAAGATGTGGACACAGCCTGGTTTATAGTGGTTAAAACACAGACACAACCAACAATGTGGGAAAGCTGAAATCAGTAACTGACATCAACTGAAGAACTTTGACGTAGTCATTAAATGTGTAATGAAGCCAACTTGGAGCAACTTGAAAACTACGATGTTAAGTGAAAAGAACATAAATTGCATGCATGCTACGTGTGCAATGATGAAAGCCTGCGTGCATGTAGACTACGATGGGAAGGGTGTGTGGAAAGTGAAAACAGTTGATGTGGCTATAAAACTGTATGTGTATAATATCAAAGGGAGGAGTGGTTGGAAGGAAACGGTACACAGTGTTCGAGAGCTCTCTGTATTTCCCCCAGTAAGGTACCCTCTCTCACTGAAGGGCTTCCCAGCCCTTCCCAGGGCCCAGCGGCTCCCTGCCCACCCGCCCCATCAAGGCTGCCTGTTCTTCATCCTTCAGTGTCATCACCGCCTTTGGGAGGACTTCCCTGTGCCCCGCCCTTCCCTGGCATCCTCTGTGTTTCCTCAGCAGCCTGCTTCTCCTCATTTTGCAAGGCTGGCTCCTTTTCTTGCCTGCAGCTCCCAGAAGACCCTTGAGGGTACGTCTACATCTTCTCCACCACGTAGCCCTAACTCCCAGACTGGGATGTGTTTGTTGAAGAACTCAGACATCGAGGTACTGCAGATGAAGTTCTAAAATCTTCATAACATTTGTCGGAAAATGCACATTTCCCCCTCCCCCAAGAATACCGTAAATTTTAACCCAGAATTTCATATGAAAAGTGAGGCTTCCCAGAGTATCGTAAATGAGACGATTGCACAATCTTAATTGTGCATTAAGATGTCAATTTTATAGATTCAGGAACTGAAGAGGAGGGAAGTAAAGTAATATTCCTAAGACCGCACAGCTAGTAAACGGGAAAGCCAGGGCTTGAATTCAGCAGTTCTGGGTCTGAACTCACAACCAGCCCGCTAGACCCTAACTCAGCAGTTCCCGAAGGGTGGTCTCTGGACGAGCATCATCAGCATCATTTGAAAACTGGTTAAAGGTGCAGACTCTTTGCTCCACCTCCCCCTTCTACAGCTTCACCTCTGGGAGTGGAGCCCAGGATTCTGTGTTTTTGCAAACCCTCTGGTGATTTTCACGTCCTCATCTGCATGTGTGTATACATACACAGGCGTATACGTGTCTACACGCACATATACAAACATGTACGCACGCGTGTGCCCGTGCACACATATACACATACCTGTGGGCGTGCATGTACACACACATATATATCTACACGGCTGTTAACTGGTGGGATGAGAGCTCAAATCCAGGTGTTCCGACTCCTAATTCGACTCTTTCAAGGGACTCTTCCAGCTTTTCTCCATCCCACCTGAACATTGAAGCACTTGGAGATTTTGAAAGCAGCCCATCAACAGCAATAACAAAAAGCACAAAGAAACGAACAGCAGACCTTGTCTAGACCCCATCCCGGGACAAGTTAGTTAAACTTTCTGAGGGTGGTGCCAGGCACTGCCTTTGTTTAAAGCGCCCCAGATGCCAAACAGCTGTTTCCCCGGTCTGTCTGATAATCCCTGGCTATCTGTTTATATCTGAGAACCAGGCCCTAAAAAGTGGACTGGAAGCTGCAGGGCAGAGGGGGTGTCAGCTGTGGTTCACTATAGGGGTCACTGTCAGGAGATCACCTGGGCCACATCTTTGGGGAAACTTATCCTTTGTTGTCTAAGAGGTTGGACGCTAAGATGAACAGGAAGTGTTCACCGCTGGTGGGCAGTGTCCCTAGAGTAGGTTCTCCCGGTCTCCTTCCACAGGGAGGTGTCAGGATTCAAGTGGGGAAGAAGCCTGGGGTCTGAGCATCCTTATGAAAACCTTGCCCTGAGCCTTTGGGGACCACGGTGTGAGTCAGATTGCTCCCTTGCTTCCTTGGTACAGTTCTCTCTTCTTTCATGCTATCTGTATAGGCTGATAGCCCCCTTTTTTAAACCCCTTTGTTATTGGTTCGGGGTTATTTCAGGAAGAAGGGCTACTCAAAGCATGTGTTAAGCCTGCTGCTTCCAACCAGAGAGGTGTACAAAACTTCCTAACAGGGCCCTCCTTCATCCCAGCTTTGTGTCCAGACACACCTCCTTTACTCTCTAGGAAAACAGCCCCCTCTCATCCTCACAGACTTACTCTGTTCTCTCCTTCCACAGGGCCTTTGCACATGCTCCTCCCTCTGTCAGGAATACTCTTCCCTTTGCAGTCTTCCTACCTAACTCCTTCTCACCTGTCATGGTCCAGTCCAAGCACCAGTCCCTGAGTGGGGCCTTCCCTGCAGGACACTGTAGTGTGGTTTGATTACTTTATTAATGTCTGTCTTCCCAACTCAACTGCAAGTTCGTGAGGCCAGAAAGCTTGTCTGATTGTGTGCACCATTGCATCTATCTTCTCTACTCAGTAAATATTTTTTGAATGAACTAATGAATGAATGGGCAGGTGGGGCTTGAAGGCATTTTCATTTTGGCAATTGTGCGCGGTGGTACGAACTGGCTTCACAGGCTGGCGTAGTTGCCGTGTCTCAAGACTCTCTCAACGGTACGAGAACTGTTCCGAGCTTTCCTGGACTACAGTCAAAAAAGTAAAAGTGAACTAAACTGGGCTTTTACTGATAAGATCTCTAAGACCAAAGTACACAGGTATTGCAAGCTTATTTAATATTCAGTTTCTAATACTAGCATCCTAGACTAAGGAGAGAGTTAGGCCACTTGCATTCAGTCCTTTCTTCTACTTCTCACCAAACATCTGTCCATCTGATATGTTAGAATCTCAGTAAAAAGGGCACAAGATCCATGTCGAGTTGAGTTTTGTGGCCAACCTTAGGAACGTTCAATAAAAGCCATAAAACAAATGAAGCTGCAGATATTGTGGATGGAAAAAATGCTGCCATTTGCAATGATGAGTCTTTGGGTGGTTGAACGCGATTCCCTGAGTTCCATTCCCTTGAACAAGCAGCCTGTCAAGGAAATGTGGATGGAAGTGATGGCCTCATTCTTTGATATGGTTGTTAAGTGTTCCTCCATCTGATAGAACATTAAACAAGCAGAGCCCGGGACAAGTTCTCTACTATGAGCCTTAGTCCAGCTTGCCACCCCTGCCTAATCCATAGCCCCCCTCCCTGCCCACATAAGCATTCTAAATCTGGCCCTTGCTCTGACAAAGTCTTCTTAGATTTCTACATAGCAACTAAAAGCAGACTGGTCAAGAATCCAGAAAACTAACATTTTATACCAGCACTGCTCCCGGCTAGCTTGGGCATGGGAAAAGTCCATTTTCCCTGTTTTTGTGTCTCTTTACTCAGCGATGAAGTGGGACTAGAGGAGCTTTAATTCCTTCTTGTTCTAATATTTTGTGCTTCTTTTATGAGTTCTGGCCCTCAGTGTCTTTTACTTGCATGGGACACCACTGTGTCTTGCTTGATTATAACTGGCAAGGCAGGGAGGTACCCAGGAGTGGAGAGAGAGTTTTGAGATCCAGGCAGGCTCCTAGATGAGAGTGACAGATTGGTGGAAATTAGAGAACCCTGTAGATTTTAGGGATGGGAAATTGGTCTAAAACATACTCAGAGGAAAATCAATAAGCTATCAGGATTGCATATTCACTCTCTATTGCTGTGTAACAAATTACCTCAAAACTTAGTGGTTTAAATACTCCATCTCATGGTTTCTGTGGATCAGAAGTCCGAACACAGCTTTTCTACAGCCTCTGCTCAGGGTTTCCAACAGGCTGAAATCAAGGTGTCACAGAGGTGTTAGCAGCTGAGAGTGGACAGGGGAGCAATCAGCTCCCAAGCACACATGGCTGTTGGGAGGATGCAGCTCCTCACTGGCTCTCCAACAGGATGGCCGGCTCCATCCCACTGTGCAAGCAGGAAGGGGGATACTCTGCCAGCAGAACAGAAGTCACCATTTTATGTAACTTAATTATGAAAATGACTTCCATCACCTTTTACATACTACTGGCCAGAAGCAGGTCCCTACATGCAGCCCACAACAGGGTGGGAAGATCTCACATCTCTCCATCCTCCTGGAAGTGGAGTCTGTTGGGAGCATCAGGTCTTGCATGGTGGCCAAAATAGGCATTGAGAGGGAACCAGAATGGAATATTACTCAGCCACTAAAAAGAATGAAAAAATGCCATTTGCAGCAACATGGTTGGACCTAGAGATTATCATACAAAGCAAAACAAGTCAGAAAGAGAAAGACAAATACCATATGATATCATTTACATGTGGAATTTAAAATACAACAAATAAACATGTCTATGAAACAAAAACAGACTCACAGATATGGAGAACAGACTTGTAGTTGCCAAGAAATAGGGGGTAAGGGGGAGGGAGGGATTGGGAGTTTGGGGTTAGCAGATGCAAACTATTATATATAGGATAGATAAACAACAAGGTCCTACTGTATAGTACAGGGAACTGTATTCAATATCCTGCAATAAACCATAATGGAAAAGAATCTGAAAAAGAACATATATATGTATAACTGAGTCACTTTGTTGTACAGCAGAAATTAAACACAACATTGTAAATCAACTATACTTCAATAAAATTCTTAAAAAATAAAAGGGGCACCAGTGCTGTGTCAGTGTCCTGGGGCCACCCTAACAAATCACCTCAGCTTAACAACAGAAATGTGTTGTCTCACAGTCCGGAGGCCAGAGTCCAAGTGTCGGCAGGGTTGGCTCCTTCTGAAAGCTGTGGGGAACAATATGCTCCAGGCCTCTCTCTTAGCTTCTTGTGACCTCAGGTGTCCTAGGCTTGTAGATGTGTTTTTCCCTTCACATTGTCTTCCCTTTGTGTACGTCTCTCTCTGGGTCCACATTTCCCCATTGTATAAGGACACCAGACATCATTCGGGCCATCTAATGGCCTCAACTTGATCATCCACAAAGACCTTACTTCCAAATAAGGTAGCATTCACAGGTACTGGGGACTGGGACTTAAACATCTTTTGGGAAGACACAATTCAACCATGACAAGTGCTAACACAAATAGGTTTTTTCTGACATAAACCATACTTGGCTAGAGTTTTGACTTTTTTAAAGTAGGCCATTGTTTTGTTTTGTTTTTCCTGAAACATTGAATATTTTTTATTTATGTTGGGGTGCAATTCACATAGCATACAGCTAAGCGTTTAGAAGTGAACTATTCAGGGACTTTTAGTCCATTCACAGTGTTGTGAATCCACGCCCTCTATCTAGTTCCAAAACATTTTCATCACCCCAGAAGGAAACTCTGTACCCATGAAACAATGGCTCCCCAGCCCCTGGTAACCCCCAACCTATGCCTTCGCTTTTCACGGGATTATTTTGAGTATACTGAGCTTACTCTGGTCCATCCTCCTACCCTCCACCTGGGCATCCCCAGAGAGAGCTCACAGAACTCTAGGGGTGAGAAATACTACCATGTTAGGCAGGGTTCTCCAGATACACAGAGCCAACAGGATGTGTATGTGTATATATATAGAGAGATTTATTTTAAGTAATTGGCTCACATGATCGTGGAGGCTTAGTGAGCCTGCAATCTGAAGGGGTAGTTCCGGCAGGCCGACTCAGGGAAGGGTTGCAATTCAAGTCTAAAGGCCGTCTGCTGGCAGATCTCCCTACTGCTTGGGGGACCTCAATCTCTGGTCTTTGAGGCCTTCAGCTGATTGGGTGTTGCCCACCCGCATGATGGAGGGGCACCTGCTTTCCTCAAAGCCCACCAACTGAAACGTACACCTCACCAAAAGAAAATGCCCCCCCCAGAAACACCTAGAATAACGTTTGACCAAATATCTGGGCACTGTGAACCAGCCAGGCTGACAAACACAATTAACCGTCTTGACCGTGAACCATCACCCCCTTTTCCAGAAGTGAGAAAACTGAGCTCCAGGGAAGTGAGCAGCCCTGGTGAGATGGAGAAGCTGTTTGGTCCCAGACAGGCTGGCTTCAGTGTCCACACACTCTATCGCCCACGCACAGACTTCTGTCCACACACCGGCCTCAAATAAACTGCTTCCGAGACCAGGGACCCCTTCTCGCGCCGGGGTTTCTCCACCTTCCTAGCCTTGCTCTCGTTGAGAGTTTCTTCCAGGCCCTTGGCAGCAAGAAACTTGCAGGAGCTCCTCTGAAAGCAGCTCGTGTGTCCTATTAGGACACCTTTGGGTTCTACTGTCCTAACCCACCTCCTACAAGAGCACTGGATTTCCCCTCTTCTCCTGCCTTCCGGGGTGTCTCCCTCCTCCCCGCTGGTCCCCTTGTCCCCCGGGCTTCACTGCAGGCCCTGTGGCTCACACGCCCCCCTGGTTATCCCTGCACTTACTGGCCTCAGAACTTTCCACGGCCTTCACTAAAATAAACATGTGAAAAGCACTTCAGGCTGCTGGAAATTACTGTGGGAGGAATGAATTGCAGGCCGCACATTCAGGTATGCAAGACAAAACACTTTTAAACCAGACAGAGAAAGACAAATATCATATGAGATCACTTATATGTGGAATCAAAAAAAAAAAAAAAAAAAAAAGATACAAATGAACTTGTGTATGAAACAGAAGCAGATTCACAGACATAGAAAACAAACTTATGGTTACCAAAGGGGAAAAGCGGGAAGGGATAAATTAGGAGGCTGGAATTTACATATACACACTAGTATATATAAAATAGATCAACAAGGACCTACTGTACAGCACAGGGAACTCTACTCAATACTCTGTAATGACCTACATGGGAAAAGGATCTAAAACAGAGTGGATATATGTACATGTATAACTGATTCACTTTACTGGACACTTGAAACTAACAACATTGTAAATCAGCTAGACTCCAATAAAAATTAATTTAAAAATAAAATAAAATAAATAACCAACAAGGATCTACTGTATAGCACATGGAACTCTACTCAATATTCCATAATAACCTATATGGGAAAAGAATCTGAAAAAGAATGAAAATATATATATATATATATATATATATATATATATATATATATATAAAACTGAATCACTTACTGTACACCTGAAACTAACACAACACTGTAAATCAGCTATACTTCAAATAAATAAATAAATAAGAAAAATCACTTTTTTTTTTTTTTGTGGTACGCGGGCCTCTCACCGTTGTGGCCTCTCCTGTTGCGGAGCACAGGCTCCGGACGCACAGGCTCAGCGGCCACGGCTCATGGGCCCAGCCGCTCCGCGGCACGTGGGATCTTCCCGGACCGGGGCACGAACCCGCGTCCCCTGCATCGGCAGGTGGACTCGCAACCACTGTGCCACCAGGGAAGCCTGAAAAATCACTTTTATTTCCTAAAAGTAACAGCATGGGGGCCACACCAAGGGGAGGGTGGGAGACTGCAGCAGGGGTCAAGGGCGGGTCCTATCCATCACCCTCAGCATGTGCAGTAACTGCCCCAGGCCTGCGGCGCCTTCCCCGCCCCCTCAAGCCCAGCATCCCCTACCCAGCCTCCCTCTGAAGTCAGCCACGTGTGGGCCCCTGACGTGCAGCGCAGCCTGCCCCCTCCTGGCCGGCAGAGCCCGGGGACCTCGGTGCCTCCTCCATCTCTTAGAATCACCCCCAGACAATCCCGTCTCTGCTTTTCCCTAGAGGTAAGCGGTGTCACTTCGTGTCCTCTACGACACCTACCCTCAACTTCCATCACTACCAAGGGCATCGGAAACAGGTGTCTGGAAATCCAGCCCAAGCCTGGTCGGAGGCCTGGCCACTCCACGGCTGCCTTCAGCCTGAATGGGTAAAGGGACTAAAGAAAGGCAGGGGAGGAGAAACCACCCTCTACGCCTCGAAGAGTTATTCCGCCAAACAGAAGAACGCGTTCACGGAATTTTCTTGGGACCTTATCAAAATGGCGCCTGAAGAGAAGGGTTTAGATGGGACGCACTGCTGTGACTTGGACTCCACTTCCCAAAGCCCTGGTGTCTCACTTTGGAAATGGCACAAGGTGCCTATTTGTCACAGGGACTCAGTAAAGAGAACACGCTTCGTCAACAGTTCAGTGCATCCCCCAAGAAATAAAAGCAGTGGTGGTGAGAAGAAATGAAATTAAAAATTGAGAGCTGAGAGCAGCCTTAGAGATCAGCTAGTCCGATTTCCTGCTATGGATGGAGTCAAGGGCCTGAAAAATGAAATTCTGTGTCCAGGCCTTCAGTGAATTAGGAAGGGATGCAGCCAGTAACCCACTGTTGTCCCACGTAGGGGGGTTTCTCAACAGGCCCACAGCCCAGGTCCCGGGCAGGACCCCCTCAGTCAACCGCCGAGGCTGTCTGGATCCCCACGGGTGATGAAAAGCAGCACAGAAATCACGACAATAGAACCAACAGCAACTTTTCCTGGTGTTTGACAGCAGACGTTACAGAAGGATATTTCCAGACGTGTACGTAGGCATTTTACAACACAGAACGCTTTTCAGAGGCAAATTTTACAAAATGCCAGTCCACAAGGAGATCACAGTGGGCCTTCAGAAAAAGAGGAAACCAGGATGGCTGAACATTTCTGCTCTCTTTGAATAAAACCACAAAAACCGCAGCAGGAACAAATGTGACAGAAGAAGGTTTCCTGCCAAACGTGGGAACGGGGGAGAGGAGATTCTTGCCTTTATAACTGAGACAGAGACTGATCCCTCACCGGAACTGGAAGATGTCTCTCCAGAGAACAGGGCTGTTCCCACGGTCACAAAACACGCTCATTTCCGAGAGACAAACGGGGTGACCGGTCAGCCCTCGGCGTATGTAATAATGTATCTCAGTCCTTATGAGACTTTGCAACAAAGGTAACTAAAAATGGGAGCCGAGTTCAATATAATGACATCCCAAGAACTATTCACTTGGCTTTGAAAACAGACCAATGACAAAAAGAAATGGCATTTATTTACTAAAAACTAAACAGAGAGCTCAAGTGTTTCTTTTTCTTATTATGCCGTAGATTAAATTTAGTCTTGTAGAAGATTTAAAACATCTCAGAAGCCACAAACTTAGTTCTAGCTTCTACTGGGATGGTCTCCGACTGCAGCCACGTTGCACCAGCGACCATCTCAGCCGTGGTTTGTGCTGCTGTGAAGACAGGATGCCACGTGACGGTCCTCATGGGCAACTAGTGCCAGCATCTTCCATCCCTACAGCCGATGAGCTTAATCTATGATCTGATTACAATGCCCAAGGAGACCCAAAGGCCTTTTGGAGAAGTGGCTCATAAAACAGGTTCAGATAAACTAGAAATGAACACAAAAGCTGACTCCAGGGGTTTATCTTTGGAAGCACCAGCATGAGAAAGGAAAGCCGAGCTGACATTTCATGGCACTCCTAATTATGCCTCACATTTTTTTTCTCTGCTCCCTCTTTCTTCCATATCAAGAGTGAGTACAATTGCTAAAATATCCTGGAATACAGAGACGTGATGCAGCTTTTCAAAAATGACTGTAGCTAAGAGGATTTCAAGAGCATTTTATCTTTGTTTTTGAACTTCCATTGACTTTTTATATTTTTTATTTTTTTAAATTAATTTTTATTGGAGTATGGTTGCTTTACAATGCTGTGTTAGCCTCCACTGCACAGCGAAATGGATCAGCCATACACATACAGATATCCCCTCCTTTTTAGACTGCCCTCCCATTTAGGTCAAGAGCATTTTACCTTGGTTGGACCATAATCCTAAAGAGCCCACTTCTAAACACAAGCTTAATGTTACAGTCTTGGAAAAAAATAAAATAAAAACAGTTTGGGCCACTTAATCAAATCACACAGCTACATCTTTATTGAAGAAAGAGAGGCTTCCCTGGTGGCGCAGTGGTTAAGAATCCGCCTGCCAATGCAGGGGACACGGGTTCAATCCCTGGTCCAGGAAGATCCCACATGCCACAGAACAGCTAAGCCCATGCGCCAAAGCTACTGAGCCTGTGCTCTAGAGCCTGTGCTCTAGAGCCCGCGAGCCACACTACTGACCCCGTGTACCACAACTACTGAAGCCCTCGCGCCTAGAGCCCGTTCTCCACAACAAAGAGAAGCCACCGCAATGAGAAGCAGGGGCACCACAAAGAAGAGCAGCCCCTGCTCACCACAACTAGAGAAAGCCCGCGCGCAGCAACAAAGACCCAATGCAGCCAAAAATTAATTAGCTAATTAATTTTTAAAAAAAGAAAGATAGAAAGCTTCCATACTCAATTATGCAATATAGTCGCAGAATCAGCTTCAGATAGTAACGTAGAACAATAATAGATTACAGAAGAAAAAAAGCCTGGGATATCTCAACTGATAGAGAAAAAGTATTTAGTAATGCTCAATACCTATTCATTAAATAAAAGAAGTTCTCAGCAAACTGGAAGAAGAAATGAACTTCCATAACTTGATAACTTGCAGTCAGTCTTATCGTCCTGTTGGAGAAACTTTAGACACATTCCTTTCAAGATTGGTAACAAGACAAGAATGCCCATTATTACAGGTACTGTTGAAGACACTGACAGAGGTCTGACCAATAATGAAGGGGAAAAAACAAAGATAAGAATTAAAGAGAAAGAGATAAAAAAAATCATCATTTACAGACTGAACAATTTTCTACCCAGAGAAACTAATGGACTCCACAGACAAAGTATTAAGAGTAAAAAAAAGATTATTCTCCAAGCTTTTGGGTACAAGATCAACCTTCCATAGCAATTCTCTACATCACATACACAGAACACAGGTGCATAATCATATGACCATCTCAGTAGGTACAGCAGAAGCATCTGACAAAATTCACCATTCATTCATGTTAAAAGTTGGCATCAACCTGACAGTAAAGGGGCCCTCCTTAATTTGATACATTAAGAAAAAAGAGAAAAGAAAAGAAATACAAGAAACCTCTTCTAAACTTGGTGGTTAAATGTGAATTGTTGAATTGTTTTCTCTAGACCAGAAACAAGACAAAGATGCCCACTGACACCTCTTCTAAACATCACACTGAAGGTTCTAACAGTGTGATAAATCAAGGGGACAGAAAGATGTAAGGGTTGGAAAGGAAGGTATAAAACTGTCATTACTTGCTGACAACTTGATGTTAATAAGAAAAGCTAGATTAAATATTAGAATTAATAAGCAAATTTATCAAAGTCATTGGGTAAAAGGTCAATATTTTAAACCCAATTTTATCTCTTCATATCAACAATAATCAACTAGAAAATTAAATTTTAAAACATTTTAGTAACATCAAAAATTATCAAATACCTAGGAATGGATCTTATCAAAGACATGCAAACCCTTTATAAGGAAAACTACTGAATATTAATGAGAAAATTTTAATAAAAAATGAAATAAATGGAGAGATAGACCATGTTTGTGCATTGAAAGGCTCCAGATTATAATGATGTTGGTTTATTTCAAATTGATCTATAGATTCAATGCCATCTCACCCACTGCAAAGTCTAACAGGGTGCGTGTATGTGTGTGTGTGTGTGTGTGTGTGTGTGTGTGTGTGTGTAAATTGGCAAGTGTATTCTTAAATATATATGTAAATATAAAGGGCAAAAAATAGGCAAAATAATCCTTAGAATTAAGGACAAAATTAGAGGATAAACTCTGCTTACTGGTATTGGGACAAATAGAGAAAATATAGATGGAACTATGGAACCAAATAGAGAATCCAAAAGCAGGCTCACACATAAAAAGATACTTGATTTATGGCAAAGATAGTACTGCAGATAAATAGGAAAATTGTGGTCTTTTCACTAAATGTGCTAGATCAGCTAGATATTCATATAGAGTGTAATGAATCTCCTTTCCTACACCCTAATTTCAGTCTCAAGGATTGTAACTCTAAATGTGAAAGATAAGAAACAAAACTTCTATAAGAAAACACAGAATATCTTCATGATCTTGAGATTGCCAAAATTTATTAAACAGAACCCAAAAAGCAATAATCATAAAGGAAAAGACTGATAAATTCGACTGTGTTATAATTAGGAACTTCTGTTCAACGAAATACATCATTATGAGATTTAAAAAGCAAACCACAGGGCTCCCCTGGTGGCACAGTGGTTGAGAATCCGCCTGCCAATGCAGGGGACACGGGTTTGAGCCCTGGTCCAGGAAGATCCCACATGCCATGGAGCAACTAAGCCCATGCACCACAACTAATGAGTCTGTGCTCTAGAGCCCTAGAGCCACAACTACTGAGCCTGCGAGCCACAACTACTGACGCCCACGTGCCTAGAGCACGTGCTCCGCAACAAGAGAAGCTGCTGCAATGAGAAGCCCACGCACCACAATGAAGGGTAGACCCCGCTCGCCACAACTAGAGAAAAGCCCGCGTGCAGCAAAGAAGACCCAATGCAGCCAAAAATAAATAAATAAATAAATTTAAAAATTAAAAAAAAGCAAGCCACAGAATGAGATAAAATATTTGCAACATGTATAACTGACAAAGAGCTTATATCCAGAAAATATACAATAGTCTTACAAATTAATAAGAAATGACAAGAATTTCAACAAGCACTTCACAAAAGAAATTATCCAAGTGACCAATAAACACAAATAGGTTTTCATCCTCATTAGTCATCAGGGAAGTGCAATTAAAACCACAGTGAGATATCACTAGATACCTACCAGAATGGGTAAAGTTAAGGACACTGACTAAACTAGACGTGGCAAGATGTAAAGTGATGGGAACTTTCATTTATTGCTGGCAAGAAATATCAATTCTATGACCACTTTGGAAATCTATTTGGCTGTATTAAGAACACTAAACATATCCAGCACTTTTACTTCTAGATATATACCCAACAAAATGCATATATGTGAACACAAACAGACCTGCTCAAGAATCTCCATAGCAGTGTTATTTGTAATTGTCACAGCCTGGTAACAACCCAAATTGTGATATAACAATACAATGAACTAGTATACAGCAACGAAAACAAACTAATCTGCAAGCATCAAGGTGAATGATTCTCAGACACATATTGTTGGCTAAAAGGAGCCAGACACAAAAAAAGTCATAGTGCATGATTTCATTTATACGAAATACAAAAATAGCCACTATGTCAATAATCAATTGACATTGGAAATCAGGATAGCAGTTACCTTTGGGGAGAAAGAAGAGAATAGCAATTGAGGGGATCCACAGAGGGAGCCAGGAAACCTTCTACTTCCTGACCTAGTGCTTATCATGTGACTGTGTTTATTTCATAAAAACTCATTGGCATGATGTCACCTGTATGTAGAATCTAATAATAATAGTCGAACTCATGAGGCAGAGAGTAGCATGGCGGTTGCTTGGGCTTGGGGGTGGGATGTTGGTCAAGGGATACAAAATTTTAGTCACGCAAAATAAGTTCCAGAGACTTAATGTGCAGCATGGTTATGTTAACCACAGTTAACAATAATGTATTGTATTCTTGAAATTTACTAAGAGAATAGATCTTAAGTGTTCTCACCACAAACACACGCAAAATTGGTAAATATGTGAGGTGATGGGTTTGTTAATCAGCTGTATTGTGGTGATCATTTCATCGTGTATATGTATATCAAAACATCAAGTCACACACTCTGACTGTATACAATTTTTATTTCTCAATTATACCTCAATAAACATGGGGAAATTTTCATGCAGCTACACGCTTATGATGTTTGCAACAGACTGGAGGAAGATATTTGCAATCAACGTGCAGACAATGGAGTATATAGAATACATGTTTAAAATAGCTCCAACAAATCAACAACAAATCAATTTGAAAAAAGATCAATGACTCAAGAGCAGAAGGGAATAAAGGTAGAAAGACATTTCATGGGAGAGAAAATGCAATAAAATACAGGACTATAAAAACATGAACAGATGTTCAACTTTACTAAAAAAAAATGCACTGAAAACAAAAATACAAATTTTTCAGGAATTCATATTGTTATGGCTTAAATTGTGTCCTCCTAGAATCTATATGTTGAAGCCCTAACCCCTAGTACCTCAAAATATGATTGTTTATAGAGATAAGGTCTTTAAGGAAGTAATTATGTTAAAAATGAAGTCATTAGTGTGGGCCCTAATTTAACTGACTGGTGTCCTTATAAGAAGAAGAGGTTAGGACACAGATATGCACAGAGGAAAGACCATGTGAAGATAAAGCAAGGAGACAGACATCTCCAAGCCCAGGAGAGAGGCCTCAGAAGACACCAACTCAGCCAACGTCTTGATCTTGGACTTCCAGCCTTAAGAACTGTGAGAAAATAAATTCTATTGTTTAAGGCACCCAATCTGTGGTGCTTTGTCACAGGGGCCCTATCAAACTAATACACATATGAACAAGAAGATAGACATTAAATACATTAAAATAGTTGCTGCAAGGAAGATGGAAATAAGGAATTCAGAATGGGGACAAAAGGATAATGGAAGAGGCACCTTGCACGGATCAGTAGCAGGAAAGTATCCTGAACTGAGAAGTGTGATTAACTCCGCTGTCTTACTGTGAGGTTAAAAACCAAAAAGAAATGAAATGAGAAACCAAAGCCCTCACAGTATCAACACAATCTGAGCTTGTAGCTGGATTCCTCAAATGTCCAAAACCATAAGCTTCCACTTCCATCATGTCCTGTGGTCAGGGTCTTTTATTCTTCCTTCACAATTCCCAACACCATAGTCATATTTTACTTTAGCAGTGCACTTTTTCATTTATTCCCAGGATTCATCTTCCTAAAAATTGAGGCAATTTTTGTTTCCTCTTTGATTTCATCATTGACTACTTCTGATACAAATGATAAGAATAAATACTTAGGCACAGACATAGAAAACAAACACGGTTACCAAGGGGGATAGCGGGAGGGGGGGTGATAAATTAGGGGTTTAGGGTTAATGTATACACATTACTATATATAAAATAGGTAAACAACAAGGACCTACTGAATAGCACAAAAAACTATACTCAATATCTTGTAATAACCTACAATGGAAAAGAATCTGAAAGAGAATATATTTATATGTAATAACTGAATCACTTTGCTGTACACTTGAAACTAATACATTGTAAATTAACTATATTTAATTTTTTTAAATTTAATAAATAAAAAATAAGTAAATTTAAAAAATTTTTTTCAAGATTTTTAAATGGAAAAGTACTTATTTAACTATTGCAATCATTGTTTATATCTATTTGTTTTGGGGGAAAGAAAAGCACAATTGAATTATTAAGTTATAGAACAAAAATAAGAGATTTTGATTCTTATTAAAAAAAGAATAAATAATTGAGGAAGTGAGAGCCATTGGAAAATATGTATAGGAAGATAATACAGATTATTGCATTAAATAAATACCATCACTTCCTTTGAGATGGCAAAGGCAGTGACTCATTTGGCTCTGAGTTTTTAGCAAAGAAAAGAGGAGAATGTGTCCCTGCACGTATAATAAAATTAAAAGTTATTCAGGACAAGTCCAGCCAGGTTCTTCAGTGATCAGTTGTAACTCTTTGAGATAGAAATACGGAGTTTTTTTCTTTCATCAACACCTTGAACTGTACGTTGTTGGATCTTCCTTTTCATTCCTTAATAATATGTTAAACAGAATCCAGGGCTTTCCAGTTACTTTTGGGTTTTAAAACTTAGTCAAGTCTAAAACCTCAACAAATTTAATAGGATAGGAATTATTTCAAGCATCTTTTCTGACCACAATGGCATGAAACTAGAAATCAACCACAGAAAGAGAAAGGAGAAAAAAACAATTATGTGGAGACTAAACAGCATGCTACTAAAAAAACCATGGGTCAACGATGAAATCAAAGAGGAAGCAAAAAAATACCTGGAGACAAACGACAATGAAAACACAACCTTACAAAAGCTATGGGCTGCAGCAAAGCAGTGCTAAGAGAGAAGTTCATAGTGATAGAGGCTTTCCTCAAAAAACAAGAAAAATCTCAAGTAAACAACCTAACTTACCACCTAAAAGAATTACAAAAAGAAGAACAAACAAAACCTAAAACCAGCAGAAGGAAGGAAATAATAAAGATCAGAGAAGAAATAGAGATTTTTTTTTAAAATAGAAAAAAAATCAATAAAACTAAGACCTGGTTTTTTGAAAGATAGAAAAAAATCAACAAACCTTTGGCCAGGCTCACCAAGAAGAAAAGAGAGAGGACCCAAACAAACAAACAAAACTCAGTCCAGTCTAAAGCCTCCATCTCTGGTGTGATTTATACCTCCTCCCTTCCCTTGAGCAAATGTTTGCACCAGGCACTATCTGTCTGGATCTGAGGAGGGGAATGCAACACCACCTCACTCCCTCCACGGTGCTGGCATGTGGAGTTGGGAGAGGGATCCTTACTCAGTTGTTGAGTTGACGTCCCCTCTTGGCTGGTTGGCTGTCCTGCTGCTCCATCACCCATGGTCGTCAGTACTGTCTGGGGCGGGAATGTGAATCCCACTATCTCATTGGATTCGTGGACTCTTGGCTGCATCATCCCCTCCTGCAGGAGAGCAGCTCCCGCTCAGCCCCCTCTGCTCTTTCCATATACCGACGCCGCAGCTCCCTCCTGTGTTCCCCTCACCCGTGAGCTGTCCTGTGGGAGGGGCAAGACTCTCTGGGTGCCGGCAAATGTTTATCACTGGGCTTCCACCCTCACAAAAGAGAATATGTGTATATACACGTATATATGGTTGTTATAAGTTTAACTGATACAAAGGATGTGTAACATACAATTTACAAATTCTAAAATATACCGTACTCTTTGCTGTAAATTCTATGTAGCCAGTTGACTCTGACACAATGATTTTTTTGATTTTTGGTAGACTCTTGTATCCACAGCCAACCTATGGTTGCGACTGACAAATAAGTGTAGTTGTGAGACAAATGTTATTTGATATATTCCTTGATGTGGTGTGTATATATGTACACACACACACAGACACACACAGAGACAATGGAATACTACTCAACCATAAAAAAGAATGACATTTTGCCATTTGCAGCAACAAGGATGGATTTGGAGGGCATTATGCTAAGTGAAATAAGTCAGAGAAAGACAAATATTATATGATATCACTTATATACAGAATCTAAAAAATACAACAAACTAGTGAATATACAAAAAAGAAGCAGACTCACAGATGTAGAGAAGAAACTAGTGGTTACCAGAGAGGAGGAGGGGCAATATAGGGGTGGGGGGGTGGAAGGTACAAACTACTGGGTGTAAGATGGGCTACAAGGATGTACTGTACAGCACGGGGAATAGAGCCAACATTTTATAATAACTGTAAATGGAGTATAACCTGTACAAATTATATAAAAATAAAAAATTAATGAAAAAAGACAAAAATGAAACGCCGAAGTTGTGTGTTGAAACTTGTTTATCAATGGTGTGAGTCACTTTTGCTGAATCAGGCAATACTTTTAAACACTGGAAGAAATTTCCTCAATTTTTTTGTGCTATTCATAATATGGTGGCTATAGACATTCCCAATTTCAAATCTAATTTGCATTATTAACATTTCTCTATCAATTTCTTAAGTCTAGACAATTAACCCCACAGTAAATTAAGCCCTAGTATGTCGCACTTGACAATTTCCATGGTCTGAATACCCCTGATGGCCAACCTGACGTCACTAAATGTGCAACTGGGTAGAGACGCATCACGGTCACACACCATTAGACAGTACCTATCACTGAGACAGATAATATCTATTATTAGGCATAGATAATAGCAAAACATAGTAAAGTAATTAGTATTTATATTTTGTTTCATTGAAGATTTGTACAATTTACTTTTTAATCATGACTGTGTTTAACTGGCTCACACAATTCCTGGAAGTTTCAGTCAGTTCTCACGATCCGGTACGAGTTGGCTCCAGCACACCTGGATTAAGCAATTTAAAAAGATTGTGTTGGCGTGTCAGCCCTGCCCCTGGCCCTTCTACTGGAACTGGTCCTGTCCACAGCCCCATCATAATCGAGGCTGAGGAACCATCTTGGTGCCATGTGACTCCCCCGGGCCAGAGATGGTTGTACGAAACTGAACACACATAACCTTAAGAAGACCGCTTCGTGTTTAGACTGAGTCAGATCCTCTATTTCTCGAGATTAGAACCAAGATTCAGAGAAAGTAGCCAGAAGGTAGCTGGGTAGAAGACTCACAAAGAGTGAAACTGAGTTTGTCGATGGTGAAACATGCACACTAGAATGAATCCTCGCAGACTCTCTCTGTGGAGGTCATAAATATATCCCTGTGCTGAACCTTCCTGAGCCTGGGTTAGTCAGATTTCCCCTTTTTATTTATTTATTTTCATCTTTGCTCTTCCACCACCGAACCCACCCATCTCTGAGCTAGAACCAAGAAATTTAAGACAGCTGTCACATCATTCACTGTAATCTGATGTTGCCTGGACACCAACGCAGGGGTGGCCAGGTGTTACGTCCCCATCTGAGGAATGCCTCACGGTCACGGTCCTAGTTGAAACAATGATCGGTTTGGCTCATGTCTGAGTCACGCAGCCCATTCTAAGGGTCGTACACAGAGCATAACTGTGTGTTCTCGGGGAGACTCAGATACAGCTCAGGGAGAAGGTGAAGGATGAGTCAGCGACAGGACCACGGAGCCTTCCATGAGAAGCTAATGAAATATCAGGAAAAACAGGCCCGCAAAGATTCATTTAGATGCGGAAACCCCGGCCAGATTGACGCCATCTCGCCCACTTGTTCTTTTGTTCTATGGCAGAAAGCGTACAGCACACCATTACAAGCCTCCCAACTCCTAGAAAACATTTGATCTTGGCATCTTTTCATTGAAAAGATAAATCAGGAGTAAATTTTGTGCAAATTGAAAATAGGTGAAGGTTTTGTGTATTTGTTTCCTGAAACTTCTTTCTTGGTACTAAGTAAGTTAAAGGCAACTATACCATCCCAGATCAAAGAAATTAACTCTGTTGCAAGAGAAGGTAGATGCAGGCAACGTATGCATTTATAAAATATATGTGTGATGGTTGATTTTATGTGTCAACTTGACTGGGCCCCAGGGTACCCAGACGTTTAGTCAAAGATTATGCAGGATGTGTCTGTGATGATGTGTTTCTGGATGAAATTAATACTTTGAATCGGTAGACTGAGTAAAGCAGATGGCCCTCCCCAATGTGGGTGGGTCTCACCCAACCCACCGATGGCCTGAATGGAACACAAAGGCAGCCACGTCCAGGAGTAAGAGGACACGCCTCCTGCCTCACTGCCCTGAGCTGGGACATCCGTTCCTTCCTGCCTTCAGACTGGAATGTACACACCATCACCTCTCTTGGTTCTCAGGCCTTCGGGCTTGGACTGGAGCTACATCAGTGGGTGTCCTGGGTTCCTCAGCTTGCCAACAACAGATCTGGGGACTTCTCACACTCCATAATTGTGAGAGCCATCTACACACACACACACACACACACACACACACACACACACACACACACACACACCAGAACCTGTTGGTTCTGTTTCTCTGCAGAACCTTGACTAATACAACATGTATCACAGGGACGTGTCCAGTCTCACATAGGATAATGAGTTCACTCATCCATTCGTTCATTCACTCAACATTCAGTGGGTACCAATGTAGCATCCAAAAGCTCTTGTGAGGTACCCGGATCCTGGCTGGAGGATGTGAACAAGCTCTGAGGACTATAAAGCTTGGAGCTCATGCAAGTTATTGTTTCGTATCATTGCTCTACATGGGAGTGGGCAGTTTAAAAAGAACGTGATTAGAAAGTGAAGACAATTTAGAATTTAACTGTACAAAATTTCACAAACCCATAAATCAGGGCCTCAAGAAAATATGCCTGGTTGGAAGGCAGCTCAGTCCAAATTTGGGGGCCTCCTTGAGCCGCACCCTGAAGGACTCCAGTCCTGCCCTGAAGACTTGAGTCGTCTGCCGCTTCCCAGACTCTGAACTTCTGGAACATGGGGAAGTCGCATTTTAGGCAAAAGGTGGATTTTTGGAAGGTTTTGCGTGATTGAAGATTGATTTTCTGGTAAGAATAATTTAAAGAAGGAGTCCTTATATCAAATTTTGTGCATAGGGCGAAGTGAGATTCAAAATTTTATATTGTATTATCTCAAAAGCTTCCATAATTAAGGTTTTATAAAATGCATCTGGGCTGTGCATTGTCTGGTCCAGGCTTGCTGACACTGACCCCTGCAGTGGGCTCCTTAGATCCCGCGCTCCACCAACCGGAAGGCCCGCTCTCCTCCTGGGTGCTGGGCTGCCCGTCAGCGCCCAATACCTCACCTCACCCCCCTCCAGCCTCTCCTGGGCCGAATGCTCCTTCCACCAGTGGGATGCTAGCCGGTGATAAGGGAGAGCTCCTGGCCTGTCCCCAGGATACACTTCCTGGCCTCTGACCCGCCTGCACTCTTCTTCACTTTCTCCTGCAGGTGTCCGTGGCTCGGAGTTTGTGTGCTTTGGGCTCTCTGTCCTATCTGTTCAAAAGCGCACCCCCTGGGCAGCCTCTGAGGGTGTTTGACCCCAGTGCTCCTCCCCCTTCCACACGGCCCGGTGCCCACATCGTGCACATCAAGAAGCATAGCCTCCTCCCCAGAGCGCCAAGCCGGCGGCATCTTGATACAGTCCGATGGGCAGCTGTGTGACCCTAGTGGAAGACCACCTTTGCCTGAACCTACCAGCATCCCGCACGTCTCTTCTGAGGGCGACACACTCTCCCCTCTTTCTTCCAAGATCCCCTTCCCGCCACCGTGTAAGCCCTGCTTCCTCTCCAAGGGGTCAGCTCAGCCAGGTGATGGGTAGAAATGATGATGTAATTAGAGGTCAGGGATCCAGCCTTTGCAACCCATGGGATTGTTTTCCGCTTCTTCCAGGAAGGGGGACAGACACTTTGACCTAAGAGAAGGACTTGCCCTGGGAAAGAACGCAGGACACCCCAGACAGTCAGGAGGAGAAATGAAGAACCAGAGATGCCATTTAAATCACTTATTTATATCTAGGGATTACGTGGTATTCTATGATAAGCTGTATTTTTCCTGTTTATATTCTGAATCTATTTTGGGTTATAATCAGTCTCCCTGCCTGCGTGTTGTGTGTAGAGAGATTTCTTCACACCCACAGCATGGAACAGCCACCGCCCAGCACCCTTCTCTGTGCTTTGGACCCTACACTTGCACGATGAAGAGGAGACAGCTACCCCGCTTCACAGATGTGGACCCACACTCTGAAAGTCTGTGATGTGGATAAGGAAACCCAGCCAGGAGCTGGGTGACCCCGGATATGAACTCAAACTGCTGGACTTCAAAGTCAATGCCCTCTTTTCAACATTAAAAGAAAGCCCCAGCTATTTTCCCACAGACTAAAATCAGTATTCAAGTCTGAAGCTGACTTTAAAAGGCACCAGTTCTGGTAAATTGATGGCACCGTATGGGCCCAGTTCTTCACCCACCCTGCCTTTTGCAGGCACCTTTGCAGTGCTCTCGCTCCTACCAAGAGGGGGGTCACCAGCCCCGCCTCCTGACCTTGGTCTTGGGCCTGTGACTTGTTTTCGCCCACTGAATGGATGGACGTGGCAGAATCCCAGTTTCAAACTAGACCTCAGGATGCTGTGCGCATCTCCCCTTGCTCTTTGCCCTTGTGCCATTGTTATGAGAACCTGTCCGGGACATTTTGCTGGAGGATGAGAGGTACATGCATTGCAGCCAAACTGCCTCAGTCTCCCAAACCACGGCCAGCCCCGCCCACTGTCAGCCGGCCCGCCCCCTCCTTTAAGTAAATAAACATCACCAAGGCCACCAGGCCCACCTTGCTGACCCCAAGGTGACCCCGCACACATGGGAAAAAGACGCCACTGAGTCAGGGCTTCGCTGGTGGCGCAGCGGTTGAGAGTCCGCCTGCCGATGCAGGGGACGCGGGTTCGTGCCCCGGTCCGGGAAGATCCCACGTGCCGCGGAGCGGCTGGGCCCGTGAGCCGTGGCCGCTGAGCCTGCGCGTCCGGAGCCTGTGCCCCGCAACGGGAGAGGTCACAGCAGTGACAGGCCTGCGTAACCCCCCCCCAAAAAAAAGATGCACCTGCGTGTGTGCTGGGGGGCTGTCACACAGCATTCACGTGGTCTTCAATAACCAAATCAAAGGCAAAATGCATTTTATGTTGCATCACTAGCAAGTTAGTAATTTTCATTTTTATTTGTTCAATTCTGCCCCCAAATTAGTATGCATACTGTAAACTAGATGAGAAACAGCTGGTGGCAGAGAGACCCATTGCCAGTTCGGATGGTAATCCTCAGGTAATGACTTGGATTCACATCACTGAACTTTCTTTTCTCCCCAGTTTTTGCAGTGGAATTTCTTCAGTGTTTATTCCTTAATAACTAGTTCATGCTCCTAAGACAGGATCTGAATGCTGGTCAGTAATTAGCCTTCGGCTTTTTTTAGAAAGAACCCTGCAAATTGAAATTTCTGTTAAAACAGCCCCGATAATTGCTGGGACCGACGTCGCTGTTTCCCTCACAGGGGATGTTCGGGATTAGACAAGGCTGCTGAGGGAGTGCCCGACACTTACCCTGAGAAACGCCTCCAGTGAGGCGATTCAGTGGGGCCTCCGGAGGGGCCTGCGGGGGGCAGATTTCTGAGACGTCCCGCAGGCCGGGCATGGCACACTGGGACAGCAGAGGTCAAGACGGGACCCTGGGAGCGTCCACAGAGACAGATCCTAAACCGAAGAGCCCCATGGATAGCTACTTAAATTGAGTCCAGAAAAACGATGCTGGACACCAAACAAGTTTGGCAAAATGGTGATAATTGTTGAAGCTACGTGATGGGTATGTGGTGATTATTACATTCTTCTCTTTATATTTGCGTATTTTTTAAAATGTCCAGAGCCAGATGATTTTTTTTTTTTTTAAGAAAATCCATTAACGAAAGCTGGAGCCGGGGCTGCTTCTTCAGGGAAGCCATCCCTGCCATCACAGCACAGGCCGGGGCCTCCGTCAGCAGCTCTCATTTCACACTGTTCTCACCCTTTGGGGCAAAGACCTGAAGAAGGATCAGTTAGGAAGAATAAGGCCAGAGTTCTGAGGGTTCTGGAGTGTTCTGAGAGGTGATGGGGCCACTGCAGGGGTGCGCCCATGTGGGCGTGGCATCTGGCTGGGAAGCGAGCGGGTGATGCTCAAACACAAGGCAGAGCTGCAGCAGCCTTGGGAGAGCTGAGCCTGCCGGTGTCAGGGTGCTGGCCCCAAGGAGAGGGACAGCCACCAGTAAGACAGGCGGGCCCACCCCTCTCAGGGCTCCACTTATGGTGTGGACGGAAGCCCAAGCAGAAGCCCACAAGAGGGGAAGACAGAGGCCAGAAGAAGAGGCAGGGGTTACTGACAACGCAGAAGACAAGTAACTAAAGGGAAAAACCATCCCCCAAGCCATCAGCAGGCAATGCTGGCAAGAACGCTCCCTCCAGGCTGACACATGCGTGCATGGGCTGTGGGTGATGCCAGAAGCTATTCTGTAACCCTGCCCTTAACACTTAAACCAGCAACATAAGCATCTTTTCCAAGTGCTCGTCACTCTAAGGCCAATGTACAAGGACACCAAGGTTCGCTTTGGAAAAGGGAGCTGATGAATTGGACTAGAGGCTCTTTCCAGATATAACCTAAAGGCAAGCATGAAATCACCAAAGAACAACCCAACAGCAACCATGCTTAAGATGGGAACAATCTGTGTATGCAAATAGGGAACTGCAAATACATCCAATTCCTAGATAATGCTAAGGCTGTAGGACAGTTTTTAAAATCCTAAATTTTTCATTCGTATGTATTCAAATCTTTCAGAACTCCTTAAGAACATGAAATGAATGAAATTTTATCTTTAAAACAAACTTTGTGAAGTTTGAAAATAAAAGCACACAATGTTCTTGGGGTCGAGAAAGAACACTTTTCTGGGACTTTCCTGGCGGTCCAGTGGTTAAGACTTCGCCCTCGAATGCAGGGGGTGAGGGTTCAATCCCTGGTGGGGGAGCTAAGATGCCACATGCCTCTCTGCTAAAAAAAACAAAACAAAAAACAGAAGCAATATTGTAACAAATTCAATAAAGACTTTTTTTAAAAAAAGGACACTTTCTAAGATACTGAAATTCAAACTTTGGATTCAAAGTTTCAAAGAGCAGAGAGTTGGATGAAATATGTGTGAAAGAAAAGTGCCTTGAAAATGTAAATTATATCTCGCTATTAATCTGTTTTTATCACTCACTTATTTACTTGTCAAAATAACTTTCACAAGGAGGAGGCTTTCCTGCAAGGTTTGATGCATTGGTGGGTTAAATGTGACAGAATCGGGGAAGGTAAAGTCAGTGATTTAATCACTCCACAGCCTGGTGAGTAAATTCACCCTCCTGTGACACATGTAATTTACAACTGGAAGTTACTAAGAGCAGTTTTTCACATCAAGCATTGTAACAAATGCAGTTTCTATGATATTCCTACACGGCTCAGTTTACTAACCCCCTCTCCTTGGAAGATAAGTATTAATGCAAACCTCAACATCATATAGGAAAATTCCTTGTCCCTTTTGTTAAACAGACTCAAAATTTTTTTTTAAACGAGAGACAACAAGTACATATTTAGTTAAATTTTGTGTTTTATAATTACATTTTCTCACCTCCCTTATTTCCTAAACCAGGTGATGTTACCCATCCAAGTCTTCACGTGCTCAAAGCATTTGTGTAAATCATGGGGAGTTTCTCATTAAGTTCAAGTCTGTTGAAATTTGTGGCCTGGGTTTATACACTTTTAGACAAGGCTTAGTTAACAGTATTCGGAGCTGATGAAAATCTCTTCACATACACGAACCCTGTGCTCATGTCCAAAGCCTTTGTACCTGTGTCCGGTGCGACACACCCAGTGTAGCTGTGGAGAGACTTTGAACCTACAGATGTTCACTTCTCTTCTTTCCCTTCGGTCCTTCTCATGTATTTGCTGTTTTCTCTTCCTCATCGCCCCGTCGTGGTTTCTCTGCCTCCTTCCCCTCTGCATCTCTGCCCCCTCATTACATACGGTGGAGCAGGCAAGGGGCGGACCGGCTTCCTCGGTGGCCCTCTTCCGGCTTAGAGGGATGCTGGTGGACTATAACGTCGCCGCGGACACGCAGCCGGTGACGCTGAACCACGGCTTGTAGGGAAAATACAGAGTTAGGTTCACGGACACTTCTGGTCAACCGATCAGTGTATGACCTTGTTTTCTGTGTGTTACAGACACCTTCTTTAATAGACTGTTGATTCATTCATTCACATTAAACTCACGGCCAACAGCTCTATAACTCAGGCCTGAACACAGCTCACCTAACACTTGTATTTTCTCCATAGAGCACACATCACAGCCTTCTTGAGCTGAGGACACTAGACAGCACTTCAGCCGTATGCATAGGGGGTCACTTTAAGCAGCAAAATCACCAAGAAAAAGCACCCAAGGGGAACAGCATGGCACTAAAGAGAACGTAAAAGGGAGCCCTGTTTCCAGTGTAAGTAGGAGACAAGAAGGCAGAGCTGCTGGTGCCACCTGGTCTGGGAACAGGGCAGTTGGGTGACTCACATTTTCCAAGGCTCTGTGCATGTCTGCAAAGAACCCCAAAAGCACCCCGAGCATTGACCTGGGGGTTACAAACAAATGTTAACAAGCAGGCATATCCCCAAATACGAATCCACAAATAATGATTGGCTGCGCTTTGTATCTCCTCTTGGGCCTCAGTCTCATTATTGCAAAATTTATGGGGGGAGGAGTTAGGAGGGAAGGTGTAGGATGCTCTTCAGACTGAACTCTGGGGACCCTAAGGGATTGGGGGAGGGGCCTCAGAGCTGTGGGCTGGGAGAGAAGCCCCGCCCCCATCTTCCCTCTCTTTCGGTGGCCACCCCTCCTTCTCCCTTAGTCCAACCACGGGTTTCCAAGAAGGTAGATTTGCCAGCCTGGAGACTGGCGTCTGACCACAGGGTCTCATCAGAGGACCCCCGGCTCCCCTCCTGCCCCAGTCATCAGCCCAGGGGGCAGAAAGGGCTGCAGACAGGAAGGAATGCCACCCCTGCTTTGTCTGGATGGTACGGCAAGGACACTGTGAGCCTAACGTGACTATCAGCCACCTCCTGCCTGGGAATGAGGCCATGACGGGGTAAAACAGAGCCATCGAGAGGGAAAGGGGAGCCCGGCCCGGCCCGCAGCAAGGTCACTTAACCCTCAGACTCCCTAGGAAATACATTTAAAAGAATGTTTCTTAATTTATACCCCTTTCCCCTCTGCTAACCATACAAACTACTATGTATAAAATAAATAAACAACAAGGTCCTACTGTACAGCGCAGGGAACGATTGGGCTGGCCAAAGAGTTCGATCGGGATGTTCTGTGAGCTATTAGGGGAAAACCCGAACAAGCTTTTTGGCCGACCCAATATACTCAATACCTTGTAATAAACCATAATGAAAAAGCATATATGTATGTATAACTGAACTCTTTGCTGTACAACAGACACTAACACCACATTGTAAATCAGTTATGCTTCAATAAATTAATTAATGTTAAAAAATATGTTTCTTAAGTCAGTTTCAGTTGGATTTCTGTCACTTGGATTAAAAACAAGAAAAACACCCTTATGTGCACCTGAAGGCTGGACAAATTGGAATTCACTGGATTAGATGGTCTTTATGATTCTTTCTCTTCATATTTTTACATTTTTCCTCTTTCTTTCCCACCGTCCCCCTTTTCTCCTTTACCCATTCAGAGCATCAGGCAGCAAATATACGTCATGGTTTTCCAACCAAGTTGCATGTCTGCTTTTCTTATTTTGAAAAGCAGTTGGATAAATGGTTTCTTTGCCTCTGTCATGAAAATCCCATGAAGGAGGTTTCTCCTTATAAGTGATGGTTGATTTCCAACCCCCAGCGGTGATTGTCCTTTAATTTTTAAACAGCAGGCATATGGCATGATCTACCCAAGTGATTAAAGAGGAAAATCAATATCCTGACTCTCCAGTGCAGTCAGGGTGGGCTCAGGAGGGCAGCGGGTGTTTCCTGGTCTCAGGGCCCACCAGCCTGGTAGACCAGGCAGCGGTCCACCCTGCTTCACTCTGACTCACATTTCCTGCAACTTTCTCTCCTGGTTTCTGCTGTGACATCCTCCAGGCTTGTCCCTCTGATACAGGAGCCTCTAGATCCTGCGCCGCAGAACTTGGCAGCTCCTGTCTCTAATCGCTACCCCGCCCCCGAGAGCTGTCACGAGACAGGCCGTCGATCAGGGCCGAGAGCCATCTCTCTCAAATGGCCCCGCCACGTCTAAACCGAAGACTTTTTCTCACCTGCAGAGGCCGTCTGACCTCATCGTTTTGACCAAGGAGGCTCTGTGTCCCTCAGAAGATGCAAGCAGCTGGTCTAATCTGCACGTTTCCCTTTTTATTCTCTACGTGCTTCTTAACCACGTAGAGCAATACCCACCCCTTGCTGAGTTCAAACTACGTGGTGGCATTTGAGATACGTTAACCCACTTAAATATCACAAAACCCATAAAGAGTAGGTATGTTTTGTGTACTTTACAGACTAAGACACTGAAACTCAGAGAGGTTAAGTGACCTGCCCAGGATCACACAGCCCAGAGATGACAGAGCCAGGATTAGAATCCAACCCTGTTGGACTCCAAAAGCATACAAGGTTACAACAGTTTTAATGTGGCTATCAATAAATTTTGAATTACATATGTGGCCCCCATTTGAGGTTCTCGTTGCACTTCTATTGGACAAGACAGGTAACGTACCAAAGCAAGTTAGCATAACTATTGCCAGAACCTTCCAAAGCTCAGAGGGTTACATGCCACAGGAAAAGAAAATTTCAGGAGGACCCCTCAGGATATAATAGGGTGCTTTTATGAAATGCTTAAATATCCAGAAAGAGTATTGAATTTATAATGCTCCTAAGGCTGTGGTAAAGAATCTGTAGCAAGTTAGAATGAAATGCATGATTCACTCAGGCACCTAATGAAAGCTGTAAAATAATTGGCTTGACGGTGTGGCCTTGAAGCTGGTGATCTCAGGCCTGCAGGTGCAGCCCCGCTGGCTCCAGTGGACCCTGTGCTCCAGTGGGGAACATGGGCTGCTCCTCCACGGGCTGGTGGGTTTGGCCAATGGGAGGTGCTGGCAGGAGCTCAAAGGGCAGGAGGGGAGGAGGGCCAGGGAGTCAATGCCCTCGGCCCCGGCTTGCTGGGCTGGTGTGGCTGCCACCCCCTTTCAGCACCTGCGACACCGGGTGGCGCCCCCCTTTGCTGATAGATGGTCTCTGCTGTAACGCCCCAGCCAGTTCTCAGGACCAGTCCCTGCCCCCAGCCTCATGGCTTTCCCGGAACCCCGCCCACTCCTTGTGGACTGAGCCCTTCCAAGTGTACCAACCTGTCCCCATCACCACCCCCAGCCCCGCCAACCCAGGGGCTGCAGAGCATAGAACGGAAAGACACATTTTAACTGGGGGTGAATTCACCAGCCCTAAGGATCTGGGATGGACACCGGGTAAAGGAAACCAAGACACCAACAAGCAGAGCTTTCGGACCCCTGTGCAGAGGCAGGAGACGGGCACAGAACGGGCTGGCAAAGGAGAGGGCATGGGAAAACACATTGCAGCCCGGCAGACCCCAGTCTCGGCTGCACTCTGTTCTGGCCACCTGTTGTGAGCGCTTGCAACCGCCCTGGCCCCCTTTTGCTGACTTGTAAGATGGACCATGTCCACCTGACAGGCTCTTGGGAGGATTAGCCTAGTGACCGCCTGGCACGAGGAAGAGAGTGCCAACATCCAGTTCCTGGTTTATCAGTGCCCACCGGCAGGTGAGATAAGCCCAAGAGAACATCAGTCCTGACACCAGCCCTCAGAGTCAGGAGGAGCAGCTGGGACCTCCCCCCATACCCAGCCCTCCGCTCGGGAGCTGTCGGGGAACTCCTGGGGCCACGGGTGAAAGAGAACCACAGTCTAGAGTGTAAACCACGCCCATCGACCACCTGAGCAGGGGGAGGCTGCAGCTGCGGGGACAGGGGCCCCACGGGCACCTTCCCCACCCCAACTGCAGGGCACCAATTCCCCCCACCGCAGCATCTCAAGCACCCTGGAGCTCCCCGTGTCCCACCCCCATCTGCCTTATTGCACCCTGCATCCTACAGCGTCCCGTCATTTCTTACCCCTCACTCGGCACCTGCGTCTTTCATCCTCCTAACCTTCCCCTGTACCCTCTGCACCCTGCTCACCAGCATCTGCAAGCATCCTCTGTCCCCACCTTCCCACCAGCATGTTCCCAGCAGCACGTCTCTTCCCTGAGGTCACCATGCCACTGTAGCTATTCCAAGTGGTAGCTTTTATGTCTCAGAAACCCCTTCTCTCCAGGTTGAGACGGGGTTTGTGCCCTCGTGTAATACCCAAAATGGCTCAAGTCCCAGTCCTTCCCAAAGGGCCCCATGAAGGGTCACCTGACTGAAGGCTATCTGGACTGAGCAGGAGACTTCCACGTGCCGCCTGAGTCCGTGTAGACGGTCCTCATCACGGTACTGGTCGCCTGACACTCTGTGACTCTCCACCACCCTCACCTCTGTCCCCCCAAAGCACCTCCGACACAAGACTCGGGGAGCTAGAAACATTTGAGACAGGCAGAAAGTCTTCAAATGGCGGACCACATCCAAACATGCCCCAGATCTTTCCGTCTTCACCAGACCAGGTCCTGATGTGTTACTGGGGCGACCTCCCCTTCCCAGCTCCTCCTCTTCTCTCCTTCCTGGCACCACTCCTCCTGCCTGTGAACCCCAGTCTCCCCAAATGCAGCAGATTTTCACCCTTTTCAGTCTCAACCTCTCCCAGCGAGGCTAAGCAGGGGACCATCACCTTTCACGGCTGTTTTGGTTCTCTGCCTAAACAAAGAGCAGTTTTCTCCCAAAAAAGGAATTCTGTGTTCTCATCCTACTACAAACAGATTTCACAATTGCAAGCGTCCCTTCGCATCCCGTGTTACTCTCTCTCTTGCTCTCTCGCTCTCTGCTGAAGCCCCAGCATGTAGTACAATGACTCACAGTAAACAGTCAATTACCATTTGCTTAATAAGTGAAGGGATGCTTTGGGATGACTCAAGGCAGCTCACCACCCACCATCATTATTGAAACCATATTCCACGCCTATGCCTATGGGATAACAGACTTTCATCCACATCCGCACCAAGGCAGGGAAACACAAATGCAGCTGGTCGGCTGGCTGAATCCTAGCAGCATCAATCAGTGTCATCAGCTCACATTTCTTATGAGACGCAGGAGCTCTAAAGAGTCTCACTTAATCTCCTTTTAAGTCAGGGTACACAGTCTTAGTACAAACAGAGACCTACAATTCATTGCATGCATAATTCTTCTGTATTCTGGGGTCTTGCCGTAATGCTTCAAAATGGAGGCTAACCTCCAATGCTGACATTCGCATCTGCCAGCCCCCGTCTTGACTCTCTCTGAGGGGACTCATCCCTCTTCACTGACGGCAGGGAGAGACAGCTGTCAAGATTGCCCGGGTTTCTCTAAACTCCATGTCGTTCGGGGTCTGGCATCCTTCCATGCAGCAAAGGCAAGCAGGACAGGTGTGTTCATTCTGCTTCCATCCCGGTGGCAGGAAGGCATGATGGCCAGAGCTCTCTCACACCAGCAGATTGACGCACACATCTTACTGCCAACTGACTCCCCGTCCCCTGACCCCAGCTACTGTTCTCATAGAAACTCCTCCCTTCCCCACCCCAGGCTCTCCCTCCCTCTCTGCATCAAGGCTGTGCGGTCTCTTCCCCTTTATCATCTCTGTGTCCAAATAACGTCATGACAAAGACACGTGTTTGCTAATCCAGGTAGATTTGTCGTATTCTGTGGGATACACATTTTTTTATTTCAATTTAACATTAAAAATATTCTCAATTATGCAAGAACCCATTCCAAATCTCAGAGCTTTAATGTAACCAAACAGTTCAGAGGCTATTAGTCCAAGCTTAAGGTGTCAGCAGGTTGGGCTACTTTTGAGGACTCTCTCCTTGGCTTGCAGATGGCCACCTTCTTGCTGTGTCCTTACATGGCCTTTCCTCTGTGCATGCATCCCTGGTGTCTTTATGTGTGTCCAAATTTCCTCATCTTATAAAGACACCAGTCAGATTAATTAGCATCTGAAAGACCCTATCTCCAGATACAGTCACATGCTGAGGTCCTGGGGGTTAGAACTTCAACGTGTGAATTTGTGGGGGGTTGGGGAGGAAGGGCCACTACTCAGCCCATAACAGATATGGTGTCGTTCTCTACCACGCCTTCAAATACTGGTTATGTTGCTTTCTAATTGCATATCTGTAGGCAAATTAATCTCCTTGAACCCTAAATCCCACATCTTCCAAATGTAGGTAAAGATCACAGTCCCTCAGGGCACAGGGAAGGATTAAATGACATAACGTGGCTGAAGTGTCCAGCACAGTGAAGTGCATAGTAGGAACTCAGGTAATGGAAATTCCCTTCCCTTTGAGTCTTTGTCTGCATCCACAGATGGGAGCCCCAGCCTTGAACTTCCACCAAGAGATGCGAGTGCTCATTGCAACAACAATACCAGGTTGCCATGGCACTGTCTCTCCTCCAGACCTCCCGGTAACCAAGGACCACATCAACTTCGTTGAGGTTTCTGGTCCAGAATTGTGGAGCTCAGAGGGAAGTTGCTATATTTTATTATGGGAGGAAACTTACTTTTATATTCTCAGTCTAAAGAGGAAAATTCAGGCATTATTTTAATGTCTTGTTACAAAACACTTGATACTAAAATTTCTTGCCTACTCAGAAGGCACTGAAGGGTTACAGTGATATCTTCTGGTTGTTTTTCCACATTTCCATTTCTCAGCTACTATTTTTAAGGTGAATTTTCAGTTTTTTCTTCTTCTCTTAGCTAAATATATTCCCATCATTAACATATTTTTACTTAGCAGATTTATATTTATCATCATTATTTATGTCCATCCACTCTTTTGCTTTTATAAATTGAGAAAAGAGATTTTCTTACCAACTGGCTAAAATTACTTTAAAATTTCATTTCAACTGTAATTATTTTTCATTTTTACCCTATTTTCTCCATCCTCCTGCTTTGTTTTCCACTGATTTAAGTGGACAGACAACTTTGAGAAAAATCAAATTATCATTTTACAAATAGCACAGTTTCTCCTCTGCCCTTAACCAATGAGATGAACTGTACCTGAAGGTTTGCCCACCCTCAGACTCCCATGACTCCTTGTGATGTATTCCACCTTATTGCCACCTTTTAATAGGTCCATTCTGCCTGGATGCATAAGAGCTTCATTACTTCAATACATTTCTTTTTAAATGTTCCACCTGGAAGGGCCTCAGCCTTCTTGTTCTCGCAGATATGAATTCAATTTTGGTAATTGCTAAATGGAGGCACCAGCTGAATGACCACCTGATCTTTCCAATGACATTTACAAAAAACTCACGGTTACGTTCTAGTAAAGCGAATGATGATTCATGCATCCAGTGGACTTTTGTTCTAGAGGACAGCAGAGGATCTCTTCAATCCTGGGGTTCTCATAATCTGCAAACTGTCTCACTCTCCCAATTAAACTGATGTTTTATTTCACCACAGAGCCCTTCAATAATCCATTCTGCTTTCATGGTCAAATACAGTCAACTTTTAAAAGTACACAGCATCTTGTTTCTCCTTCAGAAAGAGTGAGAAAAAAAAATATTAAACTAAAAAAAGAAAAACTCAGCTTGGAAGTGAAAATCTCTTTGTAGGGACAAGTAAACCCAGTAAGGTAAACCCAGGGAGGTAAACCCAGGGAGGTAAACCAGAGAACTGAAAAACAAACTATTGGGAGTTTTGTTTACGATTTGAATAATTCTGTATCTGCTAACGTAGAATCTGGAGGATGTGGTACCAAGTGCACAGGTAGTTTATCTCATGCTACTGGGCCTGATGGACCTACGCCTTCACAACACACAGCGTGGGTCTACACAACCATGACATTGACTTGCAATCCAGTTTTGACCGTCAACATTTATTGAATGAATGAATGAATAGTATGGTAGAATAAGAATGATTATATTCCCCTGTATATGTGAGCCTGGGACCCCATTTGATAGAATCCTAGAATCTGTATCTTCTCCTTCTTTGAAAAATAAACTGAGACCCAAAGAGGTTCTATGGCTTGGCTGACATCCCACTGAGAGAAGACTCCATGTGTGACCGCTGGTTTTCTTTTGTAACTAAACTCCATCCCCTGCAGAGTTGTCTTGCATGGTACGGTGGAGGAAGGGCTAGGAGAGCATGTCTCCCTGGCTCTCTGGTTGACTGAGTTATCTGCGTCAGAGCCTCCTACTCCATCTGTACCAGCTCTTCCCCAACCATATAGTGGGAAAAAAGAGTGTCTGCCGTGCCACCTACCTCACTAAAGGTAGACAAAAGGATCCTCAGATGAGACTGTGGGCATGATTTGCAAAAGTAAACTGACATTAAATACCAGTGATAGACATTATTTTATAGCATTTTCTTCTTTTGTGACAACAGTAAGCTAATTAAGATGACATTTCTTTCATGATTTTTATACAATTGGATATGTACTAGGAAAACTTCTTCCTGGTGTCTCTGGATTCTTTGCTTCATGTTTAAAATCCTGGGTGATGGAAAGGATGTGGGTTGGCCAGCGAGTACTGAATTCTACAGGGCACTGTACCATAACCAGGCATGCCAGAGAAGTCACAGAACAAAAAGTACAGGTGGCCATGACACCACCGGAACCTCAGTGGGCAGCCACAGAAACAAAGTGTCTTGGAGGAAGTTAGATTTGGGTTACAGGCAACCACAAGGAACCTGCTATCACAAGTTGCCACGTGATTGTAGTACATTTACTAAGAGGCAGTTTTTCTCTACGCCTGTGAGTCATTGTTCAAAAACTTTGTTTTCCTTTGTGTACATGCAAAATGAGATAATTTATGCATTATTCTTAAATTTTCAGAAGAATGGAACCCATGAGAGGCATTTTCTGTACCCCATTCCCTAGCCTTTGGATTCCTTTGTCATAGCTCATTGCTGTCAGCTTGTTAGTCTAGAAAGCCTAAATTCTTCCATGGGAATTTAGTGGCCATCAGACTTGCAAAAATTCACAAGTTTGACAATATACTCTGTTGGCAAGGTTGTAGGAAACAGACATTCTTATACATTGCTGATAGGAATGCAAACATGGTGTGACCCTTATGAAAAGGAATTTGGCAATATGCAAAAAATCTACCTATTCATTTGCCCTTAGACCCAGCAATCCCTAGGAATTTATCCTAAAGATATTAGGAAATCATGCTAATTTACCTCCAACAATATGAAAATACAAATGCACAAGGTTGTTCATTGAAACATTGCTTATAATTGTAAGATATTGGAAACGACCAAAACACCCAAGCAAGGAAATCTACTGAATCAAGGAAGTTGGTTCAGTAAACTCTGGCACATACATACAATGGAATACAATGCAGCTATGAAAAGAAAGAGGTACATGCATATATTTCCTTGCTTTGTCAGCTGAGAGAGCTTAGAAGCATGACACTCCAGTAGAATGATTACAGTTATTCCCCAAATCTTGGCTTCTAATACCATTCTCCAATAAAAGGAACCAGCACTCCTCGGAGAAATGGCTGATTCTAGTACTAAAGCGGGAAATATACGAAACAAACCTGGAACATCTTATATTGCCAGAAAGTAATGAAATACTTACAAAACAAAACCACAATGTTGTGGATATATCAAAGAAACATAGGGGCCAACTGAAAAAGCTCCCAGTGACCAAAGCTGGAACAATTTGAGCAATAAAATACAGTAGTACTTATGGTAGTATTGGATTATATAACTCAAGTATAAAATAAATATCCATGAGTCCATACTGGTATAAATAAATCATCTGATAAGTAAATAACTGGGGGAGGATAGACAAATCTCCCATGGGGAGGAATTCCAAATAAGTATGTAAACATTCTCAAAATGAGGAGTAGGGGCACATAACCCCTCACTCCTTAAGTATGGCCTGTGCATGGTGATTTCCTTCTGAAGAGCACAGTATTAAAAGGGGGAAGAGAGTAATTTGACAATGGAGAAACCTGACAAACACTACCTCAAACAGGTGATCAAGGTTAATATCATCAATAATAAGATGTGTTGATGAAATGTACCCTTGATTTGATGTGAAAAGAATGGCACTTTATCTCTGTAGTTTCCTTCCAAACCCTCATAACCCCAGTCTAGCCATGAGAGAAATATCAAGTGAGGGATTTTCCATAAAATACCTGGACAATATGCCTCAAAACTGTCAAGGTCACCGTCAAGAGATCCTAAGAAGACATATAAGTAAATGCAATATGATCTCCTACAGGGCATCCTGGAAGAGAAAAGGGTAAAAACTAAGGAAATCTGAATAAAGTATGTACCTTAGTTAATAGCAAACTATGTATAAATATTGGTTCATTAATTTTAACAAATGTGCCATTCTAATGTAAAATGTTAATAACAGGGGAAACTGGGTGTGGGCTCCATGGAAACTCTCTGTACTATCATAATTTTTTGATAAATCTACACTACCTTAAAATTAAAAGTTTATTTTTTTAAGTCTGGAAAAAATAAATTTAAAAAGAATGAGGAAGAGCTCTATGAACTGATATGAAAAGATTTCTGGCAGACATTAAAATGGGAGGAGGGGAAGTATTTACAGGGAAATTTACAGCACTAAACACCAGTATTAGAAAAGACAAAAGTTATTAAATCAGTGAACTTAGCTTCCACCTTAAGAAACTAAAAATACAAAACAGAAAAAAAATTAGAGAAAATCAATGAAACCAAAGCTGGTTCTTTGAGAATATCAATAAAATTGGCAAACCTCTGGGTAGATTTCTCAGGAAAAAATAAAAGAAAAAAACCACAATTTATCAATACTAGTTATGACTGAGGTGGCACCACTACAGATTCTACAGATATAAAAAGCATGATAATGAAATATCATGAACTTTATGCCTATAAAATCGACAACTTAAGTGAAATGGGAAAATTTCCTGAAAGACACAGACTGTCAAAGTTCACTCAAGAAGAAAGAAGTAACCTGAATAATCCTATATCCATTAAAGACATGGAATTTGTATTTTAAAATCTTCCCACAAAGAAAATCTCCAGCCTTGATGACTTTACTGGTAAAATCTACCAAATATTGTACTTAAGGAATAAATCACATTAATCCTAAACAAACTCTTCCAGAAAACTGACAAGGAGAGAACACTTTTGAACTCTTTCTATGAAGCAAGCGTTACTCCAATACCAAAATCTAAGACATTAGAAGAGAAGATAACTATATAACAGTATCCCTCATAAACATAAATGCAAAAATTCAAAACAAAATTTTAGCAAATAGAAGCCAAAAACACATAAAAAGTATAATACCGCATGATCAATACACTTCCTGACAAAGCAAGGTTAAGTTAAAATTTAACAGTTAATCCATATATTTGCCATAGTAACAGATTAAAAAAGAAAATCCACTTTATCATTTCAATAGACACTGAAAAGTCCAACTCATAGCAAACCAGAACTAGAAGGGTGCATTCTCAATCTGACAAAGAGCATCTATGAAAAGCCAATGCTAATATAATACTAAGTGGTAAAAGCGAATGTCTTCCTCTAAGATCAGGAAAAAGACAGGGATGTGTACTCTCACCACTCCTATTTCTTGACGTTCCTAGGGAATCTACAGAGGAGCAAATAATAAGCGACTGAGCAAAATTAATAACTAATAAGTGATTTAACAAAGCATCAGGGTACAAGAACAATATACCAGAAAATCTGTTGTATGTCTATATACTAGAACAAAATAATCTGAAATTTAAATTTTAAATTACCAGTTTACAGTAGCATCAAAAATATGAATACTTCAATAAATTAGTCAAAAGAAGTAACAACACCTGAATACACTAAACTACAAATATTGCTAAGAATTAAAGAAAACCTAAATAAATGAAGAGCTACACCTCATTTATGGATGGATCTATGACTCGATATTGCTAAAATGACAATTTCCCTTCAATTATTCTATAGTTTCAGTGCAATCCCAATAAAACTCCCAGGAGAATTTTTAGTAGAAATTGTCAAGCTTATTCTAAAATTCTAATGGAAATGAAAAGGACCTAGAATATCCAAAACAACTTTGAAAAAGAACAATGTTGGAGGAATAACACTTCCTGATTTCAGGACTACTATATGGAACACTTGTATGCTGCTGATGGAAATGTAAATTGGTGCAGCCACCGTGGAAAACTGTAAGAAGTTCCCTTAAGAGGGAAGAGATATGGGAACATATGTATATGTATAACTGATTCACTTTGTTGTAAAGCAAAAACTAACACACCATTGTAAAACAGTTATACTCCAATAAAGATGTTTAAAAAGAAAAAAAAACTAAACTAAAAATAGAATTACCATATGATCCAGCAATTCCACTCCTGGGTAGATAGCTAAAGAAAACAAAAACACTAATTTGAAAAGATACATGCACCCCAATGTTCATAGCAGCATTTACCATAGCCAACATATGGAAGCAACCTAAGTGCCATCAATGGATGAATAAAGAAGATGTGGGGTATATATATATATAGAGAGAGAGAATAGAATATTATTACTCAGCCATAAAAAAGAATGAAAATTTGCTATTTGCAACAACTTGCATGGACCTGGAAGGTATTATGTTTAGTGAAATAAATCAGACAAAAAAAGACGAATACTGTATGATATCACTTATATGTGGAATCCAAAAAATGCAACAAACTAGTGAATATAACAGAAAAGAAGCAGACTCACAGATATAGAGAACAAACTAGTGGCTACCAGTGGGAGAAAAAAGTGGGGAAGGGCAAGATAGGAGTAGGGGATTAAGAGGAACAAACTACTATGTATAAAATAAATAAGCTACAGGGAATATATTCCCTGTACAGCACAGGGAATATAGCCAATATTTTATAACTTCAAATGGGAGTAAAATCTATAAAAATTTTGAACCACTATGTTGTACACCTGAAACTAATATAACATTGTAAATCAACTACAAACAAAGACAGAGAGACAGAGATTAGACAAGGTGGGAGGGCTCTTGCTCACAGGAAAGTGCTGAGCCCCAGCTGGTAGCTGTGGAGAGAGCTGGACTGAAAAGCCATCATTTTGCAATCATCATGTAAAGATTGGATCCAACAAAAATCAACAATGGATGGGCAAGATTTTGATAAGAAACAGCATATTTTTGTGGATATTGACAAACTGATTCTAAAGTTTATATAGAAATTCAAAAGACCCAGAACGACAAACATAACACTGAAGAAGAACAAAGTTGGAGGACTGATATCTTTTGACTGCAAAATTTACTATAAAGCTACAGTTATCCAGAAAGTGTGGCATTGGTGTAAGATAGACAAATAGATCAATAGGGCAGAATAGAGAACCCAGAAATAGACCCACATAAACATTATCAACTGATGTCTGACAGAGGAGCAAAGGCAATTCATTGGAGCAAAGATAGTCTTTTCAACAAATGCTGCAGGAACAACTGAGCATCATATGTCAGAGAATGAATCTAGACACAGACCTTTTGCACCAAAATGGATCACAGACCTAAATTTAAAATGCAAAACTATCAAACATCTAGAGGACAACATAGGAAGAAATCTAAGTGACCATGGGTTTGCAGAGCAACACCAAATACATGATCCATGAAAAAACTGATAATGGACTTCATTAAAATTAAAAACTTCTGCTCTGTGAAAGACTGTTAAGAGAATGAAAACACAAACCACAGCCTTGTAGAAAATCTTTGCAAAACACATATCTGATAAAGGACCGGTATCCAAAATATACAAAGAACTTTTAAAACTTAACAATAAGGGGAAGAAAAACAATTTAGTTATGGGAACATATGTATATGTATACTGATTCACTTTGTTGTAAAGGAGAAACTAACACACTATTGTAAAACAGTTATACTCAAATAAAGATGTTTAAAAAAAAATCAATGGAATATTGACAGGGATTGCACTGAATTTATAGACAGCTTTGAGTAGTATAGATATTTTTACAATATTCTTCTGGTTCATAACGATGGAAACTTTTTTCATTTATTTGTATCTTCATTTCTTTCATCAGTGTTTTGTCATTTTCAGTTTGTGAATATTTTACCTGCTTGGTTTAATTTATTCCTAAATGTTTTAGTTATTTCTGATGCCATTTTAAATATGATTGCTTTTGACATTTGTTTTTCAAACTGTGGTTAACATATACGAGTACAATTCTCTTCACATGTTGATTTTGTATCTTGCAACTTGACTGAATTTGTCTATAAATTGTAATACATTTTTTGTGGAATCTGTGATTTTCTCTATATAAGATTATATTAAATGCAAACAGAAATAGCAAAAAAAAAAAAAAAGAAAAACAATTTAAAAATAGGCAAAAGATCTCAACAGGTAACTCACCAAAAAGATAAATAGATATCAAATAAGCATATGAAATTATGCTAAACATCTTATGTCATTAGGAAATTGCAAATTAAAACAGACAATGAGATACCACTGCATACTTATTAGAATGACTACAATCCAGAAACCTGACAACACCAAATGTTGGTGAGGATGTGGAGCAACGGGAACTCTCATTCATTGCTGCTGGGAATGCAAAATGATACAACCACTTGGGAAGACAGTTTGGTGGTTCATAATAAAACTAAACATATTTTTACCATATGATTCAGCAAAATTGCTTGAATCCTTGGTACTTATTCAAAGGAGTTGAAAACATATGCCCACACAAAAACCTACACATGGATGTTTATAACAGTTTTATTCCTAATTGCCAAAACTTGGCAAAATGTCCTTTTAATAGGTTAACAGATAAATTAACTGTAGTCCACCCAGACAATGGAATATTATTAAGCAATAAAAAGAAATGTACTAACAAGTCACAGAAAGAGATGAAGGAGCCTTAAATACATATTTCTTAGTAAAGGAAGGCAGTCTGAACAATCTACATATTGTATGATTCCAACTATATGACATTCTGGAACAGGCAAAACTACAGAGACGGTGAAAAAAATCAGAAGGTGTCAGGGGTAGCAGGGGAAGCATAGGGTATCTGGGGGCAGCAGAACTATCTGTTGATAGTCCACTGATACTGTATCAGTGGACACATGACATTATGCATTTGTCAAAACACATACAATTGTACAACACAAAAAGTAAGCCTTAACACAAACTATGGACATTGATTAATAATTGTGTATCAATAGTGATCCATTAATTGTAACAAAAATACACACTAATGCAAGATGTTTCTAATAGAGGAAACTCCGAGGGGGAGAAGGAAGATGTGGGATCTCTCCAGACATCTGTCTGATTTTTATGTAAATCTAAATTTGTTCTAAAATATGAAGTCTATTAATTTTTTAAAGATTTTGAAAATTAGCCAGGCTCACAGTAGGTAATCTGTGCAGTCATAATGTCAGTTTATTAATTTACAATGATGGTGAGTTATTAAATTGAACAATATAATGAATCATGTAATAAATTAGCATTTCCTCTCTCTAGGCAGACCTGCGTAATAAGTGAATGAGAAAGCAGGTTGGCAGGCGGGCAGGGAGGGAGTGTGGGAGGCGGGGTGGTTCCTGGGAAAACCTGGGGCCTGTCCTCTTGCACTCTTGACAAACCACGCCCAGGCCAGTCTGTGGTCCTTCAGCCCGGAAGCTACTCCACAAAATAAAACCTAACAATATGTTCCCGGGGTCTTCATGGACCTCTGTGAAAAGCCCAAGGGCCCAAAAGAACCACCCTAGAAAGTGGGCATGAACCAGAGGCAAGACTTTCCCTAACTGGGGGTTTTCCTGTCCTTGAGGTCCATAGACCCTGAAGTTCAGTGTCACCAAGAACACGTTTTCAAAATTCATTGCAAAGCGTGTGCCTGCGTGGGTGTGCCTTTGTCTGGAAAGAGTGAGTGCCTACAGCTCCCTTTAGATTTTCACAGGGGTTCTTAAACACTCGCACATCTGCCTCTGCTTCACTCTTGGACTTGTAGACAAGGACCCAGTTCCTTACAGACCTCTTGCATAACGAAAAGCACCTATAGAGCATATGCATGGTTAAGCAAGAGCATTCAATGCAAGCGCAGGAAAGGATCACAGTCACTCCTGAGTCTTTTTCTACATGCAAGAAAGAAACATGGGGCTACTTAAAAAATTCTTTACAGGGCTTCCCTGGTGGCGCAGTGGTTGAGAGTCCACCTGCCGATGCAGGGGATACGGGTTCGTGCCCCGGTCCGGGAAGATCCCACGTGCCACGGAGAGGCGGGGCCCGTGAGATATGGCCGCTGAGCCCGCGCGTCCGGAGCCTGTGCTCCGCAATGGGAGAGGCCACAACAGTGAGAGGCCCGCGTACCGCAAAACAAACAAACAAAATTCTTTATAAAAGAAAGCGTAGTGGGTTTGTTTCCAGATATTTATTTATTTATTCACCCGGCTGCCCCAGGTCCTAGCTGCGGCATGCGGGATCCTCGCTGCAGCATGCGGGATCTTTTTTTTTTTTTTTCAGTTGCAGCAGGCAGGATCCAGTTCCCCGACCAGGGATCGAACCCGGGCCCCTGCATTGGGAGCGTGGAGTCTTAACCACCGGACCACCCGGGAAGTCCCGAAAGCGTAGTTTTTTGTGGATGTCTCTGCCATGAAGTGCCAGTGCATTATACAACACTCATAATTCCACTTGCATGCAACTTTGACCACTTACACATTCAACACTGACACCTTTTCCTAGAACCAAAATTTGGCGTTCTGAACTCAATTTTTTCCCTTTTTTATTCCTGCTAAGGATGAAAACTTTTGATATGACAGTTATGATGTTGATATCAAGTTATTTTTAGAAACTGGGTTACAGGTTTTTTTATCTGGGATGTTTCATGAAAATTGTAGTGTATTCATCTCTAAAAGATCTTTGGGAAGCCACCTTTTCCTGAGGAAGGTATACATTTCAGAAAATGGATGAATCATTCTCTAGACAGAAGTATCCTTGGGATAAAGCCATGGCAAAGAATTGTCTAGACACTGTGAGCCTCTTTTCTTTTGCTCAGAGATCTCTAAGTGTCTAGCTGGCTTTATTCTTCAGCTTTACTGACAAACATTGCCTTTGCTGCTTCTCTGCACGCTTGCCATGTGGAGGGGGCTTTCTTCCTTAAATGAACATGTGCCAAGCATGACTGATTAACAGAGTCTTAGCAGGATTTACTCCTGATTGAATTTTGCATTGGTTCCTAGAACTCCAGCATGATAACAAGGGTATGTGTTTTGCATACTTACTTGTATAGCCAATGATTAGTGCAATTTTGTAAAATAAAAAACGCTGGTTAGAATCAGGGCTGGGCCTCGCACTTTTAACCTGGAAGGGATCTGATAACTTCCCCCAACATATCCAGGGAATTCAGGGTCTAGGTGCTCTTGGTAAAAGATGGGCTAAGCCCCTCTATTTGTTATCCATACCGTGTAACAAATTGTCATAAATTTAGCAGCTCAAAACAACATATATTTATTATCTCAGAGCATCTCTGGGCCAGGAGTCTGGGCACAGCTTAGCTGGGTTCTCTGATCAGGGTCTTACAAGGCTGCAGTCAAAGTGTTGACCAAGGCTGGGGTCTCATCTGAAGGCTCAACTGGGGAAGGATCCCCTTCCATGCTCACATAGCTGCTGTCAGGAATTAGTTCCTTGCAGGTTGTTGGACTTAGGGTCTCAGTATCTTGGTGACTGTTGGATAGAGGTAGCCCTGAGATCCTCACCACATAGGTCTCTCCTATGGATCTTCATCAAAGCCAGCAAGGGAGAGTATAATAGAGCAAGTCTGTTGGCAAGACAGAAGTTACAAGCTAATCTTGTAAGCTCATCAGCTAATCACAAAAGTGACACCCCATCCTTTTAGCCATATTCTATTGGTTATATGTAAGTCACTAAGTCCAGCCCACACTCAAGGGGATGGAATTACACAAGGGTGTGAATATGAGGAGGTAGAAATCATCATGGGTCATCTGAATCACAGCCACCAAAATTGTATGTATTTACGAAGAACCTATAAGTTTCCAAGGTCTTAAAACTTGCCCTTTGGACTAGGATGATTCTGTCCAAGACAAGGATGCAAGAAAGAGCAAAGAGAGCTGTGGCAGCCATAGAAATAAGCTGCTAAGATCTCCAGCCACAGGGAGAGTAGTTGACTGAAGGCCCCAGATGGATCCACCATCACGTTCCCATAGAGGCCACACTGGCTGCAAGCTGCTCCCAGTCAAGGCCTGAGCACTGGGGGAAGGTATTAGCTCAAGCCCATGCCTGGACAGATATTCAACTCTTTACAACTGGTGACTTTGGGCTCAAAGACTCCCCATCAGCCTGGCCAAACCATTCTTGGAATGGCACTGCAATCTGAGACTCTTCCCACCCTACCCTCCTTCCTTCCTTCTCTCCTCCCAGGGGTCAGATCTTCATAATGGTCCACAGAGTCTCCCTGCCTCCTCCTGGCCCCTTCACAAGCATTTCCCCACGAGGAATCCTTTGCACGTCTAATCCTACCTTGGCATTTGCCTCTTGGAGGAGCCCATCTACACAAGAATCTGAGAGGGAGAGAAAGATCAGTTTTAATATTTAGGGCCAGATCATTTAAGGCTTGCAATCTTATCTGGGCATAGTGCTGAGAGAAGACAAATTTGCCTACCCACCTGGTCTAGAAGATTCCCTGCAATCTAAGGAAATCCACAGGGACCCATGACAGCAGAGGCTGGAGCAGTGGTCACAGCCCAGAACATGACTCTGCTGACATCCTGAATTTCTGGAGGAAGTGACTCCTGGACTTTGCCTTCACTGACCACAGCAAGGGGTTCCAGGAAGAGCCGAGGGGCTGAAATTCATCTCTGTGGGGTGGTGTGCACATGTTTCCTGGCTAGCCAAGGTGGGAAGGACAAGTACTTTACCCCAGGCTCCAACACTTTTTGGTATCAGAGCCATCTTGCTTCAGGACCCTTTCCAGTCTCTTGAGCTCCCTTGTCCCCCTGTCAACATAGTCTTGACCAGAGAGCACCCAATGGAGCCCTCTCCTCCTCACTCTGTGGTAACCATGGGTGTCTCTCTGTCCCAGGTGCAATGACTCCATTCCGGGCTCACTCATCTTCAAGTGCATGACCTCCAAGGGACATGAAGGGCCCTTCTGGGATAACTGGCATCCTGGCCAGGAGTCAGGGAGAACTCGAATCCCTGTTCCATTGACGCAGGTCCAGAAGCACTAGACCTGACCTCAGGATGAAAGATCCCTTTCTTAGCCACACCAGGGACAGGAGAGCCTTGGCATGGTATTAGGGGTTTCACTATAAGGGAGACTTTGTACCCCAAGCTTGTGCAAACTGGACATACTGGTTACAATGGCATTCTTTGCCTTTTGCCTAGTAGATAGACCTCTAGGTTTAACAAAAGGGCTCATTCTCTTATTCATATTTATCTCTGACCACATGCTGGAAGGGCAAATGGCCAGAGTTCTTCTGTGCTAGCCACTGTCCCAAAGAAGGGCAGTTTGGGCACTGGAGTAGAGGTACATGGGTTATAGACCCTGGTTCCAACCTCTAGCTCTCAGCTTTAATCCAAACCAGGGCTTTCAGACCAAGTGTCTCAGATGCCTAACTTGACCGCTTTTCATAATCCTACTGTTAAAAGTAATTTTTTCATCCCAATCCAGAATTGAAATAAATAAGAAGTCCTAGTAAATTCCATGTTTAAACAAATTGAAAAATAAATTATTTCCACTTATTACAAAACAACAGGGGGAAGAAAAACCCTTTTAAGAATTTTGAATAAATTGACTAATGGGATGTCAGCTCTTCTATTTTGATTTTACTTTTAAGGAATATAGGTTACCTTATAAAACCTGAGTAATAATTCTGAACAAATTTATGCAGTCATTCAACAAATATTTGTCAACCCTATGTTCCAGGCTCTGTTCCAAGTATTGAGGATACAGTGATAGGAAAAGAAAAATGAAAAACAAAACATCCTAGAGTCCTAGAATCACAAGAATCATGGGAACAAAGACTTGGTGTGGACTGAATTAGAAAGCTCAAGTGATATTTGGGGACTTCAAAAAGACTTATTAACATACATTCATATTGCCATAAAAATACTTTTTAGATTGGCAGTAATACATTTTTGATGATGCAAAAGACTTCCAAATAGGGTGTAGAATAGGAAGGGTCAACTCTGCTGATATTCACATTTCCTGTTAAATATTGGAGGCAAGACTACCCTTCAGTTTTATTTCCAAATGAAACAAGTAAGCCCGAAAGTACCAGTTTAACGTTAAGGAATTGCTAGCACTGTCTTTTCAGATGTTGCCCACATGGCTTGGGTCGTTAAGGTTTGGGTTAGTACCAGTCACTAACTCGGCAGTTTGCCGGGCTGGTAAAATTTCAGAGAGATGGAGTACACCTCACACATGACGAGGTGGCAGTGACCATGGGTCTGCCCTCCTGCCATCCATTCCCACCTCCTTCTCCCCTGCCTGCCTCTACTATAGAAACTATAGCAGTGCTGCCTTCCTGGGCATGGAATCACACAAAGACGTGCCCTCGGAAGGGGGCCTCGCCTGGGGTCATTGAGTTAAACTTCTTAACAATTTTATCTTTGAGTTTGTGTTTTATGAGTGAGGTCCACTGGGACAATGAAGTGAGCGCCACTCACCTCCCTACCTTACCCCCCAGAAGGCTCTCAGCACCTCCTCCTTCCACCCCTGCAGACACTCCTGGAGACGTGGGCATGGGCGCGGGAAGGGTAGTTGGTACACCCCATGCACTGAGTCGGGGGCAGGGCCCAGGCACTGGGGAGTTTCTGCACTTACTTCCTCAGCCTCCCCTCTCAGACATTAAATAGCAAATAAAAAACACCACAGCGGGTAGAGAGAACGCGGAAGAAAGGAAAAGCTTTTCTCTTGCTTTGTGAGCAAGAGGGCCCTGGTTTTTCATTTGGCATGAGATCCTGAATATTAGGCAGTGATCCCTGGCCATTAGCACCCCAAACTCTATTTCCTTGCGCCCTCACATCTTAGAGGCGCCGACCCTGGGAAGCAGATCTGACCTGCACAGCCAGCTTACCCAATGGAGACCCTTGAGAACCAGAAATGTTTGTCTTATTCATTGTTAATTTCCTGGTATAGACCAAAAAGCAGGTGTTCGGTAACATTTGATAGAATTAACATTAAAGTACATTATGTATCCGTGTGTTTGGTAACTGTATCATTCAAATGCCCACATTATTTTTTTTCTATTCGGTCTGTCGAATCATGAGTGATGTGCTATCTTCCAGTATAGTTTGATCAGGTCCTCTTTTTCATTCTCATGCACTTTCTGTACTAGCTAGCTGTGCTCGGTACATAAAAGTTTCTATGACAAATGCTTTTGGACTGTACCTTTTCTTAATATAAAAATCCCTTCCTACAGTGGAATATTAAATATCAGCCTTAAAAAAGAAGGAAATCTTTGGTGAAAGGGCTGAAAGGTGCAGTCATGAAGGATGAATATATCTAGGGCTCTCGTGTACAGCATAATGACTAGTTAGTAATATGGTCTTGAATACTGGAAATTTGCTAAGAGAGCAGATTTCAGGTGCCCTCATGACACACATTAATGTGATGAGACGATGTGTTAATTACCTTGACCCTAGTAATCGTCAATAGTATATGTGTACCAATCACCATGTCGTACACTCTAAACATATACAACTTTTATTAAAAACACAAAATAAAAAAAGAAGAAAGTCCTGGCATTCGCAACAACATGGATGAACCCATAATTATGCGAAGTAAAATAAGCCAAATCCTTTTCAAACTGCACTCCAGGAGGTCCCGCAAAATTGATTGATGCTGGCACTTGAAATAAATCTATCGGACATATTTGGAATATATAGATGGGTATGTTCAACTAATCTGCACCCTCCACTCAGCATGAACTTGCAGATGCCAATTCTCCCTGGAGTCAATTGTCAAAAGATTGACACTAGCAGGAAGGAAGATGGTTATTAAATGGCCCTTGTGGCCGGCATGGTGTCTTCCTGCGTTACGTCTGAGCCTGCTTGATTGTTGACACCCCAGCTGGGAGCATGTGATTCCCACGGTGCCAGACGCAGCTGCCCAGCTGCAATGACACGGCTTGACTTCTCAGAAGCCTTTAGGGATTCTGAGACCACAGGTACCTGACATCAAAATAGCCCATCAGCTTCAAAAATAATAAGCAAAACAATTAAGGGAAAAACAGCTATTGGAAAAATTGGGGTTTGTTTTTCCCCCCTTTAACTGGTTGTTTTGTCCACTGACAATTCTAGAAAGAGCCGCCACGAATAAAAGATGCTAGTTAAATAATGGCTTTTTTTGTTCTGGGGATGACTTCATAGTGAAGGGTGATTGACGCCTCCGTGGGTCTTGGATCGGCAAGGATGTAATTAAGAAGCCAGCTGATGTGGGCTGACAAATCCCCCTCTCACTTCAGAACACTGATGCATGGAATAAATTTTATTCCTGGCATTTAAACCAGCTTCCAAATTAACCATTTCCTTCATTCACCCTCGATTTTCAGTGCTTTGCTTTTTCCTTGCATCTTTAGACATCAGCTCCAGCCATGCTATCGCTGAGGCCTTAAGGAGTTAACTATTAAGGGTCTCTTTTTGACTATTATCGATCTGTGTAGAAATTTGTATCTTTAACCAGTTTGTTGTTTAACAAGATAAAATCTGCTCATGGTTTAAACAAATCAAAATATTCAAAAAGATTATAGCAAAAGGTAATAAATTCCTGCTCCACTTTTTCTCTCCAACCCGCGCCTAAGGCAACACCATTTAACTTTTTGGTCTTTCTTTCTGATGGTCATCCTGTATGTCTAAATACTCTCTGTATACCATTCAGTTCTGATTTATCAACTTTTCATTTTCTGTTGTCTGTCTGTTATGACGTATCTCATTCTATCAACACCCCCGCTTCCCTGCAACCAATATAATCATATCACTATTTTTAGTTACTTTCACAAACATTACCACCCAATAAACCTCTCCCACTCCTAATTCTGTGGCAGCAACTGCTTTCCAAGGACCCAATTAACACAGTGGCACCCAGAGTACCCGAGAAAGTAGGCAGTAAGATGGGATTCAAATAGGATGATTCAATGTCATTAAGACCTCAGTTCTCCCCACGTTAATTTATAAATTAATCAAAATTTCAATAAAATATCAACAAGCAGTTTTATGAAGCTGAAAAAGTTGACCTTGATGTCCATGTGGAAAATTAAACATGCAAGAATAGCTAGGAAAACACAAGGACAAAAATCCATGATAAGATCTTGCTCTCCAGATGTGAGAATATCCTATAAGGCCTCTGTAAGTAAAACACTGTAGTACTAGGTCACGAATAGATAGACAGACAGGGGGAATTGAACAAAAAGTCCAGAAATAGACCCAAGTATGTATGGAAATTTAGTATATGGTAAAGTTAGTATTTCAAATCGCCTGAGCAAAGATGAACTTTTTAATAAATGGTGCTAGGACAACTAAATAACTATTGGGAAAAGATAAAATCAGATACAAACCTTACTCCATATGCCAGAATAGACTCCAAGTGGATCTAAATGTAAAAACATGAAGCCATGTACATACTATATGTAAACATAGATTAATTCTCTTTAATCTTAGTGAAGAAAAAAGCTTTGTAGTTATGACACAAAATGGAAAAGCAATAAAACTAAGGAGTAATAAACTTGACTCCATAAATATTTTTGAAAACTTTTGTACAGGACTTCCCTGGTGGCGCGGTGGTTAAGAATCCACCTGCCAATGCAGGGGACACGGGTTTGATCCCTGGTCCGGGAAGATCCCACATGTTGCGGAGCAACTAAGCCTGTGTGCCACAACTACTGAGCCTGCGCTCTAGAGCCTGTGAGCCACAGCTACTGAGGCCCGCGCACTTAGAGCCTGTGCTCCACAGCAAGAGAAGCCACCGCAATGAGAAGCCTGCACACTGCAACAAAGACCCAACTCAGCCAAAACATTTTTTTAAATCTTTTGTACAGAAAAAAAAATCATCATAAATAAAACTAAAAGACAAATGACAATTGGGGATATACTCACAACATACAGCAGGGACAAAGGGTAATATCTCTAATACAAAGAATTCTTAAAAATTGAGAGGAAAGCGATCAAAAACCTGATAGAAAACGGGACAAAAGACACGGGCAGACAATTTACACAAAGCTATAAAAATGGCGAAAAACACGAAAATGTTTTCAACCTCACTCATCAGAGAAATGTAAATTAAAACTACACTGAGATTTCATTTCTCACCTACCAGATTGACAAAAATTCAAAAGAATAACAGCACATTCAGTTGGTGAACCAATGAGGAAACTGGCTCTCTCCTATGCGGCCGGTGAGAATGTAAATTAATGTTGATAGAATGGAGGAGAATTCGGCAGAGTCTCTAACAGAGCGACATACAGGTGTTTACCTTGTAATTGAGCAATCTGGTCTATGAAGACAAGGTTATTCATTGCAGTACTGTTTGTAATTAGGAACAATCCAGACACCTACACCTAAGAGAGTAGATGTAAACTATGATACATCCACATGGTAGCATACTACACAGCTATACAAAAGAATGACAGAGATCTCCATACAATCATGTGGAGGGATTTCCGGGAGACATTAAGTTAAAAAAAGAAAAGAAAAAGTGCAAGAGAGGACTAAAGCATGCTACCTTCTGTGTAGGAAAAAAGGAAGAATAAGAAAATGTACATGTTTCTGCTCGTTTGTGCAAAAAGAGACACAAGAAGGAAAACCCAGAAATTAATGGCGTTGGTTACCTCCAAAGAACAGGGTGAAAAGGATGAGGAAGGGTGTGTACCTATGAGTTTGTTCTGACTTTGGGGACCTCGTTAGTGTTCCATATACTTAAAATCAATAAGAATGAGAACAAGAAAAGTAACAGTCAAGTACAGACAGAACTTAAGTGACAAATGAACTCAATTATTATATGATTTCAGGTGAATAACACAACCACACAGAAGGGTGAAGAAGGGGAACAAACCTTAATAACATTTCAATACTCCACATCCCTGGGCCAGAGACAGAAAGAACAGTCAACAAACATTGAACTCTAGCTGTCAGATGTGCTTTTCTCAGTAGTGTGTGTTAGCACTTTTGAAACTACTTTGTATATTCTAGCACTGAAGAAATATGTACACTTTTAGTGGATCGTGGGAGCCAGATTTCTCATTATCTGAGAAGGAAATTAAAAATACGGAAAGAAGGAAAGTTAGAGTAAACCCTGAAGTGACATACTGGAGGTATCAGTGTGAACACTTGATGATACATAGATGATAGATAGATAGATAGACAGATGACAGATAGATAGATATAGATGATAGATAGATAGATAGATAGATAGATGATAGATGATGGCTGGATAAGTAGATAAATACTGATCTATTTATTTTGCTCTGTCTGCTAAAGAGGGCCCACAAGCAATGATACCAAGTGGTAATGAGCAAACCTATCACTCAGATCTTGGTACAAAGAAGCAGAGCTTCTTAGAATAACAGCTGGTCTGGGGTCTGAAGATGGAAAAGACTCGAAACCAGGTCTTGTAAAGATCTTGTAAAACAACCTGGAACATCTTGTTGTGTGTGTCTGAAGATAAGGACTGCTTTAAGAAGGATGAAAACAAGTCAAAGGATGTGGGACCATCTTGAAGGCACCCCCATAGCCAAAGCTGGGACCGTCTAAGCACCAAAACAAATAGTAATAAAATACTGACAGACTCAAAGGGGGGAAGAAAAGAAATCTCCTTCTTAGAGTAAAATGTCAACTCATACATGTAAAAGGAATCATGAAATTAGGGGGAGAAAATCACCATTTGGTGACCATCATAAAAAATACTTATTTAGGATGTGACCAGTGACTTGATAACAGTTTATCATTGTAGGGGTGGTACAGGAACACTGGCCAACCTCACGAGAGAGAAGATGACTCACTGAGCAGCTGACAGACCAAGAGGGTTCGTTCGTTGTGCAAACCCCAGTTGGGATAGAGCTTAGGTCTGCTGGCTGATCGGAGAACAGGAGATTTATCTGATCCCTGGGCAGTCCCATTCCCCTCAGCCTCACCATTGTTACAGCCATATCAAATCGGATACCCAGTACACATCTCAGGGAGAGCTGCGGGATGTGCTTAGCCGGGAGCTCCCACGCTAGTAGAACTGCTTTACTGCCTTAAAGGACAACCCGACACAGAGGAAAGTGCCTCTTCTGCAAGTTAGTGGGTCGGTGGTGCTTTCAGCTGCCCCCAGACTACTCCCCTCCTTGGAAATAGCCTCTGGGATTCATTAGCACCAACTGCCTCGCCTCTTCAAAAAGCACGCAATTCTCATTCCCAAAGAGCAGGCTGTGAGTCCCTGCGTACAAGGGGTCTCCTGTGCATTGCAGTATGTTTCTTACGTTGGATGTTCCCTGTCCCTGTTCAAATGAAACATATCGAGGCAGTCCTGGGCTGGGCACCGGATGGAGAGCCTTCCTGCCTCTGAGAGACACTAAGGAGAGTAATAACATTCTTCCAGGTCTGATTCCATCATTTTAATCACGGCAACTGTAAGCACCCCCGCTGCTACTCTCAGCTCTGGGCTTCCCGGGTCCTGAAGTCAGCCTAGTAGGGAATTCAATTAATGAGCCGCTCTCGCAGAGTGACTACTCAGTTGTTACCACTGGGAAAACAGATTTGCGGCAAAGAGAAATGGAAAGCGTAGGTTCCCACTCTATCGCTTTGTGTCTCAAAACCAGATGCACCGTCCTTATGAGGAGGAATGGGGGTTTTGTTTCGGTTCAATTGTCAAACCCAAATTCCCACTTTCTTGTCTAGTCACTGGTTACCATCTGTTTAGCTAAAGGGCTATGCGGATTCTAATCCCATGTTTAGTTTCCTAAAATGTTTGTGTGCCTGCTTCTCCGTCCAGAGTTTTCTTCACACGCTTTTCAGAGGGGAAGTGAACCGTACACAACGTGTTTTCCATCTGCACTGTAGAAAGTGAAGTAGTTCAGAACTGGAAATTTGTGTTTTAATTCAGTATTAATATTGCTTGGACGTAGTGGCCAAACAGATTTTTCAATTTAATGGTCTGCAGAGTTTTCTTTACCTCAATACTTACTTAAACTGCCGGTTTGACAGTCTTGTTTGTCTCAGAAAAAGAAAAACGCTGTGGTTTTCTTCCTCTCTTTTTAAAATGAATATATATACTTCGTGGAAGAGTTACATAACCACACTGGAGAAAACATGGAAACCAGAAAATATCCACAGTCCCAACATCAGAAAACAAATGTTTGGTATCTGTTAGAACTATTCTGCCCCAATCTACTGTTTGACTTTTGATTTTTGCTTTTTTTTTAAACATTCATAATTTTCCATTTTTATTCATGCAGATATGCTGGCTTCTTTTATCACTTTTAAGTTTAGAAAGGCTTTTCTTTTCTACAGTATTCAATTTTAATTTCTTACAGCTTTTTTAGATTTGATTTCTTTGACTCTTTAATTCATCCAGAAGTTAGTTTGAAGAAAAATGAGATTTTTTTCCTCCAAGGAAACACCAAGGGGTGTCCAGGTGAGCCACCTGGGTCCCTTGCAGGTCACTCCCTCCCCTGTGGTGTCACAGCGACCCACCTCTCCCAGCGTGACTAGGTCCACCCCTCCTGCCAAGATAAAGGCTTCTCTTGCTTTCTGGCCTGTGGACACAAGGAGTTCAAAGCAGTAGGCAAGCCTGTAGTTCAATGCAGTGCCCGGCAAGAGCAAAGCCCCATCCAGGGGCCAGAATGTCTGGTCCTGAGGACCCCAGAGATGCAGGAACAGGCACCACCCAGTCCCCAGTGGGTCATTGGAAAGCAGGGTAAGGGAGGGCACTCCTCTTCCTCTCTTGGTTCCAGGATGCAGTCTTCTAACTCTGGGGTCACAGTCTGACTCAGGGCACCTACTGCACCCCATCCTCAGATTATTGCCTCTGAGCTGGCATCTCAGTTGTGCCTCGCAGGACATTTCAGCACTTTTTTGGGCTGGCAGTTTCTGGAAGGTGGGATATGTAACACACCAAAAGATCTCATGCTCACGGGCTCCCTCCCCCACTTCCTTTGTGTTAATGCCGTGTTGTACAGGATCCCATGCTGCTGGCTCAGGCACTTCTAAAGCGCCCAGGTCGTGGAGATGACGGAGACGGCGGAAGATCCGTTTGCTACTCTGAGGCCCCTCAAAGGGCAGCCCTTCCGTGTCACCCAGTGCACAGACCAAAGCAAGGTTCTTAGGTGTGGAATATGCCGCCTCCAGAAACAGAAGAAGCTTTCCAGGTGTTGTTCTTTCTTTTATCTAGAAAAGGATGCAACATGTAGCCAACCGTCTTCTACTTTGGAGGGAATTCCAAATGTGCCCCCAACAACTGAATCCCTAAAACCTATACTGAAGTCACAGACCCCTGAATCTCCCTGGTATTTACCTGCCACCCCTGTCGCACATGCGTCTCACTTACCAAGGCCTCCAGCATCTTGTTCGTCATTACGTGTCATCCATGTCATGGATTCATGTGATGTTCTGCAGGATGTCCAAATGGTCCAAAGCCCTTTTTAACCCGTATTATGATAGAGGGTCAGGAGAGTTAATACAACTCATGGGAAAACTATGAAGGCATGTTGTTGTCCGTAACAGGTGAATATGAACGGTTTCTGTCGCTCTTTCTTGACTGAGATAGAAAAGAATATATTACCAAATCAATGATTGTATAACATGTCCCAAGACTGTATGAACATATGCTAGCAACGATACCTCGTCCAGTGCAGCAGCTGCAATGGGGTTACCACTTGGATGAAGTTGGAGTAGTCTAGAGTTACTCTCCAGATCCATCTTGTTTCTGCAGGAGCCAGACTGGCAAATTAGATGGAATTATGATCAGGACCACCCTTCTGCATTATGGGTCTTTGATGATGCATTAATAGCCCCTACTCCTCCTTCCCTCACAGTCTGTGATATTATTTTATTTGTTACCTTGGGGTTGGGGTGGGGGAGGAGGTAGATTCAGGGGCTTCCACTTAACCACTATGGTAGCTCTCATTCTGGGATCCAATGAAACAATATGGCGGTTCTTCCAACTATGGAATACGTCAATCGCAAGATTCACCAAACTACCTGACACATTCTAAGATGGACTTTTTTTGTAGTTTTTTTATTGAAGTATAGTTGACTTACAACAGTGTGTTAATTTCTACTGTACAGCAAAGTGATTCAATTATACATATATATGCATTCTTTTTTATATTCTTTTCCATTATGCTTTATCACAGGATAGTGAATATAGTTCCCTGTGCTATACAGTAGGACCTTGTTATTTATCCATCCTGTAGATACTAGTTTGCATTGCTAACCCCAAGCTCCCACTCCATCCCTCCCCGCCTTCTCCTCCCCCTTGGCAACCACAAGTCTGTTCTCTATGTTTGTGAGCCTATTTCTCTTTCCTAGATAAGTTCATTTGTGTTATACTTTAGATTCCACATATAAGTGGGACATTATGGTATTTGTCTTTCTCTTTCTGACTTATTTCACTTAGTATGATAATATCTAGGTCCATCCATGCTGCTGCAAATGACATTATTTCATTCTTTTTTATGGCTGAGTAGTATTCCATTGTATATATGTACCACATCTTCTTGATTAAGGCAGACTTTGACTGGACCTGGGCAAGAGTCTGTGACTTTTCCTTGGAATGACCACCCTCGGCCTCCTGCTCATTCATTCTTGCTTCCTTTTGATTTTATAAATGAAACATACCACTGTTGGAGACCCATCCATTTTTCCCCTGGGATACCATGTTTTATTAAATATATTCACAGCTCTTTGCTGGTCATGCCCCTTGCTACCACTCCAACTTTGCTGGATGTTTTAATAATTACGACCATCTGGTTTCTGGTGGTCAGGTGCTGGCCCATGGTTTCTATTGCCTTACGGCCTCCAATATCCATAAAAATCACCATCAGTGGGCCAAGTTCTGAGACAGCCTCTCCTACTCTCAGCCCTGGACTAGGGTGGCTCCAAGGAGAAACCAATGGCCCATATGGAATAATGCAGACGTGCCTGAATTGTCATGGTAGAAGAAGGGTTTGGAAGGCTCAGGAGAGAGGGCATGCTGGGGTGTGGGGAGGGCCTCCCTTGAACCTCTTAGTGATGCTGGTGGTCCTCTCACCAGCACATTCCTGATGGCCTTGGTGAACAGCGCATCCCCAGGCCTTCCAGTGGAACATGGAACTTGATACTCCAGAGTCTTCTGGCCTCTGCCAACCCTCAGAGAGCTCTGGAGTGAGAACTGCCCATCAGAAGAGTCCTATATTGAGCAGGAATTACCAGGTGCTAATATTCTTGCTCTATCATTGGCGAGGGACCACCCAAGAAGACAGTGGCCTTGTCTCCAACACTGAGACAGGTCCCAAGGGCACAGCTAACTGCACTGCTTGCAGCTGAATGGCAAGGTTTTTTTCTTGAAGAAAGATTAAAGCCACACACCTCCAGGGCTACTGCATCTCTCGTGCAATTACAGGTATTTTCATAATTATCTGTATTCTTCTTATGTTTTTTATACATTTTCAAATAGCTGTATTACTTTCATATTCACTAAAAAAAGTATTTTATAAAAATTAATTGACCAGGGCTTCCCTGGTGGCACAGTGGTTGAGAATCTTCCTGCCAATGCAGGGGACACAGGTTCGAGCCCTGGTATGGGAAGATCCCACATGCCACGGAGCAACTGGGCCCACGTACCACAACTACTGAGCCCACATGATGCAACTACTGAAGCCCGTGTGTCTAGAGCCCGTGCCCCGCAACAAGAGAAGTCACCGCAATGAGAAGCCCACGCACTGCATCGAAGAGTAGCCCCTGCTCGCCGTGACTAGAGAAAGCCTGCGTGCAGCAACAAAGACCCAACGCAGACAAAAAATAAATTTAAATAAATAAAATTTTTAAAATAAAAAAAAATTTTTAGAGATCATCGACATCTAGTTCTACTATTGAGTCATTAACTAACTCCATGAAGCCAAACGGCACTCATTGGAGAAGTTTTAGCCAATTGTTTTATGTTCATTCTTTATGTATTACCATGTGATTCCTTTTATGAAGATGACACAAGGACACCTCGATTCACAAAGGGAATGTGTCTAATCAGACACTCTTCTACCAAAAGAGAAACATTGGAGAGCTTTGCTCTGGTCTCAGGCTCCCCACGTTGGCTACACTCCTGAGATTGGTTCTCCCAACGTACTTTTTAGGCAACATGGCCAACCCATTTCTGGCCTTCTGCACCCTCTGTGACATCCCGTCTGCGAGTTTTCTGTCCCACCCGCAATGATTCAGAGACCTGTGCCTCTGCCATGTGCCCTGACTGAGCAGTGTCCCCTTCCTTTGCACTGGGGTTATGCCCTGAACAGACCTGACCCTGAACCTCTTGACATTTCAACGGTGTGAATTCTTGGGGTTGCAAATAACAGAAACCCGCCTCAAAGTCATAGAAGCAAAAAAGCAGATGTACCCTTTAAATCCTGGGGTTTCTTAAGAACTCACTAGTAAAAATCCATCCAGACTTCAGGGAAAAAGTGAATCTCGGGGGGATGTTGGAGTGTCTCCCCATCTCTCATCTCCCTCCCCAGCCCACCTCACTTCTCTAGTCCACATGGCGGGAGCCACAGCGACAGGTCTCAACTTCAGGCACCTGAAGAAGACTGGCTTCTTTTCTTCTGTTCCAAATCCAAACCCCACAAATCATTTTTCCCAAGTTGAGTCAGTTGTCCACTGAAGCCGGCAGGTGGGGCCATGCAGGACTATCATGGCAGCTCCCACGGAGAGCAAGAAACAGAATAAAAGACAGATGAGCGAAGCTCCCCAGAATGGGTGGGGATTGTGCTGGGTGGAAAGAACTCCTCTCTCAGGACTTCCCTGGTGACACAGTGTTTAAGACCCCGAGCTCCCAATGCAGGGGGCCCGTGTTCCATACCTGGTCAGGGAACTGGATCCCACGTGCATGCTGCAACTAAAAGTTCACATGCCACAACTAAGGAGCCCACTGCCACAACTGAGGAGCTGGAGAGCCGCCACTTAGGAGCCTGCCTGCCGCAACTAAGACCCAGTGCAACAAAATAAATAAATAAATATTGTTTTTATAAAAACTCCTCTCTCCTTTCCTCCTCCTCCTCAGGTCCTACAATCACCAACCTGAGTTCCTCCAACCCCTTATTTATGAATAGTTATGTTTATATAACTATCTTAAAAAGAGGCTTCATTCACCCCAAACTTCTCTTATTAGGGCATCCCTATATAGATCATGTAATAGGCACTCCCTGGAAAACAGAGGTTTAAATACCTCTTGAAAGTAATACCTTTGCCTGTGATGGCAGCCAGAGGGCTCCAGGGAATGAGCTCTGCCATCTGGGCTCATGCGTCCCCCCCAGCTCATCGCTCTGAAGCAGAAATTTGGCAAAGGTCGTGAAGGACGGAAGGAAGGAATTCACAGAGTAGGTGAAAAGAACAAACTCAAAGCGTTCAATCCAAAACTGGCAGCAGTAGGGCGTTCTTGACACTTCTTTCACACTGAGCTGATCGTGCAGTTTATACTGTCCCAGTGACTGTCCCAGCACACACGTGAGCTGATGTCCACTCTGTACCCCTGACCGCTGTCACCCTCTCTTGGTGATCAGCCAAGTGGCATTCTCTTAAAAATGGGAGCACATGTTCAATACCACTCTGAACTCTGCCGTAGAAAGTGAAGGTGCTTCAGACTTAAGGCAGTTTACAATTTCTCTTTTTGACACACTTGGGAACTCCAATCAAGAAAGTGTCCAGACATAGCCTTCTCCAATCTTACAGGAAAAGACCTTCTAGGGTGGATGTTCTTAATCTGGCATCTTTGACCCCCAGGGGACCTCTGGATGGTGATGGGGGAACCAAGATGCTACCAATGTTATGTATGAAAAAGGATGTGCATTTTTTCTCTGTGATGCTCTGAGCTTTCGTCAGGTTCTCAAGGTGAATCTATAAGCCAAGAAAGATCTCAAATGGCTATTTTCTGGAAAGAGCGAAAACTGATCCTACCTTGGCTTTCTGCAGATTTCACCCCATCCACGGATACTTCATTCTGCAGCCCAGGACCAGAGGCAGGGGGCTCACCGAGAACCCGAGCTATCAGGCCAGCCTCTGGAGGAGACAAGGGCCAACCCAGATACATCACATCTTGAAGAATTGTGAAAGGTGGACCAGGAGCCCAAGCAACTTTGGAACCTTGCCCAATCTGTGTCTTCTCTCCCCTAGTGTTCCCATGAGCTCCCTCAGATGCAACCACAGCTTCTGGAGAGATGGATCCGAAGTCTGGACCCCCACCCTTCATACGGCCTGACCTGCATTTGAACTTGCACACTTCCCTCAAACTCAGTGTGTTAGGTAGAGCGGGAAACAGCCGAACCTGTCCCATTGGAGGCCTGACTATATCACTCGGTAAATAATAAGCCTGGGGCTTCCCTGGTGGCGCAGTGGTTGAGAGTCCGCCTGCCGATGCAGGGGACGCGGGTTCGTGCCCCGGTCCGGGAAGATCCCACGTGCCGCGGAGCGGCTGGGCCCGTGAGCCATGGCTGCTGAGCCTGCGCGTCCGGAGCCTGCGCTCCGCAACGGGAGAGGCCACAGCAGTGAGAGGCCCGCGTACCACAAAAAATAATAATAATAATAATAATAATAATAAGCCTGCGCGAGCCCCAAATCTTTCTTCAACTGTAACACGAGAGCAAGAGTGACCACAAGGAGACAGACTCCCAGTGAAATAATACGAGTGGAAGGAAACAAGGGGCTGAAGTGGAGGATCCTAGGAAGTAGCTCCAGGGGAAGCCCAGCTGGGGAGTCTCTCCAAGGGCACGGGATTGAGGCTGAGATCTGAGGGACACAGAGGGGCAGCCGCTGGGAAAGGAAGTGAAGACCATTCCAGAGTAAAAGGCATGGACCATCCGAGCAGCGAGAAGAAACAAGCACATGTAAGGAACTGAGAAAAGGAAATGTTATGAGATGAAGTAGGAGGATAGGAGGAGACGCCACACGGGGACTCAGCCAGGAACAGAGAGGCAGCCCTCGGGAAGGCCAGTGACATGGGAAGATGTCCATTTTCAGTCCCCTCTGGTGGCTGGGCTGGGTGGGAAATGATCGGAATAGGCAAGTGAGGCAGTAGGGAGACGGGTTACAGGCTGGTGCTGGGGCCCAGGTGGCAAACAGGGGCAGCCGGGGCCAGTCCAGGGTGGGGACACCCTGAAACCTCACTTCCCATCCCCTGTCCCCCCCTGCACCCCATCACTCTTCCTGTGACACCTTCTCCCAAGCCCACGCCTGCCAGCCTGCTCCAGACAGGACAGGGAGAGAGAGGGGGAGGGAGGGAGGGGGAGAGGGAGGGAGGGAGGGAGGGGAGAGAGAGGGAGGGGGAGAGAGGGAGAGAGAGAGATAGGGAGAGAGAGGGAGGGAGAGAGGGAGGGAGGGAGGGCAAGGGAGGGAGAGGGAGGAGGGAGAGAGGGAGGGAGAGAGAGAGAGGGAGGGGGGGGAGAGAGAGAGATAGGGAGAGAGAGGGAGTGAGGGAGGGAGGGAGTGAGGGAGGGAGGGAGGAGGAGAGAGGGAGAGAGAGAGAGATAGGGAGAGAGAGGGAGGCAGAGAGGGAGGGAGGAGGGAGAGAGGGAGGGAGGAGGGAGAGAGGGAGGGAGAGAGAGAGAGGTAGGGAGGGGGAGAGAGAGAGATAGGGAGAGAGAGGGAGTGAGGGAGGGAGGGAGTGAGAGGGAGGGAGAGAGGGCAAGGGAGAGAGAGAGAGAGAGAGGGAGGGAGGGGAGAGGGAGGGAGGGAGGGAGAGGGAGGGAAGGAGAGAGGGAGGGAGGGAGGGAGAGAGAGGGAGGAGAGAGGGAGAGAGAGAGAGATAGGGAGAGAGAGGGAGGGAAGGAGGGAGGGAGAGAGAGAGGGAGGGAGGGAGGGGGAGAGAGAGGGAGTGGGGGAGGGAGGGAGAGAGCAAGAGAGGGAGACACTTTGGGGAGCGGAATCTGATTTTCGAAGAAATCGATGCCAGCATATGCCAGGCTTTCTCACACCTGCTGCCATGAGCATCTAACTACAGGGCAGGGTCAAAATCCTTTGCCCAAAGATGACCCGAGCAGAGCACTCTTCCAAGCCTTCAGTGAATCTCAATCTCTCTCTCCCTCTCAATTGTCTGGTAAAACCAATAAACATATATTTGAGGGCAAACTGAAGAGCTTTCAAGAGCAGATTTTAATTGTGTCTAATCATCCCTGGCAGGTGTCATCTGTTAGAGATAATTGATAAAACGGGATACATGTGCAAGAGAGACAGTGTTTTCCAAAGATGCTTTATGCATTAAAAATCAACTTTAAAATAGATCAGTTTAAGGAAGTTGTCCCCGGCGATACTTACATACAGTACCTTTTATCCATGGGTCTTTTGATATCACCAGCACCCCTGTCATCACCAGGGACTTTGTAGAAGTGAGGAGAGGATTTCTTTCCTTCTCTTTAATTGTTTTGTTCCAGCCTGAAGCACTGAGATATTATATCGCAGGCAAAAAATGGACAGAACTATGTGCTCATTCCCAGTGTGGAAACTTGCTAATAAAAGAGGAATCTCTGGGGCTTCCCTGGTGGCGCAGTGGTTAAGAATCCGCCTGCCAATGCAGAGGACACGGGTTCGAGCCCTGGCCTGGGAAGACCCCACATGCCATGGAGCAACTAAGCCTGAGCGCCACCACTACTGAGCCTGCGCCCTAGAGCCCATGAGCCACAACTACTGAAGGCCACACACCTAGAGCCCGTGCTCTGCAACAAGAGAAGCCACCACAATGAGAAGTCTGCGCACCGCAACGAAGAGTAGCTCCCGCTTGCCGCAACCAGAGAAAGCCGGCGTACAGCAACGAAAACCCAACACAGCCAAAAATAAATAAATAAATTATTTGTTTTTAAAAAGAGGAAGCTCTCAGCTCTGCAGTAGGAAACAACAGAAGGAAACATCAGCTTTGTTAGCCGAGGCCATCTTTCCTCGGCCCAGAATTATGAAGCTTTAAAAGATTTTACGTCCAATGGAAACTTCTTTTAGCTTTCAAAAGAAACACGTAATCCTCTGACCTGTCAGTTTACCACGATGGATAAATACTGTCTTGTAGTGCAAGTACTGTATGTTCATTTCATCAAAAACTTAGGCTCAAACAAAATGCCATGCTCTTTAATTACAAAATTTTTCTGGAGACCCTCCAAAAATAATTTCTCAAATTATCCTGAATTTAGGTATTTTTAAAATACTATCTCCTAACCTAGTTTTCCCCCTCACTCCACATTTTCCTGGAGATCTAGCAAAACACCAATTTAGAAAATTAGTCAACTAATTTAAATATAATTCACCAACTAAGTTAACTGTAACCCTATAGTAAATCAGGTTGAACGTGAAGTTTTCCAGAGTTTGTACTTCCTGTCTTCTTGGGTACAAAAGCCCACTCTCACGTGAATAGGCAGCCTGTCCCTACAGCTGTGGACTTCTGCACTGTTGCCATCTTTCCAAGGCTCAGCATCTGTCTTCCCTTGGTTTTCAGGACTGCTGTGAGGTCTTGCTACCAAACTCCGGTTGACCTGCCCATCACCTGAAAGCCAGTATCCGAGAGACAAGTATTAGAAGGAAAGGAAAGATTGCTTTATCTAGGAGGCCGGCAACCCGGGGGGAAGGCAGACACAGGTCCAAAAGCCAATTCCCCCCTGCCAAGCAGGGGGCAAGACCTTTTAAAAGGGAGTTCAGGTGTACCTAGGGAGGGGGCTACGTGCAGAACAGCCCAGTTAGCTCAGACAGTCATCTTGAAATTGGTCATGTGGAGGTCTGAGCAGAGTCACCTTGATTGTTTTAAGTACAGTTAATCTTCAGCTGCAGAGCTGGTTTGTTCCCACTTTTTGAGGCCGGGTTTCAGAATTGTGTGAGATGGAGAAGCTTAGGTCATGGCTACAGTCTGGTCATCATGTAGTTAACTTCTTCTACCTGGTGGAGGTTTCAGTATCTGCAAAACAGCTCAAAAGATATGGCTCAGAATATTATCTATAGCCCTTGAGGAGGAAATAAATGTCCTTGAATTTGTTTAATTGCTAAACTATTACTATTTTGTCTTGTTTGACTGTTTTTCTTTGCTTTTTCATTTTCTCATTTCTCTGATTAAATTTATCCTTTGGCTGAAGTTTTCCTACAGACAAGAGGCAGGCTGAGGGCATTGCCGTTGCAGGGGTGGTGGCAGGGAGGGGTGGTGTCTGTCCTGGGAAGGCCCCATAGGGTCCTGCTCGGTTTCAGTCTGGTTCCTTTAGCAGAGGGGGGTGGGTCAGCCTCTTCTTTCCTATTGGTCCCATCAGGGCTGGTACCATTCATACTGTTGAAGCTGCAGGCAAGATTGGCCAAGACTGGCTTGAAGCACAGGGGTCCGGGAGAGGAGTATTCCTCTGTGGCCGTGGTGTGCTGGAGCCAGTTTGTAACAGCTCACAAGAGCCAATTAGTAAACCTTCAGGAATTTTGCAAGCCAGTTGTTAAACCCTTGGTAGCTTGAAATCAGCCGCGGTGGGAACATTTACACCATGGAAATGGGCAAACGTTTAAAAATTCAGGCTTTGGGGGTTTTTTCCCATAGAGCTAGTTGTTAAATATTTATCCACATACCACGGGGCTGGGTCATCCCTTGGCTGCCAGGAGAACCAGACACATGGTTCCTAATTGCTTTCTGAGGCTGCTGGAGAGCCCAAGAAGATGGAGGTATGGGAGATCCAGTTTCCCAGCGGGTAGTATGGCTGAAGCCAGAGGTTGTATCAGAGATATTCTTCCACTTAGCCTTGAAAACGTGAGTTACTACTGTTGCCTTTCGCTGACTCAAATTGCATAATAAATGTCTGAGACAGCTCAAAAGACTGCATCTCAGTTTTCTTTCATTTTCAGTATCGCTTATCTGGGAATCTATGGATGACCTTGAATGAAAAGGTGAGGTTGAATTAAGTGGCTAATAAGACAACTCTGTAGTCCATTTCCTGGGAAAGAGGTGGATTTCTGGGTGAATGCTTAAGTGACATCCAAGGTTAATTGCAGGACAGAAAGATGGTGAAAACACATTGAAGGTAAATATACCGTCAGGTAGAAATTTCACTGTGGCAGATACCTGTCACTGCCCCCCCCACACACACCCCACCCCGCCCACCATGCCCTTGAGCCTCATCATTGTAGTGAAGGTCTGCCCACTCCACTTTCAACCCCAGCAGCTGCATCTCCTTGCCGGAGGGCTTTATGCTGGAGAATCAAAGATCCCAGGGAGCAACTCTCAACAAAAGGCAGAGCCAGTGTGAAAATTCCCCAGCGCCTAGTTTGGGAGGAGTCTGACGCCTGTTCTGTGTTTTCACCTAAAGTTCCTTAGTGGTTTAAGGCCCAGTGTCACAGGTGGTAATTGGCTTCATAAGGCATTCTTTGTTGGCTTTCCTCCCTTCCCCATCTCTCTTCTCCATTTTCCCCTAGGTTTCCTAGGATTACCACCTAAGTAACTACTGGGGCTGGAAACTTTGCCCCACCCAGAGCCTGCATCCAGGGAAAATGGACTAAGACGGTCCCTTTCCCTGACGCTTCACTCATCCAGGGCCCAATCATACATGCACCCTGCTCTCCAAATGGAGCCAGACCTGTGCTGAGACACAGTGACAGCATATTCTAGCCAGAGATGTTCTTCCTGCATCTGACCTAGAGCTGGACACGTGTTACACCATGTTGCTTGTAATTAAACCCAACTGAGGCTCTATCCCATCCTAGAGCCCTCAACCAATGATCTACAGGGATCTAAGGACTGAGTAAAACTGAGGACTTTTTAAAAAGTTTTATTATGTAAATTTTTAAGCACACACAAGATTAGAGCTAACAATATAATGACCCTTTTTGTTCTCATCACCTAGCTTCAATAATTATCAACATATGTGTCTATTCCCCTTTAAAAGCATTTATACCCTCCATTCCCTTTTTGCTGGATTATTTTAAAGTAAATCCAAAGTATCACCTCATTTCATCTGTAAATATTTCAAAGTCTCATAAAAAATAACATAAGAGCATCTTCTAAAACATATTACTAACATCACACTAAATAATGAAGGAAAGAAAAATTCCTCCCTAACATCAGGAACAAGAGAAGGATGACCCTCTCACCACTTCTACTCAGCATTGTACTGGAAGTTCTAGCCAGGGAAATTAGGCAAGAAAAAGAAATAAAATTTATACTGATTGAAAAAGAAGAAGTAAAATTATCTTTTTTTTTTAGATGACATGATCTTATATACAGAAAATCCTAAGGAACTTTGAGAACTAATAAATGAGCTCACAAAGTTTCAGGATACAAGATTGATATTAAAAAAATCAATTCTTTTTCTCTACACTAGCAATTCCAAAATGATGTTATGGAAGCAATCCCCTTTACAATAACATCAAAAAAATAATAAAATGCTCAGGAAAAGAAGTGCAAGACTTGAGTATTGAAAACTATAAAACATCACTGCAAGAAATTAAATAAAAACACATCCTGTCTTCATGGATTCGAAGACTTAATGCTGTTTAGATGGCAATACGCCCCCAAATGACCTACAGATTCAGTCCAATCCTTATCAAAATCCCAACTTTATTTCTCACAGAAATAAACAAATGAATCCTAAAATTCATAAGGAAATGTAAGGATCCAGAATAGCCAAAACAATTTTTTAAAATAAGGACAAAGTTGGAGGACTCACACATCCCACTTTTGAAACTTACTGCAAAGTGATAGTAATCAAGCTAGTATTGGCATAAAGATAGACATAAAGATCAATGGATTAGAAATGAGAATCCAGAAAAGTTTCATACACCTATGGTCCATTGATTTTTGACAAGGGTGCCAAGACAACGCAATAGGTAAAGAGTGGTCTTTTCTACAAATGGTGCTAGGACCACTGGTTATCTACATGCAAAGAATGAATTCAGACTCCTATCTCATAACATATACAAAAATGAACTCAAAATGAATCACAGACTTAAAGGTAAGAGCTAAAACTATAAACTCATAGAAGAAAGTGTAAGAATAAATCTGTGTGACTTTCAGTTAGGCTGAGTCTTCTTAGATAGAACACCAAAAGCAAAAGAAACCAAAGGGAAAAAAAACCAGATAAATTGGACTTCATCAAAATTTAAAATTTGCATGCTTCAAAGGACTCTCTCAAGGAAGAGAAAAGACAGCTCACAGCCTAGGAGAAAATAGCTGCAAATCAAATACCTGATAAGGGTCTAATATGCAAAACATATAAAGAACTCTTACAGCTCAATAAAAAGAAAACTCAATTTTTTAAGTGGACAAAGAATTTGAATAGATAATTCTCTGAAGACGATATACAAATGACCAATAAGCACATGAAAAATACCATTAATCATTAAGAAAAAGCATATCAAAAATGAGATACCACTTCACATCCACTAAAGGCTATAATCAAAAAAGACAGATAATAACAACTGTTGGTAAAGACGTGGAGAAACTGAAACCCTCGTACATTGTTGAAAAGAATATAAAATGGTGCAGCTGCCATGAAAACAGTTGGCAATTTCTCATAAAGTTCAACATAGAGTTATCATTTGATTCAGCAATTCCATTCCTAAGTGTATACCTAAGAGAAATGCAAACGTATGTCCACACAAAAACTTGTACACAGATGTTCATAGCAGCATTACTTATAATAGCCACAAAGTAGAAGCAACTCAAATGTCCATCAACTAATGAATGGATTGACAAAATGTGGTATATCCATACAATGGAATATTATTCAGTCACAAAAAGGAATGAAGTACTGACACATGCTACAGTGTGAGTGAACCTTGTTATGCTAACTGAAAGGAACCAATCACAAAAGACCACATCTTGAATAATTCCATTTGTATGAAAAGTCCAGAATAGGCAAATCTGTAGAAACAGAGAGAGTTGATTAGTTGGAACTGAGGTGAAATGGGGAGTGACTGATAATGAGGTATGGGGTTTCTTGCATGAGAGAGATTTGTGGCTGGCTTTGAAGATAGAGGGAGGACATCTGAGGAGGAATGGAGGCAGCTTCCAGGAGTAGAAATCGAACATCAGGGAAATGGGAACCTCAGTCCTACAACCACAAGGAACTAAATTCAGCCAACAACCTGAGTGATCCTAGAGGTGGATTCTTCTCCAGGACCTCCAGAGATGAACACAGCCCCAGAGGCATCTTGATTCCAGACTTTCAAGACCCTGAGCCGAGGACCCAGCCATGCCTCTCCGAAACCTCTGATCTACAGAACTAGGAGCTGATAACTGAGTACTGGTTTAAGCTGTTAGGTCTGTGGTAAGTTCATTGTCATGCAGCAAAAGTCAGCACAGCCTGCTGTTTATGGCGTGGCTTTTCTCTCACTCTTCAACACATGTCCCTGCTCTTTCGTAGAAACACACATGCCTGCAAACTTGTAGACCAGGAATTTTTACAAACGGTGAAGCAGTTCTGCTCAAAAACATGAGATTTTTGAGGGTTATCTACAACTTCTAATACGTTGAAAAGATGTAAAAGGATACTAAAGAGAACTAAAATAAAAACTGATTTTAAAAGTATAAAAGAAGATGAAAAGTTTTGTCATTAAGTATTAAAGGGCAAGGGAGTAAAATGCAATGTAAATAAGTAAAATAAGTAAAATGCAATGTAAATATTTTACTGGCCAATGTAAAAATAGTAAATCTACCATGTGATAAGAATCAAAAGGAAATCTTCTAAAGATTAATGAAACAAACTAAAAGGCAATTTTTGTCTTCTTTTGCCCCATACCTCATTATCAGTCACTCCCCATTTCACCTCAGTTCCAACTAATCAACTCTCTATTTCTACAGATTTGCCTATTCTGGACTTTTCATACAAATGGAATTATTCAAGATGTGGTCTTTTGTGATTGGTTCGTTTCAGTTAGCATAACAAGGTTCACTCACGCTGTAGCATGTGTCAGTACTTCATTCCTTTTTGTGACTGAATAATATTCCATTGTATGGATATACCACATTTTGTTAATCCATTCATTAGATATAATGGACATGCAACACTGTGTAAGTTTAAGGTGTACAGCGTAATGAGTTGATTTATATAAATCATGAAATGATTACTAAAAGGCAATTTTAAAAGTTAAAAATTATTTCTAAACTTTTTAGAAATAATTTTTAAAACAAAAATTGATGTTAAAAATTATAAGAGAAAAAAAGAAATTATTAAAAATTAAAAGTAGAACCATTTTACAGAAAAGAACAGAAATTCTGAAATTTCTTAATTAAAAAAAGACAAGACCAAAAGACAACCCTCAGAATGGGAGAAAATAGTTGCAAATGAAGCAACTGGCAAAGGATTAATCTCCAAAATTTACAAGCAACTCATGCAGCTCAATAACAAAAAAACAAACAACCCAATCCAAAAATGGGCAAAAGACCTAAATAGACATTTCTCCAAAGAAGATATACAGATTGCCAATAAACACATGAAAGAATGTTCAACATCATTAATCATTAGAGAAATGCAACTCAAAATTACAATGAGATCTCATCTCACACCGGTCAGAATGGCCATCATCAAAAAATCTAGAAATAATAAATGCTGGAGAGGGTGTGGAGGAAAGGGAACCCTCTGGCACTGCTGGTGGGAATGTAAATTGATACAGCCACTATGGAGAACAGTATGGAGGTTCCTTAAAGAACTACAAGTAGAACTACCATACGACCCAGCAATCCCACTACTGGGCAGATACCCTGAGAAAACCATAATTCAAAAATAGTCATGTACCAAAATGTTCATTGCAGCTCTATTTACAATAGCCAGGACATGGAAGCAACCTAAGTGTCCATCAACAGATGAATGGATAAAGAAGATGTGGCACATATATACAATGGAATATTACTCAGCCATAAAAAGAAATGAAATTGAGTTATTTGTAGTGAGGTGGATGGACGTGGAGTCTGTCATACATACAGTCTATCATACATACAGTCTGTCATACATACAGTCTGTCATACAGACTTACTTCTGAAGTAAGTCAGAAGGAGAAAAACAAATACCGTATGCTAACACATATATATGGAATCTAAGGGGAAAAAATGTCATGAAGAGACTAGGGGTAGGATGGGAATAAAACACAGACCTACTAGAGCATGGACTTGAGGATATGGGGAGGGGGAAGGGTAAGCTGTGACGAAGTGAGAGAGTGGCATGGACATATATACACTACCAAATGTAGGGTGGATAGCTAGTGGGAACCTGCAGCATAGCCCAGGGAGATCAGCTCGGTGCTTTGTGACCACCTAGAGGGGTGGGATAGGGAGGGTGGGAGGGAGGGAGACGCAAGAGATATGGGAATATATGTATATGTATAACTGATTCACTTTGTTGTAAAGCAGAAACTAACACACCATTGTAAAGCAATTATACTCCAATAAAGATGTTTAAAAAAAAAAAACAACAGCATAGACCTTTCCGAATATGGAAATTGCCCAGCCTTCAGGTTTCAAATTCTTCTGAATTTGTAGCTCAGGGCTACACTCATGAAGTCCCACCAAGCTCTGAGTCAAAGAAATACAAAACTATCCTCCAAGAGAAAGTTGGGATACAAGCGTGGCTCTTCTCTAGCTGAAAGTCAGGCTTCCAGGAGAGGTAGATTTTTGAAAGCTCAGTCACCCTCTCAGAGGGGCAGCGCATAAAGCCCAAGCCTTTAGAAGGGAGCAGGGTTCCCAGAAAGGAACGAGAAGAAAGGGGAGAACATAAACATGGGAAACACCTGCATGGAGGGAGGTACATATCTCATTATATATGATTTAGAATCAAGTAAAAGAAGGCATCCCTAGCTCATCATCTGGCCGCCAACCCCGAAGAGTCAAATCATGTTTGCTTGCAGCTCCATCTCCCTAACTTGTCATATAAATAGAACCCTGGTCAAGGCCTCTTGGCTGAGAGATGCCACTATATCACTACATTATAAGGAGACAACGGTCACCGTACAGGTGATGCTCCCACACGGACCTAACGGAGCAGGGATGCAGGATAGACATGAAAGACAACCTGGTGCATTGAAGGAGGCCATCGTGCCGTACAGTTAAGGAAGTCACCGTGGCTGTACCAGCCAGCATCCTGGCAGGACACAATATCCAGCTCAGATGGTTTAAGAGTAATGAATGGGGCTTCCCTGGTGGCGCAGTGGTTGAGAGTCCGCCTGCCGATGCAGGAGACACGGGTTCGTGCCCCGGTCCGGGAAGATCCCACGTGCCGCGGAGCGGCTGGGCCCGTGACCCATGGCTGCTGAGCCTGCGCGTCCGGGGCCTGTGCTCCGCAAAGGGAGAGACCACAACAGTGAGAGGCCCGCCTACCAAAAAAAAAAAAAAAAAAAAAAAAAAAAAAAAAGAGTAATGAATGAAGAGCTGTGGGCAGGGGAAGCAGACACACAGAGGATTCTGAGGCTCCCAGAGCCCAGCATGGGTGGGCATTGCCATTGCCATCACCACCCAAGGTCAAAGGTGTGGAAATGGCCCACCAAGATCCCAGAGATCCCAGGACGAGTGACAGCCATGGATACGGCTGCCTTCAAGGAAGAGGAATCACTCAGGGATACAGCCGCTGACAGAGAAAGGCAGCCCAGAGTAGGGCAGGAGTGGAGCAGATCCCTCTCTCTGCTCCAGCTGTCAACTACTGCTTCCCAAACACCAAAGCCAGTGGGAAGCCAGCGGACAAGGGGGACAGACAGTGCAGACTCGAGGAGCAAGCTTCCTGGTCCCAGAGCAGAGAAGGTTGCAGAATGGGCAGGGAGGGATGGAGCAGAGAATAAGCATGCAGTGATCACCAGTATTTAATTAAGAAAGTGCCCTCCCTATAGGACAGGGGTTCTCCACCACAACACTGTTAGCATTTGGGGCCAGGTCCCTCCTTGCTGTGAGGGCAGTCCTGGGCATCATACGATGTTTAGCAGCATCCCTGGACTCTACTCACTAGAGGCCAGGAGCAGCCTTCAGTCACGGTACGGAAAAGGTCTGCAGACACTTGCCAGTTGTCCCCTGCAGGAGGGGGGCAAACGAAGCCCCAGCTGAGGATCACTGCTGTAGGAAAGAGTAGGTGACCACAAGACAAGAAGAAGGTCAAGGCTTCAGACACTACAACAGCATCAACAATAAGAAAAAGGATTCCGTTAAGACCCACACCTCACCTTCCCCCATTTTACTGCGTTCAGAGAGAGAGAGATCACCAGTGGTGGGAAGTAAACTAAGGGGGTTTTAGTTTCTTGTAAGACTGATGACAAAACGAATGTGAAAACCCTGCCACTAGGAATATGGGGAAATATAACTAAAATGAAAAATGATGATGCATGAGCTAGAAGCCCTGTAGGCGTGTGGTCCGCCCCACACAGGAGCCAGAGTGCAGGGTAACACAAACCAGGAAGCAAAGGACAAGTTCTGCAGGGGTAAGATCTCAGGAGGCTGAGATCCACGTATAAAGTCACAGCTCTTAATGTGGTGGCTGGAAACAAATGTGCCAGCCAGCCCAAGGAAAAGACAAGAAGTAGATGACTCGCTGGACTCTGGGTGGGGAAAAACACCTTCCTTTGCCTCCTGCGGGTTTGCCATTTGAGTCCCTAGTTAGAGGAACCTCCAAGCTGAGAAGATAGTGGGAAGAGACAAAAAACATCATACAGGGGCAATAATGCAGCTGAGGCACTGGTAGAGTTAAACAGAAAATGCCGCGGATTCAACTGAGAAAAAAAGAAAGAAAAAACACTGAAAATGAACTTGAAATCAAAAAAAGAATAAAGCACTAGATTTTGATGGAAGCTCAGGAGATGAGCATTAAATATCCCACATCAGACAACAGAACTTACAAACAGCAAGAGGAGTCGAAATCATAGGAAAAGGGCAAGACTCTAGAAATAAAAAAGGATAAGTTTGAAAAGAGAAATCAACTACTAGAATTTTAAAATATTGTTATTGAAAGTCAAAACTCCACGGAAGAGTTAAGATTAGATCCAGCAGAAGAGTTTCACTTCTGAGCCAATTATAACAAGTCAAAGTTAGGTGTTGTCTGATTTTATCATTGAAATAATGTTACAGTAACTAAAGGATTCTTCCTGTGAGGACAATGGTAACTGTAGAAATGAACCCTAACGCCAAATTTGAGGAACTATAGATTGCATATAGCCCACTGCACAGTAGAAGACCTTCTTTATAAGAAGATGGATCAGTTAATCCATGCAATAGAGTAACTAATTGTATAAAGTTGTGTTTGATGTAATTTCTTAATGAGGACTCCTCTGCAGATTTATTTCCTTGTATTCCTGTCTCACTTCTTTCTGGAACAAGCCACACCTTTATAGGATCAGAAAGGCAGTAAGGGCTTCGTTGCCTTTGAATCAATGTCATGTGATGACTTCTGAGAAACTCACCCACCAACATTTATTCATTCCACAAATATCTACTGAGTATCCACCATATACCATCTACTCTTCTAAGTGCTTGGGATAAATCCTTGGGGGGAAAATCCCTGGCTTTGGGGAGCTTGTATTTATGATAATAGAAGGAGAGGAAGGGGAAGGGGAAGGGGAGGGGGAGGGAAGGAGGGGAAGAAGAAAAAGAAGTAAATTACATTGTATGTAGAAAGTGGTAAAGGTTATGAAGAAAAGAAACAGAAATAATGGCCCTTCAACCCGCTGTACTTGACAAGACAACCATTACCAACTCTTTGTTATTGTAAATTTTCCATAAACAAGCACATTTTTCTACTGCTTTTCTTGTTGGGCTTCATGTCCTCAAAGCTATCAATGATATATTTTGTCACTTGTGACATAAACTGTAACCTAGGAATATGGTAATCTTTCTTTCTTGTTGCTGTTTAAATCATGCACATGGAGATAGGCAGCTCAGCCTGGGACAGCCCTCCTGAGTTAAGGCAGAGGAGAAGCAGGAACTCCATCAGCCTGGCCAGGTAACCCTACTGCTTAGCCTTCCCCTGGGGCTCCCACTGATCAACAATCCCAGGCAAGTGGCGGCATCAATGAAGCCTGAAACTGATTCAAAGCGCAGATGGCTGCTCCACTGCTGAGAGGACCCCTGGGTCTCTGGAAAGGAAAATCCACAGCTAGCTGGCTTCCAGGGAGAATGTATTTGGCATTGTGGGAAGTCAGCAGAGAATAGCCGCTGGGGACAGCGGGGACCTCATGGAGACCACTGACATTTCCGCATAATAACCCAGCCTCTCCCTGCTCCCCACAGAAGGAGAAGCCCGATCAGGATGAGAGGTGGGGAAAGAAGGGCGATAGACGTGAAAGAACTAGCCATATTGTGGATTTCCTGTTAGGGTGACAACAGACACGGGTCCAGTGATGCCCCTGCTGGAAGGGGGCCATGAGCTCGAAAAGGAGAGGATTCCATCCTTCAGCCCCCAGACGGAACACAACTCTGCCATAAGACCCGTGTTCAGACTTCTGATCTCCAACACTATAGAATAATTAATTTGTGCTGTTTGAAGCCACGCCGTTTGCTGTAACTTGTTACAGCAGCCATAGGAAACTAGCATAGGCATCTTTACAGCACCATATTCCACAGCAACTCACTTGTACACATCCATTCACTCCATCAATGCTCATTGCCACGGGAGACAGCCGTGAAAAAGACAGACACATCCCTGCCGTTGTGAGCCTACAATCTATTGGAGAAGATGACATAAAACAAGATAGTTTCAGATGATCTCCTACATATACTTTATGAGAAGCGGAGTGACCCCACAGGGGTTGTAGAGGGGCTGCTATAGGGGGTAGTCAGGGAGGGCCTCTCCGAGGAGGTGACATTTGGGCTGAACCCAGAAAGATGAGAATGAGCTGGGTATGGAAGAACTAGAGAGCCCGTTCCAGGCAGAGAAAACAGTGAATGAAAATGTCATGAGGAGGACTTCCCTGGTGGCGCCGTGGTTAAGAATCCTCCTGCCAATGCAGGGGACACGGGTTCGAGCCCTGGTCCATGAAGATCCCACCTGTCATGGAACAACTGGGCCCATGCGCCACAACTACTGGGCCCGTGTGTCACAACTACTGAAGCCCATGCACCCTAGAGCCCGTGCTCCACAACAAGAGAAGCCACCACGATGAGAAGGCCGCATGCTGCAATGAAGAGTAGCCCCCGCTCGCCACAACTAGAGAGAGCCCACACACAGCAACAAAGACCCTACGCAGCCAAAAAATTAAAAGTAAAGCAAACAATTAATTCTTTAAAAACGGCCATGAGGAGGAGAGATCTCCAGGTAGAGAAAGGAAATCCTTATAGATGGATAAAGAGGCAAGTACTATTGCTTTAGGTGGGAGGAGATCACATAAGGGGCCAAAGTACTTCCGGGGCCAGATCATGGAAACTGTTCAACAAATATGAAATCAAGGAGATCTATGTGAAATCTTACATACATGGATTATGTGAGACATCGTAGGGATTGATTCTGTGAAAAACATGTACTCTTCTCCCTTTTATAACTGATACATACAGCTCTTCTTTCCCATCAGAATGAAAAATTTGTTACATATAAAGACCATTTAAAAATACTAACTTTGTGTTTGGTTGATCAATCAATTAATTTGGTGTTATTTCTGCTCCAGGCTAAGTTGTGGATGAATGGAGGAGTAAAGAGCTGCTCGGAACAGCAACTGAATACAGAAAAAAAAAAAAAAAAAAAACTTATTTTGGAAAATAGGAAGTAAGAAAGTCTGATGATTCCCTGCAGAGTTAGAGGGGCCGTGGGTGTCCAGGGCGGATCTGGGAATCACTGGGAATCATAATATGGTTCTGTTTTGTTGGTAGTGATGAATAGGTTGTTCTGCGAACACTGAGATGCCAATCCTGTAGAATCAAACACCCACTCACTTGACTATTTGAACTTTATTTAACTGCATTATGCAGTTAAAAAAAAAAAACGTGCTCCAAAAATCCACTTCTAGGAATGTTGTCTAAGAGGTAGGTACAAAGATTTACCCATAAAGATATTCATAATGTCGTTTTTACAGTGGCAAAGAAACAAACACGAAATTCATAGACGGGTAAAATAATTTATACAACATTCATAAAGTAGATTATCATGCAGTCATTAAATTTTGTGATAAACGAAAAATTACAATAGTTAGAATTTATTGAGCGCTGCCTTGTAAAGTCTTAAAGGAGAGCCCAGCATGTTGTATCAGCTCATTTAATCCCCACGATGACCCTACGAAGTATACACTAGTATTTGTCTTTTCTTTTCAGATGAGAGAATAAGGCACAGAGATGTCAAGTAACTTGCCTAAGGACACGTTGCTAGTAATTCTGAGGGGAAGTAAGAAAGCAAGAGAAATCGAGCAGCAATTTCTAAAATGGGTCCAATATCTAAAAGTGAATCATAAACAGAAGCATTGAAAGCCCATTGTTACATCTTTTACCAAATCAGTGTCAGTGTTCACACAGCGCACCCACACCTCTCTGAGGTATTACAGTCCCCAAGACAGGTAGTGTGTTGCTTAGAGCACTGTTCCTGGCCTCCAGTTCCAGAAGGGCGGCTCTAGACAAAAGTGCTTAGCTGGTGCGAAGTGAGAAAGGAGGAAGTGAGTAATTCTTCGCGGCAGACCTCAATTTCTTTCCCTCTGTGAGACTCTGAGGTTTCACTGAATCACGATGACTTCCCTCTGGTCTGTCACTGAGGTTTCCATCCAAGAATGTTGGCACTGGAAAAGGGTCTTGGGGGATATCTCATCCAACCCACACATGCTGCAGAGATTCCAGAACAGGACTCTTTTCTTTCCATGATGGAATTTTCCTTCCCTGGGAAAAGAGATGCCTCAGACTCAGCAGATCATATCTGTCAAGTACTGTCATTTGTAGAGATGGAAGAGTTTCCCTCATTTGACGGTCTGTGGTAGATTAGAGATGACCACAAGTTTTTGGACACTTCTCCCATTGACAAGGGGAATGAAAAGGAGATCTATGTCCCCACCTTTACATCTAAGTGGGCTCCATGACTGTTTGCCCAATAGATTGTGACAAAGTGGCACTGTGTCATTCTCTGGGCTCAGGCCTTAAGAGACTGGCATCCTCCACTTCCCGTCTCTTACAGCACTTGCTGATGGATTCCAGCCACCTGGCTGTGAGAAGCCCAAGCCACATGAAGAGGCCGTACATGGAGGCTCTGGTCAACAGCCCCAGCTGAACTCCCAGCCAATAACCTGCATCAACCGCCAGGCATGCGAGTGCACCATCTTGGACGTCTGGTATAAGTTGAGCCTTTAAATAATTCCATACCCAGCCATGCAGACCACAGCTGCATGAAAGAGCCCATACAAGAACTGCTCAGGTGAGCCCAGCCAATCCACAGAACCATGGTAGGTAATAACAAGTTGGTGTTTTAAGCCCCTAAGTGTTGAGGTAGTTTGGTTGCAGCAATAGCTAACCAGACAGAACAAAGGCCAGTTCACATGCCCTCCATCCTGGAACGTCAGTACTCGAAAGAGAAAAAGAAAAGTCTTTGGAGTCATTATTTCATTCGACAAATCTGTATTGAGTATTTTCCGTGGTCCAAGAAATGTTCAAGATGCAATGAACAGAATAAACACGGTCCCTGTCCTCATGGAATGTACAGTCTAGCATGGAGTAGAGGGGAAGAGAACACATCCGGTAATGATAAGGGCCATAAAGAGAATTTAAATAGAGAAATAAATGTAACCTTCAACTGTATATATTTGTTTATATTAATATTGCTACTTTCTAGCTGCAAGCAACTAGCTTTCTTTCCCTTAATTTTATCTGGTATATCTTTTTCTACCTCTTTAATTTCAAACTTTTTGTGTCAGCTTATGTTTTGCTCTTGTAAACAAGATACAATTGGGGTTATATATCTTCTAATGGTTGCACTCATGCATTCATATTTTTGTAATTATTGACGTACTTTGGATTTATTTTGTGCACATAGTTTTCTAGATTTTTAACTACACTTTTGCTTTTATTCTCAATAATTGAATCTCTTCTACCACATCTCTTCCAAGTTTCTCTCCAAGCCCAGTTTCTGCTTAAACATCTCCAAGCTCTGATGCATCTGTTGGATACTGTACTGGTAAACAACACAATTCACTGTGAATTTCTACCCAGTGGTCTTCATGTTGAATCCACACGGAGTGAGTCCCACCTATCTTGGATCTGGCCGCATTGCAAATACTCTGATCTGTCCAGCGTGCTCGCCCTGTCCCAAGTCCTCTCTCCTTAACACCCTCTGTCTCCTCGCCCTTTCCCCAGGACTCAGTTTCAAGAACCATTATTCCATTTTGCTGTCACCCCTTTAAAGCATGGTGGCCACATCTGAAAGAATTGCCCATGGAGTAATCTGACCCCTTCCAAGAAAAATGAGACTATTTCCTCCCTCGTTTAAACAAAACACAATCGTCACAGGGGCTAAGCTCGCACTGGCTCTGGGAGCTGAGGCACAGAGCAAAGTCACTGTCAACCAAAGTCTCTGCATCGTGTCCCTGCTGCGATGCCACCTCTCCTCCACCTTCTGTGTTACAGCTGAATCGTCTTAATGCAAGTACCAGACGGCACAATTATCCCAACTGAGACTTCATCTCATTAGAGTCAGTCCATTGCGCCAGGCTGTCAAGATATTTTTGGATTTCTTCCAACATTGTGTCATCCACAGAAGGAGATGTTTTCTTTGTTCAGACTTCTCTCCCTGTGCTTTCCATGGCCCTAGTCCAATCATTCTTTACATTTTTTGTCTTATTTACTGGTAATATAGTCACACCTGTTAGCAGTGTGTGGCAGGTGGCTATGGGAGGGGACGGAAAGGTACCCCAGGAGAACCTGCGCTTAGAGCCCCTCTCCCAGCTTAAGGAGTAAAGCTCTCACCTAATAGGTGTGAGTAGCTATCTGTAGGAACCAACTGACAGGTTGCTAATGTGGGACAGAAAAGTCTGAGGACATCCAAAAGACCACCCAAGAGAAACCCCAGGACGGCAGGGAGACGTTGTAATTGGCATGTCATGAGAAGAAATATGCGCAAGTGTATCATAGTCTGTAACGCTGGGTCAGGCATGGCAATCCACTTTTGTTTTGTTTTGTTTTGTTTTGTTTTTGCGATACGCGGGCCTCTCACTGCCGTGGCCTCTCCCGTTGGGGAGCACAGGCTCCGCACGCGCAGGCTCAGCGGCCACGGCTCACGGGCCCAGGCGCTCCGCGGCACGTGGGATCCTCCCGGACCGGGGCACCAACCCGTGTCCCCTGCATCGGCAGGCGGATTCTCAACCACTGCACCACGAGGGAAGCCCAATCCACATTTTTTTAAAAAATAGAGACTCTTAGAAGCAAACTTTGTTGGTGTCCTAGATTTGACCATGTTACGGGCTAAATTTTGTCCCCTCAAAATTCCTTTGTTGAAGTCCTAACCCCCAGTATCTCAGAATGAGTATATGGAGATGGGGTCTTTAAGGAGGAAATTAAGTTAAAATGAGGTCATTAGGGTGGGTACTAGTCCAAGATGACTGGCGTCCTTCTAAGAATAGGAGATTAGGACACAGACATGAACAAAAGAAAGGTCATGTGAAAACACAGGGAGAAGACAGCCATCTACAAGCCAAGGAGAGAGACCTCAGAAGAAACCAACCCTGCTGATACCTTTATCTTGGACTTCCAGCCTCCAGAATCCTGACAAAATAAATGTTGGTTGTGTGAGCCCCCGGATCTGTAGTACTTTTTTTTTACAGCAGACTGAGCAAAACACGATCACTGCAGAGGCTAAGCTTGCACTGGTTCAGACCATAAAGACTCGTCTTGCAAGGCCACCTCTGAGTGGCAGTGACTCAGGCCACCTTCCTGAGATCAAACAGCTTCCTTTGTACTGACTCTGGGCTCCCAGGAAACCACCTTTTCCGTGACTTTTCTTGAGGTCAGGCTGGCTCCAGCATTTACTTCACAGGCACATTTCCCTGAAATCTGGCAGACGTGTTCCACGCGTGTGCATGCATGTACATCACGTCAGCAAGCACACCTACAAGCACCTGGGCCCAGTGACTACAGCTTCAGGTGGACACGGGCACCAGCCTTGGGGAGACAGGCAGATCTGCAGCCTAAGGGAAACCTCAGCCTCGGGACACGGACAAGATGGAGTTTGTGACGATGCAAAATTGAAAGCCAGACCCAGGACGTTAGTGAAGGAGCCAAGATTGGGCCGTTTATGGGGCCGTCCAGGTGCCCAGATGGCGATGCTCAAGTACTCTGCTATCTTATCGCCTATGTTCTTGGAAAGGCAACAAAACTCATGCAATCTAGAGATGTTGACTGTTTGCTTTTCAAAGCAGAAACAATTTAAAGATTCCTTCGGGACTGAAGGAAGCTGACGGGGAGGGGCTGTGTCTATGGACCGGGAGGAATTAGGTCCTTCTGGACATCTGGGCCCCTACTTGAGTCCTGCCTAGCGCTGCACGTAACTGGTCCAGCGTGAGAGTCTCCTAGTCAAAGGAGTTCTGGGGATGGGGACAGGGGTGGGGCGCAGGGGTGTGTCTCAGACATTTGGTACTTTTTTGTTTTACCCATTTGAGACCAGAATGGAGGCTCAATACTTTCCCAGCGGCTTCTCTGGCCTCTGGATGCTGGCGAGAAAGGTCATGTGACCAGGGAGATGCCTCCCGTGCCGCAGACCTGGTCTCAGGGCCTTCGAGAATCTAAGTGCTCTCTCCGAAACATCGGGGTCCCATCTGGGCTCCTTCCTACCTCTGGCCCTTCCTGGAGAAGGGCAAATTGAACACTATCATTCTCCCTGCCCACTGTCCCTGTTGAGACTCACCCCAAGACCATTCAAGGATTTCCAACTCCCCTCCATGGTCTACAGGGCCCCCCCTCGCCTCCTGGGGCTCTCACTGCAGCCCCAGCCATGCGGCCGCCACGCTCTCTCCCCCTCGGGGCCTCGCAGGTGTCTCCCCAGGTCTACGCCAGCCTCCTCCGGGCACTCCCTCCTTCCCCACGGAAGCCTTCCCGGCGACGTCAGGCAGCCCAGTCACGTGCTCGGGTAGCACCCGGGCTCCGCTCTGTCAGAGCCTGCTCCGGAGTCTGCAGGCAAACACCCTTCTGGGGGACAGATAAGTGACCAGCTCCCCCACTAGACAGTGAGAACAGAGACAAGAGCAGAGTCTCCCTCCATCAATACCGGCCAGTGAGAGAACTGACAGATCAGCCCTCCCCAGGGACCCCGGAATAAATAAAGTAGAAGCAGCCACTTCCCACTTCCTTTGGACACGATTCCCATAGGCTCATCTTCTTTATCTTTCTCAACGTCTGTGGTCAGAAGCATCAACTTAACCCCTAACAGAAAGGTTAGGACATTTAGAGGCAGGTATAAATGACAGCTACGAGAATCAATGCTCATAGCTGACAGTAAGCAAAAAAAAATATTAAAACAAGGCCAAAAAGACAAAATCATTCTCTTGAGGGCTTAAGATTATCATTGGAAACAGCACACAATGATATCATCTGGACTCCAGGTGGGGTGAGATGCTTCCCTACACTGAACGGCCAGTGGCTGCCATTTTATTGCAAAGTCAAATTATTGTCCTTGTATTCTCATCTTAAAGACAAAGGTAGCATATGCAGTGCATTCTGGGTGGATCTCCACCTCAAAGCATCACCATGTTTTGGCACTTCAGTGACGGAGGACAGGAAGTGGCAGACTTTATCTTTGCAGGCTGTACAGTCTCTGTCATGATAACTCAACTCTGCCACTGCAGCATGAAAGTAGCCGTAAACAACACTAAGCAAATGGGCATAGCTGTGTTCCAATAAAACTTTATTTATAAAATCTGGTGGTGGGCCAGATTTGGCCCCTGGCTATAGTTTTGCAACCTATACCTAAGACATTCATACTGTGAGCTCCTCACTTACCACTGATGTCAGATGAGGGAGTGAAAGGACCTTGAAGTCTGGGGACTTCCAAGTCTTAATTGGCTTAGCTGCCATCTATCAACTCTTCGGGCTGGCTTCTCTCCCTCTGAACCCTGCTAGAGCTGGAGGTGAGATCTGCAGATTCCCCTCTGTGCCCTGGACCGCATCCCAGGTCTAGAACTACCAGGCCATTGTGGGCTCTTCACGAGTCAGCCATTCCAATGAGAATTCTTATACGGCAAAGCCCAACGCCACCCTCGGGGAGGAAACCCTAGGATAATAAATGGCGTTATTAATGAGTCTGCCTCCCTGATGAAGAGCTCTGCTTGGCTCTTAAAAAAACTGCTAATTAAAGCCAATACCCTTAGTCAAACAAAAGAAGCTTGTTTTGCCACTTTATTCTAACTGTGGGCATTAATCTAAATGAAGCATCCTCACGAAGAAGTCGTGATACAAAATACACCTGCATAAATTCTTCTTATTTACCTTTGTGCGTCCTCCAGCTCTGTTATTGTTATTTGCCCGGGTTGGCCCTCCTTCTCTTCCTTTCTTTCCCTCTTTAAACTTCAAGCATCGTTGCCGAGACTAAGCTTAACACCAAAGTTAATTAACCATAAATTAATTGCCACCCTAAAGAGTCAGTTCTGGAAATGACTCCTGTGGCCATTCAATTGAGACTTTATTGAGGCGCATAGAAGGTTCTGTTAATGAGAGGATCAGAGGATGTGAGCCTGCCGTGAGAACACAAGAGCAGCCGGGCACTGTTCCCCTCTTGACAGACAGCTTGAAGATGCAGTGAAGTAACCTGTGCTGTAACAACAGAGAAAACATCACACAGAGAAAATTGCAAGGAGAAGCAATTTCCTCTTATAGAACATGAGCCATAGCTTTGGAATTCAGGAACAGCTAGGTCAACGAGGCCTCACTGCATGGCGATTTCTGGGCAGTTCATTTTGGTCTAGGTTTCCCTGAATATCTGTATTTCCGGAACATATTTAGAAAAGGAAAGAAGGGCTGTTTTGGATGATATGGGGAATGGCCCAGAGGAGGACAATTTCAGATGCTTGTTAAACAGACCTCATCACAATGAGGCAATAAAATAGGTCAAGTCGATGGGCTTCAAAGAAATTTAGGATCATTCTAAAGCCTTTAATTACAAGGTTGAATGTGCTATAAATTTAAAAATTAAAATTAAATCCAATTACTAAGCCTTCTCTTCAGCACAGAGACTCAGAGGACCTGTAAAACAGAAGCTGCTTCTGGCTGCTCCATAAATGCCAGCATCAAATTTGGGAAGAAATCAAGATTTATTTTTTCAGAAACATTTAGAAGAAAATCCCAAAGGAAGACTAAAGTTGAACAAGGGGGAAAATGTGGTGTTCCGCTTTCATCTGGGATGTAGAAAGCTGGAAAAAACATTATTCCTACCGAAATGATGAGAGAAAGTGGATAAACTACAAAATCGTAACATATTTTGATCTATCAGCGATCTGAAGTTGCAGGGCAACAGAGTATCCTGAAGTCCAAAGAAATGAAGGTAGCTCCAAGGCAAGGTGCAGACATCTGCTCACCTGTAGCACAGCATGAGAGGAGGAGATGCTGAGACCATATAAATAGGCAAGAAGAATTCAGCTACAATTCTAAGGAACTACAAAAATGTGAAAAATGGGCTTGCACGAGAGCGTAGAACCTCAGCAGACACCAGGGAAGTTTGCACCCACTTGCAGGATCTTTTCCACAGATTTCTGAAAATGCTTACCAGAATGGTCAAGGATTGGGGAGGAGACAGAAAATAGCTTCCTCAGTGGTACAGGCCTGGAGGAAGGGAGCAGGTACAGATGCAGGAAAGACGCGTAGCCTCACTTGGACCCTATGCCACTGGGAACAAAAGTCTTGAACCTATAGGAGAAGGACAGTAAACCCTATCTCCTACAGAGAACAAGAGAAGAACCACTGAGGGCTAGAAGAGGGTAAAAATAAAAACCCTCTACTCCTGAGGTACGGAAGTGAATGGTAGCAGTGTGTAAAACTTTGCATACTTCTTCCCTTTATTTGCCCTGATCCCCCTTTGCCATTATTAACCACAACTACAGCCAACCCAACAATCTCACTCTTAGAGAGTTGGCTGTTGAGAAGAACAAATATTAAATATGCAAAAATATTGACAATAAACCCAATTTCTAGGTAATTTTGACTCTCTAAACCTATCATTCAATTGGTTTTGCATTTCTTTACTGTTAAATAAAATAAAACACATCAACTGACAGTTAATATTTACTTCACTGCCACTCAATCATTTGTGAGAATATGTACAAGTGCCAGGTGGCTTCCTGTTGAGTAAAACTCGTCCAGGCAGTGCCTACAGGATGCCAAGCAAGTAGCTGTACATTGAAAACTTGGGTCTACTTGCTTTGTTGGACTTCACTATGCAAATGCTTTGACTACTTCTGTAGAATCAATTGCGTGTTCTGTCAGAATCAGTTAATCAGAAAACCCACCCAGGCCAGTGGTACCCAACACCACCTTCATGACTCCCACAGAGCAAGCAGGAAAACAGAGCACTCCACTGGAATTACAAATCTAGTTTTTATCTAGATCTGTCATTTACAAGCCATATGTCCTGGGCAAGTTTCTTCCCCTCACTCAGGCTCCAATTCCTCATCTGTAAAGTGAGGAGGTTGGAATAAACATCCTGGTACCTGCCATCTGTCACATTCTACATTCTCGGTAATTGGCCACCAGTTGTTTTGAAAATATGCATGTTAATTCTGGGTGAGCTCAAGACCAGGTAATGAAATGGGAGAGCTTGGCTTTGGCTTTGAGCTTTGTCTGTGCTTCTGCAACTCCCCCAGCTTCCACCTCAGAACCTCTTTCTCCATCTTTCTCTCCATAATCTCACTTAGATTATTTGCACCAAGGTTAAAGCACTGGCAACAAATTAAACATTTACCCATACTCAGGCTTGAAAATGAAAGAGGAGGAAGTGTTATGAGTTGGGCACCAGGAGGGCCTAGTTCATACCCTGTTTCTTCCAGCTGTGTAATTCAGGCAGGTCACACACACATTGTACATACTGCCTGGGATTTTTATGGGCATTAAATGAGAAAATGTCTACAGAGTCTACAGAACTATGGCTGACATTTAATAAGAACTCAACAAATGTTAAATATTGTTATTGTTATCCCTCCTTAGCAAGAAATGATCAAAATCTGAAGATAGTAGAATTAAGTTATTTGATACTTTGAATTGTTGTTCAGAAAATGTTCATTCTTTCCCTTCATGCTGTGGATAGAATATACCGCCCTGCCTCATTGGTATTGAGCTTGGTCATGTGATTTCCTTTGGCCAGTGAAATTGTAGTGGATGTGATGCAAGCAGAAGTTGTGAACATCCTTCCATAGTCTGGCTTGGTCTCTGGAATCTTCTGATCTCTGCCAGGAGAAGAACATGCCCCAGGTAGCCATGAGCTGAGTTCAGCTTGAAAAGAAGCCCAGCGGCATTGCAGTGAACCGTTGAGAGTGAGGGTAAATGGTTATTGCTCTAAGCCTGTGGGTTCTGGATGGTTTATTACACAGCATTATTATGGAAATAGCTGACTGATACAGGTTGCAATGATGCTATTGTGGGTCAAAGCCTGGAAATGAGGGAAGCCTTTCAGTTGTCAAGCATGTTTCCTGTCCTGCCTTGTGTCTATGCATCCACCTCCTTTCTAGTGCTCTGTGCTTGGAGATTTAGCCCCCAGGAAAATCTTCATTGAGCACCTCTCTGCCAGGTCTAGGCAAATAATGCAAACAAAACATTATCCTTACCCTCTTATTGTCTGATGACAGCCATGGATAACTTAACAAGAAATAACAATTCAGAGGGTTAGGAACTATGATTTAAAAAAAAAAAAATGTCAGACTGCCATGGGACCAAACAGAAGGGACACCTGATCCAGGTTGTGGGATGAGAGAAGGTGGCAAAGTAAAAACTGAGACCTACAGAATGGGTAGGAGTGACTAGACAAAGAGTGGAAGGAAGCATCTCACACCAAAAACGATGTAACAAGGCAAAGCCAGGCAAAGCCCATCTTTCAAGATGGAGTTCCTGCTCCCAAACCCCTGCTTTCCTCTCCTGGTAAGCGGCGTTAAACCACAGAGAACACTGAAGAGAGTTTAGTGTTTGTCTTGCTCTCCCTTGGGGAGCTGTTCGGAAATACCCTTGCTGGGGCCCACTTCTGGAAATTCTGAGTTAGCACATCTTGGAAGTGGCTCAGGCTATGTGCTTTGTGAATAAGCTCTCAGATGGTGCTAAAGCTAGAACCCAGTTTGGGAATCACCGATAAGATGCCGCCTCTATGTTTCTCCTGGGTACCACCCTGCTCCTATGAGCCAGGATGCCTGGAGGAGCCTTCTCTTAAGCCCATCACACCAGGGGCGGAAAGAGCCTCTTGGGGGGCCGTGGGGGAGAGTGGGCAGTAACCCCCCTGCTCTTCCCACTGAAAGCTCCCAGCCTCAGTGACTGGAAGCTTCCAGAGTTGCCAGATACCCGTATCTCTACCAGACGATTTATAGCTGGGGCTTTGTGGCTCCCACTCGCAGGATACAGCAACGAAGAGTCTGCACAGGAAAGAGCTTGGTTTGGGCTGGAGGGTGCAGGGAGATTCTAAATCTGGAAATTTGATATCACAGTGCTTCTGAGCTTTTAAACCCAGACCGTCAAAGGGAAAGTGGATTGCGGCAATTGACTCAATCATATTCCTGGAAACCAGAGTTTAACTAAATCATTCATGAGGCTGACTGTACTCAGCTGTGTTCCCGCACATGCGATTCCTGTTTCTTACACTCACACAAACACACACACCCACACAAGCAGGCGGGCCCACACATTCACACCCTTTCACTCACAAACTCACACTCACACCCCGACACACACTCAGCTGCTGAACCCGAGGAAGACGTGAAGGTCAGAAGCACCCCTGAACTTCAGCATACGCAGCACTGATTCATACGTGAGCTGTCAAAACGGAGCGCCTCGGTAGGGCGGCACAAAGTGACTGTGAGTTTATGATCTGTGGAGCTCAGACGGCCTCCTCCGCCATCATCTTTTCTCCAGAAGAGAAAATCATTCGACTCTCTGTTGAAAATCTAACTCCCTGTCAGGCAGCCTGATTTCAGGGAGAAGAGGGAGGCGGGGGCAGGTGGTGGTTGTAGGTGCTGTGCTGTGTGCTGTGCAATGTGTGTGTGTGATACGGTTGTATGCGTTGTGGGTTGTGTGTGAGGTATATGGTATGCACGTGTGTGGTGTACTGTGGGTGTGTTGTACATGGAGCGCTAGTGGCGGTGTGTGTGCGTGTGTGTGTTCGTGTTGTGTGTGTTACACACGAAGACAACATCCAGGGAAGCAGAGCTACAGCTGAGAAGGAGATTTCTCCCTGACACCATATTGGCCAGGTTTTCCCATTGTTTTCTAGTATTCCTCTGAATGTCATTTTCACAGCTCAGACCTAACTCAAAGGTGAGTTTTTCTTTTCTGGAAATAGAAATTATCCAATCAATACACTTCTGAGCAGCATCAGAGAATGCGGTTAAGGGCAGATTAAAGTTCAAAATTTCCCATCAATTTCTATAAATGCGCTAGGTTTTGAAATGTCAGAAGAGCTCCCTTCCCAGTGAGAAGTTCCTCTCCTTTCTGGGGAGGAATCTCCCAACTGGGCCACGTCGAGGCAGCTGCGAACATCAGACGTTCTCTTCCCACGGACCTTCCTGTGGGTCAAAGAGCAGGTGCCGAATTTCTCTTTTCCAAACAAGCTCTGGTTTTCCTGTTGGGTGTGTCTCCTGAGGCCCACGTGCAGAATACCTTTGTGAAGGAAAGTCCAGCAATGGAGAAATGGAGGCGCTCCATATCCTGGGGTCAGCAGGCCCTTTGCTAACTCTGCTGACAGCAGAGGGTGGAAGGCGGTGCCATGGGACGGGGGGCGGGGGTGTGGGGGGGCGTCACGTTTCACTTTGAGTGTCATGTCATGCCAGCGTCCCCGCCGGGCAGAGCAATGGAGGGGACGCAAGTGTAAGGGGCTTGAAGGCCGCCTGTTTATCTGGGGCTCTCCTCCAAGAAAGAAAAAGCAGAGCTGTCCCTGAGCAAAATATGCAAGGAAGTGGCCCGGGCTGGTCCGTGATGGTCATCCCCAAATAGCCCAGCTTCTACTTGGACCACCTCAGTCCCAGTTTGCTCCCCCCGCTCCATTCTCCACCTTTCCTTGAGCCACTCTCTGCCCCAGGAGGCTGGCCAGGGTGGACCCCCTCAACTGGGGCCACTGGCTTCTGGACTCCGGTGGGCTGGGCCACGGGGAGCCCCGGCAGGAGGAGGGGAGGAGGGACAGAGTGAGGTTAGGGCCTTCCCCGTGCTCCCTTGGATGGAATCGCCACCGGCCGGCTGCCTACCTTCCATGACCCAAGAGTGGAGCTTAGAGAAGCAGTCGAGGCCCACTGCTGGCCTCTGTCCCTCAGGCGTGGGAGAGAGAACACCCGACTGGAACTAGCCTCAGGGTGGTGCGCTGCCCCTGGCACTGTCCCCACATCTTTCTCCCACCTTTGCAAATAGCCCCTCATCAAAGTCTCCTCGAATGACCCAACCTGCGTGCAACATCTCTGTCTTGTCAGGACCAATGGATACACCCAGGTCATACAACACCGCCTCTTTCATTTCCCTACCTTTAAAGTTTCATTTCATCCAAGCTTCAGGAAAAACATGCTCGATGAACCAATTCATGTCTGTGCCCTGTGAATCCTCAAGGCAACGTGTCACACAACACCCCTCACATTGGCTGCTATCATCCCAGCCTCTCCAGCCAACTCTGCCCCGGAGTCCCCATTCCGTTTCTTCTCTTCTCTTGCTCCCCCAGACATCCTCCTCCTTCAGGACCTTTCTGCTCTGCCTTCTGGAACCTTCACTCCTTTGAAAACCTATAGCCCAACATCTCCATGCCCTCTCAGAATACTCCTCCCACCTCCTGGCTCCCCATCAAGGACACGGTTTTCCTGGTAGCCCTCTCCAGGGTGTTTGTCACCCAGAGCCCACGGGCCACCGGCTGGACCAGGAGCGGTGATATTTCTGCATCTGCACTGCAGCTTCCCACAACCACGGCACTTCCACGCTCACACAGAGCTCTTCACAAGTAACCTACAGGACAGTGACCAACGTCTAAATGTCCCCTCGGAACTTAAGGGCAGCCCCCAACCTTCTAGCAGTCTCCCTAACCCTAGACTTGGTCGCCAAGTTTCAGTCTCTCTCCAACAAATCCTCACTTTTCCATTGATTTTTCAAAAACCTGATACACGTTTGAGGGTAACGAGTCCCCACTCCTTCGTACCTGACCAGGTTCTGTGACTCAGAGACTCCAGCCAGGGAGCTCCAAAGTGACTGTCATTCAGCTTCCAAAGGACCAGCTAAAACACTGTGTGAAATACAAATAAGAAAAAAAACAATCCATCAACGGACTCTGCATGGTTTGCCCAAGAACAAGAAAGGAGATGCATTAGGGTTTGAGAAAGAGATTGGTCATTTCAGCTAATAGTGTTTTACTGATTCTAAGCAGTCATTATGAACTTGATTTAAAGGAAATGTCTCTCTTTTTATTAGGGAGGGAGCTGCATTTATGAGCATCTAAAAATAAGATAAAAGAACACACGTTTCTTGCTTTAGCGCCTAAACTAGTGCCATGACTGAAGCCTACCATGATTTATTGTGATATGATTGATAAAACAATGCCTCGTCCTAGGAGAGCAATGTTTCTCCTTTTTCTTAGAAGGGTGACACCTACAAAGAGACTGTTGTATGGTAGATAAATGCAGAAGAGAAAGAAGTCTCCAGAGCTGGCCTCGGCCCCTAGTGGTCTAGTGTAGGTCATCAGAAGACCGCTAAACCAAACAAGTTAGACGTGAGCTTGAGTTCATGTGGCGTGTGTTAGCAGCTCCAGCCTGGCAGGGCTCTCAGGGAGATCAGAATGGGTGCTGAGAACATGGATGCAACTAGAGATCATCACACTCAGTGAAGTAAGTCAGAAAGAGAAAGACAAATACCATATGATACCACTTATACGTGGAGTCTAAAATAGGACACAAAAGAACCTTTCTACAAAACAGAAACAGACTCACAGACATAGAGAACAGACTTGTGGTTGCCAAGGAGGCGGGGAGGGATGGAGTGGGAGTCTGGGGTTAGCAGATGCAAACTATTACATATAGAATGAATAAACAAGGTGTTACTGTACAGCACAGGGAACTATATCCAATATCCTGGGATAAACCATAATGGAAAAAAAAAAAAAATATATATATATATATATAACTGAGTCACTATGCTATAAGCAGAAATTAACACAAAATCGTAAATCAACTATACTTCAATAAAAATTTAAAAAAACAAGAAGAATGGGTGCTGAGTTGGTTTGCTCCCCAGGGAGACACCTCCATTCATGCACAGCCTGGACCTAATTTCTACCCAATTTCAGATACTCCTGCGGGGCTCCAAATGTGCAGGGCTTGTGAATAATTGGTCATACAGGGGAGGACAGGGACACCCTGAAAAGCACGCGTGGAAACCTGACCACCTGCCCAGCACTGTCCTCTCAGCTCCACCTCTTTCTTTGCCCTTCACTGGATGCAGGTCTGAAGGGTCACCTGCCTTTTACTGGTTTTGTGTTTTGATGGAAGCAAAAGACAGTAATATTGACAGTTAGCATTAATTGAGCACTTGTTACAAGCCAGATGCTGGGCTGAGGGCCTGCACACCTCGTCTCTCAAAAGGTCTGTGTGGATTGTTATTTTTAGGGAGCTGACTCTCAGAGAGATTAAGTAAGTCTTGCAGGATCACATAGCTAGTGACACAGCTGGTACCTAAACCCAAACCCGTCTCACCGTAAACTCCGTGCTCTTAACTACAGCTCTGAACCACTCGAAGGTCTCAAGACACAATCTGATGCATAACTGATTCACTTTGTTATACAGCAGAAACTAACACACCATTGTAAAACAGTTATACTCCAATACAGATGGTAAAAAAAAAAAAAAGACACAATCCCCACGAAGGCCCGGGGGGCACCCCGTAGCAGTTGTTTGACCGTTGTTCATCGGATAAATATTTCTTTGCATCCTGCACTGTGTAATGCACCTTGTACATAAATACAACCAGTGAAGAAGCAGGCTTTGGGGCAGAAAGGCGTGTATATAAATACCTGGAACAAAGGAAGTGTGGGGTAAGTGTTAAGAAGCCCTAGGCGAGGGCTTCCCTGGTGGCGCAGTGGTTGAGAATCTGCCTACCAATGCAGGGGACACGGGTTCGAGCCCTGGTCTGGGAAGATCCCACGTGCCGCGGAGCAACTGGGCCCGTGAGCCACAACTACTGAGCCTGCGCATCTGGGGCCTGTGCTCCGCAACAAGAGAGGCTGTGATAGTGAGAGGCCCGCGCACCGCGATGAAGAGTGGCCCCCGCTTGCCACAACTGGAGAAAACCCACGCACAGAAACGAAGACCCAGCACAGCCAAAAATAAATACATAAATATTTAAAAAGAAGCTCTAGGCGAATTGAGAGGCGGTAGAGCCCACGGCAGCCGGGCGATTCGGGTACAGGTATGGGGAGACAGGATGGAGACATGCAAAGTTAGGGCATCAGGCATCCCAGACGGAGGGGCTGCTGAGCCGTGCAGAGATGTGCAGAGCACATCCATGAACCTCTAACTCCCAGTTTGTCAGGAGACAACGTGTGTGGAGCAGGACACCCTGAGCGGGCATGGAAGGACAAAGCCTCAGGGGATCCCTACTGAGCTAGGAAATGTGAATTTCATTTTCCCAGCAAGAAATTTTTAAGCAGAGAAAATGACATGATCTGAGCTCTGATTTAGGGAGCTCAAACGGAAGCCTTGGTGTGCAGGTTAGAGTGGAGGGTGGCCAGAGCAGGGGCAGTTAGGTGGGTTAAAAGAAGACGCAAATCACCCAGGAGAGAAGCCCCAAGCATCTAAACCACAGCCACAGCAGGGAGATCAAAAAGGAGGGAAGGATGTACCAATGGAAAGGGATTCGAGAGGACACGGAACTAAAGGGAAATGGAAGACAGGTAGAAGGGGGGTGAGCTGAGCCCGTTAGGTTTTAAAGATTTGGGGTGGAAGGCACCACGCAGAGGGAATTGCAGAATAAGAAGGTAGAAAAACCATTCCCCTACACACGGAATCCAGTGGTGGATGTGGAATCCAGTGACGGTAGAAACACAAAGGTGAACGAAAGTTCCAGGGAAGGGAATAAAGAGAGAGCACCGGGGATTGAGGATGGGACTATGGGGGCGCAAATGCTTAGGAAGCATGCGATAGTCCGAGAAGTTGGAGATGACAAGGCTACACACTGTCACAGGGGCAGCGGGGAGGGATAACGTCAAGAAGAGCGGCCGGGAAACTCAGTCAAGTGCCGGGGAAGGAGCTGAGAGGATGGGACCTGAACACGGCTGACAACGTCAGCAAGACCTACCCTCTGCGCCAACCAGATCGAGGTTTCCGAGCGTGGAGACGGTGTTACTCTCCTGGCCACCGTGCAGCGCGTGTCACGCGACTTACGCAGGGTGGTTAGCGAGCGACGTGAGATGCAGGGTCAAGAGGTCATCACCCGCTCGCTTATTGCCTCCCACCCACCGGCGTAACAGAAGACACACCAGCACACTGCTGGAAACGAAGGGCTCACAAATGCTTTCCTGGAAGGTCGAGAAGATTGTGCAGCTCACAGCACACCTGAGAGTGAATGAGGAAGGGCGGGGGGGGGGGGGTACTCACCTGCCTTTGTGCAAAACGTGGGGTGAGGGAGTCTGCAGGAAGTGTCACCCCCCCACCCCCACGGTTATCCTAGAAAACCACACAAATCATTTGGACCTGAGTAGGGAGGAATAAGGATGCATGGACGGTTGAAGGTGAAAAGATGGCAAACGGAGGACCCATTGATTCAGCCCCATAGCTGGCCTGAGAGCCTGCTCCCCGGGCTGCAAGAGGCAGGGATGACCCTCGGAAGAGAGCAGAGACACGGCAGAGGGGACCCCACCAAGCGCCGCTGGGGGAGGCAAGCCTCAGCCGGCTGGGAGGGCAGACTCCCAGCAGTAGGGCTGCCGTGCTCTGCTGCAGCTCTGCCCTTTCCTTAGAGAAAATGATGGGTTGTTTAAACAGTCAAGGTGAAATACAACCAGCCTAAAGGTTTCCCTTTCCCTCTTGACAGTGACTAAAACATGAGAGCAGTGACTTGAACGGTTTCTGACGGAAGCCATCTCAGCCAGTAATCCCCAACAAGTGTCAATAGAGAGCAAACAATCACTGAGCATTTTAAGAGACTCTGGCCAGTTCCAAAAGGACAATCAAGTCAATCAAAGTTAAGTCCAGTAAAAGACATGCTGCAAGTAGAACAAATTTTTTAAAACTCTACTGTATTCTCAGTGTGATTTGAAAAGACTTTACACCCTTAAAATCAAAGCTGTCTTGAAAAATGAGCCACCTCGAATCAAAAGGAGACCTTCACCGTCAGAAGATTTCCACTTACCAGTGACAGTAAACAGTAGAAGGTAAATTGCAAAAAGCAAACAGTAGCCCCATAGAGCAGATGGGAGACTGCTTCCGTAACTATCAAGAAAAAGATAACATGGGCACTGAAGAAATGAGAGAGTAATTCCGTCCTGTACATTCATGTAACCAGTACTCTTTGAGAGCCTGTTGGGTACCAGACCCTGTGCTGGGCGCTGTAATACGCATCAGGGAGCAAAATAGACGGAGATCACATTCCAGCTGGAGCAGCAGACCGTGAATCGAGGCTACGGCAGGTGAGGAGGAGACAGGGAGTGAGTGCTACAGAAAAAGGGGAAAGTGAGGCAGGTAAGGGGTTGGAGGTCTCGGGATGCGGGGGGAAGGTTCAGGTGTCAATAGGGTGGCCAGATGCTATTTGAGCAAAGAATGGCAGGGAGGGTCCTAGCATGGCGTTATTTGGGTGTGAGCATCCCAGGTAGAGGGAACAAGCACAGAGCCCTGGGATGAAAGGACCTGGCATGGCCAAGGAATACTAAGGCACCCCAGGTGGTCTGAGTGATGGGGAGAATGGTGGCTGATGAGGCCGGGAGGTAATGGGGAGCGGGGGGGGGCACATATGTTGGCCTTAGAGGCCATTGTGAGAGTTATGGCTTTTATTATAAGGAGAAGGGAAAACATCTCTGTGAGGTTTTTTTTTTGGTTTTTTTTTTGGTTTTTGGGGGTTTTTTTGCGGTACGCGGGCCTCTCACTGTTGTGGCCTCTCCCGTTGCAGAGCACAGGCTCCGGACGCGCAGGCTCAGCGACCACGGCTCACGGGCCCAGCCGCTCCGCGGCATGTGGGATCCTCCCGGACCGGGGCACGAACCCGCGTCCCCTGCCTCGGCAGGCGGACTCTCAACCACTGCGCCACCAGGGAAGCCCCTGTGAGATTATTTTTGAGCAGAAGAGTGACCTGATTTAATTTAATTTTAAAAGGATCACTCTGTGTTGAGAAAAGATTGCGGTCAGAGAGGAGACAGGGCACAGGAATGGGAACAGGGAGACCAGTTCAGTAACAGGAGAAAGAGAACAGTAATGCTAAACAGGGCTGTGGCAAAGGGGTGCTGGTAGGTGATCAGCCTCTGGATAAATTCCAAAGCCAGTCCAGTGTTAATAAGACTTCTTTGTGGTTTTGATGTGCGGAGAGACAGAAAGAGAGAAATGAAGAAGGTTTCCAAATTTTCTGGCAGGAGTTACTGGAAGTCTGAAGTTGCCATCACCAGAGACGGGAGGATGCTGGCAGGCAGGTCAGGGGACTGCATGCATCAGGAAGCCAGTTTTAAACATAATAGGTTGGAAACGCTGCTGGGCATCCAAGTGGGAAAGTCAGGTTGGAAGTCTGGAATTCCAGAGAGAGGTCAGGACTGAAGATGTAAATTCAAGACTCTCAGCTTCAGGATAAACCTCAACACACTCGCAGCTGCCCTAGATCAGGAAGCTGCATTCTGAGCCCTTATGTGAATATATTCTATTTAATCACAACATAGTACATTCGAACATGTCGTGCTCTGGGAAGTTCATCCTCTTTGAATTGGGTATTTGCCACATAAGTACAAAAACCAATTATGCACTGTGTCAAGTGTTTTAAATGCTCAGAGCATCTCCTCACTACGGAAGTGGTCGCTACAATCTACTCACCTAAATTTGCATGTCCAATCGATATCCAGAGCTGTGGAACACAAGGAAAAGTGCCCAGTCTGTACTCAATAAGGCCCTGGGGACGGACAAACAAGTTCTTTGTTTTGTTACTGAATCCAAGCTCTTACTGCTCACCACACAACAGATCAATAAATCGAGAGACGAGTTGCTGGGGCAAAAGAAATAGCAAACTTTATTCGGAAAGCCAGCAAACCGAGACAATGGTGGACCACTGTCCCAAAGAACCTCTCACCCAAGTTAGAATTCAGGCTTCTTTTATACGAAAAGGGGGGGAGTGTGGTTGGTTATTGCAAACTTCTTGGTGTCGGAATCCTTTGTTCTTACAGCTGTCCACATATGTCAGGTCATGATGTTCCTATAAACCTCCAACAAGACAAATGTTATCCTCTGTTCTGCTTTTTATCTCTATATGAATGGAAAAGTATTATACCCTTAAAGGTCAGAGCCTTGAGAATGGACTATTCTGTATATTTCTGTCTCTAAGCAACATTCTTAATTTGTAGAAAAAGCAATAGAATACGAAGGTTAAAGTAAAAGAAGCAGATCCAATATGAAGTCAGATTTGTTCTTTCTTTTTACAATTTTAGCCAGCCAGCCAATTATTGACACCACAAAAGACAACTTCAGAAGAAATCTATCGGCCAGTTAATGATTAACATTAAAAAGAATTACAAAAATGTCAGTAAGTGCGAAGGAATGTGGTAAAAAGGGAACATACCTGTCCAGTTATACAAAAAGACATGATACTCGCTGGGTGGTTTTTGCCCAGGACTGGAAATTCTTGAGTCTCTCTGCTTGTGAATGAGGATGGACACCACTAATGAGTGGTCAGGACAGACACCAGTGCTGCTGAGTGTGAAGAGCTCAGGATGGAATTTATGCCCAGGTTCTGTGCATGGACCAATCCCCGCTTACCCACCGAGTGCCAGGTACTGTGTGAGGGCTACAGACATGAGATAAAACACAGCCCCCTTTTTCTTCTTCCCCCCAACTCCCTCTCCACCCCTGGCTTCACTCTGACCTTTTAGCCCAGGAAGATTGAGGACAGATTCTCCAAGAAGAGTTCCACCAATCCCATGTCACACCTTCCAATGCAGGAGAAAGGGGAATTACACACACCCTCCTTTTGTCCTTCTTCCTTCTTCCCCCCCACTTCTCTGTTGTAAATCCTGCAAAAAGGGAACTATGGGATTGGCCTAATTGACCTCGACAGCTACTCACTCTCAGGGAAAAGTAAGGGAGGGTGTCCTTCAAGAGCACTGCAAGCCTTACAGACAAAGTATGAGGTCTCAATTCCCCTGGCCCCGCTAAGAACATCTGACACATGTGGCAACGTCTGGAGACATTTTCTATTATCTCCACTGGGCCTAGGGAGTGCTACTAGTGGGTGCATCTAGTGGGTGGGTAGAGGCCAGGGATGTCACTAAACGTCCTGCAATGCCTGGGACAGCCCCCCCAGCAAAGAAGGACTCAGCCCAAAATGTCAATAGTGCTGAAGGTGAGAAACTTTGGTCCAAAGGGATGAAGCCGGATGTACGGAGACATCAAGGCAAATCCTTTGCTATCCCTGGGGAAAAATTCAAACAAATACTATATTTGCAGAAGGTGTAGTCAGCAGCATTACTTACATGTATTTTCTTCCCTTCTATCCTGATGCCATGACATTGGAAAAGCAGAGGTTACTGTGAGGGAATAAATGAGAGGCTGGCCAACCTTAGGCAGGTTTTTTTTAACCTAGCCTCATGACTGCACTAAATTTTTATACAGAACTTCTACCTCATCAACTTCCTCATCATCTCATCTAGTGTTGGAACTAGAAATGATTCTGCTACCAGAACACAAACACTTTCTAAGATTGGTACCTGGAGGGTATTAAAAGGAAAAAGGTAATGAAAGCTGGCCAACGAAATTCTTTAAAGGATTCCTAAAAATTTAGACTCACATCTTACACAGACTAATGGATAAAGAAATTGGTTGGACATTTTAATCAGATGTCAAGCTTAATTTTTTGGAGTGTGTTATTACTTCCTTAATAAATAGAAATCTAAGTTAAAACAGATATAAAGTCAGAGTTGATTTTTACATTAAAACTGCCTTATATGGTCAAAGGGTAGCTCTTTGTGGAGGCTCCTGTCTTCCCAAGCTGTGAATGATGTAGTAAAATATTAAGAGAGCCTTTGATTGTGGAAATTATTTCTGCTCTGTTCCTCTTGCTGCCATTTCAGCAGCTCAGGCTCATGGTTCAGACACTAAGGGTTACACTGCAGGCTGGTGGTTTGAGGACTTTTTTAAAGGTTTATGGGTTGTGTGTGTTAGGTTTTTGTCTCTTGATTTTGCCAGGCATAGAAAATCACATGAGTAGAAACACAAGAAGAAATGATTTCTTTTGGTGTTTTTGGTAGCAGTGCCATGTCTCCAGTAAGCTTTATATAATGAATTTGTTACCAAATACAAGTTTGTATGCCCGACGCACAGTGAGGCCAAACAAACAGAAATGCTGGAGTTTGGAGCAGAGAAAGGTTTATTGCGGGGCCATGCAAGGAGAAAGCATGGCTCATGCCCCAAAAAATCCCGAACTAGGGCTTCCCTGGTGGTGCAGCGGTTGAGAGTCCGCCTGCTGATGGGGGACGCGGGTTCGTGCCCCGGTCCGGGAGGATCCCACATGCTGCAGAGCGGCTGGGCCCGTGAGCCATGGCTGCTGAAGCTGTGCGTCCGGAGCCTGTGCTCTGCAATGGGAGAGGCCACAACAGTGAGAGGCCCGCGTACCACAAAAAAAATAAAAAATTTTAAAAAAATAATCCGGAACTCCGCAAAGGGTTTCAGCAAAGTGTTTTTAAATTCCAGGTGAAGGATGGGCATTGCTGGTTGTTGCAGACTTCTTGGTGTGGGCGTCCTTTGTTCTTGCAGTTATCCATGTAGGTCAGGTCACATTGTTCCTGTAAACCTCCAAGACAAATGTTATTCTCTGTTCTGCAACTTTTATCTCTCTATGAATGGAAGAGTGTTATACCCTTAAAGGTCAGAGCCTTGCTGAATGGGCTCTCCTGTATATTTCAAGCTCTAGGCAACAAGGAATACAAAGGTTAAAGTAAAAGAAGCAGATCTAATTTGGAGTCAGATTTGTCTCTCCCTATTACAAACTTATCTTCCATGACATTTGTTTTCCAAGAGTTAGGATCTCTCTTACAGAGAAGCTGTAGCAAGGTCCTACCTGTAGTCCCCTTCAACATCATTCCGGTTTTTGCAACACCACCCGAGATACAAAGTGGGAGAGTATATGCTGGAGAGGTCCAGCCCACTGAGATCATGCAGTCAGCTACCAGAAGCTTCTTCATCCAGACTTGTATCTCTGACTCAATGAGTCATTGACCCCTTTCCACTTCACCTTATATGAGGCAGGTCTGACGCAGACCCAGGAAAACAGCAGGACATCAAGATGGTAAAAAGATTGACCAGGGCTCTCTCACTGGTCACAGGTGGTACAGAGGGGTGTTTAAAAGACGGAAACTTCGCTAATAAGAGTCCTAATTCCAAATACATGGGACAAATTTATTTTAATGTAAAATTTTTCTGTGGTATTGCCTTAAAGGGTAATAATAGGTCAGCAAGGGAAGTGACAAGGGGACTCAACATTTCCTGTTTGGTAGACTGGGGAATTCCTGAGGGAAAAGAGAAAGAATCGCATTTGTGCCCATTATGTGCAGACGTTGTAAGCCTCCCAGGTGGTCCCCTACCACCCTGTGGGGTGGCACTGTCAGGAAATTACGGTCATGAGACTCAGAGGGGTCAGGCAATCTGCACAGAGTCAAAGCAAGGATGTGGTGGGGAAGGGAGCTGACCCCAGGCTGCCTCAGGCCAAAGGCCTTTCCCAAGTTCATTCCATGTGGTTTGAGGCTTTCCCCAAACAAGGCCTGTCCAGGCTGGGGATGAGAGGACAGTGTCTCTACTGACCCCACCTCCCATGGAGGGATTTGCCCGGGGCAACCCCTCCCCTGCACATCCCTTTGCACACGTGTGGGGTTGAGCGGCCTGTGGCATTGTTCACATGGCCACAACACGGGAGAGGAAGAGGCCAGTGATGCAGGAAAAAAGCAAGCACTGTGGAGCGTTACCTGCCAGTGGCACGAGGGACCTCAACGGCCACCACAGCAGGGCCCCTCGGCCACGGCTCACGGGCCCAGCCGCTCCGCGGCACGTGGGCTCCTCCCGGACCGGGGCACGAACCCGCGTCCCCCGCATCGGCAGGCGGACTCTCAACCACTGCGCCACCAGGGGAGCCTCAGCTGTAAGCCTTTTTATACGTTAGGTTAGTTAAAGCTTGGTGCCTGCCTCTGCTTTTCCGTGGGTGGGCGCTAATGGGCTGTGTGGCCCATCCCACAGAAGTGAGCCCGCCGTGGCAGCAGATGGGACCAGTAAGCCTCCTCTGCTGGAGCTGGACGGAAACCCCGTCCACTGCCTCCTGGGCAAGTACCTCATTCTCCTCACCCTGAAAAATCCCCCCTTCAGTGGGCTGTCGGGAAGGGGCTGTGCCTCCCTCTACATGTTCCCAGCTCGGTCTGGGTCCCCTCCACGGACACGCCTGCCTTGCTCTCTGGCCCGGGGGGCCCGCACTGGCTAATGGTTGGCAGCCAGGTGATGAGAAGCTCCCGCAGCGACCACTCATCCTGGTTCCTCATGCTGAGACGGGCAGGACCTGACACTCCTCTCCTGGTGTCCAGGCCACCAGCTGCTGGCCTCCCAGCCCTGGGCTCTCCTGTTGCCACTGCGGTGCAAGGCCCCACGGGACCTGAGAGACGCCCAGGCCGGCACGACCTGGCCAAGGCCTAGAGCTGAGGAATGGGGCAGAAAGTTGCCGGAGGTGAGGGTATTAGGATGGATTTGCCACCTAGGATCTGAGCGTGGAGGTGACTCAGAGAGAATCCTTCAGAGCTGGCTTCTAAAATGGAGTCCTGGGCACTTAACCAGCAGAGATGAGTGAAGGCAAACTCAGTAATGGCTATTGTGGTCAGCAAGAGGCGCTAAGCCTCGGGGATCTGTTGATGATGCCTAGATGGATGACGGTTTTCTCGGGGGAGAATGACATGGACAGCCAACTAGGGCGTTGCTTGATTTCTATGATCAAAAGCTGTGGGTTGACATGTGTCCCCCAGAAAGCCACTTGGAAATCCGAACTCCCTGTGTGGTCATCTTTGAAAGTGGTCTTCTTGGAAATAGGGTCTTTGCACAGATAATCAAGTTAGGATGAATCTGTACTGGATCAGGGTGGACCCTCTAGGCAATGACTGGTGTCCTTATAAGAGGAGGAGATTTAGACACAGGGGAGACACGCTCACAGGGAAGAAGCCCATCTCACGACAGAGCCAGAGGTTGGAGGGATGCAACCACAAGTCAAGGCCCACCAGCAACTACCAGAACCTAGGACGAAGCAGGAAGGGTTCTCCCTTAGGGCCTGTGGAGGGACCGTGGCCCTGTTGATATCTTGATTTTGAACTTCATAGCTTTGAGAGAACACGTTTCTGTCGTTCTGAGCCACCCGGCTTGTGGGGATGGTCCCCCAGACCTGGGAGCTGATATGAAACTTAAGAACCAGTGAGCAGGAGGCTGCTGTCTGCAGCCACGGGGGAAAAGTGTGCCCCTTGTGTAGTTTTTCCAAATCTGAGTGAGCTCGTGGCGAGCCCACCCTGTTGTTGTTTCCCCACCCCTGATGGATAACCGGCAGACCTCACACCCATTTCCTAGACGTGGAGTAAAAGTCATGGCGGTAGAAGGGGTCTCGGGGAAGCAGCCAGGAGTCAGCTGATGTGCCCCTGCGGTGTGGGCCGGCTGCAGTCCTGGGGGGAGGTCGCTGCCAGGCCCGTGTACCGCAAAAAAAAAAAAAAAAAATCTTACAGCTGGGAAAGCACAATCCATTGACGTCATGCTTTCTGAAAAGTGGGAGAGAAGGCTCCCAGGACTTTCCTTCTGTAGTGCAAGCCCTCAGCCCTGCTCAGAAGCAAAGCTGGGAACCTCCTCCACAGACTTGCCATATCTGCCAGAAGAACTGGGCTAGGCACTAGAGGCCACCGCTCCAGGTGGAGAGGGCACTGGCCTTGGGGCGTCCAGGCTGAGGGCACTTGGGCAAATGACTTAAATGTTCCAAGACTTCCTTTCCTCAAACATAAAGGGATTAAATAAGACCTTGTGTGAAAAGCCCCTCTTGTGACAGACCAGGTTATACGATGTGATGGTTGATTCTACGTGTCAAGTTGGCTGGGCTGTGGGGTGCCCAGATACGTGGATGTTTCTATAAGGGGTTTGGGGATGATATTTACATTTAAACTGGTGCACTCGGAGTAGCACAGATTGCCGTCCCCATGTGGGTGGGCCCCGTCCAATCAGTTGAAGGCCTGAATAGAACAAAAAGACCAATCTCTCTGGAGCAAGAGAGAATTCTGCAGCAGACGACCTCTGAACTTGAACTACAACATCAGCTCTCTTCTGGGTCTTTAGCCTGATGGCCCGCCCTGTAGATTTTGGACTTAGCCTCCATAATCCATGAGTCAATTCCTTAAAATAATTCTCTCTGTATGTACACATTCTATTGGTTCTGCTTTTCTGGAAAACCCTGACTAATACATACGGTTTGGGACAACACAAATATCGAAGACCCTTCAGTATTACAGACTCAGCTTAGCTGTCCCACTACCAGGCTTAAGAGAGACAGAACCTCAAACCTACAAGGATTTGACTTACTGTTACTGTTTCAGCCTGTCTGCTTTTCTTTTCTTTTTTTTAACATCTTTATTGGATTATAATTGCTTTACAATGCTGTGTTAGTGTTGGTTGCTCTTCTTTGAAAACATAATATTGCCGTAGGTTTTTTTGGGTTGTTTTTTTTTTTTTTTGCGGTACGTGGGCCTCTCACTGTTGTGGCCTCTCACTGTTGTGGCCTCTCCCGTTGCGGAGCACAGGCTCCGGACGCGCAGGCTCAGCGGCCACGGCTCACGGGCCCAGCCGCTCCACAGCATGTGGGATCTTCCCCGACCGGGGCACGAACCCGTGTCCCCTGCATCGGCAGGCGGACTCTCCACCACTGCGCCACCAGGGAAGGGAAGCCCCTGGCATAGGTTTTTTAAAAATGAATTCTAAAAGGCAGCAGTCAAGAGAAAAACAGGCTGTCCCTGGGCTGGGTGGTCTTCAGCATCTCCATTTAGAACTTGGGTGGATGTGTACACCAAGCACGTTCACGGATATGAAAAGTCTGGATTTTTTCCTTCCGAAGTTTGAAGGGCTTGCTCTTGCAATCTGTGGCTCTGAAAGAGAAAATCATCTAGAGGTGGAAAGAGCACCTCAGTTACATACTGCTTCCTTCTGCATCAGCATCCCACCCATTTCCTTATTCCCACATTGTGCCTGACAGTACTTTCTGCCCTGAAGGGTGCATGCACTCAGTTAACCCTCCTTCTCATTTACTTCAAGCAAAACTGCAAAAAAATTTAAAAGCACAAAACAATAAAAACTTCCTTTAAGCTTTGTAACAGAGAGCTCCTTCCTGGGACCCTCCCGTTCCTACGATCTGAACCTGCTTTGTCGACCACCGGACCCTGGAGATGCAGGGGCAGCCCAAGACCTTCACCATGTGCTCTGCCGTCAACACAGTCAACCAGGCCGCTCAGCTCTGCCACGGCTTTTCAGTTAATGGTCATCCCCTGGCATGAGCTCAGATGAACTGACAACCAAATGCCACGAGTCTGCAGCCCGCAAACCTACCAGACCCTTCCTCTCCTCCTCATCCTAACTTCTGCTCCCTGGGGAAGCCGTTTTATAAGATCCTGCAATGAAGATGCTCAGGGCTGCTGTGCTTGAAAGGAAGGACCAGACCATCCAAAGGTGCCTTGTTTTCATGTAGGGACCAAAGACGTTTATTTTAAGAAATAGGACCAATTGGCATGGCTGGAGCGTGATATTTGCATCTGCAGGTACGTGTGTCTGTGGAATCTATAGCATCCGCCCTTTGCATCAGCCGTGATAAGACTATGTTTCTTTCCCTCCTCCCCGCTTTCAATAAAATACTGCAAATCCCCGTCCCCACATCTCCAATCCTTTGCCTCAGTTCTTCTTGGGTTTTTTTGTTAACTAGGTTTTGGGGGCACTTTGTTTGTCTATTTGGTGTTGAGGAGGTGGGTATTTGTTTAGTTTGGGTTAGTTTTGTTTAAAGAGTATAATAACAAGAAGCAAATACCAAAAAGGATATAAAGTCAAAAGTTCAAGTTCCCATTCCATCTACCGCTATTCCTAATAGGTAACCAAGTCCATTTCATTTCCCTGGCCTGTGGCACGTGTCTGTCCTCTGCTGTGAACAATGCCTGGTATCTCTAAAGTTCCTCTAAGCCCTAAGCTTAAGGACGACCATTCTCCTACTTCAGTGTGTGTCAGAGCCAACCACTTAGGTGATTTTAAATGTTTTCAGGTGACACTAAAAAAAAGAAAAAGGAAGCAGGTGAGATTAATTTCCATAATGAATTTTAGTTAACTCATATCCAAAATATTATAATTTCAATAAGCCACTAATATAAAAAAATTAATGCAGTATCTGGCACCCTTTTTTTTTCATATCAGGTTGCAAAATCAAAGCGCTTCTTACCAGCCACATTTGAAGTGTTCGATGGACGCTGTGACACAAGAGGCTGCCACATGGGGCAGGGTCACTGTTGAAGGCTCGTTCAGACACGGTTACTGGTCCCACCCCCAGAGTCTCTGGTTTGGTGGGTCCGGGGTGGGGCCTGAGAACCTGAATATCTATCCAGCTCCCAGGCGATGCTGATGGTGCGGTCCAGGGACATATTCAGAAGTGCTGCTTTAGCGAAATGTCAAAGGTCATGATGAGGAAAAATGATTATGTAAGACCAGGTGCGTTTGCTACCATTATTTTAAGTGAGACGAGATTCCTGTTCTCCCAAAGCCTCCGCTGCTTGGACAAAGGGGTCGGAAGGACAGGTCCGCTGATGCAACTGCCTGACCCAGGACCCCCTGGCTGGGAACAGAGGCAACCCCTTCTGTTGCCCTTTGGGAATTGTTCTCGGCCAGCCTAGGAGTGATTTGGATGACTCTTGACTCTAGGTCCAGTGCAAGACTCTTCGTGGAGACAAGATGGCTCTTCCCCTGCATCTTGGGTCGAGACATTTGTGCCCTTGAGAGTAAAGAGTCCTCAGTCATCTCGATCAGAGAATCAGTGTACAGTGCCAGCCGCTTGCCTGGGCACCTGCTCAAGACACACACTTCCATGCAGGGGGACACCGCGGCTGCCTTGGGGCCAGAAGCGAGAGAAGTGCTCACCGCAGCATGGAAAGGAAAGGGCTTCTGTGTAGAACGCGGCTCTAGACGCAGTGGCTTATAGTTGTCAGTTTTAAAGAAAGTATGGGCAGGGGAAATCGGTTGGCAACAGTGTGTTCTTCGTGTTATTTTCCTCTCTCCAAATAAAGAGGTGAAAACTACTGTACAGGAGAGGAAAAGCCTGTTGGTGGGTTTCAAACACTCAAAGGCTTGCCTTTTGCAAGAGGCCTGAGCCCCAGCCCATGTGCCCCTGAGGCTGAGATAAGATAAAGAGATGCTGGGAGCAGTTAGAGGGGAGAGTGGATTCAGCCTGGCATCCAGAGTCAGACAACAGGACTGCACCCTTCCCCGACTGCCCGGCTGGCGGCCTGGCGCGCGTCCTCGGCCTCTCTCTAAGTCTTAGTGACTTTATCCGCAGCTCGAGAGGAGCGGTAGCATTTACCTCTAAGCTTTGCTGTAGACTAAATTACATTAATTCCCGTTGGGCACTTAGCGTGCTATCGGGCGCCTAAGACACGGCGAATAGAGGCAAGATAGCCACCAAGAGGCAACTTGGGTTCAGTAAGAACCGAAAGGTAGAGGAGGGGTCCTACAAGTAACGCACTGTGACCCCAAGTTCTGTTCCAACCTCCTCAGAGAGGCTTGTCTGGCATTGAGAACATCAAAAGCAGACACAGAAGTGGAAGGTTCAGGTGAGGTCAGAGGGAGACACACTTCCAGGATCACAGAGCCAGGATAAGGCCTCCTGGTAGCTGAAGGACATGGACCATGACAGCCTTACCCTTCTCTCATGATGGACTCAGCAGGTGAGGAGGGAGGGGCTGAGACTCTGGGGGGCCTTGTCTCTGGAGGGAGGTGCAGGGAACGAGCGGCTAAGGGGGAATGTCACCAAGGGTTGGAAGCTCCAGGCTCCAGACCCCAATGTCAAGGGGACACTTATACTGCGGTTTCCTTCTGGCTTATCTGATCGCCCTCCCCAGCTGGGACAGGAGATCAGATTCTGAGCAGAAACGTGCTCTATAAAAAGAAAAAGAAAAATGTTTCCTCATGGCAGATTTCCCAGATCCTAGTGGGGCATTAGGCAGACGGGTGAGGAATGTGCTGGAAACGAACATAACATAAGCCCCTACTGGCAACGAATCCCCACCCCTGTACCTCTGAAGGGGTCTCACCAAGTCTGCATGGCCTTTGATAGGCTGTGGAATGGGGTGCACAGGGCAAGGGTTGGGCTAGAGATGCTCCGTCCAATATGGCAGCCGCTAACCCAGCGTGTGGCTACTCTGAGGTGTGCTGCAAGAGTCTGATACACACCAGATTTCAATGACTTGGTAGGAAAAAAAGAATGTAAATATTTATACTCTTATATTGATCACCTTTGAAATAATCATATTTTTGATACAAGTTACACACGTAACATAGAATTGTATGTGTATTACATATATTTTATAATGCTTAATAGAATATACTACTTAATATACTGTATGTAATACAGTATTAAAATTAATTTCCCCTGTTTAATCTCCCTGAAAAAGAATTCAGATTAATGATAGTAAAGAGGACCCGAGATCTCAGGAAAAGAGACGGAGGCACAGATCGAGAAGATAACAGGAAATGTTTAACAAAGACCTAGAAACACTAAAGAGCAAACAAACAGAGATAAACAACACAATAACCAAAATGAAAAATACACTGGAAGGAATCAATAGCAGAATGTCGCCTGTTTACTTTTTTAAAGATATACATTTATTTATTTTATTTTGTCTGCATTGGGTCTTCGTTGCTGCACGCGGGCTTTCTCTAGTTGTGGTGAGCGGGGGCTACTCTTCTTTGAGGTGCGTGGGCTTCTCATTGCGGTGGCTTCTCTTGTCGTGGAGCGCGGGCTCTAGGTATGTGGGCTTCAGTAGTTGTGGCGCATGGGCTCAGTAGTTGTGGCGCACGGGCTTAGTTGCTCCGCCGCATGTGGGATCTTCCCGGACCAGGGCTCGAACCCGTGTCCCCTGCATTGGCAGGCGGATTCTTAACTACTGTACCACAAGGGAAGTCCCTGCCTGTTTACTTTTAGTTTTTAATGTGGCTACTGGAAAATTAAAATAACAGACGTGGCTCATATTACAGGCTATTGGACAACACTGGTCTGGAGGATGGCTAAGTGTCAATAATTCCTTTTATGGCACCATTTCCCCAAATATGTTCCTAAGAATACGAGTCCCAGGGGGTGTTCTCCACCAAAAGAGTTCCTTAGTCAAATAAGCATCCTCCCCCCTTCGAAGACACACATTTACACATAGTTGAGGACGCTGGTCATGTGATGAGAAGACCTGTCTAACCCAGCATTTCCCAAATAATAGTATTTTTCCATTCTGTTCATGAACACCTACAGGACCAGTGTTCCACAAGACCTACTTTGAGAAGTGCTTTGCCAACATACAGAGAACACAATCACTTAGCAGCCAAGATGCAGCGTGAAAGCCACGTGCAGAATTTCCAAGGCGTGGGAAGCAGCCGAGGAGAAGGCCGCCTGCCTTTCCGGGCCAGTAACCCTTAAGATGGGAGTTAATGTCTGGGGAAGGGTTGACGAGAGCAGGACGGGCAGCAATCTCACCAGTCACCGACTGAATCACCTTCATATCTTAATCTCAGACTGTTTTTCACAGGCAAGAAAATTACCTTGGGAGCGAGAGCGCATAATAAGCATTAAATGCTACTATATGCTGAAAACAGCCGCCTATGTGGTCACAGAGCTTTTGCAATTGTATTTCCACTACTTAGTAAAAGACCGTTTGTCTTCAGAGGCCAAGGATCTGCCATTTGAACGGTCTGTCTCTGCCACATCGTCAGCCAGCTGTAGGATCTAGCAATATTCCGCTCTCCTCTGTCTTTCTTTCTTGGGGGCTGGGGGGCTGGTTGGGGGAGGGGATCTTACAATGATCAGCAAGCGGTCTGCCGTTAGCACCACCAGCTGCTTCTCTGACTTGGGGACAGCAGCCACCTGGGCCACCCGGGAGTGACTTCACTGTCTTGGGAAGAATCACTTGAGTGGCCTCCCTTATACCATGGAAATAATGTCATTCACTAGCCATGGCCTTGGGCAAGGGGCGGCAGGACCCTCTCTGGTGGTTTGAAAGGTCCCGAGACCTGAGCCTTTTCTCCCTGACACGTTGGACAGTCGCCTGTCACAGCGTCTGCCCGACCGGGAGCTGCCCCCTCTCTGGAGCCCCAATCACATTGACGGTGCTGGTCTCAGTGAAACAGACCTTGTGGGCACCGCAGACGGAAGCCACGTAAAGAATTTCCTCTGCCCGCCATCTCCTGTCAAGTGCAACTTCACGCTCTGTCCAGAGGCTGCCACACCACCCGGACCTCTCCCTGAAGATGGAGACCTTCAACGCTGGAGTGGCCTGAGACGCAGAGGATGTCCCAGAGAGCCGCAGGGGTCACCGCTCAGTGAGGCCTGCGGGGGTCACGAGGGTCCCTTCCAGCCCACGGGCGGAGGAGGTCCGGAAGTTCTCTATCCACATCCTGGAACGGAAGTCACAAAACCATAGTAAAAGTCCAGTTCTCGCTTCCTTCTTCCCTCCTCGGGATGCAAAAGACAAGTTTCTTCATAACCTGTCCATGGAGACATCCGTATAAAAAGCAAAAAAGAAAGGCAGGGGTGGGGAGGGGAGGCAGAGAGGGAGGAAAGCAGGACGTCTAAATAAATTTTCCTCCTTGAAGCACCTATTTCTGGGATGTACTCATCTGACCTCGGTTAGGATCCACAGCACATAGTCTGAAGAAGAAGCGCAGCAAGCTTGACATTACTTGCTCGAGAGCAGTGTTCCTGATCCGTTAGGCTCATCTGTCCCACTGGAAGGTGAAATCGTACACTCCAGGGCTCTCCTAAGGGCCTCCGTTAGGACCACCTGAGGCTCATGGTCGGGAAAAGGATCCAAGGGGCTGGCGAGGGGGCGTGTCATGTGGGGAAGGGGTCCAGGAGGGAAGGTTGCCTGGTAGGGAGAGCGATGCCGGGAGATGCCCCACCCCAGCCCGAGTCGGAGCCCAGGCGGGTAAAGCGCGCTGGGCAGGGGCCTGTGACGCCAGGAGGAAGCAGCGCTGGCGGCCAAAACCGGGTCGGCTCGCAGAGCTGAGATTCGCCCGCTTCCCTCCCCAGGAAGCTTTCAAAGCAGAGCTGGCGGCTCAGCAAAGGAGCCCCAAGACTCTTGAACAGCACAAGGGGAGGCAGAGGCCCCTCTTTCCTTTGCAACAGGAGGATTTCTCAACTTTATCTGCACGGCGAGTAGGACTATAATTATTGAGTGTTAATTACGTACGTAGGCAGATAATAATAGTGACGTTCCCTCGGACTCAGGGAAGGGTTCCTGCAGAAGGGTGGGGCCGCGGCCACCTTCTTCCACAAATGTCCTCTTCTCTTGCTGTCCATCAGCCATCGACCTGCCCGGTGAGAGCAGTAGGGCCTTGGCTAAACGCAAGCAGCAGCATTTCCCTCTTAAATCACAGCCCCGTGGGCCGAGCGACCAGGGAGGATGAAGTCGGGTGGGCCTTGGTGGTCGGGGCATTGGCCAGGCTGCTCAAGCGGAGGTTGACCCTGTGCACTTGGGGTCCCCACCACCTCCCCTCCGGTGCGCCCAGCATTCACAGCTGCCCCCTTCCCAGCCCGAAACGTCCTTCAGAACACCTTGCTTTGGAACAGGATGGGAGAGAGCCTGAAGGCACGGATGTGGGAGACCGGTTGGTCTCACTGGAGAGGGATGGCTGGGGCGGGAAAGGACCAGGGGCGGGGCTGGGGGAGCCACGCACGCTCCACGCAGACACCCGCCTGCCCTGCGCCGAACCCGGCTTCCCTCGCACCTCCTCTGCTCCTGCTACACTCTCGCTCCTGTCCGGGCACCTTCTTGCTCCCCCTGTAAGGACCGCTTCCCGACCACCCAGCCAGGAACAGAACCGGGATAGCAGGTAGGGGGCGGAGGGCTGGACCTGGCTCGGCAGACCCAGGGCTCTGCACGGCCTGTGCACGTTACCAGCGTCCCAGCGTCCCCTCACCGGGGATCTTGCCTCGCCGAGGGAGGAGATTCGTAAATCAGCCAGTAAGGGGCACGGATGAGCTAATTAGACGGCCAAGTGCTGGGTGAGGGCTCGCAGTGTTGTTATTTTTAGCCAGGGGCTTTGAACCGGGACACGAGGCGTGACACGAGGCATCGTTCTGTGTCAGCTTTAACGAGGCACTCATTTAAGTCCAAGCATGCACATTAACACCTGCCCTAGGTCAGGTTTCCGTGGGCATGTGCCATGTGGGTCACCGGAGGAAACGGGCAGCCGGCCAGGCAGGGGCAGATACCAAGATCTCAAAAGTTGTCCAAACACGCCCAATTACCTCATTGCTCTTGGTAGCAAAGCTCTTGAAAAGACTTGTCCGTACAGGTACCTTCAGGTCCTTATCCTCCATTCACTCCTCACTCCGTTCCATCAAATCCACCTCGACAAGGTCGCCAATGACCTACCATTGCCAATGGCCAAGTGACCCCTAAATGCCTTCGTCCTGCCCCAGTCTCATCCCTGGGTGGCCTACTCCTCATCTCTACGTGGATGTCTCATAAGCACCTCACACAGAACCATGCAAGCAGCACTTTTCTTTGGGCTCTGTTCCCACAGAGCCCACTCCTCCCTCCATCAGCACAGCCCCGCGCAGTGAGGGGCCAACCCATCCAGTACTGACCAGGCCAAAGCAATGACCTCCTTCTTGACTCTCCTCTCTTCTCTCGCTCCTCTCATTCGATCCATCAGCAAATCGTGTTGTCCCCACCTTCAGAATATATCCAGAATACAACCACCCTCATCTCTACCGCCAGCGTACCAGCCCAAAGCTCCGTTACCTCCCCCAGACCAGCACACGCCCAGCGGTGCTCTCTCTCTGCTCTGTCCCCTGCAGGCTCTTTTCAGCTTAAACTAGATCGTGTACTTTCATGCTCAAAAGCATCCCATTTGAGTCTCCTCACTCCTAAAAAGGCTTTGGCCTGTGTTAGCTCTGAAAACGCTGGAGCTTAGCATCCCGTGCCTACGCCCTGCTCCTCCTACAGCGTGGGGGGAAAGCGGGCAGAGGAGGAGGTTACAGAGGGACCTAAAGACGTCTGCGTCTCAGCTTGAAGTGCTGGTGACACAGGGCCACAACAAGCGTGGAGGCACGTGGGTGCTGACTGTTGTCATAAAAGCCCCCGAGGTGTCTCAGCAAGGATGTGGTCAGAGAGGAAAGAAGCGGGTGCCCTGGGGACCACTCTTCTCTTTGTACCTCTGCCGGACAGTGAGGTGGGCCAAGAGGGCTGTTGTGTTGGTAATGGGCTGGAATTCTTATGCATTTACCGTTTATGAAGCGACTTGGAGTAAGGAGAGTAACTGAGGAAATCACGCTTATCACACGTCAGAGAAAACACCTCGGGGGGAAAAAGCCAGCTAGCACCACAAGGAAGAGCATCTGTCAGTAGCCACGGGGAAATCGGCAAATACTGTATCCCTTTTCGAAGCTCCGTACTAGGTTTATTTTTAAGGCTTCATCCTCAGCTGCAGGCTTCAGTTTTTGCCAAGAAAAGATTTGAGCAAACTCAATCTGTAGGAATTTGCGCATTGCAGCAAGAGAAGACGAATTTCACCAACATAGGTCCTTGCTCATTTCACCAGCAAGGAAGACAGTGTTACCGTGAAGGGCACCCAAATCGCGGTTTAAACACACCCCGAGCTCAAAATGTGGGCTCCAAGCAAAACGAGTTATCATATTTTCAAGAGTCGTCACCATTAGGAAGCAGAGGCAGGCTGATATAAGCGTGGATCGTTTAAAATGAACTACTTGCCTCTTTTCTCAAGTTTAAATAAAAAGGGGAGATAAAATCTAGCTCCTGTCACAAGTAGGCAGCGCTCAAGGGCAGGAGACCTGGAACCGAGTCCATGCGGGCTCGTAATTAGCCTGGTCAAAATAGGAAGCTTTTCCAAACTTTCCTTTAGAGAAGACAGTCTCACCCAAGGCCACGTCTTCTCCTTCCTCGTCATTGCCCTGTGCTGGCATCTTACAGTGGCAGTTTCTTTTCCCATCAGGTCTTGGGCAAACATCCACAGGCCCCTACTGTATGCACCAGCCACTGTAGAAGAGGTGCTGGCCCCAAAGAGGAAGGCAACGTCCCTATGGCAGGAGAGGTCACCCCGAACCAGGAGTGAAGGCAGGGCGGCCCCAGTACTCCTGGCAGCATGGGTGGGGTGTGAAAGAGGAGCAGACAGGACGCAGTGGGGCTTGGAGGAGGCGAACGGGAGGTTCCACTCAGCGATCGGGATTCAGGAGGGTGACTTGAAGGAGACGATGACGTCTGACTTGGGCGGTGAAGGCCTGTGGGTGTCGGAAGTAAGGAGTGGCTCACGAGGAGCTGGGTGGGCAGGCATAGAGTCAGGGGAGGAAGAGCACGGTCAGGGAGCAGCATTGTCTGCCTGGCTCCCACGTAGGGCGAGGAGAAGAACAAGGAAGAAAGGAGGGCGTCTAGAGCAAGCTTGGACCAGAGCAGAGAAAATCTTAATGGCGCACTGTAGAACTTGAACTGGATTCAGAGTCAAAAGACCTTGTCGTCCTGGAGACTGCCGTCTGAGCGTCACAGGTCCGTTCTCCCCAGAGAGGGAGACCCCAGGCCGCCAGAAAAACCCACCTTCTGGCATGGGTGTCCTCGCCACACTCTGGGCTCAGCCTGACCCCAGCTCAGAGGCACAGGGCTGTCTCTTTGACGTGAGCCAAAGTGAACAGAAATGGCCCCTCTCCTCCCAAGACTGTAGACACACCATATTTCAAGAGTTCAACAAATCCCTCAGACTCAGTGAAAGCTACGGGCCCTCACCCTCCCCGGTCACTGCACTTCCACAAAAGCGGGTGCCCCAGCCACAGATGTCCTGCAAGACCGCACCGCCCCTGGAACGGGGACCAATACTGCCGTAAGTGACTCGCCGTCCACACGGCAAATTGTTAGATTATATTCGCTGCACCTGTGGTACTGGATCAACACAATCAAGTAAAGTAAAAATAATTATTCAGAGATTCTGTTGCAACGGCAGTTAAGTACGCAATTGCTATCCTTATAATTCGCACTTACGTGAAACCCAGAGGCAAAAAGCAGTCCCAGGGCGTGGCATGGTAGGGGCCAGCTGGTCTCCGGGAGGTCTGAGACGTGGGTGTGATGTCAGTGTCACCAGGCAGGTCCTCTTGGCCCTGCTCACCCCGTCTGTGGCCCCGACTCTGGGTCCTGTCGCTTCCAAACTTGTTGACAAAGTAGTTTCCTCTGTCTCACCCACACTTCTCCACCAGGATGGATGGATGTCCCCTCAACCTTTCGGCTCTAGCAGAAATCCAATCTGGCTTCCACACTCCTGCCTCTCTCGAAACCCTCTTCCCAGAGTCACAGGGATCAAACAGCTCCCCTGCACCCCCTCCTGCACGCAGCACACCTGCGCATTCTTCCTGTGGCCTCCTCCATCCCCAGCCACCTCCACGCAGCCCCTTCTCTTCCCAGGGCTTCCCAGAGGCAGCTCTGGGCCCTGAACTGGTGCAGCAGCGGCATTCTCACCTGCGAAGGAGTTTAAAACGCTGATTTCCAAACTCATACGTTGCACGGCTTGAAACCGGGGAATCGTTTCTTTTGGAAGCATCCCAGCTGATTCTGACCTCAGTCAGGTCTGAACACTGGCCAGCCTACGGATCCTGGCTTCCCTGCTCTGTGCCCTCTGGCCTTGCTAGAAAACTGCAGTATCACCTCTGTCCTCATTCCTTCAGTATGTCCTGAGTACTTTCCGTGGGCTGGGTGCTGTGCTCGGTGCAGTGGGGGTGAGGGAGGGAATTAATGAGAAATTACTAAGACCCGGTCCTTGCAATGGAAGAGCTCACTGTCGATTACAAATGACAGAAATATGCATAGATCATTGCCATGCACAGTGAACAGGTCTCCATTGAAATGATCATCAAAGTTCCATCAGAGCTCAGCAAAGGAGGGGCTACCTGCCTGGAAGTCCAAGGGGCTGCCACACGTCCTGCAGAGCTGCGTCCCGGACAAACTAAACCAACAGATAAAGAGAGGGGTCACTTACCAAGCCAAGTGATTTTCTCCTATACCATCATTTTTCAGGGTTACAGTCTACTCCGTAAGTTATAAAATCCACCTCCTATTATTACACATTTCGGTTGCTCCTGATTTTTTCCTATTCTAAACATATTGCAATCTTGCAGAATTAAAAATAATATTCTGCTCAGGAAAATTCCACAACATACAACTACCCAATGAGAATGCTGGGTTTTAACATTTCCTTTTCTTAACATGTGTCCTTTTGAAAGGTGAAAATCTGATTATTGCTTTAATTTCTATTCCTAAGAATATTACCGAAGAGGTGCTTTTTAAAATATTTATTGGTAATATTTCATTCTTCATTTGAAAATTTTTCTTGTCTTTTGATCATTTGTCTATTGCAGTGTTTGTAAAAGAAACTGATTTCAAATAATTTTAATATTATAAAGATACTGACTTTTCATTACATACATGCAATATATATTTAAAATTCTTTTAATTGTTCATCTTTTATTTTTCAGTGTGATGTGTTTGGGGGTTCTAACGTCTTCTTTTGCAAAGTAAAAGCTACCAATATTTTGCTTTATGATGTCTGCTTTGGATGACAGTATCTCATTACTAAATTATATTTTAAACTGATGTGTATTTAACAGCTTCTGCTATGTTGTCCTATATTTTATGTTCTATCAGTATATATCGTAATTAAATACTGATTGAATCTACTCTTAAAGAGCCATTTTTAGTGCAATAAATTTTTTGTCACTATGTAAGAAGCAATAGTTGCTCACAGGAATCATCCTACAAATATGAGAAACTTTCTCCTACTTTACGGATAGGTTCAAATCAAATGTCCCCTGTAACAGCTACAACAATTTCCATTAAAGAACACATGCTTACGTCAATCAGCGTGTAGCAGACATCTTTTTTTCCTTCTGTAATGATGTCTTGCAAAAGTTTAGTCACCGTTCAGGTCAAAGCAGTAACCAAGAAAATATCATGAAATATAGAAAGAGTTCTCGTTTCATATCTAACCTCACGCCCCTGGTTATGGGAGCAGCCTCTCCTTCACTTCTTAAATGAGAATTCGTTTCTTTCCATTTGCAAATCCCAAACCGCTGAAAGAGATTTCATGAACGTCTCCGATGACCGTATTTAGCCAACACGTCTCCGCCCCATCCGTCAGAGTATTGATCTCTGCCGCCCCCTCCCATTTCCTTGAGATCTCCCCACTTGGATTTGGGGACCTGCTCTTGCCGCTTTACCCCCTGCCCCTACTCTTCCTCTTTGAAGGCCCTCTTCACCCATTTCCCTTTTTTTCTAAGAATTCCAAGCTCAGCTTCCTTTGTTCTACCTCAGTGGTTCTCACAGTGTGCTCCCTGGGCCGGCAGCAGCAACTGGGAGCCTGACCATCCTCAGGCCCCGCCCCAAACCTACTGGATCAGAAATTCTCGAGTTGGAGTCCAAGCCCGCTCAAGTTTGGAAACCATCGCTCTACGCATTCTCATCAAAATTTCCCAACCATTTCCTCAAGACCAACATCTCCTGTGAGCTCTAGACCCACACACTAAACTCCCTGTAGGACGTCTCCTTTTCTGAGGTCTACCAGGCACCTGGACTCCACATGTCGACATACTATCATTTTATTCCGGAGCCTTCCCCTGCTCCACCTGCCTCCATGTAAATGGCACATGTGAATTACCTTTCTCTGTGAATTGCACCCCCAGGCGCCCCACTTCCTTCCGGGCTCTGCTCACATCCCACCTTTTCATGAGTCCGGACCATCACTGTTCCTAAAACTGCAACCTGCCACCCACCCTTCCAGCCCCTCTCTCCCAATTCCCCTTCCCCTGCCTACTCTATATTCCATAGCGCACTTACCGCCTTCTACATATTTACCTATTCATTACGTTTACGGTTTATTGTCTGTCCAGAATGGAAGCTCCATAAGAGAGGGATCTTTGAATGTTTTGTTCACCGTAGGTCCTAAGCATCCAGATTAATGCCTGACATATGGGAGGCATTCATTAAATATTTAAATGAATGAATGAATCTGTCGGATTCGGTCCACTTCCACCAAGTTTTTATTGTCAAACTTAGAAAGATGACTTTCACAATACACTGCTGAGTGAAAAAAGATTACACAACACTACGCTTAGTACAATGACCTTTATTTGCAATTATGTACCTAGACACTACGTGGGCGCAGCCGTAGAGCAACATCCAGGAGGAAAGTCACCGGGACATTGTGAGGTAGGAGATAGATGGGCCCCTGGGCCGGACAGCTGGTGTTTGTCAAGTGGAATAACACTGACACTTTGTTCTCACCCAGACGCTCCAAGGACAAAGCTAGTGGCAGGAGCTGAGTTCTGCTGAAGGAAAGAGATAAGATGACCCCTCCTGAGGTCAAGGAAAACTTCTCTGTCTGCACATGCGCAGGAAGGCTTCTTGGGGGTCAAAAAAGGAGGGGGCTACACCCCATAATAAGTGCGGACATACCCACAGGCCTCTGCGGTGGAATCCATCTTAGCAAAATTTGTACACACATGTTGGGCAGGGTCCTAGGATAGGTCAGGTGTGAAAAAAGAAACCGGATGATTGGTCAAATGTAAACAAAGACCCAGAAGAGCTGTCCTATAGAAGGGATTTAAATCACCTCTTTACTGCGCTCCTTCAGGACGCCCACCCTCCTCTCCGGGTGTTTTTCTGCCTAGCTTCTGACTTAAATAAACAAACTGTTTCTCTGTGAGTTCTCCCTCTTGTTGTGCTGCATCTCTAATAAAAAATTTTGTACCTGTTTTTGCCTCCTTGAAACATTCTTGCTTTCAAACAGGGGGAAAGAGTCAGGGCCCCTTTTTTCTAGCCTCTAGCCCCCGGTAGTGTAGGGGCTAGGATTCCTGGTTTTCATCCAGGCTACCCAGGTTCAATTGCTAGGCAGGGAACGAAGATCTCTCCTCAGGACCGCTTACTGCTGTCTCTCTGAGATCAACTGGAAGCCGTGATCGCTGGTGATCTGGGTCACACCTCCACTTGGTGCATACCGGTCATGAATGGATTCCTACCTGTCAGACCCAGATGGAATGTTCGGTCGTTTCCAGAATCTCAGCTGCTTGGCCTCATTGCCTCCTTGTGGGAACTCTGAACACTCTTGATTTCTGCGGCATCTTCTTCCTTGGTCCTCTTCCTTCATCCCTGGTGTTTCCTCCTTTGCTTCACTCTCCCTCTCCCCGACCTTGCCCTCCTCACCGGCCCACTCACCTACAGCCGCCTCAAGTTCTAGTTTTCCTGGCTCCTCAACCCGTTCCACATGCCCTTCCTGGAAAAGCCCATCCACTCTCTCCAGGGAAAGGCCAGGCGCCCTCCTGGTTTTATCCTACCCGTACAGGTCATCGGGGACTTCTGGGCTCAGCCTTGCATATCAGACTCCCAGCTGCACATTTCTACCTGGCTTCTCAAGTCCATAGACACTTAAGAAAACATCACTAAGATGAAAATAATCCTGCTCGGCGTTTTCCTAACTATTTTTGCTTGATTGTTCTTCCCAATGAACTCTGTAATCAACTAGTCTAATTCCAGGGGGAAAATGTGTGGATATTTTTATTAGGATTACATTACATGTATAAATTAATATGTAACATTTTCGTCTTTAAGTTGTTGAGTTTTCTATCCAAACACATATACGTCTTTCTATGTATTTAAGTTCTACTTCTGTGTTTCTCAAGAGGGTTTCATAGCTTTCTTTAGGCAGGTGTAAGGCATCTCTTGAGTTTATTCTAGCTATTTTATTATTTCCCTTTATTTTATACATTAACTTCATAACTGGAAACTTCTCTAAGTTCTATTTTTTAATAGCTTTTTCATCATTTACTTGGGTTTTCCAGATACATGAGCATATCATTTACAAATAAAGATAGTTTTAGTTTTTACTTCCAGTCCTAACGCCTTTTATTGCGTTCCCTTGTCAAATGTGGGGGTTCATAATTCCAACACATCATTAAATCATAGTGAAAATAGTGGGCATACTTGCTCCATTTAATGGGAAATCCTCAAGTGCTTTCTGATTAAGTAAAGTGCTAGTTTGGGGGCATAAAATATATACGTATGTATATATGTGTGTATATATATATTAGCATAATAAAAAAGTATTCATCAAGTCTTATTTTATTGAGTGAGTATTGCCTTTTGACAAATGCTTTCTTTTTGGTTTTTTTGTATCTTTGGAGATGACTTTTTAAGTTTTTATCCTTATCTCTATTCGTATGATGAATATTATTAATGGGTCTCCTAATATTGATTCAACATTTCTGTATCTGTATCTGTATCTGTCGCTGCATAACAAATCCTCCCCAAACTGAATGGCTTAGAATAACAACGAACATGTATTTTCTCACATAGTTTCAGAGGGTCAGGAATTTGGGAGCAGGTTGTCTGGGTTAACTAGACATTGATCAGTAACAGCTATTAACATCACACACACACACACACACACACACACACACACACACACACACACACAAAGGCAATTGAGCATTATATGTCTCCTGATGGAAGACCACACCATCACCTATAAAGTATTCTTGCCACAAAAATTGAACTCAGATTTGATCAAATCTTGACCCAACTACCAATTAATTTATGGGAAATACAGAGGATAGAAGAACATGTAAAAGATACCATAAGGAAGCAGTCAGCACAATCCAGACCACAGGAGACTATGTGACAAAACCTAATTTTCCAACATGCAAATTAGAAAGGACAGAGAGAGAATATATAAATAAAAACAGATCTGAGAGACACAGTATTCAATCATAATAATTGGATCTTACGTGGATCCTGATTCTAAGAAACAAGAAGGAAAAATTAGGAGACGATTAAAAATTTGATCACGGGCTGACCGTCTGATCATATTAAGAAATCCTTGTTAATTTTTTTGTTGTCATAACGGTATGTCGAATTTTTAAAATTCTTTATCTTATAGAGAGGCATCCTGAACTACTAAGGGATGATGGGATATGATGTTTGGGATTTATTTCAAAATAATATGGGAGTGGGAGGTGGATGGGGTTACAGAGGATGCTATATTGGCCATAACTGGTCATTGCTGTAGTTGGGTAATGGGTACATTGGGGTTCATTACCCTACTCTCTGACTTTTGTATATATTTGATATTTTACCGTATAAATAGCTTTTTAAAAATCTGAACACATCATTTCTCCCATTCGGAGCTGTTCCTTTTCTTGAAAATCTTATTTCAGTTAAGGGTACCACCTTCCACCCAGGTGCCTGAACCAGAAATCTGAAAGACAGCCAGTTCTCCCTCTCCCCCGACACTTCACAATGTCCATTGAATCCTGTGTTCTGAAGTTTTGTTCTGTTTTGTTTTGTAAATTATTTATTATTTATTTATTTTTGGCTGTGTTGGGTCTTCGTTGCTGCGCGAGGGCTCTCTCTAGTTGCGGCGAGCGGGGGCCGCTCTTCATCGCGGTGCGCGGGCCTCTCACTGTCGCGGCCTCTCACGTTGCGGAGCACAGGCTCCAGACGCGCAGGCTCAGTAGTTGCGGCTCACGGGCCTAGTTGCTCCACGGCATGTGGGACCTTCCCAGACCGGGGCTCGAACCCATGTCCTCTGCATAGGCAGGCAGATTCTCAACCACTGCGCCACCAGGGAAGCCCCTGAAGTTTTTTTAATCTCCTATTTTTTTTAATTGAGATGAAATCCACATAGCATACAGTTAACCATTTTGAGGCGTGCAATTCAGTGGAATTCAGAGCATCCACAGCGTTGTGCGACCACCACCTCTCTCTAGCTTCTAAGCTTTTTCGTCACACCAGATAATCTCCCTCTACTGATTTCCCCCTCCCCCCATGCCCTGGTGACCACCAATCAGCTTTCCGTCTCCTTGGAGTTGCCTATTCTGGAGATATCATATAAAACGGATCATGCAGGGTATTCCTTGGTGGCCCAGTGGTTAGGGCTCGTGCTTCCATTGCAGGGGACAGGGGTTCCATCCCTGGTCAGGGAACTAAGATCCCACAAGCTATGTGGTATGGTCAAACCTGGGGACTTCAGTGACCGGCTTCTTTCACTGAGGGTAATGTTTTCAAGGTTCATCCTAGTTGCAGTGTGTGTCAGTACATCTGAAATTAATTGTTCTCTTCCTTTCCATCTACTTACCAACACTGCTCAACTTCAGGCTCTTCTTCTCTCTTCACCAGGCTATTTGAACAGACCCTGAAGTTATCGCCCTGCCCCTCCAGCACATCCTCTCTCTCCTGCAGCCAAAGTGATCTTCTCTTTTACCATCACATCCCGCTCCCTACATGAGCCCAACCATCCTTGCTTCAAGCTTCACACCTAGATCTACTCAAATTGAAACACTGTCCTCCATTGTTCTTTCTTCTCTCTCTTACCTTCTTGATCACATTCACTCTAATTATTCTAACATTTAAAACACTCCTTGTCAAGTTCATTGCAGCATTCCTTTCATTAGCCAAACACCAGAACAACCTAAAAGCTCATCCACAGAGGCAGGGTTGGAGTAATTACATTCCATCCACAGGGTGGAATGTCATTATCATGCAGTTGGTAAAAGGAATGAGGCTGAAAGAAGCTAACATCAGGAGATTCCTAGTGGGATGCACGGAGTAGAACACAGCCTCACTTTCCCAGGGTTTCTTCCAAAAGTGAATGACCTGACCGTAATAATGAGGGAACGATCACACAAACACAAATTGAGGGACTTTCTACAAAACAACCGGCCTATATGTTTCATCTCAGTGTCATGAAACACAGAGAAGGATGAGCTAGAATCGCAGATTTAAAAATTTAGAGACGTGACAAGCAAACGAAATGTGTGACCCTCTGTAGGATCCTGAATCAGAAAAAAATAAATTGCAATTAAGGACATGATGAGGGCAACTGGTGGAATTTGAATACGGACTGTATATTAGACAGTGGTATTATATGGATGTTAAATTCCCTGAGAATGATGTGTACGTTACATGGGTAAGGGAATGTCCTTCTTCTCCAGAGATACACCTGAAGAATTTAGTGGTAAAGATGATGATGTCCCCTCCTCACTCCCAAATGTCTCTGCAATAATACCAATCATTACATACATAGAGAGGGATACAGAGACAGAGCAAATATGGCAAAATGTTAACAAAATGCTGGCAAACTGTGTAATGGGAATATAGAAATGCATTGCCTTATTTTTATCATTTTTCTGTAAGCTTGAAATTTTTCAAAGTACAAAATAATGAAGAAAAAAATGAAGTAAATCATTATATGCTGGCATGGAAAGATGTCCTTAATATGTTGTTAAGTTTCAGAACACAGTTATGAACTCGACACAGAAGAAGCCTGGGATAATGCACACATCCCACACTCTGTTCCCAGCAGCTGTCCCGGGGCAGTGGCTCCTAGCACTTATCCTGAGATGTGATGCTTTCCCTCTCTTGAGTGTCCCTTTATAGATGATAAATCACATGGTCCATGAGCTATAGGAATGCGTTGAAGAGCATGGAGGCTTTTACTTCATCCCAATCTGTAGAGTTTTAATATTTTTACTGGTGAGAATCCATCACTTTCTACCGAAATACTCTCTCAACAAGTCTAAACTATTCATCTTATAAATTGTCTCTAATCTATAGGCATGGGCTTTGAGTTACTCATCAAAAAGTATTATAAAAACCTAGGACTTCCCTGGTGGTGCAGTGGTTGGGAGTCCACCTGCCGATGCAGGGGACGCGGGTTCATGCCCCGGTCCGGGAAGATCCCACATGCCGTGGAGCGGCTGGGCCCGTGAGCCATGGCTGCTGAGCCTGCGCGTCCGGAGCCTGTGCTCCGCAACGGGAGAGGCCACGGCAGTGAGAGGCCCGCGTACTGCAAAACAAAACAAAACAAAACAAAAAAACCCTAAAAGATAGGGACTTCCCTGGTGGCGCAGTGGTTGAGATTCCGCCTGCCGATGCAGGGGACACAGGTTCGAGCCCTGGTTCGGGAAGATCCCACGTGCCGCAGAGCAGCTAGGCCCGGGCGCCACAACTACTGAGCCCGCGTGCCACAACTACTGAAGCCTGCACACCTGGGACCTGTGCTCCACAAGAAGAGAAGTCACCACCATGAGAAGCATGCACACCACAGCGAGGAGTAACCCCTGCTCTCCGCAACTGGAGAAAGCCCTTGTGCAGCAATGAAGACCCAACACAGCCAAAAATAAATAAATTAAATTAATTTATTTTTTTTAAAAAAAAACCTAAAAGGTATGCTCAGCCTCAATAATTATTAGTGCAACCTAAAAATTAAAAGAGCGTGGTATCGTTTTTATCAATCAGACTGGCTAAAATGAGGTAAATTTATACATAACGTTAGTGAAAATGCGAGAAGGGCAGTTGGCCACATCTCACACACTGCTGGTGGGAAAAAATAAATGAGCTTCGCCTTTTGGAGAGTATTTTGTAACATCTATTATAACGGAAAATGTGCATGCCCCACAATGCAGCAGTTTAACTTTTATATCTGTATCCTAGAGAAACTCTGTACACGAAGAGACACGTCAAAGGGTTCACTGTAGCATTATCTGCAACAGAAGAAACTGGAAGCCAGCATCCACCAGTAGGGGAATGGGCAAATGAAATAAAAGTCGACCTATAAGTTCCAGCTGTTAAGAGAGATGCACTAAATTCATATACGGCAATATGCATAGATTCAAAAACTTAAAATCGAGTGAAAAAGACAAGATACAGAATGATAAGATGTGCCATTTATGTGTAAAGTGTTTTAAAACACACAAACATATATACACATATATATTTACATTATTTATATACACATATGTATTTATATTATTCTTAAATGGAACACAGGAATATGTACCAAGCTCATGAGACGAGTTGACTTTGGGGAAAATGAGAAGGATACGGAATTAAAGTGGCAAGAGGACCAACCTGACAGGTTCAAGGACATTAGCTACATCTGTAATGGTTTCCTTTTTTGAAATGAAAATTTGAAAAAGAATAAAAAAGATTACTGATTAGAGGATCAAGCAACAGCTTTGGTTATGCTGGTTTGTTTGTTGGTTGGTTGATTGGTTGGCAGTTGGTTGGTTGGTTGGTTGGCCAGTGGTTGGTTGATTGGTGGTGGTTGATAGGTGGTTAGTTGGTTGGTTGGTAGGTGGCTGGTTGATTGGTTAGTGGTTTGTAAGTGGTTGGTTGGTTGGCAGTTGGTTGGTTGGTTGGCCAGTGGTTGGTTGATTGGTGGTGGTTGATAGGTGGTTAGTTGGTTGGCTGGTAGGTGGCTGGTTGATCGGTTAGTGGTTTGTAAGTGGTTGGTTGGTTGGCCCGTGGTTGGTTGATTGGTGGTGGTTGATAGGTGGCTAGTTGGTTGGCTGGTAGGTGGCTGGTGGATTGGTTAGTGGTTGGTAGGTGGTTGGTTGGTTGGTACGTTCTTTGGTTGACTACAATGTTTTGTTTTCTCATAACTATGGGCAAATTTCTGCCCATTTTCTCCCATTTGGCTCCTGCTCTCCACATTAGAAATTTGGAGTTTTCAGTATCCATCCCACCCTTAACTTTCACATCAGAATGAGGTCTTGGGTGGTTTACACAGGAGAAGCACTCTGGAGTCAAATATTTTCTCAAATCCATCTGTTCTAGAAACCTGTACTGAGTTACCTTAGGACCAAAAACAAACCTAGTGTTTCAGTCTTTGGCTTTTGCGTGATATTCATCATAACTTGCTAGAAAGCTGGTGAGTGTAATTGCAGTATAAAGCGCGTTTCTTAGGTAAAGTCACTGTGATGTGCCAAAGGGCGCAGACATTTGGTCAAGCATTCTGAGTACCTCTGTGTTTCTGGATGAGATTAACATTTGAATCAGTAAACTGAGTAAAGCAATTGCCGCCTTTAATGTGGGTGAATCCCATGCAAGCAGTTAAAGGTCTGAACAGAGCAAAAAGTCTGACCCCTCCATGAGTAAGGGGAGATTCCTGCTGCCTGACTGCCTCTGAGATGGGACCCTGGGTTTTTTTCCTGCCTTTGAACTCAAACTGAAACACTGACTTTTCATGGGTCTCAAGAACGTCAGGCTTGGGACTAGAACCACACTATCAGCTCTGGGTCTCCAGCCGCCCATGGCAGATCTGGGGACTTGTCAGCCTCCACAATCATGTGAGCCGACTTTGTATGATAAATCTCTTTGCATATGTTTATACGTACAATACACGCGTGCAGACGTGCATACACACCCACACGCGCGCATACACATACACAACGTACATCCTCTCGATCTGTGGGTCTGGAGGACCCTGACTGATACAAGCAGCAATAGGAAGTGAATACACTCATTCACAAAAAGAGACCTGTTGTCTAGAGACACAAAGTGAACTGGACAAAGTTCACGCCGGATGTACAGGACCAGGATTCACCAGATCTCCTCTGCTACATCATGGACTCCACCCCCGTGCTTGGTTGCCAAGCCATGCTGCAGTCACCCCTTCGTCCCCTCATCTACCTTGCTGCGGCCCATGACTGATATAAGAGGACGACTGAAGGTGATGGGCTAAAGGTGCCAACAGACCCAGCGAGAGAGTGTAAAGTTCTTTAATGGCAAAAGCTACCCCACACACGGAGTTGCTCGGATGTGTTCCGGGTGCTGGCGGCTTCTCACGCCTGGCAGAACCCTCGCTCCTCGTGGGGGGGGGGGGTCAGCCCCGTGCCCAACCCCGTGCCCAGCCCCGTGCCCAGCCCCGTGCCCAGCCCCGTGCAGGCGACTCTGGAAAACACATACCAGGTTATCTCCCAACTTATGTCAATACCTGGCTCCTGTGTCCTCTTCTATTGACTGTGTCTGTGGTGTCCTTCTGTCGCTGAACCCCTGTCCCACAGTGGCCAACATACACTCAGCCATTTAGTTAATAAAGAGAAGGGCCCCAACTCTTGATGAGGGGCTGGAACTCTACCACGTGGATCTCTGCAAGACACATCCTGTTAAAGTCAGAAAGAAGGCCAGCAGCCCACGGTGGCTGTCCCGAAACCCACATCCTGCCACGTGCCAAGGAAAGTCCCCGAGGCGCCCCCAGGGCGAGGACAGGCTAGCATTTGTCCTCTGAGGCTGCACGAAGGCACAGCTGCCGGTTGACTCCCACAGCCAGGGTTGGACACCTGCTGAACATGGGCGGGCCGGCGCTTGGGTCTGCAGCATAGGACATTCAGAGCATTTCAAATCAGGCCCTCTGCGGAGTGACGGGTCACAAAGAGGAGCCACAGCTGGGAAGAAAGGTGACTGTCTGCCCTGGGGGGGGTGGGGAGGAGGAGGCCACGCCAGGCTGAGCGCTGGGCTGTCACCAGACAGTGATCTGAGAAGGAATCGCTTTCATGTTGGGGCCCGGGCTAGATGGAGTTCTCCGGAAGGGGCAGAATTTCCAGCTGGGTAAACAGTTGGGACATAGAACAGAGAAGGGTCATTGTTGACGCAGGGGAAGAATCGTCAAATTTGGAGATAAAGGGTCTGCCAAGTAATGCGACTTTGTGAACATGTTACCTGAACTATGCGGGTTTCGATTTCTTCATCTGTAAAATGGGCTGACAGTACCACATCATGGTGGTCAGAATGAAATCCGAACACTTGTCGTGTCAATTGTTGTGGCGCTGTATTCACCGATGTTAGGATCTAATTGTCTGTCAGAGACAGAGAAGAGACCTGTGGTTGCCAGGGGAGGGGGAGCGGGCAGGGAAGGAAAGCGCTGGGAGTTTGGGATTAGCAGATGCAAACTAGTGTATACAGGATGGATAAACAACAAAATCCTACTGTACAGCACAGGGAACTATATTCAATATCCTGTGATAAACCATAATAGAGAAGAATATGAAAAAGAATGTATATGCATAACTGAATCACGTTGCTGTGCAGCAGAAATTCACACAACATTGTAAATCAACTCTACTTCAGTGACTTTTTTTAAAAAAAGATCTAATTGTCTGACCCATGGTAGAGTGTTCTGGAAGAGTTTGCTGACTCCTGAGTTTTACTTTATAAGTGGATCCTCTAGCCGTCCTAGGAGGTGAACACCGCGGTCTCCAGTTACAGCAGAAGAGTCCCCGGGAGCTTCGGCAACGCATCCGCGTGCACTCCGCGCAACCAGCGCTGCGGACTCCGGACTCCGGGGCCTCTGCTTTGCTCTCACCCCTCACTACCTGCCCTTTGCTGGCTCCACCTCCTCCCCAGGGAGGCGTGAGAGGAAACCAGCCCCCGCTCTGCTGATACCCACACACAGAGGGGGTTTTGTGTGGCAACCAGGGCTCTGGACGTGGGCTCACCCGCTCTTCTTGTCTCATCTCGGCCGGAGCCAGCCCGCGCGCCTTGCCCCGCTTTCCCAGCCTTTGTCCCACGCCTGGGCGGAAGAGAGCCTTCCCGTGCCCCCCGCGGCCCTGGAATGTGTAATGAAGTCACCAGCCTGTGAAAGAAAAGGCCTCTGTTTCTGTGGGTGGTGGGGCTGGGCTCCGGGGCCTGATGATGCAGCTCTGATCCTCAAAAAGAAAGTGGTGACTGTTAAGGGCACGTCATCTGGCCTGGAAGCGCTGAGAAGGAACATTTCATTTCTGCTCTGTGACTTCCCTTCTGCCCTCTTAATGGCTCTGTGGCTGCCTGACCACTTGATGGCCGTTGCTCTTCTGCCAGGATGGTACGTGCCACCCGGACGGAAGAGCCCCCATCTGTACTTTCCCCCACTGGCCACGCAAACCGCACAGTGTCTGCTGTGGAGAGAGGGGCTCCTGGAGCTGTCTGGGCCCACGGTGGCTCTCACGCCAGGCCCAGATGACATGCCCTCACCTGCAATGAAGACCAGCGGTGTCACCCTGTCTTGGCTCCTGGCGATGGGGCCACAGGAGCTGTGGCTACTAAGCTGGGGTGAGAGCCATCGTGAAAGCCCAGGAGGCAATCAGTTGGGGGCCAGAGCCACATCCACTGGGCAAAGCCAGAGCGAGGGCCAGGCCAGCTATAGGATTAGCCCAGAGCAGATGGCAGATCCCAGTGGGCCAGGGGTGACTGAGAATCCACAGGCCAAACGGAGGCCCAACCCCACAGCACTTGGCAAGGGGAGGAATCATCTGAACCAGGGAAGGTGCGATCTATCCTGCTCGGTCCCTCAAACGGACCACAGGCCACCTCTGCCAGAGTCACAGAGCGAGGCTCTTCATCCAGAACCCTGGTTCCCACCCCCAAAGCAATCAAAAAGGAAGCCCCGAAGCTCTGGCCCAGGAACCTGCACTGGGAACAGGGTTCCAGAGGGGCCACTTGAGTCCATTAAAATTCGAGTCTGCACAGGGTCGGAACAAGTTCGCAGGTTGCTTTTTCTGGGAAGTGGGGAGAACAGAATCTCATCAGTTATTTTTAAGCTTATCTCCCTCCTCTCATTTTATTTATTGATTTTTGTCGCATTTTACACTCCTGTTTCAGCCACCCCCATAAGGCTCCCATGCCAATGGGTAGGTGTAGACATTGTTTAACTTAGATGAATCCTTTAAAAAAAGAGCCTATTTCTTTTTTTTTTTTTTAAATTTTTTTCTTTTTTTTGTGGTACACGGGCCTCTCACTGCTGTGGCCTCTCCCGTTGCGGAGCACAGGCTCCGGACGCGCAGGCTCAGCGGCCATGGCTCATGGGCCCAGCCGCTCCGCGGCACGTGAGATCTTCCCGGACCGGGGCACGAACCCGCATCCCCTGCATCGGCAGGCGGACTCCCAACCACTGCGCCACCAGGGAAGCCCCTAAAAAAGAGCCTATTTCTTGGTGTGTGCCTGTCTTTCTGAGTTCTATAAATAAGGTTGCCTTGCATAGCTGCTTCTTCAATTTTTCACTGTACTTAAGATGCACCCATGCTGCTGAGCGAGCGTCTCCTCCCTCATTGTTCAGTCCTTCACAGACCTCCGTGGCGTGTGTGGGTGCCACATTCTCCCTCTCCACCCCCAGTGATGGGCACTGAGGTTGGCTTCATCTGCGCCCCACGCACCGCCACCCATCTCCTGCTTGTCCATAAGGGCACAGCCAAGGGGTGCGGGGAGTGGTACCCAGAAGCAGTGATTGACGAAGGCCGCAGGGTTCATCAGTTGAACTCTGCCAGATGGCTCCCCCAGTGGACGTACCCATCTCCGCTCCCTCCACCGGCGCACAAGGGTTCCCACATCCCACATCCCTCCCAGCATTCGCAACAGCCGGCTTCTAATATTCTGATTTTTGCCAGTCTAATAGATTTAAAGTAGGGTCTCACTGTGGTTTTAATTTGCATTTCTCTTTTTACGAAAGAGTCTGAGTGTCTCTTCGTACGATGGTTGCTCTTTGAGTTTCCTCTTCTGTAAATTGCCCACTCATATCTTCTTATTATTGATTTGCAGTATTTCCTCATTTATTCTAAATATCATTTCCTATTCAGTTTTAGTTATTACAGATGTGTCTTCTTTCACGTTTATATATTTTTATTAACTTGATGACATACTTTTAACACAACTTAATGGAGATATAAATCACGTACGGCGCAATTCGCCAGTTAAGGTGTACAGTTCACTGGTTCTCAGGGCATTCACACAGCCGAGCAACCGTCACCACAGTCAATTTTTTTTTTAATTAATTTATTTTATTTTTGGCTGCGTTGGGTCTTCATTGCTGCACGCGCTTTTCTCTAGTTGTGTTGAGCCGGGGCTACTCTTCATTGTGGCACGCAGGCTTCTCATCGCGGTGGCTTCTCTTGTTGCAGAGCACACGCTCTAGGCGCACGGGCCTCAGTAGCAGTGGCGCTCGGCCCAGTAGTTGTGGCTCGTGGGCTCTAGAGCGCAGGCTCAGTAGCTGTGGCGCACGGGCTTATTTTTATTTTTATTTTTATTTTTATTTTTGCGGTATGCGGGCCTCTCACTGTTGTGGCCTCTCCCGTTGCGGAGCACAGGCTCCGGACGCACAGGCTCAGCGGCCATGGCTCACGGGCTTAGTTGCTCCGCGGCATGTGGGATCTTCCCGGACCAGGGCACGAACCCGTGTCTCCTGCATCGGCAGGCGGATTCTCAACCACTGCGCCACCAGGGAAGTCCCACCACAGTCAATTTAATAACATTTCTGTTGTCCCCAAAAGAAGCCGCATACCGACCTGCAGGCAGTCACTCCTCACTCCCTACCCCTCCAAGCACACCAGCTCTAAGCAACCACTGATCTCCTTCTGTCTGAGTAGATCTTCCTCTTCTGGACATTTCATGTAAGTGGAATCATATACTATGTGGTCTTTAGGGACTGGCTTCCTTCACTTGGCCTAACGTTTTCAAGGTTCATTTGTGTTGCAGAGTATGTATTAGTGATTCACCCTTTACTGCAGAGTAGCATTGTGTGGTATGGATATACCATATTTCGTTTATCCATTCATTGGGTGATGGACATTTGGGTTGTTTTTACTTATTGGCTACTACAAACATTGATGTATACCAATCTTTGTGTGGATGTGTGTTTTTATTTCTCTTGGGAATATACCTAAGAGTGGGGTCATATGGTAATTCTATGTTTCACATTTTCAGGAAAACATTTAACTGTTTTCCACAGTGGCTGCACCATTTTACATTCCCACCAGCAACACACGATGATTGCAGTTTTCCCACACATTCTCACCCACACTTGTTACAACCGTCTTTTGGTTACAGCCCCCCTCAGGGGGATGGAGTGGTATCTCATTGTGATTTGATTTGCGTTTCCTTAACGGCTAATGATGTCGAGCATCTTTTCACGTGCCTGTCAGTCACTTGTATCTCTTCTCTGAAGAAATGTCTACTCGGATCCTTTGTCCGTTTTTCAATTAGGCTAATGATCCTTTTATTATTGAGTGGTAAGAGTTCAATATACTTTCTGAACAATGAAAGATAAAATCCTTAGTTTGATATAATCGCATCAGGTTTGCTTTGTTTTGTTTTGCCGTATGGTCTGTGATATTGAAGAAGTTTGTTTAAGCAGTTCTTCCCCTCCCTGAGTCACAAGGATGGACACACACACACACACACACACACACACACACCACTCTATTAACATTTTAATTTTCCTTTCACATTTAGGTCCAAGTGGTTTCCAGCTTTGTATGTGATGCTGGGTGGTGATCTGGTTTCGTTTTTCTCCATTCAGTCGGCCAGTTTCCCCAACATCATTCACAAAGCAGCCCGTCTTTCCCCAGTGATGAATGATGCCACCTTTATCCTATATTAGGTTTGCACGTATACCTACACCTGTCTCTGAGCTCTTTATTTCTTTCCTTTAGTCCATTCTGTTCTTTTAGTCTATTTGTCTGTTTTCGCACCAATTCCACACTGTTTTAACCATCCAGGCCTCTTGTGAAGGTCCTCGGGTCCCATCCTCAGAGAAGCCTCCCTCAGCCTTAAAGGTACAATCCTCTGATCCCTGGGAAGCTTCTTCTCTTCTTGACCTGTGCTTCTGGCATCACTTGCTTTGGAGTTTCCTGGAGGACTTGGACCAATGTGCCCCCTTCAACTTTCCAGTTACCCCATAAGCCGAGGCAAAACGACTGTGATTTATGGTTCATGCTCGGCTAATCAGCGTCCTTTGACTGCACTAGTTGTCTGAAAAAGCCAAATCTCCCTTCAGATAGCCAGGTTCCAAAGTCATTTTTTAGGGACTTCTGCAAAGCATGGCTTTAAGGATCGGTGTCTAGAGACGGCAGCTCTGGTTTCATCGTCCACGCCCTCCATCCACCTGGGGTCCTGGGTGTGCCCATGTTCAGTATAACACACCACCTCTCAAGCCTCTAGCTTATAAAAATATTGTCCTCTACAGCTGTCTAACACTGTACAATTTTAAAAGGGTGTTTACTGATTGCATTAGAACCTTAGCACTTTCTGATGAAGTGTTCAAGTCTCCATACTGTTAGCTCCATTTTAAAGGTGGAGAAGGAATTCCCTGGTGGCCCAGTGGTTGGGACTCTGTGCTCTCACTGCCGAGGGTGCAGGTTCAATCCCTGGTCAGGGAGCTAAGATCCTGCGAGCCGCACGGCATGGCCCCCCAAAAAATTTTTTTTAATTAAAAACACACACAGGCACACACACACACATACACCTAAAGGTGAACAAACTGAGGTGCAGAGGTGATATGTGATCACCCATGATCCCGCAGCCCATGAGTGACCCAGAGAACTTGGGAAAGACCTCGGCTTTTCTGACCTACACTGTATAACTGAATTAGTTTGCTAAGGCTGCTGTAACAAAATACAACAGGTTGGGTGGCTTAAAAAACAGAAATGTAGTTCTTGTAGTTCTAGAGACTGGAAATCCCAGATTAAGGTCCAGCAGGGTTGGGATCCTGGTGAGAGCCCTCTTCCCGATTTGCACATGGCCACGTTCTTCAAAAAGCCTTCCCTCTGAGGGTGCAAGGAGAGAGAGAAAGCGTGCACAATCTGGTGTCCTTTCTCATAATGGCACATCCTACTGGACCAGGGCCCCACCCTTGTGACCTCATTTAACCTAAATTACCTCCCAAAGATTCTGTCTCCAAATACTGTCACGCTGGGGGTTAGGGCTTCAAGATGTGCATTTGGGTGGGGACGCCATTTGGTCCACAGCACGGCTGTAACAAGTTACTACAAACTCGGTGGCTTTAGTCAACACACATTTACTATCTCGCAGTTCTGGAGGGCCGAGGCTAAAATCAAGGGCTCAGCAGGGCGGCGATCCTTCTGGAGTCTTCACGGAAGAATCCGCTTCCTTGCGTTTTCCAGTTCTGGGATCTGCCTGAGAAGATTTCTAAAACCCTCGTGGACAACCTCCCGCTGTGGCTTATGGGAAGCCCTGCTCAGACGGCAGTTTCTGGTTTGCCTCACGTCTACACGTCACCTGCCGGCCGTACTTCCCTAGCTTAGTGCCCCAATCAGGTTATGTCTCTCTTAAGTTATAGTGTTTTTCCTTGGATGAAGGAAAAACACTATGTGTTTTCTTGGCGCACGCATATGTCAACGCTTTTGCTCATCAACCTTAGTTTCCAGCTTTAGGGAAACTTCAAAATGAATACATTTTGCTCAAATATTAGACAACATTCCATCTGTCAGAATTTCTAATTTTTTTGCAGGCATTGATTAGAGTGTGTGCGTGCATTCGTTCAGCCATCCCACAAATGTTTGCTAACCCTAGGGTGCCAAGCACTGTGATAGGGGTTGATTGCAGAGATGCCCGCACAAGTCAACATGGGGAAGTAAGAAAAAGCTGGATGGGGGTCCAGGACACCTGGTGTGTCCATCAGGGACCCGGCAGGAAACACAGTTCAAATGGAAAGACTCTGGTGTGGGCAGGGCTGGGGGACCACACAAGAGATGCTGGGGAAGCCAGAGACTTGTCACAGAGGACAGAGTGCCACCCCTAGGGCCAAAGGGGTGACTGCACACAGGTGACAGCCGGAGCCGTACAGGAGGGAGCTGTCATCGTGATGGGTCAGAGGTACAACCAGAAGATGTCAAAACCAGGAGCGGGTGGGAGGAAAACCCCAGCTTCTCGCTCTTTCTGCCCCTTCATCTAATGCCAATGATGCCCAATGGTCAACTCCAAACAGAAGCCAGCTGGGAAGGAAGCTCAGGAAATGCAGCTACAGGGGTTAGTCTCCAGGGACAAAGAGAGAAGAGACAAGCAGAGCATGGACCATGCTAGGGTGGGGGCAGGGCAGGGAACCTAGGCTAACCAGCCTTCCTGTTTCTGGCCTGGCTCTGTCACCAAATAGCTCTGCTTCTTTGAGCAAGACATTTACTTTCTCCATGTCTTTGTTTTTCTCACCTTAAAATGAACCATAGAACTGAAATCTATGAGTTAAAGGATGATCTCTATCATCTATTTCAACTTTAATCAGCTATGGTTTGAGATATAGACATAAAAAATAGAAATATATATATATACATATAAAATTTATATCCAACACACCACCACGCCATATGTTTGTTTTCTGTAAATATATGAAATACTGTGAAGATGAGGCTTTCTAGGCACCCCTAAGTATAAATATATCAACTGGGTTTCCCTTGGTACACATAATTCCAAGTGGATATCCACAGAGTTAAGAGGAAAATCAACAGATCAGAGCACATTGTAGCATTTGGTCTGGCTTGATTTCTTTGATGGGTTGGTGATGGGGCACGACTGTTCAAACGTCCTCAGGATGTTTATCTTTCCATGGACAGCTGTCATAAAAATAGCGAAGCTTCGGGAAGTAAACTGTGCCCTCACAAAAGCCTTCTCTCCTTACAATCTATAAATTCACTGATGAGACAGTTACCGATGTGCACTCGAGGAGAAGGTTTGCAAAGAATAAGGACTGGGTTAGCATTTCCCCCGTGCCTCGCAGGGGAAAGGTTATGAAACGAAGCCGCCCTGGTCGTGTCCCAGAGATGGCAGTGGAGGAATCCGACAGTCCCCAGCATAACACTATTTCAGTCTGGAGGATAATCTAATAATACCTTGGAACAGAAAGAGACAGCCATCGGCAGCCAAGACAAATACAGTGATGTGTTTGGAGAGTGTCACCGAAGTGAGCTTTCCACTGTTGGATGACGTTCTCAGTTGTGACCCCCTGGACCCTTGGCTTGGAGCTGCCGCCCTGGCTAGTGGTCACCTTCTGGACTCATGCCACTGGGACATTTCCTCCCTTGTCACTGAGCAGGGAGGTCTTCACCCCCACCTGGTGCCACGGCCAGGTTCCAAGGTCGAGTCACTGGAGAAAAATAATAATAACTGATTGAAAAATGTTGGCCGTTGAACCTGTCCATCAACAGGTGAATGGATAAAGAAGATATGGCACATATATACAATGGAATATTATTCAGCCATAAAAAGAAACGAAATTGAGTTTTTGTAGCGAGGTGGATGGAACTAGAGTCTGTCATACAGAGTGAAGTAAGTCAGAAAGAGAAAAACAAATACCATATGCTAACAAATATATATGGAATCTAAAAAAAAAAATACTTCTGAAGAACCTAGGGGTAGGACAGGAATAAAGATGCAGATGTAGAGAATGGACTTGAGGACACAGGGAGGGGGAAGGGTAAGCTGGGACCAAGTGAGAGAGTGGCATGGACTTATATACACTACCAAACGTAAAATAGATAGCTAGTGGGAAGCAGCCGCATAGCACAGGGAGATCAGCTCGGTGCTTTGTGACCACCTGGAGGGGTGGGATAGGGAGGGTGGGAGAGAGACACAAGAGGGAGGAGATATGGGGATATATGTATATGTATAGCTGATTCACTTTGATATAAAGCAGAAACTAACACACCATTGCAAAGCAATTATACTCCAATAAAGATTTTTTTTTAAAAAAAAAAAGGTTGGGGGGCTTCCCTGGTGGCGCAGTGGTTGAGTGTCCGCCTGCCGATGCAGGCGACACAGGTTCGTGCCCCGGTCCGGGAGGATCCCACATGCCGCGGAGCGGCTGGGCCCGTGAATCATGGCCGCTGAGCCTGCACATCTGGAGCCTGTGCTCCGCAACAGGAGAGGCCATAGCAGTGAGAGGCCTGCGTACCGCAAAAAAAAAAAAAAAAAAAAAAAAAAAGTGGGTACATGCATGTAAATTTCTAGAATGCAATGGTGTATCGCCCTGGGAAATGACAAGAGCCCTGCTGGGAAGGAAAATTGAACTCCTGGGGTAGGATGAAGAATTTTATCTTTGTTATCTATCCTTTACCGCTGTCTATATTTGTGATATGTGTGCATTACTTTTTTAATTAAAAATCACTCTTGTGGGCTTCCCTGGTGGCTCAGTGGTTAAGAATCCGCCTGCCAATGCAGGAGACATGGGTTCAAGCCCTGGTCCGGGAAGATCCCACGTGCCACGGAACAACTAAGCCTGCACGCCACAACCATTGAGCCCACGTGCCACAACTACTGAAGCTCACGTGCCTAGAGCCCATGCTCCACAATAGGAGAAGCCACCGCAATGAGAAACCCATGCACCACAAAAAAGAGTAGCCGCCGCTCGCCGCGACTAGAGAAAGCCCGCATGCAGCAACAAAGACCCAACACAGCCAAAAAGAAGAAGAAAATACTCTTGTGAGACATTCAACTATTCTACAAGCTCTGGTACTCAGGTTTCAATGAGAAGGTATTTGCAGAGGATCTGTGATATGTTTGCACACATCACAAAACCCAGGGAAGGTGTGATGAATGAGTTTACTTAGAATTCATAAAATCATATTAAATAAAATCAAAAGACTATAAAACATCCGAGGAAGGGCCATCTCCAAGTGTGCCGACAGGCTCTCAGATGGCTTAGGCTATAGCAGCAGCTGATCTCCAGAGCGGAAGGTCCTGCAAGCCGTTAGTTAAGCGGGAGGATGGATGCTTCTCTTGCAGGAGAGGATGTCATTACGGGCAGCGTGGTCACTGCCAGCTCCTCCTATCTGCATGACATTTCTGCTGGTAGATTCCGTTTGGTTTCAAGGCCTCCCATCAGCCCCTGCCTTTCTTCCAAAAAGTGGAAAGAGGGCAGATGCCACCTCTGGGAGCCTGCACCAGCTCGGGATTTGGATATTGTCAGGCACTCTCTCCACCATCTTATTACTCAGGGACACCCCCATGGGAAGGAAATATGGTTTTGGAAATATTCCACCATGACCCTATAACCTTTGGACCAAGTCTGTGATGGCCTCTGCTCTGAGGTTTCTCTTGGTCATTAGTTTCAAGTTCTGATGGCCCCTCTGTGTCCACTCCCGTTCCAACATCCCCACTCCATCCTCCTTTTCTAGCTCTCAGACTCCAGCTCCTGTCCTAACTCTGGAATTTGACCACATCCTCTCCCTGGTTTCAGAAGCGACCACTCCATGGAGCAAAAGGTCTAGGGCACCTGTGTTCCTCAACTCCAGTTAAACTGGTTAAGAAAAATCTTCTGGAAATAAATTCGAAATGTTAAGACAATAGAATGATGAAAGAAATCTGGGGGGAAAATTGACCAAAAACCTGCAAAACCATCTTTGTGGTGCCCCAAAACTACCAACACTCAAACTATTGTGGACTTGCATTTGACAAAACTGTTGTCTCTACCCAGTGGTCATGTTGACCGATTTGTTCTCTGCCAGACTGCTTTCAGGCAAGTTGTTTGTAGCTATATGGTTTGCTACCCTGTCCCTCAGCCAGATCTTCACACCACTTTGTCCTGTCACACTGTCACCTAGAGCACTGCCTCACCCACCAACCCAACCTCCACTCACACCCCTTCCCACCACAAAGCACACTTGTGAGGTCAGACACTAACCAGTAATTAGGGAAAGTCCATTCTCTGCAGGGGAACCTGAAGGCCACTTGATAAGGTGTTGAAGACTTCCACAAAGTCTTGGCCAATAAACTCCACTAGCTAGAGGACCATGTGAATGCAAAACCTGGAAGGGATTCCCTCCTGCCCCATCTCTACCAGCCCTGCTTCAAGCTGGGGTAAAACACCTGAGTCCATCCTTCCTGTGGTCACCAGCTTCCTGCTCCTCTCTCCCAGCCCGGTAATAAAAACTCTGAGCCTCCACGAAGCTCGCCTACACCCAACCCCCATCCTACCCTGCTGTTCAATGAATTACTTGATTTCTCTCATCTGGGGACTTTAACTCTCTCCTCTCCAGCTGTACGATTCTGAAGACTGCCATTGAGATACCAAAACTCTTGGTATCAACTCTCACGTGGGACAGCTTCATCTTCCAAAACCTTTCTCAATTTGGGGAACAGGTCCCAGAATAAGGATTTCCTGAAGTCACGTTAAGGACAAGCCAGTAGATCATTGCTATCTAATACAGTTTTCTTCCCCTCTGTTTTGTGATTTTCATCTAGGTTTGGAATCCATCTACATAAATTGCAAGCTGGAGGGTGAAAGTCGTAGTAGAGAGAGACAGAAAACTACGTCATTGGAGTATCTTTGTCAGAATCTCAGATACACAAATGACCTGAAACATAGTCCAACTTTGCCAGAGGTACAAATGGTCTCTCCCTGAGCCTCTGCTCGAAGACCTGGAAAGGCAGGCACTCACTTACCCATCCAAGCACTGCCTCTGCTTGGATTCTTCATGTCTTCCTTATTCTTTTGTTTTTTCACACACAAAATGTCTTTTCCATTGCAGTTTTTTTCCTCCTCCCTTTAACAGACATCTTATTTATCAACTATAGTTCTTTTTACACACTTAGTCTTTATTTCTACATATAAACGGTATTACTGAAGATTATTTTACTTGTTAGCTACAAAAACCTACTAGCTTAGGCAAAAGGGAGAAATGCGGGAAGACTGGTAGCTCATGTAATGGCAGGAGGGGTTGGTCAACCCAAGCCTGGAAAAGTCGGGGTGCAGCTAAAACCACGGAAACAGGACTCAGATGCTGCCTGTCTTTCCCACTCTTCTCTCATCTCAGCCCCTCTCTGCCCTCCACCCCAGGCTGCTTTCCCCACGTGGCTGGAAAGATGGTGGCCAGCACCTATCGGGTTTGACATCTTGGGTCTCCCACTATCAGAGACAGATCTCCTTGGGTGTGGGGAGAAGAGTCTAGGGACGGATGCTGACTGGCCTGGCTTGGATCAGGCTCTCATACGAGACTCAGGCTTCGAGTCAGTCCTTGTTAGCTCTTGGCCCTGACCTCTGGCTCTAGAGACTGAACCCCACCCGACGCTGGAAGGGAAGTGCTGTCACCCGGAGAGAGGTAGACGGACAAAATGATAGGTGTCCCCTACAAGTGCACATGTTATATAATAATAACAGGAACAGCTATGACCATAACAGGGAACATTGGCTGAGTAAGGGGAGACCAAATTCCTACTGTAGACAATAGGGCATTCCACCTGAATTACTTGCATCTAGACTTGTGCACAATAACAGCTCCCTAGGAATCTGGGAATACTGTATGCTACCTGGCAAAGGTGAGCTAAGATTGTTCTTCAGCTGACCTTCGAGTAGGGAGATTATCCTGGATTATCTGAGTAGGTCCAATGTAATCACAGGACCCTTAACTGTGAAAGAGGGAGGCCGGAGAGTCAGGGTCAGAGTGACGTGATATGAAGTGATGTGAAGTGAGAAGTATGCAGTTGGACATCACTGGCTTTGACTATGGAAGAGGACACAAGGCAAGGGATGCCAGTTGCCTCCAAGAGCTGGAAAAGGCAAGAAAACAGATTTTCCCCTAGAACCTTCAGAAGGAACACAGTCCTACCAACACTTTGATTTTAGCCCGTGAGACCCATTTTGAGAGTTTTTTGGTTTTGTTTTTGCTTTGATGTGGACCATTTTTAAAGTCCTTATTGAATTTGTTACAGTATTGCTTCTGTTTTGTGTTTTGGTTTTTTAGCTACAAGGCATGTGGGATCTTAGCTCCCTGACCAGGGATCGAACCCACACCCCCTGCATTGGAAGGCAAAGTCTTAACCAATGGACGACGAGGGAAGTCCCCCAGTGAAACCCATTTTGGACCTCTGACCTCTAGAACTGTAAGATAAAAAACTGTATGTTGCTTTAAGCCACTGAGTTTGTGATCATTTGTTACAGCAGCAATAGGAAACTCATCCACAGAGTTATCACTATGTGGAAATTGGGAAGACTTTGGTTTGGGGAGAAGGGTCAACAGAGCAGATAAAAGAGAAGCAAGGATAAGAGTGCTTCTGTTCCCTTCTGCAACCCCTGTGCCTTGAACTAGGTTGGAGGCTCTATATTTAGAGAGCTTGGGCTGGGAAGTAGTGGAATTGCTTTTATAAAAGAAACACATGAGCCTCTGGACACAACAGAGCATTGAGGGACCACGTGACAAAGTGTGGCACTGAACTGGGGGAAAGGCCCTTCTTCTCACCTTTGTCTTGAACGCAGTTCCACTCTTGACACACGAAGAAACTTAGCTTTGAGGCACTTGGAGGCTACTGCCTCGGCATGTACGAGATCTCATGGGAGTAGCAGCCAGGAGGAGGAGGCCAGAGGAGAACAGGAAAAAAATACAATGGATACATACACAAAATATTGCAAACAATTTTAGGAGGTTCCAACGGAGTCTTTCCATGAAGCCAGTCCAAGAGTCCAGATTAAGGACCACCGGTGGTCCTTAATACAATATACAAATACAAGCATGCCCTCCTTGTATTTTCCCATTACACCTGCTCGTCTCAACAGGCAGTAGGCACCAGCCAAAAGAGAAAAGCTGTGGGCACACTAAGATGATCGTGGCACTCACCCTGACTTTCTTATGACCCTGATCTCATGCTGAAGTCTACACTCTTGATGTCACTATCTTGATTTCAGTGCTGCCCCTCGCCATTTATGCCTGGAGTTTGAGTCCTTGATCACCCAATCATGTGAATCTCGGCTTTCCCCAGAGTTGCCTCAAGTGAGAATCTTCCCCCTACCCTATACAATTCCCTGTCCTCAGACACTTGACGGGTACTCCCAGTCAAGCAAGCCTAGCTTTCCCCTAAAATGGGCATTTGGATTCACCAGTGGGCTTTGACCCAGGTACTAGCCGCTACCTCAGTTCCTGAGCCATCAGAAGTAATGGAGAAAATTTTCCCCAGATTCCAAACCATCCACTCCTTTTCTCCTTCTCCAGTAACGATTACAATTATAAAAATGTCTGATTATAATTTGGTCCGTTCGTCAGTATTTCTAAACTGCTGTGAACCAATTCCAACTTTATCATTCAGAGACATGGATCAAAATCTATCTCTGGGGGCTTCCCTGGTGGCGCAGTGGTTAAGAATCCGCCTGCCGATGCAGGGGTCGCGGGTTCGTGCCCCGGTCCGGGAGGATCCCACATGCCGCGAAGCAGCTGGGCCCGTGAGCCGTGGCTGCTGAGCCTGCGCGTCCGGATCCTGTGCTCCGCAAAGAGAGAGACCACAACAGTGAGAGGCCCGCATACCACCAAAAAAAAAAAAAAAAAAAAAAAATCTATCTCTGTAGTTTACAACAGTTAACCCTTTCTTGAATTTGATGCTCTAAGGCTAAACCTGGCTTCGTGACATCAGAACCGATTAATGACAATATGCTAATTCTTGCGGAGTATGAAAATTTCAGTTCATTTCTGCAACTATTTTCCTTTGTCATTTTCTTTTTTTTTTTTTTTGGCAGTACGCGGGCTTCTCACTGTTGTGGCCTCTCCAGTTGCAGAGCACAGGCTCCAGACACACAGGCTCAGCGGCCATGGGTCACGGGCCCAGCCGCTCCGCGGCATGTGGGATCCTCCCGGACCGGGGCACGAACCCGTGTCTCCTGCATCGGCAGGCGGACTCTCAACCACTGCACCACCAGGGAAGCCCTTCTTTTACCATTTTTTATCGAAAGTCATCCCCAACAATTTTTCCATTTTGGTGGTGAGACTTAACAATACCTGAGTGTCTGTATCAGGCCAAGTTCTGTGTCACAGGCGTTCCCATGTGGCCCCTGGTCTACTTCCCATCTCCATCAGCACTAACCCCTCTCACTGGCTCTCCAGAAGGCAAAGCAGACATTCTCTCCTGGTACGGTAACAATGAACTGAGCCTGGATCTCTTCTAATCAGCAGAAAAGAATGTTCTCCTACCCATCAGAGGAATATGGTATTTCCTTTCTCCCATTGATCACTGCTAGTAGATTTCCATTAGAATCTTGACGTTCCTTAGCAACTCCCTAGCAACAGAAGCTTACCTGAAATTGTATAAGGCTTTCCAGAAATTGTTTTTTAAAGGCCTCATTCCTTCCCAACATTTCTACCCTCAAGGAAATAATTTCTCTTTATTGCTTTTTCTGATCCCAAAAGTAATACAAACTTGCGTTAGAAAACTCAAGCAATATACAGATATGAAAATAAAAATTCCCAGCTGACAGGACTCCCCAGGGCCCAACCCACCCCCTCCAAGGAAAATCTCCCAACAAACATTATTAAACAAGGTTGGTCTGTTGTGTTGTTCTTGCTGTTTTTAAATAGAGTTTAAGTTACTTTCATGGACTATAAGTAACAAAAGTATTTTTCGGTGTCAAAACTAGAAAATGACTTCCCTTAATTTTAAGTAAGGTACTTACTACCAGAATGCCTGCATTCTAGGTTGGCTTGTAGTTGTTTTCCCTTCTTTCCTATGCAATAAACATTCCTTTTCCCCTGAATTTCAACTTTCTATCCACTAGAAATTTTATTCAGTGAGAATAGGTCAGAATGAGACTCAGGAAAGCATAGACTAGGTTGAAAGAATCTGAGGAAGTTTGCCCGATCCAATAAACTGTGTGGTAGTTTCAGGTATAAAGGCTGAAAAGAATTAATGTAAAGGACAAAGATAATGTGGTTACTCAGAAGCTATCTCACAAAAAAGATGAGCTGGAATCTTCTATACCTGAACACAGCAAAGCTACTTTTCAAACCTGAGTGAGGGTCTAACCGTATGTAATTAAAGTTGGAAAGAAAAATAAGTTATATCGACCCCATGTACACCCTAAAACACTCCAGAGCTGTTCTCTTTCTAACTGGGAGAGGTCTGAGCTGGCAGAATGTCATATTAATTAGCACTGGGAAAGTGTATATGTTTTGGGGTCTGGCCTCTATCTTTAGAAAAACTAAGCGTCTTAACTGCCATTCTCCATATCTGAAATAAGTCAATATTAGAGGTTATTTATCCTATATGGATATAGACACGATTGAAATAATGCATATATTATCAGAGATTTCTCACAAGAAAGAAAAAGACTACATTTCCTATATTCATTCATTCAAGAAATGTTATTAAGGATGAATTCTTGGGCTTCCCTGGTGGCGCAGTGGTTGAGAATCTGCCTGCTAATGCAGGGGACACGGGTTCGAGCCCTGGTCTGGGAAGATCCCACATGCCACAGAGCAACTAGGCCCGTGAGCCACAGCTACTGAGCCTGCGCGTCTGGAGCCTGTGCTCCGCAGCAAGAGAGGCCGCGATAGTGAGAGGCCTGCGCACCGCGATGAAGAATGGTCCCCACTTGCCACAACTAGAGAAAGCCCTCGCACAGAAACGAAGACCCAACACAGCCAAAATTAAATAAATAAAATTAATAAACTCCTACCCCCAACATCTTCTTTAAAAAAAAAAAAAGAATGAATTCTTGTGTCAAACGTGTCACCCACACATGTGAGAGTAATGTGTTCATAAAGCATGAATCTTGCTAAAAGAAAAAAAAAAAAGAATAAATTCTTGATCAGACTCTTTGCTAGACTTTGAAGATTCCAAGATTAAGAAGAAGGGACAAGTAAACAAATAATATTACACAAAATGAAATGCATGCTGTGGTCCCTGAGAGCATTTGCAAGGGCGGTGGGTATATATATAAATATAAAATATACTAAAAGAATGTACCAATCTCAAAAACATCAAGGAGCATTTTGTCATTAGGAACAGCTACAAGTCTCCCTTCAAATTACCCACTTAGCAATTTTTCATTAAAAAAAAATGAGTTTGTAAATTAGTTTCCTGCACCTGCTGTAACAAATTACCACAAACCAAGTGACTTACAACAACAGAAATTTATTCACTCGCAGCTCTGGAGGATGGAAGTCCAAGATCAAGGTGTCAGCAGGGCCAGGCTCTGTCCAAAGGCTCTTGGGGAGAATCCTTCCTTGGCTCTTCTGGTTTCTTGGCCTGTAGCTGTGTCACTCCAATCTCTGTCTTTACGTGGCTTTCTCTCCTGTTTGTCTCTGTGTCCAAATTTCCCTCTTCTTATGAGGATAAGAGTCATAGTGGATTTGGGGTCCACCCTAATTCAAGATAACCTCATTTTACCTTGATCACATCTACAAGACCCTACTTCCAAATAAGGTCACATTCACAGGTTCCAGTGGACATTAATTGTGGGGGAGGGGACACTATTATTATTAGTGTTATTAGTTATTATTAGACACTTAGCATAAGATCTACCCCCTTAGACAATTTTAAATATACGATAAGGTGTATTGCTAACTATATCGAAACTCTCCTCAGTGCAAATACCCTGCGGGAGAGGCAGCCCTGTGATTGTAAACTGCACACTAGCAACCCACCTACCAGTGCATGGGACACAGGTTCGAGCCCTGGTCCAGGAAGATCCCACATGCCGCGGAGCAACTAAGCCCGTGCGCCACAACTACTGAGTCCGCGTGCCACAACTACTGAAGCCCACATGCCTAGAGCCCGTGCTCCACAAAGAGAGAAGCCACCGCAATGAGAAGCCCACGCACTGCAACAAAGAGTAGCCCCTGCTCACCGCAACTAGAGAAAGCCTGTGTGCAGCAATGAAGACCCAATGCAGCCTAAAATAAAATAAAATAAAATAAACTTTGCCTTTAAAATAAAAATAAACTGCACACTTAGGGTACCATTTGCCCAGAGTTCAATACTATGAAGGGCCCCAAGGGAAGAGCAGAGGCAAAGAAGCGGCCTGAGAAACAAAATGTTTAGACAAAGTACAGATTCTAATATACAAAGTTAATAAAAGCAGGCCTGCTCTTGTTGAAGCAGGTGGAAGACTTTGTCAATCCCTGGTATGGAAGAGGATAAATAGCATTTTTAAATCTCAGCTCCTGACTCTGACATTCATTTTATATCTTGGGGCTCGCAAGTCACTCGATCTCTTTGGACTTCAGTTTCCTCACCTATAAAATGAGGGGGAAAAAAATCTTTTCCTCCCGAAGTCACGGGGTTCATCTGAAGTGTATTAAGTCTGGTGAGTCTCGAAAGCACAGTTTAAATATAATGTATTATTATGAGAAGAGCAGAGAGGAAACAGTATTTACTCTGCAGCCTGCCCCCAGCACAGCCAGAACGGGTTATCAGCTCATGACTTAAGACATTCAATTTCACTGCTTCCAACATGCATTACAGTACGGAAATTGTAGCTTCCTTCTCTACATGAAAATAATCTTCCTAATACCTGTATCGTGTTTAAGACTTTATTTACACACGGTTTCATATTAAAAATGAAATACCCTGTATATGCTTATTATAAAAATTTCAGGTAGTAAAGAATACAGATAGATATTAACCAAAAATAGAAATCTTTTCCAGCACTCACCTCTTACCCACCCCCAAATTATCTTATGACTCTTAATAACCAGATGTTTATTACCAACTCTAAAAATTTTAAATATACAGAATTCCTTACCTGAGGGGCCTGCTAAAAGGCCTCTTCTAACTGCCCTCACATTCGAGAGGGCTGAAGTGTGGATATGAAATCACACACAACTTTGCACAAACTCTCTGGGTTTTGTTGCCTTTTCTGCAAGTCACGGCAGCGTATGACGGAGCCATGGTCCTCGATGCACGTGGGAGGGTTCATGTGACCAGTAGCAGGAAGGGCCGGTGACTCATTACTCTCTGGGGGTGCAGAGCTGGGGCGGCTAGTGCATCCTCCCTGGGCCCTAAACACAACGGTGTGTTTCTGCTGAAACTGTGTGCACACCAGTGTTGGACTCCTAAACACGCAGAGGTCATCACTCCCAAGAAGGAAGAGCCCAGGTGAGAGACTTGAAACCTTGCACAAATAATTTATCTCAGTCTCCAGAAGGAAAAAGCAGTGCCCCCAAATGCAGCAAACACTAGCCTCCCCACAAGTGGTCCTGAGTCACCACTCTCCTAGCTGGACCCCTGATACTGACCTAGAGTGATGGTTTTCAAACATCACTTCTTATTGTGTCTGTCCTTCCCTCCCTTTCTTTCTCTCTCGCTCCCGTTCTTTCTCTTCCTTCCTTCCTTTTTTAAACCAGTGGAGCACTTCCTTTAAATGAAATCTTATGTGGGAGCCCCTATGCCTTCTTCCTTCCCAACCCGCCTTCCTGGTATTAAAGAGAAGAAGCACAGGCCCAAAATGGCATCCCTTGTGCTAAAAGCCCATGATATCAAACATAGATTTAATACCTAATCTATTCCAGTGATTAAAAATTTTCAAAATCCAACCAAGTAAATTGGAAGATCATCCGAAATGGGATCTTAATCAACCAGCCTGGAATTTTCTGCTCAGCACCAGAGAAGTCACCTGTCACTTGGGCCTTCTCTTTTACTCTCCACACCCCACTCCAACCCCGCCCTCACCCCCAGGAAGAAGAGGCAATCTGCATAATAAAACCCTTGCATCCCTTTCCCCAAAAAAGAAGACATCCTGGCCCCAAACTAGTCCTTTCTTTTCTTTGCTAATGCTCCCTTGCCCCATCCTTCTTCCTATAAAAACCTTGCATGTTACACCACCCCTGGGAGTGCCCTTCTACAACAGTTGCTAGATGGGAGGCTGGCTGATTCATGAATCGCCTAATACGGCCATTAGACCTTCAAATTTACTCAGCTGGATTTGGCTTTTTACACTGCGAAGACCACTTTCTTAAGAGCAGAAACCTTGTTGGCCTAACTCACTGACTTGAAGTTATGCTCTGACAGTCGGCCAATATCTATATGAAGAAGGGTTGTTTGCCTTGGAAATATTTCAGTCTATAGAATCTGAAGGACCTGAAGTCTCCTCCAAGGACCCATGAGGACAAAACACAGCTGTGGAGAGGTGGAGGGAGGGGAAGAAAAACAGAAGAGGGAATGTGGAGAGGAGCAGGAGAGGTCAAGGTCCATCAGAGGCCGCCAGGTGACCCTGGGGGCAGGGTTGTGAGGGGCCCTGTTGAGACCCACGATTGGAGAGCATTTTGTCAGGAGTCCCCTCCCCACCAGGAAGAGGCAGTGCAGGAGGTGCCATCCATATAGTTCTTGGAGAAACAAAATGCCCTCTGGCCTAAGGCTGGTGCTCTGCAAACAGCTCTGTGGGTGCTGAACTCCTGGAACTTTGAAGAGAAGAAATGACTGTTCCTTAGTTTGAGAATGTTGCCCCGGGGCCAGGAGTTGAGACTATCATTTCAGAATAAAAGCTTCAAAGGCATCTTTCAAAAGTCACCTTACTCGCTTCTGCATGTTCTTATCGTAAAATGGAAGAAAAACAAAAGACAACTCGATTTTTTAAATGGGTAAAAGTCTTGAATAGACCTTTCTCCAAAGAAGATATACTAATGGCCAAGAAACACATGAAAAGATGCTGAACATCACCAATCAGTAGGGAAATGCAAATCAAAGCCACACTGAGCTACCAGCTCACACCCATTAGGATGGCTACTATCAAAGAAAAACAGAGGGCTTCCCTGGTGGCGCAGCGGTTGAGAGTCCGCCTGCCGATGCAGGGGACGCGGGTTCGTGCCCCGGTCCGGGAGGATCCCACGTGCCGCGGGGCGGCTGGGCCCGTGAGCCGTGGCCACTGCGCCTGCGCGTCCGGAGCCTGTGCTCCGCAACGGGAGAGGCCACAACAGTGAGAGGCCCGCGTACCGAAAAAAAGAAAAAGAAAAACAGAAAAGAGCAAATGTTGGTGAGGATGTGGTGACATGGGAACCCTTGTGCTCTGCTGGTGGGAATGTAAACGGGTGCAGCCGCTGTGGAGAAGAGTATGGTGTTTCCTCCAAAAATTTACAGAATTTACTGTATGATCCAGCCAACCCAATTCTGGGTATACACCCCAAAGAACTGAAAGCAGGATCTCTGAGTGATATTTGTACACCCATGTTCACAACAGCATTATTCACAATAGCCAGAAGGTAGAAACAACTCAGTTTATCTTTATACAAAGATCCCTGGTCCCTTCCCACTGGTAGAGCTGAGGCTCCTTTTTTCCCTGCCAGGATTGGCTCAGAGCTGGGGGTGTGCGGTGGGGCTGGGCAGGCAGTGTCAAGGTGACTGGGGAGGGGGTCCCACGTGGAGTGGCAGGAACACTCAGATCCAGGGTCTGAAGACCTGGGGTCTCACGAGAGCTCTTTCCTCGGCAGCCGCTGATCTGGAGGAGTTACCCACCTCTGAGCATGCTTCCTCGCCTTTAAAGTGGGAAAAATGGCAACTACCTGTGAGATTTATATACGATCACATACCTCAAGCCCCTGGCACCTAGCACTCGGCATGTGGTACAAGCTTAATCAGCACTGATGCCCTGCCCTTTGGCTTCTTTGTGATGCTGAGCAAACCATCCATCTCCTTGTCTCATAAAAGGGGATGCCAACATCTTCCCTTTTACTTCACTGGAACAGTAGCAGGTACGCATTTGGGTCTCCAGGCTGTGACTGTTTGTGACTATCCGACACTCCTCTTCTCTACCATTCCCAGTCCCCCTTGAAGTTAGGTTGTGACTGGGTTCCAGCTCACAGGACGTGGGTGGAAGTTGTGTGAGCCACTTCCAAGCCTGACTGTAAGAATATCCTTCCAGATTCTCCAGTCCTCTCTTCCCCTGCCACAATGATCTTGGGAGCCAGAGAAGTAAGTGGGCTCCCCAATCTACACTGTGAGAAATCAACCTTGATTGAGGGCTTCTTTGTTCTTGCAGCATAGCTGAGGCTATCCTAACAAATTCAGGCACTGTGGAACTCCTCACGTTCTATCAACCGCTAACCCCACCCAGCCCCCTTCCCCCCAAATAAGACATTATCTACAAAAAAATGAAGACTTTAAACCCTTCATATAACATTTCATTGACATGACCTTGAAGGGCTGATGGCCAATATCAAAGGGTCAGTTTTCATTGTACAGTCAGCTTGGCCTTCAGACAATGCTGAAGTGGCTTCTTGCTTACAGAGTAAATGTGTCTCATACATTTATGCAGCATCCTAACTTTCAGTGGGTGTGTTTTCTACAATTTAATGTTCCAGGCTAGAGAGTTGCTTTATACTACTCTTTATATTATAAAATTAATACCTGCTTATAGTAAAAAAGAAATTCAGCGCACAGACAGGCATCACCTGAAAAGTAGAAGTTACTTTCCCCTCTTTAATACAGTCCTATCCCTGAGCTAGTTTTTCTCATAGGGCTTCTCTTTAAGTATAAGCACTTAAAAACAATCACAATCAGAATTCTCCTACATATATTCTTCAACAATTTGCCTTTTAAGTTTGAAAGTAGATTTTGAACATCTTTACATGAAGCTCTATTTTAATAAATGACAGCATAATATTCCATCATGTGAATATCCTGTAATTTATTTGAACATTGATATGGTTTTCAGAATATTTCAGTTGCAAATCATGCATCCAGGTTTACATTTTTGCACATTTGTGGGAGTTTCTCTGCAGGATAAATTTCTGGAAGGAGAATTTCTGAGTCAAAGGGTATGTGCTTTAGAAATGCGAAGAGATTTTGCTGAATTGTGCTTCTAGAATGCAACACCAATTTACGCTCCCAAGAAGGGTGCATCAATGCAATTTTTGTATTCATTCATGCATGCCTGCACTCAATCAATCAACCAAGTAATCAAGCACTCAGTCAACAAAATATTTATTGAGTCGTCTTTTACGTGTCAGGTGGTCTGTGGGTACCATGTTGAGGGAAACAGAGGTGACCCCTGCTCTAACGGGGGTGAGAGTGTCATGGGGACATAGACGTAAATTATTTTATTTGCTTTGAGAAATGTGATAAGAATAAGGTGTGGGGACCGTGAAAGCACAGGGAAGCCGGTAACCTCTATTCTGTGGGCATCAACTTACACTGCTTGCAAGGATGACCGTCTGGCACATGATATTTAAACCTCTCAAAAGCTAACAAAACAACCTCCCTGTGGTCTGTGTTTCTTCCTTTTTTGCTGTGGTTCATATTATTTCCCTCTGTTCTGTATCACTAGGCAAAATTTAGCCTTCCATTTTTCTATATATCTTTTATTAAATGGGACTAAGTGTTGATAAATTGTATTCCCTTTTTTTTTTTTTTTTTTTTTTTTTTGCGGTACGCGGGCCTCTCACTGTTGTGGCCTCTCCCGTTGCGGAGCACAGGCTCCGGATGCGCAGGCGCAGCGGCCATGGCTCACGGGCCCAGCCGCTCCGCGGCACGTGGGATCCTCCCGGACCGGGGCACGAACCCGCGTCCCCTGCATCGGCAGGCGGACTCTCAACCGCTGCGCCACCAGGGAAGCCCAATTGTATTCCCTTTTGTTGTAAATCATTGTTCCTTTATCTCTGTATAAAGATAAACAACTCAGAAAAAAGGAGCCTCCGCTCTACCAGTGGGGAGGGACCAGGGTTGCTCTTTACTCTCTCAGGCTCCCCGTGCTCACCCGCTTCAGCCGTGACTAAGCAGAAACTCCCCCGGCTGTCCTGATTCAGATGCAAGTTCCCTGCTGAGTCCCAGGCCTATCTCGGGATCCCATTGGCTTCGGGGCCTAAAAGGCTGTCAAGATCTGTCAGCCCGCTCCTCTTCTGCAACCGCCCCCATCCAGCCCCCGGCCCCGCCATGACTGTCATTTCTGGACCGGCTGAAGGTGGGGGCCCTGGACTCCCTGGTCCATCAGTCTTCCATCCTCAGTCGCTAGGTAGCAAAGTCTTACCTCCCTCAGGCTCGGCCCAGCAGGATAACAGGGTCCGTGATCCCTCACGGGTGTGGCCTGTGTCTCAAGACCGCTCAAGCCCCAGGTTGCAGGGAAGCAGCCCTAGACATGCACGGAAGCAGTCAAAGCTCTTCCGTCTCCTCCTGCCTTGTTGACAAGCTATCCCACCAGACTTCTGATTCCGACATCAATCCGCCGCGGGGAATGCAGGCCAAGTTTGGATGTCGTCAGGAGGTCTGAGGTCTGACGCCCCTTCCTCATTCCCTGAGCCCCGCCCACTGTTTCGCACCACTAGGGAGAGCCCCGTGCCTCCAAAGTATCTTCATGGAAACTCAACTTTTCCAAGGGTTGCCTATAAGATAATCCATATTGCAATGCAAAGATTTATAACGTGCTAGGGAAACGAAATGGCTTTTTTTTTTTTTTTTTTTTTTTTTTTTTTTTTTTTTTTTTTTTTTGCGGTATGCGGGCCTCTCACTGCTGTGGCCTCCCCCGTTGCAGAGCACAGGCTCCGGACGCACAGGCTCAGCGGCCACGGCTCACGGGCCCAGCCGCTCCGCGGCATGTGGGATCCTCCCGGACCAGGGCACGAACCCGCGCCCCCCGCATCGGCAGGCGGACTCCCAACCACTGCGCCACCAGGGAAGCCCCGAAATGGCATTTTTAAGGAAACAGAACTGAGTGGAAAAGGGCAAAATGTAGGTAAATTCCGGTGTGGCTGTGGGTTGTGCTGAGGACCCTACTGTTTGCTCAGCAGCCCCTTCCTCCGCTGGGACCAGCTTTCCCCGACTTTGCCCACATCTGCACGGCCGCCCGGGAGCATCCCGGTTCATACATCGTGACGCTGGGAAGCTGACCCGAGCCAAGAAAGAGACCTTTGTGTGGGGAGAAGATTCTGAGAACCCATTAGTACTGAACTCCTGGCATTAAAGAGGATGCTTTTAATCTGAAATTTACTGAGATTACATCTCATGTATATGTAATCTGGAAGTGAGACTTTCCAGGTCAGCCTGACTCTTGTCTTGAGTGGAGCCAAGGGCAACATGGAGCTATCGGGGGCGTCATTTTGACCTGTGTTGAATAGGATGCTGAGATGGCCCTTCAAAGAAACCAAGGGACAAAGAAAACAGAGCCCGTGGGAGTGGTCTCCCTGCAACCAAGATTCCTAAGTAATACAAGCTGTAACTGAGAAAGACCAGCATTGATCAGTTAGGAATCAGAACTTTCCATCAATATTGTCAAGAACCTATAAAGAATTCATCTAAATTTTTTTTTTTTTTTTTTTTTGCGGTACGCGGGCCTCTCACTGTTGTGGCCTCTCCCGTTGCGGAGCACAGGCTCCGGACGCGCAGGCGCAGCGGCCACGGCTCACGGGCCCAGCCGCTCCGCGGCACGTGGGATCTTCCCGGACCGGGGCACGAACCCGCGTCCCCCGCATCGGCAGGCGGACTCTCAACCGCTGCGCCACCAGGGAAGCCCCATCTAAATTTTGAACAGATTCGTTTGGCAGCTAAGCAGCAATTATTTATCTTCCTTGAAATTACTTACTATTCTGACCAAGCTTTCTCAGAATTGGCAAACAAATTATTAAATTAAATCAATTTGGTTTATTGTACACACGGCAAAATATGTTGGTAGCACAACGTAAGTTGCTATTTTTAAGGTAATTGCCTTTGACTTTTTGGCACTCTGAAATTCTAGCAGAATCTGCCAGTCTTTCTCAGCCCTAAGTGGCCGAGCCTCGCAAGTTTCCTAAATTTCAAACCTGGCTTGTTGCTTTTTTAACCACAGTGAGAACACGAATACCTGATCACTTGCCTGAAATGCAACAGGAAGGAGGAAATTGGCCGAAGAGAAATGCAGTGAATTTTGCCTTGGCTTTTCCCCAGGGATGTGTGTTTCTGGAAGGTGTTTGTGTGGGCATGTGCCCTTCACTCGGCAAGCATCTACCTCACCCCTGCTGTCTGCCAGGCCCTGTGCCAGCTGCTGGGTACTCACAGAGACAGAGGACAGTGCCCTGGCCTCCCAGGAGGGTCATCAGGGTCACCAGGAAGATGGACGGGTAGCCAGGAACCACGATACCATGTGACACGCCCAAAAGGAGCACCGTCTTTGGACACAGAGAAAAGGGGGAGGCAAGCTGCCAGTTGATCTGGGAAAACCACAGGGAAGAGTGCGTGTGGGAAAGCGGGCCCTGATGGTGGAATAGTAGGTCTGCCCGGCAGACAGGAGAGGGAGGGGCATTCCAGGAAGGGGAGAAGGAGGAGTAAAAGCGCGGTGTTCGGAAGGCCCTTGAAGGACTCAAAACACTTGGAGGAGGCAGGGTCCCTGAAGGAATCGCACCCCGTGTCCTAGAAGGACAGGAAGTAAATACCTTTCTCTCTCTCTCTTTCTTTCTCTCTTTCTTTCTTTTTCTTTCTTTCTTCCTTCCTTCCATCCTTCTTGTTTAGTAACAGATCTATTGAAATATAACCCACATACCACATAATTCACCCGTTTAAGTGTACAATTCAACGGTTTTTAGTACATTCACCGTGTTGACAACCGTCTCCATTAGGTAATTTTTAAATATTCCGTCGCCTCGAGAAGAAATTCTGTATTCTCTAGCAGTCTCTCCCTCTCCTCCCCAGTCCCTGGAAACCACTAACCTACTGCCTGCCTGTTTGCCTATTTTGGACTTTTCATATAAATAATATTATACAATATGTGGTTTCTTACGACTAGCTTGTTTCGCTTAGCAAAATGTTTTCCAAGTTCAACCATGTTGTAGCCTGAAGCTGTACTTCATTCATTTTTATGGTAAATGATATTCCACTGTAGGAATAAACCACATTTGTTTATCCATTCATCCATTGATGGACATTTAGGTTATTTTCACTTTGGGGCTATTATGAATAATACTTCTATGAACACTCACATACAAGTGTTGGTGTGGACATATGTTTTTATTTCTCTTGGGTATATATCTATGAATTGCTGGGTCATATAGTTCCTCTTGTTTAACATTTTCAGAAACTTCCTGACTACTTTCCAAAGTGGATGCACTATTTTACATTCCCACCAACCGTAGAATATATGGTTCTAATTTCTCCATGTATTTGCCAGCAATTACTATTTTCTGTCTTTGAGTATGAAGTGCTATCTCATTGTGGGTTTTTTTACTTCCCTGATGATTTGTGACAGTGAACATCGTTTCATGTGCTCTTTCTTTCTTTTTAAAAACTCCTCCTCACAGCTCAATAAATGCCTGACTTCTTGACCTAAGAAGGGACATATAAAGGAGGTGAGGGACATCACTTCAGATTCAGGTAAACAGGTGTAATATAGCCAGACCCAGAGAGGACATAGGTGTGGGTCACAGCTGTCGAGCTGGGCAAAGACCCCCTACAGGGGAGAAGCTCTGAGAAGCTCTGAGGACCCATGAATGTATTTAAGCCCTGATTTTTTTTTTTTTTTTTTTGGCTACACAGTGCAGCATGCAGGGATCTTAGTTCCCTGACCAGGGATCGAACCCATGACCCCTGCAGTGGACGCTCGGAATCTTAACCACTGGACCACCAGGGAAGTCCCTAATCCCTGATATTAAAGAGGATGTTTTCATCTGAAATTTACCATGATCAATATACTTATATATGCACATTGCTTTGGAAGGTTCCTTGATATAGGAAAAAGCATAGACTTAGAAATCAGACAAACCCAAATTTTATTCCCTATGCTATCACTTGCTAATTGTGTGGCTTTGGGCAGATGACATAATCTCCACAAGGCTCAGCTTCCTCATCTGTACTACTGGAACACAAATACCTAATTGTGAAAATTAAATTAAATAATATGAAAAGAACCGGGGACTTCCCTGGTGGCGCAGTGGATAAGCGTCCACCTGCCAATGCAGGGGACACAGGTTCAGTCCCTGTCTGGGAAGGTCCCACATGCCACGGAGCAAGTGGGCCCGTATGCCACAACTACTGAGCCCACCAGCCACAGCTACTGAAGCCCGCAGGCCTAGAGCCCATGCTCCGCAACAAGAGAAGCCACCGCAATGAGAGGCCCACGTACCGCAATGCAGAGTAGCCCCCGCTCGCCACAACTAGAGAAAGCCTGCGCACAGCAGTAGAGACCCAATGCAGAAAAAAAAAAAAAAAAAAAAATCTGCTGTCACTCGGTGGTCACTTAATAAATTTTGGTTTCTTTCTCTTTCTCCTGATACTTGACTGGGGACAGGTTTGCAGTTGCACGTCGTCATGAATTTCATAACTGATAATGTTTCATAACAATGACAAAATGCCCCCCAGGTCTAGGGAAGAACTTTCCAAGTGCCTTTGCTCTGTTTTTTGGCAAGAGCTAAGGTCAGAGGGCCTGATGCAATCAGCAAACATTCCTGCGCCTCCTCCTAGCCTGGTTCTCAGCAGCTGGGCAAGTTCAAAGAAGGATCTGATTGTATTTTCCCCTGACCTTAGAGACCTCCAAATCTCTGTGTTGATACCCGAGGTATCTGCGAGATGTTTCAGACGGTACAGAGACTGTGTGCTGTGTGGTCATGGAGAAGCTGGTCCCTGAGTCAACGATGGAGATTCGGATGTTTAAAGGAGGAGGGGTGGGGATCACTTTCCCCCAAAGAGAAATTGACACGTGAGCCAGGCCTAAGCTTGCCAAGTATCTGGGGGCTGGGAGGCGAGTAGAACTTAGCATAATCCACATGGAAAGGAGCAGGATATCCAGTGGTGAGAAACGGCCTCTCGGAATTCCTGCTACTCCTCCATCTGTGGCTTTGCTTGGTTAAATATGATTGTCAGAGACCTCCTAGATGGCTGCATATTCCTTCCCCACGACCCTCTCACGGTTTGTGTGACTTTTCTCATCTGAAGCCAACTCATGGACGCACGGAAAGAGCACTTTCTAACCAATACCACCGACCACCCCCCTCCCGCCCCAGGTGTGCTGAGCAGGGCTGGGGGGTAAGGCTGAGTCCCCACAGAGCTGCTTGTGAGGCAGTGCCCACCAATATCTACTCCCAAGCCAGGGCAGGCTGCCTACTGGGCTCTGTGTCCCTTTGGTGCTACTCACCTCCTCTTGGGCAGCCCCGGCGCTGGCTGGGTATCCCTGACTTTCCTGGCCACTGGCCCTCAGGGCAACAGTCTAAGAGGTGTATATCTTTTGAGTAAATAAGTATACAAGAGTACATATATATAATAAGTGTTATAAACTGAATGCTTGGCTCACCCTCCCAAATTCATATGTTGAAGCCCTAACCCCCTCCCTGCAACGGGATGGTATTTGGAAACTTACCTTGCTGGCACCTTGACCTTGGACTTCCAGCCTCCAGAACTGTAAGAAAATACATTTCTGTTGTTTAAAACCACTCAGTCTATGGTATTCTGTGATGGCAGCCCAGGCTAAGACAATATATACCCCAAAATATTTGCTTCTTGGCATTACTCTTGAAGAATGTCATTGCAGTTGTGCAAAAAAAAAAAAAAAAATCTATTTCTCTTTATAAATAGCTTATCAGCTTTTATTAGTTGTTTTTGAAGAAACCCATGTACCGCATGGTAGAGACTTCTGCAACCGCAGTACTCAGTGAATTAATTTCACATTATCATGATAACGCCTTGCTTCTGGAGCGTCCCAGTTCCTCTAACTTTCTAGGGAAAACACATGCCTTCTAACACGTTTTCAAGCTCTTACTCTGCATGAAGCACTGTGCTTGTCCTTATTTACATGGAAGAATACTGCAACATTCAATAGTTTTCCTTTGGTTGTTTTTCAACTTCAAACTAACATCCGAAATATTAGATTGATTTGGGGGACTTCCCTGGTGGCGCAGTGGTTGAGAATCCGCCTGCCGATGCAGGGGACACGGGTTCGTGCCCCGGTCCGGGAAGATCCCACATGCCGCAGAGCAACCAAGCCCAACAACTACTGACCTGTGCTCTAGAGCCCAGAAGCCACAACTACTGAGCCCACGGGCCACAACTACTGAAGTCCGCACGCCTAGAGCCCGTGCTCCGCAACGAGAGAAGCCACCACAGTGAGAAGCCCGCGCACCACAACGAAGAGTAGCCCCCGCTCGCTGCAACTAGAGAAAGTCCGCACGCAGCAACAAAGACACAACACAGCCAAATATAAATAAATAAATTTATTTTTAAAAATATTATATTGATTTTCTAATTGTATTTTTCCAAGCAGTATAACTTTTTGAGTGTCTTAAAGAAATGTTTCCCTGGTGAGTCTGTTTGCTGCCCAGCAAGTCCGAGAAATGTTGAGCTGAACACCAGCTTAGACCACTCCTTGTAGAGAAAATTTGAACATTAGGTGGGAAAGAGGATGGTGGCTCTAAGTGTCCTCTTTGAAGCTATAGATGCAAAATCTTTTCCTACGGGCCCTACATATTGTTTGAGTGTGAATGACATTATTTGCCTACATTGAACGTATTATTGTTTGGCTCCACTTTGATAGGAAGCAACTTCATCAGGCCACACAGAGTTTACATGTGACTTTTCCAAGGCACAGTTGCTTTTAGGAGATGTGCTTGTATGTGAGATGTGCAATACTGAACCTCAATAGAAAAGTCTTTGGCCTAATTACTTGTCCAGGAGGAGATTTTCATAAATGTCCTCAATAGCTACGTTAGTGGAAAACTCGAAAAATTATATAATTAAGCACCCTAATGGCTTGAGAATTTTAGAGCCCTGGGGGACCAGCCAGATCTGCACTTGCATGTACATGCTGTGTCAAGACAGTGTCACTAATGCCCTCTGACCTCAGTCACGCCCAAGCCTCCACCAACCGTGCCTAACTTCAGAGTCTGTCTTGTTCCTTTGCTGTTCTGCCCTCTCAACCAGAGAAAGATAGAGACCAAAGGAAACCACAGACTCAAAACGTCAGCGAGGAAATGAACCTCTGGGGTCACTCATTCAACCCATTTATAGGTGAGGATGTTGAATTGCAAAGATGTGACGTGACCAGCCAAGGTCACTGAGCAAGTTAGAGGCTGAGCTGGGGTGAGGGGTACCACCTGGTGTCCTGAATTCCAGGCTACTGCCCTTCCCCCACCCCCAGTGGCCTCCTGGCCACTTGCACTGTCCCCTGCATCACAGGGCACAGGACAGTGGCAGTGGTCAGGCACAACCACGCCGCCCTCAGCGTTCCGGCGCTCATGCTTCTCGTACTTTCGGCTGCAGCTGGCCCAGCTGGGGCATCCACTGCACGAGGCTCTGCTTAGCCAAGAAGTGTCCTAGTCACTTAATTAAATGGGAAGACACAGCTGCCACCCTTGCCCTTCAAGTATTTCAATATATCCTGTTTCTATGGTGTTTTGTATTTTTTTGAATTTTATTTTATTTATTTATTTTATACAGCAGGTTCTTGTTAGTTATCTATTTTATGTATGTTAGTGTGTATATGTCAATCCCAATCTCCCAATTTATCCCACCACGACCACCCCCGCCCTCCCCCGACCCTTGGTGTCCATACGTTTGTTCTCTACATCTGTGTCTCTATTCCTGCCTTGCAAATCAGTTCATCTGTACCATTTTTCTAGACCATGGTGTTTTAACACCTCATCCCTCCCCCTGCTCCACCCAACACCCACACCCACCTCTCCAGCAAGGAATTCATGTACACATGGGAGCTATTTCCCATTAAGAAGGCAAGTTTCAGAACAGGAGGTGCAGTTATTTTAAAAAGAGAGAGAGAGAGAATGCTTTTGCTGCATCAGAAGATGCAGAGCTGACACAGACTCGTGCTTCATGGGGAAGAGTGTGGTGTAGCGCCTGATGGAGATTTAAAGGAGAAAGGAATGGTCCTTTGTGGGAAGGGAGAACATTTTACTCGGGCTTCCCAGATCCAGTGAACAAGTACTCAACCAGCACCTACTGTGTGCAAGTCCCTGGCTGTGATGAGCAATAAAAGGTGAAGATATGTTATCTCTAGCCTCAAAAGGGCGTATGGTTTTGAAGGGGAAGAAAGCATGCATCCAAATAAAGTGCGTTTATTAATGGAAATGGAAGGCAGGAAGGCTTCTCCTGCAGACCTGTGGCAGAGCCCATGTTTCATCTGCAGGATGGAGTTCCAGGTCTGCGGAGCAGGATGGGACCCTGAACCCCTGGAACACAGAATAGGTGCACCAGTGCTGGCCTGTGTGCAGGGCCTCCCACTGAATGCTCGGTCATGGCTTGGGTAAAACTTGGGGCTCTCCTTTGGGGTCCGATTTGGGGGCTCTGGGATGTCCTGAAGCCACATTTGCATAGGGAGCCCTAAACTGCATGCAGAGGGTCTTCAAGAAGGATTTGGAGCTGCAGTTAAATTTAATTTAACACCTGCATTAATTTGACTTAACACCTGCATTTAGGTTAAGATACTCCAAGTCTGAAAGGGGAACCCTCCTACGCTGTTGGTGGGAATGTAAATTGGTACAGCCAATCTGGAAAACAGTATGGAGGTTCCTCAGAAACTAAATATAGAGTTGCCATATGATCCAGCAATCCCACTCCTGGGCATATATCTGGACAAAATTATAATTCGAAAAGATACAGCCAGACACAAAAGACCACATGTTGTTTGATTTCATTAATATGAAAAATCCAGAAAAGGCAACTTCAGGAAGACAAAAAACAGATTAGTGTTTGCCAAGACCTGGGGAGTAGGGGGATAGGAGTGACTGCTTAAAGGGTAAGGGTTTCCTTTTGGGGTGATGAAATGTTCTGGAACTTTTTAGTGGTGATGGTTGCACAACTTTTTGAATGTATTAAAGGCCTCTCTGACTTGTACACTTTAAAATGTTTAAAATAGTAAATTTGATGTTATGTGAATTTTACCACAATAAAAAAGAAAAAGAAAAAAAAATATGGAGGAGGATCCTATAGATTAAAAGGGACTTAAGAGACATCTCTACTAATCATGAAAGAAAGAAAGAAAGAGGAGGCTTCCCTGGTGGCGCAGTGGTTAAGAATCTGCCTGCCAATGCAGGCGACACGGGTTCGAGCCCTAGTCCAGGAAGATCCCACATGCCACGGAGCAACTAAGCCCGTGTGCCACAACTACTGAGCCCACGTGCTGCAACTACTGAAACCTGTGCTCCTAGAGCCCGTGCTCTGCAACAAGAGAAGCCACCGCAATGAGAAGCCCACACACTGCAAAAAAGAGTAGCCCCCACTCGCCACAACCAGAGAAAGTCTGCGCACAGCAACTAAGACCCAACGCAGCCAAAATAAATAAATAAATAAATTTTTTTAAAAAAAGAAGGAAAGAAAGAAAAAGAAAGGAAGGAAGGAAGGAGAAAAAAGAAAGAAAGAAAGGGGGAGGAAAAAAGGATGGAAGGAAGAAAAGAAAGAAAGAAAGAGAAAGAAAGAAAGAAAAAAAAAAGATACATGCATTCCTGTTTTCATTGCAGCAATATTCACAATAGCCAAGACATGGAAACAACCCAAAGGTCCATTGACAGAGGAATGGATAAAGATGTGGTACATATATACAATGGAATACTACTCAGCCATAAAAAAGAATGAAATAATGCCATCTGCAGCAACATAGATGAACCGAGAGATTATTATACTAGGTGAAGTAAGTCAGACAGAGAAAGACAAATACCATATGATATCACTTATAAGTGGAACCTAAAATATGACACAAATGGACCTCTCTACAAAGCAGAAATAGACTCACACACGTAGAGAACAGACTTGTGGTTGCCAAGGGGGAGGGGGGTGGGGGAGGGATGGACTGGGAGTTTGGGGTCAGCAGATGCAAGCCATTATATACAGTCTGGATAAACAACAAGGTCCTACTGTATAGCACAGGGAAATACATGCAGTGTTCCATGATAAACCATAATGGAAAAGAAAAAAAATACTCCAAGTCTGAACAGCCAGCAGGAGACTGGCACCTCCCAGCAAGGCCTGGGTAGGACACTTAGAGAAACAAGCAGACTGACTTTGAGTGGAGGAGGATTCGGGGCAGCGGCCAGCTTACCTGGTCCCTGGGGCTGTCCCCCGACACCCCCCGCCCATTCACAGAGTCCATCTTTGTCCGTCCTGAGCTGACTTGCTGTCACACCAAACTTACACGTAATCCTCCCCACGTCAACCTGGTGACTCCCCCCGTCTGTGTCTCGCCCCCTCCCTGCCTAATCCCACTCTTGGTCCCTTCCCTCCTCAGGCAGTGTTCCCTGCAGGGGTATCACCTGGGCCACCACTGCGTAGCGCTCACCCAATCTGGTCCAGGCCCCAGGGCCCCCAACCTCTAAAAATGCTCAGCTGGATTGAGCTCACCAGAATCAGCAGCAGCCCAGAGTGGCCAGCTGTAGCTGAACGAGAGAAGGTGTGGCAGCCGCCAGCCAGGAGTGGAGACCAGAGTCTTGGAAGAAGAGCTGTGGCTGTATCCTTGGGGGCAAGGCAGTGGTGATGGGGTCTGGGTCAAAGCGGGTGCAGCAGGCTTAAAACGGACTGGACCCAGCAGAGCAGGATAGGTGGCAACCGGCCTGCCTGCCGCTGTCCTGAAGAGCAGGGAGGGCCAGCCAGAGCATCCCGAAGGAGGGGCGGGGTGACCTCAGGGGGCTCTCATGCAGACACATCGACACCCACCTCTGCAGCCAGAGTCACCTCAGCTCAAGAGGAAGACAGAGAGTCGGGGTCTCTTCCAGATGAGTGCTTCTCAAACATCATTTTTGTCCATGACCCACAATAAAAAATACATTTTCCATGGTGACCCATTATGTACACACATTCACACACACACACACTTACACACCTATGGACGTGCAAACACACACACGAACATACACAAGTGAAACAAGGGTTTCATAAAATGTTACTCTTAGTACAATGCACTATGTAATTTATTCTATCTCATTGTTTTGAATGCAGATTATAACCCTTCAAATTGATCGCGTGACTCCTCCCTTAATATGAAAACCACACCTCTGAGTATCAGGTGCTTCTGAGGTAAGAGAACAAATGATTAGAAGCCAGAGGGAGGGGAAGTTTGGGGGGGTGTGGGTGTGATGGGGGCTCAGGCCACACTCAGCTCTCACCACGCGTCGGCTCTTGACGGCTCAGAAAGGGTGCAGTTCTCAAACCGAGAGTGTCAGCTATTCCTCCAGGGTTTCCACCTGTATCGGAAAAGTGAAAGGGGAGAGTGAGTCCCTATTGTTAACAAACAAGAGGAGAATACGTGCTTTTACGCATGACTTTCCATGATAAAATAGTGGTCTATGAACTAAAACCAACCGAGAGATTTTAGTACACACACCTTGTGAGTAAGTTGCAAAGTATTGAAACATCACAAATTCATGAATACTCACCGTATATTACCACATCCAGCTTCGCAATGGGGGTAGGGATAATTCACACGTCTTAGAATGCATGCCTGTTTAAAATTACTGAAACACTCCCAAGCTGAAAAAGAATTCCTGAGGAAATATAAACCACTACACAGAAGGAATAACCGAACAGCCAAACAGCCCACAACTTTCTAAATGTATTAGGAGAAAGGTCAAATAGCTGGAATGTATAATGAGAAAGTGAGAATAGCTATAACTGCAATGAGAAAGGATAAAATTCTGATAAGCGACACACATCATATCACAGGTACGCTGAGAGAAAGTCAGATACATCAGAATACATACTGGATGGTTCCATTTATCTGAAATCTAGAGCAGCTAAAACTAATCAGTGGTGATGGACATCAGATGAGCAGTTACCTGGAGGGGTGAGGGTGGGTAATGACTGCAAAGGGTACAATGGAACTTTCTGGAGTGCTGGAAATATTCTATATGTTGGTTGGGATGGTGGCTATATGGGGAACACAGGTCAAAGTTCATCAACTTGCACACCGGAAATGGATGCATTTTGTTGTACATAAATTACACCTTAATAAAGTCGATTTTTAATCGCTAAGATGAATCCCTACACTAAATTGAAGATAACATGAGAAACATACTGATAAAAAAGAAAAAAAAAATGGAACAACCTGCCCCCAAATAAGAAGCTTGATGATGCACACGTACACAGGCTTGGTAGAGACGTCTAACTCCACACAGCAGCCAGTTTTCCCAGAAGCCAACTAAATGAATCTTGGCACACGCTAGTAACACATCAATTGTGGTTTATGAAATACTCCAGTTTAGAAGCTGATAACTATTAGTAAGAGCCCTGGGTCATGAGTAACACGCAAGTCCTTGATTATTGTGCGTCTCAGTCCGCAAGACAGAAAAAGTAACCTGCCTCTGGGCATCCATGTGAGGCCCAGTCGGGGGCCTCAGCAGCCAGGGGCCACAAAGCATCCTTTGAGAATCACTGTGGTACCCACGCTTCCTTCCACATCAGGACCACACAGAGGACTAGCGTCTAGCCCGTCTCCGCGATGGTGGCAGACCTTGATCTCTCCCTGTGCCTCTCCTGTCTCTCACCCAGCAGAGCAAGCAAATGGTTTTCTGTGAGGTCTCTTCAGGCATCTCAAGTCCATTCCAGATACCCATCACCCAGCTCGTGACCTGACCTTAGGTAACCCGGCGGGCGCCCTTTTTCTGTCTCACCTGTAGGCCATCTTCTCTGCCCCAAGGAGGAGGATGGACCGGGTCTCCAGCGGGTGCTCTCCCTCGGGCAGCTCTGCCCTCCTGTTTCTCCACCAGGAAGTTACAGTCCGGGCCCTCAGACAACCACAGGGCCGGCTCCTGCCCATGTTTTCCCTCTTTGCACATGATAACCTACACATCACAATGAAGGCTGGAACTGGTGCCCCAAGTCTGTCCAGTCAGACAGAGACAGGGGATTAGGGAGGAGGTGGAAAATCAGGCATTTCTTGTACCCAGGAGTGGATGCACGTGAGGAAATGGAGGGCCCCAAACCACAGGCCTAAATCCTTACGAGTGATCCATCAAGCTGCGTTTACAGTCTGTCCCCCCATCTTTGCCCCCAGAACCTTCAGCTTACTCCCCCAGAACTGGCCGTAGGACCCAGAAGCTAAACCAACCCTGAGTCACAGCACAGATCAGCCGGGCTGAGCCCAGAACACCTGAGTGTTGACCGGTCCCGCCCAGCTCCCCCAGGACCCTGGAGAGAGTCGCCTCCTCCACCATGTCTGGACTTCTGCTAGTTCCAAGGGATTCCTGAGCAAAGAGGGCTGGACCGGGGGAGAGCACAGTGGTCTGGGGAGTCCGGCTGCCTAGACACCACCTTAGGTGATTGGGGGGAGCCGACCTGACACAAAAGCAGCCCCCCTTTCTCTGTGTGATGCAGAGGGGCAGGTTGTGTGGAAGGGAGAAGCTGCCGGTGCAAGAAAGAGCAGCCACCACCGTGAATCTCCCGCAAAGACAGGAGAGGTGGACCTTCCCTGATGGACCCTGCTGCCCAGGAAGACTGACCCAGACAAACGGAGGGAGCCGGGAGGATACGTGCAGTTGCCTGAGGCTGAGGGGACTCTGCGGTGGGGCCGGCTTATCTGTTGGGGGAAGTAGCAACCATTCTGGAATCAGTATTATCAAAATATAAAAATTGAAAATACGAACACATGTTTAGCTGTCCAGCAGGTCCTTTTCTGGGAAACCGCTATTCTTTTCTGCGGGACTTTCATGAGACTGCAAATCAAAGAGTCAGTTCTCCTCACTCCCAAGGATGGTATGAGACTCAAGCCACAATGCAAAGCCTCCCTCAGGACTTTTCCCAGGGCTATCAGGGAAGACACAATTGCAACCTCTATGGACATTATTAGCCAAGAGTGGACACTATTCCTTTTTGACACCACATTGGGAACTCTCACTTGAAAATCAAGTCCAGACAGGGCAAAGCAGGGCAACAATAAAAAGAGCCAAAGTCAGTGCCCTGATTATATTATTTGAACCCCTGGATCCAGCTGTTCCTGAAACCACCCCCATAACTTTGACTTCTCAGTTATATGAGCCAATTTATTTCCTTTAATTTTTTTTTTTGCATTGTGCTGATTTGAGCTAAATTTCTTTCACTTATAACCAGAGTTCCGATGTACATTCATTATTCCAAAAATACCATTTCTAAATAATATACCCTAAGGAAATAGTTAATTAAGAAGGGGTGAGAAATGATTTCTTTGTTATATTGAGGTAAAAAATGATTTCTTACATGAGATTCTGAAAGATAAAGCCATAAAAGGGAAAATTAATGGTTTAAAGGCAAAGATTTCAATTCAGAGATAAAGTTAATCAGCAAATAACTGACTGGAAGGTGATACTTCAACATATGTAATCCAAAAAACTCTAAGTTTTTATATATAAGGAAATATATATGGAAATATATGTATATATATGGAAAAATAGAAAATAGGAAAATGCTATGAATAGTTTTCTCATATTGGGGAAAAAAATCAAATAGCTAAAAAACATAGACTGAAATAGCCTTGTTAATAATCATAATTCAATCAATAAAAATTGTCATTTGCATCTACCAGACTGGCCCAAATTTTAAAAGAAGATAATCTCTGGGGGAGATGAGAATCCTCACATACCATTAGTAGAAGTATAAACTGGCAAAGCTCTTTGGCAGAATAAGTTGAAAATATTTAGTGAAAATTACTCTGCACGTGATATCACCCCAGAAGTCCCACTCCAGGACATATGCTTGAGAGAAACTTTCACTGAAAGACACATACAAGGATGTTCCATGCAGTGTTGTTTATAATGGCATAGAGTTGGGAATAACCTAAAAGTCCAGCATCAGGGATGAACAGATACATAACAGTGGATGCCCATGACTGAGTACTCTGTACCTGGAAAAGGGAGGAACAGAACCTACATACGTCAAGGAAAGAAAAGCTCAATATGTAATGCTGAATGGAAATTAAGAAGTGCCAACTTTAAAACACATAAAGCAATAAATGCTTCACTAAATTACATATATGTATAAATCGAAGCCTAGAAAATTGATCAGAAGGACACACATAAAATATTCAAAAGAATATATATATTCTATATAGAGAGAATCTATAAGGGAAAAAAATGGAGTGAGACTTGGGTGAAGAAGAAACTAGAATAATATGAGATATTCTCAGTGGATGAATGAAGATAGAGTGTCCTGAGCTGGAGGTAATGCACAATCCAGTTCTGTGCACCAAGATACAAAACAAACTAAAAATGATGAACGTACACAACTTTTGTCACAGGAATACTTGTGAGAGACTAGAAGCTACTTAGCTATTAAAGAATTAAGGGACCAATCAAATAAATTATGGTATATTCATTTGATAAAGTAATATGCAACCATTAAAAATTATACTGCTGTGTGATATTGTGATTTATAATAAGAAATATATATATTTGGACTTGGGTCCTGTTCCTGGCACAGAGCACCTGAAACCCTTGGAATTTCCTGTAAGGAGAGTATTAAAGGTGCCTTTTGTGTTATGTTAATGAATGACTTTGAGAAAACCCCTAAGTCTCCTAAGGATGGGAGCCATGGTTACCAGGGGAGCCAACCATGTGATTAGAGGGTTGGAACTTTCAGCTCCACTTCCTAACCTCGAAGCCAGGGGGAGAGGGGTTTGAGATTGAGTTCAATCACCAAGAGCCAATGATTTAATCCACCATGCCTGTGTAATGGAAGCTCTCACAAAAAACCAACAGACAGGGTTCAGAGAGCTTCCGTGTTGGTAAACACATGGATTCTGGGGGAGAGTGGCTTATTCAGAAAGCACAGAAGCTCTGTGTCCTTTCCCCACACCTTGTCCTATGCATCTCTTCCATCTGGCTGTTCCTGAGTTATATCCTTTTATAATAAACCAGTCTTCTAGTCAGTAGAATGTTACCCTGAATTCTGCGAGCTGCTCCTGCAAATTAATTGAACCTCTGATCTATAGCCAGCAGATCAGAAGCACAGGTAACTATCAACCTGGACTTATGATTGGCATCTGAAGTAGGGGAAGTGGGGGCAGGCTTGTGGGATGGAGCCCTCAACCTATGGGATCTGATGTTACCTCCAGGTCAATAGTCAGAATTGAGTTAAACTGTAGGACCCTCCAACGCGTATGCCAGAATTGCTTGGATGTATGGGGGGAGGGGGGGAAACCCACTCATTGGAACTGAAACCAGAACTGTTATTCATGTTGTATAATTCAAGTTATTCGTGTTGTATAATAAGTAAAAAAGCAAGTTATAAAATAGTATGTATGATTGATTCATGCTAAACGTAGAGAACATTCTGAAAGGGTGCACAGCAAATCCTTAAGTGTGGTTACCTCTGGGATTACAAGTATTTTTCTCACTTTCTCTCCTGGTGCATCTGTATCTTCTGATAGCTCAGCAATGAACATATATTACTTATATGATAAATACAAAATTTTCAAAACAAGCTTTCATTCAGTAGGAAATAATGTGCTCACCTGCCAACTCCCCAGCACGACTCCTCCAGGGTCCTTGAACATATTTCCGTGGTTGCAAGCGTTGGACTATTTTTGTGTCATTGTAGCATATCAACCCCTAGACATGTTGATTTTTGGAGGAAAAACGATCAGCACCTTGAGATAGAGTGTGGGTGACCTGCAGGTGTTTCCCTCAGTGAAGGAAAAGCCTAAATATAGACGATGCAAGTGTGAGAATGAGCCCACCCTGTTCCGTGATGGGAACGTGAGCAGGTTTTCTTCCTGTGCGTTGCTCAGGCCCACTGCGCGGAGTGCAGCTGTCTGGTGGATGTCAGGATGTAAGGTAGTTTTCCACTCTGCACTCAGCTCACCCCCTGTTTCTGGGTCTTTTGGCACCGTGTGCCCACTCCATCCTGTTGGAAGGGGCCCAAGGGAAAGACCACGGTGGTTAGGGGCACAGAAGCTGGTCTTTGCCAAGAAAAACACTCCGACTTCACAGGATGGGGCTGGACCCAAAGAGTCAGGCTCTCTCCCCTGGTGGAGAACACAACTGAGAAAAGTACAACTTGCCCACCACTCCCAAAGACTTTCCTGAGACATATAAAAATAAATTCCAAAGTTAGAAGGGACATTACTTCAACTGTGTATCCTACTCCTAATTAAAATCCAAATCATGGGGACTTCCCTGGTGGTGGGTACAGTGGTTAAGAATCCGTCTACCAATGCAGGGGACACGGGTTCGAGCCCTGGTCCGGGAAGATCCCACATGCCGCGGAGCAACTAAGCCCGTGTGTCACAGCTACTGAGCCTGCGCTCTAGAGCCCGCGAGCCACAACTACTGAGCCCGTGTGCCACAACTACTGAAGCCCGCTACGCCTAGATCCCGAGCTCCGCAACAAGAGAAGCCCCCACTCGCCGCAACTAGAGAAAGCCCACGCACAGCAACAAAGACCCAACGCAGCCAGAAATAAATAAATTTATTTTTTAAAAAAATCTAAATCATGGCTCAGAACATAATCTCCAATGTGACTTTAAAATGCTTCCTTGTACATTCATGACCTTTTTGCAGGTTTAAACGTTACAGGGGAAATAATTTTGGAATTGTCAAAAAAGGTTGAGGTTCAGACCTAGATATTTCAAGATTGTATTAAGAATTCTCATTTTCCATCCCAAGGGGAGCTGAGCCTTCATTAAACCCTGTTGGCTAAATTAGGCAGAATTGGGACCTCTTAGATGTACCTATAGAGGAGGGGAAACAATCTGGGGAAGGAAGGGGTGAAGGAGAAGGAGACTGACCCGGGCAGCAGAAACACCCCAGGGACCATCCTAAGTGAGAGGAAGTGTGGCCTTTCAGAGGAGGTATGTGATTCCACCTTACACCTAAATCATGCCACATCAAAGAATCTGTTATGAAAGCAAACTGTGGTGTGAAACATATGGAAGACCTTGGTGTCCACTGGATGGCTAAAAGCAGAGTCTGAAAACATCTTAGCTATTTTAAAATGTATTTTATTGAAGTATAGTTGATTTACAAAGTTGTGTTAATTTCTGCTGTACAGCAAAGTGATTCAGTTATACATATATATACATTCTTTTTCATATTCTTTTCCATTATGGTCTATCACACTATATTGAATATAGTTTCCTGTGCTATACAGTAGGACCTTGTTGTTTATCCTTTCTATATATAATAATTTCCATCTGCTGACCCCAAGCTCTCAATCCATCCCTCCCCCACCCCCCTCCCCCTTGGCAACCACAAGTCTGTTCTCTATGTCTGTGAGTCTGTTTCTGTTTCATAGATAAGTTCATTTGTGTCATATTTTAGATTCTACATGTAAATGATATCATATGGTATTTGTCTTTCTCTTTCTGACTTACTTCACTTAGTATGTTAATCTCTAGATCATCCATGTTGCTGCAAATGGCATTATTTCATTCTTTTTTATGGCTGAGTAATATTCCATTGTGTGTGCACACACACGTGTGTGTATGTAGATACATATATATATATATATATTTATATTTATTGTGTCTTCTTTATTGATTAATCTGTCGATGGACATTTAGGTTCTTTCCATGTCTTGGCTATTGTGAATAGTGCTGCTATGAACATAGGGGTGCATGTATCTTTTCGAATTATAGATTTGTCTGGATATATGCCCAGAGTGGGATTGGAAAACACCTTAACTAGCTTTAATAACAAGTTCATTACTAAGAAGGCTGCCAAGGTTATAAGAAGAACTGGCTAATAACAGCCTGAGCAACAAGGAAGAGCCCATGAGTGTTGTGGACAGGATGGAACTTGGGAGACAGGCCACCTTGGCATTCATGATGGCCAAGAAGGGAACAGTATGCAAAGCCAGTTCTATGGCTAATCCGAGCTAAGGACTGCGTCTAGGACAAAAGTCCCCAAAGAGGAGCAGATCGCTGCAGATAGTAAGGGGCTTTGGGCTTTTTAACTGTTGACCAGGACGAGGTGAAGCACTTATAGGAAACCATTCTTTATGTTGACATTGGTCAATTCATCAACTTTCTGTGGGTATAGTTTTTCAACAGCTATATGTATGAACCATAATCCAGAACACATCGTGAGCTGCTCACCCCAGTGATATTATGAAGACTTTAGGAACCTCCCGGGGACAACGCTGGATTCCATGACCTACTCATCTGCTCCTCCAATCTCCCTACCAGCAAAAGGCTTGTTGTGAGAACACCATGACCTGTGAAGTGGATGCCTGCTGGTTGCTAATGACTGCCTCACAAATAACTCTTGAATATGATCTTGAATTTTTCAGGAAGCACACTAAATTTTCTATAATCATATATCGCTTCTCTTTCCATTTCACATGTTATTTTGTACCCTCTTGGGTCCTCAGGCACACACCTGATTTTCATCATCGCCGCCAGGGTTTGTCATAGCAGTTCACCTTTGCTAGTTATTTCAATATTCTGCAATGCAAGTCAACTTTATTCTGTATAATTCACTTCCATAAACATTTTATTGAGTACAAACTACATGTCAGGTGCTAAGCTGAAACTTGGAGATACAGAAGTGTATAGAGCACGGGTCCCTGTTCTCAGTAAGTTTATAGGAGAGATATTCTCCATATACTTGGGTGGGCTGTTTCAGAGACATGAGTTTCTCAACATCCCATGTGAGCTGGCCTCCAGGGGATATGCCCTGTGGTGGAACTGACCCTAAGATGACCTCCATGACCTCAGCTTCCTGGTGGGGCACCTTCATGTAGCTTCTTCTGATTGACTGTGAGTAGGACCTGTGACCTACTTCTAACCAACAGGATGAGGTAAAGGTGATGGGATGCTACCCCGTGATTATATTACATTATATAAGGCTCCATAAGCAAACCAGAGCTAGAAGCTCTGATTAGGGGTTGGCCACACTGCGAAAACCCACATTGTAGGGAACTATATGTGGTCTCTAGGAGTTGAGCTCAGCCTCAAGCTGACAGCAAAAACCCAGGGCCCTCAGTCCTACAACCACAAGAAATGAATTATGCTAGCAACTCAGATGAGCTTGGAAGTGGGTTCTTCACCAGTCAAGCCTTCAGATGAAAACATAGCCCAGCTGAAATGTTGATTGCAGCCTGTGAGAACTTAAGCAGAGAACCCCCTTCCCAAGACATGCCAGAATTCCTGACCCACAGAAACTGTGAGTTAATAAATGTGGGTTGTTTTAAGCCACTCAGTTTGTGATAATTTGTTATGAAGCAATTGATAACTAATATGCACTCCTGGCCAACATGAGGCACTGACAGCTGGAATCTGGTGAAGTTACTGTCCTTCTGTTGAGTCTATCCGTTGGAACATTAGGAATGGAAAAGCCCAGATAAAAGACCCCTTAGTCTACAAACACACACACACACACACACACACACGTGCAAAGCCCACTGTCAGTCACTATTTTTGTCATGGTAGGAAGGGAAACAATCCTTAACCAAAGACCTAGTGCTCTGGCATTTTCTTCGGGCTGCACACGCAATTAGAACAGAAGATTCAAGACGCCCAAGTCGAATAAATCGACTCATTTAAACACAGTGTTTTAATCAGGAATCAGAAGATCTGCTTTGGCCTTAACATGGGATTTTAATCTCTTAGATTTATCTCTGTTAGTTTCACCCATTATTCTAGCTTATTGGGATAATGTTGAGTCTCTAATCAGTCAAGCAAATTATCCTTCTCAGATCTGTGTCATCAGCTATGTCCAACTGTGAGGTTTTTTGGGGGGTTTTTATGTGGTACACGGGCCTCTCACCGTTGTGGCCTCTCCCGTTGCGGAGCACAGGCTCTGGACACATAGGCCCAGCGGCCATGGCTCACGGGCCCAGTTGCTCCACGGCATGTGGGATCTTCCCAGACCAGGGCACAAATGCCTGTCCCCTGCATCAGCAGGCGGGCCCTCAACCACTGTGCCACCAGGGAAGCCCCAGCTGTGAGTTTGAAGAACTCATCTTCAAATGAAGAATGAAGAAATCATCTTCATGGGTAGAAGATGGATGAATGTGATTTAGCAACTCATGTTGGAGAAGTTGACCACAAAGTCAAGGACATAGCTGCCTTGTATCCAAGTATCATCTTGGGCTGTAAAGACTGGAGTACTGTGTCATATCAAGGCAGGTAACAGTGTTTGGGGTGGTCAGACCACATCCGTCCCAGTTCTAGGAAAGATGTTTGAAAGGAGACATTGAAAGAAACCAGGAGTGTTTCTTAGGGAAGTATAATCTGGGATGGGTGAAGCCTCATTCGAATGGAAAATGACTGTGAGAACTTGTAAGGAACCAGGAAGGACAGAATAACTCACTTTAACCACTTGCAGGACTGTTCTTAAAGACAGAATTCTAATCAATGAAAAGAAATTGCCTACTCAGGGCTTCACCTGCCCCACCATTGCACCAGCTCTTTCCTTTGCCTGCAGTGTTCTTCCTCAGGAAAGCAAAAAGCTCCTTCCTCACCTCCTTTTGCATCTTTGATCAAAATGTCACCTCTCAGTGAAGCCTTTTCTGACCGCCCCAAGCCTCACACTCTCCCCACCTGGGACTCCCTGTCCCTTGCCTACCTTACTTTTCTCTGTAACACTTGTCACCATCTGACACGCCAGCGTTTGTTTACTGTGTGTCTCCCTGAAGAGAGTACTAGTTCCCCAGGCAGGGATTTTATTTGTTCACAGATGTTTCTCCAGTGCCTCCATCTGTGTGTTGAGTGTACATCCTGGACACTCAGTAAATACCTATTTAATTATTAGGTTAATTAATTGATTAATCAATATTATTCATATTACTCTGTCCTTCAGTGGAGCCATTGGTCACGTCCTTCATCTCTAGATTATAAGTTCATAAAAGCAGAGACTCTAAGGGAAAACATTTTGGATTCCCTAAGTACAAACACATTGATGAATGAACGAATGGATGGATGAACAAAGAAACAAGCTATCTAGGGTCCAAAGAACAAATGGCACATTAGAAGAGGGAAGCCATTAGGAAGATTTTGAATAGAAGCTCGGAATTTCTTCTTACAGCAAGAACTCAAGTTTACGTTTATACTGCTTTTGAAGCAGGAGGCTCAGTTAAAAACAATATTATTTTTATTTATTTTTGGCTGCATTGGGTCTTCGTTGTTGCACACGTGCTTTTTTCCAGTTGCAGCGAGTGGGGGCTACTCTTCATTGCGGTGCACGGGCTTCTCATTGCAGTGGCTTCTCTTATTGAGGAGCACGGGCTCTAGGCACATGGGCTTCAGTAGTTGTGGCTCGCAGGCTCTAGAGCGCAGGCTCAGTAGTTGTGGCGCACGGGCTTAGTTGCTCCGCGGCATGTGGGATCTTCCCGGACCAGGGCTCGAACCCGTGTCCCCTGCATTGGCAGGCAGATTCTTAACCAATGCGCCACTAGGGAAGTCCAGTACTATTTTTATTTATTCAATACAATTCAGATTTTTTCAAATTGATTGAGAATTCTTAAAGAAAATTTTTCCAGAGTCAAATAAGCTTTAAAAACTCTAGGTTTAGCAATTTTAAACAGACTTCTTTATGGCAAAACTTAAAGAAGCCTTTAAAATGCTAATATGTATTCTACGTGAATCACCGATGTTCATAAATCCTTTTAACAAATATTTTAAATTACAGGATGCTCTGACCATGGAATAGCCATGAACACCTACCAGTGTTCCATAGAACAGAATTTGGGAAATGTTTCAATGTATAGGTTAGAAATTAGCACTGACACCTATTTCCTTGTAGCCCTATCACCTGGAAAACTCTGTGTTAACTCTTCTTTTTGAAAAGAACTGACGTGTAGAAGTAAAGAACAAACAATAAGAGCTAGTCACGACCTCTGTTAGGTGGTCAGGAAGGATCCAGTGTTATTTAAATAATAATAACAGTAAAATGTTTAAAGTCCGTAGGTTTCAAGGTAAGGGGAAAATGAAGAGAGGAAAGAAAGTCTGACCCCCCCAGGTACAAACAGGCAGGAGGGAGAAAGAAACCTGTCTCCTTTGAAGGTAGAGCATGGCTGACCTGTTGGGAAATCTTGTTCTCTCTCGTTTTTTCGGGCTCATGCAGCCGCTAAGGTGGAGAACGAGCTTTGTGCCCAGTAGCCTGGGCTGTGCTTCAGAGCCATCTGTGCCCATCCCCAGAGCCTACTAGAGTCACCTTTCATACTGTGTGGCCCCCCTGGCACAGGTGGCCAAGCCCTGAGTGACATAATGATGGCAGAAGGTAAAAAAGAGGAAAGAAGCCTAGCAAAGGTCTTTTCCCTTCCAACCTGTCATTTAAAAAAAAAAAAAAAAGGACTTCCCTGGTGGTGCAGTGGGTAGGATTCTTTGCTCCCAATGCAGGGGTCCCAGGTTCGATCCCTGGTCAGGGAACTAAATCCCCCATGCCGTAACTAAAAAAAGATCCCCCATGCCACAAGGAAGATCTCTTGTGCCACTACTAAGACCCAGTGCAGCCAAAATAAATACATAAATAAATATTGGAAGGAAGGAAGGAAGGAAGGGAGAAAGAAACTAAGGTTTACAGTCATTGGACCCCTGTTCTAATTTCCACAAAGAAATTCTGTTTGCAGAAAGCTGTTTCACTTCCGGCATGCGGTTTGATGCTGGCACCGCCATCTGTTTCTTCCCGGAGGGGTTTGAAATATCAAAGCCTGTCGCCTCTATTCCTGTTGGGAAAGGGATGCTTGGCTGAGCTTTTCTATCAAAAGCTTTAGTCAAAATAGTACATTCGAGTTACATAAGCATATATATGGAGAGAGAGAGACAGACGTTAGAGTTTGGAGAAAATGTAAACCGGAATGCTTGCTGTATTTTGGTGGCACGTTTAAAGCCCTTTGGTAGGGAGGGCTTAGCATCGGCACAGGCACAGAGGTGTGTTTGACGCGGAAGGCAGCCCCTGTCTGGTTGCAGAGGCAGCGACAGAAAGTGGGAAGTGCACACTGAAGCCAAAACGCTAGACATTAGCTCTTAGGCTAAGAAGTTTGGGTCTGAAATTTCCCCTTCTCCGTTCCAGACTTTCCACATTTCTGACAATGTACACAGATTGCTTTCATATCTAGGGAGAAAAGCAAATCAGTTTTACGAAAAATTGGGAGGCACAAACATTTCTGTAAGAATAAAGTAATATTCTAAAAGTACTTAAAAGTTCAGTTAAATTATTTCTATTCATCCTCTCTTGGCAGCAAGGGTCCCACTGGAGAGGGCTGCCTGTCTGGAGAGGAGGTCCCACAGAGGAGGCTGTGAGCGTGTGGCCCAGGGCAGAATCGCGGCTGGAAGAAGGCAAGCGGAAGCCTTGAGAACGGAGCAGCGAGTGGGCTACAGGCAAACACTCACCTGTGCCCGGGAGAGCCGGCAGGAGATGCACATGGCAGCCCCGGCTGGACCACAGCAGCACCAGATAAGCAAAGACCCAGGTTGCTTTCCTCCACCCCTCCTCCTAGACCCCAAACCCTGGGTCGCCAGAGTGTCTTTCTGGGTTCCTGTTCTAATCTCAACATGGAGCTTTTCCTGCCAACCGAGAGGGGTTTTGTTTGTTTGTTTATTTTTACACCTAAGGATGAAACACTTTGTTCTGCATCAAGGTATCTGGAAAAGGAAGCACATTGCAGGTGAGGACTGATCCATATGCACTGAGTGCAAAGCTCAACTACAGAATGATTTCCTACTATGACCATTACCAATGCTTAATTAAAAGTAAAACATGATTTACCACACCAGAATTCTAGAAGTGAAAGAGGACAGAATTTAAACGGGCAGATATAAATGTAGCACCGATCTGTATTTTAAAAACGAGCTGGAAAGATCTCTCCTCTTTCCATTCCCCAGAAGCCCACCCGCCAGTGGAGACCCTGTTCTTTGTTCGTCATGCTTTCGAGCCTGGGAGGGAGAGACATTATCCTCGGGTGTCCTGGTTCATCCTCAGGCTCGGGCAGGCCTGGCTCCCTGGGTCCTGACCCTCCCTATATCTCCCTGGAGAAGATCTCTTATGTTCTGGGTCCAGGATGGTTTCTTTTCTGTTCCCGTCCTCCAACAAAATAGGTGTTGACCTGAGCCCTGCAGGGCAACGGGGTTTGTTTCCCCAAAAAGCTTGGGCTCCGGCTTCCTGTGTGAGAAGGCCCCCCTCCCACCTTTCCCATCAGCCAGGCCCATGCAGAAAGACCATGGACGGGTGCGGTTCCCCTTGTGTCCACAGCTCCCGGGTTCCAGGCTCAGAAGAGCCCATGGTGAGTCTTTGACAATGAGGTGAAACTTTGGGCTGCCGTCTTCCCACCTGCTGTGTGTGTCGGCCCATCCTCTCCCTGCTAGGCCCAGAACAGGGGCTCTGGTCCTGTGCCTTCCTGGAGCCCCGTGTCTTTCCCTAGACTTCAGGCTGGATGTTCTTCTTTCTAGTTGGGGGGAGCACGGCTCTTCCCACCTTTCTACATCATAAACAGAACCTGGACCTCCCCCCACCTTTATTCCTCTTTTGAAAGAATAAAGAGGTTTTGTTTTAAAGTAGAGGGAAGGATTATTTATTTACTTATTTATTTTTGGCTGTGTTGGGTCTTCGTTGCCGCGCACGGGCTTTCTCTAGTTGTGGCGAGCGGGGGCCACTCTTCATCGCGGTGCGCGGGCCTCTCACTGTCGCGGCCTCTCTCGTTGCGGAGCACAGGCTCCGGACGCGCAGGCTCAGTAATTGTGTCTCACGGGCCCGGTTGCTCTGCGGCACGTGGGATCTTCCCGGACCGGGGCACGAACCCGCGTCCCCTGCATCGGCAGGCGGACTCTCAACCACTGCACCACCAGGGAAGCCCATGGTTTTTGTTTTTTTAAATCAAGCTCTATAGGAATGTATAAAGTTAAAAATAAGGCTTCCATCCTCCCTCCCAACACTTAGCCTCCATAAGAAACCATAAGTAGGTTATTTATCTTGTAGAGGCTTCTTACATATCCTTCCAGATAATGTCTGTACATAGAGAAGCAGACCCATACATGAATACATTTATAATAAATTTTTTTTTTCTATCTAAGTGGGCTGATACTATTTTGCCACTTGATTTTTTTACCGTATAGATATAGATAGATGTAGATATAGACATAGATCTTAGACATCTTCCCTTATAAGTAAACACGTAAGCATCTATGGTATTCTTCCAAGCAGCTGTTCAGTATTCCATTGAATGGCTGTTCTACTATTTATTTAGCTGGTTCCCAAATCGATAGCTGTGTAAGTTATTTCTAGACTTTACAGTTACATACAGTGTTGTGATAAGTTAGCTTTGTGAGCCTTTTCTCACCTTCTGAGATGGCCCACACTCGCTGGCGTGTGTTTCTCTCTAAATAAATCCACTTCTTACCTATCACTTTGTCTCTCACTGAATTCTCTCTGCGATAAGACATCAAGAACCTGAGCTTCATTAAGTCCGGAAACCAGAACTAAAACCCCACCAAATGGACGACGTTAACTACTCGGTGAAGCCCTCTTCATTCCAGAGAAGGTCACGGTTTGCCCGTCATCACCTGATGCCAGATGACCTCTGGACTGAAGGGATGCGGGCCCTGCAGGGCACCCTGGTCCTTAGCAACTCAGCCCTGGACCACCGGACTCCTCACAGGCCGCCCCACCCTGCTGGCTGGGCCATTCCGCTCTGAGGGCGTTAGTCCGCTGCGGTTCCCTTTGCCCGGCAAAGCAATAAAGCTGCTCTTTTCGACTTCACCCCCCCCAGAAAATAAATTAACCTTGTGTCTTGTGGGCAGGATCATTCAACTCTATCTCGATCTTTTCATTTGTATAATGGGCATAAAAATTCTACTTCCCAAGACGTTGTTGTAAGGATGAAAAGAGATAATCGTGGCAAGCAGTTCGACCAGTGCCTGGCATATGATAAACACTCAGTAATGATGGAATATTATTATTCGAAACCTTTGCAAGAATAAACGATACATTTCTGTAAGTAAAATTCATGTGTAAAAGAGTACAGACATTTAGAGTTTTGATAAACAAATTGTCTTCCTGAACATTTACTCTAAAAGTGTTCAGCCTCATTCACAAACAAATGCAACTCAAAACAACATTGCAGGGCTTCCCTGGTGGCGCAGTGGTTGAGAGTCCGCCTGCCAATGCGGCGGACGCGGGTTCGTGCCCCGGTCCGGGAAGATCCCACGTGCCGCGGAGCGGCTGGGCCCGTGAGCCGTGGCCGCTGCGCCTGCGCGTCCGGGGCCTGTGCTCTGCAACGGGAGAGGCCACAACAGTGAGAGGCCCACGTACCGTAAAAAAAAAAAAAAAAAAAAACATTGCAGGAAAAAAGGACAGTGCGCTTCCATCTCCTACTGCCCTGATTGCCAGAGACTGAGTGGCTAGAAGGTTACCAGTGTTGATGAGGCTTTGGGGGAAGACGTTCTCATACGAAGTGACAGCATGTGTAAGAGGCTCCCTTGCTAATTTTGTCAGGCTGTTCTTGACATATCTACTGTTTGTTTCTTGGGGTTTTTTTTGTTGTTGTTGTTGTTGTTATAAATTTATTTATTTACTTACTGGCTGTGTTGGGTCTGTGTTCCTGCATGCGGGCTTTCTCTAGTTGTGGCGAGCGGGGGCTACACTTCATTGCAGTGTGTGGGCTTCTTATTGATGTGGCTTCTCTTGTTGCGGAGCACAGGCTCTACACGGGTGGGCTTCAGTAGCTGCAGCACGTGGGCTCAGTAGTTGTGGCGCGTGGGCTCTAGGGCACAGGCTCAGTAGTTGGGGCACACGGGCTCAGTAGTTGTCTCGCGGGCTCTAGAGAGCAGGCTCAGTAGTTGCGGCATGCGGGCTCAGTAGTTGTGGCTCGCAGGCTCTAGAGTGCAGGCTCAGTAGTAGTGGCGCACTGACTTAGTTGCTCCGTGGCATGTGGGATCTTCCCGGACCAGGGCTCGAACCTGCGTCCCCTGCATTGGCAGGCAGATTCTTAACCACTGCGCCACCAGGGAAGCCCTGTTTCTTGTTGTTTTGTTTTTTGTGGGTTTTTTTAAAACAATTTTGCAAAGTCCAGTTTGGGCTTCAGTGACCCAGAGGTTGAGGGGGTGTGGGTAGTATCCCTCCGGTGAGAAAGGCCCTCCCAGGTGCCACAAGCCGGCTCCTGGGCCCAGGTGGTTCCCAGTGGGAGACTCTCAATATCTTTCAGCTCCTTTAAGATGTGGACTTACCATTCCGGCTGCACATAGGTCCACATACAGCAACATGAAGCGATAGACTAAACGACAGTGACCAGAGGATGGAGACCCTTCATTTAGAGGCTCTGAAGCCATTGGTTAAGAGACCAGGTATGGACTCCTTCCTCCACCAGCTACCACTGTGTGAGCCTGAGCAGGTTACCCGACCTCTCTCAACCTCTTTCTCTCCCCAACAAAATAAGGACGATATGATTTCCTACCTCCAGGGCTGGTATTCAGCTATTGGCACCAGGGGGGCCATAAAATGCTGACAGAGTCCTGTACCAGCTGGTGAATAGCCACTGTCCTCACCTCTGTGCCTGAACCCTCTCCATGTCAACTCTTCCCACCCCTCCCCCAGGACTCTCCCCAAATTCCCCCTCAACTAAAAGGTTTATGCCTCTGGGACCCTGCTTTATCACTGTGGCCAAGTCCACTTTTGATGATCATTGTTCATGCCCTACCACAGCTGGATAATTGGAGCATCTTGATCCTCTCTGCACATACTTGTGATGCTGGGAACAGAAGGATACCTTCATGTCACAGAGGGGCCAGCAACACATCAGAGAGTCCTGGAGGGGGTGATAGCGTTATCCCTGGCAGCCGTTCCTATGCTGAGTTGGCTGGAAATACCGTAAACTATGTACAGATAAATATATCCATTAAGCCCCCACTGAATTTTATCACCGAGGCAACTTCCTCTCAGTCAGCTCCTCAAACTGCCCAGCCCACTCCAGTGGGCTCTTGCCCGTCTCCTGGAGTCATGGAGTCTTGTGAGATAACGCACAGGAATCACCTGGCACTGCATACAACCTAGCCGCCATTAATAAATGACGGTTATAATAGAAAGCCAACTATCAGTGCAAAACAGAGACAAGTGATCATAGCTCAGGATCATGCTCTTCTTCCCCATCTCTCTAGCTTCCTCCAGGAAGGGATTCTCGTTTGTGGCGTCTTAAAGAGAAGAACAGGGAGTGAAAAAGTCAAAGGCGACCCCATTATGTGGGACTAGAGAGGAGGAACGTGGGAAACAGAGACAGGAAAGCCTTGCTGGACAAACGTCTGCAAGGGGCTAGTTTGGAAATCAGTGATGGAAAGTGGGAGAAAGCCATAGCTTCAGGAAAGGTTCAGCTTTCCCCTGAGAGGGGTAGCCAGAGGCTGACTCAGTGTGAAGCCAGTGAGCTCTACACTTTGGGGCCACTGGCTTGCAGGGGCCCTTCCAAGATGCTGGGAGGGGCCGCGTGATGCGTTGACACAGTCATATATGTTTTTGAAAACTGCAAAAGTAAGATGTTTTACCAGCAGTTCGTTATGATCTCTCTCTCTTTCTCCACTCTTGTTCCTCTCTGTCAGCTTCTCACATCCGTGGCACTGGAGTGGGCTGGGCGGTTTGAGGAAGTTGCCTCGGTGATAACATTCAGTGGGGCCTTAATGGATATATTTATCTGTACATAGTTTACGGTATTTCCAGCCAACTCAGCATAGGAACGGCTGCCAGGGATAACGCTATCACCCGCTCCAGGACTCTCTGATGTGTTGCTGGCCCCTCTGTGACATGAAGGTATCCTTCTGTTCCCAGCATCACAAGTATGTGCAGAGAGGAGCAAAAATAAGTTTAAAGTAAGAAGCCAGTATCTAGACTGTGGAAAATCCTTCCAATCATTACATATATAAAATTATATCGGGCTTCCCTGGGGGTGCAGTGGTTAAGAACCACCTGCCAATGCAGGGGACACGGGCTCGAGCCCTGGTCCGGGAAGATCCCACGTGCCGCGGAGCAACTAAGCCCGTGCGCCACAACTACTGAGTCTGCACTCTAGAGCCCGCGAGCCACAACTACTGAGTCTGCACTCTAGAGCCCGCGAGCCACAACTACTGAGCCTGTGCACCAGAACTACTGAAGCCTGTGCACTTAGAGCCCATGCTCCGCAACAAGGGAAGCCACCGCAGTTAGAAGCCTGCGCACCACAATGAAGAGTAGTCCCTGCTTGCAGCAAAAATAAATAAATAAATAAATAAATTATAAAAAAATAGAGAAAATTATAAGCTGAGGAGTCAGTTCTTATCGATGCCCAGCTAAAGCAAAAGTTCTCTCCCAACAGGAATATACCTATAATCTGCACATACAGCTATAAATGGACCATATTTTTTCTCTTTATCCACGGGAATTGTGTAAATAGAACTTAGAATTTCTATGAAAGTTGTCATAACCTGCAGCAGTAATAAAAATGGTAAGCATTTCTGCGTATAAAAACCACCCCAAATTTTGGATTGTGTGTTCCCATATCTGACACCTCTTGTCCTTACAAAGTCTGATGGTTCTAGATGAAACAGCATGCAAAACTGCCGTGTATCAGTAAAACGGCCTCAGCCAACAAGGTTCTCTTTAAAAACATTATTTTTCTCTAATTTGTAGCATGAGAGCAACTCAATTACCAAATTATGTGTAATCAAAAAACCTACTGCACTTTCTTTACTCTTTATAAATAAATACTAATTTTGTGCCTAATTTTATATTCATAATTTTGTGTTCTTCTTCATGAGGCCCTCCAAAATCGTACAAGCTTCAGGCACAAATTGTACAAGCTTCAGATCCACAAAATCTGGATCTGTCCCTGCGTAAAACCATGGGGCAAGAAAACGTCTCTCTGTAAACTCGATATTTTGAATTAACGTTAGACATAAAGAAACATTGTAGAAGTAGTATACCCTGCTTCCAGCTCATGGTGACACAACCACAGTTTAATCAAGAATAGGAAATTAACATTGCCATGATATTATTAACTGAACTGCAGACCTTATCAGAATCTGGCGATTTTTCCTCGAATGTCTTTTTTCTGTTCCCAACTCCTGTCCAGGATCCCACATTGCACTTCATTGTTGGGTCTCACTAGTTTCTTCCAGTCTGTGACAGATCTTTAGTCTCTCCCCATCTTTCATGACCTTGACGCTTTGGGAGAGTACTGATGGGTTGTTTTGTAGGATGTTCCTCAGTTAAGGTTTGGCCAATGTTTACTCAGGATCGGAGCAAGAATATGGCAAAAATGACATCATATCCTTTCAGTGCATCTTATCGAGGGGTTCATGATGCCAAGACGTGTTTTTAACTGTGACATTTAGCTCAGTGATTTGGTTAAGTTGGTGTCTGCTGGGTTTCTCCATTGTAAAGTCACGCTTTCTTTTCTCAGTAGTGGATAAGAATCTTGGGACAGATACTATGCAAACCCTACTTCTCAAACTTTCTCCCACTAATTTTAGCATTGGTGGATCTAGTCTGCAACAGTTATTACTGAGGTGTTTGCTTAATGATTATTCTCTATTTCCCTCTTTTTGTGTTTACTTAGCAATTGAAATTCTATTTTGAGAAAGAGCTGTCTCTTCTCCCCATTACTTCCTTGTTTATTCAGTTATTTACTTATACCAGTATGAACTCATGATGGCTTTTAATTTTATGCTATATGTTAAAATTCAACACTATCATCATCTATTTTGTTGATCAAATGTTTCAGCTTTGGCCACGTGGGCTTCCTTCATGTTGACTCTTGTATTGCTTTGATAAGCTGCCATCTTTACTTGAGCATTTCCTTATTTTTTATTTTGTCACCACAAGTTTCATCTTGTATTTTTCCTGCCCCAGCACTGGATCAACCAGTTTTCCCTGATTCCTATTTCTGGAGAATGCTGTTTAGAGACCAGGATCTGGGCAGCAGGTGTGCTCGTTGTTACTGGGGTATCATTGCTTCTAGGCTCTCTCAGAGACAGAGCTAGGACATGTATGTATATGTATATGTCTAGTAACCCATCTGATACACACGTTGGTATTTCTTCGTCTCTATAAAATCATGAGTTTATACTGATACCTCTGATCCCAATTCAATACCCCAGTGTTCATTGTAGCCTTTTCTAGGTGAAAACAAGGACAAGGCTACCTGTGTCATGGAAATGAAAGCAAAACCAATCCTCCAGAAACCTCTGGTCCATCCTGTAGCCCTGGGGTCTCATGGACACCCCTCAGGGGTTCATATCATTTAAGCTTCTCCTCTAGTGCCATAACTTAAAATAGATGTAGGGCCTCAGGCTCCAATGGGAATAAGTAAATCACCTTTGTCCTGTGTTTTGATCATAGAGCCAAGAATTAAAGTGATCAAATCACAATTGTCAATCCTCCAAATGTTACAAATGGCCAAGATTCAGATAAATTAAGATGCATGTATTATGCTGAATTTTATTTCTGAAATTACACTTACTGACTTTCGAGCTGTACTAGTCCACAGCAACTAATTGCATTTCAGGTGGAAGAGTAGCATATGATTTGAGTAAACACTTCAGTAAGAGTGACTGAAACCCCAGGGTTTACATGGTCATGTGATGTGATGCCTACTATATTATGCAAGCTAAGCAAAGACTTATTGGTGATGACACCCAAATAGTGCGAATACTCCAAAAGGTAGGGAGCTCCTCCTACTTAATAATAGAATAAGAATAGCATTTACGCTGGTTTCCACGAGAGGAATTTTCCATAAACACTCCGGTTCCTTGTCCTACCGCTTACTTTTCCCGAGGGAGCTGGAGTCAGTGACCTGAATGGAAAGTCGGGGAAAGAGAACAGGTGTGTCCTGCCAGCGCATACTCCTCACGCCGTCAGAGAGCAGACGGTCCGGTTTGCTCCCCCCAGCCCCACGCTTTCCCAGTCCGGAATCGCACATGAAGACGTTTTCCAAGACACAGGGTAGACGAAGCTCTTGGGAAGACAGGACTCGAAGACTTTTTTGGACATTGACAATTTCAAGCAGATTTAAGACTGTTTCAAGTGAGATTTGACCTCGGTGAGCCACGGCAGCCTTGGACAGTTTTGTTTTTCAAAAGGAAGGGCAGGGGCTTCCCTGGTGGTGCAGTGGTTGAGAGTCCGCCTGCCGATGCAGGGGACGCGGGTTCGTGCCCCGGTCCGGGAGGATCCCACGTGCCGCGGAGCGGCTGGGCCCGTGAGCCGTGGCCGCTGGGCCTGCACGTCCGGAGCCTGTGCTCCACAACGGGAGAGGCCGCAACAGCGAGAGGCCCGCGTACCGCAAAAAAAAAAAAAAAAAAAAAAAAAAAAAGGAAGGGCAGCAGCCTTGACCTTGACCCAGCCCAGGCTACTCACACCTTAGCAGGCGCACCCAGCCTGCGACATAACAATCCTGGTCAGTAAGTGGAGGACACGGAGCCCAAGCCTTAGCGAAGGCGTGTGCTGCTGGGAGCCAAGCAGATGCTCTAGCCAAACACGAGCTGCGTGGGTGGCCGTGGCCTGCCAGCTGCCACGGCTTGACGTTGACCTGTGCAGACACAGCTGACATTGAAATATGCACACCAGTACCCCAGGTGAGGCTGAGGCTGGAGGAGACCCTCCTTGACCTTGACCTTGGCCTTGGTGGGCAGAACATGGTCTGCTTTTAAACTGGAAGGCAGCTGAGTTCTGCATTTCTTGCAGAGCGTTAGTTGTACCTCTAGAATGTGGGTGCTAAACCTGGAGAGACAGACAGCGATGGATTGGCCGCCAGATTTCGTTCCGCACACACGGCCAAGGAAAGGGCTGGAGGAGCTAAGCTTTAATCACAGGCTTCCCCATGGGCTCTCGAGCTGGCTCTAGACACATCCATTATGAAAGTTCTGACCCTGGCTTTTGACTTCAGAGAACCAAACTGACTCACCTTCAGGAGGTGGTAGATTTTTCAGTAGTAAATAAGAAGAAACAAGGATCTCTTCTGAAACAAATGCTGTCATTTTTGGTGAAGGCAGAGAATCAACTCAGTGAAATTGTTGCAAATCCCAAAGCTAGAAAGACCCGTGCATCTCAGAATCACATTTGCTCAGAAGATCGAGGTGAAATCAGAGTGACATTAAACAAACAAAAATGTTTTAGGCTTATAGTCAGAACAGGAAAAGTAAAAATAAAATAAGGTAGACTGGGAGGATTCAACTGGGGAGAGAGAGATTTCTTTAAGAGACAGGAGGAAGGATGGGTTTTTAGCGACACCCAAAACAGTACGGGAGGAATCACTGAGATCTCAGGGCCAGGAAAGACATTATAAACAGGAAAGGAGATGCACCCCCAGGTCTAACAGGGAAATAGGGGGATGTTGTTAATGTGATCTTGGTTGTTAACAGGTCAGAGACAGTGGAGTCCAATAAAATCTGACAGCTCTGCCATCTCAGGACTTCTGCTGGGAGAACGTCCTTCTGCGGGGAGAGGGCATCCAGAGCGTCAGGGTCTGCGGTCAGAGCAGCTTCAAACTACCATTAACGTTGGATGGATATTCCAAGTGGTTACAGAAAATCTGAACCGATTCTAGAGAAGGTCACCCAGACCAGCATGAAACACTCGAAGCAGCCTCCATAGATGCATTTCAAGGTGACACAGTCGAGGTGGGACCAGTACATGCTGCCCTGTGAGAACAAGCTCAGGAATAAGAGTTCTATGAAAAGGTACAGCCAAGATGCCCTGAGCCAGGAGGACAGTAATTAGACCAAGTCCAGCCTGGCTGAAATACTCGTCCTCAGGGAGGGGTGCCCTCCCGGTGGAATGACCCACTCAGGAACAGAGTCGTAAGGAGATGAGAACTCTTTGAAGAACAGTGGACAGTTGTCACAGACCTAGAACCTTCTTATTTCCTTTGACTCACTCGGTAGTCTCACAAGGCAAAGGGTGGAGAAATATCTTAGAACAAAAGCCACGAGGAATCAGGAGAGAAGGCACTCACATTGGGATATGGTTCTAACCAAAGGTGTGTGGGACAGGAGAGGAAGCCGTTCAGAAAGTAGCTTCAGCTGCTGGAAACTCAAGGGGGCCTCAGGAGGAAGAGGACCACAGAGGGAAACCCACGGCGGGGGCGGGGGGGCCAGCCCGCAAAGGGAGCATTCTCAGTGGGGCAGCGGAGCCAGCGCTCGAAGTACCAAAGCACCAGAAGCAGAGGTTTCCTCGTGCAGAATATGGGGAAGAGACTGCAAACAAGACCCAGGAATGAGCCTTAAACTGTAAATGGCAAAGCTCTGCAGGAAGGCAGCCCTGTCTCGCGTATACGGGGGGTTGTCCCCAGATGAGATGAACACACACCGTCACAACGTCTCGATGCGTACAGATGATTAACGGGTGCATGAAAGGCGCTCAGCAACGCTAATCATTACAGGGGTGGGATAGGGAGGGTGGGAGGGAGGGAGACGCAAGAGGGAAGAGATTTGGGAACATATGCATATGGGTAACTGATTCACTTTGTGGTAAAGCAGAAACTAACACACCATCGTAAAGCAATTATACTCCAATAAAGATGTTAAAAAAAAAAAACCTACAATGAGGTATCACCTCACAATGGTCAGAATGGCCATCATAAAAAGTCTGCAGATAATATGTATATGTATAACTGAGTCACTTTGCTGTATGCCAGAAACTAACACAACACTGTAAATCAACTAGACTTCAAATAAATAATAAATAAATAATGTCTGGACGGCAGATTTCTCTCAGTTGAGTGTAACTCGGAGGTCCAGGACTTGAACGCACCCTCACAGACTGACGGGCAGCCTGGGTGAAGGGTGCCGTGGGAACAGGGCTCTCCCCACCCCCACCCCTTGTCCATGTGCCCCAGGTCCCTGCGAGGCTAAGCACTGGCCTGCCTGGCTCCGGTGCTGAGCGTGACCTGCGTGCTCTCTTATTCCTGCCCCTTAACACTTGGCCTCTTTCAAAGAGACTCCCTCCCCCTCTTTAGACCTCAGTGAGTTTCTCAGCCCCCGCTGCACATCAGAGTCACCCGGGGAGCCTTGACAACGGACTGGCGCCTGGCCGCACCCCAGAGACCCTGAGTTAACAGCTGTGGGATTCAGCCTGGGCGCTGTGGGCTGTACACACTCTGCAGGTCTAGCCAGAACCTCAGCATGTGGCCTCCTCTGGAACTAGGGTCTCTGCAGATGTAATTAGTTTGCAGTCAAGATGGGAGCACAGCGGATTGCATGGGGTCGGGGGGGGGGGCGTTACATCCAATGAGAGTGTCTTTGTATAAGAGACAGAAAGGGGCGCAGAGAAGTCGCTGTGAAGACAGAAGCAGAGGTTTGGAGGGATGAGCCCACAGCCGTGCGACGACAAGGATCTCCAGCAGCCGCCAGAAGCCGGCAGAAAGCAAGGGATGGTTCCTCCCTCGGAGCCTCCAGAAGGAACCCACCCTGACAGCACCTGGATTTCGAGCTTCCGGACACCAAAGTGAGGGAATAAAGGCCTGCTGTTTTCAGCCCCTCGGTTTGTGGCGCTTGGTTACAGCAGCCCCAGGAAATGAATGCACCAGTTGACCGTCCTCTGTGGCCAGGCTGGCAACACCGGCCTTTCCAACGGCAGATACTCCCAGCTGCCCATCTGGGGGGCGGGGTCGGCCCATCTCCCCCGCAAGAATGTCCCTGGCTGAGAAGAGGGGAATTAGAAGCTGGGAGCTGGATTTTGGGTCTTTAATGTCTTTTAACTCACAAGGGCAAAATATTTAATTCCCACTTTGATTCCATTGGACTTCTACTTCTTTGAAGTTTAGCTTGTAAGAGGATTTAATCTTCTGGCTTTATTTTATCCCCAGGAACTTCTTAATGAAGAGAGGGTCTATATTTACATAGGGTGTAACTCATTACCACCTGTTAACTTTGGGAGTATCTTGAGGGTGTCATTTGGTCCCGGTGCAGAACCTCTGATAGGCGATGCTGAACACAGGGCTGGACCTGAGTGTATATGGCCTTGGGAGAAAAGTGACCTTGAGTTGACTTAACTCAGCTGATTTCTGAGCTATTCAGGGGCGGAGTCTGTGCTGCCATCTAAGGTCCTAGGGGAATCCATAAGAGACCAGTGCCTGGTGTAAGGGGAGCATCCTGCAAGGGTGGGAGCTGACCTGCCCTGACCGACTGCTGGTCCCCTCCCCTGAGATGGGGCTTGGCCTCGGTCGGTCATCCATTGGCCCCACAGGTGAACCGGGCAGCTAAAGAGCACAGTCACCTGGGAGAAGCCCTCTGGCTCTCTAGAGGAGGGGCTTTCCCAGAACCCTCCAGACCTCCCACAGCCCCGCACATCCGGCAGGGGACCAAGGCCTGCGGCGATGCACCAGCCCTCAGTGCCAGGAGCCACCCTGAAACAACTTGCCTGACGTCTTCTAAGCCCCCGAGAGTCTGTCTTCCCATCCCCCACCCAGCCCAGCTGGAGGCGGGCCAGGGCGAGGCCTGTCGGCTGCACACTTGCTCCCTGCAGGCAGGGAGCCAGCAGGCCATTCCTGAACCTGGTCTTGTCAGTGACAAAGGTGCTATCGAAGTCTCTATCTGCTGATTGTTTTGTCTTAGGTGGGAGGGGAGTGCCACTTGTTGACCCTGAAAGCAAACATTGCTGACCCTTCCTGAGGGCTGGCTGGGCACCGGGCTCTGCGCCAGGACATTACAGGAATGTTCAAGATTGTTGTACTGAGTGTTCACTACAGCCTCAGGGAGGAGACGTTCTATCTCCATGCACAGAGGCACAGAGAGGCACAGAGGCACAGAGAGGCTGACCAGCAACAGGAGAGATGAGACTTGAGCCCAAGCAATTTGACCCCAAAACCCTGAAGTCAATGAAAGAAAAGCCAATGTGACTTATTGTTACCAAAGGGGAAAGGTGAGGAGGGGGGGATAAAATAGGAGTATGAGATTAACAGCTACATATTACTGCATATAAAAGAGATAAACAACACGGACTTACTGTATAGCACGGGGAACTGTATTCAGTATCTTATAATAACCCGTAGTGGAAAAGAATCTGAAAAGAATCACTTTGCTATATACCTGAAACTAACACCACATTGTGAATCAACTATACTTCAATAAAAAATAAAATAAATACATATATATATAAATGAAAAGCACATGTGGACAATACCAAAACCACGTTGACAATATATTATACATATAAAATACATATGAACATGATAAACTCATTAAGTATGCATGAGTATATACAAACATACATTCCCATATAAGTTCATGAGTGTATATGTGAGTGTGAGTATATATATGTGAGTATGATGTAGATGAGTATATATACTCACAAGTCTTGATACATATGTGCCATATATAGTAAACGTGTGTACATGTGTATGTATCCAGCAATTTCTCTTATAAGAATTTATTATAAGTGCTGTATAAACAGATATGCATAAGGCTGTTCAACGCAGCTTCTTTATAATAACAGAAAATGGAAACGATATGAATATCCAAAACAATAGTTGACTAATTAAGTATATTACAATAGAGTCATATAACAGTAAGTGGCTTTTTAAAAAGACATACAAATAAGAAAAATGGAAGAGTAAACAATAGCAATAAGGTCTGAAATTCGCGAAGTAGAGCAATGAGTAAAAATAACCTGACAGCTAAGAGCCTGAAGCAGACAATGAGGATATGCTAAGAACCAAGGAGCAGAGTCCCCCAAGAGTCTAGGAATTGGGGTTAGGGAGGGGCGGCGTAGAGCTAAACCAGGCAGAGCTGAGTGAGAGTTCAGGTAACACACACACACACCCCCCACCCCCCACCCCCGTCTCAGCAGAAGAAATGCCCCTTCCCCCCCCCCCCCCCCCCCCCCCCGCAAAGCCTGGCAGTAGACACTCTGGAGAGAGGGAAGACAATGGCCTCTGGACAGGGTGCCCAGGCTTCATCGAGCGCAGGGCCCTCCGCCAAAGACAGGGAGGCCAAGCATGTGTTTGCCTCATGGATGCTGAGACCCCTTTCTTCCAGCAACTCCAGGCAGGATGCTGGCAGCAGCATCTCCTCTGGAAAAGGCCAACGAGGATATCAACGTCAGGAATTCCCAACTGTATACACAGCCCAGCCAGCGGAGGAAATTGACAAGGTCAGGAGAGTGGGATCCAGTTTTGCAAAAGGAGTGAAGGAGTTACCCTGGAGGACAAGCTACTGGCCTTTTGTGTGGCTCTTGGGTCACATCTGCCGCCCTGACCACAAACAGTGGCCAATCTGAAGTTCCCCAACTGAACACGATGAAAGCCAGACAGAGGAGATAGGATAGACGGAATGTTCCATAAACACTGGTGAAAATTACACCGTATCTAGGGACACAGCCCAGAGAGAGACAAGCTGCCGGGGAGCAAAGATAAGAGCAAAGCCGTTGGCCTGTTAGCACAGGAAACAGCAGGTGTTGGTGACAAAGCCCCAGAATTAAAGGGGCCAGAATGCAGAAGAAACCTGGCAAGTGTGTGCTTTCAGGGAAATTTATCGCAGATCTCAGAAGGAAAGAAACACGTCGAGGGAACAAGTACCATAACTCCACAGGACCAGAGGGCAGCGGCGGGAAAGAATTCGGGATTCGTGGAGAAGAGATTTTTCAAAAGATTGTACTGGGCTTCCCTGGTGGCGCAGGGGTTGAGAGTCCGCCTGCCGATGCAGGGGACGCGGGTTCGTGCCCCGGTCTGGGAAGATCCCACGTGCCGCGGAGTGGCTGGGCCCGTGAGCCGTGGCCGCTGAGCCTGCGCGTCCGGAGCCTGTGCTCCGCAACGGGAGGGGCCACGACAGTGAGAGGCCCGCGTACTGCGGAAAAAAAAAAAAAAAAATCTTACTCGTTTCAATGACTAATTGTGACATTCTGCATTTGTTTTGTATGCATTAGCATGGGGTTTTTGCAACCAAATGAATAGCCCTGCTCACAATCCCTGGGGGGCCCAGGAATGCTCTTCAGGAGCCCTGGGGGAAGACTTAGGTGGGCACCGCCTAGCTGTTTGTGACCAGGAAAGATGGCCGAGCCACACCTGGCACCAGAGATCTGCCTCATGACACAGGAAGCAAATATTCAAACAGTGGAAGCCGGGGTTAGAGGGTGTTGTGGGTTTAATTGTGTCCTCTCAAAAACTAGGCTGAAGTCCTAACCCCAGGTACCCATGAATGTGACTTTATTTGGGAATAGGGTCTTCGCAGATGTAATTAAGGTGTAAGCTAAGTTGAGGTTATCCTAGAGTAGAGTAGACCCTTAATCCGATATGACAGGAGTCCTCATCAGAAGCGGGCAAGAGACACAGACACACACACAAGGAGAAGGCCATGTGTCGACCGAGGCAGAGATGGAGTGACACCTCCACAAAACAAGCAAATGCCACGGATGCTGGTAGAGCTAAGAGAGGCGCAGAGCTGACCTCTGAGCCTCCAGAAGGGACCAACACTGCAGAAACCTTTGATTTGGGACTTCTACCGCCAGAACTATGAGAGAATGAATTTCTGTTGCCTCAAGCCACCCAGTGTGTGGCGCCGTGTGTCAGCAGCCCCAGGAAACTGACACGAAGGGGTTCAGAGGTGCACCCAGAACCGGGATTAGAGCCCACATCTCCTGACCTGCTTCCTTACTCCTGCCTTTGCTCATTTGGGAGATTGTTATCAATACAAAACAATTGCTCCACCTGAGAGAAAATCCTGAAACACATGGATTTAGAGAATTGAATATAAATGCAGCCGGGCTATGGTGTTCCAGCATTGACAAAGCCATCAGCCTTCGGCTACAGATTACTGGTACTTAAACCCAAGACCAAAAGCCCTCCAACCTGATTTCCAAAGTTCAGTATTGGCACAGTGGAAAATAAACCTTTGCTTTTCATTGGCGAGGAAAATCTCTCTGCTCAGAAGCAATTGAAGAAAATGAATGTGGAGCCAGATGATACCTATTTCCCAAAGCCCCTTTTCTGCCTCTTAACTGTGCTCTGCTGTTCTTCAATAAAGGACAATTAGGCCCATTATGGCTGTGCGGTCCCTAAATAGCCACGGGTCTGCGGAATTTGTGCACCGTGGAGCACAAATGGGTCTTCTTTAAATTTCTTATTAATTAGCGTCCTCTTATCTGAACACAGCATAATTTCTGCCTGTTCCCACGGGGAGCCCCTGTAGCTGTGCTAAGTGCTGCCGGGCCTCTCTGCTGTACCTGATTCCCCGGGTTGGCCACCCCCCAGCTGCAGCTCCAGCCTGGTAGGATGCCTGCTGTCGTGTGCTCACTGGGGAACTGGAATGGAGGATAATTCTGCCAGAGGGAGAAAGTCTCCCCAGTTGCACCAAAAACGAAAGAACTTTATTTATTTATTTTTTAATTGAAGTCTAGTTGATTTACAATGTTGCGTTAATTTCTGCTGTACAGCAAAGCGTTGGTGGGAATGTAAGTTGGTATAGCCATTATGGAGAACAGTATGGGAGGTTCCTTAGAAAACTAAAAACAGAATTACCATATGATCCAGCAATCCCACTCCTGGGCATATATCCACACAAAACTCTACTTCAAAAAGATACATGCACCCCTATATTCACAGCAGCACTATTCACAATAGCCAAGATGTGGAAACAACCTAAATGTCCATCAACCGATGAGTGGATAAAGAAGATGTGGTACATATACATAATGGAATACTACTCAGCCATAAAAAAAAAACAAAATAATGCCATTTGCAGCAACATGGATGCAGCTAGAGATTATCATACTAAGCAAAAGGACTTTATAATGGATATTAGTGCCTGCCAACTTTTTTTATTTTTTTAATATGTATGTATGTATGTGTGTACGTATGTATGTATGTATTTATTTATTTCTGGCTGCATTGGGTCTTTGTTGTTGCACGCAGGCTTTCTCTAGTTGCAGAGAGCGGGGTCTACTCTTCCTTGCGGTGCGCGGGCTTCTCGTTGCAGTGGCTTCTCTTGTTGTGGAGCACGGGCTCTAGGCACACAGGCTTCAGTAGTTGTAGTGCATGGGCTCAGTAGTTGTGGCTCGCGGGCTTATTTGCTCTGCAGCATGTGGGATCTTCCCAGACCAGGGCTCAAACCCATGTCCCCTGCATTGGCAGGCAGATTCCTAAGCACTGGGTCACCAGGAAAGTCCCCAACCCTTTTTAATTTCTCTTTTTATTTTACCATTGTCCTGGTACTTTGTTCTAAAATAATCTTAAGACAAATACTGTATGATATCACTTATATGTGGAATCTAAAAGCTACAACCAACTAGTGAATGCAACAAAAAAGAAGCAGACTCACCCATATGGAGAACAATCTAGTGGTTACCATTTGGGGTGGGGGGAATATAGGGATGGGGGAGTGGGGGGTACAAACCATTGGGTGTAAGCTGGGCTCAAGGATGTATTGTACAACATGGGGAATATAGCCAATATTTTGTAATAACTGAAAATGGAGTGCAACCTTTAAAAATTGTAGTAACATTTTTTAAATTAAAAATAAAATAATCTTAGGAGCTCTGAGAAAAGAACTAGGGTGTGTTAAAAGGTTGAGAGGGAGAGGGGAAAGGAAATTAGAGAAGGTTCAAAGCAGTGGCAAGAGGGGCTACGCGCCATACATATGATGTTTCTTTCTGTGCTGTCTTACAATTTCAGGGAAGGTCCCGTTCCTGAGGACAGTAGGCAGTAGACAACTTCAGGTTCTAATACAGAGCCTCAAGACACATCCGCACGAGACTCATCCGGAGTGGACCAAGCGGGCTCCGCGATCCTCAGACCTGCTGGCAGGCTATCTCAGCACAAACTAGAACTTATCGGAGATCATGGGTGGCAACGGAGCAGAGCCAGCCTGTGGGGTGGGGGAGGGGCTAAGGTGTTTCCCATGACTCCCCTCCAACCCAAAGGCTCCAAGAGACCCCTCCTTAGAGACTCTTGGTGCCCGTGTCTTTCTCCCACCTGAATGGCAGCTGAGATGCAGAAAGTCACTGCCATCCTGCTGCCTGAGCTGAAGCTTAGAGGGAGGGGGGCGCTTGGGAACACGGGAGCCCACTCCCCACTGGAGGCTCCAAGGGTGGGGACCTGACTGGACCCTCTGGGAGAGAGGGCAGTCATACAATAGCACAGACCCCAACACGGATGTGGTACAAATGCATGAGTTTCCTCTGGGCCAAGGGGATGCTGAAAAGATAGCCTGATAGAACTGACTTTATGGGAACCCACCCAAGAGGGTGACCTTCAAGGCCAAGGGAACCTTGACTGTAAGAGGCTGTGGGGTGGACCCCTGGGGAAGGAGCTGAGGAAACTTGCAATAAGGCAGTCAGGGAACAGCCCCTCCAAAGAAGCTGATACCTCGAGTGCGACAAAAGAGCCCACGTTTGGGCAACTGTCATGACCAAGAGCTTTGTGAGAGGCTCAGGATGGACAAGGAGTAGCTGCTGTTTGGGATGAGAGGGCCCAGAAATGTATAGCTTAAGGTGCTGAAGCCAACCCTCACCTACATCCTCATTTGCCTTGAGCTGGCTCCCCAAAAACCTTTGGAAAATCTGTGTGTGTGTGTGTGTTCCTGTGCATGTGCATTTTAGTTCTTAAAATCTCACACGTCAATCCTTTAACTATTTTTCCCCTGTTCTCCACCATCACTGTTGGTTTAGACATTAAATGTTAAGTATTATAGTCAAAAATAGAATGGCAGGCTTCCCTGATGGCACAGTGGTTGAGAGCCCACCTGCCAACGCAGGGGACGCGGGTTCGTGCCCCGGTCCGGGAAGATCCCACGTGCCGCGGAGCGGCTGGGCCCGTGAGCCATGGCCGCTGAGCCTACGCGTCCGGAGCTCTGCAATGGGAGAGGCCACAACAGTGAGAGGCCCACATACCGCAAAAAAAATAAAATAAATAAAATAGAATGGGATAGAAAAATGTGGGAATGAATTGCCATCTTCTATGCAAAGGCTAACGAATAGATGTTTCTTTGAAGTAATCCTGATGCTCTGAGATACTGTAACTAGAGAAGCTTTCTAAAAGCTCTTTACAGATATAAAGGTTCTGTGTAATCAATGGAGCCAAGCAGAGTGTCCAAAAATAGATGCAAGTGCACACAGGAATTGAGCATATGATGATGGTGACATTTTAAATCAAGGGGAAAAGATAGGTTCAGCAGATGACATTGGGACACCTGGTTAGGCATTCAGGAGGAGAGGGGACGTGATCCTTCCTACAGTCTTAACACCTAAATAAATTCCGGGTATGTGGTCTACAATACAGTAGCCACTGGCCATGTGTGGCTATTTAAATATAAGTTAATTAAAATTAAATAAGAGTAAATACTCGTTTATTTGATCATATTATCCACATTCCAAGTGCTCAAGAACCCTATGTGGTTAGTGACTACCATTGGACAATACAGACCAGATTAATCATCCTAGAAAGTTCTGTTGAACAAGGCTGCTCTAAATGGTTCAAGTGTTTAAATATAAACCTATTAAAGCACTAGAAGAAAACACAAGTTTTATAATCTTCAAATCAGGAAATTCCCCGGCAGTCCAGTGGTTAAGTCTTCACGTTTCCAATGCACGGGGTAAGGGTTCAATCCCTGGTTGGGGAACTAAGAACTCACATGCTGCACAGTGCAGCCAAAAAAAAAAAAAAAAAAAGGAAGAAGAATTATCTAAAAAAACCCCAAAACCTGGAGACCAGAGAAAAGTCACTCCAATCACTAAGAAAAAATTGTAAATGTTCTCTGTATGAAAAATAATCTCATAACCAATGTTAGCGAAAAATTAGGGAAAGATTTATAACCCATAAGCAGATAAAGAGCTAATTTGCTTAATAAAATAATAAGAGAACAACAAATACCCAACAGAAAAATATGCCAGGGGCCAGGCATCTTATAGAACCGAAGATATAAATGGTCAATAAATATATGAAAATATGTTTAACCTCACTCATAATGAAGGAAATGCAAATTAAATAATGATGATACCATCATTAAATAATGGAAGAGGCCACTTTTCAACTATTAACTGGCAAAAATTTTAAAGTTTGCATGCATATCATGAGCTAGAGTGTGGAAAAATCTAGTGGGTTCATACATTGTCGGTAGAAGAATAAACTAGAGCAACCTCTTTGGAGGCAGTTTGTCAGTAGAAATCTAAATTTAAAATGCACATTACCTCTGACCCAGTATTTCCATCATTAAGAATGTACCCTACAAATAAACTTGCAAATGTGCACAGAGTTATGTGCACAAAATGGTTACTTGCAGCATTATTTATTACAGCAAAACAAACAACCTCAATATCTATCAAATGGCCTATTAAATGTGCTGATAAAGATCCCAAGATATGTCAATATAATTGAGCTAAAATGTAACACTAGGACAGTGCATGGTACGATCCTGATTTTGTTTTGTTTTAAGATGTGCAGAATATACGTATAGATGCTGCATATATGCAAATATGCATAGACATAAGGGTACACAGGAATCTGCTAATAATTACTCCCAATGAGTGGAACTAGAGAATGGGGCATAGTTCTATTTTTCTCTGGTTTTTTTTTTTTTTTTTTTTTTTGGTGGTACGTGGGCCTCTCACTGTTGTGGCCTCTCCCGTTGGGGAGCACAGGCTCCGGACGCGCAGGCTCAGCGGCCACGGCTCACGGGCCCAGCCGCTCCGCGGCATGTGGGATCCTCCCGGACCGGGGCACGAACCCGTGTCCCCTGCATCGGCAGGCGGACTCGCAACCACTGCGCCACCAGGGAAGCCCTTCTATTTTCCTCTTTTGACCTTTTTGTGGTTGTTTGTTTTGTTTTACCATTTGCATTCATTTGTTTACATTAGAAAGGAAATCGTTTCAAAAAGTGATAAAGCTGCTGTGTAAGTGGAAAATACTCATCACTTCCTACCTAAATTCAATTCCAAAAGGACCGTATTTACCCAAGTCATGTAGACAAAGGGACTAGGGCGAGTTTGGGGGCTGCGAGATGAAACTCGGCCCCAGCGCACTCTGAAAGCAGGAGCACCCCGTCCTGAGGGCTCAGTGTCAAAACGCCAGGCTAGGTATCACCTGACTCAGGCTACCAGATACTCAGCAAGAGGGTCCAGCTCTGACTCAGAGAAGGATCCGGTTCCAGGGGATTTTGTCATCGAGAGCACATCATGTGACATCCCAGTGAGAGAAACGGCCGCCGGCCATTGTAAAGCTGTGGAAAAGTGAAGTTGGTCTTGGCTTCTGGCTTCAAAGAGGTTCTTCTATGAACCAGAGGTGAGCCCAGGTGTGAGGTTAATGGCAAGGTGCAAAGGAGGCTCTCGGGGACTGCAGTGCACAGTTTACACAGAGAGGAGGACACAGTTCCTGTGACACGTGGGTGTTCTGTTATAAAACAGAGCCCCAGGGATGGCATGGAAGGCCTCCTGTGGTTCTGGAAACTCAGCCTCGAGGGGACAAGCAGCCGGGGGGAGGTGCTGCCGCGGGTGGAAGCTGACAAGTATAAGCCTTGTTTTGTTCTCTGTAGAAAAAATGAAACGTCAATAAGGGAAAAGGTCTAAATTTTTCAAATTCCCTAACATCCCACTGTGCCCTAAATTAACTCATTCGATGTTGACATATTCTCCTTCTCTCTTCCTTCACATAGACACATATGTTTCACATTTCTAATTAAAACCAACACAAAATGTATCATTTTTCCTTTTTAAACCACATAATAGAAAATGTATCTTCTACATCTCTATGTTGCCCAAGTTGACACCCTGTTCTATTGTTGCCTAGTCCATATTGTGGGATATTTTTGACTTGATAACCTGAAAGACACTACTCCAATGAACCTCTTCAATGTATACAGTTTTTTCCTCCTGTTAAATTACTTCCTAAAAATACTCAGGACTGAAATGACAAGACCAAAGACATAACATTTTTGCCACGTGTTGCCACATTGCTTTCCATGGGATATAATAGTATTCAGTGCCTGTATGTTGCTAGACAGGGATGGAGCCACAAAGCCAGGAAGACAGTAGCTGTCTTAGTCAGCTGGGGCTCCTATAACAAAATACCGTAGACTGGGTGGCCTAAAAAATAGTAACTCATTTCTCACAGTTTTAGAGGCTGGAAGTCCAAGATCAGAGTGCCAGCACAGTTGAGTTCCAGTGAGAGCTCTTTTCTTGGCTTGTTGATGGCCACGTTTTTTCTGTCCTCACATAGTGGAGATACAGATACAGAGCTCCCTCCCTCTTCTTATAAGGCCACCAATCCTATCGGATTAGGATCCCATCCTTATGACTTCATTTAACCTTAAGCCTCCTAAAAAGCCTATCTACAAATACAGTCACACTGGGGGTTAGGGCTTCAACACATGAATTTTGGGTGACACAATTCAGTCTGTAGCATCAGCCTTGCCCACTAGGGAAATTCCTGGGCCATTTGAGCCCAGCTCCATCCGAGGATACCTGAACACAACAACCCTTTCTCTGGAGAAAATCCCGAGTGTAATGTGTGAGAAGAAAACAAGAGCTCTGCACCTTTAACAGAGTTTTGGGGACAGTCAACAAAACAGAGGTATAGGGAAGGCTAGATTTCCATACTGAAACCTGGAAACTGATTCCAACCTGCTTTGTTCGTGATAGTTGAGCATTGGATATGAGCTCAGCTGAAGCAAACTGGGAATGAGGTTTCTACATTCCAGACTGAACCTGACACTCAGAAATCCGCTCTCAGGTTCTCCCACATCTCCAATCTTTTCGAACTTTAGGTTGATCTGATATCACCACCAGGACCTTCCCACCTTCCATGGGATCCTGGGATAGCATCATGAAGACAGGTTTGTTTGGTTAGAGGATCTCTAAAAGCATTTTTGGCCCTCAGACAGCTCTAGCATCTTGGAGACAGGTGATACAAGAGCTCAGGCTGAACTCAAAGGAGTCAGCTTCACAAAGATTAGTTCATGTTGCATCAGCTTTTCCAGACTCCTCCCAGTTCAGTCCCCATCCCCTCCCCTCCATCACCACGATAAAACATATCACACAAGCTGGGCTGTTCCTTTCCAGGCAACATGGAAAAGTGTGCTGCAAGCGTGCCCTTTGCCTCATATTGTCCTCTGCGGGACCCTCCATACCTCCTGGCCAGTCAGCCCTAGACAACCCCTTGGGGATCAACATTTTGGCCATAGGGGTTCTTCTGTCCCACCAACCCAGAACTGCTGCATATGAGGCTGTGTGAGCTAATTTCAGTGCAACACGAGGACCCTTGCTGTTACCCCCTCACACACACCTGTACCTGTGGGAGAACCCTGAGTGATTCTGCATATGCTCCCCCACCCAGTCTCAACACCCCCCCCATCCAAGAAGAAATCCACATCTGGATCCAACACATGTGCAAGTAATGCAGAATTTACTGATTTCCATGGAAAGGAAAGAATGCCATACAGGGGAAAAAATGCATGTCATCTAGTAAAACTTAATGCAGTTTCCGCATTAGTCATGTTAAGTTTCTCTCTAGGTTTTAGACCAAATTACCAATTTTTTTTAACATCTTTATTGGAGTATAACTGCTTTACAATGGTGTGTTCGTTTCTGCTTTACAACAAAGTGAATCAGCTATACATATACATATATCCCCATATCCCCTCCCTCTTACGTCTCCCTCCCACCCTCCCTATCCCAACCCTCTAGGTGGTCACAAAGCACCGAGCTGATCTCCCTGTGCCACGCGGCTGCTTCCCACTAGCTATCCACCCTACGTTTGGTAGTGTATATATGTCAAACAACCCAGTCATTTGCCAAAACTTGAGCAGATTCTGTTCCTCAAGACTAGACCTTCAGGTCGTCTTTCCCATGAAGGTCAAGGTCAAAGGGAAGTTCAGGTGCTACAGGGTAATCAACACATAAACCTGAGGGAAAAGAAAATGGAAATCTGGCCTAGACACTTGGGCTGAAGAAGACAATGAAGCTGATGTAAAGAGCAACTCACCTCAAGTCCGCCGCAGCACACACTTGGAGTGAGTTAATTAGTGATGAGAAAGTATTTGCTTATCTCCATCTACACCGACAGCTCTGAGAAGGAAGGGAGTCTCCTTTACTTACCATCGTGTCCCAAATCTCCATTACGCTGACCGCCTTGCACAGAATAGGTGCTCTGTAAACATTTATTGGCTGGTTGACTGGTCCCATTTTATGCTAACCCCAATATAGCCTATGCATGCATATATTTTAAAAAATAAAATAAGACTTTAGAGGGCACACTTAACCTAACTCAGTTAGATATACTTTGAGTTTGAGGAGAAATGTAAAAAGGCATTAAACATTATAATTGCATGTGTGTAAATTAAATTAGTAACTGATGTTACCAATAAGATTGCGGTGTTACTAATAAGATTCCCAGAAACATAATCATAATACTGTGGCTCCATCTTATAGATGAGAAAACCAAGGCCCAAAGATGGTAATGAATTCACCTAAGTCATTTAGTTAACAGTAGCCGGAATTTGAATTAAGTGGACTGGTGTATGCGGGTTCTATCTGTGGTTAGATTGAGTGGTTCTGAGAGAGGGCTCTGGACCAGATATTTTCTCCTACTGCTACATCTGCCATTGTTTTCTGGGTGACTTGAGACTAGCTTTAAGCCTCTGTTTTCTCATCCATAATGAAGAGCCATCTGGAGGTGCTGTGCACGGTTCTGGCATGGTGACATCACAAGCACCAGGCTGGTCATCGCTTCCAGGAAGAGTGGTTTGACAGAGAGTGAGCCCGCACGTGGTCCAGACTGCTGGCGAGGCACAGGTGGGTGAATTGCCTGGGGCCAGAATTGCTGCCAGAAGCCAAGGACTGTGAGATTCTACTCCAGGTCTGGGGGAAAGAATTGGATAGAACACCTACCTCACCCCACTTAGGATATTTCATCCTATAAACCTGGTGGTGACTTTGTGCTTCTAATAACCTGGCAGGTGATAATTGGGATAACGGCACAAGCAGGTCCTTTGGAGTCCCAGAGAAATTAGCTTTTTGAGGGAAATACAAAGGGATTGCATTCATTTCTAAGAAACTTCTAGAAACTGCTTGGTTTTTACAAATAGTGTTTAAGCTTCCTTAAACAGGTCTGTGATCTAAAATATTTTAGAGAGAAGTTGAATAGCAAGGATCAGAAAAGCAACCACAAAAACGTTTCCATTAACAGCTATGAAGTTGTAAGACCCCATTCCCATACCATCCTGGTTAACCAGAGATTTTTGATGGACCAGGTATACTACATCCTGACTATACCTTATGAGAACGGCAGATGAGACCAACGGCTCCACCTGGAACTTGTAAGTGCAGAATCTCAGGCTTTACCTAAGAGCTGCTGAATCAGGACCTGCAGTTTTAATAAGACCTCAGGTGATTTGTGTGTATATTAAAGTTTGAGAAGTGCTGGCCTTCAGGTCCTCTGGTCCATCTGATATTTTTCAAGCAAGGAAGCGGAAGCCCAGGAGAGGAAGTCTTTTACCCCAGGTGACAGGAGGGTGGGGGGCTGTGACAAGGAAGCCCTGCAGCCCCCATGCCCAGCGGAGGCTTGTCCCTACTCCTTCCCCTGCCCCAGCGGCCCCCACCCCCCCGCTCCCCAGTTATGAGACTCTCTTCTCCATCCCCTTTGCCCCAGAGATGGATGGAGGATGGGCCAGCTGTGTGGCCCCTTAGAGCAGCAGACAGCCAGGGACACAAAGCACCCCTGCAAGAGAAAGGAGCTGGAGGATGCACGCCTCCCAGGGAGTGCACAGTGTATGCAGAAGGATGTGGGAACCACAGCTGGTACCTTTCCCTATGCCCGAGGCTCGCCTCCCAAACCCACACGTGGATTTTCCCTGTGGGAACCTGAGATCTCTTTGACCACAGAATGTGCTAGGTTTGAAATGTCAGGGAACTGATGTCTCAGAAGACAGCCCTTCGTGAATGAATTGGTGGGTAAATACCTTGGCTTCCTCACCTGTGGGGGACAAGGACCACTTTGGGGTGACCCCATGCCATCTTCTAGAGGACCTGGGAAAAGGAGCCCCCATTGCCCTACAGCAACACCCTTCTCAGGAGCACACCCTAAGCTGGCTTCCTCCCTTTCCTTATCTTACTTCCCAGCACCCCTTCTGGGGATTCCTGGATCACCTCCCAAATCAGCTCCTTGCCCTTGAACCCTCTCAGAATGTCTGCTTCTGAAGCAATCCAACTGGACTGAGATGAGAAGCCCAGAGATGATCACCACACTGCACTGTAGGGAGGGTGGTTTCCTCCAGAACTTTGGTTCTGTGAGTGAGTGATGCAGGTTTGGGGCAGAGCTGAACTGCCGTGGAGAACGGGGGCCAGGGCTGGCTTGAGCCACCCCAAGACACCTTTCTCTTTACATTCCTGGAACAGCCTAGCTTCACATCTATGTCTGTTACATACTCAGTGAATCCTGGTTTGATAGGCACCAAATTATTCTTCCAGGCCACCCACCAAGCTCTGTCCAGCTTTGTGTGATACTCAGTAAGGTGTGTCTTGGTTTCATAACTGCTTCAGAGACTGGGTTGGTAAAACATAACCAGTGAAATTGAGGAAAGAGTTTCCAAAGTTTGGTGTGTGCTGTTTGCATATTCATAAAGTTCCTATGCACTCAGTCCCATGGGCGTCAAAATAAAGGCTCTGTATTCACTGCGCTACTCCTTCATTACGTATTCGGAGGTCGCCCACAGAATAGCTGTAGCTACAAGGAAGTCCAGATTAAGGACTCTCTGACTTTTCCCCAGGATTTCCCCTGCTCTGTTACCACTAGAGGTCTGCTGTTGACTCATTTGCGTAGGTTAGAAGGTAGTTGTGCAAACAACATCTTTTTCAGATTTTCTTCAAGCATGAGAAAGGTCAATGAGATAAGATGATTAAAAGGTTTTTTCAATTAGGAAAAAAAAAATGTCTGCTGTTAAGGCAACACCTTTCAGAAGCCCCTCTAAAACCAGGCCGGACCCTCTAAAACTTGCGCAGGGGTCAGCAAACTCTTTCTGCAACGGGCCCAGCGGTAAGTGTTTTAGGCTTTGCAGGCCTCAGGTCTCTGTCCTCACTACTCAACTCTGTGGTGTGAAAGCAGACAGTCACAATGTGCAAACGTATGGGTGTGCATGTGTTCTAATAAAACTTTATTTAGACACCCAAATTTGAATTGTATTTACTTCCAAATGTTAACAAAAATAGTCTTCTTTTGACTTTTTAAATAAAATGCAACAAGGATTCTTATCTCATAGGCCCATCTGGCCTGCTGGCTCTCTTTTGTCAACCCCTAACCTGGTATTCTGTCACCTGCTCTCCACTCTTGGTGGAGGGAAGGAGGGAAGGAAAATATAATAGAACCGGAGGGAGGTGTTGGGAAGGAAAGCAAACTTCCCCCCTGCCCACATCATCCCTGTGCTCCATCTTCCACGTCCTGTAGAACAAAAACACGCCAAGTAGATAAGGCCTGCAGATGATCATGCAGAAATGTCATGGGTCCAGGAAGTATTTAGGTACCTAGAAAGCTTTTTGACATCTTGTACTGATGTGTCTTGCTTCTTAAATAACACCCCTGCCCCAAAGTGAATCTAATGGGGAACGTTGCATGTTAATAAGATAAAAGCAGGGGCTTCCCTGGTGGCGCAGTGGTTGAGAGTCCGCCTGCCGATGCAGGAGACACGGGTTCGTGCCCCGGTCCGGGAAGATCCCACATGCTGCGGAGCAACTAAGCCCGTGAGCCATGGCCGCTGAGCGTGCGCGTCCGGAGCCTGTGCTCCGCAACGGGAGAGGCCACAACAGTGAGAGGCCCGCATACTGCAAAAAAAAAAAAAAAAAAGAAAAAAAAGATAAAAGTGAAGCTTTTATGTAAAGGGAGCCAGTGTTGGGGGTGACAGAGAACCCCATGCCCTCACATCCCAACCCCACAGCGAGCCGGCTTCCTTAGGGGGCTCCGAGGAACACAATCGGATGACCGCTGTCCTAAGAAGAGGAGGCAAGTCCTAACACCACTGCTGTTCCTTTTCCAAAGGCAGTCTTACATCCCTGGGATACACGCAGAAAGCTGGCCAGCATGCTGTATGCCTAGCGTGCCCTGGATCCCAGACGGGCACATGCCAGGGCCTCCTCTACCCCGGGCAGAGTGTGACACACAGGAAGGGATTATTGTCAGGCGACATGTGGGTCACAGCTTAGCAAAGCATCGAATGACAGTCAAAACACAGAGCCTGGTGAGAACAGGAGAGACTGAGGTTCAGGCAGGAGAATGCTCTTCCGTTCCACAGAAACCATGCACACTGATGGAGATCTGTTTGGTAATAGGCTCATCTTCCATATCACAGAAAATGTCTCTGTGATCACACATTCCCTTGTGGGTTTTGTTTGTTTGTTTTTGTTTTTCAGTTTGGCCACATCACACGGCTTGTGGGATCTTAGTTCCCCGATCAGGGACGGAACACAGGCCCTCGGCAGTGGAAGCGTGGAGTCCTAACCACTGGACCGCCAGGGAATTCCTCCCTTGTGTTTTTAAAATCAGAGATTCACAGTGGTTAGAAGGGAAACAGGTGTGCTCACACTCAGAAAACTGGGCTTTACCCTCTGGGTGTGTCGAGTCTGGCTGTAGCCTTGGGCCCGTCACCTCCTCCCTGACCGTCAGACCTCTTGGGTGCACAGAATTAGCTGCCCTGTGATATCTTAGAAGGTTAAATAAGATGATGTCGACAGGTGCCCAGCCAAGGACTTAGCGACCTTTCGATAAATATTTAAACTGAATCTATATTTGGACACAAAGTGAAAATTGAAGAACAGAAAAGCAGTCCTTTTGGGGGGCTGTTGTTTTGTGTACTTCAGAGGGTGCAGCAAACGGAAGTTTACCAAAGGTACTAAACCCTAAAGTTTAACAAACCCCCCCCCCCCGAAAGTTTTGTAACAAATAATCTATAAAACAAACAGATACAAAGCACTAGTGCAAGGATGTTTGCAAAACTATGTGGCAATTGTGATTAGAAAAAAATAGTTGGTAAACATTACAGAAACCGTCCTTTCAGACGCCTCAACAGATCCTTTCTAAATCAGTTACTTGGTTTTCATATGATCTGGGAGAAGATTATATAAATTCAAAAGTGTCTGTAAACTACTCATTTGCATCTGATTTCTCAATGTATAATTTGTTCATCAGCCAAAACTATATGTATAAAACCAGCTTTTTAATCAGCTCACAGAATGTGTAGAAGAAAATTAATCTTCCATTATATGAGAGAAGAATTCTCACATTCAGAATTATTACGCATTTTGCACTTGATACAAGGAGGAATGATTTACAGAATTGTGTTAGCTTGTGTCTCTATAAACGTCCACCTTAAAAACTGCTGCAAATCCAAGGTTGGTGTGCTGCATCTTCACACCCCCAGGAGCTGACGTGAACTCGGAACAGAGTTTTCATGGCACACGCAGAAGAAGGCTTGAGCAGGTTGCTAGGAGAATAAGGCATCTTTGCCTTTTGTCCTCATTTGGAAAAGAGAAAGAGAAACAGTGGCTGGCTCCATGGGAAAATTCTAGGGAAACAGCTCTTGTGTGGCTGTATTCCTATCAGGCAAGGGGAAGGGCATTTCCACTAAAGCAGTGGAATTTCTGCACCATAGCCGGCACCTCCCTCTGCTATGGCTGCCTGAGTCTTAGCCATGCTGATACCCACCCTGTGTGGGCTCAGGAATTGGTAACTTTCACAGGGTCAGTTCCACTCCCGAGTTCATTTTTAACAAGTAGTGCAGGAAGTAACTTCACCCACGGGGGCCTCAGTTTTTTCATGGGCACAGGAAAGGGACCCTGAGGTCTCTTCTGTAGTGTTGATCCCGTGACGATCTGAGACCAGATTTCTAACTACTTCTCTCCAGCACAAATCTTCGGAGCTGGAACCCTGGTCTGGAAGCAGACTGATCCTGGTAGAGTTGTTTCCCTCTGACAGCCATCAAAAGGACTTGCCCTGTCCAACAATCCCACGTCTGGGTATATACCCCGAAGAACGGAAAGCAGGGTCTCCAAGAGATATTTGCACACCCGTGTTTGTAACAGCACTATCCACAATAACCAAAAGATGGAAGCAACCCAAATGTCAGTCAGTGGATGAATGGATAAAGGAAATGTGATATACATTCATATATATACACACACACACACATACACATATATATACACACATACATGCATATCATTTTGCCTTAAAAAGGAAGGAAATTCTGACACATGTTGCAACATGGATAAACTTTGAAAACATTATGCTAAGTGAAATAAGCCAGTCACAAAAAGATAAAAAACTGCACTATCCCTCTTATAGGAGACACCTAGAATAGTCAGATTCACAGAGACAAAGGGTAGAATGGTGGCTGTCAGGGGCTGGAGGGAAGGGGGGAGGGGAAAGTGTTTAATGGATATATTGTTTCAGTTTAGCAATGTGAAAAGAGTTCTGGAGAGTGAATACATAACAACGTGAATATACTTAGCACTACTGAATTGTCTACTTAAAATTGGTACCAAGGTGCATTTTATGTTATGTGTATTTTACCACAATGGAAAAAAAAAAAAAAAAAAAGACATGCCTTAGAAGACCCCAAGCCTCCGCCTCGGTCGGGGACCTTGTCTTGCCCACTTTGTCCTGGCCTTAAACAGAGGGGTCTGTGAACTTGGATGAGGAAGCATTTACATCTTTAATTTCACTAAAGCTTTCATTAAAATGTGGTATTTCCTTCCATTATAGATATAAATAATAAATCACAGAAGTATCAGCAGTATCTGAGACTTCGCGTCACTGAGAGAAATCAGATCCTTTCCTATCACAAATGTTACAAATTCCTTAAGATATTGTTTACGCTTATCAGCCGTTCAAAGTTCTATTAGTAGAGTGGCTGCTACATCTTGTTAATTAATATGTTAATAAAGAAGCACATATATTCCCATATCATAAACTGTTAAATATCTTGATAATTCTAATTCACTATAACTGGTTTCCTTCATAGTCCTATGTATTTTACTGAATGACTTTTAGAATATTAAATTAAATTTTAGATTAAAATGAGGAGAGCTCACAGTGCTTTAATTTTCCACAGAGAAGCTGGGTTTTTTGTTTTTGTTTTTTGGGGGAGGCTGGTCACTAAGCATGCGTTGATGTGGCTATATGTGAGGGACAGCCCATGATATATTTCACTGAAATATGCAAAGCCCATGTCTGTTTCCATTGTGCGGTCAGCATCACTGGAAGGCAGAGTCAAGGCCCCCAAAGATGTCTGTGTCCTGATGCTGGAATCTGTGAAAACGCTACCTTACATGGCAAAAGGGATTTTGCAGATGTGATTAAAATAAAGATCTTGAGATGGGGAGGTTGTCCTGGATCATCAGTGGACTCAAAGTAATCACAAGGTCCTTTAAAGAGGGAGGCAGGAGGGTGGGAGTGAAATTTGCAGATGGAAGAGGTGGCCACGCACCAAGGACCGCAGGCAGCCTCCAGATGCTAGAAAAGCCACACAAACAGATTCTCCCCCGGAGCCTTCAAAAGGAATGCAGGCCTATGGACACCTTGATTTTAGCCGCATGAGACCCATTTCAGGCGTCTGTCTTTCAGAACTGAGATAATAAATAGGTGCTGTTTTCAGCCAGTAAGTTTGTGGTAATTTGTTGCAGGAGCCATGGGAATCAGATACAACATGGAAACTGCAGAAGAGTTACGCTTAGCAAAGACACCCAGAGAGGGCTTCCCTGGCGGTGCAGTGGTTGAGAGTCCGCCTGCCGATGTGGGGGACGCGGGTTCGTGCCCCGGTCCGGGAAGATCCCACATGCCGCGGAGCGGCTGGGCCTGTGAGCCATGGCCGCTGAGCCTGCGCGTCCGGAGCCTGTGCTCCGCAACGGGAGAGGCCACGACAGTGGGCAGTGAGAGGCCCGCGTATCCCCCGCAAAAAAAAAAAAAAAAAAAAAAAAAAAAAGGCACCCAGAGAGAAGGCGGGGGTGGGGTGTGTGTGAGAGGTTTGCTTATTTGTTCGTCCTTTGAGAAGTAGTACTTCCTTGCTGTCTTCACAAAAGCACTCACCCCCACTACCTATGATGCACTGATATTCTGTTCTATTCTATTGTATTCTATTCTATTTGTTGATAAGATTGGTTTCGCAACCTCTTAAAGAATCATGACGCATAAAATGCATCTCTGAATAACAATTACTCCTTAATTTAGGAAAATATGGTGATTGTGTGCGTGTGTGTGTGTGTGTGTGTGTGTGTGTGTCCCCAGACCTTTATCCACAGGAGTAATGTAAGTCTCTTAAAGTGCTGTGGTTTGGGGCAAATTCCTTCCTGGTGATTCAGGATAACTGGGGCTGCGAGGAGAGGAGCAACTGGCCTCCAGAGAAAGGAGGTTTCGAGGGGAAAGGTCAGCAGTGAGTGCTCCACATGGCAGAACCAAGACATGTTCCAGAAAAGTAACATTCAGGGTTCAGCTTCACTTTGCTCCCATCTACCCTGAACTCTGACTTAAACTGTCCCACTTTCTGTGGCTCCAATCTTTCTAAGAGTCCTCAAGAGCCACACTCCCATTTTAGTGACAGTTGGAGAAATAAAACATGGATTTCACACAGGAAACATCTTGCATTTTCAGTGGGATTTTGAAAATCTTGATAAAATAATATAGCATCCATTATTAACTTTAAGGCTAGCCCATAAACATGGAAATCTTTTTTAAAAAAATAGATTTATTTATTTACTTTATTTATGGCAACGTTGGGTCTTCGTTGCTGTGTGCGGGCTTTCTCTAGTTGAGGTGAGTGGGAGCTACTCTTCATTGCGGTGCGCGGGTTTCTCATTGTGGTGGCATCTCTTGTTGCGGAGCACGGGCTCTAGGCACGCGGGCTTCAGTAGTTGTGGCACGTGGGCTCAGTAGTTGTGGCTTGTTGGGCTCTAGAGCGCAGGCTCAGTAGTTGTGGTGCAGGGGCTTAGTTGCTCCGCGGCTCCGGATCTTCCCGGACCGTGGCTCGAACCCGTGTCCCCTGCATTGGCAGGTGGATTCTTAACCACTGTGCCACCAGGGAAGCCCCGTGAAAATCTTTTTTAAATGACCTTGAGCTAAATAGTACTACTGCTCATTTTGTTTACTCTGCCTATTAGGAAGATATTCTTTTAACCCTGCAAATAAGCACTGACTCACCTAAACATGTAAGTGCAAAAGAAATGAAGCCTTTAAAGACTGTGTTCATCTGTGTTTCTACTTTCCATCCCTTTGCCTCAGGAGCTGTGGGGGCCTATGGGGAGATTCTGAGAGTGTTAGTAGTAGGTGACTCATCAGGTTACACAAATCTCACGAGTTTCAAAGGCTACCTGGTACTGAGGGGTATGGGTGTGGGTGTGTCCAAGGCTGATTCTGGGAACCCAACATTTCTTTTGAAAACCCTTCTGGTTACGCATAGGTAGGTTCAAATGCAGCTACTATTACACTTGACAACCCCAAATAGTAAACAACAAGTGCATACTGAACACTGGAAGCATCTGTTAATGTGTTATAGGCAGAATAATGTCCGCCCTCCACACCCCAAAGATGTCTAGGTCCTAATGCCCGGAACCTGTGGATATGTTACCTCACGTGGCAAAGGGGAATTAAGGTTGCAGATGGAATTAAAGTTATTAATCATGTGCTATTGAAATGGGGAAATGAGCCTGGATTATCAGGTGGGATCAATATAATCTCAAAGGTTCTGACAAGTGGGAGGAGGCAAAGGAGGGGGTCAGAGTGCTGTGACGGGAGAACAGCTCAATTCACCTTTGCTGGCCGTGAAATTGATGGAGGAGGGGCCACAGGCCAGGGAGTGCAGGCCGCCTCAGGAAGCTGGAAAAGACAAGGAGGCAGATGCTATGCAGAGCTTACAGAAAGGACCGTGATGCTGGTGCCTTGATTTTAGCCTGATGAGACCCGTGTCAGACTTCTGACCTATAGAACTACAGGATAACACATTTGTGTTGCTGGTGGCAGCAGGAGAAAACCAATGACTCTGTTTCAGAAAGTGAGCCATGGGCAGCAGATAAGGGCTGCCTGGAGAGGACAAGCAGAGCTGATGGGGGAACTGGATTCTCTCTCAAGGGGGGCCTTATTCAGGGCAAAGGTCAACAAATGATGAACCAAGAAACAAAAATGTCATATATTCTCACATACGTGTCACGATTCTCATACATTTTCACAGGTTCAAGGATCCCTACTCCATTAGTGTCTATTCCTATAGAACAAGTCACTCTCAAATTTAGAGGCTTAAAACAACGATAATCGTTTATTATCGCTCAGAATTTCGATGAGTCCAGAATTCAGACAAGGCACGGAGAGAACAGGTTGTCTCACGCTACCTTACCTGGGCCTCGGCTGGAAGACTTGAAGCTTGGGAGCTGGAATCATCTGAAGGATCTTGTATTCACATGATCTTGTAGCCTCTCCGTGTGGCTTGGGCTTCCCCACAACATGGTGGCCAAGGGCCAGTGAAAAGAGTGGAGGAGGGGTGAGAAAGATAAGACCAGTAGGAGGTGTATTGCTTTATATGAACCATCCTCAGGAATCCTGCATCACTGCTTCTGCTGCACTCGATGGCTGGGAAAGTTACACGTACAGAAAAGGTGGAAGCTGCCCCTCTATTTCTTCCCTTAGAGAAGTGGAATAAATCAGATCTGGATTATTTGCTTACTATGGCCTTGTGAACTTGGGAAAGTTGACTATAGCTCTGATAGCAATAATAATCCAATGTTTTAGGTGTTATAATCTATCTTTTACAGAAAAGTAAACTGAGGCTTAGAGAACTCCTGTTCCATTGCTGGGATAATACCTGCAGGTGACAAAGCATTTGCCCACATACTTTATTCAGATGTTCACAACTGCCCTGTGAGATGTCACTGCTTTCTCCCCTGGGTCAAACAACTGAATGAAGAACACAGTTTCAGCTAAAGGGCTCGATCACATGGCCAAGGGCGGCGTGCCCCACTGGACTAATAGCCAGCTCTGCACTACCTTGCAACAGTAGGATTATACAGCCTCACCTTTGCCACATAACTCCGCAGGGTCCTCTCATGGTGGGTGGGGTGTTCTTCCCTCCCCTGATTCTGGGCACAGTCCTGTGACCTGCTTTGGCCACGGGAATGTCAGCAAATGTGAAGGGTGCAGAGGTTTGAAACGAGCTTGCCCAACGGGGCTTGTTCTCCTGAACTTTCCCTATCACTAAGCGACGCACATGCCTCCTGAAGTCCTGCGGTGCCAGGAGGAGAATGAGAGCTTCATGCAGTAGAGAGGCATGGCCCCACAGAGCCCAGTCTAGATCAGTCTAGAGCTCAAACTGCAAAAGTGCCAACACACTGTGTGTGTGTTCTGGTCCTCACCCCGGAGTCATTTCCTCAGAGAACAAAATGCAAGATAAGGAAATTTTATCTTGGCTCTTTCTGAATTCCCCCTCTTCCTGGTCCCTGCTCTCCTCTCCTGCCCTATGTGGCCCCTCCCCACCTCCATCTGGAGCCCAAAGCCTTTGTGAGATGCTAGTTCCTCGCAACGACCCTCTGCTCTCTGCAGGTGACCCCATGAGATGGAGCAACCTCTGTCATATTACAGTCTACACACATGTCAGATAAAAATCTCAGAGCTGCCCAACCAAGCGTGCAAAGTAATCTAATGAAATCAATGCAAGCTCAGGTAAACAGATAAAGCATATAAGAATCCAGAGACACAGAATGTTTTATAAATTTTCTAAATCACTTCTTAGAGATAATTTAGGTGGAATAGGTATGTAGCTATGCGTAAGGGAACCTGTGCACGCTTGGGGGATGGGGAGCGTTTTGATGTTTAAAGTTATGACAATAAAGTTTTTCCTCCGGAGGACACAACTCACTCCGCTTCATTTCAGGAGAACGTAAAGGTATATGGCTAGGCACTAGCAGAAATGCCCTAAATTTACACTTTTACTTAGACATGACCAGAATTATTCATCCAGCTGTAACTCAGCCACTGAATGTTTGAGTGTGTAAACCCTGTGTTCATGTGCGTGTGTGTGTTGGGGGGGTGGTTTACGGCCACCTTCATTTATAACTATTCTCACTCTCTGTTCACAATCTCTGAGTTGGATTCAGAAATTGAACCACAAAAGCAATGCCTCTTCTACAGATAGTCACCTGGAATGGAGGCTCTCTAAGGGCAGGCATCATTTTTTTTTTTTGGTCTTCCTATTTCTGGAATGTAGCACCCTGTCTAGGACAGAGTAGGTGATCAGAGAAGATCTGTTGAATGAATAAATGAGAGAATGAACAAATGAATGAATGGGATGGTTATCAGGCTTTTCCTTGATATTTCTGGAGACAGGAGAAATTCACTACTTTGAGAGCCAGCTTGCTCTCATAGTAAAGTTTTCACTCACAAATTAAAGTCCCTGGAAGGACTATCATATCAAAATTGGCCCGAATTCTTGGCTGTATTCACATAAGATGAATCTCCAGTAACCTCCTTGTAAATGCCACCGGGTCTCATGTCACTAGAAAAACTAACTTTCATTTCAATTCAGCTAATATTTATTGAACACCTACTATGTGCCTGGTATGATGGGAGGGGAGCCCTTACCTTAAGAGAGATATTTACTATTTTTCATCAGTTAACTTGTTGAATATTCATTGCCCCTACAGTGACCAAGGACTGTGCAGAAGAGAGACAGTCCTTGTCTTCATGGAAATTACAGTTTAAGGGGGAAGCCATTAATTTGATAAGCATTTATTGGGCACCTACTATGTGTCAGGCACTTATAGGTGCTGGAGCTAGAACAAGGAATAAAGCAGACGGAAATCCTGGCCCTCATAGAGTTTCTGTTCTGGTTGGGACACAGAACACACCCAAGATAACTAAGTAAAGTATGTACTGTATCAGATGGGGATGAGTGCTAAGAAAACATTTAAGCAAGTGTATTAACTTCCTATTGTTGTTGTAACAAATTAGCACAAACATAGTGGTGTAAACAACACAAATTTATTATCTTATAGTTCTGGAGGTCACAAGTCAGAAATGAGCTGATAGCACTGGATTCCTTCCGTAACCTTTAGGAGAGAACCTATGTTCTTGCCTTTTCCAGCTCCTAAAGGCCCCCTATTTTCTTTGGCTCGTGGTCCCATCCTTCTATCTTCAAAGCCAGCAGTGTAGCATCTTCCAACTTCTCTCTCTGCCTCTCCTTCTCTGACTCTGACCCTGATGCCTCGCCTCTTATAAGACCCCTTGTGATTACACTGGACCTACCCAGAGAGTCCAGGATAATCTCATCTCAACATCCTTGACTTCATTGCCTCTGCAAAGCCCCTTTGCCATGTAAGATAACATAGTGATAGGTTTCAGGGATTAGGATGTGGGCATGTTTGGGGGCCATGATTTTTCCTGCCACAGCAAGGAAGGAAGATGTGAAGTGTTGGTGAAGAGGGATGCCATTTTAGACACGATGTCAGAAGAGGCCTCACGGAGAAGGCGGCTTTGGAGTAACGTGTGAAGGAAATGATGGAGCTGCTGAAATTGCTGGGGGAAGAGCATTCCTGACGGAGGAAACACCATGTGCAAATACATGAGTCGGGTGTGTGCCTGGTATACTTAAGGAACAGCAAGGAGGCCAGGCAGCGTGGCTAAAGAGGGGAGAATGGGGAAGAAGGACAGATGCTGTGGTGGGAGGTGTACCAAGGAGCTGGGGGAGATAATCCTCCCTAGGTCTCTTGCACTTCTGCATGTCTGAGTGAAGAGGCATGGACTGCCTTTGTTCTTTTTAAAACCTTTTTTTGGCTGCGTTGGGTCTTCGTTGCTGCACGCGGGCTTTTCTCTAGTTGCGGCGAGCAGAGGCTACTCTTGGTTGCAGTGCATGGGCTTCTCATTGTGGTGGCTTCTCTTGTAGCGGAGCATGGGCTCTAGGCATGCAGGCTTCAGTAGTTGCAGTATGCAGGCTCAGTAGTTGCGGCACGCAGGCCCTAGAGTGCACGGGCTTCAGTAGTTGTGGCACACGGGCTCGGTAGTTGTGGCTCTGACCGCCTTTCTTCTGAACTATCTTTTCAAGAACTTTTGTAGAGCAAACAGCCTTGGGAGATGAAGATAGGGTTTCCTGTCACAGTTATAGGGCAGAATGCTTACTGCCCGTATCAAAGATTGGGGTTCTCTAAGCTCAGGGCTCCTCTCCTATAGGTCAATCCTGTATGCGCATCTGGACCTCTTGGCCCTCTGGGAACTGGGGCTCCGTTAACTACCAGCTCATGAAAATGCTGCTCCCCTAGCTACTGCTATTGCTATGAGTAATAAAGTCCTTTGTTTCTGACCCAGGAGTCTTGTGTCTTTGGCAGGCTACCTTGTTAGCTTACAAGTAGGGGGAACCATCACATCCCACGCAGCTCTTGATAGGCTCTATCTAGTGTGTGTATGGCTTTGGAGGCCACAGTAAGGAGCTGAATTTTACTCTGAATGGGACAGGAGTCACGGGAGGGTTTTGAGCAGAGGCTTAACATGACCTAACTTGGGTTTTATAAGGGTCACCAAGGCTGCCTTCTTGAGAACAGACTGTAAGGGCACAAGATAAGAAGCAAGGAGATCAGTTGCTAGATCAATTTCCTAGCAATAACCCAGAGGCTAAATGATCACGACTTGAGCAGGTTGGTGGCAGTGGGGTGGTGAGAAGCTGTGAGATTCTGGATCTTGCGGGGGTAGAGCTGACACTATTTGGGGTATGGGGGAGAGAGGCATCAAGGATGGTTGTTAACCTGAGCAAAAGGAGGCCTGAAGTTGCCCATAACTGGAACAGAGAAGATTTCAGGAGGAGCAGGAGGAGGGCATAACAAGAGTTCAGTTTGAGACATGTTAGATTTCAGTTGTCAGCAGGCATCCAAGAGATGCTGACGAAGCGGTTGGATATGAATTTGTGATTTAGGGTTGAGGTCTGGGCTAGAGATATGAATTTCAGGTTCATTAACCTGTATATGATATTCACACCCAAAAGACAGAGATTCCCCGCTTATAGAAAAGAGACCCGGAGATGAGCCCCAGCGGCTCTCCATATTTAAAGGTTACAGGAGTAACAGGGGAATCACAAACCGGACTGAGAAGCAGGGAAGGTAGTGGGAAAGCCTGGTGATCATGTTATCCCAGCAGCCAGGAGAAGGGTTCAAGGAGGGGAGCGACCAATGACTGCTGACACGTTAAGATGAGGGCACACTGTCGGCTTCTCAGTTACTAAAGTTAGGTAGGATGAGAGCAAAGCCAGAGGCGTATCACAGAGGGAGCCTAGAACTCTGCCTCAGGCATCAGGGACCCTGCTGGGATTGGGGACAGGGAGGAAGGCGTGAGTCAGGGCTGAGAGTGCTGGAGGTGGTCGGCACATTTGTTTGGGGGAACTGTGAGCCCAGAGTGTAACCCAAGGAGGCTGGATACCAGGGTGAGTAAGCCACACGCAGGCTGCACACGAACCAGCTGAAGGCTCAGCTGGCTTTGATCAGGGATGCCAGGGCAGCGGACTCGCGTTTCCAAAAGGTCACTTGGGTGGGCGGGGTCAGGGATCAGGCCGGTGCCACAAACTTGGCGCCGGTGCTCAGCACATCTGCAACCATCCGGTTTGCGTCGAACCTGCGGGATTAGCCTTCTGCGCGCGCTGGGCCCACTGCTGCAGTGCGGTCAGGCTCCGCGGGGTCCCGGGCGCTGAGCTTACGCGGGGATTGGGGTGGGTGAACAGGCTGGGGACCCACATCTCAGTTCGCTTGTGTTTTTAAAAAATTTTTTTTTTTTAATTTTAAAGGAAAAGGATGCCTAGGGAGCCTCCGTGGTATTTCACAGCACCTCGTGTCCCCGTCTAAACTTCACTCCTGTTGTGTGAATACCCACGCCGCCACGGCTAAGGAGGCTCTTCGCCTTCGGGAAGAAATTTAAGTTTATTTAGAGGAAGCACTTGTGTCACTTTCGCAAAAGAAGACAGCAAGTGAAAACTGGGGCTGGGGGGAGGGGAGGTAACAAAGTCGGTCGGGGGACACGGCGAGTCGCAGAGGCTCCTCTAGCCAGCCGCTCAGAAACAAACAAAAACGCGGACGGGGTCGCGCACCGCCTCCCGGGTCCCGAGACGGCGGGACAGCCGCGGGGCAGCGCAGAGACTCGTGGAGAGGATGGGACAGGGACCCGACCGCGTCGAGGGTCTGCGAGCCCGTCAGCCCGGCCCCTCGCCCCCGGGTCCCCGGCCGCACGCGGGCCCCGGGCATCGTGCGCGCCTCCTCCCCGCGGTCCCGGCGGGGCGCCGACGCGGCGCGGCGCGGACTACAAGTCCCAGGAAGCCTAGGGGCCGGCGCGGGGCGGAGCCTGGCGCAATTCCCCGGGATCTGGCACGCTGGGAAGCGCCGGGGAGGACGCAGCGGCGGCGGGAGGCGAGCGCGCGGGCGGGCGGGGCGCGGGCGGAGGCGGGGCCGACGTGGGCCGGAGCCCTGCGTGCCGGGGAGGGGGCCGGCCGGGCAGGCGGCGGGTGGCGCTCGGCGCGGGCTCCGCGGCTTGCAAGGCGCCTGCGGCTCGGTCCGGGCTCGGCGGGCGGTGCACGGCGGACTCGGCGCGGGGGTACCGGCGCGCCGGGCGGCGCAGCACGCAGCGCACGGACCCACGCCGCGGCCGGGCGCCCCGAGCGGCGCGGCCGCTGCCCGGGGGCCGGCCCTCGGCCCCGGCGCTCAGAGCGCGGCGGCTGCCTGGGCTTTAATGGCTGCTCGGCGGGGCAGCGCCTAAGGGTGGAAGGCGGCTGCGGCGCAGGAAGGCGCCCGAGCGAGCCTCCTCCGGGGCCGGCCGCGCCCGCCGCGGCGCTCCATGGGGGCCCGCTGACCCGGGGCGCCGGGGCCCGCTCGCTCGTCCGCCCGCCGGCTGCGCGTCCCGGCCATGAACTGAGTCGGCGGGCCGGCCCCGCGCCTGCTCCGCCTGCTCCTTTCTTCTCGCGCCTCCTCCGCCCGCCGCCGGCGGGCCCGGCTCCCCGGGGGCTGCGGCGCCCCGGGCTCGGCGGCCCGCGGGCCCCGGGGCGCGGGGCGGCGGCGGCGGCGGGGGGGCGCGCGGCTCCGGGCGCGGTGCCTGCACCATGAACTACCAGCAGCAGCTGGCCAACTCGGCTGCCATCCGGGCCGAGATCCAGCGCTTCGAGTCGGTCCACCCCAACATCTACTCCATCTACGAGCTGCTGGAGCGCGTGGAGGAGCCGGTGCTGCAGAACCAGATCCGGGAGCACGTCATCGCCATCGAAGGTGAGGGCCGGGCCGCCGCGGGGCTTCTGGAAGGCGCAGGGGAACGGGCGCGCGCGTGTGTGCGTGCGTGTGTACACACGCGCCGGGCCGTGGCACGCGGCTGCCCCGCCGAGTGGGCACTGCGGTGCTTCTCACCCCGCAAGGCCAGGCGAGAGCGGAGGGGGAGGCCGAGGGCCGGGCGAACGCGCCGCCAGCTCTGCCAGGGAAGATGGATCGCCGGCGATAATGTGCTAATGGGCAGTAGAGTCTCCGGTGAGAAAGTGGCTCCGTGTGGCCGCGTCCTGGGCCACCCGAGTGACCCGGCCCAGCCCAGGCCCCGGGGCAGCCGGAGGGGTTGGCGCCACCGGACCGCGACAGGTTACCAGGCTGGGGCCGAGCGTCTTGCTGGACGTTGAAGAGGTCGTGTTTTGAGAAGTGTTGCTTCTGGGGGCGAGGCTCTGGCTGGCGTGCTTAGGCGGGCAGGGCCAACCCCTTTGGTGTCTTTGGCCATTTCGGGGGCACAGTGGAGAGAGCTGACCTTAGCCGGAGCGGAGAGCCAGCCCCCGCAGCAGGCTGCATCGTGTCCCGGTGCTGGTCCACCTGCCCCTGTGCAGAAGCTGGCTTCCTCTATGGCGTGTTTTTTTTTTTACCAAAAATCCTGGGTCACATCAGAGGAACCCTCCCTGGGGGTCTCACTTTCACGCACCTGGCCCTGGGAGGCCACCCACCCTTCCTGCAAGTCAGGCGAGGCAGTGGGGTCCTCAGGAGCCGCTGAGCCGAGTTCTGCCTCTCCTGGGCCTGTGTTTTCTGGGGTTTACCGTGGCTCTTATTTCTCTGCTCTTCGGCTTCCGGTTTGTTCCCTTGCTTCCCTTCTCACTGCCATTGGTCAGTGATGGTAAAAGAACTGAAGGGTGGGTTGTCCGTAATATAGAACTGTCCTAAGCAGAAGCCACTCTGGCCACAGTTGAGGAACACTGAGAAGGTTCTGAGGCCTGGCAGGAGTGTGTCGGGAGTGCAGCCGCAGGCATCGCCCAGCTCCCCTCCACCTGCAGGTGAGGGGGCACTGGCTTCGGGGGAGCGCTGCTTTGGTGCCGTGCTGCCTCAACTGCTCACCCCAGAGTGTCTCGGCTTGACGCTTGACGAGTTAGGTGGAGAAGGTGGATGTGGTGGTGCTGATTCTCTTGGCATTTGGCAGCCCTATGGACTTGAACAGCCTCCCAGCCAGGCTGCTGATTGGCCGCCTGTATCCATAGGGGACTTGCTAATTCCGGGGAGGATCTGAACAGTGCTCCAGCCTTATGTGGGCCTGGCTCTCAGAGCACCTGGCCGCCCTGTTGGCAATTTAAGATGCTTCCAGATTCCTCGAGAGGCAGAGGCTGCAGTGTGGCTCTGACAAGACTCGTGGCAGGCCGCAGGACCAGCACACACGGCTGCTGATGCTGGGTGAGCTTGCAGAAACGTCCCTCCAGAGCCTGGGCTCTGGCTCCGTGGCCACCCAAGTGAAGGGCTCCTGTGCCTGTTTCTGCTGTCTCTCCGCAGCTCTCTGGCAGCATCCATAGGAGTCTGATGAAACACTTTGAAAGCTGGTGACTAGCACTGAAAGCCCCTGGCTGAGAGCACCTAGTCTCTGTGCAGAGACCTCTAGCTGAGTGTGATGCATGCTGCCTCGTTTGCATTTCCCATCGCGAAGCCCAGTTCTGGGGTCTCGGGCACCCCCCGCAAAGCACTTTGACTTTCTAGCAAGAGGATTTGGTTTCATTTTTCTTTTCTTTTCCTTATTTTCTAAAAAAACCAAAATATTGTGTGGTTCCTAGATGGTGGTTTCTGGTAGCTTGCTGTCTACCTGTACTATGTCAGACTTTAGGCCCCTTCTCGGCTGGACACCTTGTTATCAATAATAAGATGCAGAATCAGTGATGAATCCTGCTTGGGACTTTGGCAGTGCTGTTATTTTTTTTGTTAGAAAAAGGAATGTTTATATTGTGTCAGAGCTGTGGTTAATTTAATGAGGCTTAAGAACCATTCAACTATGATTCTGTTCTTTGCATTCTTATTAACAACGATACCACTTTTTACTTGTATAGAACTTTAGCAAGCATGCTCTTGCATTCATAAGCTCGATGTGGGGCTGTACCAACGCTGTGAGGGAATGTGGGCCAACTTCATTCAGGGAAGGATAATGACCTCCTGAACGTTTGACCGAGGTCAAAGTCGGGTCTGAACCAAAGGATCCTTTGAACCTAGGTCTGCAGCCCCCCAAAGCACCTTCCCCTGCCCCTCCTAATGAAATATAAGTTCATTTGTTATAATGAAATGTTCTCACACACTACCAATTTTAAGATACGGTTGTGATTTACATCTACATCATTGATATTTTGGAAATTGAGACGATTGCTCAATTGTGGCAGGATGACATTTTTCCTGTGAGGAGAGAAGCATGCAGAATCAGTTTTGTGCAATTGTGTAGGATATGGGTTCTTCACTCACACGGAGTAGGAGAGCATTGCCGTGGGGTGTGGAGACTGCAGAGCATTTAACTCCACGCTGTAACTGAGTGTGCGCCCAGAGGATCACAGTACCTCTAAGAAACGCGCGTAGATCTGCCCCTGCCTGTGAACCTTGCAGGTGAGGATGGTACGGTAGCAAAACATAAACCTCTCTGAATTTTAAAATAAGACCGTTTCCAATCAGGAAAGTATATGCACGTCATAACAAGTGGTTTAAACATCTCTTGTCACAACAAACGGAAAATTGCCTGCATTTTAGAGGAGATGCAGGTAGGCTTTTTTCCTGCCTCTGTGTGTACCTACGCAAAGTTGGAGTCATACTTACAAAACTACCTGATTAGCATAAAGTGAGCACTTTTCAACGTTATGAAACGATTTCAAAGATACGATTTTTCAGATCGGCGTAATATGCCAGCATTTGACTGAACCAAAGGATTCAAATTATGTGCCATAATTTACTTAAAATTTCCCTGTTTTCTGGAGTCTTTCAAGAATTGTTGGCTGTTGGAGTGAGGAGTGGGCTTGTCAAAGCCCCAATAAATAAAGCCCAAAGGGGAGGATGTTTCGGCTAATGCTTATTTCAGTGATTCTAAGAGGGTCTGGACTGGAAAATCTCTTAATGATGGGCTGAATTGTATATATTTTAGTCGAAAGAGCTCACCAAGTTCCCCAAATCTGAATGGGTCTGTGACCCTGTTTGAAGCCATGGGGAATGTGATTTAGTTCTCAGTCCTGTTTTAAAACATCACCTTGCCAAAAAAAAAAAAAAAAAAAAGAAGAAAAAGAAAAGAAAGAAGAAAAGTGTTTCTTCAAATCTTCACTTCGGACTTTGAGAGATTTACTTATTTCCTCCAAACTCTGGCGTTTAAGGAAGCCTTGCCTGCTGTTTTCAGATTGACCTGCTCAGATTTCTGGGCTGCTCCCCAGGGCTGTGGCCGGCACCCTGGGTGTTCTCCGTGCCTGGAAATGAACGGGGACCAGCCTGCCTCCTGGGTGAGCAAGCATCTTGCTTGGAGGGTCCCCCCTCCAGTTCTCCTTTAAAAAGCCCACCTAGGGTTGATGGGGTTGAGGTGAACGAGTCAGCTGCCTTTCTTGTTAAATAAAGCTTGTTCTCCTCCTACGGGTAAAGCCGCTCTGTTAGCCGTCGCACCTTGTAATTCAGCTTTGCCTGCCGCCGAGCCGTGATGCAAATGGTAAGCCGGGCCAGCTCACTCAGCCGGGCCACGGGCAGCCCCTAACCAGCATTCATGCCTCCGCACTCACCAAGCAGCTAGCTGCTCAGGGAGGGGGGAACCGAGTTCCCCACCGGCCTCGCGGTGGCTTGCGTGGCTTCCTGGGAGGGCTTGGAGAGGTCACAGTGGCCCAGTCCTCGGCAAGAGAACGCTGCCTGGCACCCCTGGTCAGGGCACTTACACAGGGGCGTTGAAGGGCTGAGCCCCAGCACTTGGGCAACCTGGGGAGATGGGGCAGGGAGCCCCTTTCCTCCCACAGTGCAGCAGCTCTGTTGGGCACCCGTGAACAGCAGAGCGCCAGGTGCTTGACCTGCGTTATCTCAGTCCATTCTATGCTGATCCCATGACACAGACGCCACCTTGGAGGCCCAGAAAGGGTAGGAAACTTGCTGGAAAGAGATGGGCTGGGCTGGTGAACCTCATCGCTGGCTCTCTAGCCCTTTCTGAGCTATAGGAGTGAAGCTCCTAGTTATTCACAGTTCCACAGGCTGAACGTGCGAACCATCCCAAGCACGTGTCCCCTTTACCCAAGACAGGAAGGGGTTGCGGATGCTGCCACTAACTGAAAGTCTTGGTTCTCTGTGTGGTGGCTTACCTCGGCAAAACTTCCGTAAGAGTTTGTTTGCCTATAAGAATTATATTTAACCTGGTTGGGGCCGGTGTGTGTGTTTAAGGAACAAATCCCTTCTTCCTGCCGTGAGTGAGCATAACCCTTCCTGGACACCCTTGACTATGTTCGTAATCTTTCAGGCTTAATACAGATTGTAAATATGGGGCCTTTTCGTTATTGGTGTGAGTGTCACAGTCTCCTCCTTCGGAATAATTCTCGGGTGGCGGTCTGTCACTTCCAGGTTAAATTTCATACCTTGATGGTCTCCGACCCTTCCAGATTCTTCCCTTCAGCCTGGCTGAAGTCAGCATCTTCCCTGTGTGTCCCAGGCCCCAGCTCCCAGCAAGGACTGGGAGCCCTTTGGGGAAGATCAGGTCGTGCTTGTGTTTGATCCCCTCAGTGATGCAGTCTGTCGTGGCTGGCCCGGGAGGATGCCCGGGAACTGTTTGCTGAGCAGGTGGCTTGTCAGAGGGGCGCACGTCTTGTCTGGTGTTTGGGCCCTCTTGCTGCTTGCTGGTGATCTGAACGATGTTGAGCCTCTGGCAGAAGTGACGGTGTTTTGATAGTTGTCCCAAGAGCACAGGTGTTACAGGGCCGGGGTGTTTTGGGGTCTGGTGGATTAGCCTGGGTGGAAACCAAATGCCCCGTGGTGGTTGGGTGGAAGTGAAGTTTCCTCTGGCGCATGTAGGGGAAGAGGAAGATGTGCTTGCTTAATCCTGGCAACTTTTTCAGCCTGGCTCTCGGCAAAAGGGTGGTGTTTCTTCCTCCTGGGTGGAAGTGAACTGCAGACGGAGCATCGACACCGTTGATAGGGATGTGGATGGGTGACAGGCTGGGCGGCTGACGGAATGCCGCCTCTGCAGTGGGACGTTGAGAGCCTCGGTCCTCGAAGCTAAGCGTGCATGGAGGGCTCGGGGAAGCGGGTTTGGCTGGCCCTGCCCCCAGGGTTTCTGGTTCTGTAGGTTGGGAGCAGGCCTGAGAATGTGCTTCTGACAGGTTTCCAGAGGATGCTGGTGGGGTCAGTGCAGGCACGGCGCTTTGAGGAGCACGGCGGGGAGGGCGGGGAGCTCCGGCGGCAGACTCGGCATCCTCTCCGGGCCAGGGCTCCGCTCAGGGCTTTCAGTCAGCGGAGGGGCGTCGTCTTGTCCTTCCCTGTGGGTGACAGGTGGGGGCCAACAGCCCAGGGCGTTGCTTCTGGAGACACAGCTTAAACACAGTGGAGGAGGCCCTGAAGCCCAGGTTCGATGGGTTCAAGTCCAGGTTCAGTCTGCTTCCCCGGTGCTGATGCTGAGTGTCCTGCGAGGAGCGTGGCTGGCGGGTGGTGGACGTCGCCAAGGGCATCCCTCAGGGAGGGAGACCGTAGACCCCGGTGCAGGGTTCTGTGGACTCTTCCCTTCCTGCGTCTCTGCGGTCGTTGATCTTTAGCGTAGCCTCCTGCGTGTTTAAGTGGGGTTCTTCCTTATTCACTTGTTACGGTGATTTGGCAGGTGATATGTTTTGTTTTCGTTGTGCAGCTAAAAGAGCATTTCTAAACAGGAGAGCTGTATGTTATTAGCAGCTTAAGAAGGCTGTGTGGGGAGCCTGGTGGCAGTGACTCAGAAGGGAGAAGCAGCCCTGGCAGCTGCAGGAACCTTCACAGCAGAACCTGAACCTGGAGCCCCGTTACTACCAGCTCTGTTGTTGTTGTTGTTGGTTTTTTTTTTTTTTTTTTTTGGTCTCACACTGACTTTATTTTGTTACGACTAAAATCTCTTATTTTGCGTCCTTTTTCCCTGTGTACCCTCGGGTGCTCACAGTTGGTGCGTCTGGCTCTGGCTTGTTTGAACTACCGATTTGGTCCTGTCTCTTGTTTCTCTGACGTTCCAGCAAACCCGGGTCCCCCACCCCTCCCCCCCACTCCCTGCCCAACACTCCAGATTCTTTGAGGCCTTCGCCTAAGTGATTGAGTTTGGCAAAGCGGATCAGGCTTAGTTCTTTTTAAACCCCAGGGGTGGGGGTTCTGATCTGGTGCTTAGCCACATAATTCCTACCCTCTGTTAAGTACCTTTCTCTGAGAAGGAACACGTACTCTACAGATGTTCAGCTCTAATCTCTGCAGCATCTGTGATTTTCCCCGGGTTCTGAGCGCCAGGCCCCGTGTGTGCCGCCCTGAGCCCCGTCCTTCCGGGAGCCGCGGGCCTCTGAGGCTGAGTGGGGGGTGTTGGCTCCCCTCTTGTGGTGTGGGAAGCCTGCACGCCGGGTCGCGGTGATGACCCATCCGGGGGCAGGGCTGGCATCGCAGTGGGCCCCCTCCCTCTGCCTCCCTGTGCTCTCTGCTCACGACTGACCCAGGCCGGGAGGGGCTGCCTTGGTTGCGTGTGGCGGCCAGGGAGGGAAGGAGAGAAGGTTACCTGCCCCAGCAGAAGAGATTTGTTACTGGACCCTTGGAGCAACCAGCCAAAGAGCTTGTCTGTGTGCTGGGTTGGGACATTTCCACAAACAGCAGACTAAATATAGGCTGGAGGGTGGGGCCCGGGGCCCGAGCGGGGGCTGTCATAGCTCTGATACAGTTTCTCCCACACTGCTAATCAGAGCTCGCCACCGGCCCTGAACAGGTGGCCACCCTGAGCTCTCTGTGAACAGGCTGGTGTTTTTGTTTAACCAGGGGCTCCTTTGCAGATTTCACACTTCTCCCGCTCTTTGATGCGGACTGTCTTTTTTTGGGCTGCAGTGTTGGGAGTATTTGTGCAGTGTTTCTACACAAGCGACTGTGTAATCTTCAGAAACTGCCGATGCCGTCTGCTTGTCATTAGCATCCTGGTTAGAAGCTGCTTTTTTTTCTTTTTTCTTTTTTTCTTTTTTTTTTTGGAAGGGTGGGAAACACTTTTCATGGTTCTGGGAGAAGAATTCCAAATAATTACCAGCCATGTTCACAGACGATTTATGTTTGGTCTTAGAAATGTCAACACGCAGCAGACTCTTGCAAAGAGAACCATGTCCCTTTTCAGCTTAGCACACAAAGCTACTGTTACTGGATCCTCAGATGATAGTCTTAAAGGGGGAACCGTAGCTTCAGGCAGTGAATTTAGTTTTCATTCAGGGAGTTTTAGGTGATATGGACATAGTCTACCAGCAGTACTGAGCGTACGACAGAGAAAAAAATTTTCGTGAGTACCTACAACAAAACAAGACCCACCTTAGTTTCCGGAAAGAGTTTTTATTCCTTCATATTCTCTGTGTGAAGGCAGATGGTGGCCGTCAGCAAGATTTGGTCTTACAGATGTGGTAGCTACTGGCTCCCTTTTGTAATGAAATAGAAGTGGATTTGGAGAGAGCGGATTGCCCTGCAAGCCTGATGTTTGTGTTTCCAGTTGTCCTTGTCTGAGAGGGGCGAACCGGCGTATTTTCCAGGGAAGGGACTTCCGTGGGCCTGCCTGCCTACCCTTTGCTGTGGTTTCCAAAGATCTGGGTGCTGCTGTGAGCAGTGACTCAGTCTCCTCCTGTCCTGACACCGCTCCTGTCAGGTCAGGCTGGTGAACCTGATTTCAGACAGACAAACAATCGTTTCAGTTTTAACTTTGACGATCAAGCTTGGATCTCTGATTTTCCGTATGTTACTATTAGGAGTTTGGGATTGGAGGGATTGAGACCACTTCAAACGACCTAGTTGTTTTGAGCTCTTTTTTTTTTTTTTTTTTTGTAATAAAACATAGGTCCAGAAGGATGCCCAGGTCATAAGGGAGGGCGTTTTCACTAACTGACCACGTGGGTACATCCAGCATCCAGATCAAAAAACCTGAGCTGGCTTGGCGCAGGGCGAGACTCGTCTGTATTGCATGTCGTTGGAGGTGGTTGCCTCCATCTACTTACCTGTTCTCCTGATGATGAGCATTTGGGTGGTTTCCTGTTCGGGGCTGGTGGGAATAGGGCTGCCGTGCCTTTGGTGCCCACGTGTCCCCGTTCCTGTTGGGGGGTGCACGCCTGGGAGCTGAGCGCTGCGTCCTGTTACCCCTTCTCTCAGGTCAGCGTAGCTGCTCCTGAACCCGCTCCATTGGTGGCCCCCGTCTGGAGACCTTTCCTGGCTGTTCAAGGTTCACTGCAGACACTCGGGATGGTGGCTGCCTGCTGTCTCCATCCTTTGCTTCTCCTTCTTTCCAGCTGTTTGTCCAGAAACAAACAGTCAGGTGCTTAATACGTTTCCGGCACTGTCTTAGACATTAGGTTTTTAGCTTTGGATATCCTATAGGCTCTTCATTCCCTGTTAGTGGAATAAGTATAGCTTTGTAAGTGGAGCTGTGAGAGTGAAATCCTTCACCGGGAAGTGTTTTCCTTGAAACTGCGGATGGCGCGATTCCCCAGGGACTGGAACGGGGTCCCCTCGGCTCTCCCTGGCTCCTGCCCGACATCAGTGGTCAGTGGGGGTCCTCCTGGCTGAGCCTGGACCAGCCTCGAGTCTATCTCATACCTCGGCGCCGGGTTTTAGGTGACGTGTGCATCTCTGTTGGCATCGGAAGGGAAACTCCTTCTGTACTCCCCGTCCAAACTGATCTGTGGTCTTAATGGTTACGTATTAGCGCTCTTCAGTCTCTGTTGCTCGTAGCAATTATGCGGAGGCACAAAAGGGAAAAAGATCAGCGAAGTGTTGCCAACTCTCTGTTACTCTCAAGGGGTTATTTTCTTTGTTCCTCCGGCTGTGTCCTGGGAGCCGCCCATCCCCCTCCACAAAGGCCACGCTCACGAGGCCAAACCCGGGAAGCTGGTAAGGACCCCAGGGCCTGAGAGAGAGAGGGGGGTGTGTGCCTGTGTGAACGTGTCCAGTGGCTGTACAAACGCAAATATTTACTTCGAGGGATGGGGTTTGGGAGGGCCGGGTTGACCCTCACTTTGTTTGGTATGGGAAGTGGCCAATATGAGAATCAGTAGGCCAGATTTTATCGAGCGCGGACAGTGGGCAAAGCACTCTCTTTGCATCTGGGGGTACAGGTGGACGTGTGGGCTTGGAGCCCCTCTCGCAGCGCAGTCGGACCTAGCTCAGGAGGCCACACTGGCCAGGCTGGGATAAGCAGGTGGTGTGATGCAGGGGAGGGGAGTGGCGTTAACCGCTCTTGGAAGCTGGGTGGGAATCAGGCAGTGGGGGCTTTCCGGGAGGGTGGGTAATAGGAGTGGAACATCCAGAACCCATATTCTCTGCAGCCTGCGGGGACCTGGGTAGAAGAGGCCAGAGGATGGAGAGGAGCCCGGTGAGCCCCAGGGAGCATGCTGGGAGTGCTTTTATTTATTGGGCCATGGAAATGACAGATTATGGATTTCCATTTGGAAAAGGTTGTGCCGTGTTGCTCGGCTGTTACCAGGCAGGATAGAAGTGGTGGTGGCGACTGGTGCTGGGGGGGAGTGGAAGGGAGGGTCCACAGTTGGGCTGTCGGGCTTCCCTGGTGGCACAGTGGTTAAGAATCCACCTGCCAGTGCAGGGGACACGGGTTCGAGCCCTGGTCCGGGAAGATGCCACATGCTGTGGAGCAGCGAAGCCCATGCGCCACTACTACCGAGCCTGCGCTCTAGAGCCCATGTGCCACAACTACTGAAGCCCACGTGCCTAGAGCCCACGAGCCACAACTACTGAGCCTGCGCTCTAGAACCCATGAGCCACAACTACTGAGCTCGCGTGCCACAACTACTGAGCCTGTGCTCTAGAGCCCGCGAGCCACAACTCCTGAGCCCGTGTGCCACAACTCCCGAGCCCGTGTGCCGCAACTACTGAGCCTGTGCTCTAGAGCCCGCGAGCCACAACTACTGAGCCCATGCACCACAACTACTGAAGCCCGCATGCCTAGAGCCAGTGCTCTGCAACAAGAGAAGCTATGAGAAGCAATGAGAAGCCCGCGCCCCACGACGAAGAGTAGCCCCCGCTTGCTGCAACTAGAGAAAGCCCGCGTACAGCAACGAAGACCAACGCAGCCATAAATAGATAAATTAAAAAAAATTAAAAAACCCCACAACAGCTGTTGCAAGGGGAGGTGGGGGCCTGGGCAAGGGAGCAGGGAAACAGGTGGGCCCCCCAAAGATGCAGGTGCAGGCCTGAGGTTGCCGTGAGTCTCGGGTGGAGGGGGCAGGAGGAGGGAGCGAGGTCTGACCCAGGGAACGCAGGAGTGGGCGTGTTGGGGGATTCCACCTCTGGATGCCCTGGAAGCCCTAAGGTTTGGGCCGGAGGGGTGCTCAGCCACAGCAGGGCGGTTACCCGGTTACCTGGGATTTGTGGTGGAAGGACCCTGCCCCTGCAGGGTGGGCTCGGATGTATAGATTCACAAGTCACCCCCGTCTGTCATCCAGGCTGCGGGGCAGGCATCTGGGATGTACGGCAGCCACTTCCTCCCCTGCAGACACTTAACTGGGTGTCGGAGGGGCACGGCAGCCTCTTTGGAGTACAGCTAGCGTGCATTACTCTCCAGGAGCTGAATCAGTCCGCAGGGGGACGTGCGTGATTGAGCCTGGGCTCTGGTGGCTCTGCGGTCCTGCTCATCCAGCCGGGTCGTCTCTTGGCCACCTGTGCCTGCCCCAGAGCACGTGTTCCATGGTGCTGGACTGGTGCCTAAATCCCTTTTGTGTCTGTGTCTCCCTCTCTGTCTCTGTCTCTCTAGCTATACCGTATCTGTCTATTAGGTGTATATTTATTTTTTCACTTTATTGCTTTAATCCGTAGACTTGTAGAGCCACGTGCTGGGAGCGCAGAGGCGAACAGGCTGCTTGCTGTGTAGGTCAGTGCAGGCACAGGCTTCGGGCCAGGGGTGCAGTGGGCTGGGAGGGCTGGAGGGGGTGCCCTGGGGAGCCCAGGAGCTCCTGCAGGAAGCGCTGTTTGAGCCCCAGAAGATGGGAAGCTAATGCCACTTGGGGCGGGGGGTCGTTGACTGGGCAGCTTGGCGTGTCGCTTCCGAAGGAGGCCTTTGAAAACTCTCGCCTCTGCCCAAGGAAATCGCACTGTCTTCACACAAAAAAGTGTGTTTCTATTTTTGTTTTTTTCACTTGAATAATTTCAGTTTTACCCAGGTTTCTCAATTTGGACTTGCTCTTCTGGTCATCTTATGCTGGGGCATAAAAAAATTATATACCTATCTCTTCCTGCCTGCTCTCTAAATCTGGAGTCCCCCCCACCCCCCGCAACCTCCGAAGCCCCAAACTCTTTCCCTCAACATCTTGCTTGGCAGGAGAATTGTGGGCTTGGGGGGAGTGGTAGGCGCTCAGATCATGGGCAGTTGGCTTGTGCGCTTCTGTCTGTGTGTTGTGGGGACCCTGCCCGGATGGCGAGCTGGGTCTGGACTTGGTGGCAGTGCTGCTTTTTCTGAAGTGGCTCAGCATTCCAGACTCAGACGCCAGAGCCTGTGTTTCTTCTAGAATCCCAGCTTCAGCTTCTGAGGGGATGCAGGTTGAAGGGGTGCACTTCTGGGATTTTCAGTTTCCAGGTCACCTGCTTGGACATAAAAGAATCTCAGCGCGGTGCAGACTCCCTCATCCCGGAAGATGGGACCCTGCTCCACTCTTTGGTATAGACACCTGGGCGCTTTGTGTAGCGCGGGGTGTGGCAAGGGAGCCCCCTCACCTGAGTCCGCGGAGCCCTCAGCCCCTGGGTGGACTGCAGGCCACCCCTTCTGGGTCCCTGTGTCCCACAGCCTAGGGTCTGGGATTTGTGTGAGCAAGACATCTTGCAATGAAAAGAGATGAACATTGTTTACAAGTTGAGGAGGATCTCTTTTCCTCAACATAATGTGATGAAAAAGTTCAAACGTGGAAGAGTTGAAAGAACGTTCAGAGTGAACTCTTACATAGCCATTGCTTTGCTTCTCTGCTAGTTAATGTTTCGTATATCTCTCCATCCAGAGGATGATAATTCAGCAGGCTTTTTTTTTTTTTTTTTTGCGGTACGAGGGCCTCTCACTGTTGTGGCCCCTCCCGTTGCGGAGCACAGGCTCCGGACGCGCAGGCTCAGCGGCCACGGCTCACGGGCCCAGCCGCTCCGCGGCACGTGGGATCTTCCCGGACCGGGGCACGAACCCGCGTCCCCTGCATCGGCAGGCGGACTGTCAACCACTGCGCCACCAGGGAAGCCCTCAGCAGGCATTTTTAATAGAATGCAGGGGTTTCCTAGGCTGGCTCCATGTTGGCATGGAATCCAAAGGATTTCTGGAAACGGTACCATCTGGGTGTCATGGTGTCAGATTCCAGGTGCTGTGCAGGCACAGCAGGGACAAGGTGCTTATTAAGCTTGGATTGAATGTGGAGTGTCTCCTTCTGCAGGGGAAGTTGCTTTAACTCGTGCCTCGGAAGGACAGTTTTTGTTGTTAATCTTTTTTTTTTAAAATTTATTTTAAAAATCAACTATGCTTCAATAAAATTTAAAAAAATTAAAAATTTATTTTTGTATTTTATTTTATTGAAGCATAGTTGATTTACAATGTTGTGTTAGTTTCAGGTGAACAGCAAAGTGATTCAGTTTTATATATATATATATATATAACTGAATATATGTGTATTATATATAACTGAATATATATATTCTTTTTCCAATTTTTTTTCCTCATAGGTTATTACAAAATATTGAGTAGAGTTCTCTGTGCTATATAGTAGATTCTTGTTGATTATCTATTTTATATATAGTAGTGTGTGTTGTTAATCTCGATACATTTCAGCCTTGAACCCAAAGGGACACTTTGAATTGAGCTCTGACTTGACTTCTATGGCTGAGCATGTGTGTGTTTGGGAGGGCCCACTTTGGGCCTTGGTGGTCTTGGTTGATGGGGTGGCATGCCATCCTCTTTGTCCAGGACTTTGGTTTTAGGAATAGTCCATGTGTTGATATGGAACACAGGCATTTCCTTGTTGGATCATGTTACACCATGATCACTTCCTGGAAGCAGAATGATGTCGCGGAGGATCCCAGCCCTGATGACTCTGTGTGACTTGTAGGGGGACAGGCAACCCTAGCTGGGGGAGCCAAGACAGGCTCCCGCCTCAGTGACTTGCTATGGAACCCTTGGGAGACACATGTGTCCCTTTCAGACTCAGTTTCAGAGTCTAGAATCCGTGGTGTTGAACTTTGATTGAGCTCAAGGTTCCTCCAGTCTCCAAAGTGACTGCCACTGTCCCATCCATTGCTCCTCAGTCCCTGAACTGACCTGGTCTGGTGGAGGTAGAGGAGGGGATGGGAGGTGGGGAGGAGAAGACTCGGTCAGAGGAAGCCAGATGGTCCCAGGGCACTGTGTTCAGTTGTTCCACCCAGTCTTCTTTCCCTCAACAAACCCGAGAGTGAAATTTCACTCAGCAGAGTAATAGCCAAAAAGGGAAGAAAACATATTGTACGTGTGTATGTAATCCATGTAGTACGTGGATGATCTAGCCCTTGTGTGCCTCGTGTAACAGGTGCACACACGTTGAAGGCCTTGTTATGACATCCGAGAGTGTGCAGGGGTCTGCAGAAGGAACCCTGTCCGTGATAATAATCTCCAGCATCTCCACTATACCCTGGTTCCCCAGACTTACCCAGAGATAGGAGAAGCAGACGTGGAACTCTCTGTAATCCTGGTGGTGCTCTATCATTGTCCTTGCGGTGAGCACACGGTAGATGCTGCAGGTGTGGTTATCGAGCCCACGTGTGTGTACGGCCTGTACGCTAGGTGTCTAGTTCAGCTCGCATTCACCTCTCCAGTTTATGCGTTTAGGGAGCATCCTGAGCTGAACTGGGAGCCAAATTATAGTGTGATTCCTGTCTCAGCAGCGTTAATTACAGAACCTGATTAGGCCCAAATTCCTGTTCCCCAGACTGGGCCCATATGGGGCACATCTTCTGGGTTGTCCTCGAGCCAGCGAGGACTTCACAAAGGGCTATTAGTCCGTGGCCTCCTCCTCAATCGACCCCCTGCAGCTCCCTCCACATCCTGCCCAGAGCTGGCCTTTGACCATGCAGCCTTTCAGGGGGGCTGAATCAGCAGATTCCTTCCCCCGTATAGCCTCTCAGTGTCTTCGCCACGGCTCCGTGCTGCTGTCTGCACGTCACGGGGTGCCTCTCCGGGCTGCACCCAGGTCATGCTGGCAGGTCAGACTTTTTTCTCCCCGGACTCGAGCCTTCAAGCCAGCTTAGCTCACAGCCCTGCCTTTGCTTCCAAACCGAATTTCCATTCGGTGAGCCTGTGGGTCTAAAATATCCAGCCAGAGCCCTAGGTTTTAACTTGCACTTCGTCATGATTATCTCTTCGAAGTCCAGGCTGGCTTTTAGCTGAGGGGCACTTATGGCAAAAATACATTTCAGTTGTCACCTCTTGTCACTCGACTAGAGGGATTGAGCTTCTGGGCGTCTCTGAGTGTCCATCCCTTCCTCCCTTGCTCTCCTCTGACTTGCTTACAGTGACCACCTCTCCCCACAAAGTGGGGAAAGCTTAACTTTCGAACATGTCACCTGCTGATGGGACAGAGATTCTCTCGTTCTAACAGTTTAGTTAAAAAAGAACGCTCCCGGAAAAGGGAACCCTCCTCCACTGTTGGTGGGAATGTAAATTGGTGCAGCCACTATGGAGAACAGTATGGAGCTTCCTCAGCAACCTAAAACTAGAGTTGCCATATGATCCAGCAGTCCCACTCCTGGGCATATATCTGGACAGAACTATAATTTGAAAAGATACCCAATGTTCACAGCAGCACTATTTACAGTAGCCAAGACATGGGAACCAAACCCAAATGTACATCAACAAGTGAATGGATAAAGAAGATGTGGTACATATACACAATGGAATATTACTCAGCCATAAGACAGGAATGAAATAATGCCATTTGCAGCAACATGGATGGACTTAGAGATTATCATACTAAGTGAAGTAAGTCAGACAGAGAAAGACAAATACCATAATGCTATCAGTTACAGGAATGAACTTATCTGCGAAACAGATTCACAGACATAGGGAACAGACTTGTGGCTGCCTGCCGGGGGCAGGGGAGGGATGGATTAGGAGTTTGGGGTCAGCAGATGCAAACTGTTATATATATAGGATGGATAAACAACAAGGCCCTAGTGTATAACACAAAGAATCATACTCAATATCCTATGATAAACCATAATGGAAAAGAATATGAAAAAGAATGTATATATATATAACTGAATCACTTTGCTGTGTAGTAAAAATTAACACAGCATTGTTAATCAACTATACTTTAATAAAATAAATTAAAAAAAAAAAGGAATGCCCCAGCCTCCATGCGTTTTCGTGGTGGAAGGATTTCAGATGTCTTGCTTGTCTATTTCAACAACAGGCAACCAAAATTCTCCTTAAAGCTTGACTCTTTTTTTTTTTTTAAATGGCCGCAAGGCATGTGGGATCTTAATTCCCCAGGCAGGGATTGAACCTCTGCCTCCTGAAGTGGAAGCTTGGAGTCCTAACCATTGGACGGCCAGGGAATTCCCCCTTGACTCTCTCTTTTTTTTTGGCAGTACGCGGGCCTCTCACTGTCGTGGCCTCTCCCGTAGTGGAGCACAGGCTCCGGACGCGCAGGCTCAACGGCCATGGCTCACGGGCCCAGCCGCTCCGTGGCACGTGGGATCCTCCCGGACCGGGGCACGAACCCGCGTCCCCTGTATCGGCAGGCACACTCTCAACCACTGAGCCACCAGGGAAGCCCTTGACTCTCTTTAAGTATCAAAAAACCACTTGTTCTTGGGGCGTTATCTTAAATGCCAGGGACCCAGGGAAGTCACCTCGGTCACCCCTGTAGCCGGGCTCCCTGTTGGTGTCCCCCACCCAGCCCCCGCCGTCTCTCTTATGGAAACGTAATGCGATTTATAATTACATTTGTGAGTGTGGATGTTTGTGTGGATGTGTTAGGGTGTCTTTCCCCAAGAGGGCGGGAGCACTTAGTCTTGTTCTGTTTTATCCCTAGAGCTGTCCTGTCAGCCTTGGCAGTGCTCGTTAGCAGGTGAGGGATGGAGAGATGCATGACCATCTTGCTTGGGGTTCGAGTCTTGCAGCCATAGGGGACAGGACCCTCCATCCTGCTGCAACCGTATTTTGATTCTTAAACAACCCCTGTCTGAGAATTCTGTAGGAAGATACCGTGCAAAGCTAATTGCAGTGAGAACTTGTGTGTGGAATATCCATTTTCCATGGCTCCTGTTACCTTGGCTGTTGTTACATAACTCCTGTTAGATTCAGCTACTGGCTGGGGTTTGTTAAGCCTGGGTTCCATTATTGAAAAAAAAACATGACCTAAAGAGTGATGACTTTGAGATTGCCTTTTTTGGGGCTTTCTGGACACAAAAACAAAATTTTTAATCAGAAACTTGAGTTTACTTGACCAAGAGTTTCTCTCTTGGTTTCAAAATGTGATGTCACCGAGACCATTCTTGGTAAGGAGCTGTGAGAAGCTGTGTCCACATGACCAGCACCACCGAGACTTGAAGCCACCAATGAAGGCCCAGCACTTACTCGTGTTTTCCTTCACCCAGATCCCTGCTGCCTTCTGTCCTCTACCGACACTGCGGAGAGGGGAGACATGGGGCCTGATGGTGGACAAGGGACCGAGTGGACAGGGCACAGTGGACAGAGACCCCAGCCACCCGCCCAGTCTGTTTTCTTGCTCTTTTCTCTGTGCGTTACGATCTCTGCTATTGAGGTTCCAGTCTTTTTTATGAGCTTGAAGGGAGCTGGAGCTGGGGCAGCATCTTGCTGATTCTTCTCCCGAAAGCCCCCCGGCAGCCGGGCCACACTTGCTCTGGGCCGACCCTTTGGAGCTGAGCCCTTCTTCAGAACTTCCTGCTCTTTCATCGGGGGATTGTTTTGCCATCACGCGTGGACCTTTCTCTGTGCCGAGCTTCTGTACCTGGGAAGCCCCGAGTGAGGCAGCTGTTCGGGATCGGTCACGTGGGAGCTGCTGGCTGGTGACGGCTGGTTCCGTGGGCCGGGCTCGCTCCCAGGCCAGCTGGCTATGGAGTCCCAGCCCCTGCCTCCCCCTCCCCCAGTGGTTCCCTTTCGGACTTCAGTTATGAATTAGTTTTGGGGAACAGAGGACATGAGTAGCTACTTAAAAACGCCCTGCACCACGAGGACAGTCGGGAGAGGCCAGCACGAGGCAGTGGGTGAGTGGCCGGGTGCCCTGGCGGAGGAGTCTGGCTCGGCCTGTGGATCTGGGGCGCAGCTCTGCCTCAGCGGCTGCCGGGCGAGGGTTTGCCTTGTAAATGACACCGTCGCTCGGAGGCATCCCTGACAGCTGCTCCCGGTCCAGATTCCAGAAATTTCTATTAAACATTTCATGAGCACACTCCTGGTTTCTTCCCTTTTCCTCCCTTAATAAAACCCGTAATAGCACCAACTGTTCATTGCGTGGGGGACCCCGCCCTGTGTTAAGGGCTTAGCATGCTTTGTGTCATTTTACCTGGTCACCCCAGGACAGAGGTGGTAGAACCCTCATTTTGCGGGCCTAGCATTGAGGGCTTTGCCCAAATCTGCCCCCACACCTGGAGGTGGCTGAGTCTGGATTCGAACTCAGGACTCACACACTGACCTCCCCTCCTCCCCCTCCCACCTGCCTTTCTGCATGTTTTAGTGATGCAGAAAGGAGACCTCTCAGATCCACCCGAGGTCTGCAGAGGGGCCGAGGAGTTCTCTGTGGTCTGTGCTCCTCCTGCAGGCGTCTTTTACTCACCCTGGTCACCAGGGCCATCACAGCTGCTAGCTTGCTTTTCCTCCGTTGCTGTGATTGGTGGCGTCGGGCTGCTGGCTGGAGGTTTTGACTGCGTGGCGAGGACACCCCGGCACAAGCTGGCGGCCTGCGGTGGCAGGTTCCCAGTCTGGGAGGAGGGAGAGATTCCAGACAGCGTGGCTTTGAAAATTCACCTGAGTTCGGAACATCTGTGACACCTTTATTCCGGGCTGGTTGAAACTATAGCTATTAAATTTAAGGCACCCGAATTATGTGACATCTTAATAATAAAGATGCTGGCAAGCAGTTCATTTTAAACACGTATAAATAGAAGTTACTTTTCCTCTGAGCTATAATTAGCACATTATGGAGAAATTGCTGCCCTGAAAGTCAGCGTGATTGACCTGAGGTCATGCAGAGCCAGGTGGCAGGGCCGGAAGTGGCCAAGTCCTGTGCTCGGCTCTGATGCTGGTTTCGTGGGGGAGCAGAGCCTGAATTCCACGTGGGGCTCCGCGCAGGATTTGCTTTACACCGCAGGTGTGGTTGGGTGGCTCAGACGGCACCGTCCCTCTTTCAGAGAGTGGCTCTGGGGACGGAGAGGGGGGAGGCTCACCCAGGCTTGTCCCGTAGTTGGCTTTGTCAGGCTGGCAGTTCTCTGAGTTCCATCTAGTGCTCTGTCCACAACATTCCTTCCAAGGGACCAGGCTTAGTCCCCATCTGTGCAGGGGGCAGACCGCTGTACCTGCCCCAGGCCGGGGAGGGGCGCTGGGCCCCTGGGTGATGGGGAAGGAGTGGGAAGTGTAGGTGGTGGCTGTGTGCCCATCCCCTGGCATCGTAGCAGTGTCGGGGGGGGGGTGTAGCGCTGCTGGCCGAGAGTTCCCACCTGAGCAGTCCCCACCTGCTTAGGCGGGACTTACCTGTAAGGTCGTGTGCCCCCCCCGCCCCCCCGCCTGCCATGGGACGGAACAGTTATTCTCGGTGAATTTTACAGCTGCCGTGCCCTTTCTGCACTTACTTTATTTTATTCTACCACTTTATAGACTCACAGTTTCCGCAAGAGAAACTGCACACATTGAGAGTTTACAATTTGATGCGTTTTGATGGGCCACCCCGAAAGCACAGTCACGCTGTGGGACGTGTTCATCTCCTCAGGCGTCGCCCCCTGTGACCCATCCCCTCACCCCCATCCGCTCGCACTGATCTCCGGTCCCTGTGGCTGAGTTTGCATTTACTAGAATGTAACAGAAGCGGAATCACGTAGTAATGGACCCTTTCTTCATCTGGCTTCATCTGCTCAGTGTCAGGATTTTGAGATTCATACAAGTCGTTGTGTGTATCAGTCGCTTGCTCTTTTTGACTGCTGGGTCGTATTCTATTGTATGTGCTCCGCACAGCTTATCCTGTTGTTGGATATTGACTGACTCATTTCCAGGGTTTGGCTTTTACCAACAATCTGCTGTGAACACTCGCGTACTGTTCTTCCTATGGGCACGCGCTTTTGTTTCTCTTGAGTAAATATCTAGCAGGGAGTGGCTGGGAGACGTGCTGGGTGTATAGTCAACTTTTAAAAAAACTGCCGAACTGTTTTCCAGACTGGTTGTTGGATTTTACCCTCCCGCCAGGAGTCTGAGTGTCTTTGCTCCGGGTGTAAGTTCAGCAGGCTGTTTGGGGACAGCGCCTGTCCTTGAGAGAGAGGATTTGCCATCCTTGTCTCATGGGTTGGCAGGTGTCTTGCACTTGGTGACCCCCCCTGACGTCAGTTTCGCTCCTTGTCAGTCCAAGTGTTTGGCTAAGATCTGTGGCTCTTAACGAAGATAGGGAGCACATTTTGCCCCCAGAGGACATTTGGCCGTGTCTGGAGAAATTTTCGGTTGTCCCAGCTTTGGGGAGGCAGGTGTTAGTGGCATCTGGTGGGTGGGGACCAGGGATGTCGCACAGGGCGGCCCAGAGTCTCAACAGTGCTGGGCTGAAAACCACCGGCCGGACTTCCGTGGACCCTGCCAGCCTCTGATCTGCGGTGCAGGGCTCTGCGCTGACCAAGGGTCAGCCTGGCACACGTTGCTTTTTCAGGTGGGAACCAGTGGCATTACCTGTGTTCACAGGGATCAAGCACTTCTCAGTGAGGGAGGCTGGCCTTGTCACCTGGGTCTGACCCAGCCTCTCAAGGTGAGCGGGGGCTGTGTGAGACTCAGCCAGCACCTTCTCCTCTAAGGCTTCTAGGAAGCTGGCTCCTGGGTGAGGATGTGACTTTCTCTCCTGTCCCTTCTCCAATTGCTTGAGTCGGCAAATTCCACCCAGCGCTTTACAACTAACTGCGTGAGCTCAGGGCCGCCGTCTTAACGAACTTTGATTATTAACCTTTGCTTGGCTCAGGGAAATTACTCATTTGTTCTCAGGCCAAGAGTAAACCTCCTGGAAACTTTCATACTTAAATCTTTTTGACAACTCCACATTCTGGAGCATTCCCTTGGTAGTTCTTTTATTTATAGGGTGGGGAGAAAACTCTTGTGTATTTGCCTCAAATCATGGGTTTTGCTCCTACAAAGCTTTTTTCTTTTTTCTTTTTTTTTTTTTTTGCGGTACGCAGGCCTCTCACTGCTGTGGCCTCTCCCGTTGCGGAGCACAGGCTCTGGACGTGCAGGCCCAGCGGCCATGGCTCACGGGCCCAGCTGCTCCACGGAATGTGGGATCTTCCCAGACCGGGGCACGAACCCGCGTCCCCTGCATCGGCAGGCGGACTCTCAACCACTGCGCCACCAGGGAAGCCCCTACAAAGCTTTTCACAGACGTGTTCATGTGGGGCTCAGTGTGTGTCGGGGAGATGACAGCCCTTGTTCACATCAGCCATCACTTCCTGCTGCATCAGCAGAGTACTGCAGAGCTGACTTTGATCTACTTGGGAATTCGCTTATTTATTCTTTTTTTTTTTTTTTGCTTTTGGGGGATAATAGCAAGGATGGGAAACACTGTTTTGTTTGACACAGGAATAAAAAAAAACCCCTGTACTTCCTTCCCCGTTCCTGCCTCACTTTCTCTGTTAGGAAGGATGTGCCGTGTGCCCACTGCTGGTTGGAGACCTCTGAACTAGAAGTAGACCCTGACCTCTGAACTGAAAGCAGACCTTGACCTCTGAACTGGAAGTAGACCCTGACCTCTGAACTGGAAGTAGACCCTGACCCCTGAACTGAAAGCAGACCTTGACCTCTGAACTAGAAGTAGACCTTGACCTCTGAACTGGAAGCAGACCTTGACCTCTGAACTGGAAGTAGACCCTGACCTCTCTGGGGTCCTGCCACTGGTCAGCAGCCCCGGTGTCCCCTCGAGGGCCAGCTAACTTATGCACCGGTCAGAGAACCTGCCCTTTGCCTCCCTTGCCAGGACGTTAACATTCACGAATATATTCTTCTTGAACTATTAAGTGCCTGGGATGTTATAAAAAGTACACTGTGTGTTCATAAGAGCGAGGGGTTCCTGGCTGGTCCGGTCCCCTCTGCAGAGTTGGGGTTCTTGTCCACAATGGTGCTTGGAGTCAGGCCCTCCCGGTCCACTCAGGGTCATTCCTCAAGGTCATTCCTCAGGTCAGGCCCTGTCAGGTTAGGTCACTTCCCTTCAAGTCTGTTTTGCAGTTTTCTGGGGCCTGTTTATGCTTTTCTAGTTCAAACGTGGCTTCCCTAGCTCCTCGTTGATACAAAACTGTCTTAAAGGGTTGAGATCACGAAATTGGACGACATAGCATGTGTTGTTTCTTCTGCCTGTGTCCTCATCACTCCGTTCAAGAGCTGCTGTGTTGCCACCGCGGGTTTGTAAGGCATGGCTTCCCTTCCCGTACACGTGTCCAGGCTGGCGGGCCCACCCGCGGGCCTGGCTGTAGAGCTGGTGGCCTTTAGAGCAGAGGTTCTCAGAGTCACCCGGACAGCGTGTGAGCACCGGCTGCGACCCAGAGGCTCTGAGCCAGGAGATCCGGGGTGGGGCCTGGGTGCCGCCTCCCTGACAGGTTCCCAGGGGCTGCCCCTCCTGCTGCTGGGTGGGGCACTGGACTTTGGAGACCACTGCTCCGGGTCTCCCAATCCTGGTGTCACGATGTGAGCGGCGGTGAGTGACCTGAATCTGGAATGAGGACAGGCCTTGTGGGCACGGGCCTCGGTGGTGGGTGGAGGACCCAGCGTCCTCCCCAGTGGGCTCAGGAAGCATCGGTGGTGTGGTTTGCCGTCACGGGATGCCCGTGAGCTTGCCCCCTTTCACAGGCCTTGCTTAGTTCAAAAGCCAGAAGGCCCAGCACCATGCAATCCCCCACATCAGACCTGCTTGAGAATTGCCGAGCTCTGCATATAAATAAAGATGTTATAGCTTTTCAAGTTTTCACAGCGTGATAACCCGTAGGATGCCGCTGAGGTGTTTTATGATCAGCTTCACAGGTTGTGTGCTGTCCCCGCATCTTTGATTGAGCGTGTGATAAACACGTGTTTATATTTACGTGATCAGGCACCGGCGATCCTTGCCAGCCTCGCTCGGTTTGTGCAGGCACGCCTCTGCTTCTGCGCTCAGATGTCCGAGGACGTTGATGTGGTAATTCGTGTTTGACAGCTTAGCTAACCCATAAACAGATTCCAAAACAAATCTGGCCAGTCCTTGCCCTGCTTAAAAGCCTTTAATGGCTCACCAGGGCTTTCAGAGAGAAGTCGAAATTCCCGGCCTCGCCCCCTTAGGCTTTTTAGAACAAGTCATGGGGGCAAATAAAGAAAAGAGAATGGAATTGCTTCTCTAGCATCCAGGACCCTTGGTGACGGGCCTCTGTGGTCCTGCCCCTCCCTGCAGGCACCTCCTCTGCAGACAGCTGCCTGGGGGCCACCTGTCATCTCGGGCTCCAGCACGCCCTCTGGTGGTCCAGGTCCTGCCCCCAGGCAGGCGTGCCCCTCTTTTCTTAACCCAGCTGACGTCCTCGCTACTCAGCTCCAGTGTCACTGCTCCCTGGAGGCCGTACGCCAGGCGGGCAGCCTGTGCCCCCAGCCCCCCAGTCTCTCCCCAGCGCAGGCTCCAGGCGCCCAGGGACTGTGGTCGTGGGGCCAGGCCCCAGGATCGCACGCAGGACCCACGGCGTGGTGAGAGCTCCGTGGAGCTTGGCCGTGAGAGGGGCGGACCAAGCTCCTGCAGGCATCTTCCCTGGAATGAGGCCGTATGTATGTAGCAACAGGGAACACACCTGAGGAACACAGACCCAAGGACTGAAATACCGAGAGAGGAGGCCCGAGGCTGTAGTAACCGGTCCGTGAGGCCGGGTACCCACCAGGCCTTCGAGGTTACTGTGGCTACCATTTTGGGAATGGCCTTCAGAACTTAGGGCACTAAAAAAAGTTACTCAACTCAGGCAAACTTTGCCCTCAGCAAGTGGCCTTTGCCTTTTAGAATAGCCAGAACTTGCTTACCTAAATTTTAAGCTGGGGAGCATGATAAATTGGTCTGTTTGGGTCCATGGTTGAAAACATCAGAATCCCATTCTAGCAAATTCCAGCGGATGAATTTACCAGAAGGATGTGGGGGGCAGTCCTGAGCATGGGAGGCCAGTCTGAGAACCAGGCCTGGTGATGGGCTGAACCAGGGCCGCTGAGGCGTCCAAGACCCCTGTGTCTTTGGGTTACCGCACTTCTTTCTTGGGCCACCACTTGGGCTTCCTGTTGCCGGAGGGAATCCGCCACTTCTTGGCCACCTTGATTGACGGTGCCAGGAGGGTGGTAGAAAAGAAGAGGGGCACGTCCTCAAAGGCTAGTGGAGGAGCTGTCTCCAGAAGCCGGGGGCATGGATGCCCAGCTGGCAGGAACAGCGCCAGTGCATCACAGTGGAGAAGACACGCGGGCTGTCCCGTCAGCAGTATGAGATGCTCATCCTGAGTCTGGAGCATGATTTCCTGCATCTGCCCAAGTCCACTGCGTCCTTATAGTTCTTCATGAAGAAGTCTGGTTATGGTTGGATATTTTGCAGTATTTCAAAGAGAATGGGATGGGTTCGTTGGTGACTTTTCTTTAAGATGTGCAAATACCCTGTGTCAACTGGTAAGTAGCTTCAGACCTTCTAAATTCCTCCTTGCACGTGTAAAGGCTGGGAATGAGACATCCAGGGAGCTGGGAAGATGCCAGAGGACAGCGCTGACTTTTAAGTGTTCATAGAAGTGAGATAGTTTTCAGAGTGGGGGTAGCTGCGTGATGCGGCTCGAGGGCCTGCTGGGTGCAGGGAGAAGTCGCTGGGCTGCCTGTGGGCTTTGGATGGTGACGGATGGCTGGGCTGCCTCAGCGCTGGGGCTCCAGCTCCCCCCCCTCCTTGCCCCGGGCCTTTGCTGCTCCTTGCGCAGACCAGGTGGTTCCCGTAGGCACACGCTCGCCTGGCCTGGGCTTCCTTCCTCTCCCGGCCTTCATCCCTCGGGGCCCGGGCACCCCAGCTGCACACATGCCTGGCAGCAGTAAGCACCCCAGAACGCTCTGCTCGCGAGACGAGCGCCTTTCCTGACTGTTCCACTCTGCTCCCCGAGCCTGGGAGTAAAACAGAAATGCTGTGCCCTTGCCTTCTCTCATACCCGGGCACATTTTATCTGAGCCTCCCTCCTGGCATTTTCTGCTTTTACTCTGTCACATTAACTATAGATTGTGGGGCATATACTGTAGTGTCTAAGGAGAGTGTCTGAATGAGGTCTGGTCCCGCTCTTCCTAGCTGTGTGCTTTTGGGGAAGCCGTTTGGATTCTGACCCTCAGTTTGCTCCCACTTTACTTGGAGGAAAGTGAGCGTCAGCACCTGGTACCCTTGGCTGTGCTCCCCGCCCTCTGCTCAGACAGACGTCTGTTGAGTGGATGTACGTTCATGCGCCCCTCTCAGGAGACTTCAGATCTTCTCCCTGACCCTCCTGAGGGTCAGCGGGGTGGATGCTCAGCTTGTGAGGGTACACCGTGTGGAGGGCGGTCCTCCCCCAGCTGGGTCTCCGCCGCGGGATCCACCCTCCCTAATGTGGTTGGCCCGAAAGCCAGCCGTGCGAATGCTGCTGATGGACAGTTGCCGGCAGAAGCATCCTTGGTCCTGCAGGGTAAGTAAGCTCTGACTGGCTGGGGACGTGGTGGCGTATTGGAAGGGCTTGGTGTCTGTGTCCGTCTGCAGGGTGACAGACTGTCACAGACCGGGCAGCTCAAGAAACAGACATTTATTGTCTCGCAGTTGTGAGGCTGGAGTGCGAGATCAAGGTGTGGCCAGGGTTGGTTTCTCCTGCGGCCTCTCTCCTTGGCTTGTGGATGGACACCTTTTCCCTGTGTCCTCGTGTGGCCTTTTGTGTGTACACATCTCTGGGGTCTCTCTTCTTATAAGGACACCAGTCCTATTGGATTAGGGCCCCACCCTTAGGACCTCATTTGACCTTATTTACCTCCTTAAAGGCCCTGTCTACAGCCGCATTGGGGGTTAGGGCCTCAACATAGGAATTTGGGGGGGTGGGGGGACGTGGTTCAGTCCGTAACAGTGTCCTTCCCTTCCCCGGCCTCCCCCATATCCCCTGTGTGTGGTGCCTGAGCATTTCTTCATCTCACCCGCTCAGATGAGGGCTCCAACTGCACAGCCGTCTCCACTACTGCAGGTATGGGGGACAGTCCGCCCTTGACCTTCCAAAGTGAATGGAACGAGGGAACAGTGACTTTCGGAACCTGAGATGAACTATTTTTGTCTTTATTATAACGTATAATATCTTTACTTCTTTATTAATATTTTTATTTATATTACATTTAATTATATTTAGTATATCTGTATTTTATATGTTTATTATAATTTTATCTTAATTGAGGTTGCAGAGACTAACTTGTACTGGGAAAAAAATAGCCATGAGGTTACTGTTCTATAAAAAATATGGAAGAGTATGTTTAGATTCAAGAAGTTTTTAAAAAATATAAAATAGATGATAAAAAAATAAAAATTTGTTTAAAGAAAGAAGAGTAATGAAAAGCAGAAGTGATTGTTCGCAGTGAGACTTCAGTGCAGGGATGCCTCCCGGGTCTCCCCCCCCCCCCCGCCCCCTTAGGGTTATTGCCCCAGGGGCAGGTGAGAGGATCCAAGCTCAGCCAGGCCGGCCCCCCCCCCCCGGAGTGCAGAGCAGGAATGAACTCAGCTGCCCGTCCAGGGAGCTTGGCCCAGAAACGTTCTCCAGAAGAGAAGGAAGGGCCGACTCTCTTCCCTTTGCCTGAACCGCTGTTCTGCCGCATCCCTCCCGCCACGTTCAGTTCTGTCTGTAGCTCTGGCACTCTGTCCAAGCAAGAACAACGAAGCGTCGAGTCATACCATGCATCTCCGAACCCAGCTTTGGACAGTCTCATGACTTCAGTTATTCTTTCATCTATTGTCTTTGAATGCTTTTTTTTTTTTTTTTTTTTTTGCGGTATGCGGGCCTCTCACTGCTGCGGCCCCTCCCGTCGCGGAGCGCAGGCTCCGGACGCGCAGGCTCAGCGGCCACGGCTCACGGGCCCAGCCGCTCCGCGGCATGCGGGATCCTCCCGGACCGGGGCACGAACCCGTGTCCCCTGCATCGGCAGGCGGGCCCTCAACCACTGCGCCACCAGGGAGGCCCTCTTTGAATGCTTTTAAAAAAGTGTTTTGGTAAAGAATTTTAAAGGTGACGGAAATAAAATTGGCTGTCAGCCCAAACCCCATACCCCCTAAATGGTGTCTTTCAAGATGTTTTGTGTTACGCCCCTCCCCCCGTTGGCTTCCTGGAATTGACTTTGATCCCCCGGTGTCCTGACACGGGAGCCAGGCTGGCAGTTGCGGGTCAGTGCCTGTCAGCTGTGCGCAGTAGCCTTTGGGAGTGGCGCGGAGTGGAGCTTCAGCTGGTGTCCCCTGCTCTAGTCCAGAGAGACGAGGGAGGAAAGAATGGTTATTCACTTGCAAATCCTCAAGGTAATATGATTTTCTGCCTCTTAAACCAGAGGGACTGGGGGCATAGCCATCAGTAACGTGATCCTCAGGTCGCCTCACTTCCAGGCCGGTGACTCTGACATCGCTCCTTTAGCGCACCTGCCCCTCTGCCCTTGATCCTCCTTGAATTCATAGCGACAGAAGGCCCCCGTCAGGGGAATTGTCAGAGCAAACCAGCTTGGCACGTTTGAAACTGGTACTGTTAGCAATAGCAATTTGCAGGTTATGCAACATGAATTATGTTAATCAGCTTATATTTATTAGTTGGTTTAATCCTCAAGTGACTCTCAGACGTAGATGTAATTCTCGACTCACAGATGTGGAAACTTGAGACTCAGAGTGGAATGATCGTTCATTTCCCTCCCTAAGGAGAAGGTCTAATGTATGCATAGAAAATAGAGAGTTGTGTGTACGTGCGTGTGTTTCTATGTGTATATATATGTTGGGTGTGCATAGTGAGTGAAGGTAGAAGAAAAGTCTAGGCTTGAACTTTTTGAGTTAAGTATTGCTTTCTAAAACTTACAGAGCAATTCAGACACGTAAAATGTATATAGAATAGCATAATCACCTCCCAGATACCCATCAGCCAGCTTCAATAACTACCAGCCTGTGGCCAATCTTACTTCCTTCAGACACCCTGCCACCCACGAATATTATTTGGAAGCAAGTCCAAGACATCCTGTCATTTCATCCATAAATATTTCAGTGTCCATCTCCAAAAGAGGAGAACTCTTAAAAAAAAAAAAAAAGTGCATGTGACCACATCACCATGATCACACTTAAAAAATGAAACCTTTCTTAATATCATCACATACACAGTTGGTGTCCAAATTTCCAATTGTCTCAGGAGGATCATAATTTTTTTTTTTTTTTTTTTTTTTTTTCAGTTTGTTTGAACCGGGATCCAAACAATGTCCACAACTGTGCAGGTGGTTGATGCTTCCCCCGAGTCCCTTCCAACGTGTGGGTTCCACAGCCGTCTCCCTTCTCTTCCTGCGGAGTAGATTTGTTAACAGAACGGGTGCGCCCCGTGGCACTTCTTGGTCTGGATTTTTTGGGACCGCATCCGCTTAGAATTATTTAACGTGCCGTCTCTGTGTTTTCCTGTAAATTAGTGGTTGTGGAGGCTTGTGGTGACTCCAGTTGTGGTTTTGTTTGGCCAGACGACTTCCTGGGTGGAGGCCGGGCTTCGTCATGGGATGGACCTTTGAGTTGTCTTTCTTTGACGTGAGCAGTGCCTGACCGTCATGTTCCGGGTCTGTTCATGCTAAGAGGTTGCAAAATGGAGATCTTGCGATTTTGTCATTCATTCTTTCCAGGTTGTTGGAGAGCTCTTGGGAAGGAAGTGTTTCTTTCCCGGTGCAGGTCTAATCTCTGCCTGCCTCTGGGGCATGGCGATTGCTGGTACATTTCAGGGGAAGGCAGCAGTTTCCCCCACGCCGGGTTTGTCAGTACCTAGGACGAGACCCAGGCTGGTGTGGATGGCCCCTCGCTGGGCGCTGGCTCCTGGGAGCGGGGTCCCTGTTTCCACCAAAGGGTGGGAGCCATCTGCCGAGCACCTGCCCCAGCCCTGGTCACCTTCACCAAGATAAGCTGTGAGAAGTGTTTTATGGTGTCCAGCGATGAAACAGCAAGTGTGTAACCCAGGGGCAGAGCTGGCCGGACTGGATGCCCATGGGGGAGGAACCATGTGGGTGGACGGGGAGGGGGTGGCCGGTGGCCAGGCAGCCTTGGTTTGAGTGCCGCTTGGACCTCCCTGTGACCTCGACAGCTGGCGGCATTGAGCTCCACGCCCCCGGCGTCCAGTGGGGACGATGCCGCCCATTTCCTCTGGGTTCTGTGCTGAGCGTCCAACGGGGCGATTCACGCCAGCGCTGAGCACAGCGCCTGGGATGGTGTAGATGCTGCTTAATCTGTGTTCCTAGTTACGGCCGTAAAATGGTCATGACAGTGGACGGGGGGGTGGGAGGGGCACCACTGTCACGTGACAGCTGGCTGAACTTGGCTCCCCGTGGCTAGGGCGGCTGACCCTGATCCCAAGGACACCCACGGATGTTGTGGTTCCGATTAGAAGTCCTGCTCAGAGGGAGTGAGCGTGTCGCGCCAGGGTGAGGCAGGGGACGGCTCAGGCCCAAGATGTAACCTTAACGGTACAGGGTGGCTTAGCAACCCCCGGTATACTTTGTATGCAGGCTCCAGGGGTGGTGGAAAGGGGTGGAGGCAGGTCTGGAGGCTTTGAGCTGAGGCTCTGGAGAGGAGAGGATGCAGGTGGACGGCTGCCCGCAATCGCTTGTCAGAGGACGGGGCCTCCGCGGTCCTGCCCGCGAGTCAGCGTGACCCCATCCTCCCGCCCTATGCCCGGGGCCTTCGCCCAAAGGACGAGCTGGCTGTACAGCCCTCACCCCTCCCTTCCAGGAAATGTTCTTATCACCCAAAGCGGGAAAACAGAAGGTTGTACTGGAGAGCCTGCCCAGCAAGGCCCTTGCTCACTGACTGGGGGGTTTGGTGGTGGTGGGGGATGTACATCCAAGAGAAGCAGATGGTGGGCGACATACCACCTTATCGACCTCACCGGGCACATCTGGGCCCCAAGATGACCGAGGGAGGAGCTCTAGGGATCCTGCATCTCTTTGGACTGATGCTTGGATGTTTCTCGCTAACTGCGTATTAAATTCTAGATAAACTAATTCTGTGTACAAATTCTAGGTCAGATGTCTCCATTGCAAAATAGGAGTTTCCATTAAAAAAAAAAAAAAAGAAAGCTTGAAAATGTATCAGGTGTTCCTCCTGAGTGTGCACAATGTGAATGTCATTTTAAAATTTCAGGGTCAAATTTCTTAAGGTGATGAGATAAGGCAGGTATGAAATTTAGCAGAGAACATTGAGATGGATCACTTTAATGGACTTCACCCCCCTTTTCTGGGGTGGTCACTGTTGAATGTTAAATTTCTATTTTATGTGAGGCTCTCCTTTGAAACTGGAGTTACTGACGTGTTCTTCGGCAAATGTCTCCATTGCAAGAGAGAAGGCTGGTTTATGAAGTGGGCAAGCTGCGTGGGAGTTCTGTCCCATGACTCTTTGTTTCAAAGTCAAGGCCGCTTAGCCACATGGATCCAGAGGCATAGCTGGGTTGTCCCGGTCGATGCAAACCTGGGGACCAGCTGTGACGGGCGTCCACAGAGCAGCCCCCTGGGAAGACCTTCGGTGTAGCACGGATGTCCTGGCCTGTCTCCTCCCAGGGGAAGGCTTGGGCGTGGCTGTTGCCTTATGATTCATCTGCGTTTACTTGGAGACCATGAGTTAGGTTTTTATTTTTTGCAGCAAGAAAATCATTTGAAAGTGTGGAATATCACCCTTGTAATCCTGTGATAGAAAACGATTTACATTAAAAAAAAAAGCCTCTTGTGAATAAGTTATGGTAACAAGGAATGAATTATTTGGAGAAGGAAAAAAAAAACCTCGACAAAGCATACATACACTTAGAAGCAGCAGGAGCTTGACGAGATTGTTGTACATAAATTAACATCAAAAGGAGATGCAGATGAGGACGTGAACTAGGGGGACTGTGTGAGGAAGTTCACCACCACCCTGAGGTTGGAAATTGGAGGCACTTGTTGCTTCTTTAGGTGGAGAACAGTGATGATGTGTAATCAACCTACAAATTCATGGAACACGTTTCCTTGCAAACTGTAAGTGAATGTGGGTGAATTCCTGTAGCATTTATCCCAAAACTGTACAGGCAAACTTCCACTGATGGAATGAAACCGTGGAACTGATAGAGTGGATTGTTTTGGGAAGCATTTCTCTCCGTACTTTTGGGATGGTGGTGGTCTAGTCTTGTTTTTCTTCTGAAATGGAGATACTGTCAGGCTTCGAGTCTTCCATTGAGACTGTATCCAGCGGAAGTAAAGTAGTAATTCTTCTGTTATCAACTTAGCGTTTTGTTCATGGCAACAGCGATCAGCAGGAATCCGTATGGAATGGGAGATTGCAAAATCCCCAGGAAACCGGAAATGGGGGGTGGTGTGTGATTTTAAGAGGAGAATCCAGGTTGTTAGGCCACGGTCAGACGTGATTCTCGGTGTGGAGGTGTGGCCTGGGATGTATTTAAACTGACCCAAGTCAAGAAATTATTAATAAGCGGGGAGAATGCCTGAAAAGCAGGCATCCAGTTTTTTTAATATAATTTATAAAAATTTATTTATTTATTTATTTATTTATTTTTGGCTGCGTTGGGTCTTCGTTGCTGCGCGCGGGCTTTCTCTAGTTGCGGCGAGCGGGGGCTACTCTTCGTTCCGGTGCGCGGGCTTCTCATTGCACTGGCTTCTCTTATTGCAGTGGCTTCTCTTGTTGCAGAGCAGGGCTCTAGGTGCGTGGGCTTCAGTAGTTGTGGCAGGCGGGCTCAGTAGTTGTGGCTCACGGGCTCTGGAGTGCAGGCTCAGTAGTTGTGGCGTACGGGCTTAGTTGCTCCACGGCACGTGGGATCTTCCCAGACCAGGGCTCGAGCCCGTGTCCCCTGCATTGGCAGGAGGATTCTTAACCAGTACGCCACCAGGGCAAGTCCCATCCAGTTATTTTTAAACAGACTATTAAACAGACTGCTTAAACATTTGTAATTTGTGTTCATTGTAGGATTATTCAAAGTAGAGATGGGGGAAAAAAGCCCCTAAACGAGCACTTCAGGATGTAGTGTTTAGGTTTTTTCGTATGAGTTTCAGCTGGTCTTTGCTTGCTTCCTCTCCCATCTTAGAGCAGAGGCTCTTATGTGCTCAGATCCTCACACCCAGTTTTTGTTTTTTGTTTTTTTTTTGTTTTTTGTGGTACGTGGGCCTCTCACTGTTGTGGCCTCTCCCGTTGCGGAGCGCAGGCTCCGGACGCGCAGGCTCAGCGGCCATGGCTCACGGGCCCAGCCGCTCCGCGGCATGTGGGATCTTCCCGGACCGGGGCACGAACCCGCGTCCCCTGCATCGGCAGGTGGACTCTCCACCACTGCGCCACCAGGGAAGCCCCTCACACCCTGTTTTTAATATCTGGTGATATAACTAGAGCATCTCTACCAAATTGCCTGTGTATTATCCTTTCAAGTGAATGGATGTTTCAGAATTAGCCACTCTCTGTTGGGCATTTAAGGTGCTTCTGAGTGTTTGCTGTTCTGAACAATGCAGAAAAGGGTGTTTTCATAATAACAGCACTGAGCATTATTTCTTTGTGATGTTGTCCTCGATGGGTGATTGTTCTATCAAAGTTTTTTTTTTTCCCAAATAAAAGTAATGTATTATTGCACTGATTCCAGAAAGTTTGTACCCATTTATCCTCCCGTGAGGAGAATGGACCCTCCCTTCCCCACCCCACACTTGGGCATCGCACTCCAGAGGAAAGGGGTGGAATGGGGTGGCCTTTACTGGCCCAGCTGCTGGACCAAGTCTGTCCTTTCATCCAGCCAGGCCCCGGGGACAGACTGCCACCTGCACACACGCATCATCCCCACCTTCCGCCGCTGTTTGTAGTTTCTTAGGCTTCATAAGGATATTGATTATGGACTTTTCATTTCAGGTGTGGAACTGGAGAGTGGGATGGAGGAGTTCCCAAAACTCTGGGGGAAGTGAAAGCAAAGTGTGTGGGAGTTGCCTGGGGAGGGCTGAGACTGTCATTGTCACGCCGTCGGTGAAAGATTGGCTTCTCCACAAAGTGTCTTTGCCCAGCTTACTTCTCGCAGGAACTTTGGAAGAACACGTGTTTCCATCCGTTGTGAGCTTTGGTGTGTGCAGGCATCCTCGTGTGTGATGAATAGTTTTGATCACAGTTTGGCTGTCGGTTCCTTGATTGTTCTACTGTGTATTTTTCTCATTCCTTCCTTGTCTGCAGTGCCCGTCGTTTCCCAGTCCCCTCTCTTGGGACTCTAGCTCTGTGTGGGGAGTGGCTCCAGGCCCTCCCTCTGCTGCCTGGTCAGATTTCTGCCGCACTGTGAGAAAGCCCCTCTGCTGCCTTGTCATAGTCAGAGCCCTGGTCCTTTTATGTTGTGGCAAGCAGTTGTTGTAAGTCCTCTCCAGGGAACTCGGATTTCTGTACCGTGTGCTGCAGCTTGCTCTGGGCCGGTGGTTGTAATACCTACGATTTAGTGGGCGTCAACTGCATGTCAAGAATTTTATGTACGTCGGCTCCCTGTTACAATAATCTACAAAACCCCTGTTACCGTGGCAGGTAGGGATTAAGAGACTCAGAGAATACGAATGTCGTGTAAGGTCCTGCAGGTGGTGAATGGAGAAATCAGGCTTGGTGTCCAGGTGTGCCTGACCCCACTGCACGTGGTATCCGTGGGACACGGGACAGACACGCACAGCCAGCATCAGACTGGGCGGCTCCAGGGAGCCGGTACGAAACGCTTGAGAGCTGTCGGGCCGGAAGAGTTCAGCTCCCCACGTCTGCGAGCTGGAAGGGAACAACGAACCTCTCCGTTCAGGTTACTCTCATTATCGTGCTAACCTCTCCCCTCCTGGGAGCCCCCGTGTGGGGTACACACGTCGGCACGTGAATCTTCTTCGGGACCGTCAAGCGTTTCGTCCCCTCGGCCTGACCTGTGAGTCAGGGCTGTCGGCGGTATCAGGAGTAGAGTTTGAGCAGTGGGGGAGAGAAGGAAAGCTGGGCAGGCAGATCTCGGGGCCCCTGGCTACCCACCTGAGCAGCTGGCGGAGGGCCCGGAGCTGCGACGGGGCAGTGATCGGGCTGGGCGGAGGCCGTGTGCGCCTCACTGGGTAATGGGACGGGTTTCAGGAATCCCTGTTCTGGGCCTCCCTGGTGGCGCAGTGGTTGGGGGTCCGCCTGCCGATGCAGGGGACGCGGGTTCGTGCTCCGGTCCGGGAGGATCCCACGTGCCGCGGAGCGGCTGGACCCGTGAGCCGTGGCCGCTGAGCCTGCGCGTCCGGAGCCTGTGCTCCGCGACGGGAGAGGCCGCAGCAGTGAGAGGCCCGTGTACCGCAAAAAAAAAAAGAATCCCTGTTCTCTAGGACTCAGAAGGTTAGGGTAAGGTGTGTTGCATCCTTACTCTAAGGTGTGTGGTGTTGGAGTCAAGTAGGGCTGGGAAGGGGAGAATCAGCCCCCAAGTACCAAGAAGAGGAGGCCGGGCAGCCCGCCGTCTCACGCGTCTTGTCTTTGTCAAGACGTTCATCGTTTATCTCTGAAGTGGACGGAGCTGGAAGCCTTGAAGTTTGTGTCAAAGAAAGGATGTGAGTTATAGAGTACCTGTGATACCCCACCGTCGTGCTACCAGGGGGTCCAAAAGATGCAGTTACATCCAGAAGATGCAGTTAGGGGTCAAGTTGTTGCCAGGTTACTAAGCTGTCCGGAGTGAGTGCGGCCAGTTCTCAGTGTCGGTGTCTCAGGCTTCATTACTGAGGTCTCCCACACACCACTGGTTTGCTGTAAGACAAATGTCATATCGCCGTAGATTGTGCTTTACTCCCTGTAGCAAGTAGTTCCAAGGACTTTCACAGGGTCCCTTGGGACCTTGGTCCGGTATTAGTTTTCTGTCACTGCTGTAACAAGTCACCCCAAACTTAGTGTCTTAAGTCAACATAGATTTATTCTCTTACAGTTCCAGAGGTCAGAAGTCCTAAACTTAAGGTGTTGGCAGGGCCGTGCTCCTTCTGGAGGCTCTAGGGAAGAATTCATCCCCTGGCTTTTCCAGCTTCTGCAGCCTCCATGCACTCTTTGCCCGGCGGCCCATTCCTCCATCCTTGAAGCCAGCCGTGTGAAATCTTCGCGTCTCTCTCTGGTCGCTCCGTCCATCCTCACATCATGTTTTCTCTTTCTTCTGCTTCCCTCTTCGAATTCTCAGGACCCTCGTGATGGCGTTGGGCTCATCTGGATAATCCGAAATAGTTCCCCTATTTTAAGACCCTTAACGTGATCGCATCTGCAGGGTCCCTTTCGCCATGTAAGGTGACATAGTCTCAGGATTTGAGGGTTAGGGTGTGGGCATCTTTGGGTGGGGGCCGCCGTCCCCTGGGTCTGTGTCTCATCAGGGCCAACGCTCCTGCAGGTGAATCCTCTCCTGCCGTGACGGGCCACACCCGTCACCCCTGGGCTCCGCTGTTCACGGGGGTGGGGGTGGGGGGGTGCGGCAGGAGGGCACCGCGGAATGCGAGGCTTTCTGCCTCTCTCCGCTGACTTCCACTTCAGTTTAGGAAGTACAGTTAGCAAACGAGTACCGATTCTGGGCAACCATCGCGACCTGTGAACGCACGTGTGCCACAGACCTAGACTCTGCACGAAGAGGCTGATTTTGGAATCCCAGCTTACCGTCGTTGTCCAGACTGAAGCCTCTGGCTGTCCTGCACCGACTGGGGTTTCCTCTTTTTGCTGGGGAGGCAGTGTTCCTCTTGCAGGTGGCCTCGCCCCCTGCTCGTCGGCGTGAAGAGGCCTTCTTGCTCGCCTCTCCACAGCTTCCTCGTGGCTGGACCTGCTCCGGTCCCCTCCTCCACTCCTGCGGGCACACCACTTATCCTTGCAGCCCCGCCCAGGGGCTGTGTGTCCTCACCCCCTGGACCGTCTTCTCTTCTCAAGTCCCGTAGCCTGTGACTGACCCTCTTCACGTCACCTGCCGCTTTCTGCCTTGAGATGCATAATGAATCGTGCATGGGTCCTCGTGGTGGGACAGGGCTACCGGGAGGCCCTGGTTCTCTGCCCACCTTTACCTTTACCTCTAGGTAAGCAGGAGCCCCGACGCTGAGAAGTGATACCTTCATTAGATTGTTCACCCGGCGGATGCTTGTCTAGGTTTTAGACTTTTCAACAGGAAAAAGAGAAAACAGAAAAGGTAGAGTTGATCACAAAGAGGAGAATTTGCAGGGAATGAATCAACCCTTTTTCTGATTATTAACAGGTTATATGCTCAATATAGAGAATGTGGAAACTGTAAAGAAGAAGAAAAATTGCCTGTGATCCTTCCATCTGGAGGCAACTACTGTTACTCTGGGGAGGTTTTCTCTTTTCCCCGCCTTGGTGTTTTATGAGGGTTGGTAAGTGTCACCTAAGCGATGGTGTGTGTCTAGTGTCTTCCTCCTGAGTCTTTGTTACAGTGGCATTTTCCCGTGTCCTCGCCTTTTCCTCAGTGATCTTTTTCATGGCTGCATGATATTTTAAGTATGTGGATGTATTGGAATCGACTCATCCCAAAGTAGATTAAAAAAAAAAAAACCTTTTTGAGCATATCAGATAAAAAATGACAAAAATTAATATTTTAACACAGATGAAAAGAAAACCCAGAGCCCCTGCCACAGTTTACCCCCACCCCCTGCCTGTCTGCAGGGGGCGGGATGTGTGCCGGCCTGCCCCCTCCTGCCCCCTCCTGGGCCTGGTGAGTGGACGGGGGGCCGTGGTCCTCAGCACGAACTGTGGACGGTGGGGTCTCCCTTCCATTCAGAGCCGCTTCTGTGAGTTGGCAGACACAGGTGTTGCTTTCTTTGGTGCATTTTGTGTCATCAGGGCTTCAGATTTGTCATGGCGGTGATGGAAGGAATTAAAAAAGAAGGGAGCCATCTATGGCTGCTGATGGTAGAAAGAAAACAAAATCAGACAAAAACTATTTGTGAGGCGCCAGTATAATGAGAGTGAAGGGAGATAGAACACACCATGAGTAGTTAATAAGCATCAGAAGCAGGGAGTTACAGCCCTACTTTGGATGTCTTTGCTTTGAAAGAATTATTTTTCAATCTAGTAATAGTCCATTAAATATCAGAAATGATCAAGTTCATTAAAAACCACAGTCAGTTGCATTCTGATGAGAGAGGTTTTGACTTTCTTCCTTTTAGAACTAATGAAGATCCAAATGTTTGTGGCAGGCAGAAAATCAAGTGGGTTTTAATAGGAAATTATGTAAGAAATCTTAACGACTAAGTTTTCTGGATCAGACAAGTGGAGAATGGTCTTAGGGGAGTGTGTCCATCCGTTACTCATTGTTATTACCATTGTATAGAAGCATGTCAGATAATTAGAAACTCGGTGGCATTTTGTGCTAAGCATCACAACAGAGATTTTGCTTGGAATGTTGAGCAAAATTACGCTCTGGCTGAGATTAAACACATGGCAGGCATCCTACTCCAGTTTTTAAAGTCCTCAGGCAGGCTTTATTATATTTTTTTGGTCTTTGTTCTTCTGTCTTTTGCTTTAATGAAAAGGGGTGCTTGGAGAATGGCGCAGAGTCAGCTTTGGGATTTTTCTCTAGTGTGGGGACTGATCTGCCCCGCTGCCCTCTCCCATTGGCTCTTTCTTTCTTTCTTTCTTTTTTTTTTTAATGGCTCTTGATTGTACTATTTTTGTCTCCATAACCCATGTCAGCTCCAGGGCCATTTATTTACCTTTTTAAATGAACGTTTGAAACGTAATCAGACTAGAAGCTAATTGATATACACACATTCATGTGTAAGTTTTGTTATTCCATTTAATCATAACACATGCCCTCTGCAGATTGTTTCCTTAAACCTCAGGGATGCCCCGTGCCTCAGTTTCCTCATTTCGAAACACCAGGGGTAGCGGTGGTACCTCCTTAGAGCAGCGTCTGGAAATTCAAGTACCGTAATTCGTGGACGTGTTCACAGCAGCCCCCTGCACACATCAATGCTCAGGAATGGTGGCAGGCTGCCGTCTCTGTCTCTTTCTCTCTCAAATTGTCAAGGCATCTTGTTTTAACCTCATTCTGCCCTGTCCGGGGTTCCTTAGATGAGTTCTCAGTTGTAGTATTGACCTTTTCTACAAAAATCGTGCAGCGAAGACCAGGAAAGTGATAGCAGGAAGCCAACGCCAGCCTGCAGCTGTAGCCCAGGGGTGGTTTCCCCCTGCCAATGCCTTCGGCCCATTTCCTGGTTCTCCTGTGCTGCAATTCGGGCTTGCATGTCAAGAGACCAGCTGTTGACATGAACGGCTTTCTGCAGCCAAGGGTTTTCCAGGAGAGCCGGACCGGCTCTGGCAGGGGTGTGGGGAGGGTTCGGTGCTTCCAGGGCTGTCCGGATGGGCCGTGTGCACGTGCGCGTGCCAGCCTCTGAAAGGAAGGGCTGTGTGTGCCGAGCAAGTTCATTGAAGAGGGTGTGGAGGTCGCCGCTGTCGACCCTCATTAGGTCCTCACTGCAAATGAAATGAGAACTTGACCGCCCCTCCCCTGCGGGATGAATGGATCTCAGAATAGCATCTTGGATGGAAACAGCGCCTTGAACGCTTGAAACGCCCGCAGCCTCTTCTCTTTATCCTCCCTTCTCTGTGTTCTCCGCGGCGGGTAGGAAGTCCTGGTGAAAGTGTCCTCAAAGGCCCCGGGCCGGGCTGTGCGTCCTCGCTGGCTCGGAGCTGCGGCCCTTTCACGCGCCCGGCTCTTCCGGGCTGTCACTTTCATTCCAGAAGAAATGGTTTTTGGCAGCCTTGAACAAGCTTGCATGTTCACGCCAAAGTGTGTAAGTGAGCCGGTGTGCCCCTGATGAGCTCAGAGGATTGGATCCGGAGGCAGGTTTGCCGGGAGGACATGCCGGTGCCTGGCTCTGCACATCCTGCCAGCCAGAGCTCGGCTTTCTGGAGCCACCCCCACAGGGGGAGCACGCGTTGGGAGCCCAGGACCCCGGCTGCGCTACCTTGAGCTCTCCAGGGTTTGGCCGCAGAGGCCTTCCTGGCTTGTCCTGTAGGACTCAGACCTTTGCGTCCTCCCAGTTACTCACTTGTCTTCCAGTGAGCCCCACCTTTTTTTTTTTTGTGGTACGCGGGCCTCTCACTGTTGTGGCCTCTCCCGTTGCGGAGCACAGGCTACGGACGCGCAGGCTCAGCGGCCACGGCTCACGGGCCCAGCCGCTCCGCGGCACGTGGGATCCTCCCGGACCGGGGTACGAACCCGCGCCCCCCGCATCGGCAGGCGGGCCCTCAACCACTGCGCCACCAGGGAAGCCCGAGCCCCACCTTTTAATTTTAACTCTTGTAATGCTAAAAGCGCCTTGCATTTCCCCTGGCTTTGACTTTTTTTTCCCATCAAGAATAATCTCTATTTCCATTAGTGGAAAGCTTAATAACACATCAAGGACAGATCAACTGTTCAGTTTACCATGAAAACGATCTCCCTTTCTTCCCTATGGGGAGGGGGGTGTCTGCCTTCTTTGTGGCCCCTTCTCGTTTGCTTACAGCACAGACACACGGAGCCCGGTGTATGTGCACGCACATGTGCGCCCATGGGAGTGTGTACGGGTGTGGGCGCACGTACCCCAGACAGGACACTGTGTCCAGTCCTGTCTGTCCCCACCCTGGGTACCTTGGTGCTGGTTGCGTGCAGGGCCCAGCACCCCGTATGTGGGAACCGGGGCCCCCGGAGAGGAGGGCTCTCACTGGAGTCTCACACCGAAGTGTTAACAGTTGCAGGCATTGGGGGGTCAACAGTGAACAAACAGGTGCAAACTCGTCTTCCTGGGGGTCATAGTTTTGGGGTGGATGGAGGATACAAACAAACAAAGCTTAGTAAAGTGCTAGTAAAATGTACAGCCAGTAAGAAGGACAAGGAAAAGCATACAGCAGGGAAGCGGGGGTGTGAGTGTGTTTATGTGGGATGGGGGGTGTTGCAAGTATAGTGGCCTCGTGGAAGGCCTGGCCGAGAGGGGCAGCCGCCCGCAGCCCTGGATGAGGGCGCATGTGTGGATGGCGAGGTCTGGGTGGGACAGACTGAGCTTCTGGGTGGAGCCCTGAGCTGGGAGGGGCCCTGAGGCTTTAGGAGGCCGGGGAGGGAGAGGGCTGACTCGAGCTCAGAGAAGCAACGCGGACCAGATGAAGTGGGCCCTGTGTGGGCCGCGTGGTAGCAGGGGGAGAATGGACTCCGGCGGCTGTTGGGCCCCAGGGAGAGGGCAGCACTACAGTGACAGCACAGCCTGGGTTCGAGTGTCTGCCCCCCCGTTGCCAGCCGGGGGTAAAGTAGGAGAGATCCGAGGAGCCCGCAGCTCTCCGTGCGAACACTGTCACTTTGAGTGTAATTATCACTTCTAGTATTAACAGTGCTGACCCGTAGGAGCTTTCAAGTCCATATTATTGAATTCTGAATCCAGTCCAATAATTATCTCAGCAATTGAGATACCATTAACTGCGGGTCATGGATGTTTTAAGGCCAAAGTCACCGAGTGATCCGGGGACTTGCTGCTGGATATCACTTACTTTTTTTTTTGTTGTTTTTCTCTTGCCCTCCTTTTTTTCCTGCGTGGCATTAAGTCAGCCACATTAAAACTTTTGTGCATCTGTCATCGGAAAAAAACAGCATGCTTTCCCCTGAAGAGCAGGCTTGAAGACTTTTTCTAATATATTACACCAGCCACACTAAGTGGCTTCGGGTTAGCTCTTAATTCGTATTTTCTGCAGCTGCTAATATGCCTGATAGTCATAATTGTTGCACATTCGAGATAAAAGCTAAATCTCAGCTTATACCCTGCCTCCCAGGAGAAATTCAGAGAACAGCTATAAAGCCTAATCCATATTGTGACGTTGTTGAAAAGAAAATAGGGTTATAGGCTTATTTGGAGCTTTTGAGTGTTTATGGTTGTGCAGACTGGGTGTTCCTGACTTACAATGTAAAATCTGAATCTCCAGCGCAGGGACCAGGTTGGTTTCTGGCTGACGCACATTGTGCCTGTGATGGGGCATCATCCTATTTTTATGTGATAAGCGTTATTCAGTCCCAGAATGCATTGGATTGTACGCAGACTGTCTGTCCGGGCATGTGCTGACTGACTTTGCTCCCAGGCTTTGGAGGAAAAGCCCCAGCCGGTGAGTGTGTGTGTGTGTGTGCGTGTACGTATGTACACTTGCTCACCGCTGCACAGAGGATGGGGCGTTGCTCCTGAGCCCAGGGGTCCCGTTCCCTGGAAAGTTCTCTCTGCACAGGTTTCTGTGCCCCTTGCTGGGTCCCTGTAGCAGATTACCACCTGGTGGTCCCTCCTTCAGCGGGAGCTACTCTCTGCCTCCTGGTCCAGACTGAAGCATCTCAGGCCATCAGCCCTCCGCGTAGGGCTTCCTTTCCCACCTTCTCATCAGCGTTCCCTCCTTCGGATGAGTTTGCCTTGTGGAGGACACTTCTGAAGTGTGTTTTCCAAGGTAGGATTTAGTATTCCAGAACAGAGCAAGGAATACCAGTGGGGGAGAGTCAGATTACCATAAGGAAAAAATAAGAGGAAAGAGGGTTTTTCAACTTACTATTACTTTATTATAGCATTTTAACGCCATTTAAAAAGTCACTGGAAACTGATTTTTGAACCTGCTATTATTTTATTATAGCGTTTTAAACCTTTTTTTGTTTTTTTTCCCCTGGTGGAGGCAGAAAGAAAAACTTGGTTGGGTCTCATCAGCCACTTTCTGAAGTGTGAGTTTTATTTTTTAAAAATTTTTTTCAAAGAGCCTTACCCTTTTTTTTAAAAAAAAATTTAATTAAAAAAATATTTTGGCTGCACTGGGTCTTCGTTGCCGCGTGTGGGCTTTCTCTAGTCGCGGCGAGCGGGGGCCACTCTTTGTTGCGGTGCACGGGCTTCTCATGGCAGCGGCTTCTCTTGTTGCGGAGCACGGGCCCTAGGTGCACGGGCTCAGTAGTCATGGCGCTCAGGCTTAGTTGCTCCGCAACATGTGGGATCTTCCCCGACCAGGGCTCGAACCCGTGTCCCCTGCATTGGCAGGCGGATTCTTCACCATTGCGCCACCAGGGAAGTCCCGAAGTGTGAGTTTTAAATCACTTATTTATTGTTCACAGAGAAGCAGCTGCTACTTTCTTATGTGCAAACTTTCAGATATTATGAAAAAGCACAGTGAACCGGCATGTACGCTTGCCTTTTCCTGATCGAAAGTCCTGGTCTCCCTTGGTCTGGAAGGCCCCCGTGCAGCATTGCAGAAGTTGGTGTGCAAACTTCCAACTGCATTTGATAACTTAGGCTTTGCACAGCTTCTCCTTGGAGAAAGTATTAGGGATGTTTCTTCTGGGGCTGAAATTTTATGATGTATTGTGTTGTTTTTGCTTAAAGAGGCTAGCGTGGAGAACGCAGAGCACAGACAGTGCTTTGGAATCTGAAAATGTGCCAGGTAGCTGATCTCTTAGGGACTCTTCTAAATTAACCCCACACTCTTGAGATATGAGGATGGATCTTGTCCCTTCCCCTGGGCTACCTGGGGAGGGGTTTCTGGCTCAATTAAATTGAAGGACGCTGGTCTCCTGCCTCCGACTCTCGGTCCTTTTCAGGATGCCATGGTTGGTCCTTCACGATGAGTGGCCTATTTGTTTTAAATTTATTTGTTTCATTTATTTATTTTTGGCTGTGTTGGGTCTTCGTTTCTGCATGCGGGCTTTCGCTAGTTGCAGTGAGCATGGGCTACTCTTCGTTGCGGTGTGCGGGCTTCTCATTGCGGTGGCTTCTCTTGTTGCGGAGCACAGGCTCTAGGTGCGTGGGCTTCAGTAGTTGCAGCACACAGGCTCAGTAGTTGTGGCTCGCAGGCTCTAGAGCGCAGGCTCAGTAGTTGTGGCGCACTGGCTTAGTTGCTCCACGGCATGTGGGATCTTCCTGGACCAGGGGTCGAACCCGTGTCCCCTGCATCGGCAGGTGGATTCTTAACCACTGTGCCACCAGGGAAGCCCGAGTGGTTATTTTTTTGTGTTGGACCTACTTTTGTAATTTTCCTGTCCACCCTCTGTCCCGTTTTCCCCATCAGGTGGGAGGGAGGAGACGGAGGTGTGAGGTGGCCCTGGAGGTACCACACTGTGGGGCAAAGGTCACTGAGGTCTGTCTCATATCGTGTCCTCCTCCCCCTGGTCGTTTGTCTCTGAGAAGAGAAGCTTTGATGAAAGGTGTTTCAGCGCGTGATTGCAGCGGCGTCCCCGTGGGGAGCGTGTTAGTGCTGGGTGCCCACGGTGGGTGTATGGGAGCACATAGGAACGGAGATTGCGGGGCAGCCAGAAAAATGTAGATTTCTGACCCACTAGGGTTTGGGGCGTAAGAAGTTAAGGCCTTTCAGTCTGGGCCGAGGAAGCACCTTGTGCCTGCACCGGAGATCCACTTTGGTCCTCCTGGTCTTGAGTCAGGCCCAGGGCACTGTGGATACCAGTCCTGCCCAGAGAGCCACCTGCATCCTGCTTCCTCCCCAAGGGTCCCCGGAGAGAGGAGCAGGCATGGGACAAATGGACGGAGGTGAGGACACTTCCCATTGGCCTCCTTTTCAACACTTTTCTCTATCCTTGTTGAGGAGAGAATGTCGTTTTCATTGAGTAAGATCAAAAATAAAAAAGCCTGGTTATCAGAAAAGCACAAGAAACGATGCTTTTAAGGCCTGGGGAAACCCTCTACTTACTCTTCTGGGTGTGCTTTCTTTGGAGGGAAGAGACTGGAGAAAATCTCTGCAGAACCTCACAGTGTCTGAGAATGAGAGTGAACAGGTCTTTGAAGAGGAGACCATGATGAAGGGAAAAAAGCACAGGAGGATATGGCGTTACCTGCAAAGCTTGCGTGTTTATCCGGTTCGTGCCTCACAGAGTAAAAGACAGGAGGAGGCACTCAGGGCCGGTGCACAGCATTATGGGGAAAAAGGGCTTCCGATACTTGGGGCATAGAATACAGAAGTTGCGGATTTGGAGGGATGTTTGTAGCTAATTTCTACCCAGCATGGTTCTCTATGTGGTTGCTCAATTGCTTGAGCAAAGTCTAGTCTTGAAGAGAATTTATTTCTTAATAAAGTAGTACTTGCGGGACTTCCCTGGTGGCACAGTGGTTAAGAATCCCCCTGCCAATGCAGGGGACACAGGTTCGAGCCCTGGTTGGGGAAGATCCCACATGCGGAGAGCAACTAAGCCCTCACACCACAACTACTGAGCCTGCGCTCTAGAGCCTGCGAACCACAACTGCTGAGGCCTGTGCGTCACAGCTGCTGAAGCCTGTGTGCCTAGAACCTGTGCTCTACAACAAAAGAAGCCACTGCAACGAGAAGCCCGCGCACCGCAACGAAGAGTGGCCCCCGCCCACCGCAACTAGAGAAAGCCCGCGTGCGGCAACGAAGACCCAACACAGACAAAAACAAACAAATAAATAAATAAATAAAAATAAAGTAATACTTGCTCACAGTGGGGGGAAAAAGGAGTCTAAATATCAAAAGTAATTGTGGTTAATTTCTTTGCACTATTCAAGAAATTTTCTCGTCTTATGTAAGCATCGATCTCTTGCTCTGTAACAGTGAAACACATTTACTTCATCTGACAAATGACTGTTGGACACAGGCTTGCAGCAGGTCGCGTGGATTTGCCTCACACAAACGACAGTGATCATAAGTGATAGGTACAGATTCGGGAGCAATAAGATGAATGCCTGCATTCTCCATCCAGCTGAAGAACCGTTTTACAAAAACCTTTGCAGACCCCCGTGTTCCCCTCCCCCTCCCCCCAGGTAACCACTGCCCTAAATTGTCTTTTTGTTGTTCCATTTCTTTCATTTATGGTTTTGTCATTTAATATATCTCTCCCTAAAATATGTACTGCTTGGTTTTGCCTGTTTTTGTCAACCTTTTGTAAATGTAATTTACTTGTATGTGATTCTCTGACTTGCTTTTCTTGGCTACACCTGATTTTGGTTACTGAGTCACGATAACTCACGTAGCTCTGGTGCTTTGATTTTCGCTGCTGTATAGAGTTCCTATGAAGAGTTACAAGGCGTGGCCACCATTGTGGTTCTGTCGTATTCTTTCTAATGGCTGCATCATTTTGTCCCCGCTGACACTGAATATGCCATGTGACATTTTTTTAACTGGATATAAGGGCCCAGATGGTGAATGATCACTGTTCCACGAGTGAAGTTGATACTCTTTGTGGAAGCAGGGGTGTTGCTCTGCAGGCTGGAACTGTTTGTGTATCTTTCACTTGCATTTATTGCAACAAATCTTTAGAGCAAGGACCCAGGGAGCAAAGTGCAGTTCACAGAGTGGGTTCCTGTAGGCTGGTTGCCAAAAGCCGGAGTTCAGGTGTTAGAAGCCCAAGAGCAGGGACCCATCCTGAGCACAAGGGCCAGGGCCAGGGTTGGGATCTCGACCTTGGCCTCGGGGAGCCTTTCCTTGTCTGCACACGTGGGAGTGGAAGTGACTCCTGAGATGAAAAGGAAGCAATCAGTGGAGTTTGTTTCCTCCTGTGGTTTCAGGCAGCGCTTTCTCTATCAGATCAAAAGAGCGCATCAACCCGCAGCCTCCATCACCAAAAAATAAAATCTCATTTTCTTTCTGATAATACCCGTTCACTGTTTAAAAAAAAAAAAAAACATTACCAGGAAAAATATCCATAAATTCTCATCACCCATCTGATACTAATACATGAGTTTGATGTGTCCACTCAGATTTTAAAAAGTGCTTATGAAACTTATATATTTTACATGTAGATGATCTTAAAAAGAAAGTTGAATTTCTCTGAGACTTTTTTTTTTTTTGCGGTATGCGGGCCTCTCACTGTTCTGGCCTCTCCCGTTGCGGAGCGCAGGCTCAGTGGCCATGGCTCACGGGCCCAGCCACTGCACAGCATGTGGGATCTTCCCGTACCGGGGCATGAACCCGCGTCCGCTGCATTGGCAGGCGGATTCTCAACCACTGCGCCACCAGGGAAGCCTTTTTTTTTTTTTTTTTTTTTTTTTGCGGTACGCGGGCCTCTCACTGTTGTGGCCTCTCCCATTGCGGAGCACAGGCTCCGTACACGCAGCCTCAGCGGCCACGGCTCACGGGCCCAGCCGCTCTGTGGCATGTGGGATCTTCCCGGACCGGGGCACAAACCTGTGTCCCCTGCATTGGCAGGCGGATTCTCAACCACTGAGCCACCAGGGAAGCCCTCTCTGAGACTTTTAAAAAAAATTGCCCCATTTGCTTTATTTATGTATACATAAATTTTTGTGGGTTTTTTTTTTTTTTTTTTTGGTTTGGTTTTGTGTTTTGTTTCTGTTTTCCCGCAACCGCATTGCAGGCATCCTGACACTTCAGCATCAGATACTGCCACTTGTACCTCCTCAGTGTCCACTGACCATCGGCCAGTAACCCAGTGCCAGTCTCCTGTGCTGGCCTCATTCACCATGCTCACTTGCCCGCTCATCTCCCAGGGGCTTTTAAGAAGAGTGTCTGCATTTTACTTTTACCTGCATGAACTGAACTCCTGGGAGGACCAGATTGCAGCTGGATTTTGTCACTCATTTTCAGGACTTGGGCATGTTCTGATCGAGTGCTCCCTGTACACCCACGCGCTGGCTTTTCTTCACGACCCGTTGGGCAAGTCGAGGCACTGTCCTTCCCTGGGCAGCGTGGCTCCCACCCAGTGCAATGGGCTGGATCAGTCCCCTTGCCCAGGCAGCTCTCAGGGACAGGCTGGGCCCCGAGGAGGAGGGCTGGCTGTGGCTCCACCTCAAGGAGCTCAGTGTCACGCGCAGGCTCTGGCTGCGGATGGGACTGGGCAGGGGCAAGTGCTGCAGCCTCAGGAAGAAGTACCTCCGGTTAGGGTGTAGCCATTTTTCAGGACACAAGGTATCCGTTTCATTGCTATTAAGTTTCCAGTCCTGTGGAGTATGCTCAGTGGGAGATGGTTAAATTCGAGTCTGGAGTTTTGGTAGATGTTCCATCATGGCGTATGATAAGAATGACTAGCTTGGCCTCTTCACTGGGAGACTGCCAGAGCATCCAGGTGAGCGGTTGGAGGAAGGATGCCACTGGACTGAGCTCCACGGCAGGGGCTGTCCGGCCTGCAGGCGGGGTGGGGGCGGGGCTGGGATGAAACCATACTCTGCAGCAGGAAGCCTTCTCCAGGGCTGGCCTGACCCTGGGCCGCCCTGTCGCTTTCCCTTTGAAGTTTAACCTCTCCCGCAAAGATCGCTTCATCCTTCGAGGCTGCGGTGCCCCCCAGCTTTGCCTTGCCTGGAGCATGGGTGCTTGGAAAGGTCACTTTCCCTGGTCTAGAAACAAAGTATGTCTGTTAACTGTGACCAACTCCAGAGGGTGCAGACCCTGTCGCGACAGGGAAGAACCCAGACACGGTCACCCTGAAGGAAGGCAGGGCCAGCCTCTGACGGGGCGTTGGGGTCGGAGTGCCAGCACCTTCTTCTGCGGCAGGGACCCTGGCTCCCTCAGGGGTGCGGCTTTCTCCTTGGTGGGGTTAGATGGCAAATTTGACATGCTGTTTCTTTTTTTTTTGTGGTACGTGGGCCTCTCCCGCTGCGGAGCACAGGCTCCGGACGCGACGGCTCAGCGGCCACGGCTCATGGGCCCAGCCGCTCCGCGGCACGTGGGATCCTCCCGGACCGGGGCGCGAACCCGCGTCCCCTGCATCGACAGGCGGACTCTCAACCACTGCGCCACCAGGGGAGCCCACATGCTGTTTCTGAATGGATTGAGCAACAGAAGGTAGTGATTCCATTTTCTGCACCTCTTCCTAGCAGCTTCTTGAGCTTCTTCAGCAGGGTAGACGCTCCTGGGAAGAGCGGGAGCTCTCTTCCTGGAAGCATCATGGCTCTGCCCTTGAGAGCAGAGAGTGATTCTATGACAAGAGCCTCTTGGGCTCTCCAGTCCCTCGTGCAGCTACAGAATAATCGTGGCCGTGACCACAGCCGAGAGCCCTGCGGTGAGCTCGGCCTTACCCGTGTGCGGGAGCCTTGGCCACTCGGAGCCCTGCCTGGCCCAGCAGGTGTTCTTTGGGGCGTCCAGTGGCAGCATGTGCCCTCTGAATGCATGGCCTCGGGGGACGTCACAGGCCACATCTAAGACGACATCCCGCCGGGGGCTTGGCGGCCTTTTTTTTTACAGCGGCGGCTGCATGTGCTGCCCGCACCCTGGCACTGCTGTGGCCTAATTCGGCTGGCTCAGGCCATGCCCTGGTCCTCGGGTGCTGGCTGTTCCGTCACCTCTCTCTCCCTCCCTTCAAGGAAGCATGTTTGAGTACTGAGTGACCCAGGGGGAAGACAGTTTTATAAGGCTAACCTTGACGGTGCACAGATGCTTCACAAACATGTGAATGGCCATCTTGATGAGTGATGACTGATCACTCAGATGTGAGCTTCACTGGTTTCAGGAACTTGATGGAAGTGAGGGGCGAGAGATTTCCCATCCAGTGGTCCAAGCAGTGGTCTGTCGGGCGTTGGGGCAGGAGAGAGCAAAGCCAACAGAGACGCAGAGGATGCTGCAGTTTGCCTTTGTGAAAGCTGTGCAAGAACAGTGGGAGATTTGTGCCCCCTGGAATTGCTTACAAGGTCCCCGAGTTTGCAGGGATTGGCTTTTCCCCTCTAGATGGGTCTGTGTTTCATTTCTGTTATGTAAGTTTTAGAAAGAAGCATGCTCTCTGGGGCGTGGCCAGCCTTTCTGAGGTAGAAATAGGATCCTTCTCACAGTCAGTGGGGCTGGAAACAGGCTTCGTCCACCGCAAGTCAGGCTCTCAAAGCCTGGGGGCCGAGCACCTGAGCCTCTTCCCCTGTTCGTTACAGCGAAGTAACCCAGATGTGCGAGGGTCTGTTTCGTGGCACCCTCGGCGTGGGACAGTGTGTGCGTGGCCGCTTGGAAGTGCAGAAGCTTGCTGGACACCCGTCCCCATAAGCTGTCAAACTCGAATTTCTAGTTGATTAACCAGGAAAAGCCTTCCTGCTGGGATGTTGACTCTAGGGAACCTTTTGTGTCAGGTTTCAGAATTCCTTTGTTTCCTCCTCGTTAAGACTAAGCCCGGGTCACATTACTACCGTCTTCTCAGTGGTCCTGTAGTCTGTGGGTGGAGGTTTTTGATAGTTTTAAAATTTTGGCTTGAGTTAAAAAAATAATATTCTGGTGAGAATAAGCAGTCATTTCAACATATGGATGTATCTTTTACGCCCCATTTTCTCAGTCTCCTCTCTCTTACCCTGGTTATCGCCATTTTGTTGTTTAGATCATCCTCTGCTCGGGAAAATGGGACGCTGTGTTCTCAGAGACGTGGACACTCCCAAAGCTGATGCGAATGACCCACCTAGGTTCAAAGGGCTTGTTAATAATAGGGCTGTTCGTGAAAATCAGTTTGACTCTCACTTCCTTGTCCTGTTGAAAGTAGTATAAGTGTTCCAGGATGCTGTTGAGGAGACACAACTCAGTAATATACCCCAACAGCTGAGCGTGAGTATCGTGCTTTTGAAAGCAAGCGATGATCGTCCAGAGGCTGTGCGTTTCAAGGAAACTATGCATCCGTCCCAGCTACAGTTCTGGAGGGCCAGTGAAGGAAACCTTAGTTCGAGGTTTACTTGGAGGAAATCTGAGACTGAGCTGAAACCTACCTGGGTGTCCTGCACCTGCTGCCGATGAAGCAGGGGAAATAGCAGATGGAATTTTCTGCTTCTCACTCATGGTCAGATTTAGTCGACCTCAGTAACTGCCTCCTGAAGCCATTTACCTCCTGCAGACATCGGGCTCATTGGCTCCGGGGAGGCCGTGTCACTGTGGTTAGCTGGAGTTGTCTCCTGCAGATTCTGCTTGTGGAACCCAACACATAGCAGCTCCAGTGCCCCTCTAGGGAGCTGCCCCTGGTGGCTCCAGCTCTTCTGTCTTCAGCAGTGACACCCTTTTATTCTGGCCCCGTTGGATGTTGCTTTGTGACGGGTAGACCGGACCCGGTGTGCCTCTACGGGTCCTCACGGCGCCAGGGACCAGAACCACCTTTCACGCTCCCTGTTATCGGCCGAAGCACCAAGTGCTGGTTGGCGCTTACTGAGTACTTGTTGGATACAGAGCACGGGAGAGCTCGAGGCTCCAATGCAGGCGGGCCAGGCAGGGCCCAGAAGGGGACGCCCCAACCCTGGGGGACAGGGTGGGCCACAGATGGTAGGCATCCACCCGCTGGCAGGGCAGCATCCGTGCTTGTTTCTTCAACAGCCCAAGCTGCTTGTAACCCTTTATACAGTGCCTTCTCAGTGGTGGTGAAAATTGGTTCTTGAGAGGAGAAAAGAAAAATCCTGGATATGACAGTGCTTTTGGTGGGCCATAGGATGTGAACAGGTGTATGGTATACCTCTGCTATTAAAGTTCCATGGGGGAGAGCGATTAGGGGAAAAAAAAATCTAAAAAGGTGTTTTAGGACAGGTGATACTGAAAACCGAATTAAGAGGCTCTCTCTGGACCACGTGAGATTCTCACCTGCAGCCCTTGTGCACGGGGTCCTCTCTGCCCGATTGTCTACCTCCCCACCCCCAAGGCCTTGGCTGGGACCTCCTCATTCTGCAAGATTTGGCCCAGGCTTTGCCTTACATGGGGAGCGGCTTTCCACACTGGACTGTAATGGTCTGTCTGTGATGGACGGGGTCAGAGGGCCGCATTTCAGGGACATGGGAACAGCTGTCACCACAGCAGGCCAGACCAGTCCGGGCTGTCCCCCTAGAGCTCAGGTGGTGTTTTGCCTCGTCGTATGTGAATGTCGCTCATCTGAGCCGCCAGTGGAGCTGCAGGGAAGCCCACGGCTGAGTGCCCAGCAGGCCCCCCCGTCCCCCCCCGCAGTGGGGTCATCCTGCTTCTTCAGGGTCTTGATTTTCAGGGGCAGAGGGGACAGGAAAAGTGGAGGTTGTACTCTAGAAGGAGCCTGGTTGTAAATTAGCCAAGTTGAACTCCTGGTGGTTCCTGGCAACCTGGCAAGAGAAGGAATTCTGGTTCCAGAACCATGCCTGGGATCAGCGCATCTGTCCCGGATCTCTGTTGAGAAACAGGGCTGGGGGTCCTTCCAAGATGACTCTGGTTCCCAGCCAAGAATCATCCGGTTATTTCCCAGCTGATGGTGATGATGCCAGAGATAGGGTGGGAGCCTAGGGGTGGGTGTTGGGGGTGACGGGGGGGGGTCCTTGGGGGTGCCGGCCATGGCTTGTCTGATCTCACCACCAGTCCTTCAGTGCAGCACACGTGGGTGCCCTTGTGTGGACCAGCACAGGAACTGCGGCTCCAAGACCTCACGTGCTGCTCCGTGCCATGAAGGCTGCTTTACCTCTGTGGTCTTCAGTTCCTTCTGTGACAGAGTGAAAAGATTTTATTTATATGCTGCTGTGAATCTTGAATCAGATGAAAGAAGGTTAACGAGAAGCAAGCCGTTTGTGGAAGCAGGGCGAGGAAGCAGGCCATCTGTGGTTACTCCACCCGTGGTCCATACGGACGTGCTCCATTGCCCAGAGAGCTGTGCAGAGGTGAACCGCGTCAGCAAAAAGGCACCTCTGACCGTGTAGCAGAAGACACAGGTTTGAGGATGGTGGCGTAAGATGCACCTCGGAGAGATGCTCCACTTCTCATCAGAGAGCAGCGGTGATGGCCGTGGTGCATTTGGAGATGGGGCCCCGAGGACGTGGCTTGGCCATGTGGTACCGCCGCTGCCAAAGTTAACGTGCTTCTCTTGTGATTCAGAAGGCTTTGCGAAGTCTCTCAGCAAACCTTTGCCCTCATAGCTTGTGTATCTTCTGCTTCCCAACGCCTGAACAAAGCTCCAGGCCGTAGTGTTACATGTTGCCGTCTTGATTCTCCGGGTGGCTTTCCAAACTCCCATAGCTTGACAGAGGGGCCCCAAGCTCCCTCGCTCTCCTGCTCGTGGGTATCTGAACACTGCTTTACTGCTCAGAACATCTATCACATAATAAGAGACACAAGTCACATTCTTGCAACATTTTCCATCTGCCACCCTAGGAAAACTACCCGGAGATGAATGAGACCACAAGGCGTTGGAGGCCACACTTCCGGCCTGGCACGGGCCAAACCCGTGGGTGCCGTGAAATCCATTAACACAGAGATTAGCGAGCCCTAGGAGAGCACGTCTGACGGGAGGGGAAGGGGGCCTTCAGTGTTCCTGTTTGCTGGCACCCCTGTGGCCCGCCTTCATGGGACGCATGCCTCTGCCCCGTTCCCCACCAGCCTCCCAGATTCAGCCTGGGGCTCACGTGGAGTGATGTCACGGTGACCGTGCGTCTCGTGTGCTCCATGCGGAAAGGAGTACGTTGCCTGCAGGAAACACTCAAGTCCCCGTGATGTCCACCTCCCCGACAACCGCATCCTAGCTTGTGTGAGTCCTTCAGACTGTGGGGTGGCCTTATTTCACCTTGTCCCTGTGAGAGGCTGGACTTGGGGGGGGGGGCGGTGAACTTGGGAGTGGAGACAGCAGGCGGCTGCTCAGTGTCTGCGCGTCGAAAAGAAAAGAGCCCAGGGAGATCCCGGCGGACGGTGGTTTTGTGAAAATGCGTGTGCAGTAGTAACAGGTGCGGTTAATATTCGTGACCCAAGCCTTGGGACGCTAGCCTCTGGCTGCCAGTTCTGCCCAGGTGTCACGAGAGATATTTATGTCTGTTTTAGAGCAAGAAGATAGTCAGAGCGATTGCTATGAGGCTCCTGTTAGTTCCAGAGCGAAGTCCAGCGCTTCAGGCATTAATTCAGTGCTCAGCCGATGGACTGCAGTGTGCCTGCGAGGGAAGGTGACACGCTAACCTGGAGTGCCCGGGGCCCTGGGGTGGGCAGGCTTCCCCACATCCGTGAGGATGTGCCAGTGGTGGGATCCGTGTGCTGAGATGCGCTGAGATGCGTCGTGGGCCCACTTCCTCCTTTTTGTTTCATCCTCTCTCACCTCCCCCCAAGTGACTTCCAGAAACGCTGGGGCACATAAAGGCCCACAGCCCCTCACCTGGAATTGGGAAATCCAGAAGCTCCTAGGCCTGCGATGCTTACTTGGCAGCAAGGCCTGCGCCGTTCACCGGGGACGCTGCTTGTGTTCGTTTTGTATGTGTCCGTGCTCGTGACGGTGCTTGCACTTCACTATGGAATTATCCACGTGTTTGATCAAAGGTGGGGGAGGCCTGGAACAGGGGTCAGAAAACTAGCCCGCGGGCCAAATCCAGGCCACCTGCCCCTGTTTTTGTTAATAAAGTTTTACTGGAACAGCCAACAGTCTTCTGTTTGTGCCTTGCCTCTGGCTGCTTTTGCATCTGGCCTTTTAGAGACATGCCTCCACCCCGCCCTGGCGAGAAATGTCCTGCTTGGGTGGTGGTCCAGGGTTCAGGCGCTGGGGCTTGTGCAGGAATGGTGACCCGCTCGCTCTGGAGAAACAGCCTCTAGTCCTGGGAGCTCACGCAGGTGACTCAATAGCTTCAGGCTTCCTTTTCCTCTGGTATCGTGTCCCTCACGGTTTTGGAGGAAGGTGCGCTAGATCATTGGGCTTCTCCAGACCCTTCGAATGTAAGGCATGCGGACTCGAAGAGGCTCCTGTAGGTAATGGAGCCGGCAGGAGCAGGGAGAGGCAGTGAGTGCGGCCCCCGGGATGTCCCAGGGGCTGACATCGCATTGCCTCCCTCTGGAAGGACAGAGTCCAGGCTTGCAGACTGCACCAGCCTGCCGCTCTCGGAGGACTCCTGTGTTTGGAGAGCTGCATGGGCGTTTGGAGGAGATGCAGGACCCTCACCAGCAGTGAGCACCGCTCTGCAGCCAGCTGCTATTTTTAGCTCGGCCCACCTGTCCTAGCTTTCCTCTTTCAAGTTGTACTTGCCCGTTAAGTCCGCTTTTGTTCCCTTGGATTAGTTTTTTTTTTTTAAGCCCTTTTCCACAATCTGATTTTTTAAAATGAGGGTCATACTGTTTGCATTTTAGCACCTGGTGAATAACATGAAGGGTATTGATATTTCTGAGTACCCTTGTATTTTATGAGTGGCCCATGGAGGTTTCGGTCTCTAGAGGAGAACCACCTAAACCACTAAGAATTGTTAATTCGAGACGCAAGGCAGGAAATATGGGTGGCACATCGCTGAGTGATTGGAAGACAGCGCCGCCCGGGAGCAACGTCAGCAGTGCAGGCGTGTGCCCGGGTCGTACTTGCGTTTGGATCCCCACGAGACGGGGACGCATTACAGGTTGGGAGGCTCTGGTCAGCCCCGCGAATCGGTCATCCTTCTGTTTTGTGGATGTGGAAGGAGACGGGAAGGTGGGCAGTGCAGCCCTTCTGTGCCCCCCGGTTATTGGCGCCGTCACCCCGCGGGTGTGGTGTCACCTGTACCGGCAGGCACCGCCCCAGGGAGGCCATTGTGGGCCCGGGAGCCGGTGGCTCCTCCTGCACGGCCTGCGGCCTCCTCACAGGGATTCCTGGCAGCTGGGAGCCGCCACCAGCAAGAGGGACGGTCACCCTCCCAGGGTCCCTCCTGGGCTTGTCCTGGAGCCACTCCGGCAGCCTTTGTGCAGAGTGACCTGCCAGACACCTGACGTTACAGGTCTGTGATGGGTCCGGTTGCCAGAAGGTCACCCCGATCTGGTGGTGATGGCACCCCTGCCTCTCGTTACCCGGCTTTCAGGCTCGCCCGATGCAGGCAGCGCTCGCCTGAGATGTTCCCGTGGCCACTCGGTAGCCCCCAGCTGTCACGGAGGAAAGAGGAGGAGCTGCTGGAGAGAGTGGGGGACAGGTGCGTCCCAGGGGGAGGGCAAGGAGAGGCCCTGGGTCCTCTGGTGGCCACAGGTCAGGTGTCTGGGCCTCCGCGAGGGTTGGTCCTCGGCTGTGTGGACTCAGCTCGCTCTTTGGTGGTCGCCGCTGTTTAAAATGATGAACGTCCTTGTATTTGTTCTTATGAGGCTGGTGCACGTCCCCGTCCGGGGTAGAGTGCTGGGCGGGGGTGGGTGGGGCCGGGCCCGCTTCGGGACCGAAGGCTCGGAACCCACGGGTGGCCCGAGGTTTCACTGCTCACGGTGCTGCAGGTGGCGGCCCTGGGCACCTCGGGGCCTGTCCCCAGTTCCAGCCCCGCAGCTGGACTCTCCTTGGGGATCCTTTCCCCTTCGCCTTAGGAGCTCTTTATAAAATTGAAGCCCTTTGCTGCTCCGGGGGCCGGGGGGGCTTCTCCTGGCCATTCCTCCCACAGAGGTCAGCTCTGCGGGCAGGGTGGTTCCTCAGTTCGTGGTCCAGCCTTTCCTTCTTCTCCCCAAATGCCGATCCTTGACAGCAGTGACACCACCCCAGCTGTCAGGAATGCCGGTTCTCGGAGCCCCTGACCTGCTGACCCAGGAAGTGCCACGGGCTCCCGTGTGGCCGCCGCGGACAGGTGTTTGCCTTGGCCGTGTTGACGGTCAGCGGGGACTCGGGTCCGAGCCTCCTACATCCTCAACCCAAGAAGCGGCCCTGCAGGTGCCGTGCCCGGGGTGGTGGGAGCCTCCGCCCTTCCTGCGGCTGAAGAGTGAGCTCGTGGTCTGCTGATAAAACAGCATTTCTCAAGAGTGAATTGACCGCCGAGGAGAGAGGTGGGAGGCTCAGCAGGACCGGATGCGGCAGCTGATGCTGGGTCTGTGGGGAAGGGAGGGAGCAAGGAAGCATCACGTGAGACCCACCTCCGCACAGGTGAGACCACCTGGGGAAGGTCAGCCCTGTCTTTTTTTTTTTTTTTTTTTTCGGTTCGCGGGCTGCTCACTGCCGTGGCCTCTCCCGTCGTGGAGCACAGGCTCCGGACGCGCAGGCTCAGCGGCCACGGCTCACGGGCCCAGCCGCTCCGCGGCACGCGGGATCCTCCCGGACCGGGGCACGAACCCGCGTCCCCTGCATCGGCGGGCGGACCCCCAACCACTGCGCCACCAGGGAAGCCCCAGCCCTGTCTTTGTGTCTCACTCGCAGGCTATGGTCGATTCCCTTTTGCCGCCTTGTCTGTCTTCTGGGAATGGGATTTGCAGGCCTCTGGATCTTCCGAGTTGATTCTGAGCAGGTGGGGAGGGAGGAGCTGGCAGATTCTCAGGCCCCTTTATGAGACCGGTTGCATCGTTTTCTTTCCCAGGCATGTACTTGGCCGGCGTGTGCTGAGGGTTTGTGAGTGGGGCACCTTTAAAGAAAGAGGCACAAGCGGGAAGTTTTGTCTGGGATGTGAAAAGGGGCTCACTTCTGCCCTTCGCTGGACCGGCAGGTCTGGGAGGTGAGGCCGGGTATGCTCTGTGCAGAAGAGCAGAGTGCTGTGCCGCCATGCTTCCCACGATACCGACCGCTGCAGCCCTTCGGCTCTGAGTGAGGGGGGAGGAGCCTGACGGAGGCGGCGGCGGGGGGCGGGGCTTCTGTCACGCCTCTCCAGACTCTCTAAAGAAGATAGAGGAAGTTGGCAGAGTCCCTTGAAGACCTCTGGTGTGGAGTTAAGGTACAGATGGTTTCAGCCTCGTCCCTGCCAGCCCCTTGAGCAGGACTTGGGAGAAGCGTTAAACGGATGAGCTTAAGCGTAGTCTCGATGCTGTTCTATCTCCCCTCTGCCACGTTCATCTGGAGGGCTCTCCTCAGACGCGCTTTCAATTCTGCACATTGCTGGCATCGAGAAACACGGTTACTGCTGGGAAGAGAGGGAAGTTGGCGCCAGGAAATTCTCTCAAGGGACATTTTATAAGTGAAGGTAGTGAAGGAAACCAGGTTTGGAACGCTTCCCTGGCGTATTTAGAGTGCACGTGGGATTTCAGTGCAGGTTTAACTCCTGCCTTGGTGTAGGCCAGGAAGACCAGCTGAGTTGCTTGGTCAAGTAGAACCATTGGCTGTTTGGAGAAAGTCCAGAACCCCGGGGACTGGACTTTCCGGAAAGGGTGGAATTCTTCCATCTCTCCTTCACTCCCTGAAAACGTCAGAGGAGCAGCTCCCACTCGCCGGCCAGTGGGGGCGCGGTGGTGGGGGTGGGTGGGCAGGTGCACGCACCTGTCGGAGGTCTGCAGACAGGTGTGGCCGAAGTATACAGAGCTGCTGTGGATGCAGAGAGGGTCCACCTCAGAGAACGGAGGGTTCATGGGGGTGTGGAAGAACCAAGTGAGAGCAGTGCCTGCCGTCCAGAGAGTTGAGTTTCAGGAACCCAGCTGCAGACTCTAGTGTCCGCGGGTGAGTGTGATAGGCTGTGTCCTCTCACCCGAGCAGTGGGGCCCTTGGCCGTGGGCCCAGCTAGTGCAGGGAGGCCGCGCCTACCTTGGTCCCAACCTCTGATGCACGCGTGTGCGCGCACACAGACGTGCACACGCACACGGCGTGTATCTGGGTGTGAGTGTGATGATCTCCTAGTTGCGCCTCGGTTCTGTTTTCTCCGCAGGTGGCGTTAATGCCCGTCGTGCGTTGTGTTGTTAGGATTAGTTAAGAAAAACAGATTCCATGACACCGGCACGTGGTTAGTACTTAGTAAGGGGTCATTGTCACCGTCATCATCGTCTGTATGAAGAGGGCAGGTTGAGTCTTGGTGTTTCAGCACGTCTCCCTGCCCTGTTGGTTGGCATTTGGTGGCAGTGAGTCTGTGTGTGAAATGGTGCCTGGTCCCCGAAGACGCCAGTTAACAGTTTCCATTTGGAGCCACAGCAGGGCGTTTGCGCAGCCACCTCGCGGGGCCTTGGGTTTGGACTGAGCCAAGAAAGGGCAGGGCCTCTGGCAGGTGTGGGTGGGGAGCCACTCAGGGCGCCCCTGAGCACGTGTGACATTCCTGAGGGGCACTCTCTGTCCTCTGCAGTGGAAGTAGTAGTTCCCCTTGAAAGTGGCTTAACTGAGCTTTGATTGGCGTGTGAAAGAACCTCAGCTTAGGGATCCGAGAGCTGCTGTCTCCTCCACTCCCCACCCCAGCTGGTGGGGCCCCGAGCCACGGTCACACCTCCAGGGCCTGTTACTGGTGGACAAAGAGTTTTCTCCACCAAGTCACCTATGCCCACAGAAATGCAGGGAAGCTTATTTGTAACGAAGGTGGAGTTGGACCTCTGCAGGAGACGTGTGGAAGGGCTCCGGGGAGCGTGGTCTTCAGAAATAGAAAGGTTTGTTGAAGGTAGGCTTTGGGGACGAGGAGGAGGGAGGCTGTAAGGCAGCGTGTTAATTTGGCAGGTAATTGGGAGCCCTGATCTTGAGCATCTTGTTTTAATTAGCCTGGCTCCGCCCGGTGGTGGCTGTGCTGTAGCAGAGCGCGTGGCCTGCTTAGCTGCGCCTCATGATTTATTTGGGTTTCTTATGCGGGAGGTTTGCTTGGGACTGGGGCTCTGGGTTCCAGCCCTAGCTGGGAGCTGGCCACCATCTCTAGGGGACCCAGGGAGCACTTGGAGCTTTCCTGGTAAGAAAAGAAGACCAGGACCCAGCTGCCCTTCTGTAGCCTTGTAACCCAGAGGCCCTGCCTGACCCTGGGCCTCCTGCGCCCGGACTGCTTGGGGCATCACCAGGGCGGCCTCCAGTCTCGGTCAGGGAGGGAAGAGACTTCCATTTACACGCCTGTAAGTTGGAGGGCCTTGTGAGAGCCTTGATGCCATTTGGAAACGTTTTTTGAGTCTGTCAAACAGTCTTTCTATCCAGCCAGTAGAATCGTAGGGCGGGGTGGGGCGGTGGTTCCCTGGGGTGGGTTTGAGCAGTTGTGTTCTCAGCATCCCGCAATCCCGGGCAGCCCTGGCGAGGTCGGATGGGATGGCGGGCCCCAGGGTCCTGGTGCCTCCAGGCAGAGCTGCCGCGGCTCTGTGGGTCTTCTCTCCAGATGGATCGTTTTCTTAGGAATCTGGGTTAGCGAGGAAAGCATTGCTTCTTAAAGGTGCCGGAGGTTTGCCTGCTCTGCAGTGCCACCCTCTAGCCGTCCCCGTCCCTCTGTGACGCGGAGAGCCTGGGGTCCTGCTCCGTGGGCCGTCCTGCAAGCGCGGCGGGTCTGCTCAGCGGCGAACCAAGGAGGGGGCTCCCGTTCGCTTGTGTCCGTCCCGTGTTCTCCATTTGCAGAGTCTCTGAGTGAAGCCCGTCCCCCAGTGTCCGACGCCCGGCCGCGGGCACAGGGAGATGCTCACCTGTAGACGTCCTGCACCTGTCGGGGGGGGGTGCGCGCGTGTTAGGGCAGCATCCAGGGCTGGCGGGGGCCGGGACCTCGCTGCTGCAAGCAGAGGAAGCCTGTGCGGGGAGCAACCCCTCACGCCCACCCAGCTGTCCAGCAGGAGGAGGCAGCCGTGTTCACCGTCGGTTCAGCCCTCGTGTCCTCCCGTCAGGTTGCTTTCGGTAACGTAGGAGGACGTTGCCCCAGAGCACACGTGTGAACTTCGGCTTTGCTCTAGGCGGCCTCGCGGTGTGATTCACTCCTGAGTGGAGGCCGTGCTTGGCCGAGGTGCTCAGGAGAGGAGGCCTGGGGGTCGCCGCCCGTATCCGAGTCACTGAGGTTGAAACCTACGTGGGGGGCGGCGTGCCGATGGTCTGAGGCCGGCCAGTGGCCGCTGCAGGTTTGGCCAGGAGGTTGCTTGGGGTTTGGGGCCACCTCCTGTGGGCCATGTCCGGCCAGGCTGGGCCACTCGGACTGGAAAGCAGGCCTCCCAGGCCCGTCTGCCGCTGTCCTTGAGCTGTTCTGCGGGCTGAGCGGGAGCTGCTCCTTGGAGGAGCCTCCGGGGAGAACGGGGGACGGCTGCAGCCTCGCTCAGGGAGGAGGGACGGGGGCACTGAGCCAGAAGGGGGTGTGTACATGGCGGGCGCCAGCCTGGCCGTGCCTGTCACCCGACCAGCAGCGGAGGTGGCCCCCAGTTTCTTGGAGCTGCCTCCTGGTGAGCTTGGTGTCATGGCTTCTACTGCCCCCGGCCCCATTTCAGGAACAGACCTGTGACCCCCACGTCCCTTTGTCCTTGGCCTGCACCTGCCTTCTAGGACTCAGCCACTGCTCCAGTGGCCACAGACAAGATAGGAGGACCCTGCCCCACGGCCCGAGCCAGGCTTCTCCCAGCTGCCCGCGCCAAGGCCTTCCTGGACGGAACGATGTCCGGGGGCAGCCCCTGGCCCTCCCCGTCCCGTAGGTGAGCCACGTGGGAATCTGGGGTGCACAGCCCCAAGAAGGGTGTCAGTGGAGATGCCACGAATGGCTGAACCTTCATCCTTACAGTGCTCAGAGTGGCCCGGGTGTCAGGGCCCGTGAGTGACCCGCCGCCGGGCAGGGAGGGCGTCTGGAGCCTCCTGCAGACTGCAGTGCGGCCTGTGTTCTCTGTGTGCGCACGTGGGAATGACCTAACGTGTACCTCCATCCAAACCAACGTGTGTTCATCGACCCGGCTGCCTTAGAAAGTGCCGGAAGCTGCATTTAACTTTTTCTCTACCAAGGTGTGAGGTCAGGAGCGTAGAAATCCTTTTGGTTGTGTATCGAGCGGTGGCCTCGTTGTGAGAGGGAGACCAGTGTCCGTGTGCCCTTACCCCGTGGGACTGTGTGTGTGGGCGTTTGTTTTGGACACAAGCCCGGGCGATCTTTTGCTTTTTTGCGGGGGGAATGTAGAAGTCAGGTTTGAACTGTTATTTTGGAGCCGGGCTTGATTGTTTTCCGAGGACCCAAGTATTTAGCAGCTACCGTTGTGGCCCCAGGGCTTTCTGGAGATTGGAGGTGGAAGCCCAAAGGGCTGTCCCAGCTTTCCCAGCCGGCTGGGACCCGGGCTCTGTGGTGTGGTCTGGGAAGGATGCTGGAGACTGTGGGTCTGTTGCCTTGCCAACCAGGTCTGCTTCCTGCAGGCTTTCACGGTGGGTCCCAGAGACCGGGGATGCGAGGGAAGGGTGGGCAACTGAGCCGGCCGCCACGGGTTTTTGCCCAAACCCTCCTGGGCCCTCACTCCTTCCCTGTGATTCACAAACGTCTTTGCTCCTCAGAGCTGTTCCTTGCAGTGTGTTGATGTTATTTTAGGGCTGGAAAGCCTTGCTTGGTTCCTCCCCTCGGGAGGATCAGTGCTATGGGTGCTGGCAAACAACGCAGCAAGACAGCAGCGCCGGGCGGGGCTTGGGGTTAGTTTGATTTGGTGAAAGGAATGGAGTCTGAACTCATTCCAAAGAGCTGGCTTTAAAAATAATAATAATAATAATAAAATAATTTATTTAATTTTGTTTATTTGGGCTGCGTTGGGTCTTCATTGCCGTGTGCGGGCTTTCTCTAGTTGTGGCGAGCGGGGGCTACTCTTTGTTGCAGTGTGCGGGCTTCTCATTGCACTGGCTTCTCTTGTTGTGGAGCACGGCCTCTAGGTGCGTGGGTTTCAGTTGTGGCTCGCGGGCTCAGTAGTTGTGGCGCACGGGCTTAGTTGCTCCGTGGCATGTGGGATCTCCCTGGCCCAGGGCTCGAACCCGTGTCCCTTGCATTGGCAGGCGGATTCTTAACCACTGCGCCACCAGGGAAGCCCCGAAGATCCTGGCTTTTGAGAATTAATGAGACATGGAAAACGAGAGTTGATGATGATGGTGGCAGTGACGTGGGTGAACTTTCGTTGGCTTTTTCTCTGTGCCAGGAGCTCTTGAGTGCTTACGCCGAAGGAACCCACTTAATCCTTCCACTATCCTGTAACTAGAACTTGCTTTGCTGTTCAGACAAGAAGGGGAAGCACAGAGGTTTCCTGAACTTGTCCTGGGCCACAGCGCAGTTGGTGGGACCAGAGCCCACCCGGACCACCTGAGCCTGGAACAGCTCCCGCCTGTGGGCCTGGTCCCGTGTGTGAAAGTGGCCGCTTAGCTCTGTTGCAGAGGCGTTTTTGATTTGCACTTAACTATTGCACTGAGTGACATTTGAGGTCCGCGTCGGTGCTTCCTCCAGCCCTGCCTCATGTGAGTGACGTTTTGGTTCTGGACAGGTTCGCTCACCTGTTTGTAAAGTGGTAAGTTTGCACTGAGAGCAGGGGCTGTTGTAGGGGGTGTAGCGGAGGATGTGCCCGGGCCCTGGTATTCAGCGCACCTGAGCCTCAGGCCCCGTCTGAAAGTGGGAGGAGTACCGTTCACCAGGACTGCCTTGTGGGGGGATGAGGTCCCCCTGCATGAGAAAGGGTATCGCTCGGTACTCGGGGCGGGGCGGGGGACAAGGTAAGCACGCACGTTCATGGAGGTTGTTCAGATCCTCATGGGCCCGTGTGCCTGTGAGCCCACGTGTCTGTGTGTGTCTGTGTGCAAGTGCACGCCTGTGTGTGCGCACATGCCTGTGTGTCCGTGTATGTTGTGTGTGTGCGTGCGCCTGTGTCTAAGTATGTGTGTCTCTGTGTTGTGTGTCTGTCTCTTTGTGTGTCTTTGTGTGTGTGTGAGCCTGTGTGTGCATGCATGACTCTGTTGTGTGTGTCTGTGTGCCCGTGTGTCTGTCTCTGTTGTGTGGGTGCATGCATGCTTGTCTGTGTGTCTCTGTGTGTCTCTGTCTCCCTCTGTGTGTGTGTGTGTGCACTGATGCCGTAGGACTGCCCGCATTCTTCTCTTCTGGGTGGGGAGCCCCGAGCGTTTGGCTCTTTTGGATGCAGGTTGCCTTGTCTCCCCCATTTCGTGATTGATTTCTTATTTAACTCTGTTGTCCTCGTTGCATATTTCCCTCAAATGACATTAGCCACCTGTTTCCCCTGTATTTTGAGCCACTTCCCTCCCCTAAAAATCCTTTCTGGCACCTCCTCCTTGTGTCTGCCGTTGTCCATGTCTGACTGGCTTTTGCCCCTTGGGGGCCTCCCTGTGTGTCTGCATCACGGTGGCCCTGTCTCCTGGTACCTCTGATGCATGTGATTGATTCTAAGAATAGCGTGTGACCAGGAAAACCAGATGTGTTGAAACCTGACCTCTCAAGTCCTAGAAAATACTCAGAGCCCTTCCAGAATGTTCTCCCATCTCCATCCACTTCCTTTCTCTCTACTTGATCCCAGCTACCCGCCAGTCCTAGCCGTCAGAAGATGAAGGGCCCCAGAGAGTCCAGTCCACTTTCCCTCACCCTGAGTTCCAGGAAGCCTTGTCTGCGTTTCCCAGAGGAGCAATGTTAGGATGGGATCAGGGCCCCATTCCTCACAAAGGACGCAGCCTCGGAAGGTTTGATTAGAAAGATGCAACAACTGTCAAGTGCTGTAGTTTATAACAGTATGATTACACTCTCAGCCAGAAAGATAACTTTCCAGATTGATTTCACGAGGAGCTCCAAGGTACTGGGGGGGTGAAGTACAGCGTACACAGAATTGAGCTCTGTGAATGCATTACCAGAGCCTCAGACAGGTCTGTTTGTAATGAGGGGAAAAGAGTTCATTACACATTTCATAGAAGGCTTTTTTTTTTTTAAAAAAAAATAAAGTATTTGCCAGCTTAGGATTTATGAGGATATGATGGTGGGGGTGATTTGAGTGTCCTGAGACCGTTTGGAAGTTGTCCAGGGAGCTGAGCGCTGATGGTCTTGGATCTTGTTGGCCATCCTTCTGGCAGGTGGTGAGGCGTTGCAGAGAGCATGCCTCGTGCTGGGCAAGCGAGGGTGATGGTGGTGTTAGTGGAAGTGTCTGTCACTGTAAGGAGTGTTCTCGAAGATTAGTCAGTTTTTCATTATGACATGGGCTCACTGGAGGTAAAACTACATACATAGCACAGAAGATAGAAAGTTAAAGGACCCCCCTGATCCCAACCCCCACAGGTAACTACTGTTATTTTCTTGGAGATCCTTCCAGAAATGCTCTATGCCCATGAAGTCCGGTATATAAATTTTTACTTTAAAAAAAAAAGGTTTATTGAAATGTAATTCACATAAGATTGACCCCTTTAAAGTGTACACTTCAGTGGTTTCTGGTGTATTCCCAGAGTCACGCAACCATCCGCCACTATCTGATTCCAGAACACTTTGGTCGCTCCGAAAGAACCCTGTATCCATTAGTAGATACTCTCTAATTTAATTTCTGTCTCTATGGATTTTGCTTATTCTGGACATTTCATGTAAAAAAGAATCATAGAATTTGTGGTCTTTTTTGATGGGCTTCTTTCACTTAGCCTGGTGCTTTCAAGTTTCATCCATGTTGCAGCATGTATCAGAATTTCCTCCTTTCTTAGTGAGGTGTACACTGCTCTGTGTAACACAGTAACTAATGAGGAGCTACTGTGTAGCACAGGGAGCTCTGCTCAATACTCCATAATGACCTGTATGGGAAAAGAATCTAAAAAAGAGTGGATACATGTGTATGTATAACTGAGTCACTTTGCTGTACACCTGAAAGTAGCACAACCTTGTACATCAACTGTACTCCAATAAAAAATTAATTAAAAAAATAAAATTAAAAAAAGAAATTCCTCCCTTTTAAAGACTGAATTCTGTTGTGTATGTGTGTGTTGTGTTTTGTTTGTAGACTCACCCATGGATGGACGCTTGGGTTGCTTCCACCTTTTGGTTATTGTGAATAAGCTCCTACTGGCAATGTGTGAGGGTTCCGGTTTCTGCACCTCCTTGCCAGTACTTGCTGTTATCTGTCCTTTTGACTTAGTGGGTGTGAAGCCGTAGCTCACTGTGGTTTTAATTTGTATGTCCCTAATGACTAGTGGTGCGGACATTTTTTCATGTGCTTATAGGCCATTTGTATATCTTCTTAGGAGAAATGCCCATTCACATCTTTTGTCCATATTTTAATTGGATTATTTGTCTTTTTATTGTTGAGTTCTAAGTGTTCTTTGTGTATTCTAAATACTGGCCCCGTGTCAGATACATGATTTGCAACTATTTTCCATGTTGTGTATTGCTTTTTCATGACAGTGTTTTTTTGATACACAAGAGTTTTTAATGAGGTCCAGTGTACCTGTTTTTTTCCTTTGGTCAGGTGGGCTTTGGTGTCATATTTAAGAAACAACTGCCTAATCTAACCGAGGGCCATGAATATTTACTCGTATGTCTTCCTCCAGGAGTTGTGTGGCTCTGCCTCTTACATGTACGTCTTTGATCTGTTTCGAGTTAATTTCTGTGTATCATGTAAGATAGTGCTAATTCTTTATTTTTTTCAAAGAAAAATGGAATCCCCTAAATACTATTGTGCAGTTTGCTTTCTTTCCCCTTCACGATACATTTGGATATCTGTCCACATCAGCGTGTTTAGAGCTCTGTGTTCTGTTGAATGGCTTTGCACCGTCCCTCATTTAACTAGACTCCCGTTCGGTGCTTCTCGGGGTGTTGCCTCCTGCCCCCAGTTACAAGCAGTGCTCCAGAGACCACCCTGGAACGTGTGTTGAGAAGCTTGTCAAGCATAAGGATTAATGTGCTCTCTCCTTTCATCTCCCCCCACGGTGGTAGGCAGAGAAATGACCCCCAGAGGTATCTGTGCCACAGCCCCCAGAACCTGTGATTATATTACCTTGGATGGCAAAAGGGACTTTGCAGGCGTGACGAACGGCTTTGAGAGGGGGCATTATTCTGGATTGCCTGGTAGGTAGGCCTAACATAATCAACAAGGGTACTGAAAAGTAGAAGAGGGACTGGGGGGGTGGGATAGGGAGGGTGGGAGAGAGGGTGATGCAAGAGGGAGGAGATGTGGGAGCATGTGTGTATGTATAACTGATTTAGTTTGTTGTAGAGGGAAAACTAACACACTATTGTAAAACAATTATACTCCAATAAAGATGTTAAAAAAATAAATAAATAAAAGATCCAATCACTGAAGAACTAAAAAAAAAAAGTAGAAGAGGGAGGCAGCATAGAGGGAGGTGTGACCATGACAGAAGGGTCACACCGTCTCTGGCTCCGATGCGGGAGAAGGGACCAGGAGCCAAAGAACGTGGGTGCATTCTGAAAGCTTCTGGAAAAGGCAAGGAGGGGATTCTTCCCCGGGGCCTTGATTTTAGCCGCGTGAGACCCAGGTCAGACTGTGACCTCCAGAACGATAAGATAGTCAATTAATGTTGCTTTAAATCCATTTATTTATTTTATTTTTATTTTTATGTTTTTACTTTTGGCTGCGTTGGGTCTTCGTTGCGGCACAGTGTGGGCTTCTCCCTAGTTGTGGCGAGCGGGGGCTACTCTTGGTTGCGGTGCGCGGGCTCCTCATTGCAGTGGCTTCTCTTGTAGAGCATGGGCTCTAGGCATGTGGTTTTCAGTAATTGTGGCTCGCAGGCTCAGTAGTTGTGGCTCGCGGGCTCAGTAGTTGTGGCTCACGGGCTCTAGAGCGCAGGCTCAGTAGTTGTGGCGCACGGGCTTAGTTGCTCCGCGGCACGTGGGATCTTCCCGGACGAGGGCTCGAACCCGTGTCCCCTGCATCGGCAGGCGGACTTGCAACCACTGCACCACCAGGGAAGCCCTTTAATGTTTGTGACAGTTGCGTGCAGTAGCAACAGGAAATGAATCAACTCACCTTTTCAGAGGTTGTAAACTTTAGGTGTTACATTCTCCACTGCAGTGGTCCCCAGCCTCTCTGGTACCGGGGACCCGTTCCGTGGCAGGCAGTTTTTCCATGGCCCGGGGAAGGGGGGATGGTTTTGGGGTGATTCAGGCGCGTCACGTTTATTGCGCACTTTATTTCTGTTACTGTTACATTGTAAGAGATAAATGAAATAATTATACAACTCCCAATGCTGACAGGAGGCGGAGCTCAGGAGGTAATGCAAGCGATGGAGTGGCTGTAAATACAGATGAAGCTTTGCTCGCTCACCTCTTGCTGTGCGGGCCATTTCCTAACAGACCATAGACTGGTATTGGTCCGTGGCCTGGGGGTTGGGGACCCGTGCTCTGCTGGACCAAGTGATGTTCCAGGAAGCTCAGGTCACTCACTGCTGGATGCGTGCCCCCGCCCCCCCAACGCCCCGTCAGAGTTCCTCCTGTTTTGTTGGAAAAGTCATAAAAAATATTGATCAGACTCAGCACAAAGGGGACTTGAGTGCTTCCTCCCAGTGTGACGTCTGGACTGTGTGGAGAAGCCCCTGGAGGGGAGAGGCGACCAAGGTGGGCTTCCCGGGACTGGACCCTGCAGGGCGGCCTGTCCGCAGGGGGAGCCCTTGTGTCGTCAGGTCGTCGTCTTACCCTGGCTCTGCTTTCCGGACTGATTTCTTTGCGTGGACACAGCATTTCAGCTTCCTTTCTAGCCAGAGAGGCCTCGTAAGCTGGCTGGGGACCTAGCCACCATTTCCAGTGTTACTTCTTTGTATCTTGAACTCGAAACTATCGACAAACAAGTGACTTTGAGAAACCCTGGAGGCTGGGAGGCTGCCGGGGTATGAGGGCGAAGAATGGGAGGGCTTACAGATCTCTTCTGCTGATTTGGGGTGGGGGGGTAGCTAGAGGGTTTCCCTGACGTGTTAGGGTTGTTCTCAACTCCCCGCAGTTGATCCAGGTGTGCAGCCGGGTACCCCCTTATCTGGTGTTTCCTCTGGCTGCTGACCTGGGGGTGCGAGCGGAGGGCCTGCTCCCTCCTAGGCCGACCTTGACCCTTGTCCCGGTCCCCGTGCAGTGTTCCTGAGGCTCTTGCCATCTGCCTGTCTGGTGAGGATATAAGAGGATTAAATTGCTAATTCAGGATTTGGGGAAAATATCTGTGAACTCAAATAGAGGCCCATTAAATACCTTTTTCAGATTAGAACTGTAATTGACTTAGTGATTGGGCAGAAAGTAAGGCCTTTGATTTAAAAAACGTTGATAGGTTTGAACCTAAGCTGCTTCTGTTTGCAGAGGAAGGGGCTGCCTGCTAGTCCAGGCTGAAATGCAATTTCTTTTATGTCCTCTGAGCTTGACTTTTATCCTATTTCATAAAACACAAGGCTTTAAACTTTTTTTTTTTTTAATTTATTTTTGGCTGCATTGGGTCTTCGTTGCTGCACGCAGACTTTCTCTAGCTGTGGCGATCGGGGGGATCCTCTTCCTTGCTGCGCGCGGGCTTCTCGTTGCAGTGGCTTCTCTTGTTGTGGAGCACAGGCTTTAGGCATGTGGGCTTCAGTAGTTGTGCCGCGCGGGCTCAGTAGTTGTGGCGCACGGGCTTAGTTACTCTGCGACGTGTGGGATCTTTCTGGACCAGGGATCGAAGCTGTGTCGCCTGCATTGGCAGGCAGATTCTTAACCACTGCGCCACCAAGGCTTTAAATTTGCACACATATGGCTCTTCCATGGACCAGCTTGAGGTTTTTGTCCAAACAAACTAGCTAATTCTGTGACATTGTTGAGATGAGCAGACACACAAAACTCCCAGCAAATGGTGACAAAATCTGTGAGCCTAGAGATTGGTTTGTGTTAGTTTTAAAGTTTTTGCACATCAGAGACGATCTCAAACAATCTTAAAGGAAATGAGCGTTGTAGGCCGTTCACCATGATTGAAAGCCATCCCTTTATTTATCTGTTACATCAGGCGGAATGAAACAGTTCCTGTGTTTTCTCACACTGTAATAATCGGGCAGTGTAGTCAGATCATAACGTATTATGTCTGTAATCAAGTGATTATAGGGTGTGGGTGCATATGTGCCACTGTGGGGTTGAGGAATGAGGAAGAGGTGCAGGTCTTTTAGGACAGTGCCGAGCCCCGACCACGGGGACGGCCGGGGACGTGGCCTCTCCTGTGCGTTTTGGAGTGTGTGTTCTTGAGTGGCATTGGCCCCATGACCCCTCCACCCCCTGAGTCCCCAGGTCCCCAGTTCCCTCCTCAGTCCCCGGCCGTGGACTTCTCTCCCTGTGCCTGGAGCTTTCCAGTGGTCTTCTAATTGCCAGACCCAGGGGTTCTCTTTTGGTCTTTTTCTGGAAACCCTCCTGCCCTGTAGCTTCTGTCGTAAAACTAACAGGCTGCCCTGGCTCCAGTCCTGGCTCTGCCCCTTTGAAATGGGTGACCTTGGGCAAGTCAGCTGCCCTGCTTCTTTATCTGTAAAGTGGGGGGCTGCGGTGCACGTCTTTACCTTCTGGGGTGCCGTGCGGGTTACAGAGGGCATCTGTGCCCCGTGCCTGGTGTGGGGCTGGATATGCTGTAGGGTCTCCTCCCAGCCCTCAGCTGTGCCCCCAGACCACGCCTGGCCTTGATCACACTTCTAAGCTCTAGGCCTGTTCCATGTCCCCAGCCCCTAGGGATGGCGAGTCTTTCTGTCCGTCCTGCCCCTTCTCTTCTGGTTCTGGGGGTGCCTTGCCCTACCCATCCTCTGGACTCTGCCTTGGGACCCTCATCCTTGGGGCTGTGGCTTCAGTCACCCAGCTTTCACTCTTACCCAGACGATGGCAGTGGCCCCGAGAAGCTCCCCGAGCCCCCTCGTCGGTCCCAGTTTCCTCCACGTGGGCACAGACTGAGAGGCTTTGATTCCTTCTGTGGAGAAAATGAATGCATTAATTGGATCCAGGATCTTTGACAAACACTGTTCTATTTTTACAATCGGACAGGAAGTTGTAGTTTTAGAACTCTCTCTTTATAGATTACAACCCTGGGGGACTTGGATTGTTATAATAAATTATCATCCTTTTCTTGGTAGGGTGATTTTCTTTGATTTCTGGGTAAATTCTAGGAACTTGCCATATTTTCTTGATCCTAATCAATGTTGCTGGGGCTTGGAAAGGGTCCCCTGCAAGAGAGAGAGCAGGAAACTAGCATTTCTTGAGTGTCTCAGAGGTGGTAGAGGCTCTGTGACGGCTCCTCAAGAGTGTGATTTGATTTAATTCTTGTCGAAATCCCTATGAAGTGGGTGGTATCATCCGTCTGTTACAGATAAGGAAACTGAGGCTGGGCAGGTGGGGAAGCTTGCTACAGGTCACGTGACCGTAGATGAGAAGATGGTCCGTATGGGTCTCTGGTCCCCAAACCCAGGCTGTGTGTGGCCCCAGGACCCTCTCCACGGACACAGGTGGTGGCGCTGCTGCTGGTCTGTGCATCTCCGCTGGGGGAAGTAGTCTCCGGAGAAGTCAGAAGGGCCTCCTCTTGGCACTTACTTTTCATCCTGAACATTTTCTCAGCCCACGTAACCTTTTTTTTAAAAATTTTATTTTATTTATTTATTTTTGATTGTGTTGGGTCTTCGTTGCCGCACGCGGGCTTTTCTCTAGTTGCGGCGAGCGGGGGCCACTCTTCATTGCGGTGCGCGGGCTTCTCATTGCGGTGGCTTCTCTTGTTGCGGAGCACGGGCTCTAGGCGCATGGGCTTGGGCTTCAGTAGTTGTGGCGCGCGGGCTCAGTAGTCGTGGCGCGCGGGCTTAGCTGCTCCGCGGCATGTGGGATCTTCCTGCGCCAGGGCTCGAACCCGTGTGCCCTGCACTGACAGGCGGATTCTCAACCACTGCGCCATCGGGGAAGTCCCCACATAACCTTTTAAAACCTTTTGATGATCATGACCCTGGCCTCTATCCATCGAATCTTAAAGTGGTCAAGAAGCTACTGATGACCAAGACGTGACGTCATAGGATGCTTTCCTCGGACTGGGGAACCAGGTGTAAATCGCAGCCTTGAGCCTTGCTTTCGAGCAGACTCTGGGGGGGGTGGGGCCGTGGGGGTGCTGCTACTGTGGCTGAGCATGACCTTCCACAGACATCGATCTTGTCTGCCATGCAGGGGGCCAAGGAGACCTCCCGGTGTCCTCACATGGGGGAACGATTTTAACCCGGTTTCTCAGGCCAAATACCCGAGACCAGCTTTCCGCACGTTCTGCGGAAGCATCGGTGCTTCTGAGGATGCCTTCAGGTGCTTCTTCTAAACATTGGGTTTTGGCGTCACTCATCCATTTAACACATCGAGGGCCTGCTGGCTGTGAGCCAGACCTGGGGCGAGGTGTCAGTCTGGGTCCTCATTGCCCGGATCCTGGCACTAGCTCCCTCCCCGTGGAGCTCTGGGCCCCTTGCCGGCGTCGTAAACCAAGGTGGAGGAGCCCCACTTAGCTTTACGGTATCTGTTTTAAGGGGGACTTTTAAAAGTTTCATCTTTTTTTTTTTTTTTTTTTTTTTTTGCGGTATGTGGGCCTCTCACTGTTGTGGCCTCTCCCGCTGCAGAGCGCAGGCTCCGGGCACAGGCTCAGTGGCCACGGCTCACGGACCCAGCCGCTCCGCGGCACGCGGGATCCTCCCGGACCGGAGCACGAACCCGTGTCCGCTGCATCGGCAGGCGGACTCTCAATCACTGCGCCACCAGGGAAGCCCTAAAAGGTTCATCTTTTTAGTGCCCTCTTTCACAGTGTAGCAGCTACCTGACTGACCATGTGACATGTGTGGGGGGGGGATTCTTGGGAGGAACCCACCAGGTGTTCGTGTATTCCAGGGCTGTTAGGAAGATGCACTTTGCTTTGTTATTTGTGATGAAAAGGTTCCTAAAAGGCCATTGTGAAGCGTATCTACGCAAAGCTTCTCACGTTACTGATTTCCAGAAAGTTTCAAGGGACGTCTTGGCACTGTACTCTTTTTTACAATATTTTATTATGAAACATTTCAAGCGTACAGAAGAACGGAAAGGCTTTTGCAGTGAGTAGCTGTATACCCGCGACTTGGATTCTGCAGTGAGCGTGTCGCTGTGCTTGCTGGGTCACCTGTGTCCATCCCTCCGTTGTTTCGTTTTTCGGATGCATTTCAGAGTCAGTTGCAGACTTGGGTACGTGTCCCTCTGAGTCTGCCACATGCATATCATCCGTTATTAACTCAAGTTTGAGATTGGTTTCCAGTTGTTTTTTCGTTTGAGATGAACATTTATAAACGAGGAAATGCACATTCACGAGGCTGCCGTTCGATGACCTTGGACGACCTCTTCACTGTATGAAGTGGAGGGCAGGTTCTAAGTGTGAGAGAAGGTGCTTTGTCTCTGTGTCTTCATATTTGTGTGGTCCAGCCGGACCCAGCTGGCACGCGGGAGAATCTGTTGGAGGGAGGCATGAGCGGATGCAGATGAGGCAGGAAGCGTTTCGGGTCCAGCGTGTGCGGACCTAGAAGTGCCTGCCTGCCAGGCCCTGTGTTAGCTTCCTGTGGCTGCCAGCGTGCAGGACCACAACCTGGGTGGCTTAAAGCAACAGAAACCTGTTCTCAGAATTCTGAGAGCCAGAGTCTAAAATCAGGTGTCAGAGGACCGTGCTCCCTCCAGGGACCCTGGGGGAGGGTCCTTCCGGCCTCTTCCAGCTTCTGGGTCCGCTGGCAGCCCTTAGCGTCCCCTGGCTTGTAACTGCATCTCTCCGGTCTCTGCCTCTGTCATCACATGACCTACTTCCCTGTGTGTGTCTTCCGGGTGGATGTGAATTGGAGGGTCATTCTTCAGCCCGATACAGGCCCGAGCCTGGCTTCAGGGGCCACGTGGGCCTCTTGACCTGGTCCACCCCCCTAACGAGGGGCCCACTCCCACCCCGGGCCAGCGGGCAGCTGTAGGCAGAACGTGAATGTGTGGGCTGGCGTCTTGGCCTCTCTTCTTTCTTTCTTTTTTTTTTTCAAGTCTTTATTGAATTTGTTACAATATTGCTTCTATTTTTTTTTTTATTTTTTTATATGTTTTGGTTTTCTGGCAGGGAGGCATGTGGGCACCAGGGAACGAACTCGCAGCCCCTGCGTTGGAAGCGCAGAGTCTTAACCACTGGGCCGCCAGGGAGGCCCCCGGCCTCTCTTCTTTCTTGTCACAGTTGAGCTGGAAGGACGTTTGGAAGTGGAGATCGCGGGAAAAGGCAGGGAAACACTCTGTTTTCTGGGAGAGAACCTGTCTGTCCCAAGAGAAGCCCGAGCCACGGCCTCCCTCCCCAGTGATCCCTTCTCAAGCCCAGCGACCCTCTCTCCGGCTCGTAGGCTGGCACTGGGCACTGCTGAGGCTGACCATCTGCCTGTTGGCCTTTTCGTCTTTATCTCCAAGCCCTGTCCTCCTCCTGCCCTCCCTCCAGCCGCCTGACCCTGCGAGGGGTCTCATCCTCTCACCACGTCTGCACCTTTGCTGGGACTGCGTTCTCCTCCTGTGTCCCTTCTCCGCCTGGGCTTCTCCGCTGGCGGGGGCCGTGCTCACTGTACCTGAGCCGTGTGTCTGCAGGTCAGGGGTCTGCCGGGCAACAGCTGGGAGCTCTCAACGCCACGTTTGCAGAGGTGCGTCAGCAACCTGCTTCCCAGCTGGTACCATTTGGTGGGGCTGCCACCTGTCTGAATGCTCACCTAGAGATCAGGGGTGGGGATAGGAAGCTGTGGGTCACGGCTGAGAAATCTCCAGAAGGTAGCCGTGGAGCCAGGCACTTGCTGGGTGGATGCCCGCAGGGAGCTTGCCCCAGAGCGCGTTGGGTGGGTGACATTGCCAGCGCCCTTCCATCTCTGGTGCCCTCTGTGGGGATTGCCCGTTGACTTTGTGATGGCTCTGGTGCCGTCAGGACCCCTGCGTGGCCTCCTGAAAGGGGTTACCCGCAGGCAGAAGCTGTCAGACTGAGGCCAATGTGGAACTCGTCCCTGACTGGGTCTTGAGAAGTCCTACCAGCTAGTCTGAGGGCAGCAGGGTGCTTACAGATAGAAGCACAGTTCCTCGTTTATGAATCCAGAGCCGCCGGCGGCTTGCCGTCTGCACTGCCCCGGGCTCTGCTAAGCATTTACGCTTGTTCTCTTGTTGAGTAGACACATAACCCACTGGAACAGAGTTCGCCTTGTTTATTCTGAGGCGGAAGCTGAGGTTTATCGGGAAGGTCAAGGCACGTCCTAAAGCTCCCAGCCCTGAGATGTGGCGGCACCGGTAAGTCTGTGTGGGGTGGATGATGGCCCTCTTTCCTTGGCTCCTGGCCCCTCCCTCTGACATCAGAGCCAGCCGGGCCTCTTCCAGGCCCTTCCTTTGCCCCTCTGCTCCACCGTCCCACGGCTCTGTCTGACTCTACTCTCTTGCTTCCCTCGTATGGGGACCCTGTGACGGCACTGAGCCCAGTGCCTGATCCGTCCTACGCTCAAGATTCTTCATCACAGCTGCCAAGTCCCCTCTGCCCTGTGAGCTGACGTATCCACAGATTCAGGGCACCAGCAAGTGGATGTCCTTGTGGGCCTGTTGACTGAGTCCACCGCACGTTGTCAGAAGGGATCTTAGCGCGATGATACGACCACTTGTGGATGCCCGTCTGGGGCCGGGCAGCCCTTTGCGTGTGTCCTCATCCGGCCCTCACAGCGACCGTACAGAGTGGGCATTGTTTTTCAGTTTGACAGGCGGGGGAACAGGCTCAAGTGTTGAGGGACCCCATGCGGTAAAGGGCAAAATGGAGAGAGACCCCGAGGCTTCTGAGCCCAGGGTTCTGGCCGCACCCAGGGGAGAACAGTCTGTGAGCAAACCCGGTGCTCAGATTCAGGTAATTCAGGAAATGGGGGGGCACCGGAGGGCTTGGGCGCACGTAGCGGGAGGGTCTGTGGTCTCACCTTGGCTCGGCCCTTCTCGGCCTCCCTGGACCTGGGAAGTGGGGTCCTGTCTTGGAGCCTGTTGGTTCAGAGACTGACCCCTGTGTAGTATTTATCCCTCACCCCACCTGGGCCCGAAATTCCCATTGCTAATCGGTACCCGGGAGTGGATGCTGTCATTTCTCAGGTTGGTGCTCTATTTACCTCCTTAATAAAAAACAAGGTATAAATTTAGAAACTTTATGGAATTAAACATTACAGCCAGCATTGAAAATCTAAGGGAAGAAATGGGGTGAGTGGCCCACGATGAAAAATATTAGAGAACCTGTCTGTCTACGCCTGCCTGTCTTGGCACTTTTCACCTTTCCCTCCTCTCTGTTTCTTTCAGCGTTTTGCTTTTTAAGGAGGGAACTACTTTTCACTTTGTCCAGGATGAGCTCCAGGCTGTCCTTCCACCAGCCTTTGCTTTACGTGCCGGGCTGAGCCTGATGAGCAGGGATTGTGATGTGTGTATTGTTCCTGGAGCAGGACCGGGGCCGCTCGCCCTGGTGGAGAAGGACACCAGCCCCCCGCGGGCAGCTGTCACCACGTACCAGCCCCGTTGGGAAGCCCTGTGTGTCTGGGGCCTGGGAGGGGATAGGACCTTCCTTCAGAGGCAAGAGCAGCTTCGTTAAGGCTGGTTTCCTTCCTGCTGGCCAAAAGGAATGTCAAAGCCAGATCTTTATCTTACAGTGTATAGGAAACTCCCTTCTTGGGACCTCCCTTGGGCTTAGTGGTTAAGAATCTGCCTGCCAATGCAGGGGAGATGGGTTCGATCCCTGGTCCAGGAAGATCCCACATGCCACAGAGCAACTAGGCCTGTGCGCCATAACTACTGAGCCTGCGCTCTAGAGCCCATGAGCCACAACTATTGAGACCGCGTGCCACAACTACTGAAGTCCACGCGCCTAGAGTCTGTGCTCCGCAACAAGAGAAGCCTGCGCCCTGCAATGAAGAGTAGCCCCCACTCGCCACAACTAGAGAAAAGCCTGTGTGCAGCAATGGAAACCCAACACAGCCAAAAATAAATAAATAAATGTTTAAAAAAAGAGAAAAAAGGGCTTCCCTGGTGGCGCAGTGGTTGAGAGTCCGCCTGCCGATGCAGGGGACGCGGGTTCGTGCCCCGGTCCGGGAAGATCCCACATGCTGCAGAGCGGCTGGGCCCGTGAGCCATGGCCGCTGAGCCTGCGCGTCCGGAGCCTGTGCTCCGCAATGGGAGAGGCCACAACAGTGAGAGGCCCACGTAAAAAAAAAAAAAAAAGAGAAAAAAGAAAGTCCCTTCTTAAAAAGGGGATGGGACCCTTTTAACATGGGAAGCACATAATGTGTGTGCACACCCTCTCATTCCTGTCTTGCTTTGCAAAGAGTTTGAGAAAGAAGTGAGTCACTAATTGAAAATTCTTTTGACTCCTTTCTAGGTGAGTTTGGTGGTGGTTTTGTGGCCACTGAATATTAAGTGCTGTTGTTCAATGTGTCCAATGTGTTAGACACTATTTTTAAAATTAATTTTGTTTGGGTGTCCCATGATTTTTTTAAGTCGAAAGATTATTTATTGTAGAGTCCAGCTTCATTGAGCCTCAGTTTCTTCATCTGTAAAGTGGGGATGATGGCAACCCTCTGATAACACTTCTATCAGGATTAAGTGTGATGATGCGTGTAGGACATGATGACGCGTGGTTAGGACAGTGTCTGGGAAGTAGCATTGCTCAGGGAACCTCGGGTGTCTTCCTATTCATGGTAAAATACTTTAAATATAACGTCTGTATTATCTAGCTCCGTACCCTCCAGCGTGATAGCTGTGAGCCACAAGTGACCACATTTAAATGAGACTTTCAGTTCCTCAGTCGCATTAGTCACATGTTTAGTGTCCAGTGGCCGCGTGTCGCTGGTGGCTCGCGTGCTGGACCATACGCAGATGCGGGGCATCTCCATCACTGTGGTCCGCTGCCTGTGTGGTGATGGTTAAAATGTTGGCCGTCTGTGCCTCCTTGTGCAGAAACACATTTCCCAGGCCCTTTTCCAATATGTATTTTACTTGGAAAACCCATTTGTTTGATAGGGAAATTGTGAATCTTTGTTTTGAAGACAGAAGGATGGACTGGCTTAAGGAGAGAGGCCAACAGGGCCCGACAGTGGAGTAGATGCTCAGTCAGGGAAAGTGGCCCCCCGCCCCCCCAATGCTGGAGCCCCCGAGTCCATGGTGTGCTGTCTGCTCTGGCACTGGCCCGGGCTCAGCCTCTGTTTGGGTCTGAAGTGACAACGGCAGTGAAAGGGCATTAGCAGCCTCCTGGCATTGCGGAGAGCTCTTCCAGGTTCTGCCTTATCTTCTCTGGGCCAGCTGGCCCGGCAGCCGCCCGCTCCTGAGTGTGTGTGGTGTGACCCAGCTTCTTACACACGCACAATTCCAGGACATTCACTGCAATTGCACTGAGTGCCTGCCCCCCGACGGCCGCTGTCCTGGAGCTCCTACGGGGACCGTGACCCGAGGCCTCCCCTGCACGTGTCCGGCCGCCGTCGGCAGCACCCGCTGTGAGGAAGTGTGATCAGACCCCAGGGCCTGAGTCCCTGGTTCCCGCAGGCCGGGCTGGTTCTCCGGGCAGTTGGGGTCCCGCCCCTGGGCAGCGCCACCCCGCCCCAGCTGGGGCTCCCCTGCCCTCTGGACGCCCTGCATATCCTCCCCCGTTGCTCTGCTCACCGTGTGAGGCCCTGCATAGCCTGGGGATGGGATGGTCACCAGACAGACCAGGTAAACAGAGGTGGAGCTCTCGTTCCCCCCTGCCCCCCGACCTCCGGGAAGGGAAGAGAAGCTGCAGGTTGATCTCCGTAAGAACTCCTGAACAGTGAACCCCTCCAGGTACTGGGAGGGTGGCGCCCTTGGAGAGGGCACGGAAGCCCCTGCACCCTTCCCCATGACTTGTCTACACGTGTCTTCTGTCTGGCTGGGAAGTAAACTGTTCCAGAGTTCTGTGAGCCATTTAGCAAATGATCAAACCTCAGGGGGGGAGGTGGGAATCCCTAGTTTGCAGCTGGTCGTTCAGAGGATGGAGGCATCTGATTGCTTCTCATCGGCACCTGAGGCGGGGGCGGTCTTGTGGGACCGCCCCTTAACCTGTGGGGTCTGACACTAATTCTGGGTGGCGTCAGAACTCACTTGAATCTCGGACACCAAGTTGCCGTCCGAGGAATTGGAGAAAACCCCGCGCGTTTGGGGTCAGAACTGTTGTGTGGATGGCAGACGTCTCAGTTAGTGATGGCAAAGGTCCCAGAGCAGAAAGAGCCACAGACTCAGAATCAGCACATCAGGTTTGTGCCTCCGGCTGACCCCTGGGTCCGGTGAAACCCTCCTGTTAGAGTCACGGGACCCTCGGTAGGCTCACCCCCACGCTTGGCAGCAGAGAGGCTGACCCGTAGCAGCTGGATGACTGCTCCAGGCCACACCGCCTGCCCCTGCTCCCAGCCAGCTCCAGTGCCCCTGCTGGCTCACATGCCGTCTTAGTGGTGGCAGCAAACTCATCTCCCGGCATCCCACACGTAACGTAGGAAAGAAACAGGGCACGTGAGTAAGGTCAACAGGGGCAGGTGGTGTTCATGTGGCAGTTTGAATTTTAGAAGGTTTTAAGTACATTTTACATATGTGTGTATCTATTATTTAATAGCGTCAATAAATTAAGGGATGCCTTCCTGTAAATTCCTTGACACCTTGACCAGTCCGGGAGAACACAGTATATGTGGCTCTGTCCTCCTTTCTGGATTTGGGTACGCCATTTAACCCTGCATCTCAGGTGACTGTCCACTTTGTTCCTATTGGTACAGGAGGGGTGTTCTCTAAAGCGTCTCATAAAGCTGAAGCCACATCATTTTCCTTCTTGATTTCCAGTCTTGTAAAACAATGTTCCCTGAAAAGAATATTTTTCTTTTCTTCGTTCACAGATTTTTTTAAAAAAAAATAAATTTTATTTATTTATTTTTGGCTGCGTTGGGTCTTCGTTGCTGCGCGTGGCATTTCTCTAGTTGCGGCGAGCGGGGGCTACTCTTTGTTGTGGTGCGCGGGCTCCTCGTTGCAGTGGCTTCTTTGTTGTGGAGCACAGGCTCTAGGCACGTGGGCTCAGTAGTTGTGGCTCACAGCCTCAGTAGTTGTGGCGCACAGGCTCTAGAGCACAGGCTCAGTAGTTGTGGAGCAAGGGCCCAGTTGCTCCGCGGCACGTGGGATCTTCCCCGACCAGGGCTCGAACCCGCGTCCCCTGCATCGGCAGGCGGACTCTCAACCACTGCGCCACCAGGGAAGCCCCCACAGGTTTTTTTTTGTACATTGTTGTGATCACACTGATTATATAGGTTTTTTTTTTCTTTTTTTAAAATTGAAGTGCAGTTGCTTTACAATGCTGTGTTAGTTTCTGGCGTTTAGCAGAGTGGATTCAGTTATATATTCTTGTTTAGATTCTTCTCCCTTTTAGGTTATTACAGAATATTGAGTGTAATTCCCTGTGCTATGCAGTAGGGCCTTGTTGGTTATCTGTTTTATATATAGGACTGTGTATCTGTTAATCCCAAGCCCATTGTCCACCAGAGGTAGAAGTTCCAACCGAGCACCCAGGGAAACAGGCGCAGACGGGCCAGGCTGCAGCATGGGACCAGGGGATGGCTGCGCTCAGCAATCTGCAGGCAAAGGGACCTGCGGGGCTGAAGGTGCAGAGTGGTGGAGGTGGTCCACTTGGCCCTCAGTGAGGCTGTAGTTTGAGGAGGCAGAGAGATGGATGTGAATGTCCATGGCCAGTTTCCTGACACTTACCTGCCACTTTCAACTGACAGATCCTGGCTAGAAGAACCAAACATGATTTTGAGCCAGGTAGAGGAAATTTGAGGATTTAGCAGAAGAGAAGTTTCTCCTGTCGCCGTGAAGGTCAACTAATGACAAAGTTTTGGTGTACCCTGCTGTGGACTGTGTCCTCCCCAAATCCACATGTTGAAGCCCCAAACCCAATGTGATGATATTAGGAGGTGGAGTCTTGGGCGGTAATTAGGTTTAGATGGGGTCATGAGGGTGGGGCCCCCATGATGGGATTAGTGCCCTTATAAGCAGAGGTACCAGAGAGACCTCTCTCTCTGCATCTTTTGAGGACACAGCGTGAAAGCATCCTTCCACAAGCTAGGAAGCAGCTCTCATCAGAAACCAAATTGCCTGGTGCCTTGATCTAGGGCTTCCCAGCCTCAAGAACTGTGAAAATAGGGGACTTCCCTGGCGGTCCAGTGGTTAAGACTTCACCTTCCAAGGCAAGGGGTGTGGGTTTAATCCCTGGTCGGGGAGCTAAGATCCCACATGCCTTGTGGACAAAAGACCAAAACATAAAACAGAAGCAGTATTGTAACAAATTCAACAAAGACTTTAAAAATGGTCCACATAAAAAAAAAAAAAAAAGAAGAACTGTGAAAATAAGCATCTCTTGTTTAAGCCATCCAGTCTGTGGAGTGTTGTTACAGCAGCCAGAGCTGACCAAGACCCATCTTATCTGGAAATACTGAGTTCTTCCTGCAGCAGCTCCATCCCAAGAGTCTGACCTGGAATTGGGGGGCGCAGCATGATCTTGCCTCTGGGGCACTCGTGGAGGAACAGAGACTTGAGACATCCAAGTGACAGGCTTGCCACCCAGGACTTGAGCTGGAAAGCTGCTTTGGGAATAGCAGTTGGCATCAGGCGGCTGAGCTTTTGGCAAGAACAAAACATCCGGGGACCTGCAGGCGGAGCACCAGGCTGGGGACCCAGAGGCCAGGGTCACGGTGCTGCTGACACTCAGTATATTGCGTGACATTGGGCCTCAGGTTCCCCGGGGACAGAGGGCAGAAGTAGGGTTTGGGCTTTGTTCATTCACCTCTGTGCCGTGAGTCTGTCCAGTCCATCAAGCACCATACTCATTGCATTCTCCAGGCTTTTTTTTATTAAGCTGCTGTTTGGGAGCTGAGAGGTGGTACCCTGAGTGCTCAGTGAGCGTTTGGTCTCTGCGTGACCTGGAAGCATTGCCTAATTTTAATGAGCTGACCCAGCATCTGCTTTGAAGAACTTCGTGGTATGTATCTTTGCCGTGTTCACCGGCGGTCGCGCTTTGTGGTGGCGGCCGGCGTGAGTACTGCAGACGGGCAGGTGGAGGACAGAGGAGATGGGTGTTGGGTGCTGAGGGCCCCTCCTGGGGAGGACTGCTGCCCGGCTGCAGGGCGCATCACCGGCTGTAGCCCCTGCAGAAGGAGATGCCCACGTAATGGCACACGCCTCTGGGCCCTCTTCCAGCGGTCTGCCTGGCGTGATGGTCTGGCCGCTTGGGCCCATCCTGATGATACCGACAGGCTGCACATGCTGCAGGGCTCCCCGCGGGCCCTGGTGCTCCCCTCCTTCCACAGATCTGCATCTCCCACCCGTACCCTGCATGCCAAACTCCACCTCTGCATCTTCCCCAAGGGAAGAATTTATACTGTCATGAAATCTGGGTCTTTCTTGAGGTCCCTTAGCAGCTCTGTCCAGTAGAAATAGAATGTGAGCCACACGAGTCCTTAAAAATTCTCAAGTAGCCACATAAAAAAAAAGTAAAAAGGAGCAGGTGGAATTCATTTTCCTGAGACATTGTACGTTGTGTCTAACTAATCCAGCACATCCCAAGTCCCATCCTTCCCATCTGCAATATATCAGATTTATTAGCGGGCTGGACATCATCCTTTTTGGTTGTAAGCCTCTAGATTGCGGTGCGTTGTTCACTCATGGCGCATCTGAGTCGGACCAGCCTCATTTCAAGCGCTCGGTAGCTGCGTGTGTCTGGTGGCCTCCCCTGGACAGTTTTGATTTAATCTGGTGTCTTGACCCTCTGTCCAGAGCCTTGGCTGGAATGGACGCTGCCTCTTGCAGAGTGCCTGCTTGGAACTGAGTCCTCTGTGCGTTTGGGAGTCATCGGATGCTCTTGTGTCACTTGCTGGGGTCAGTGGTGGCCCAGAGTTTCTGCGGCCCGGAGCACGGCTTTGTGGCCTCAGCCCCAGCCCTGGTTATTTACGTGGCAATTCTCTCCGAGCGTCGCCCGAGCAGGGAGTGTGTCGTCACCCTGTGACGGCCCGGCTCATTGAGCCAGAAACAAAAAGTGCCTTCAACACGGGCTCATCTGCCCCTCCTCTGGGAGGGAGGGCAGGCTGGCCGTTCCTGGAATGTCACCCTCTGTCAGCGCTGCACAAAAGCCTCATGTCTGTGGGCTCTGACCTCATAGATTGCCTTTTGTGCTGATTGAAAAAACCCAAGCCGGGCCTGGTGTGAATAGGGCTGTTGCCTAGGCAGGGCCGTGTTCACAGGGACCATGCCAGGGGCCGGCTGCGGTGGCGACTCCATCAGGACTGCCCCTGGCGGGAGTGACAGGTCACCCTGCGTCTGGACTGGGCTCCGAGGGCCCGAGTGTGACGGGAGTGGAGTCCGGAGCTGGCCCGGGGGCCCGGGGACCCGCCTGCCTTACGACTCCCAGATGGCTTTGTGAGAAGCCAGTGACGTGGTGGAGACCTTCAAAGTGAGAGTGAATGTTCTCACGCCACTGAATTCCGTGGTTAGACATGGGTAGGATGGTGAATTTTATGTTATGTGTATATTTTCACCAGAATTAAAAAAAAAACAAAACAGTGCACTATTTAAATATTTGTGTTAAAGCTTGATAGTCTTTCAGTTTTCAGTGTCAAAATTATGCATCTGTAGTGTGTTCCTGTCTACCTGTCTATCATATAAATCATGTATATTAGGCATCTATATCTATCTAGATATACAAACATATATCTTAACATTGTTTCCTTTTCTTTGATAGGCTAAGTCTTAGAAGAATTGAGGGTTTCATTATCACTGGCTAAAGTTAAAAGGTACCCAGTTGAGTAATCTTAGAAAGAAAATCAGGAAACCAAATGACCGTTTCCTCAACTCTTGTTACAGTGGGTGCCCATTTTCACGGTTTATTGGCCAAATTACAGCTTTTAGGTAAGGGTGCACTGGGGCAGAGTCTGGCCAGCTAGGAGATCAGAAGCGAAAGGTTTCCTCTGCTATGACCAGCCGGCTTCTGGGAGCCGGGCCCCCTTTCTCCTTGTGGGAGGCCATCTTGGGAGCCCCTGACGGTCTCACCGTGAGGTCAGACACACGGAGCATTTTGGGGCCGTCAGGCTGCTGTCCTGAAGGAGCCCTGGTCAGTACTTGAAGGTTTCCAGGCGATGCCTTTGCCTCCTGGTCAGATGACCTTCATCTCCCTGTGCTCTGTGGTCTCAGACCTTTTCCTTTTACAGGCGTCTTCCTCGGGCACAAGAGTCTTCCTGGGACTCAGTACAGCCTTGGGTCAGGCTCCCGGCGGGTGAACCGGCCCGGCCCTTTTGTTGTTGCCCTTCTTGTGGTCCTTGCTTTTAGTGATTGAGGGATGTAACACACCCGTAACGAAAAACTAACCATTTTAACGCGAACACTTCAGGGGCATTCAGTACATTCTCGATGTTATGCGACCACCACCTCAGTCTGGTTCCAAAACAGTTGCGTTGCCCCAGGAGGGAACCCCGTGCCCTTAGCAGTCACTCCCTATCCGCCCCCCTGCACCCCCCACCCCCAAGTCCTTGGCAGCCACCAGTCGGCTTCTGTCTCTGTTGGATTTACCTGTCCTGGACATTTCACATAAATGGAATTGGGCACTGCGGACTTTCACGTTTGCCTTCTTGCGCTCAGATGTTCTTGAGGTCCATCCCTGAGGTACCGGGTCAGCAGTTGTTTTAAAAGCTGGGTAAGGGTATTGCTTTGTTGCACTCTAACCACAGTTTGTCCACTCAACAGTTGTGGGCTGTCTCCACCTTTGGCTGTCGTGACGGGCGCTGCCGCTAGTACATATGTGTATATGTATTTACTCGAGTTACTGGTTTTCATTTCTTTGGGAGATGTACTTAGAAACTGCCTTGTTGGGTCATATGGTAATTCTGTGTTTAACTTTTTGAGGAACCACTAAACTTTTCCCCCATTGTTTTTCTTATTACTGTTGAGAATGTGGAAATGCTGGCCGCTTGCCTTCCTTTTTTTTTTTTTTTTTTTTTAACAGAGATAGAGCTTTATGTTAGGGAATTGACTTCCATAATTATGGAGGTATAAGCCCCAAATAGGAAGGGGACAGTTGATGTTCCATCTCAAGTCCAAAGGCCATCTGTTGGCAGAACTCCTTCTTATTTGGAGGGTGTCCGTCTTTTTTTCTGAAGGCCTTCAACGGATTGAATGAGGCCCCATCCCCACTATAGTGGGCAAAATCTGTTCTACTCAGTGTCTACCAATTTAAATGTTTCTCATCCAAAAAGCACCTTCACAGAAATATCCAGAATAATGTCTGATCAAATAGCTGAGCGCTGCGGCTCAGAGAAGGTGACACATAAAATCAACCATCCTAGGGTGCTTCCTTATTTTCTCTCACCTCCCTCCAGGTGGCAGTGACTTCTCTGTAGGCGCGGCGCAGAGACGGGGGTTGGCAGGTGTACTTTCCCGCTTTCTGGGAGTCCCTCGAGGCGGCACCAAATGATCCCAAGGGCGCCTTCACTCCTGGAATAAATGACACTTGCTCTAAAGAAGAGGTTCTCGTGTGCCTGAGTTTAGGGCGTCCTCAAGTACAGGAATCGGTCCAGACGGTTGTTATCTAGGGTCAGTTAAGTAATTGATGTCATTTTGTGTTTACTTTGTTTTCGCTTCTTTGGCCCCTTGTATTTTAACTGTGGCACTTTGATAAATACCCAACAATGACAGCTCAGCTACAGGGTGGAAGAAAAAAAAAAAACATCAAGTGAGAACCTTAGAATCAGGCTCTGTGTGAGAGGTGCTTTCTCTGCTTCCGAGTAGTGGGTATAAGATGCTCTAGATTTTATCCAGTAATGATGCAGCCCCACCGTGATGATGGGGAATAACAAGTACTAACTGCTACCCTTGCGTGACGACTTCCCAGCACTTCTGCAGAGCTTGTTACATTATCTGGTCCTTATTATAACCACGTGAGGTATGGAGTGAGGTTTTCCTATCAAGAAACTGATGCTTATAATGAAATTCTCACCTTCCATCCTAATGGTTCTTTATTTTTTTAAATTTTCTGCTTTTAGTTTTGTGAGCAGGGTTTTTTGTGTGTTTATATTTATTTTATTTTTTAAAAATACATTTATTTATTTATTTATTTTTGGCTGCGTTGGGTCTTCGTTGCTGCACGCGGGCTTTTCTCTGGTTGTGGTGTGCGGGCTGCTCGTTGCGGTGGCTTCTCTAGTTGCGGAGCACGGGCTCTAGGCGCACGGGCTTCAGTAGTTGCAGCAAGCAGGCTCATGTTGTGACAGGCTCAAGTTGTGGCTCATGGGCTCTAGAGCGCAGGCTCAGTAGTTGTGGCGCACAGGCTTAGTTGCTCCGTGGCATGTGGGATCTTCCCGGACCAGGGCTCTAACCCATGTCCCCTGCATTGGCAGGTGGATTCTTAACCATGAGCAGGGTTATTTTTATTTCTTTTTAAAAAAATTTTTATTGGAGGATAGTTGATGTACAGTGTTGTGACATTTTCTTCAAGGTATTCTGTACATACTTATTGTCTATTTTGTGCCTATATTCCAGGCATCATTTCATTAAATCAATGTATATATTTTGGAGGAGAGTGGTTATATATCATGAGAGTCCTTGGTTATCTTTTTTCCCTTCACATATTATTAACTTTTGAAGAGATTATACATGTACTTGGCATGCTTTTCTGTAGGTATAAAATAATTGACAAATGAAAAACAAACAAAAAAAGAAACTGATGCTCAAAGAGATTGGCACTTGGAAGTTATACACTGTGTGTCAAGATGCTGAGTCTTAAAGCTTGTTTTGTGACCCCTGATTTATACAGAATTTGATCATAAAGTAGGATGATTGTCTATACTGTTCTGTTTTTAATGGAGTAAGTGTGAAACTGATGGAAATATTAATGGAAGCTATTTAAAAGGAAAAAAGAAAACTTAGTGATGTTATCATGGATATCCTACAAACACAGGGACATCCTGAAAAATGACAGTGGTTGGTGGCAAAGCTTGAAACGTGTAAGAAGAAAACTGTGGAATGTGGTTATCTGAATAGCAAGCAGGAAGGTTTTATTGTTGCCTGTTTACCCAGGGAGATCTTTAAGCCCTTCAGGAAAGAACCTGACGGATTACAGAAGCCTTTAAGGGATGTGAGCTGTTTGTCCCATCCAGGGAAGGTGTCACTGCAGCAGACGGCACACGATTGCGATGGGAGTGATGCTGGAGAGAGGCTTGCGGAGTCAAGAGGGGATGCCATGGGGGTGCCAGCCCTGTAGGAGAAGAGACATCTGGCCCCCAGATGTGGCCCTGGGGTTCCTGCTTGTGGTTTCAACCCATTCTGGCCCCAGGTTGGGCCTGACCTTGGCAGACCTATGAATATGCTGCCCTTTCCACTCTCAGCTGGGCGGTGCTGCTCCCAGCGGCAGTGTGACAGCATGTGGTGGCAGTTTTGGTTATAACACCGTGGCCTTTGGTGCCCTAAGGCCAGGACTGCTACTCACTCCCAATGTGCGGGACAGGCCTGCCCTGTAGCACTGTCTTGCCCCAAAATGCCAGGGGCGACCCATTGAGAACCACGCGGTGTCCCCTTAGAAGTGGCGGGCCCTCATCGCGCTGACAGAGCCCTCTGCTGTTGGGTCACCGGGTCGTGCGCATAATTATGGGGTCAGGTTTCAGTGGCAACCTTGAGATCAAACGGATGCCAAACTTTGGGCTTCTCTCCTTGAAGAGCAGGACGCTTTTAGAAGACTGTGTAAATGTTTCTCAACTGTGATTTATAACAAAAGCATGGAGCGGGCTTCAAGGATTTTGCAGCCGGGGCGATGGCCCAAGGGAGCCCAGGATCCACCCGAACTTGGGAGCCTGGGGCCTCAGCCTGTCTCGCCATCGCCAGTTTGGGATCAGCGCCCTTGCTCCCAGCTTCCCGGGAATCACAGCATACTGTGCCCGGTCCTGACTTTCCTTTCTAACACGAATGACCCCGGGCAGCAGCTCTGAGAACTTTTTTTTTTTTGAGGTACGCGGGCCTCTCACTGTTGTGGCCTCTCCCGTTGCGGAGCACAGGCTCCGGACGCGCAGGCGCGCGCAGGCGCAGAGGCCACGGCTCACGGGCCCAGCCGCTCCGCGGCACGTGGGATCCTCCCGGACCGGGGCGCAAACCCGTGTCCCCTGCATCGGCAGGCGGACTCTCAACCGCTGCGCCACCAGGGAAGCCCTACAGAACTTGTTTGATGAAATGTGTTTCTGGAATTGGGGGAGAATGTTTAAAAGAGCTTCCCATTCATTTAAAACTGTTGGTAGGATTTGGCTCTGAACCTGCTGGGTGCCCCTGTGTTTTAGGATTGAAATGATTCCCTAGTTAACTGGCCATCTCCAGACCCACATGTGCATTTGCCAGAATAATCCTCATTTCTCCCTGATTCGTAGAGGTGAAAGGCCAAAGCCAAGGTCCTGGGGCAGCTTTGAGGGGGACAAGTTCAGGCAGGCCACCGCAGACTGGGCATCACTGTTAGAAGACCACAGCCATGGCCGTCTTGCCAAAGGAATGTCTTTGGACCTGTGACTTTATCTCAGGCCAGTACTTGTCTTCCAGGAAAAGGGCAGAGCAGAGTCATGCTGACGTCCAGTCTGTGGAAGGAGGGAGGTGGCACCAGCCATTCCGTGGAGGCTCGGGGTGAATGGTAGGTTTGGAGGAGAGACTTAAAAAGATCCCACAGGGACTTCCAGTGGTTAAAACTGTGTGCTTCCACTGCTGGGGGCACGGGTTCCATCCCACGTCGGGGAACTAAGAGATCCCACATGCCTCACAGTGCAGCCAAAAAAAAAAAAAAAAAAAAAAAAAAGAATCCCACAGAAGTGTGAGTCCATTTTAACTAAATATATTTTGTCTTTCCTAAAAACTAGAAGTTAAAAGCAACAGGTACATTCAGATCTGTCGCACACCAGGTTTTCACCCATGGGCATCCACCGTCGTCTCTTAATTTCTGCTCTGGGGTCAGCTCCTCGTTTTGTACAGACCCCCAAATAAAGCCAGTCTGGTCATTTCTGTTTAGTTGGAGCCTGTCTTGAGACGGCAGGGGGAGTGGCTAAGAGCTGCGGCCGCATGCAGCCCGGATTTGTGCAAACCAAAAGCAGCTGGAGGAATCCTTTAAACTTAAGGTTACGGATTGCAGCTGGCACCGAGGGGCGTGTTGAGACAGGTTCTGACTGTGGATTAGATGTGGGCGGGGCAAGGAAGAGGCGCAGGAGTTTGGCTGATCAGCTAGTCAGGCACAGGTCGGGGAAGCGTGGCTGAAAAGAAACGTTTTCTGGATAAACAGTAGGTGTAAGGACTTTAGTCGACTCAGTATGACTCAACACTACGGTGTGGGTTCACTCGTGTATGCGCGTGCATACACACACACACACACACACACACACACACACACACACGAGTTGGGGTGGCTGAGCCCTCAGGCTGCCTGCAGGGGTATATAATTTGGGAGAGACAGAGACCACTGCACTCAACACTGGCGGACCTCCCATGCTTACCTCTTGCAGACTCACTTTGGAAGGGTGTTTTGGGTGCAGTAGGGTGCGCTGGGTGCTGGACTCTGGGTGCTGGACAGTGGGTCAGGGGATGGTGCACACATCTAGGGCACGTTTCGCTGGAGTGTAATTGAGCTTGAGAATTTCCACCAGGAGAACTCGCGTGTGTAACTGGCAACCCTATCAAGATGCAAAAAATTACCAGGGTGGCGGTTTTCAGTCCCGTGCAGACAGACAGTTTCACTAACTCTGTTAGTTCATTCTTTTGCAGGTTAATGAGGAACTGCTCGCTAAATCCTTACTTGAATGGACGAGTCAGTGCCTTGAATTGAATAATTTTTGAACCATTTATAGGGGGGAGGTCTTACCCAAATATAAACATGGCTGCAATAATAGAATCACTTGTATTTATTTCACTTGTTAATTACACAAATACCTCTTATCTCCTCATTATGTGGAGAGCTTTCTACTAAGAGACCAGCAGGTGGAAAAGTAGAAAAGAGTTTCTGATCAAAGGAGGACTGAGTCTTGCCTTTTTGTGGTACGCGGGCCTCTCACTGTTGTGGTCTCTCGTTGCGGAGCACAGGCTCCGGACGCGCAGGCTCAGCGGCCATGGCTCACGGGCCCAGCCGCTCTGCGCTATGTGGGATCTTCCAAGACCGGGGCACGAACCCGTGTCCCCTGCATCGGCAGGCGGATTCTCAACCACTGCGCCACCAGGGAAGCCCTGAGTCTTGTCTTTTAAAGCAGATGGAGCTACAGACAGCTGGAGAGTAAAAGAAAATTGGAGAAGACACCTTTCTTTGAGTTCTGCATCTTCCCTGTAATAATCGTAGGTGTGACTTGACTTCTGAGCTCACTGGGAGCCAGATGTAATTGGAAGGATTGGAAAGATATTGTTTCCTTTGTTGCCCAAGAATCTGTTTTACTGGAGGGATGCTTGAGGCAGGGGTGGTGGTGAGTGGAGCTGCCAGCCTGGAGGTGGGGAGCCAGGGGTAAGCAGGCCGCGCTGCTCTCCCACACCTTCCCAGGAACTGAAGCTCAGGCATTTGCTGGGTATTAGGGACTTCCACTTGACTTGGAGGATTTTGTTCAACCACTGCTAAACGAAAGTTGTCACGGGGAAGGGTCGTTCTCAGAATTCGTTATGGATAAAGTACCTTAGAATGAAGAGAAAACTATGGTTCCTTCTCCTTCTTCCATGACTCTACAATCAACCTCCCACCCACTCCCCCTATTCTATATTTAAAGTCAGTTCCACCCCTCACCCTGGTGCTTGTCCTCGGTGCTGAGATGGGTAAACCTCTCTAGAACCCCTGACTCACTACTGCTGACACACCTGGTCAGGTGTGGCCTCCGACACTTAACCCCTCCACATAGTAAAATCCTGATTTAAAGTAATACTTGGCTTTTAGTAGAGCTATTAACAGTCTCCCAGAGCCGGTTGTTAAGAAGTTTTACAATATTCATTCACACTCCCGAGTTCCGTTTTGGGAAGATTTTTGGATTTCCTTAAGTTCACAGAGAGACACAAGTGATTACTTTTTCTGTTCCTTTTAAATCCTTCTTTACTTGGAGATTATTAGTGTAAATTACAGATCGAGAATGCCATAAATGTCATGACTAAAATTTATCCCTAGGCTCTGTGACTACAGGTGGGCTCCCTTTATAGAATATACTGGAGATTGTTGTTACTGATGGAACTCTTTAAAGACTCTTGCAGCAGGAGGGTCTCAAGTGGCTTGTTTTCTGAGCTTACTTCAGAATTTTAACTGGCCCCTAAGGTTTTCAGCTTGTGCTTACTTATTTGTTTCCATATTGAAATACACCTGTGTTTCCTTTACTTGGAATATATCTGCATTAGTCAGTCAAGACCGCTGTAACAAAAGGGCCATACACCGGGGTGGGGGGGGCTTAAGCAGCAAACAACCATTTCTCACACTCCTGGAGGCTGAAAGTCCAAGATCAAGGCACCAGCAGATTTGGTGTCGGTTTGGTGTCAGTGAGGGTCTGCTTCCTTGTTCATAGATGGCTGTGTGCTCACTGTGTCCTCATGTGGCAGAAGGGGCCAGGGAGCCTCTGGGGTCCCTTTTTATAAGGGCACTAATCCCTTTCGTGAGGGCTCCACCCTCATGGCCTAATGGCCTCCCAAAGGTCCTGCCTCCAAATACTATCACCTTGGGGGTTAGGTTTCAACATGTGAATTTTGGGAGGACACAGACATTCACTCTGCAGTAATAGCTCTGCCACAGTTTCCAAGCATTCCTCTCTCCAGGAGTTCTGGAAATGCCCTTCCCTGGTCCTGCTTGGGTCCAGCCCTCAAGAAAGGTTGCCAGGTACCCTTATGCTTTGAGAGATATCTTTCTTTCAGTGTCTGATTTTTGAATTTTCCCTCCACCTGAACTTTTCACATGTAACTCCTGGTTCTTCAATGGGGAAGAGGGCCTCTGCCAGCTACAGGTGTCATGTTCTCTTTGGGATGACTGTCTTTATATTTTAAATTATTCTGGAGTGAAGATGATCGGAGGAAGTGATGGTCATCTTAGGGTTTGTGTCGTCACGAGTTGCCAGGAGGGAGAAGGAGGGCACAGGTGGGGACCGTCCGGGTAAAGGGACACGGAATTCCAGAGAGTCCAGAGAGAGGAAGAGGCGAGATCCCTTAGGAAAAGGTTTGGGAAGGACTAGGAAGTATCTTTCCTTTTCTGTCACTGTTACCATCTATCCCAATTTTTACTCAGTGAGAACTTTTTTAAGGTTTGGATTTTTAAAAGTAGTTCTAATTTCTCTTATTATAAAAACATGAATAGAAAGCAACCATAATTTCTCCCCACAAAGATGAATATTATTAACCCTGCGGTACACATCCTTCCTGCTCTTGTCAGATGCCGCATCTCCCAGGGGTGTGGGTGTTTGCACGTGCTGATGATGGGGCAGGAGGCCAAGCTACCTGGCGTCCAGGTTGGGTGTGAAGACGGGCACGAGGTTGGTGGTGGATGAGCACAAATGATGAGCTGGGAGAGGAGTGTCAGAAAAGCTGACCCCAGCCAAGAACACAGAAGGATTTTAGAAGAAGGACCTTATCTGTTATTTTGTGAATGAGATGCAAGTAAGGGGACAGGCCCTCTGCAAGGGGCCGCCAGTGGATGGTAGCCTGGCAGAGTGCTCCCCTCCCCACACGGCCTCCTGGCGCACTGGGAGGCGATGCTGGGACGGTGATCCAGCAGAGGTGGGCTTCCCTGAAGGTCACGCCCAGCAAAGTCCCCGACTGCACCCTCGGCCACAGCCGGTCCATCGAATCCAAGGGTAAAGAACCTGCCCGTCGAATCTGATGGGATCAGAGACATTTTGAAAAATCCCATACACAGCAATAGGAATGAACTGATTCGATGTGATGGAATTGAGCAGGAAGTGACGTGACGTCTTGGTGTTGGGTCTGGAACCCGGCAGCCCTTGGTGGGACGTGTCCTGAAGGCCGATGGGTTTGGGTTCAGAGAGTCAGTCGCTCTTTTTCTTGGTGGGATGTAGTCCCCAGAGAGCTAGTGTGCCCCATTTGCTGTGTGTGCGTGTTTCCCTCCGGTCTGAGATGGGAGTAAATTGAGGCAGCTCTGATTCTGAGAGGTCCAGGCCCAGCTGGACGGGGAGCTGTGTCCGGTGGGGTCGGTGAGGCAGCGGGATCTGTGCCTGTCACCCCTGCTCCAGGTGGGGGAGGTGTTTGTCCCCGACAGCTCAGACCGCTGGGACGTGGGCTTTGCTCTGGACACACCATGGTCTTGAGGACCAGGAGACAAACCAGGGCATATAGAAGGAGCCCGGTGACGATGGAGTTGGGGGACCTTTCCTTTGGACGAGACCCCGTCTTGCAGTGTTCTGGGGGGCTGGGCTCCAGAAGAGGCTGGTTCCAGGCTGGCAGTTTGGGAACTAGGACCACGGGGGGATTTGTGGCAGGTGGCACAGGCTGGCAGTGCGTGCTCCAGGGAACGTCTCAGGCCCTCCTCCCTGCAGGTGTGATCAGTAATTCCAAGCAGGCCTCCTTGTTCACAGGTGGGACTTGGCACCAATAACCGTAGCAGAGCTGAGACAGAGGGAAGCCGGAGCTTCCACTGTGGGCCACACGTGCGTGGAACGTGGAATTTGGCTGAGGTGGTTCAGGGTGGTAATGGTGGGAAAGCCCCGCCCTCTCAGGGTTGAAGCTCCTCTTTTCCTGGAGACGAGAGGAGGCACTGGGAAACAGAAGGTGGGTGGGTGTAACTTCTCCTTGCAAGGCTCCCACGAATGTCGGGATCCCAGGAATACACGTTTCGGCTCCACGTAAAGAGAGGGTGTCTGAGCGCTGCAGTCAGTGAGGATCAGATGCCGGGTGTTGGGACTGTGCCAGGCGGGCGGCCTCGAGGGCCGGCTGAGCTTCTGGAACAGGCCTGAGGTGACGCCATCCTGCTCCAGGCCCTCTTTACCTGTAAGGCCATGTGTGAGATGGCGGGAAACGATGGCGTGCATGTTGTGGGCCCGTCGTTCTGTACTGCTTATTGGTGTCAGCCGCCCTCAGTTTGCAGGGTGCACGAGAACCTGTGGCTTCGAGATTTTCAAAAAATGTGTATTCATGTAATGTAAGAGAGCGCCACAGCTACGAAAGGAGAACGATGGACCGATATCTGCATTAATTTATAATATATCATAACTGTGTTAATTAAAATTTTATTTTAATTGTAGGTTCACATGTCATAATTTTTTTTTAAGTGATCTGAAGGAAGTGGAGAGTGAGATATTTAAACGTAAGCCTGGTGTATTTTTAGTCTCACGTGGGCTCTCAGTGTTTGAGCCCACTTGACGCAGGGTGAGGACTTACGTAGTCTTGAAGACACTGCCCCCTTCTGGGGATTAAACGCATTCTAATACTGTCTGTTCTCCGTAGCAAAATTGCATTTTGATTTGTTTTCTGTTTAAATATTATTTTTATTATTAAACCTGAAAAAGAAAACTGGAATCAGCAGTGTCCCCTCTCGCCTGTCCTTCTCCTTCATAAGCACGGGAACAGCTTTCTGGTCTCTCTGCTGTTCCAGCTTGTAAAATGATCACCTGGTCCTGTCCCGTTTACTTTGTTCTTCTGTCCTTCCTTCACGTGGCGCACGTCTGTGTGCTGGGCATCACGGTCGGCATTCCATGAGCAGTCTTGTTATTTTAAAGGACTGGGAATAGGATGTGTAGTTTTCCAGACTTTTTTTAAAAAAATGGTATCAACACAGTTACAAAGACATTGAAGTAAGTTTTAAGGAAATTTAATCTCAGCCTATCCAGAGGAGGTGGCTGGAGTCAGGACCCCCCCACTGGCATCGATGAGGAGGAAGAGGGCCGTCTCTTTTCCTGAGATCCTGGGATATGGGGGTGGGCCAGATGGGATGGGCGTGGAGCCCAGAGGAGTCTATTTCACGCCTAAAGAACTCTCTCACATTTCCCCAGGAAGGGGGTCTCAGAGAGTATTGGGGCAGCCTCGCGTAAGTGCCCCAGTCGAGGCGTGAAAAGTGAAGCCCAGCGTCCAGGGGAAGTGGCTGGAAAACCAAGGATCTGTTGGGGGAGCCAGCCAGCATGGTTAGGACGCCTTAAAAACTGCTGCTGGGGCCCATCACTGCTTCTTAGAGCTGACCCTTAGAGAAGCAGGCTTCCCGGGGAAGCATGGCCTCTGGACGGCCAGCAACGGTGATAGCAACCCCAGGCACCCCCCAAATGCAACCTAAACACTGAGGTATAGTCTCATAAGGTCCTTGTCATTGAAGCCTGGAATTCACCTTACTTAATTACACACTGGCTCACCCTTGCCTGATTCGCCTGCTCATACGGTTTCAATTGTGTTAAGTAAGTAGAGCACCTGAAATCATGCTGTTCTTTATAAATCAGGTGGAGCAAGGCTGCATAGATTTGTTAGTGTCCATTATTGAGACACTTAAGCCTGGACTTTTTTAGGACTCATTTTCAGCAGCCACCGGTAGATGGAGGGAGTGAGACGTGTAAACAGAGGGAGTGCCCAGTCTTCCCACTTCCTGTGGGTGTAAATCCATCGCTAAACCGAGCTCACTCATAAATCCCCTGCAGATACAGCTGAGGTATTTATAGTGGATGGTTTACGTGCAGTGAACAAGAACTAGCTGTTGACAGCAGCATGAAGTGGGGAAGTCCGTTTTAGAACGTCTCTGTCGTAGGAAAGTGGGAAAAATGTATGCACTAATTAATTCTGAGAGCCATTGAAGAATAAAGCAACATAAACTAGGGTGGGTTATTGCAACATTATAGAGAACCACAAGGTCAAAGTGTTCTCTCTCCAGAAGGAAGCAAGGGCATGCTGCTTTGCATACGTCACACACTGCGTGCCAGGCGTTTCTCATGCCCAGCAGGTTGTGTTCTTGGATACGCTTGTGTAAATGCGGTGGTTGCCCTGCTAGCCTGCAGTGCTCTCGACAGGAGAGTGATGCTGTGATTCCATGGAAACTACCCAGAAACACAGCCTTTCCTCTCATTTCGGCGGCACCTCTGCTGGTCTCGGGGAGGCAAGTGAGTCTGGGAAGACTCTGAGGTTCCTGGCTGTCAGGGGTGCTGTGTCTTGTGGGGCTGTAGTTGATGGGACTGTGTAAGTGGATATTGATTGTTAAATCAATTTTGAGAATCAGCAGAAGTTCAGATCTGCAGGAAGCCTTGGAGGTCAACTCTAACCCTTCCTCCTCATCCACCCCAGCCCTCGAGACCAGAAAACTAATGTTATCTAAGGTCACTGCCAGGGACAGAATTGTGCTCCCCGCCCCCCATGTGGAAGCCCTGATCTCCACTGTGCTGGCCTTTGAGGTGATGGGATTGGTTTCCTTATTAAGGGGAGACACCAGGGGCACACCTGGACCACCCAGCCGGCACCCGTTGGTGTGCTGCTGTTTCCTCTTCCTTTCCTCCTTGTGGGATGGTGACTGTGTCTCCTGGGACCAGGGCCGCGAGCCGTGTCAGCTCTGAGTCATGCACGACGGCAAAGGAGATATCCCGTGCTTCCCGGCCCACGACTGGCTCGTGCTGTTTCTCTATGGTTACTTAACAATGTACACGCAAAACTATAACAGTTTTTACCGTCTTGTGCTCATCACTCCTGGATAATCCAACTGTAAGTTCAAAATGACTAAATCAAATGCAGTGACATGAGAAGGAACCACTTAATGAATCAGGTGGGGTGCTTTTTTGTATGAACATACTTAATATTTTTTTATTGAGATATAGCTGACTTAGTTTCATAGTGAATCAACAGATAGCTTATACTCCATTTAAAGTTATTATACTATAATGGTTGTATTTTCCTGTGCTGTACAATATTTTCTTGTAGCTTATTTATTTTATTTAATTAATTAATTAATTTTTTTTTGCGGTACGCGGGCCTCTCACCGCCGTGGCCTCCTCTCCCGTTGCGGAGCACAGGCTCCGGACACGCAGGCTCAGCGGCCATGGCTCACGGGCCCAGCCGGCTCCGCGGCACGTGGGATCCTCCCGGACCGGGGCCCGAACCCGCGTCCCCTGCATCGGCAGGCGGGCTCTCAATCACTGCGCCACCAGGGAAGCCCGTGCTTATTTATTTTATTACCTAGTAGTCTGTACCTCTTAATCGCCCACTCCTATCCTGCCCCTCCCCCTCCCTCCCCCCACTGGTAACCAGCAGTTTGTTCTCTCTCTGTGAGTCTGTTACAGGTGGGGTACTTCTGCTGTCAGTCAGTCGCCCCCCTGATGTGACTTTCGCGATCACTGGGGCGGCACAGTTTCTGTGCATTTGCTGTATGGCCCTCCGTAGGCTGGGGGACATCCTGGTTCCCCAGCTACCTCTGTTGGACTCACTGCAAAGTCTTTAGTTTTTTAAGATAATTTTAAAATACGTGAATCGAAACGCATAACCCCTGCAAGTTTCCGGGACCAAGCCTGCTGATGACCTTTTGGGAAACCCTGTCCAGGTGCTGCCCAGTGTTGATTAATCAGCCTCCACTCTCTATGCATCACCTGTGAAGGTCAAGCGAGGCATCACGAGGGCATCGCGTTTTAAAGTAAAGTTATAGGAAATGTGGATTTGGCAGTCAGAGAGGCCTTGCGTGTGAACACGTAGTACCTGACACCGGTGAAACCCTGACTAATGACGTCAGAAGCCCAGGCAGGATGGTGGGGGCCTTGGGAGGGGGTCGCCATGGCACATGTGACATCGGAGCCCTCTGCCTCACGTCAGGGAGCAGAGAGCTGTGGAATTGTGGGATGCTTAAGGCAGGCAGGTCTGGTGGTCCAGGGAGAGACTCGTCGGAGGACCCTCAAGTCCCCAGGGAGGTGGGGGGGGCGGGTTGGTTATTTCTCCTTTGTGGGTCGAGAGGTGAGCTGAGGCCCCATTTCCTTCTTAACTTGCTGTGGGAGCTGGAGTAATACCTTTATTTAAAAAGCCTGTGAAAAACGAAGTCTTCAGTCACTGATGCAAGTGCTCAGGGCTGTGCAGGAGCTCAGCTGCTCTAAGTATTTGGTTGGCGCAGAGAGCGGCGGTTTCCTTTGGTCGATCTTCCTTGCCTGGTGGTGCACGCGCGGGTGAGCCCTTTGTTTTCCTCACAGCAGGTGAAATGCGTTTCCCCGGAGGCCTTTGGATGCTCTACTCAGTCAGTTTGACATGCTTCCCCTGTTTTTACTCCTGGAGGATTTACTTGAAGCCAGAATGGGAACTTGTGGCTGCTCCCAGAGGGCACTCCAGTTTACCGCAGCAGGTCCCTTCCTTGTGCACCGAGAGAGTCTGCGCAGGTGTGTATTTTTAGCCCCCAGGGGAGTGCGAGCTGCAGTGAGTCACACTGTGTGTGGCGGGCTGTGTGTTTTCCTTCTTCCTGCCCCAGTTTTGCCCGGGAGGAATCAGATGACAGAGAAGGTGGGGCTGGGGGCGAGGACGCTGGGGAGGGAGCCTCTGCCTTTTTCCTGGTGCCCCGTACGGGGGGCGGGGGGGCGGGCAGGGAAACGGGCAGTGCCGAGTGAACTGTAGAGGACCTCGGGGGTGTGTGCTGTAATTAATCAGCCAGGCGTGACGCCTCCTCCACGTGTGGGAAATGACAAGGTCACGTGAGACTTTATTCCGTGGCTACAAAAATAAATTTAAAAAGAAATTCCCCACCAAGTCAGGATTTGCACAAAGTGGTCACTCAGCTTTGGAAAACTGCACATGACTTCAAGGCTTCCGCCACTGCTCCCGTGCCCACGGAACCTTCTGGAAATGGTTCTAAGAGCCCCTTCACCAGTCCTAAAACAGAAACTTGCAAAAAACCAAGCAATCTGATTAAAAAATGGGTGAAGGACTTGAATAGACTTTTTCCAAAGAAGACATACCGGTGGCCAAGGGGTTCGTGAAAAGATGCTTAGTGTCCCTGATCCTCAGGGAAACCACAGTGAGATGTGACCTCCACCTGTTCGAATGGCTTTTTACCAGAATGAGGTTGGTGAGGATGTGGAGAAAAGGGCAGTCTCGTGCTGCACTGTTGGTGGGGGTGAAAATTGGTACAGTAACTATGGAAAACCATATAGAGACTCCTCAAAAAATTAAAGATAGAAACATCGTGTGATCTAACAATCCCATTCTGGGCATATATCCAAAGGAAATGAAAACAGTGTCTAGAAGAGATAGCTACACCCTGACACTCATTGCAGCATTATTCACAAGAGCCTGGACGTGGAAACAACGTTAAGTGTCCATGGATGGATGCATGGATAAAGAAGATGTGGTATATACCCAATAGAATATATTATTTAGCCATAAAAAGAAGGAAATCCTGCCTTTTGTGAAAACATGGATGAACCTTGAGGACATTGTGCTAATTGAAATAAATCAAAGACAAATACTATATGATCTCACTTATATGTGGAATCAAAAAAAGGCAAACTCGTGGAAACAGAACGGATTGGTGGCTGCCAGGGGCGGGATGGGGAGATGTCGGTGAAAGCGTACAGACCGCCAGTGATTAGCTGAGTACGTTCTGGGGTCTAACGTGTGGTGTGGTGACTTAACAGTACTGTATTATGTGCTTGAAAGTTGTTGAGAGTCGATCTGAAATGTTCCCACCGCACAAAAAAGGTAATTATGTGACGGGAGGTGTTAACATCTCCCGTGGTAATGGTTTTACAATACCTATGTGTATCAAATCACCCTACTGTAAACACTAAACTTTTATGTATGTTATCTGTCAATTATATCTCAATAAAGCTGGTGGGGGGAAAAGAGAGAAACTAGAGGGCCACTTGCAAGCATCACTTGCACGGGATCCGTTTTGGATGTCACTTGTTCCACTTGGACACCCACTGGCTAGGCAGGCTTGGCTCAGACCGGTGAGGGGCTTTTCCCCCCAGATGAGAATGGTCTGCTCTGCTCTCTAGGATATTCCAGGCGGGGGGGGGGGGGCGCGGGCAGCGCCTGGATCCAGGACACGGAAGCAGCAGAGGTCACGATGGTGGGGCATGGACATAAGGAATTCAGTCTGTGTAACTGGTTCAGGCCAGTTCCTGTTTCTAGCAGAGGTTTGAAGATTCTTCCAGACGTTAAGGACGAATAGGCACAAATTGCAGCCACGATAAACCTCAGGTTGCCAACTTCAGAGGCATATAAATAGCCTTCAGGGAGCCCCCCTCACCCACCTTTGTAGTCATTTAGGTATTTATTCAGCAAATAGAGGTTCAAGTCCTTTGTCTCATATCAGAAAGCCACGAGAATGGAAACACTCTGTAACTCATTTGGCAGCAAAGCCAGACTTGGTGACCTAACAGGAGGCGACTCACAGCCTCTCTTTACCCCCGGTTGTGAATACTGACGTCTCCCTGCACTGGACCATGGGCTGCTCCTAACAGGGAAGGTGCGTTGGCTTCCTCTCCCTCGCTCTGAAGCTCCCCCTCCCTGGCCCCGTGTCCTGTGTCCCGTCTGCAGCCTGGCCCATCTCAGCTGGCGGTCACTTCATTTTCCCAGCGAGTTGTTCAGGCCCCAAACCCAGGATAACCCACAATGCCTCTCTTTTTCTCACCGTCCCCCATTTCCGGTCAAGCTGGGGCCCCCGGTTGCACCCTGGGCACAGGAGGAGTCCTGCCACGCCCTCACTCCAGGGCTGTCACACTGCCCATGCGCTGGTCCCCTCGCTTTCACCCCTCCTGCAGGGGGCCGTTCCCCGGAGCTTCTAGGTGATTTGTTAAAACCCAAGTCGGTCATGTGACCGCAGAGCTTTGCACTCACTTGCAGTGAGTGGCCCTTTACCAAGTCCCAGGAGCCAATCCGTCCTGCGCCTGCTCTTAAGCTAAGAATGGTTTTGATGGTTATAAAGTGCTTGGGGGGGGGGGGAAATCAAAAGGTAAATACTTGGCAACCTGTGAAAGTCCTATGAAATTCACGTTTCCGCGTCTCAGTCACAGCCACGCCAGTTTGCTTATACCTTCCGCGGCTGCCTTCAGATGTCGGCAAAGTTGGGTCCTTGAGACAGACACAGACCTTTGTGACACCCTCGATAGTCTCCTGGCCCGAGAAACCTAAACTGTTTACTCTCCGGTGCCCGGCAGGAGAGGTTTGCCGGCTCTGCTCTGGCCTCCGCTCCTCCCCGACCTCCTGGCTCCCTCGGCTCCAGCCAGGCCACCCTCTTCCTCCCACGGGCTGACGTCAGGGCTGTGGCCGTGATTCTGCCGGGAGGGCCCTTCCTCGTGGGTTTTTCGCTTCCTTCAAGCCCTTGCTCAGACCTCAGCCTCCCAGCGGTTCAGCGCTGGGCTTCCCGCCCGCCCGCAGCGCCTCCTCTTCCGTTTTCCTGCACCGTCACTGTCCGGCGCCCTCATTATGCTTGTTTCTCGTGTGTCCCACCGCCACTGGACTCGAGTTCCCGACGACGGGGGTCTTCGTCTCTGTGGGCCCAAACACTGAGATCAGAAACGAGTCCTTGTGGTGTTCGGTCCACATTGGTTGAAAGTCTTGATGTAGAATAAATATTTGCAATTTAGGTGCCCCGGGGGAGGTATGTAAGTTTTTGTTAGATACCTCTTCTCTTGTGTATAAAATAACACGTTAGGTTCTGTGAGTGTGAAACTTTCAGCGATTTCTTTTTTTTTTTTAAAGAAGAAGTAAAAAATATCTGTCTTACCACGTGTGTGAAGTATTTTCCCCTATCTGCAAAGCCCTGCTTGTAAATGTTTTGGCGGTGAAATATTTCGTGGGGAAGTGTTTCACTAGAAATCTCAATAGTTAGTGAATTAGTTTACTTTTATCCCACGGCATGAGAAAGGGGCACACGGAGCGGGTTTCCCACTGTAGGCCAGAGGTGGCTTTGTGTAGCCCCACACACGTCTGCACACACGTCTGCTCTGGCCCTCCGGTGTCCTGGCACTCAGGAGGTGAAGGCCCTGTTGTGTCAGTGCTCGTTCCCCATGTTGAATTTTCTGTTGCTTTTGGAAAGCAATTTAGAAGAAAACTGTTGCATAACAGGGGGATCTTGTTAAGAGCTCTCTGGCCATGCAATTCATTTGTTCATTTTGTTTTTCTTTTAAGATAAATACGATCATTGCCCTCAGAATTGAGGCAAACTTCAGCTATAACTTGGCATCAGGAATAGAATTAAAACATGTTTTTAGTTCACATTTATCATTCCTTCTCCAACGGGCACACATGAAAGGAATATTGCTTGTCACTTTACGCTTTATGCCATTTTTGTTTTGGTTGCAGCTTGCACATGCGTATTTCTTTTCTGGCCAATCATATTTAATAATAGTCATAATAAAAGTGAATAAGTGAGCCTGACATTGAGTGCTTTCTGTGTTCTGTGCTGTGCATTTCATGTCCATCATCTTCATTAATATCATTACTATTGTTCTCATTTTACAGACGGGCAGAGTCCCAGGGCTGTACAGCTAATACCTGATGGTATTTGCCACTTGCGATCTAATCCTAGCGTCTGGTTGGAACCTTTTTATGCTTATCACTTAGCACTACATCTTTGGCATCATAATTGTTTTTATCACTGTTAGTTATTTTCTCTTTGCTGTGTTGCCAAGTGCAGTGTGGATGTGTAACAGGTGAAATACTAGAAATGAAGACACCCTAAGAGAAGACGTAAGAAAGGCGGCATTTAAGAAATGTAAGCACATTTACAAAAATTTAAAGTTTTTAGACTTACCCTGCATCAGAAATTGGGAGCCTCGGAAGATGCTGCTTTCTAAAAATTGCTGGCTGTGCCCAGTCAGCACAGTTTTGTTGTGTAACATTTGCAGCCACAGACCTGAGGAGTGCACAGGAAGCCACGCCCACCGTCCACGGCCTTGTGTTACTAGGGAAACGGCCGCCTCCCCGACCTCCTGAAGCTTCAGTCTGGTGGTTTATGGAGCTCCACCAAAACACTGCAGGCACGAAGAGGTACTTGCCTGCTGGAACTCCAATGTTTTTTCTTCCCACTTTTAAGGATTTTTCTAGACTTCCTCTGATAAGCATGCATTTTATAATGAAAACAGTAAAGCAGCTATGTTTGTATGTCTGCAGAGAAGTCGTCTTTGGACACCAGTAAATATTGATCATTGATTACCAAGATCGGCTGTTTTCCAGGCCTCTCGTAGGTGTGAAGTGCCAGTTACTTCCTCGGCGTCTGTCACGCTTGGCATTACTGTCCAGATGTGTGTGCAGCTGCCCCACGAATGGCCTCTTTCAACCTCTTGGTGAATCTACTGCAGGGGGCAGGGGAGAGAGAGCTGTGTTCTCTGTCACAGTCCGAGCTAGATTGCTGAGAACTGATGTGTCCGTTTATTTATTTATTAAAAAAAAAAAAATTTTGGGGGGCTTCCCTGGTGGCGCAGTGGTTGAGAATCCGCCTGCCGATGCAGGAGACACGGATTCGTGCCCTGGTCCGGGAAGATCCCACATGCCGTGGAGCAACTAAGCCCGTGAGCCATGGCCACTGAGCCTGTGCGTCCGGAGCCTGTGCTCCGCAACGGGAGAGGCCACAACAGTGAGAGGCCCGCATACCGCAAAAAAAAAAAAAAAAAAAAAAAAAAAATTTTTTGACCGCACCCCACTCAGTATGCGGGACCTTAATTCCCCAAACAGGGATCGAACCCCTGCCCCCTGCAATAGGAGTGCCGAGTCTTAACCATTGGACCACCAGGGAAGTCCCCGATGTGTCAGTTTTTAATGAAAGCAAAACTGGTTTGCACAAGATGAACGTAATTCACCCTTGGGCCATCCATCCTCTAGTGGCTTTGGGGAGGGGTGGTGAGACAGCATATGCCTGATGGGAAGATGGCTCTCCGCACTTCAGAGACCAAGTCCTGCTTCCGTGAAACCGTCAGCAGGGCCTGTGTTCTGAGTGTCCAGTATCACTCCCAGAATGAGGCTTTTCCTGGAAAAGATAATTGGGCATCACGGCGAATCTTGCATATGGCTGAAGGAATCACAAACCAATCCTAGGAGAATAAAGGCAGAAGCACTTACTGATGCCGTGGAGTTTCAAAGCAAGCAGCAGCATTTCTTATAAATTATCACTGTTTATAAACCCATTTCACACACAGTGTCTCTTTTGCCCAGTGAGGCAGGGAGGTGGAAACGTTAGGGTATTTAGTTCTTGTTTACATCCTCTGGATGGGAAAACAAGGTTAGGTGGATAAGGGACTTTTCCCAGGTTCCCAAGTAACAGAGTTGGGACCACAGTGAGCTCCCATGTCTCTAAGGCCAGAGCCATCTCTCCCCAGGCTGTCCCCAAACCATGCAGGGGAGGCTCCTAGGTGGGAAATGGGAGGTTTTATAGAAGGACCAAAGCATGGTTTCTGCTAAGGAAATCCGGCTAATTTGGAAATTTAGTTACTGTTAAATGGAATTGTATTGGTCTCCCCTCAGTGCTCTCTGCAGGAATAAGAGGACACACGGAGCCCAGGGCAGGAGGAAGGCATTCTGGGCCTTGGGGGCACTGGCTGACAGCCCGCAAGCCTGGCTCTTCCCTATCGGGTGGATCGAGTGTGACTCGGGGCCCCTCTCTTAGCCTTTGCTTTGCCCGTCACCTGAAGGGGCTGGACCCTGAACCTGTGAGGCCCCCTCCCCACGGCGGGGGACGGACTGGAGTCTCCCTGGAGGTCTGTGGAGCTCTAGCTCTGGTCATCTTCCTGGCGACGGGGTGGCAGAGAGGAGGCTGCTGGCTGCTGCAGGCTTGGATTCCCAGCCCCGACACTGTGGTGGGAACATTCTTCGAGGTTTTGTTAGTGTTTTAGAATTTTTAAAGGAGAGATAATATCTAAATGTTGGGTTCCACCAAAACAAATATTGTTCTTTTGAAAATATGTTAGACAAAAAAAAAAATGCAGCCAGATCTGCTGAGCCCGACTTGGGAACACATCCGCGAACACCCGCTGTGTCCCAGCCTCAGGGCAGCCGATGACTCGTGGGTCCCGTACTTTGCGGGATGCCCCGTTTAGAGGGTGCGCGGGGCGGGAGTGGGGGGTTAGTCTCCTGAGTGAAGATGGTGGAGCTCTTAGTTTTGCTTGCTTGGGATTTTTGGCTTCACAGCTGACTTCCCTGGCACGGCCCCTCATTGAGTCTCTGGGTCACTCCTCTGCCTGGTCCCTGTCGTGGTCCCTTCTTATTCTCACAGAGAAGGAGCTCTGGCCCGCAACACTGCAGACTGCTGGAATCAGAGCTGGCTGGCTGTCTTCTGTAAAATTCCAAGGCGTGTGTTTTTTTCCCCCTTGTAATCTGGCTCTGGAAAGAGCCCTGCTGGTCAGAGTTCCCAGCTGAGAGGCCTTGGCAAGGATCCTGTGGGGTGTGGTCCTTGGAAGGTGGAGCCGTCTCAGGCCGGGGCACTGGGGATGCTCAAAGTGTGGTGGGGGGGACAGGCTCTGGGCCCCCTGGAGGCAGCAGGTGGTAATAATAATAGTAATAAAGATGGAATAATAGAAATCAAAGAGCAAACTTAAGAGACCATAGAAGAGGGAAGCAGTGGTTAAGTTCTGCGTAGAAGTAGTTTTGCACAGAGCTTTGTCATTTTGAAGGATGCTTATTACCAAGGGCTTTGTGGTTTCCTTTCCTCCTGTTTTTGGTCTTATTTTTGGTGGTTTTCTGTCTTGCTGTGTGGGGAGAGTTTGCGGCCAGGTGCTATGACGCAGCTCTCTGAGCACTTTTTCTTGAGCCCTGATTTTAATAGGACAAACTGTGGGAACATAGGAGAGAAAAAGAAAAGGTGGAGTTGCAGTGACCAGTGGTGTTTGGGAGAAAGCAGTGGAGTTGTGTCCCCCGTGGGAGAAGGGAACCTAGAGGTGGTGGGGGCGGGGGAATGAAGACAGCGGGGGAGGGAGCGCTGGGGAGGGAGCCCGAAGCCCTAGGGGGCTGGCTGGGATAACATTATTTGAGATTTAGGGAAATAAGAATAAATAGAGGCTAGGGGCTGGCAAGGGCAGTGGAGGGAAAGCGCGTGGTAGGGGTGTCGGTCGGGTGGGGCTGGGCTGTGCGGTGGTACCACGCAGCCTCAGCTGAGCTTCAGGCAGCCCAGGGCTGCTTCCTGCTCTCACCCCGGATCTGCGGAGGCCAGCCAGAGGGGCTTCTGTGCATCTGGTCCCTCGGGGTCCCAGGCTGATGGAGCGGTTCACGTTTGGAACATTCCTGGTTCTGTGCCGGGGAAGAGAGCTCTGGCGGAGGGTCTCGCGTTTGCAGTTAGATGCTCAGAAGTTGCACAGGTCACTTTTGCTCCCAGCTCACTGGCCAGGATTGGTAGGTGGTCCCACGACCGCAAGGGGGCCGGGAAGTGCATTGGGAGGGGCGGAAGCGTTCGCTGCAGCAGGATTGGAGGTGCGGCTGCAGGCTTCTTGCCTCAAAGGTGGGTAAGTGGAGACCCGCCGGCTAGTTGCTCGAGGTCCAGTCATTGGACTGGAACAGGAGGTGCCCGGCTGACCACCTTAGTTAGGATAAGTGCGCATCTCCTTCCTGGGGACCAGCGTGAGCACCGTTAACAGGAGGGTGAGTGCTTCTGAGCCGTGAATCTAGGGCCTTCTGTGCCTGTGGACTCTCGTGGTGACGTGGACCGCCAGCTCTTCGGCTTTGTCGCAGTGCTGACCTCAGCAGAGGAAGGGTTTCAGCTTGAAGCCAGCTGGCAGCATCACACCCCACTGTTACCTGACGCTGCTTGAGAGTCGGGAGGCGTGCCTCCCTCTGACAGGATATTCTTCCGGATTATGAAAACCAGCCGTGGGCATGCTTTGCCCGCGTGCTGAGAGCGCCTTCCTTTTTGTCCGCCGGGAGCTGCTCACCTGCGTGATAACACTGTGTAGATAACTGGGACGCTCAGCCCTCAAATACGGACTCCGGTGTAATCAGAGAGTCCCTCTCTTGTGCGTCTTTGAACAGGAGTCCGAGTCTGTTGGGTTGGGTCTCTCCGTTGATAAGCAGGAGATTGAACCAGTTGTAAAGACCAGATGTATGTGTCCATTACAGGTAGAGTAAAAAGTACGGTCTTGGGTTTCCGCTAAAACTTAGGTTTGCCGTAAAGGTCCTCATTTCTTTAAAGAGTATTCGTCAATTTTAAATATGATTTGAATTTCATACCTTTGTAGGATTTTCCACATAAGTATATTTACATTTCAGACAAAGAAGCGCTTCCACTTTCTGTCCCAGTTTCCGACCACGTGGTCACTGGGGACGTCGTTCCGGGACTGAAACCACACCTGAGACCACTGGTCAGGGACCCAGGCAGAGCGTGACTCCCTTCTGGAAAGTCCTCTGTCAATGGTGATGTTGATAATTGTGTAAAATTATTCTGGTTTGCAGCCTGCGGTCTCACTGGAGAACAATCAGACATGCTTTATTTTCTAATTGTAATCCTAATTCGAGCGCTGTTTCAGGATTTTGTTTTCCCGGTTGCTTATTGTTTGAGACTTTTCCTTTTCTCAGTGAAGCCCGTAGTCTGCTGCTTGAGTGCCTGTGGGGCGGATTTGTTGCTGGCAGGGAGGGCTGTACAGATTTAATCCTGGCATTTCTTTCCTCTCATCTGGTGAGGCTTCAGAGCGCTTGTTAATTGATTGCACCCTTCACTCGCCTCGAGCTGGTGCCTCTGGACAGAGCCTGTTTAAAGTGGGGCCCAGATGCACCTTCGCCGCATATAACTCACGGGCATAGTCAAAGGGCCAGGGCTGCAGTAAATAATTCAAGCCAGCCGGGGCTCCTGCCCCCAGTAATGAGATCTCAGGGGCAATGCCGTGAGTGCCCAGACCCCTCCAGATGATTTATGGATTCGTCTTTGCCGTTGTGCTCATTCAGGCTGACAAATACACACTTAATAGCCGGTCGCACCCAGGTGCCGAGGGAAAGGAGCAAGGCCTCGTGTGGGTTTCACTCTGACCCTCGAGAATGTACGAATCCACGAAGTTAGTGTAAGAAGGGTCCTGTTCAGGTGGGGCAGAGTTCAGGCGTCTCAGCAGTGCCTCCAGGGTTATTGGGGGTGTGGTGGCCGTTCTCTGTGCGATGGCCAGAGAGCCAGGCTGGGTGATTCTCCCCCAGGTACGCCTGTGGCCGCCTGTCCTGCCGGCCTGCGCTGTGCTCTTGTGGGCGTGGATGCCAGCCGCTCCAGATCCTAGCTTCTGCCTCCGTGCGAGACTCACTCTTAGCTTGGGTCGTCTTGGTGCCCTTTGGTCTCTCAGGTGTCCTGCTCTCTCCTCGTGGCTGGAGGCGTTCTTACTGACGGGCAGGTACATGGACTCTCTGTTGCCCAAAGGGGGGCAAATAAATATAAGTTGTACTGAAATAGTTTTACATTTAATACTCGTCATATGAGGTTTTGAGGCAGATGGCCTTAGGAATATAAGTACCTGAACTTGGCAACTTATTTTACAATAAAATGGCTTCTGTCTGGTCATCTAAACTGGTTTACATGTAATGCATATGTCAGAAGCCCTGTCCCCCAAACCTTTCAGCTTCTGTTAGTGACAAGTATTACATCTATTTGAGTAGGAACCTTGGATTCAGGAACTAACAGAACACTCTATTCCCTTGAAAAAGAGAAAGGCTAGGGAAAGAATTGATCGCTCAACACTGTTCTCGCCCATGGGTGTTTCCTTTGGCAGGGGAAAAGAGCTGCTAGAAATTGTAAGGAAAAGGAAAAAAGAGGAAACTATATCACAGGTAAATAGAACTGCTTTATTGCTTTTTGCTCCAGGTGATCTGATAAATTAAAGGAAGCCTTTAAAATAAACTGGTAATTATTTTAAAATATTCCTTTGTGAGTGCGCCTAACTGGTGCAGCCCTCCCGGTAGAACCTGCTGCTCCACGTACAGTTCCTAGCAGAGGCTGTAATTAACAGCACATTAGCATATTGCAAGACAGCTTGGGCCACGGGCGTCCTCACCCATCTGCTGTGTAGGGAACTGGGGTGACACCTGGCCAGCAGTGGCCTGGAAGACTTCTCTGTCATTTCAGAATGTAGGGATGTGTCAGAATCCTTGGTATGCTTTTCTTCTTACAATTAAAAATATATGTATATATGTTTAATATATACGCACACATACACGGACACACGTGTATGTCCTGCTCAATGATCATGAAAGCCCCTAAGTTTTCTGCATTCTTGTCTGTTTATTTTATTCATTCGTCAGACGTTTATTGAGCATGTGTGAGTGTGCTTGGCCTCCTGTTGGTGCCGGTGAGCCAAGGCAAGCAAGGTCTCTGGCCTCTGGCACTTGTAGTCGAGAAGGGAAGGCAAGGTTGGCCAGGGTCACCGCCATAACCATACAGTTCAGCGAGGTCAGTGCTGCTTGGAGAGGGGGTGGTGCTGGGGCGCACAGGCTGGCGGCGGGGTCAGAGGGGGGCCTCTGATGAGGGCGGCGACCCAGCTTAACGGGCTGCTGCTCCTCTTCAGTCTCAGTGGGGCCGGGAGTGCACTTCTTTCAGGAGGGAGGGGGACAGCGTGTGCAAAGGCCCTGTGCGGGAGGGACGTATTTGAGGAATACGTGGAAGAAGTCTCTTGCAGCTTAGCGGTGAGGGAATGCAGGATGCGTGGGGCAGGGCTGGGGGTTGTTCTTTATAAAGCCTGTGAAGTCGGCAGAGGTTTCTGGTGTAAAATCTTTGGCAGTTTCACTTACGTTGGGAGCACCGAGGGTCCCTAGCAATGTCCTCCCCAGACCCCACCCTCCACCCCCGTGCAACCTGGTGTGGGGTGCGGGATGTGCCAGGCACAGGGCCAGACACCGGCGGCCACGTGGTTTAGGAAGAGGCTGGAGCAGCTCCTGCGGTGCGTATGTACCGTGAGGACTTGGTGTGAAATAGAACCAGACGTTGGGTGCCGTCTTTTCCCATTTCCTTTGCCTCTTGGGAATACTGTTAATTGTTTAGCTCAGACGTGCTCTCTGCTTGGAGCACGTGCCATATGTGGTGTTCTGACAAGGCTTTCAGTTCTTCCAGACAGCCGCAGCCAACAAACCTCTGCCTGTGGGTCGTGTGCCCACAGAAGGTTCTATGCCAGCCGAGTGCTTTCTCTGTTGGATTGTTTTTCTGCTCATAAAATGCAAGTGAGGGTGGCTCTTAGGTGAAGAGTGCGAGAGGGTGACGCCCTCTGCTTCCTCACATGGTCAGAGGTGGGCGTTGTCACCTCCAGGGTCCGGCCGTGGAGAGCCGTGTCCCTGGCTTTGCTTCGTCACCCGGAGTCAAGCGACTGGGAGCCAGAGAACCAGACTTCACAGGACATCTGGGCACAGTATCCATCTTTCCACTGTGCCTCATACTCTCCTGACTGGCCCCACTGAGGAGTTCGCCAGTTATTGTTAAAATTGGAATGATCTAAAATGACCTAAAATTGGAACGATCCCATTCTTTACTCACAGCCCGAGATATTTTTTCAAAGCATTATCTCTCTAGTGTTTCTAGGCAGAGAATTTATTACATTTTGCCTGAATGTATCTGTAAGCGTGGGTCAGATGTATGTTTGGCATTACTCTCCTCTCCATTGTAGCCTACTTTTTATGCCAAGAGCAAGTATTTTAAGGCAGTGGGGTCAGCTCTCTTCTGGTCTCCTGACTTCACAGTATAACTATGCATTCGGTCCCTCTTGGGGAAGCTGGGTTATTATGAAACTAGGTCAAATTACTGTTTTTCTCTTTTTGCCTATAGCCATTCCAAAGACAGAATCCTTTCCTCCAAAACAAATCTTGAAAGTCGTATATTCTTGGGATGGTCATCAAAGGCAGAAAATTTTAAAAAAGGTTTGCCTTGACAACGTCTGAACAACAAGTGAACAACTTCTGAACATCACAAGTACTTCAAGCAAATATGAAGGCAAATAAAAAACTGGGAAAATATTCACAATGTATGGCAAAGGATAATCTTCCATATGTAAAGAATATTATAAAACAAAAAGAACAGGAAATTCCCCAACAAAAGAAGCAGACACGGGTTCATAAAAAGAAATGAAGGGGCAAATAATATGTAAATACAATTAGCTTTGTTAATTAAAGAACAGTCAAAATGATGAGGTGACTTTTTCACCTAGTTAAGTAGAGTATTGAAAACAAAGACCCCATATTGGCAAAGGTGTATGGAAATCAGTTCCCGTTCCAGCTGCTGTAACAAACTACCCCACACTGGGTGGCTTATAAACAAGAGAAATTTATAGCTCATATTTCTGGAGGGTGGAAGTCTGAGATCAGGGTGCTGGCATGGTCAGGTGAAGGCCTTCTGCCGGGTCCCTGAATTCTCACTATATCCTCATGTGGCTGGAGGGGACAGGGTAGCTCTCTGGGATCTCTCTTATAAGGGCACTAATCCCATTCATGAGGGCTTCACCCTCAAGACCAATCACCTCCCAAAGGCCCCACCTCCTGATACCATCACCTTGGTTGGGGGTAGACTTCAACCTATGAATTTTGAGGGGGACTTCAGACCGTAGTATTTCCATTCGACATGAGAGGAAGGAATGTAAATTGGGATAGCCCTTTGGGAAAAAAAAATTGACAAAATGTAATAAAAGCCTTAAAAAGGTATGTGGCCTTTGACCTAGCAATTCCACTCTGCCTAACAACCCTTAACCCTTCTGCCAGTTTGTCCCAATAAATGAAGCACTCATGTGACTGTATGGAAAACCTCACAGGTTTTTATGGCTTCTGGCTGCACTTGGGGGTCTCACCCTGCCCAGCTGTGGTCAACTTGACGTCACTGGGTGCCTTGCATGGAGCGGACCTTTAATACATGTTTTTGCCCTGAAAAATTTTACAAAAATGAATAGTAAAAAAAAAAATTTCTGAACATAGTAATTATAAAAAACACTTTTCAGCTTAATAAAAGCTTGGGAAAGATGCATTTTTTGTTGCATCTTTGAAGTGAGGGGGACATATTGTGTAATTTTTAAATGCCATTATTAACTTCCCTAGAGATGCTTGTAAAATGAACGAATGTGAATCTTTAATTTTTTTTTTTTTTTTTTTTTTTTTTAACTTGAGTTAAAAAGTCAGTCATACCAGTTCACCAGGGATTGGGCAGGGCTCAAATTTTTGAATTTGCAGTAAAGAAGGAGAACATTTGCTTTCATTTTGGGCATGCTGCAGTGGCCTTACCAGGGGACTGTAACTTTATAATTTTAAGGATTAATTGTAATATAGGAAAAAGACATTCTTGAAACACAGACCAAATATATGTAAAGAGATGAGGAAGAGATATCAACATAATAATTTTAAAAAACTAGGTTAAAGTGTCCAGAGAATTAGACTTTGCTCTCTCCAAAACACAGAAAGTTACTCTTTATGTGCAAACATTTTTGAAAGGCTGGAGTTTAAGAGGAAGGTAGGATAGTGGTTAAAATAATTAAGCCCCAAATCAGGAGTGTGGCTTCTGCTGCTACTGCTTTTGATGTTGTGAAGAACGTTTGCCTTTGAGTTATAATGTCTAATCTGGGACCTGGGTAAAGGATGGGGTAGAAACGTATTTTACCTTCGAGCTGCCTTTTTTTTTTTTTTAACTCTCTGAAATCAGATTTCTTTTACTAAGTAAGTGAATACAGTGACTAATTTCAGGCTATGCATAAACTCACTTTTAAATTTAAACACTAAGACAGTGATTTGGGAACCAGAGTCCTTGTGGTGATGTGGGTTGGGAGCAGGGAGAGATTTAAATGAGTTAAGTAACCAACATTTCATGAAGACTCACCTGAGTGCATGTGACTTGTCTAATTTTGAGAAAATCAGCATTGGGAAGATTCACGTCTCTAAGCACATGTACACCTTTTGTAGGGTTGCAAAATCCAGTTTTTGATACACGAAATTTTTACTCCCTTTTTACCATTACCGTGGTTGTGATTTGTAACCCGTTATGTCCATTAGTAACTGTGACTTTTCTTTCTTTGATTTTTAACACCTTAATTGGAGTATAATTGCTTTACAATGGTGTATTAGTTTCCGCTGTATAACAAAGTAAATCAGCTATACATATATCTCCATATCCCCTCCCTCTTGCGTCTCCCTCCCACCCTCCCTATCCCACCCCTCTAGGTGGAAACAAAGCACCCAGCTGATCTTCCTGTGCCATGCGGCTGCTTCCCACTAGCCATCTATTTTACATTTGGTAGTGTACGTATGTCCATGCCACTCTCTCACTTTGTCCCAGCTTACCCTTCCGCCTCCCCGTGTCCTCAAGTCCATTCTCTATGTCTGTGTCTTTATTCCTGTCCTGCCTTTAGGTTTTTCAGAACCATATATATATATATATTTTTTTTTTTTTTTTTCTCTTTCTGACTTACTTCACTCTGTATGACAGACTCTAGGCCCACCCACCTCACTACAAATAACTCAATTTCATTTCTTTTTATGGCTGAGTAATATTCCATTGTATATGTGTGCCACATCTTCTTTACCCATTCATCTGTCGACGGACACTTAGGTTGCTTCCTCGTCCTGGCTATTGTAAATAGAGCTGCAGTGAACATTGTGGTACATGACTGCTTTTGAATTACGGTTTTCTCAGGTTATATGCCCAGTAGTTGGATTGCTGGATCGTATGGTAGTTCTATTTTTAGTTTTTTAAGGAACCTCCATACTGCTCTCCATAGTGGCTGTATCAATTTACATTCCCACCAACAGTGCAAGAGGGTTCCCTTTTCTCCACACCCTCTCCAGCATTTATTGTTTGTAGATTTTTTGATGAAGGCCATTCTGACCAGTGTGAGGTGATACCTCATTGTAGTTTTGATTTGCATTTATTTCTCTAATGATTAGTGATGTTGAGCATCCTTCATGTGTTTGTTGGCAATCTGTATATCTTCTTTGCAGAAATGTCTATTTAGGTCTTCTGCCCAGTTTTGGATTGGGTTGTTTGTTTTTTTGATATTGAGCTGCTTGTATATTCTAGAGATTGATCCTTTGTCAGTTGCTTCATTTGCAAAATTTTTCTCCCATTCTGAGGGTTGTCTTTTCGTCTTTCTTTATGGTTTCCTTTGCTGTGCAAAAGCTTTTAAGTTTCATTAGGTCCCATTTGTTTCTTTTTGTTTTTACTTCCATTTCTCTAGGAGGTGGGTCAAAAAGGATCTTGCTGTGATTTATGTCATGGAGTGTTCTGCCTATGTTTTCCTCTAAGAATTTTATAGTGTCTGGCCTTACATTTAGGTCTTTAATCCATTTTGAGTTTATTTTTGTGTATGGTGTTAGGAAGTGTTCTAATTTCATTCTTTTCCATGTAGCTGTCCAGTTTTCCCAGCACCACTTATTGAAGAGGCTGTCTTTCCTCCATTGTATAGTCTTGTCTTCTTTATCAAAGATAAGGTGACCATATGTGCGTGGGTTTATCTCTGGGCTTTCTATCCTGTTCCATTCATCTATATTTCTGCTTTTGTGCCAGTACCATACTGTCTTGATTACTGTAGCTTTGTAGTATAGTCTGAAGTCCGGGTGCCTGATTCCTCCAGTTCCGTTATTCTTTCTCAGGATTGCTTTGGCTCTTCGGGGTCTTTTGAGTTTCCATACAAATTGTGAAATGTTTTGTTCTAGTTCTGTGAAAAATGCCATTGGTAGTTTGATAAGGATTGAACTGAATCTGTAGATTGCTTTGGGTAGTATAGTCATTTTTACAATGTTGATTCTTCCAATCCAAGATCATGGTATATCTCTCCATCTGTTCGTATCATCTTTATTTCATCAGTGTCTTAATAGTTTTCTGCATACAGGTCTTTTGTCTCCTTAGGTAGGCTTATTCCTAGGTATTTTATTCTCTTTGTTGCAGTGGTAAATGGGAGTGATTCCTTAATTTCTCTTTCATATTTTTCATCATTAGTGTGTAGGAATGCAAGAGATATCTGTGCATTAATTTTGTATCCTGCTACTTTACCAGATTCATTGATTAGCTCTAGTAGTTTTCTGGGCATCTTTCGGATTCTCTATGTATAGTGTCATGTCATCTGCAAACAGTGACAGCCTTACTTTTTCTTTTCCTTTTTTTTTTTTTTTTTTTTTTTTTTTTTTTTTTTTTTTTTTTTGCGGTACGCGGGCCTCTCCTTGTTGTGGCCTCTCCCGTTGCGGAGCACAGGCTCCGGACACGCAGGCTCAGCGGCCATGGCTCACGGGCCCAGCCGCTCTGCGGCGTGTGGGATCTTCCCAGACCAGGGCACGAACCCATGTCCCCTGCATCGGCAGGCGGACTCTCAACCACTGCGCCACCAGGGAAGCCCCCCTTCTTTTCCCATTTGGATTCCTTTTATTTCTTTTTCTTCTCTGATTGCTGTGGCTAAAACTTCCAAAACTATGTTGAATAATAGTAGTGAGAGTGGGCAACTTTATCTTGTTCCTGATCTTAGTGGAAATGGTTTCAGTTTTTCACCATTGAGAACAATGTTGGCTGTGGGTTTGTCATATATGGCCTTTATTATGTTGAGGTAAGTTCCCTCTGTGCCTACTTTCTGGAGTGTTTTTATCATAAATGGGTGTTGAATTTTGTCAAAAACTTGTTCTGCATCTACTGAAATGATCATATGGTTTTTATCCTTCACCTTGTTAATGTGGTTTATCACATTGATTTGTGTATATTGAAGAATCCTTGTATTCCTGGAATAAACCCCACTTGATCATGGTGTATGATCCTTTTAATGTGCTGTTGGATTCTGTTTGCTTATATTTTGTTGAGGATTTTTGCATCTATGTTCATCAGTGATGTTGGCCTGTAGTTTTCTTTCTTTGCGACATCTTTGTCTGGTTTTGGTATCACGGTGATGGTGACCTCATAGAATGAGTTTGGGAGTGTTCCTCCTGCTATTTTTTGGAAGAGTTTGAGAAGGCTAGGTGTTAGCTCTTCTCTAAATGTTTGATAGAATTCGCCTGTGAAACCATCTGGTCCTGGTCTTTTGTTTGTTGGAAGATTTTTAATCACAGTTTCAATTTCATTGCTTGTGATTGGTCTGTTTATATTTTCTATTTCTTCCTGGTTCAGTCTCAGAAGGTTGTGCTTTTCTAAGAATTTGTCCATTTCTTCCAGGTTGTCCATTTTATTGGCATATAGTTGCTTGCAGTAATCATGATCCTTTGTATTTCTGCAGTGTCAGTTGTTACCTCTCCTTTTTCATTTCTAATTCTGTTGATTTGAGTCTTCTCCCTTTTTTTCTTGATGAGTCTGGCTAATGGTTTATCAGTTTTGTTTATCTTCTCAGAGAACCAGCTTTTAGTTTTATTGATCTTTGCTGTCGTTTCCTTCCTTTCTTTTTCATTTATTTCTGATCTGATCTTTATGATTTCTTTCCTTCTGCTAACTTTGCAGGGTTTTAGTTCTTCTTTCTCTAATTGCTTTAGGTGTAAGGTTGAGTTGTTTATTTGAGATGTTTTTTGTTTCTTGAGGTAGGATTGTATTGCTATAAACTTCCCTCTTAGAACTGCTATTGCTGCATCCCATAGAATTTGGGTCTTTGTGTTTTCATTGTCATTAGTTTCTAGGTATTTTTTGATTTCCCCTTTGTATTCAGTGATCTCTTGGTTATTTAGTAGTGTATTGTTCATCCTACATGTGTTTGTATTTTCTACGGATTTTTTTCCTGTAATTGATATCTAGTCTCATAGCATTGTGGTTGGAAAAGATACTTGATACGATTTCAATTTTCTTAAATTTACCAAGGCTTGATTTGTGACCCAAGATATGATCTATCCTGGAGAACGTTCCATGAGCACTTGAGAAGAAAGTGTATTCTGTTGTTTTTGGATGGAACGTCCTATAAATATCAATTAAGTCCATCTTATTTAATGTATCATTTAAAGCTTGTGTCTCCTTATTTATTTTCATTTTGTATGATCTGTCCATTGGTGAAAGATGGGTGTTAAACTCCCCTACTATTACTGTGTTACTGTCGATTTCCCCTTTTATGGCTGTTACCATTTGCCTTATATATTGAGGTGCTCCTGTGTTGGGTACATAAATATTTACAATTGTTCTGTCTTCTTCTTGGATTGATCCCATGATCATTATGTAGTCCTTCTTTGTCTCTTGTAATAGTCTGTATTTTAAAGTCTATTTTGTCTGATATGGGAATTGCTACTCCAGCTTTCTTTTGATTTCCATTTGCATGGAATATCTTTTTCCATCCCCTCACTTTCAGTCTGTATGTGTCCCTAGGTCTGAAGTGGGTCTCTTGTAGACAGCATATATACTGTCTACAAGAGACCCACTTGTGGGGCCTTGTTTTTGTATCCTTTCATCCAGTCTGTGTCTTTTGGTTGGAGCATTTAATCCATTTACATTTAATGTAATTATCTATATATATGTTCCTATTACCATTTTCTTAATTGTTTTGGGTTTGTTATTGTAGGTCTTTTCTTCTCTTGTGTTTCCTGCCTAGAGAAGTTCCTTTAGCATTTGTTGTAAAGCTGGTTTGGCGGTACTGAATTCTCTTAGCTTTTGCTTGTCTGTAGAGGTTTGAATTTCTCTGTCATATCTAAATGAGATCCTTGCTAGGTAG